>NC_054386.1:41104803-42574803 GCF_017654675.1 Xenopus laevis | reverse complement strand
TAGAAATCTTTCCCCCAGCTTTACGTTTCCTACCTAAAGCTGGCCATAGATGCAAAGATCCGATCGTACGAATCATCGTACGATCGGACTTCCCCATCTCCCGACCTGCCATTAACCATTCAGATCAAAGTCTTACCAGTCAGATCAAATAAAGTAGTTAAAGAACAGATCAGCCAATGTTCTGCCCCTGACAGCAATCGTACGATATCTATGTTCGACAAAGCTAGTGACAGTCTCCCACTGAAAATCGTACAATCGGCAATACACGCAGAGATATTATCGGCAGCCTTCAGAAATTTTCTAACTTGTCCTATCGACCAAACTACCATTCTCCGCCGGACTCGATTCTTACGATCAGATCTTTGCATCTATGGCCAGCTTAAGGGGGCATGGCATGGACCAATTGACACAATATATATATATATATATATAAAAGTGGATTTAATTAAAGTAGAATGAAATCAGGATTGTACAATACAACCAGAAGCTTCATAACCCAAAAAACCTAAAGCTACTAAGGCGCTATTTTTACATCTAAAATACAAAGGATATAGTCTGGAGCTCATTTGTAATCGCTGTTGAACAATTGCTTGTGCTGTTGTGGCTCCATCTGCTGACAAATTGCACAAGTGCAGGTCTCTGAATTAAAACCCACAGTTACATGAAAGGTATGAAGGTGGAGAAATTCTCCAACAGTTTTTATTTCTAATAATCTATTCGGTGATGGGTGACATTCAAGGAACAACCATGAACAGCTTACAGGAGAGGATAACACTTGATGGATATAGTACAATTACATTACCTACATGTGTTGAGATATTGTACGCAATATTGTAAAAATCTGTCCCTTCCTTTCACCTGATACATCCAAGACGCTCATGCATGCTCTCATTCTATCCCGACTAGATTACTGTAACCTTCTACTAACTGGCCTCCCTAACCCCCATCTCTCCCCCCTACAGTCTGTATTAAACACTGCTGCCAAAATTATCCTCCTCTCATCCAAAAGGATACAGGTCCCTCCCATGTTTTTAAAACGAAACTCAAAGACTGCCTCTGGGAGCATCTGGATAACACCTAAACAACTGGCACTTATATGACAGTGTAACAAACTGTAACCTACGGCACTTTAATACCCCTCCGAATTGTGTCTGTATGTTACCCTCCCATTTAGACTATAAGCCCTACGGGGTAGGGTTCTCCAGCCTTTTGTCTCCTAGACACTGAGCACTCAATCTGTATTGTAATTATATTTTATATTTATGTGAATTGTATTTCTAATAATGCACTTATTGTTACTTTTCATTTCAATGACCCCTTGTTTGTTACTACTAAATTTTTGTTTTGCTGTACAGTGCTGTGCCCTTAAGGAGAGCTATACAAATAAAAATATACATACATACATGGTTTTTATGAAACCAACATACTATCTGCTGCAATTAAAGATATTGGGGCGCATAATTGGATGGGTCTAGCGTTCTTTTTTGCAATCCTGCTATTATTAAACATGTAAATACTCACCAGAAATACCATAAATCTACAATCCAGGACATAAATTTGGCACAGATGTGCTCATAACAGCGTGGTCCCCCATAGATCTCTTACAGCCAGCAGAGATTTTGGATACTATCACATTCTCCAACAGTATTTATTTTTAATAATGTTATTTATCTATTCAGTGATGTTGTGATTGAGTTTTAGCGAGAAGGCGTAATTGTTTTCTCTGGTCTTAAGATATGTCTTCCTCTCATCTTTTAGTGCTTAAACATCAACCTTATCTTAACAAACTGTTTAAGCAAGTAGTAGTAGTGGCTCCAAGTAGTTTAAAAACAAACACCATGAAAGGGATAGAGTGTAACAGGGAGCTGACTCCCAGTGAGCAAGTCATTGGTCAGAAAAGACATTCTATATACATACACTAGATAGATGCTGCAGACTGAACTGATTTATATGCAGCCAGGGCCGCCATCAGGGGGTACGGCTGGTCTGGGCCTGAAGGGGGGCCCTGTTGTGTTGCACTTTTCAAATTAGCCGGACCCCCCTTAACAGCGCCGAAGTTCATGCGCCGCCAAAGTGCTGAAGCCACGAAAAGACCCTCAGTTGAAGTCCTAAAGCTGCTAAAAGACCCGAAGCTAGGACAGGAGCTGTAGGAAACCGAAGAAGCTGAAGAAGCTGAAGAAGAACCTAAGGTAAGTTCCATTGAACACCAAATATTTTTTTTATTATATTGAACCCCTGACCACTGATGTGTTTGTAAAAACTTTTATGGGGCGCCCTGGCGCAATTTTTTAATTTAAATGTTTCTTATTCTTATTTTATGTGATGGATCTGCACAAAATAGTCTAAGTTGGTGAAGTGAAATGAGAAAAATATATATAAAAAAAGAATTTAAAAAAAAATAAAAAAACTGAAAATTGGCATGTGCATGGTCTCAGAGAGGCAGCACAGAGACCAAAGGTATCTCTGAAGTAGTTGCAGAATTCCACAGCAGAGACTAGAGTATCTTTCCATAGGACCACAATAAGCTGTACACTCCATAGAGTTGGGCTTTATGGAAGAGTGCCCAAAAAAAGCCATTACTTAAAGTTAAAAATAAGAAGGTACGTTTTGTATGGAGGAAGGTACTCTGGTCAGATGAGACTAAAATGGAACTTTTTGGCCACCAAGAAAAATGCTGTCTGGCGCAAACCCAACACATCCCATCACCCCAAGAACACCATCTCCACAGTGAAACATGGTGGTGGCAGCATCATGCTGTGGGGATGTTTTTCAACAGCAGGGACTGGGAAACTGGTCTGAGACGAGGGAAAGATGGATGGTGCTAAATACAGGAATATTCTTGAGCAAAACCTGTGTCAGTCTGCCTGTGATTTGAGACTGGGACGGAGGTTCACCTTCCAGCAGGAAAATGAATACTGCTAAAGCAACACTCAAGTGGTTTAAGGGCAAACATTTAAATGTTTTGAGATGGCCTAGTCAAAGCCAAGACCTCAATCCAATTGAGAATCTGTGGTCAGAATTGAAGATTGCTGTTTACAATCGAAAACCATCCAACATGAAGGAGCTGGAGCAGTTTTGCCTTGGGGAATGGGCAAAAATCCCATTGGCAAGCTCATAGAGGTTTATGCAAAGCAACTTGCAGCTGTATTTGCGGCAAAAGGTGGCTCTACAAAGTACTGACTTGACATCCCCTTAATTGGTTATACATAACCCGTTAGACAAGTTACCATGATGGTGTTATTTAATACTCATTTATTTTTTAATACGTACTTTTACTTTGATTTGAAGGGTGTCACTGGTGCACTTTAGCTTTACAGGTCTCTGTGACATTCCCCCAAAAGCCAGAAATTCCACTTCTCAGTTTCTGGTACTTAGGTTGTAACCCTTGCTGACTGGCTCCTCTGCTCTACTCCACCTCCCTCTGCTGGAATATTATGTTAAATACATGTAAAGGACGAAACATGCTAAAATTATCCATAGCTAGAGTTGCCACCTCACCCCTTGGCTGCATGGCTAATTAGCTAACCTTACCACTGTTATAGACAATTAAACTAACCTTTATGAAAGGCATACTGAAGTAAACCTCAGACACAATTGGTGAAGGAATGGCATTCCACAAAAGTATAGAATGAACACTACTGAAAAACCACCGAGCTACACTCCAGAAAGCACTAAAATATGGGAAGACCATCTCCCACAGAGTATTAATAAGGATTAATTATATCTTAGTTGGGATTGAGTATAAGCTACTGTTTTAATATTACAGAGAAAAAGGAAATTATTTTTATCTGGATTCATTTATTATAATGGGAGATGGCCTTTCTGTAATTTGGAACTTTCAGATACCTGCGGTAATACAGTACCTGTCACTTGATGGTAACGATGCTGCATAAATCCATATTGGTTTCAAAGCGATCCTATTGTGTTATTTAGTGTTTAATTGTTTTTTAGCAGACTTAAGGTATGGAGATCCAAATTACACAAAGATGCGTTATCCAGAAAATGCCAGATCATATATCATACACATTGAATTCAAGTTTACTGTTTTTGCTAGAGGTCTAAGCTCAAAGCATACAATCCAGCACATTCCAACAGGACTAGTAACACCAAATTGTACAATACCTCTAATTTTTATATCCGCATATTTGTGAAAACTACCATACCAAGTCATTTTGCAAAGGCATGATAATAAATTAACTTGTTGGATGTGCACCTTATAGTTTAGGCAATCTATAAAGGATGGCTTTGCTCAGATGAGCACACATATGTAGAAATGCAAACAACACAACCACAAAGCCAAGTTATAGCTGGATCCTCTCAATCCAGGACAATGTAGATAAACAACAGGAGACCCAGATTCAGAAATAATGAGGTATAAAATAGATTCCAGATGGTCCTGACAGAAACCAGACAAGATGCTGGCACAGGTTTTAGTGACAGGAAAAGAGATAAGAAATGTAAGCAAATAGATTCTGCATTTTGAACAGACAGGTCTCTTTGGCAATTGTTTCTGTAAGAGTTACAAGACTGACACTTTGAGTAGTGGCCCACCAACGGAATCCACTAAGGTTACATTTACACTGAAAATGATTAAGGACAAAAGCAAGGTGAATGTTATTTTGTTGATAGTACAATGGAACTACATAAAAAAGGATAATAATAATTAGAAGATGTGGCTTTTATTTTGCTGTTCCATTGTTGCAGTTGTGTTGGGGGCTCCCCAGTTAAGAGGAGCCAAGTTTCTATTGCAGATTACAAGTGTTGGCCAATGATAAAATAAAGACTCTTAACCAGTGATACTTCCACTGTAAAATGCAAAATGCTAATTTCCAGGAAAACAGAACAATGACACCAATACCGTAACGGCACTATAATGAACGCAACTTGCTGCAAGATCTTTTCAAACTAATTTATGACATCCCCCCCCCTGCAAAAGGAAAATAGGTGAGCATTGTTTCACTGGATTTGTATGCATAATAACCTATGAGGAATGGCATTACATAGGTAATTCGATTTTTGTTAATTTTCCTTTTTCTCTGTAATAATAAAACAGGTATGGGACATGTTATCCAGAATGCTCGGATCTTTCTGCAATTTGAATCTTCATACCTTACGTCTACTAGAAAATCAAGAAAACAATAAATAAACCCAATAGGATGGTGTTGCTTCCAATAAGGATTAATTATATCTTAGTTGGGATCAAGTGCAAGCTTCTGTTTTATTATTGCAGAGAAAAAGGAAATAATTTAAAAAAAAATTGGATTATTTGAATATAATGGAGTCTGAGGGAGACGGCCTTTCTGTAATTTGGAGCTTTCTGGATAATGGATTTCCAGATAAAGGATACCATACCTATACTTGATCCAAACTAATATATAATTAATCCTTATTTGAAGCAAAACCAGCCTTTTGGGTTTATTTAATATTTAAATGATTTTCTAGATGACTTAAGGTATGAAGATCCAAATTACAGAAAGATCCATTATCTGGAATACCCTAGGTCCCAAGCGGTCTGGATAACAGGTTCCATACCTGTATAGGGTAGAACTAGTTTGACAACATGCTTAAAACAAAGGGATCTGACTTTACTGTAAGTATAGAGTTAAAAAATCACAAATGTGCTTTTAGAACTGTATTCATCCTATACATGTCACACTGAGTCATGTGAGACCACACAAGATTCATGTACTTAACATTTTAGGCTTATTTTAGGGAAGCTGCAGCCATGAAGCAATATGAGGCAAAAATTAATTCATATGTATACTGGCATGTTTATGTTTACTGTTTTTATACGCACAGGTATGGGATCCGTTATCTGAAAACCTGTTATCCAAAAAGCTCTGAATTCTGGAAAAGTCATCTCCATAGACCCCATTTTATCAAAATAATCCAAATTTTTAAAAATGATTTCCTTTTTCTCTGTAATAATTAACCAGTACCTTGTACTTGATCCCAAAGATATAATTAACCATTATTGGAAGTCAAACCAGCCTATTGGGTTTATTTAATGTTTACATGATTTTTTAGTAACTGAAGTTATAAAGATCCAAATTATGGAAAGATCCATTATCTGCAAAACCCCTGGTCCAGAGCATTCTGGATAAGAGATCCTATACCTGTATTTTACATTTCACTAACGTACAGTATTTGTATATATTTAACCAAGATATAATTAACCATTATTGGAAGTCAAACCAGCCTATTGGGTTTATTTAATGTTTAAGTGATTTTCTAGTAACTAAAGGCATGAAGATCCAAATTATGGAAAGATCCATTATCTGCAAAACAACTGGTCCCTAGAATTCTGGATTAGAGGTCTATACCTGTATTTTACATTTCACTAACATACAGTATCTGTATATTTTGGCCTGTTTATGGGAGTCCATTGCTTAAGCTGCAGAATGGCACCCATCTCTATTTGTACTCTGTTTTGTCCTCTTTTGAATCTTTATATGTTTCAGTATTTCTGGAAACTATAGTGTTGTGTGCCATGGAATAGTAGTGTTCTGGTCTCTACTCATGATTAAACCCCCAACAAGACAAAGCCTTGCCAGCTGGGCTTGTAATAAGCTGAGATCCTCAGTTTTTTGTAATACACTAGTTGGAACCTACATATTTTGCTAATCCTTATTACACAATAAGGATGATCCATGAGCTTAACATCCAAACACCTGCTAGATTTATTGCTGAAAACTAGAATAAGATAAAAGCTTTATTGGTAAGTATTAAGCCTTTATTAGTAAGTCTTAAGATTTTCCACAGTGTGGAAATATTCTCTATTTCACCTGTTTTTGGACTAGATGAAAAAAAAATGATGTCCAACAAAAAGGTCTTATGGATTTTATGGATAAACTTTTCATAAGACTGAAACAAATAAAGTATGGGGATGCTGGACTATGTGTTCCACAGCAGTGTTCTCCAGAAAGCTCCAAATTACACAAAGGCTGTCTCCCATAGACTCCATTACAATCAAATAATTTTTAAACATTATTTCCTTTTGTTCTGTTATACTACTTGATCCAACCTAAGCTATACTTAATCCTTATTGGAAGCAGAACCAGCCTATTAGGTTTGTTTAATGTTTAGATGATTTTTTTAGTACATTTAAGGCATGAAAATCCAAATTATGGAAATATCCGTTATCTAGAAAGCCCCAGGTCCTGTGTACTCTGGATAACAGGTCCCATACCTCTACAAGGCATAAACATACAGTAGACAAAAGCAGCCCAATACTACTGATATATTTCCCTAGGACTTGTTTATTAACCTTGCCTTATATTAAGGTTCCTACGGGTCACAACAGAGTTCCATAATGGCCACATTGCGAGCGGTTTTATGCAGTTCATAGAACCCCACAGTGATTTCTAGTATCCCCATTTATTATAGCAGAGGGCAGTGGCGGAACTACCGGGGGAGCAGGGGGTGCGAGCGGGCCAGGGCCCGCACCCCCTCAGGGCCCCCCGGCAGTCCGTTCGCCGCTGAAAATGAGGCCAAATGCAGCGGCACGGAGGGGGCGGGGCCTGGCTGCGCGTCACGCACCAGGGCCCACCCCCCTCAACGAACGCTACTGGCAGAGGGTACAAAATACATCATGAAGCACCGATTATAACTGATGACATAAGTGAACACTGTTTATAAGGATATTGATGCTTGACAAAGGGGGTAACCCCGAAACGTTGCATGCTGCAATAAATCACATTAGCAAGGTTAATCCTGCTTGCATTATCCTGTGTGCCGGTGAAATTTTTGTGTTACTGTGACTTGGGAGGTGGCCGTTTCCTTCCTTTGCTGTGCACCAGGAAATCACTATTGAAGGTCTAGGGTGTGCGGGTGTGTTTGGAAATTCCTATAAGGATATTGATTACAGCATATTCATTGTTCTTATGTGATATACTGTATGTGTGGATTATGCCATTATAATTTATAGCAGGTGGATTGTCACAGAAAATACATGTCCATCAAGATCAATCTTTAGCTTTAACTTAAATCTCTGCTTAGCATCCAACTGAACAACAATATCTGAAGCTGTCTCCAGCTTGCCATTGAAGAGGGAAATCCTGACGCCAAACTAGTAATTGGGACAGACCCTAAATCATCAGATGACTAGATATTTCTGTCTTGCTAAAAATAAAAAAAAGAATCCAGCACTTTTGTGAAATTATCTATTATAGTGTCTGCCAGGGAAGCTGCTCTATATAGTACTTTCTATAACATACAGTTCTTTCTGTAAAATACCATTCTCCCCCCCCCCCCCTTCCATCTCATCCCAGTGCAATAGCATCATTATAGAAGGAAAATCCCTTTAGTTAAGGAATAACCACAACCCAAGAAAAATAGAGAAAGGGAATGTTGAGGTGTCTTAGTAGGTGGACACACCCTCCTCCCTCTCTAATGCTAACCAGTTCAGGCAAGGATACAGTGTAAATAAGTTAAACTAAAACTTCACCTTTAATTCAAACAATTAAAAATTAGTACACACAGCACTGGGCCATGCGCACACAACACACCAAACACAGTTTAAACAGATTCACTGGTTGTGTGCATAAAAGTTTTGCACAAATTTGTTGGGGATAATGCAAGTAAATATCCCATAGCCTTTTAGCAAATAAGACCCCCCTCTCCCCTGTGCCCAATTCTGCCTATCTACGTGGGGAGCGGATAGGGGCTATATCCCCCATCGTCCACCTATGCTGCCCTACACATTTCGCTGTTACCAGCTTCTTCAGGGGCATAGGTGGCATTTGTGCAAAACTTTTATGCACACAACCATTGAGCTATATACATTTTTTGCTTGATGCATCCCTCACCTTCCACCTTTTTGCATAAAGGTGGCCATACACGGTAGATCCGCTCGTTTGGCGATGTCGCCAAACGAGCGGATCTCCCTCCGATATGCCCACCTTGAGGTGGGCAATATCGGGCTGATCCGATCGTGGGCCCTAGGGCCCAACGATCGGATCCTAGCGTTCGCCAAACGGGCGGTCGGATCGCGGGACCGCATCAACTAACAGATGCGGCCGCGATCCGACGGGATTTTTAATCCCATCCGATCGAGATCTGGCCGACTTTCGGCCAGATCTCGATCGGGGAAGCCCGTCGGGGGCCCCCATACACGGGCCAATAAGCTGCCGACACGGTCTGTCGGCAGCTTTTATCGGCCCGTGCATGGCCACCTTTAGTTTTTAATATATGTTTTTATGGCGACTGTCCAGCACTATCCACGGGTTGTGGAGTAGTGAATCTGTTTAAACTGTGTTTGGTGTGTTGTGTGGGCATGGCCCAGTGCTGTGTGTACTAATTTTTAATTGTTTGAATTAAAGGTGAAGTTTTAGCATTACGCCACTAACTTATTTACACTGTATCCTTGCCTGAACTGGTTAGCATTAGAGAGGGAGGAGGGTGTGTCCACCTACTAAGACACCTCAACATTCCCTTTCTCTATTTTTCTTGGGTTGTGGCATATATATCTCTTCTAACCTGCAGGCTATGTATAACTATCTTTACAACTGATTGAGGCTCTTATTCCATATTTCTTCGTTAAGGAATAACCACTTTTAAGTGCCACTGACATTAGGGGGCAGATTTATTAAGGGTCTAATTGAAAATTCGAATTTTCAAAAAAATTTTATGGTCAGAGCTCAAATTTGAATTGTGAATTATCCAAATTCGATTCAAGTTTTAATTTTAATTTTGAGATTTATCATACTTTGGCCCTTTAAGAACTCTTATTCGACTATTCGCCAGCTAAAACCTGCTGAGTTCATGTATAAGTCAATGGGAGAGGTCCAGGGACCAATTTAGACATGCAAGTAGCCATACTGATTTTCAATTTCTGGGTTGAAAACTGGAAATTCGGCTCTTAGTTACCGGGAGCGGCATTTTTGCCCCAGGGGGGCGCTGCCACCTGAAGCGAGTGTCTCAACTCGCCTCACTGGTGGAGCACCCCTGTGCACTTCTGCCAAAATCAGTTGGCTCGTCTCCTGCAATACACGCACCGAATACTGTACAAAACGTCATTTCATACGATATTATCTGTGTGTCTATGGCCACCTATACAAAGCAGTTGTTCTTTAGATGGGGTCAGTGACCCCCATTTGAAAGCTGGAAAGAAGCAAAAGATTAAGGCAAATAACTCAAAAACGATAAAATATTAATAATGAAGAAAGAATTGCAAATTGGCTAGGATTCAGACATTCTTTATCAAACTAAAAGTTACTTTCTCCCAACCTTTCTGCTTTCAAAAGATCTCTTATTTAGAGAAGCCTACCCTCACTCTGTTTAGCTACCAAATGCAATACCATATGCTACATCTCTCACTTGCTTATTTTTGAGCTTGCCCACTCCCTCACCTCCCTTCCCCTTTTGTAAGATCTTTTGCACAGGTCCTTCCTCACCTTTTGTACCAGTACTGGTTGTTATGTACTGTATGTTACTCTGTATGTTCAATGTATGTAACTCATGTGAATTCTTTGTATAAGCACATTTTTTTTACAGCGCTGCACAATATGTTGGCGCTCTAAAAATACATGTTAATATTAATAATGACTTTTCCTTCAATCAGCCTGAATGAATATGCCTCTAGTTCAAAGATAAAACCGCAAATGTCTAATATCCTTGGAATTTGGGGGTTGTTCATTTAATCGGTGGACCCTACTCAGCAGCACAGGGTGATACCAGCTTTTATCCACATTCAACCTGATGAGTCAGTGCCCACAATGTACGGCATGCTTTGGTAGTTTTAATGTAATTCTTAATACTGATAAAGAATGTATGAAGGGATTAGCCATGATTCACTCATTTGTAACTGACAGATCAGATAATGCTTTGAATTTATCTAATATTTAAGGGTTGTGATAAAAGTATATTTTTAACAGCTTGTCAGTGAGGTAAGGTCCCCATAGATGCAAAGATTTCTCTTGCCGAACGACCGATTTTAGTGAAGTCCGACCAATCCTTCGAAATTATCGTGCGGTTAGTGGGATTCGAATGATCGAACATCTTACGATTTTTCGGCCAACATCTGTCAGGAAATTGGTCGGCCAGGTTAAAAAATCTTTGTCGGTCCCAGTGCAATCTATCTATGTTTGAAGGGCCAAGCAGGCAGCTACCCTTTGTTTTCCTGGCAAATTGGTCTGTTTAGTTGATGGACAATTCGTACCGAGATAATCGTGGTCTCAAGATGATGATCGGATCTTTTAAAAATCTCAACATCTATGGCCAGCTTAACCTAAGGCTAATGCCACACAGGGCTGATTCTCGGCCTGCAGAAAAAGCAGGCGAAGAATCAGCCACTGCCTTTTTCCTTGCCTGCATCTGGAACCACACAAATGCAGGTACACACCGTGGATTTTGGTGAAATAATAAGTATGCATTTCAGCTGCAAAATCCACTGTGTGTGCAAATTAAGGTTCCTAGCTTTAACCACATTTGCACCAGTAAGCCTGGTGTGATCAGATATGGGTTAGATATTCTTTTAGGTGTGACAAACATACAAAAAGCATCACTGAAAATACCAGGAGGAGATCCAGATAATTCTATTAGTGACTGAAGTAAAAGATGGTGAATGGTAAAAGGAAGAGGAAGACACAATGGACTGGTAGCTCTGGCATAGGATCTGATATCCGGAACCTGGGGTTTTCTGGTTAAGGATCTTTCTGTAATTTGGATCAACATACCTTGTCTACTAAAAAAAATATTTTGAATATTAAATAAAACCAATAGGTTTGTTTTGCCACCAATAAGGATTTGTGAAGCTTAATTAGGATCAAGTACAAGGTAATGTTTTATTACACAGGAAAGAAAAACTCTTTTTGTGAAGCTTAGTTAGGATCAAGTACAAGGTAATGTTTTATTATTACACAGGAAATATTATAATATAGGAATTTTTTTAAATTAGAATTATTCGCTTTAAATGGACTCTATGGGAGATGGCCTTCCTATAATTTGGGGCTTCCTGGATAACGGGCTTCTGGATAAGGGATCCCATACCTGTAATTTCTAATAATGAAATCTATTTGTTGTCCTCATGGGATATTTTTTGCCAGTTCAGTCTTGACTTCCCCAGCCCCCAACCCACATCCCTCTTTAGACACTGTAGGGTGCCATTAAGTGCAGTATCAGTGATACCAGAGTGCAGAGCCAATGCCTCACATGCCACTATCATAAAGCCCAGTCCCACAATTCATTTTCAGCTTTTGGAAGTCTAAATAAGGCAGTGGCATGAAGGGAAGGAAGGGCACAGATCTATTACCCATTCACGTAAAGGCATTTTCCAAAAGTCCCATCCTGCTTGTGACTTTACCAACAAAACAGAAATTATGGCTCATGTCACTTCAAAAACAAACCTGCCTAGCTGGACAGAGCAAACCCAGATTCAATAGATGGGAAGTGTGCTCTATTGCTAAAGTACAGCTAGATGTCAGTTAAAAAGCATAATGTCAAATTATAACACTTAGACACTGCACTCAATAAAGTCCCCATGCTTCCAAAACCCACATAAGCATTAAGTAGTTGGTCTACTGCAGTAGGGAAGGTGTGAAACAATCAGAATAAAAACAAGTCCCTTAAATTTAGCAAGGCCACCATAGAGACCCAAGGCAAGTACATACATGGGATCCCTTATCTAGAGATCCATTATCCAGAAATCTCAGAATATTAAGCAAATCATTCGAATTTTTAAAAACTCCTTCTGGCATTCTTGGGATTAAAACCCTAATTTTATTTCATCAGTCTAAAAACAACCATGTTCTGAAAAGTTTTATATCTGAGGAAAAATAGTCATAGGCATGGTATTGCGATCCAGTTTATAGAAAATCCCTTGTGTGGAAATCCTATACATAATCACTGTGGCAAGTTAACTTTGATTATGCAATCATTTATGAATATTCATTATTTACAAGTTATTTATAAAACAAACTGACTACAGCTAAAATTTCAATCTGTCCTTTGTTATGGGTATCCATTATGTACAAATCACCATATGTCATGTTTAGTTTATTTTAGTCTTCATTTATATTAAACCCCTTTATACATTTGTAATGAATCTAACCTCCATATAAAATTGTGGTTGCATGTGCAGTTTTAATGGGAATGGGTTGTGTTTGTTAATGACTAGGCTTAAGATGCTAAAAAGAGAAAATGTAACAATTGTACTTGTATCAGAGCTTAATGGCAGAAACCTTATCCAAATGTGAAAATTTCCGCACCTCCCTCGCCTTTCCTATGACAATTCCTGCTAGATGGTGCAAAACTCTCTAGACCAGGGGTCCCCAACCTTTTTTTACCCGGGAGCCACATTCAAATGTAAAAAGAGTTGGGGAGCAGCACAAGCATAAAATAGTCCCTTGGGGTGCCAAATAAGGGCTGTGATTGGCTATTTGGTTGCCCCTATGTGGACTGGCAGTCTACAAGAGGCTCTACTTGGCACTATACTTAGTTTTTATGCAATTAAAACTTGTTCCCAAGCCTGGAATGCAAAAATAAGCATCTGCTCTGAGGACACAGAGAGCAACATCCAAGGGGTTGGAGAGCAACATGTTGCTCGCGAGCTACTGGTTGGGGATCACTGCTCTAGACAGTCGGCACACGTCAATCATAGTAATTACAGCTGAATGGAAGAGAGCAGCACAACACCATTTTCTTGCAGGTGGGGAGCTTCCCCATTTATTTTTCACCACAAAAAAATCAACGTTTCGGGGGGTTTTCACCCACCCTTCATCAGGAGGTGGGTGGATGAAGGGTGGGTGAAAACCCCCCGAAACGTTGATTTTTTTGTGGTGAAAAATAAATGGGGAAGCTCCCCACCTGCAACAAAATGGTGTTGTGCTGCTTTCTTCCATTCAGCTGTAAGAAACCTTATCAAGCCCTTGAGTGGACCCTTTAAAAAAAACAAAAAACAAGCTCCGCTGTGACTGCCAGACTGACGGATGCTGCTATAGTCTGGGAAGGCGCTGGCAGGGTATGTTTGATGGTAGAAAATACACAAAACAGAGGCCCTCCTTTGGACGTCAGACTTGGCTGCTCTGTAAGGGTCTTTCTTAAACGAGACCTTTGGAGAGGTTGTGAAGTGGAATAATGTAATCACCCTTGGAATGTGCTGCTTCTATGACTCTGTAGCTATATTTAACTTTGCTTTTGTATTGATTTTCTTTTACTAGGTAAAAAAATGTTTGTCTTTGTGCAAAGTAAAGTATCAAATGGAAACTATGGAATTGGATGGCCAGTTGCAGACCATCAGATGCTGAGAATGAAAGTTTCCAGCCATAGGCCGAGGATGCTGAGAACATATTATGGCTACCTCATGTCAGAAGAAGTATGGGTATTGGCCATGCCCCCACTACCCTGGTCAAATAGTCCCTCCCCAAACTAAAACAATAAAAGTTGTAAGGCATTGGGATTTTTCGTTTGTTTCAGCCTGGTTAGCAAGCCACCTCAGGGCGACAGAGGGACCAGGATCGCCCCTGATATAAACTATTCAGTCAATGAACCTATTGTCTGAAGCTCCCTCAGATTGGGTTGACTAGTTTTATTAGTCTTGAGATTGCCACAAATCTTTCAGAGAAACACGTTCCAATTTCAATAGAGAAAACCACTCCAACTATTAAGTAGCTATTGTGGGCCACCTGCATATGGGGGTTCAGCATGGTTATATGAGTACTGGTTAACTTGAAAAGAATGGGATGTTAGTTAACTAATGCTTTTCTGTGGTCTGGAGAGGGATTTAAAATAAGCCTTAGAATTTTAAGCACAAAGAGACCCAATAAACAGTGTCTGTCTTTGGCATGTTACATTAGCCCCTCTGGAATTTGCCAGAATCCATAGATTGCCATCCAGGCATGGAAACATGGAACACCAAAAGCTCAGCGAAAAAAACGTGTGGGGCATTATTGTAGTGTGCAAGAGCCTTAAAGTGTCTTGGGGAGAAAACTCAAGTGGAATCAAGCAGAAATATAACAAACTTCAGGTAGATAATGCCGTTTTGAATTTAGAACTCTAGAAACTAGCAGCACAACACTATCTAAAGCTTTAGACTGCAGGGTAGAAAAGCCCTGGTTTATTAAATACAAATAGAATAGTTTCAGCTCAGGGAATGTGGCATGAATGCAAAAAGGTCTTTCCTAACAGAGATGTCAGGACCCCCCATGATGTACAAATTAGAGGATTTGTACCTATGTTTTAAGCACAGGGACAAAAAAAAGGAAGATGCAAAGAAGAGTACTACGGATGTTGAAAGATTTCAGTGTATGTGTGTTAATTCTCTGCAGAACTAAAGCTGAATTATATTTGAAAAACTGTTAAGGGGCAGAAGGCAAATAATTAAATTATCTTCACACCTGATTAGAGAGGGCATTTCTCAAGCTACAACACTTGAAGCTGGTAGTATTACCTATGCTTTACATTAGCTTTCAGTTATAAAGTCAGAAAAAAACACTGTCCCATGTTTTTGAGTGGCCTCTATATCTTTTTATTAGTTGATGGAAAGTCTAAGGGGCAGATTTATCAAAGGTTGAATTATAGAGGTTTTTTTTACCTCAAATAAACTTAAATGAGCTTGAAACTCAAATATATCTTAATTAAGAAAAAACTGGAATGTCTAAAACTCGAATGAGTATTACCGAACCAAAAACCCAAATCGAAATCGAATACAATTAAACTCTAAATGATTTTTTTTCTCAGGAAAATACTTGAATGTCAGGAGAGTTTTAACATCTTCAAATGGGTTACTGAACCTCTGACCTTGACTTTGACATGAACCACGCAGGTTTTAGGTGGCGTACTATCCAATTCAAGTTGTTCCCAGGGTCAAGGTATGATAAATCTCGAATTAGAGTTTGGATTATTCCCAACTCGAATTTGTGAGTTTTGACCAAAAATCCAATTCAAAACCTTAATAGATCTGCCCCTTAATGTTATGAAAGTTTGGCTGTTTTCATAAAAGGATCAAAGATTAGGGATGTCACGGACTGTTCGCCCGCGAACGAATTCGCTCGAACATCGACTGTTTGCGTCCGGCGAACGTCGCGCGACGTTCGCCAATTTGGGTTCGCCTTAGCTGGCGCTTATTTTTGACCTCTCACCCCAGACCAGCAGATACATGGCAGCCAATCAGGAAGCTCTCCCTCCTGGACCACACCCCCTGGACCACTCCCCTTCCATATATAAACTGAAGCCCTGCAGCGTTTTTTCATTCTGCCTGTGTGTGCTTGGAAGAGCTAGTGTAGGGAGAGAGCTGTTGAGTGATTTGAGGGACAGTTGATAGTAACTTTGCTGGCTAGTAATCTACTTGATACTGCTCTGTATTGTAGGGACAGAACTCTGCAGGGATTTGAGGGACATTTTAGGTTAGGTAGCTTTGCTGGCTAGTAATCTACCTTCTACTACAGTGCTCTGTATGTAGCTGCTGTGGGCAGCTGTCCTGCTGCTGATCTCTCATCTGCTGACTGCTGCCTGTAACCCAATAGTCCTTGTAAGGACTGCTTTTATTTTCTTTTTTGTTTTTTTACTTTGCTTCTATAAGAGCCCAGTGCTATTAGTCTAGCTGTGTTGGGGAGTGGGACTGGTGTGCTGCTCCTAGTAGTTCAGCACCAACCAGAGTAATTTTTTTTTTTAATATACATATATATATTATTTTATTTTACTTATCTTACTGTTCTTTAACGTGTCCAGTGCTGTTTGCTGTTCTTCATAGTAGTGCACCAATAGTAGTGCACTTGAAGGCATTGTTTGCCCAGTGTGTTCTTCAAACAACTGCCACCTAGCTGTGTGAGCTTGTTCACATTCTGTCTAAATATCAATAATAATACCGTCTCCAGAAACACCACCTGAGTGACGTTTTCCAAGCAGCAATAATATATTCCGTATCCACTGCTGTAGTGTATACGTTGACCTTGCAGACATTGTTTGCCCAGTGTGTTCTTCAAACAACTGCCGCCTAGCTGTGTGAGCTTTTTCACATTCTGTCTAAATATCAATAATAATACCGTCTCCAGAAACACCACCTGAGTGACGTTTTCCAAGCAGCAATAATATATTCCGTATCCACTGCTGTAGTGTATACGTTGACCTTGCAGACATTGTTTGCCCAGTGTGTTCTTCAAACAACTGCCGCCTAGCTGTGTGAGCTTTTTCACATTCTGTCTAAATATCAATAATAATACCGTCTCCAGAAACACCACCTGAGTGACGTTTTTCAAGCAGCAATAATATATTCCGTATCCACTGCTGTAGTGTATACGTTGACCTTGCAGACATTGTTTGCCCAGTGTGTTCTTCAAACAACTGCCGCCTAGCTGTGTGAGCTTGTTCACATTCTGTCTAAATATCAATAATAATACCGTCTCCAGAAACACCACCTGAGTGACGTTTTTCAAGCAGCAATAATATATTCCGTATCCACTGCTGTAGTGTATAAGTTGACCTTGCAGACATTGTTTGCCCAGTGTGTTCTTCAAACAACTGCCGCCTAGCTGTGTGAGCTTGTTCACATTCTGTCTAAATATCAATAATAATACCGTCTCCAGAAACACCACCTGAGTGACGTTTTCCAAGCAGCAATAATATATTCCATATCCACTGCTGTAGTGTATACGTTGACCTTGCAGACATTGTTTGCCCAGTGTGTTCTTCAAACAACTGCCGCCTAGCTGTGTGAGCTTTTTCACATTCTGTCTAAATATCAATAATAATACCGTCTCCAGAAACACCACCTGAGTGACGTTTTTCAAGCAGCAATAATATATTCCGTATCCACTGCTGTAGTGTATACGTTGACCTTGCAGACATTGTTTGCCCAGTGTGTTCTTCAAACAGCTGCCGCCTAGCTGTGTGAGCTTTTTCACATTCTGTCTAAATATCAATAATAATACCGTCTCCAGAAACACCACCTGAGTGACGTTTTTCAAGCAGCAATAATATATTCCGTATCCACTGCTGTAGTGTATACGTTGACCTTGCAGACATTGTTTGCCCAGTGTGTTCTTCAAACAACTGCCGCCTAGCTGTGTGAGCTTGTTCACATTCTGTCTAAATATCAATAATAATACCGTCTCCAGAAACACCACCTGAGTTGTTGTTGTTGTTTTAAAAAAAATGCCAGGCAAAGGCAGGCCGCCACACAGAGGCACTAGGGGCCGTGCTGCTATGCTATCCTGTGGCCCTAGGAAATTGCCCAGTTTTACAAAGGCAATTACCCTGAACTCCCAAAATGCTGAAGAGGTAGTTGACTGGCTTACACAGCACACCCCATCCTCTACCGTTTCTAACTTTGCCACAACATCCTCATCCTCCTCTGCTATGGGCACCCCACGTAACACTTCCTCCACCACCGGTGCTCCTTCTTCACTGGAGTCAGAGGAGTTATTTACACATGAGTTTCTTGAACTGAGTGATGCGCAACCATTATTGGCAGAAGAAGATGAAGGAGATGAGGACGTTACACCAGATATAATTCTGGCAGACAACACAACAGAGATGGACATAATGAGTGATGAGGAGGTCCCCGCTGCTGCTTCCTTCTGTGAGCTGTTAGAAGAAATTGATGCATCTGAGGAGAATGATGATGAGGAGATTGATGTTTTGTGGGTGCCCAGTAGAAGAGAGCAAGAGGAGGATAGTTCAGATGGAGAGACGGAGAGTCAGAGAGGCAGGAGGAGAATAAGACTTAGAAGAAGCAGGGAGGACAGCTCGCAGGGAACAGCCGGCCAACGCACCCGCCATTGCCGCCAACTTCTACTGTTACCGCCAGATTGCCAGCTTCAAAAAGCTCAGCAGTGTGGGATTTTTTTAATGTGTGTGCCTCTGACAAAAGCGTTGTAATTTGCAATGAGTGCAGTCAGAAACTGAGTCTTGGGAAGCCCAACACCCACATAGGTACAACTTCTATGCGAAGGCACATGAACGGCAAGCACAAAGCACTATGGGAGCAACACCTCAAAGGCAGCAGACAAACTAAAAGCCACCCTCCTTCTGGTCCAGCATCTTACTGCTCTACCTCTGCTGTCCTTGACCCGTCTGAACCACCCTCCACTCCGCCTTCCACCTTGACCACCAGTTCCCAGTCATCTGCCCCCAGCCAAGTTTCTGTGAGGGCCATGTTTGAGCGTAAGAAGCTAATGTCTGCGAGTCACCCCCTTGCCCGGCGTCTGACGGCTGGCTTGTCTGCACTCTTAGCCCGCCAGCTTTTACCATACCAGCTGGTGGACTCTGAGGCCTTCCGCAAATTTGTAGCAATTGGGACACCGCAGTGGAAGGTACCCAGCCGCAATTTTTTCTCCAAGAAGGGAATACCACACCTGTACCACCATGTGCAGAGCCAAGTCACCGCATCTCTGTCACTTAGTGTTGGGGCAAAGGTCCATATGACTACTGACGCATGGTCCTCCAAGCATGGTCAGGGCAGGTATGTCACCTACACTGCCCACTGGGTGAACTTGCTTATGGCTGGGAAGCAGGGAATGCGTGGCTCAACAACAACAGTGGAGTTGGTGTCACCGCCACGGATTGCACGCGGTTCTGCCACCACCTCTACTCCTCCTTCGCTCTCTACCTCGTCTTCTTCCTCTGCTTCCTCCTCCTCTGCTGCTGGGTCCTCCTCCTCCACACCTGTGCACCCCCAGCTCCCCCTAGGCTATTCGACGTGCCAGGTACGCCGTTGTCATGCTGTCTTGGGGATGACGTGCCTGGAAAGCAGAAACCATACCGGATCTGTACTCCTGTCATCTCTGCAGTCACAGGCCGATCGGTGGCTGACCCCACACCAACTGAAGATCGGAAAAGTGGTGTGTGACAACAGAAGCAATCTGTTGGCAGCACTGAGACTGGGCAATTTAACACATGTGCCCTGCATGGCACATGTTCTGAATTTAATAGTCCAACGTTTTGTCTCGAAGTACCCAGGATTCCAGGACATTCTCAGGCAGTCCAGGAAGGTGTCGGCCCATTTCAGACGTTCCTACACAGCCATGGCACGCCTTGCTGACATTCAGCAGTGGTACAACATGCCAGTCAGGCGTTTAATTTGCGACAGCCAGACTCGCTGGAATTCAACGCTCCTCATGTTTGAACGTCTGCTGCAACAACAAAGAGCCGTCAATGAATACCTGTTTGAACTGGGTGGTAGGACTGGATCTGCAGAGCTGGGGATTTTTTTCCCCCGTTACTGGGTGCTTATGCGCGATGCCTGCAGGCTCATGCGCCCTTTTGAAGAGGTTACAAACATGGTCAGTCGCACCGAAGGCACCATCAGCGACCTAATACCCTTTGCTTTCTTCCTGGAGCGTGCCGTGCGACGAGTGACAGATGAGGCTGTAGACCAGCGTGACGAGGAGCAGGAAGCGCACGATTTCTGGTCGGAATCACCAGAACGAGCCAAGGCACCTGCTGCAACGCAGGGAGAGGTGTCAGAAGTGGAGTCAGTGGAGGAAGGTGGCTTTGTGGAGGAGGAGGACCAACAGGAGCAGGCTTCCCAGGGGGCTTGTGGTGACCTTTTGGGGACCCCTGGTCTTGTACGTGGCTGGGGGGAGGAGACCGTGGATGATGTAGTCCTTGATAACGAGGAAGCGGAGATGGATACCTCTGCATCCAACCTTGTGAGAATGGGGTCTTTCATGCTGTCATGCCTGTTGAAGGACCCCGTATCAAGAGGCTTAAGGAAAAGGACCTGTACTGGGTCGCAACGCTACTAGACCCTCGGTACAAGCATAAAGTGGCAGAAATGTTACCAACGTACCACAAGTCCGAAAGGATGCTGCATTTACAAACCAGCCTGCAAAACATGTTGTACAATGCTTTTAAGGGTGATGTCACTTCAGGAACTCATCAACATTCCAGGGGCAGAGGTGCCAGTAATCCTGCCACGAGCGCACCTGCAAGGACAATGCACTTTGGCCACTCTGTAACGTCAGACATGCAAAGGTTTTTCAGTCCAAGGCAGCGCCAGAACCCTTCTGGATCCACCCTCAAAGAACGCCTCGACCGGCAGGTAGCGGACTACCTGGCATTAACTGCAGATATCGACACTCTGAGGAGCGATGAACCCCTGGACTACTGGGTGCGCAGGCTTGATCTGTGGCCAGAGCTGTCACAATTTGCCATGAACCTCTTGTCTTGCCCAGCCTCAAGTGTCCTCTCAGAAAGGACCTTCAGTGCAGCAGGAGGGATTGTAACTGAGAAGAGAACTCGCCTAGGTCACAAAAGTGTGGATTACCTGACCTTTATTAAAATGAACGAGGCATGGATCTCGGAGGGTTACTGCACGCCGGAAGACTTGTTCTGACTCCCCATGCAGCTGTCCTTCTCTGCGCGCCGCATGACTCCACACACAGCTGTCCTTTAGCGTCCTCCTCCCTCCGCCACCGTTACAAACTAGGGTGCAAACCCTACTGGTTTCATTTTAATCAAAACTTTTTGGACAGGTAAATCCTGAGTTTTTCTGGCCTCTGTGCTTCAGTGGCTGCAACCAAAAAAATTCATATTTTCAGCATTTATATGGCATATTTTTTCTGGCCTCTGTGCTTCAGTGGCTGCGACAAAAAAAAATCATATTTTCAGCATTTATATGGCATATTTTTTCTGGCCTCTGTGCTTCAGTGGCTGCGACAAAAAAATTTCATATTTTCAGCATTTATATGGCATATTTTTTCTGGCCTCTGTGCTTCAGTGGCTGCAACAAAAAAAAAATCATATTTTCAGCATTTATATGGCATATTTTTTCTGGCCTCTGTGCTTCAGTGGCTGCGACAAAAAAATTCATATTTTCAGCATTTATATGGCATATTTTTTCTGGCCTCTGTGCTTCAGTGGCTGCGACAAAAAAAATTCATATTTTCAGCATTTATATGGCATATTTTTTCTGGCCTCTGTGCTTCAGTGTCTGCGACAAAAAAAATTCATATTTTCAGCATTTATATGGCATATTTTTTCTGGCCTCTGTGCTTCAGTGGCTGTGACAAATTTTTTTTATATTTTTAGCATTCATATGGCATATTTTTTCTGGCCTCTGTGCTTCAGTGGCTGCGACAAAAAAAATTTATATTTTTAGCATTTATATGGCATATTTTTTCTGGCCTCTGTGCTTCAGTGGCTGCGACAAAAAAAACATAATTTTTCAGGAAAGTACACATGCCTAATTTTTCAGGGTTCTGCAACAGTGGCAAAATCGCATCTTTTATGGTCACCGCAGGTGATCAATAAAGTAGACCAAAACTGGGCCCACACTGCAGAATCAGTGTTTTTTGGTTCACTTCACTGTACATTGAATTACCTCTGCCTGACCGTGCACGTGCGCACAAGCACGGTGACTGCTAAACACACCACTACAGAAATATTGCCACCAACAGGACGAACATCCTGGAGGTGACAAGCAACTAGTAATTAAAAACTATTATTTGCTCACTTGACGGTATCATTCATGAAAGCTCTTTGCGTTTTTTTGCGTTGCAGTAAGCGCCGCGTTTTGTCTTTGCGTGTGAACAGGCTGTAACCTTTACACGACTTGATTGGCATGTAGACGCCGGACGTTTTAAAGCAGTTTATTACACAAGTTTAGAAATGTAGTGTGATTTCTGCCCTTTACAGCACAAAACGCAGCGCTGTGTCAACAATGTATTTTTCAGATACATTTTTGCCCTTGATCCCCCTCTGGCATGCCACTGTCCAGGTCGTTGCACCCTTTAAACAACTTTAAAATCATTTTTCTGGCCAGAAATGTCTTTTCTAGCTTTTAAAATTCGCCTTCCCATTGAAGTCTATGGGGTTCGCGACGTTCGCGAACCGTTCGCATTTTTGACGTAAGTTCGCGAATATGTTCGCAAACATTTTTTCCGCCGTTCGCTACATCCCTATCAAAGATATTATATGACCAGTGCCTTTGCAACTGCAATCCATATGGCTGGTAGTTAAAGGGTTGGACGCGTTAAAGGGATTCTGTAATGGGGAATTCCTCCAGCAGAATCCTGCATTGAATTCCATTTCTCAAAAGAACAAACACATTTTCTAGTATTTTAATTTTGAAATTTGATGTGGGACTTGAAATGTTCTTACTCCAATGCACTCAATCATGTGACTTATACTCTGATAAACTTCAGACACTCTTAGCTGCTGTGGTTCAATTTGGAATGATATCACCCCCTTCCTCCCAGCCTAACAGCCTATCAATGGAATAATGGGATGATAACAGGATAGCAGCTCCCTGACACCTGCATTTCTAAAAAATACCCCCGCTTAGTGGTAGATATGAAAAAGGCAGTCAAAAGTAAAACACCGAAGCCCAACAATGACTCCTCCAATTACAACGGAGGAGAACAACCAATAGCTTATCTGAAAGCAGTTTAATTGTGAAGTGCTGACTCTTTCTGAAAGCAAAGGACCTACAGACCAAAATTACAACAGCAACAAAAAATATATTTATTGATTAAAGAATAAAAATGTAAGTGGTATCATTAATTATTTGCAAGGGACACAGTGTATTTTAGCAATAAAAAGACAGCAAATGACAAAACCACTTTAAAAAAAAAAACTGGGCATACACACTATCCATTAGAAATGCTAGTTAACCGTAGTTTAGATGCTTCCTGCATGGCTTTATAGAAATCCTTCTAGTCTGCACACTATACAGGTATATGATCAGTTATCCAGAAACCCTTTATCCAAAAAGCTCCTTTTTCTCTGTAATAATAAAACCATAGCTTGTACTTGATCCCAACTAAGATATAATTAGTCCTTATTGGAAGCAAAACTAGCCTATTGGGTGTAATTAATATTTACATGATTTTTCAAATTATGGAAAGATCCATTATTCAGAAAACTCTAGGTCCCGAGCATCATGCATAATGTGTCCCATACCTATACCAATATATACTTTGTAAATGGTAGGATTAATTATTTGCAAGGGACACATTTTAATATTAAAAAAAGACAGTAAAAATCATGCTCCTAGTTAGCAGTAGCTTAGATGCTTCCTGCATGGCTTTATAGAAATCCCTCTAGTCTGCAGACTATACATGCATTATCCAGAAACCCGTTATCCAGAAAGCTCCAAATTAATGAAAGGCCATCTCCCATTTAATTCAGGTATCCAAATTACGGAAAGATCCATTATCCGGAAAAGCAACTGAGATATAATTAATCCTTATTGGAAGCAAAACCAGCCTATTGGGTGTATTTAATGTTTACAAGATTTTCTAGTTGACTTAAGGTATGAATATCCAAATTACGGAAAGATCTATTATCCAGAAAACTCTAGGTCCCGAGCATTCTGTATAATGTGTCCCATACCGGTACTAATATATACTTCTACATTATTTCAACTTTATTTCCTTGCAATTGTTTCACACTCGTAGATGGTGTCCAAAGGGTTAGCACCAATACCTTGCAGTGATGGGCTTTTCTGTTTGATTCCAGCTAGGGCAAGGAGTTTGTAAGTTCATTTGTATGACATACTGTCGGGAAGGCTAACTGGTTCCTGATAAAACTCACCATAGTGCACTTGAATGTGACAGGGACCTTAGATGGCAAAGCTGGCCACAGACGCACAAATGTAATCATACAGTTTTCGGACCAAGGCAATTAAACAGCTGCATCTGTCAGCAATCCTCATCCATTTACTGAGCAATCCATGTTGCTAGGATGTGTAGAGCTGAACTGTTAGATATACAGGTAGAAACAATAGAATTGTACCTGTATCTGACAGTTCAGCAGGCTGATGTTCGGGAGCTATCCTCGTCTTTGGCCAAAATCGGTCGGCTTGTCTCCTGCCATACATGCACCGAAAACCATCTGAAACAACATTACATAAAATATTATCTGTGTGTCTATGGCCACCTTTACAAAGGAGTTATTCTTTAGATGGGGTCAGTGACTCATTTGAAAGCTGGAAAGAAGCAAAAGAGCAAAGCAAATAACTCAAGAACAATAAAACATTAATAATGAAGACCAATTGCAAATTGGCTAGGCTTCAGACATTCTTTAACAAACTAAAAGTTACCACAAAGGTGAACCAACCCTTTTACCAATCCTATGCTTAGTGATGCTATAGGTTTTAATAGACTCTTGGCATTGCGCTAGACAGGACACAATGTCACAGGTATACTGTACCCACTGCTTTAGGCCCCCATGTGAATATATAATATAAAGTGGATAAACTGTGAATAAAAAAAAAAACATTACAGAGTACAGAGAGGATTTAAAATTAGGCAGAGTACAGTATCAAAGCACTGCTGTAAATTTAAAAAAATGCATTGTCCTTAGAGTTTCTCCCATTCTCTCACTATTGTCTGTGCCTTTTACTTTGTAATTCTTCCATTTCCATTGTCCAGTTAACTGGAGAGGTGTGAAAGTTGTGAGGCTCATCAATACACTAGGGCAAAGCAATTTCCTTTTGTCAGGCAGAGTTTGTCCCGACCCTGCTTCTCTGATTGCAGCCCCAAACCTGCTCCTCTGATTGCAGCCCCTTCCGTTCGATCCAGCCCACTATTTATGAGCCACCAGCTAAGTGAGTCAGAAAAGCATCCAAGTGCCCAGTCCCTGTCCACAGCCGTAGTGCTGCTCCCATTCCCAAACAGCGCGACCCCTAAACACTGCCTGACCCAAGCCGGCAGCTATTTCCACTTTATAGTTCCATGCGCAGGATCGCACCGGCAGGATCGCATCTGACCCACCAGCCGCTTTACATGGACCCCAGAAGAAAAAGTGGCAGTTTAGCAAGTGCCGTTCTACAGTTCCTTCTCTTTTCATTCGCGAAAGGTAAGTGCACAGATGCCCCCGACAGATTTTAATGCAAGCTCCCTACAGTCAGCACATAGTACGCAGATAACATTACATAACATGGGAGGGAGCACTTTAGTTGCTCTTTAAGTTAAAGGATGTGAATTTTCCTTTAAATTTTCAGGGCGGTGTCCCTTCATGCTATCTTCATGTTTATTATCACTGACTGTATTGATACAGTAAATGTTCCAAAGTTAACTTTTTACCCAAAAAACCCTGGAAAAACGAGCTTGCACTATACAGTGCGATTTTTTTCAAGTGAATCTAAGTACATTTTAATTGTACTTTAAAGAACAAGTTTTCTTGCAGAGGGATTCATGTGTTAGCTAAGAGCATGTGCTTGGTACTTCTGGAGGCAGGAGCCTCATTCTCCCATTGTGGAGTCTTGGTTTGTACACACTAAGACAGAAGCATCAGGCATTCCATTGTTAGCAGTCACCTCGGCAACTCACAGAGCATGTGAACTATCTGCTACACACATTCAGCCGCTCAGCTACTGAGACTTTACATACAAAAGAAAAGTCCCAAGGAAATCCCTGTATAAAAAAAAGTCGTTCTGCTGTGCAAGTCCTTGTTTAGAATTGGGATGTTCAGTATAATGGCTCTTCCTAGGTTGCTGAACACATTGGGTTTTATATCCCCTGTTTCTAGACTGTAAGCTTTGTTGAACAGGACCCTTCTTTAACTCTTGTGTAATTAGTATAGTTTTTTTTAATGTATACCTCAATATATTGGACAGGGCTGTGAAACATTTTAGTGCTTTATAAACACATGTTAATAATACAGGTATGGGAAGGCCGTCTACCATAGACTCCATTATAATCAAAATATTCAGTTTTGAAAAAGTATTTCCTTTTTATCTGTAATAAAATACACTACCTTGTACTTTATCCAAACTGCAATATAATTAATCCTTATTGAAGCAGGAGGAGTAAGCTCAACCTTCTGTTGCATTACTTGGCTTGCATCGAATAAGGGCAGAAACTAGGGGTATGCACCTGCTTAGGGCAAAGGTTGCTATAATGAGCTTCAGCACAGACTATTTCAATAATCAGGGTTTGATTTACTTTGGGAGAAAAGGAGTTAAATGACTCTGGTGTACAGCTGCTAACAGGATTATACTGTAGCTGAGAGCCTGTTAATCTGTAAATCGCTGTTGGGTGTAGAAAAGGCACTGGGAGATGTTACCGCATCTCGGTTTTTTAAAAATAGTCAGTATAACAATTAGCAGGTTATAGGTTATGCAGAGTTTATCCAAACATACTGACCAATAACACTGTTAACTTTCCCCCAGTGTATGGTTCTTTGTTGATAGACATGGCATAGAGGGGGAAGGGTAATCATGCCATATGACAATGTGCTCATAGGCTGATAAAGGTGGCATTAAATGGTCAGCCAGAAATTCCCTCATCTCCTGTCAACTGATAACTAGTAATGCTTGCAGTGGTACTTTATTTATATGTGTGTAGCAGCGTAATAATTGTGCAAACCTACCTGGCTCTCCTTTCACCTCCCACCCGCACGTGTCCCCCACTCCATGCTGTGTGCACAAAGTAGAAAAGAGTGCGGCCGGGGAGGGGGGATTTCTTAAAGCTATGGAGGTGGCAGAACCCACAGGCCGGACCCCCCTGTGATCATGGGGTTTGATTCATCTATAGCAGTGATCCCCAACCAGTAGCTCGCGAGCAACATGTTGCTCACCAACCACTTGGATGTTGCTCCCAGTGGCATCAAAGCAGGTGCTTGTTTTTTAATTCCAGGCTTGGAGGCAAGTTTTGGTTGCATAAAAACCAGGTGTAATGCCAAACAGAGCCTCCTGTAGGCTGCCAGTCCATATAGGAGCTACCAAACAGCCAATCACAGCCCTTATTTAACATCACCAGGACTTTTTCATGCTTTTGTTGCTGTCCAACTCTTTTTACATTTAAATGTGGCTCATGAGTAAAAAAAAGGTTGGGGACCCCTGCTCTATAGTTACACCACTGATTGGGAGGCTCTCAGTTTACGATTCTTCAGTAGTTGGCCATTTATTGATCATTCAAGAGCAGGTTCCTCACTCATGTTGTTTGTAATTGTTACAATTACACTTAAAGGAATAGCAATAGACTGGGTCAACAGGGTGGGCAGTGGTGTGTGTGTGTGTGTGTGTATATATATATATATATATATATATATATATATATATATATATATATATATATATCACCAGAAGGTGGAAGATAAGATATGCATGTTGGGCTACCTGAAACCCTTTCCTCTGCATTTTATCCTACAGGACCCCTACTTTATAGTGCCCCTCCATGGGATCTGATCTTCAGTTGGGCTTAAAAAGGTGCACATGTACAAAATTTCCAAAAATAAGAGACCCGTTTATCATGCTGTGGAATTGGAGAAAAAAAACCATCACAATGATGTTGCCCATAGCAACAAATCAAATCTTTGCAATTGGTTTTCATTTTTTAATTATTTGTGGGTTTTTTTTGTTATATTTCTTTTTATTCAACAGCTCTCCAGTTTGAAATTTCAACAATTTGGTTGGTAGGGTTCAAAGTACTCTAGCAACCATGCATTCATTTGAATGATAGACAGGAATATGAAAAAGAGAGGGGCTGAATAGAAAGTAACAAGAACCAGTGGTGTAACTAGAGTGCGCTGGGCCCCCCTGCAAAAAAATCTTCAGAGCAGCCTGATCCCCATGATCCCCATCCGTCCCACCCACTTCCTGTCCCAACTCCACCCACCAACTTCGCCCACTCAGTGCCAACTTGAGTCCCCCATCCTCACCGCAGGTAAGAGAGCTGCTGGGGAGGAGGGGGTTTTTCTTATTAGCTATAGAGGAAGCAGACCCCACAGTCTGGTTCCCTGCCCCCCCCCCAACTGTGGGGACTGCTTCCTCTGGATGCTGGAAAGAATCAGAAGTAGAAGGCAAATTAGGATGAACCACCCATTGAAACATCCTCTGCTTTCCATAGTGGGTGGCACAGTGCTTGGTGAGGGCCCTCCTGAGATCATTATTATTGTGAAACTGGGTGAAAGTCATTCATTTATTGATCCAGTAAGCATAAAGTCAGGCCTGTGGCATTAAGCTGGAACTTGCTGTATCAGTTTGCTCAACACATCTCATCTGAGAAACTTTGTTGCGGCAAAAACAATGTCAAGGACAAACTTGTGGTTATGTGTAATGTGACATTTGTTGTTTCCAGTGCTGCATATGTTGTTTCTCGCAAAGACAATCACTGCACATTATCACATACCATTTTTGACAATTTAACAGCATGGGTACAGTGTTAACAGTGACGTATCAAAGGGTTATATGTTATACAGGTATCTGTTATCCAGAAACCTATTATCCACAAAGCTCTGAATTACAGAAAGGCCGTCTCCCATTCAATCCATTTTATCAAATTAATCCAAATTTTAAAAAAATTATTTCCTTTTTCTCTGTAATAATAAAACAGTAGCTTGTACTTGATCCAAACTAAGATATAATCAATCCTTATTGGAAGCATATCCAGCCTATAGGGTTTATTTAATGTTTACATGATTTTCTAGTAGACTTAAGGTATGAAGATCCAAATTATGGAAAGTTCCATTATCTGCAAAACTCCTGGTCCCGAGCATTCTGGATAATAGGTCCCGTGCCTGTATCTATAAACTCAAGTGTTGGTACATCTGTTTTTGCAGATTGTTTCATTGCTAATACACATGGACAGACAGGAGTGGTTTCTGTATCATTTTGTAGTTACAGTATAGTAACATAATATTTCAGGTTGAAAAATACATCTTTTGAGTTCAATCTTTTGGTTTAAATGAAGCCCGATTGCTAGTTGATTAATTTTATTATATGTTATTTATGCAGCGCCAACATGCTTTACACAGAGCTTTACAGAGATTATACCTTGTTTACATCAGCCACGTCCCAGCAGAGTTTACAATCTAAAGTAGTCTGGAAGGAAATGGGGGTACTAGAGGAATTTGTGAAGTTGTACGCAGCAAAGTGAGCAAAATTTGTTGCAAATGGGCTTTTTTTTTTTGTACTCTGTGTTATGGTTTGGGCTGTGTGCAAATAAGCGCAGGCCGACCTGCGGCACTGCCACTGGCACAACTATACCAGTTAACAAGAGGGCCTTGCAGCAGACGTGAGGGCACTCATTCCAATTAGAAGAAAGGAGTATTCATGTAAATATTCTGAAGGGGTTTTTTACAGTGAGAGCTGTCAGTGACGTAACTAGAGGGGGGCGGGCCCTGGCGCGGGACGCGCTGCCGGGCCCCCCGTCCCCCTCCGTACACCCGGAACTGCCGGAACCGTGGCGCGTGAGCTGCCGGGGGGCGCTGAGGGGGTGCGGGCCCTGGCCCAATCGCACCCCCTGCTCCCCCCGGTAGTTATGCCACTGAGAGCTGTGAATATGTGGAATTCTCTCCCTGAATCAGTCGTACTGGCTGATACATTAGATAGCTTTAAGAAGGGTTATGGAAGATAGCTCATAGTACAAGTTGATCCAGGGACTAGTCCGATTACCATCTTGGAGTCAGGATGGAATTTTTTCCCCCCTCCGAGGCAAATTGTAAAGGCTTCAAATGTGTTTTTTCCTCTTCCTCTGAAAGAACTAGCAGTTAGGCAAATATTACATTGGCATAAAGGGTTACTTGATGGATGTTCAACTTTTATTAATCCAATTTAATATGTCACAATGTTATAGACTGTGGAAGCAGACCCCACAGAAACTGCGGGGCCCAGACCATCATGGGTTTGCTTTCTCTATAGTTGTAAAGAAATCCTCTTCCCCAGCTGCTGTTCTACCTGAAGGTAGGAAACCTGATTGTGGTCGCCCTCAAAAAAAAACCAAATACTCTGTAAGGCTACACATTTACTGTTATTGCTACTTTTTATTACTCCTTTGTAATGTTCTAGTTCAGGGTTGCCACCAATAAAGAATCATACTTGATCACAATTCAATTATTTGGGAAAGAAAGATGAATATATAGGAAGGTGCAACCCTATTCTAGATAGAAAGCTCTTCCAACTGATTCAAATAAAATTTATGGGGTGGGTGTTTTTCAATTTTTATAGCAGATAAGACAACTGGTGGTTGACCCCCCCTTCTTGATGAGCCCTCAGCAAATGCCCCTTTTGCCCATTTATTAAAGTGGTCTTATTTTCCGGATATCTTCACTGTATCATTACATGATTATAGAATCCATCTGCTTTGACATGATACTGCAAGCATTCATTGTTGCACAGGACCAATTATAGGTTTAATAATACAAGAACGAGTATATGGCATGTTGTGCAGTACATACATTTTAAAAAATATACAGTGTAGGTGATTACAAATCCTATAGCAATGGCTTCTGTATGCCTGCAATGCCTGCATTATACTCTGTATACAATTGTCTGATCTGTCAATTGTCTGTTTACAAACCTTTGTCTGGTAATCCAGTTATTCATTTTAAAAAACAAGTAGATAATGTTGTACAAGATGCATTTAAAATGAATATGATAACAACACAGGTTAAGGATTATTTGACGATGGATCATCCGAAATGTCCAATTTTATACACCCTCCCAAAAGTACACAAGAGTCTAACATCCCCACCGGGACGCCCCATAGATTTGGGCCGTGATACTGTAAATATATTGATAATACTCTTCAACCTATAGCCCAAAGTATCCCGACTTATCTAAAAGATACTCCTTACCTATTAAGGTGTTTGGATAGTATAACATTACCAGATGACCATCCTATATTACTTGCTAGCATGGACGTAGTCAGTTTGTACACATAATTCCACCCAATGATGGTATTGATTCGGTAAAATGCTCTCTACATGAATTTGTTACATATAATGGCCCTCCCATCCCATTTGTCCTGGAATTACTACAACTTACACTACATATTAACTATTTTCGCTTTGAATACGATTATTTTTTATAGATTTGGGGACAGAGATGGGCATATGCTAACTATGCACCAATTTGAGAAAAATTATATTATGCAGGAGTTTGGTGAAAAAATATTGTTCTTTAAGTGTTTCATCGATGATATGCTGATAGTGTGGCGTGGCTCCCTTGCGTAATTTAATAACATGGTAGAATACCTTAACGGGTTACCCACTCCTGTAAAATTTACCTTTAATATACATGATGAGCATGTCAACTTTTTGGATGTGCAAATATTCAGTAAGGGGATTCGTCTGGGTTATACCCTGTACCGTAAGAAAACGGATAAAAATGTCCTGCTACATTATAATAGTTACCATCCTTGGGCTACTAAATGTTCCTTACCAATCTCCCAATTCTGTAGAGTATTAAGAAACAACACAGATGAAGATGGTAGAATTAAACATATTGATGATACCTGGGGACTGTATAGACAAAAGGGATACCCTGTTAATTTGCAAATGGCAACGACAATCGTCAAAAACCCTACAACAAAAAAAAGAAATCTTTTCAAGTTTTCTATCCGAACTCAGGGGAGGAAGGGGACCCCCAACAACACAAGGGATATGGCCTGCGGGAGAAAAACGAGGGACGGAAGTTCTAAATTTATCCAGACGTACATTAACAGAAAATGAACTGAAGGTATTGGCCAAGGGTTTGTCCTTTTGCCCAACAAAGAACTTTAACCTTTTTCAGACTATTATTGACATTAACTCTTTTGTGTGAAAGGTAGTTCTTAGAAAGCACTTCTTGAACAACAATTCTGATAGCGACTTATTAACTGTACAGGTCGGAAGAGTCAATGACAATGTGGTTGAATTTCCTGATGTGTGTAGTCTCAATATTTTGGAATCCCTCCAACGTGAGACCAATAATGAAATTGGTAGTACTGGTATTCCGGTTCCTCCATCTCGCTTGAATCAATTCAAACCTAGGTCTCACTTCTACCCTGTCCATCAAAGGACTCCAGCAGTTGACCTTTTTCAAAAAAAGATGGAACGAGATTTAAGCCTATTACATGAAAAAACTGTAAAACACAAAAAATCTTTTTGTAATTTGACTCAAGGAGAGAGGGAAGCACTCTGTTCACTGGAGAAACATAGCTCTATTGTCATCCGCTCTGCCGATAAGGGGGGTATGGTGGTTATACTTAATTACAGCGATTATGACCAGGAGGCATTACGACAATTGTCCGATGTTGATTCATATGCTCTTCTTCCCTCCAACCCAACCATACAATTTCAACAGATCTTATTTGCTTTGATAGATGAATCGGTAAAAACAAATCTGCTGAATGAGAATCAGGTTGATTTTCTTAAAGTAAAACATCCAGTTATCCCTATTTTTTATCATTTACCTAAAGTACATAAAGAAACACGTCCCCCTGTAGGGAGACCCATAATATCGGGTATAGGATCCCTAGGAGAACCCCTAGCGCAATTAGTTGATACCTATTTACAACCATTAGGGATAGTCAACATATTCTGGCACAATTATCTACTATTACTTGGAAAGAAGGTTTTATGTGGACCTCTTTAGATGTGGTGTCTTTATATACCTGCATTTCTCATGACGTTGGTCTTGAAGCAATTAAATACCATCTGACCACTTATAGTACTTATTCTCCACATTTACAAACCTTGTTACTCAATGCAATAGGATATTTACTAACACACAATTACTTTCTGTACAACAACAAATTTTTTCTACAACAACGTGGCACAGCGATGGGGGCAAAATTTGCCCTCTCATATGCTAATCTCACTATGGGTTGGTGGGAAGAAGAGTTTGTCTATAATATGGACAACCCTTTCAGTAAATATATTGTATTCTTCGGTCGGTATATTGACGACCTGATTGTGATCTGGCAAGACACACAGGCGCATTTTTCGCAATTTGTGGAATATGCAAATTCGAATAAAATAGGCCTTAAATTTACACATTACGTGAGTAGGGATTCTATTAATTTTCTTGATTTAACTCTTTATCAAGATAGTGGCCGAATTTTGTCCACTATATATAGAAAACCAAATTCTGGAAACTCTTTGCTACAAGCTTCTTCTTGCCATCCCAAACATGTTATTAAGGCAATACCAATAGGGCAATTTATGAGATTACGAAGACTGTGAGATGTCTTGCCAAAACTACTCAGTTTGGAAACTAAATGGATATTCTTCTTGGGTAGTAGAAAACCTCTTGGTTTAAATAGCGACTTTGATGTCACATGCTTTTTTTGAGATTTTTTTGAGTAATTATTGTTCCTCTTTGAACATTTTATTCTTAAATTATATATATCTCACTTAACATCTCTTTTAATAAAGGTCTGTTCTTTATTGTAGGCTAGCCTGTATGCTATATATACATCAAATACACTTAATATACTATATGTGTATACATGAAAGGTATAAAATACATACTGAGGAAACCTTATCAAATTGTACTTTGTATTGAAAATTTTAACTCTTTGGGCTTTATTATTTTTTCTTCTAGAACTTTATTTGTAATTACTTTATTATTTTTTCATTTATTTTTTCATTGTTTCATTTATACACATATTTTCTTTCTTTATTTGTTATTTTTGTTCATTGTTTGCTTTTTTTTGAGGTGTATCTTTTTGTAACTTTGTGCATGTATGCAACATTTAATGTTTTAACCACTAGGTGGAACTTCACTAATTGTATAGAGTGGTAACATGTGTTTGTAGTTTTGTGATTGGTCACAGCCCCTATATAACATGTGTACAGGGGTGTGCCATTTAGCCTATGAGTAAGTGCCCCAACAGGCACGAAACGCGTTAGGTCTTCATGTCCTAATAATGTTTTCTACTATTTACATTTGTTGCTTTATTTTTGGAGATCCTTACATCCTTTTGGATACAGTGTTTTTATACCCTGTTAAGGTACTTAATCGAGCCCTAACAATGGCTAAAGATAGGGTTACCAATCCAGTTACAACACCTAGAGAGCCTCCTAATATGATTTTTAGCACTACCTATAATGATGCTACTAGGGAAATATGCATCAGACAAAATTGGAATATTGTTAAGTCAGACAGTAATCTATCTTCAAAAGTTCCAAATCCACCAATGGGGGGTTCAAGAGGGGGACCAATCTGGTTAGTTTCACACACCCACATACTGGTGAAAGGTTTGCTATAAGACATCACATCACGTGTTCTATAACACATGTGATCTATTCGGTTACTTGCCCATGTGGCCTCTCTTATGTTGGGAAAACAGATCTAATGTTGAGGTTGAGAATGGATGGACATAGATCCGCTATAAGTGTAGCCTTCAGGGATGGTAAGACGCAAAAACCCGTAGCGAAACATTTTCTCGAAATGGGCCACAGACTTCCCACATTTAAGAATATTGCAATTGACCATATACCACCCCTTTGTAGAGGTGGCGACAGATCTAGGGCATTATTACAAAGAGAAGTCTTTTGGATAAAAAAAATTAATTGATTGATTAAATAAAAGTGAAGATTTTTACTACTAAAATCCCAGTGTGCATTCCTACTCTTGAATATTATATATAGAAATCCATCCATAGAGAGCAGCGCACACTGGAATTTTTTAAAAAGATTTAATTTATTTATCAACTATTAAAAATGTATATTACATGATATATATATATATATATATATATATGCATTATACTCTGCAAGTTGCATTTGTGCTGAATACTAACCAGCTGTTTGAAGGGTATAGCATTATACTTTATACACACACACAAATATGAGAGAGAGCACCTACATACAAAAAGAACATTGCTGCAGAAGGTAAAGACGGCCCTGATCAGTTGAAAATCATTGTATGATATTTTCTTGGACATATATGTGGTAAGATTGCAGGGTTGGATGTGTTGTCGTGCTATAGTGTCACAGAGATGTGGGATCTATAGATAGAGAACTTGGTGAGGTGTCAGAGACTACATGAGCATTCCAGCAGGAGGAAAAGAGAAATAGGACACACATGGCACAGAGTAGCTTATGTATGTGTAAGATAATTACCTGAATAATGTCTGTCTCACAGCTGTTTAACACTTCATCACTGTGAGCTCTGGACTGTAAGCTCCCCGGGATAATAACTGAACAACCATGCCAAGTGCTGTCTGCAAAAGGGGCAGAAGCATCTGGCAAACACAGCGATACCACAGCCATACCTGTTTCCACTCTAAATTGGTCTGTGTGCTGTATGCGCTGGTCTGCTTATAAGCCTGAATTGTCCTTGATATAGAGATTGGATTCACAAACTACTCTTATATAAAACATATTCCTTATAAGTGTTTAGGTGCAGACAAAAGTGTTGAAAATGGGGCCCTGAGAGTTAGCACATATGATGGATGATTGTTAATCCTTTTATACAGCATTAAAGTGTATTTTTATACCTGTAACAAACATATCACTGATTTGGTAACCTACATTTTTTGAGTGACATTTTGCCTTAAAAATGTAATTACATTTTTATTTATAAATTCATATATAAATGATTTAAGTTGTCTTTTTAATATTAAAATAGTTAAAGGGGTGGTTCACCTTCAAGTCCACTTTTAGTATGTTATAGTCTGACTAATTCTAAGCATCTTTTCAATTGGTCTTCATTATTATTATTTTTTTAAGTTTTTGAATTATTTGCTTTTTTCTTTTGAATCTTTTCAGCTTTCAAATGACCCCATCTAAAAAACAAAATCTCTGAAAGGCTACACATTAAGGGGCACATTTACAAAGCTCGAGTGAAGGATTCGAATTAAAAAAACTTCGAATTTCGAAGTGTTTTTTTGGCTACTTCGACCATCGAATGGGCTACTTCGACCTTCGACTACTACTTCGACTTCGAATCGAACGATTCGAACTAAAAATCGTTCGACTATTCGACCATTCGATAATCGAAGTACTGTCTCTTTAAGAAAAACTTCGACCCCCTACTTCGGCAGCTAAAAGCTACCGAAGTCAATGTTAGCCTATGGGGAAGGTCCCCATAGGCTTGGCAGCGTTTTTTTGATCGAAGGATATTCCTTCGATCGTTGGATTAAAATCCTTCGAATCGTTCGATTCGAAGGATTTAATCGTTCTATCGAACGAATAATCCTTCGATCGTTCGATTGTAGGATTAGCGCTAAATCGTTCGACTTCGAATATCGAAGTCGAACGATTTTAGTTCCTAGTCGAATATCGAGGGTTAATTAACCCTCGATATTCGACCCTTAGTAAATCTGCCCCTAATTGTTATTGTTACTTTTTATTACTCATCTCTCTATTCAGGCCTCTCCAAAAATGTAAAGGCAAAAAAAAATGAATATAGCAGTAATCATGAAATGGAGTAAGGCTGTTGTAAATTATAAAAATATTTCATCCACCAGACCCAAAAGGCAGAGCAAGATCAATTAAAATTAGTTTTGCCATTAATACACACATGTTTAAATGCTGTGGCTATTGGGTCCTCATTGCTGACCTCTAAAGGTGGCTATAGATGTTAAAGGGGTTGTTCACCTTCCAAACACTTTTTCAGTTAGTTGTTTTTCATCTGAAGTTGGTCAGAAAATTGATCGGCCAGGTTAGAAAATTTTCATCGGTCACAGTGAAATGCATTCATTGTCAGCTAGCCACAGTTTTCCTTGCTTCAACTAGACTATATCTCTTGAAATGGACTTTTTGTTGGTGGAGAAATCGTGCATTTAAACAATAGTTTCAGGTCCTACAATAAAGAAAAGACCTTTTTAAAAATCTCAACATCCACCTTTAGTGGGGATAGACATACCCTAATTATGGAGGTGTTTCCTTTTTCTCGGTCTTTGCAAGTGACTTAGAATATGCCATTCTATAACATACTTAACAAAAGTTAGCTTAAAGGTGAACCACCCCTTTAAGGTATTATAATTAACAATTCAACAATATTACTGCAAACATTTTGAATTTTATTAAGCATGAAGGGTTGAAACAATTTTGCATTCAACCATTTATTTATTTTTTCAGTAAAAGTTGAAATTTTTCTGCAACTTCAGTGTTTTAACAGAAAAAAATAATTGTATTTAGCAGGTCCCAAACATTCCTAATCCCAAACCTGTGCTGAGAGTGCCTTATTGAGAGCACTGTACTCGTGTGAAGGTTGTTAAACCTCTACACTCTCATGCACAAAACAAGGTGTTTTCACTCAGTCTGTCCTGTCTGATAACCTCAGCTCTGTCTCCCAGGATCGGAATGTTAAGTGAGATCTTAAGACTTGTTATCAGCAGAGCTGTCTGTAAGAACAGGTACAGCACACATGTGGACAGTGTCACAGAATGACAGGCAGATATCTGAAAACACACAGAACAATTTAATGCTCCTTCATTCTTAAAAGTATTGCAATTGAGTTCACTTTAAATTTAAACAGAATATTGTATTATAGTACGGGTATGGGATCCGTTATCCAGAAAGCTCCGAATTATGGACTGGTCATCTCCAATAGACTCAATTTTATTCAAATATTCCATATTTTTAAAAACAATTTCATTTTTCTCTGCAATAACAAAACAGTGCTTTGTACTTGATCCAAACAAAGATATACAGTAATTAATCCTTATTGGAAGCAGAACCAGCCTATTGGGCTGTTTGATTGTCAACATGATTTTCTAGTAGATTGTATGGAGATCCAAATTACAGAAAGAACGATTATTCAGAAAACTATAGGTCCCAAGCATGCTGTATAACAGGTCCCATACCTGTATCACAGTCACATAGTGTGCAAACCGCAATTATTGCTGTACTACAACTTCCAGAATCATTTAACAGCGACAAAATCCCAATTTATTCTACCCTAAATAGTGATGGGCGAATTTATTCGCCAGGCGCGAATTCGCGGCGAATTTGCGCGATTCGCGGCAGGCGAATAAATTCGCGAAATGGCCGCGAAAATTCGCCGGCGTCAAAAAATTTTTTTTCAAAAACGGGCGCCGGCGTCGGAAAAACGGGCGCCGGCGTCAAAAACGGGCGCTGGCGTCAAAAACGAGACGCCGGCGCCGTTTCGCAAATTTTTCGCCGTTTCGCGAATTTCGCGCGAAATTCGCAAATTTTTCGGCGAAGCGAAACGCCGCAAATTCGCCCATCACTAACCCTAAATGCAAATTCAATGTTATTTTTTTTATGTATTTTTTATTTTCTTCTCATTTTTGTTTAACACCATGTTGTCCTGAATCACCTCCACTGCAATGAGGTTCAGAACCATCTGAAATAGCAAATCCATGTCCATTGTATGCCTTCTAATCAACCCTACTTGGTGCAGCTCTGCTGCTTGTGGCATTGTGTTTTACAAACCCCCTTGAAAGCTTGTAACTATCACGATGGTTTAGTTACACTTATCAGTGTTCACATGAAAGCACAGTGAATATTAGGAGGAGTTGGTTCCTAGAATGATTATGTTGTCAGCTGACACACAATTATAATTGTGAAAACTTACTGATCTGCAAGAACGTGCTGTACTAACTAATGTCCCAGAAAGTCTGTAAAACACAGATATCATAGTGTGTAATTTTTGTGTGTCATTTTTTTTAGTGCAGTTCCAAAACAGCCATGGCTAACCAGCAAAACCATGTACTTTTCATGTACTTTTTCCTCAACAATAAACATAATGCTTGGAGCTTCATGTTCTGTAATCTTGTCTGTCATTGTATTGCCAAGCGCCGGATTTCTCTCATGGGCACCTCTAGGCCTCTGGGAGCGCACCATTCCCCTCCCCGGACAAGTGCAAATTATAGCGGTGGGGAATGCTGCGGTGGGGCGCCCCTAAAATTTCGCTGCCTTAGTGGCCTTGCCACAAATCCGGGCCTGGTATTTTCCGATGTTATGAATAAACTTTATACCATAAGAAAGTTATTATAATAACCCGCAATAACGAATCAGCTAAACAACCAACAGGGCAACCCTTTTGAAATAAAAAATAACAAAGTGGTATAAAGGTGATACATTTATTGGCTCACTAAGATAATCATAGAAAGCATTCAGAACATTTTAGTTCCTTTTCTCCTAACACAAAAGGTTATTAAAAGTTCTGAATATAAAAAGTAAGAGCAAAAAAGAAATGCAGAAGAATGCACTAAAAAATATGAATATCTCTAAAATCTCTAAAAAATTCTAGTTTTATGGACGTTTCTATTGAAGAAAACCTTAGAAAACCTCCAAAAGTCTGAATGGTTAAAAAAAAAAAAAAAAAGGTCCAATAGGATCAGCGTAGCTCTTTCAATGACTTCTGTTGGACCTTGAAAGCTTTTACTTGGCAACATTTTTGTTTTCAAGATTTTCCTGGTTTTTGCACTTAATAATCGAAAAAAACATTAAAAAAGGGAAAAATATGGTTCCTCAAAAAAATGTTACTTAGAATATTAGTAAATCAGCCCTACAGATATAGAAAATAGGTAACTGATATAAAAAATAATCTTAAAGCTATATACGGTTCCTCCAAAAAATTAAACATAGAGTATTAGTAAATCAGCCCTACAGATATAGAAAAAAGGTAACTGATATGAAAAATAATCTTAAAGCTATATATTATCATTATTTACAGTATTTATTTTGCAATGGTAAAAAAGTTCATGTAAAATTCCACATTTCCGCATTTCGCCATCAGCAAACAAAGAAAAATATTGGGCTTTTAGTAGACTGGAGGAGGGGTGCATAAAATCCCTTGGAGGCTCACATCCAGACTGTAAGTCCTACACATGGGATGAGCCTGAACTACCCTTCTGCAGGCCTCTGATTTATCTGTCCCTATCACCCTTGAATGCAAACTTTACAGTGAAACCTGATCCAACTTATTTGTTTATTTTGATCCAATTAATTTGTTTAAAAAGACAACACCAGTTCAGTCTGACACTGTGACCTGAGCTTCAAAAGGAGCTGGGATATTAATAGCTGTTTTGACATCTGAGCATGACAGTGGATCTGCTTTTGCATTTATCCACTAGCTGGCCTTAAAAAAAATATCTGTAACAAGCCAGAAAGTCCTGAAAAACAAAGAGAAAGCCCACATAGTCCAGAACATGATCATATACATGTGTTTTAGAGAATTTGTAATCAGATCAGTTCCCAACAATACACAAAAGTTATAATAATCATGCTAATCACGAGCAACAAAAAATCCAAATATCCATTAGTGTCATTGTTGATCGCTGGCAGCAAACTGCAACTGGTTATTCCCTCTGATACCAATGATATTTTGGTTGTTTTCTTTGCCACCAAAGCTATAATTAACCTGAAAATATATCCTTACGGTGATGGCATGGGCAACAATACAGCCCTCGTGGGTGACAATACAGCCCATGTGCCGTGCCATCGCCCTAAGGGTATATTTTACAGGTTAATTATGGCTTTGGTGGCAACCAAACTATCCAAAATACCTTTTTATTTTTTATCAGTGGGAATGATCAGTTGCAGTTTGCTGTCATTGATCAACAGTGACACCAATTAAAACATATTTGGATGTTTTGTTGCCCACAAGATATAATATGTTATAAAGTATATCTTATATCAGTGCTTAGTAATGTCACATAAATTTGTATGTTAAAAAATAAATTATTAGGATATTAGAAGTCACCTTGGAGTTCAATGAAACTGCCAGATATTAATTTTACTTACTGCCATGCTTTTTGGCAGCTTCAGGGATTTTTGCCTGGCTACATCTGTACATTCTTATGTACCTGCTCACTGGGTTCAAGTCTTTTGATTGCAAATATGGTACATTCCACTGCTCCTTCTGTCTAATATAACTTCTACCTTATCATTGGAAGAAGAATTCCCTGCCCCCTCCAGCTTATTTGCATTGTCACAGCCCTGTCATTAGGAGGAGGATGGGGGGGAGGGGGTGGTCCAACAATTGATGGAGTTCACTTGTCACACACAATGGGACCAAATTCCCATCAACTCTGGGCTTTGTCTCTTAAGAATGACCTCCCTGCTCTCTTGGTACTAATTTGTACAACATTCCAGCAATCTGCTCTCGGGTCATCTTTAAAGCTAAAGCATCCCTAAAAAGGTGAAACTGAATTTACTCAAAAATCTTTTACCATTCGTTCTGCTTTGCATCAGTGGACTAAACCCTTACAAATCTTTGTGGCAGAGCCCAGCCAACACAGTCTTTCTTCACAGCAACCCCCAAGACTAGTTATGACAGCAAATGCAGCCTCTCGCAAACTGCACCCAAACTGACCCATATAGCTGCGCCTGACCCACCGGTCTCTGACATCATCAGAAGGTATATAAGTTAGCTTCCACTACTAATGACCTGATAATGATGTGCTGTGCCTGCCCCAGTCTGCAGGTCCCATGGGCTTCGTATTTGCCTGTATGCACACACAGCTAGTTTGCGACAGCAGCAAAGTTCAAGAGATAAGAGTGAATACTATACCTCAGACCCTGCATTCCAGGGCTGCCTGTCGTTAAAATCGAGGAATACATGTGCAACTCAAAGTGACATAGTACTTGCATTATACATTTAGGATGCATTCAGCATGCACTTCAGTAGATGCACATTCAGATACCAGTGGGTTGCAGTATGACATGTTCTCCAGTAAAATTTCACAATGAACATTTTCACATAAATTTCACAATGAACATTTTGGACTAGAATTGGCACCATTTGCATCAATTTTTCTTTGTGTTTTGAAAGTTTCATGAGAACAGTTCAAATATTGGTATCAAACCAGACAATGCTGTCTGGTTTGCCTTCGGCCCTGTGTTTTTATATGGTCATGAAACTAGATTTACAAGAGGGGGTACTTTATTCACTATATAAATGGTGCTTCGTCATCGATTATAACTGGAGCTTAGTGAAGTAATTTCTGCCACATGACTCACTGAAACTTGTGTATTTTAAGACGTAATTAAAAATATAAGGATATTAGACGTTCCATGACTTTTATATGGTCGTGAAACTCCTCAGTAAGTTATAATATCCTTATCTTTTACAAAAGGGTGTACTTTATTTACTAATTTACAGTTTGTTGCACATATTGTAGATTATATAACATATAGATTCCAGCAGCACCAGTGATCACAACCTAGTATGTCACCTGAAGATATGTGCATTTATAATCAGATTGAGCTCTTTTTAATCTTAATTTATGCTGTGTTTTATCTCCAGGTCTTGCACAGACCTGCATGTCATCCCCATGCCTGAATGGCGGAACATGCCTGGAAACATCAACTGGATTTACCTGCCTCTGCCCCATGCAGCCACTGGCCTTTACTGGACCTACTTGTGGAGATATTTATGATGCATGTGCCGTTTATGGTTGCCCCAGCACTCACAGATGTCAAAGCACCCCAGGGCTTCCGCATTTCCAGTGTGTCTGTCAGCCTGGCTTCAACTGTACCAATGAGTGTCAGAGTAATTCTTGCCCATTCCTAAACTCTCACTGTACAGTTGGTGAGGACAGCATTATGTGCAAGTGCCAAAGTGGGTATGGTGGTGTGAACTGCCAATATGAGGTATCGCCGTGTTTCCAGAACACCTGCCAGAACAATGCAACCTGTTTGGCAGATGCTGAAAGCTACAGGTGTTTATGTGAGCCAGGATTCACAGGGCAGGATTGTGAGGTTAATATCAATGAATGTGCTTCAGACCCATGCCAGAACGAGGCCCTCTGTGTGGACAAAGTCAACAGATATATGTGCTTCTGTGTGCCCGGCTTCCAAGGCCACCATTGTGAAATAGACATCAATGAATGTGCTTCTAGACCATGTCAGAACAATGGAACATGCCTCAACCAGCTGGACCAGTATGAATGTGCTTGTGCCAATGGCTACACAGGTGAGAATACAAGTGCAATTCGTTTCTCCATCGATATTGGTTTGTAATATTTTTCTGGAGCTCTCTAATTTAGAACTGCTACCTGCTTGCTAGGCTTACTGCGCATATCAACCAGGCATTGGTGTAAATGGCAAATGGAAGTGTAGCCCTCTTCTACAAGAAATCTAGCACTGATTTTCTTCCTTGTGGCACTACAGGAGTCCTGTGTCTCTGCTACAGGTGAGAGCAGGTACACTATGATTTGGCTTGCCTCCACCCAGGATCAGGACACACTGGGCTCTAGTACCCCTCCCTGGGAACTTCACATACACACGTTAAAGGTCAATGGATTAATTTGCAGGACACTGTAACTTTAAATACCAGTGATAGATGCAGCCTGCCAGCCAGGAGCAAGTTTACATTATATTTGGCTTTCAATGCCCTGAGAAGAGCATGCTCTCCTCTTCAGAACCCCTTTCATTCCACACCCTAAATAGAGGGCACTTTTCTGCCACTGGGGCTCCCTACTGAAAGCAAGCGCCTTGCTTTCACTCTGCTGCTTCTCCCTTACAGAAGCACTTCCTGTGCAGGCCTTCCTTCCTGTCAGCTTACAGGGGTGGGGACTCCTCCTCCTTGCACAGAACACCACAGAGGAGAGACAAGTACACACAGCTCTCCGACCGCAATATAACTATGAAAGGCTTTAAAAAGAAAAAAAAAGCAACAGGAAACAAAATCTAACCACAAAACCTTCTTTCTGGTTGCCAGTTTGATTTGGCGGTTTTAGTTTTGGAAATGTCAAAAATGGATGTAGCAATGTAGACATTAAAATAAAAAACAGGAAAAGTGTGCTTAGTTGAGTTCTGTCTACGTAGAAACTCTTTCTTTCTTTTGTATGGCCACTGGGGCAGGGTCAGTGTATTGCCACTGTGTCCATTTCGGTCACCCAGGGAGAGTTTTAATGGGTGATCACTGAAATGGCCATCAAACACCCTAACAGTAATGGGAAGCATACCACAATTCCACATATTTAATAGCCAAAATATATAAAGTCACAATGAATAGGACTGTATGATGTGCTACTCATTGCTGTTTCGTTGCTGTTTGTAGCTGAGTAGACCAGAGATTGGCCTCAAAAGCTGGCATGGTCAGGCTGCTCTCTGCTCCATGTAGCCACTCTTAGGCCGAAGCGGTTCCTGTAGAAATCTGTTGATTACTTCAGATCTACTTCTATCCACCTCATTAAAAAAAGCAGGCAGAAAGAAGCATTTGATATACAGTGTTTGCCCTTGCCCTAACAACTAATACCCTTTCCCTTGCTGACCTTCCATACATCAATGTTTGGACCTTGCATTTAAGTTTTAATTGAAACCCTGAAGTCCACTTGGGGTTGCCGATATTTGAAGTTCATCTACTGCAGGGGTGTCCAAACTTTTTGCAACGAGGGCCAGATTTGGTGAGGTGAAAATGTATGGGGGCCGACCATGGAACCTGACATTCTTTGAACCATTAACATCATTTAACTCATTTAAACAAGGAATCACACAGCCGTAGCAGTAATATTTGGGCACATTAGTAAAATGATCTGCCAATTGGTCTATACTGCTGCCTGTGTGCTGAAGTTGTTAGCAATAGACATGTACACGCATATTTCTTTAGTTTACAGTACTGGCACGTCAGTATGTCTATTGACACCTTCAGCCCTAAAGAAGTATGTGAAGAGGCGCGTCACTATGTGCCAGTTCGTATTTATTGCTAACACCTTCAGCACACAGGCAGCCGTATAGACCCAAATAATACTACTACGGCTATGCAATTCCTGATTGCACCGTGCTGTCAGGCCGCATTATTATTAATTTCATGATGGAGGCGGAGGGCCGGTGTAAATTTGAAAACAGGCCACATTTGGCCCCCGGGCCTGACTTTGAACATGCCTGATCTACTGGTTGAAGAATGATGACAAGCTTTCAACCACCCGTTAATGCAGAACCTTTAGTGAAATGCATATAACCTTTATAGGTGTTGGAGTGGCAGTCTAGCAAAGCACTGCCCTAATCTTCTTGTCTGAAATCCAGGCCACAAATAATTTCTAGCTCTGCCTTGTTATATCTGCTTACATGGAGGCTGGTACTATCAGACTGGGAAAGTGACAGTTATATAGGTGTAGCAATCTTTGGGCATTTGTTTATGTATTACTTGAATGATCACTATTAGAGCAGGGGGTTAGTTAGGCTAGTTAGAAGCAATAGTGCAAGTATAAGGACGTAGGAACAGTTGGAAAGTGATATCTTAAAAGAAATTAAATAAAGCACTGTTACTGCACTCTTTGGAGAAAGAAGCAGAAATTTTGGGATGGAAACCAAGTTTCACTACTAAAATTTGCATTTATACTTGCATGCTGTACTAAAACGTACCTACTTACTGGGCAATCCCAATTTTGACAGCTCAACCTGCAGTCCCGGATTGTTACTGAAAAGTCTCTTTGATGTTCTGCGCTGAACAGCCAGAAAAAGATACAACGTTTTTTAAAACTTAATTGGCTTTTGGAAGAGAGCCCAGAATACGTGACAGGTGCTACTTTTGTAACAATTTTAGATAAGCAAAAAAGCAATTGTAACAATTTAAGATAAGCAGGTCTCTTGGGGAAACTGTGACTTTCAGCTTAAAGGACAATTCATCTTCATTAGCAAAGCTTTTTGTCCCTCTTTCTATTTCCAAAATGTTGGGAAGTATACCAGTGTTAACTAGAACTACAGCATACCCCATGGGGATACTCGCACCACAGATTCTGCTGTATAGTAATTCCCCCTCCACAGCCCCTCTCTTACCTTAAACCTTGCACAACCACCACAAACTAGTGGCAGCGGGCAGGGTTGCTATATGTGTTGGACCCCGTCCCAAGATTTTTTGGGGGGCCCAGCTTTGTTAGAGCACAGCTGCTGATCAGATTTCAACTACAGACCAGCTTAATCCTTATTGGGGCTCATCATTGTGTATGGTTTTTGTGATCAGCATGTGCACAATTAGGGAATAGGTTCTAGATGAACATTATATGAACAGGTGCTTGTTGGGCTCATCTGCAACAATATAAGTCCACAGCACACATACCACTAAGTGGCGGATTTATTAAAGTTTGAATGGTAAATTCTAATTAGAATTTTCGAATTTGTTTTGTGTGTCAAAACTCACAAATTCAAATTTAAAAGCGTCAACTCTAATGTAAATTTGAATATGAGATTTATCTGTTGAACCATTTGAATATGTTAATTGCCTTCCTGACCAAGTTTTAACTCAAATTATCTCCCGTCCGAGTTGTGAGTACATTCAAATTTATTAGAGTAAAAAAAAAATTCACATAAATTCGAAATTCGATAACCCCCTACATACATTCAATAAATGGTCTTTGACAAAGGTCAAACAATAAGCAAAAATCACCAAGACACTAAAGGGTTTCCTCTCTTGTGTTCTGGCACGTTCCTTGGCACGTAACATTGATTTAGGCCAAAAGCTAAGTAGAACTGGTTGGTACCAAGGAAACTGGATTACAATTTATAAACTTACGTCTGGTTGCACAAATCTATCCCTAGGTAGGGGAGGTAGCCAGTATGCAGCATTTTCCCATCCTGGATGGAAAGAAGCCCTTTCTTTACCTTGCATACAAGTTTGCATTGTGCCAACCAGTGCTATTCTCTGTACCTACTCTGAATTTTTAATCTAAGGCAAGGATGCAATGCATTTCAGCCCTGAGGCAGTCAAAGTGATACCATCCCCCTCACCCCTCTGTAGCATCCCAAATGCTTTCTCTGTACTAATAGAGCCATAATTCGGATTCTAAAAAACAAATTCTGCATAATAAACAATTTGCTCCTAAAGTTACTAGGAGCGGTAGCCTGCAGGGGACCAACCCCTTAGGAAAGTTCTCAACATGCCCCATGACTGGAGCTCACCTGAGTCCTAGGAGGGTAGCTAGACACTGGATACAAATGCTGCATTATATAGAAAGTAGAGCTACCAGGGCCGCTCCGGCCATGAGGCAAGGTGAGAATCTTGCCTCAGGCGGCACGGAGCGGCCAGTTACCAGGGGCGGCAAAAAGCCGCCTCTGGTAACTTTAAGAGCCGAATTTCCATTTTTTAAAACGGAAATTCGGCTCTTCTAGCGCAGCGAGCGCAATAGCGCTCACTGCGCTAGCGATGCGGCCCCTCCTCCACCCGCTCCGACGCTGGTAGTTAGAAGAGCGGAGCAGGAGGAGGGGCGGCATTGGGGCTGCTGCCTCAGGCGGCAGCAGCCCCTGAAACGTGCCTGAGAGCTACTATTAACTATTTAAGGTAACAGTTTTTACATCCTAGGGTGTATAAAGGTCCCCATACACGGGCTGATATGAGTTGCCAATGGCAACTTATTGGGCAGTGTATGGAGTCCTCCAACTGGCTTCCCTGATCGGTATCAAGCCAAAAGTCACCCAGATGCTGATTAGGCAGGTTTAAAAATCCCGTTGAAGACCAAATTGGTTTGTTGATTCGGTCCTCAAACTGACCACTCGTATTCTGCTTGTTGTTGGGCCCTAGGGCCCAATGATCAGATCAGCCCGATACCACTCACCCAAGGTGGGCATATCAGGGAGAGATCCGTTCTTATCTATGGCCACCTTAAGAATATTTTCTAACATCGGTATAGCAGAGAATAGTGTTATTTAATCTTCTTCTGTCATCTGATAGGGATGTAGCGAACGTCGGAAAAAAAGTTCGCGAACATATTGTGAACTTGCGTCAAAAATGCGAATGGTTCGCGAACGTCGCGAACCCCATAGACTTCAATGGGAAGGCGAATTTTAAAAGCTAGAAAAGACATTTCTGGCCAGAAAAATGATTTTAAAGTTGTTTAAAGGGTGCAACGACCTGGACAGTGGCATGCCAGAGGGGGATCAAGGGCAAAAATGTATCTGAAAAATACATTGTTGACACAGCGCTGCGTTTTGTGCTGTAAAGGGCAGAAATCACACTACATTTCTAAACTTGTGTAATAAACTGCTTTAAAACGTCCGGCGTCTACATGCCAATCAAGTCGTGTAAAGGTTACAGCCTGTTCACACGCAAAGACGAAACGCGGCGCTTACTGCAACGCAAAAAAACGCAAAGAGCTTTAATGAATGATACCGTCAAGTGAGCAAATAATAGTTGTTAATTACTAGTTGAGCTTGTCACCTCCAGGATGTTCGTCCTGTTGGTGGCAATATTTCTGTAGTGGTGTGTTTAGCAGTCACCGTGCTTGTGCGCACGTGCACGGTCAGGCAGAGGTAATTCAATGTACAGTGAAGCGAACCAAAAAACACAGATTCTGCAGTGTGGGCCCAGTTTTGGTCTACTTTATTGATCACCTGCGGTGACCATAAAAGATGCGATTTTGCCACTGTTGCAGAACCCTGAAAAATTAGGCATGTGTACTTTCCTGAAAAATTATGTTTTTTTTGTCGCAGCCACTGAAGCACAGAGGCCAGAAACAATATGCCATATAAATGCTGAAAATATTAATTTTTTTTTGTCGCAGCCACTGCAGCACAGAGGCCAGAAAAAATATGCCATATAAATGCTAACAATATAAAAAAATTTTGTCGCAGCCACTGAAGCACAGAGGCCAGAAAAAATATGCCATATAAATGCAAACAATATAAATTTTTTTTGTCGCAGCCACTGAAGCACAGAGGCCAGAAAAAATATGCCATATAAATGCTAACAATATAAATTTTTTTTGTCGCAGACACTGCAGCACAGAGGCCAGAAACAATATGCCATATAAATGCTGAAAATATTCCTTTTTTTTGTCACAGCCACTGAAGCACAGAGGCCAGAAACAATATGCCATATAAATGCTGAAAATATTCCTTTTTTTTTTGTCACAGCCACTGAAGCACAGAGGCCAGAAAAAATATGCCATATAAATGCTGAAAAAATTCATTTTTTTTTGTCACAGCCACTGAAGCACAGAGGCCAGAAACAATATGCCATATAAATGCTGAAAATATTCCTTTTTTTGTCACAGCCACTGAAGCACAGAGGCCAGAAACAATATGCCATATAAATGCTGAAAATATGAATTTTTTTTGTCACAGCCACTGAAGCACAGAGGCCAGAAACAATATGCCATATAAATGCTGAAAATATTCCTTTTTTTTGTCACAGCCACTGAAGCACAGAGGCCAGAAACAATATGCCATATAAATGCTGAAAATATTCATTTTTTTTTTGTCACAGCCACTGAAGCACAGAGGCCAGAAACAATATGCCATATAAATGCTGAAAATATTCATTTTTTTTTTGTCACAGCCACTGAAGCACAGAGGCCAGAAAAACTCAGGATTTACCTGGATTCAAATTAAACCAGTAGGGTTTGCACCCTAGTTTGTAACGGTGGTGGAGGGAGGAGGACGCTAAAGGACAGCTGTGTGTGGAGTCATGAGGCGTGCAGAGAAGGACAGCTGCATGGGGAGTCAGAATCAGAAACTCAGAACAAGTCTTCCGGCGTGCAGTAACCCTCCGAGATCCACCCCTCATTCATTTTAATAAAGGTCAGGTAATCCACACTTTTGTGACCTAGGCGAGTTCTCTTCTCAGTTACAATCCCTCCTGCTGCACTGAAGGTCCTTTCTGAGAGGACACTTGAGGCGGGGCAAGACAAGAGGTTCATGGCAAATTGTGACAGCTCTGGCCACAGATCAAGCCTGCGCACCCAGTAGTCCAGGGGTTCATCGCTCCTCAGAGTGTCGATATCTGCAGTTAATGCCAGGTAGTCCGCTACCTGCCGGTCGAGGCGTTCTTTGAGGGTGGATCCAGAAGGGTTCTGCCGCTGCCTTGGACAAAAAAACATTTGCATGTCTGACGTTACAGAGTGGCCAAAGTGCTTTGTCCTTGCAGGTGCGCTCGTGGCAGGATTACTGGCACCTCTGCCCCTGGAATGTTGATGAGTTCCTGAAGTGACATCACCCTTAAAAGCATTGTACAACATGTTTTGCAGGGTGGTTTGTAAATGCAGCATCCTTTCAGACTTGTGGTATGTTGGTAACATTTCTGCCACTTTATGCTTGTACCGAGGGTCTAGTAGAGTCGCGACCCAGTACAGGTCCTTCTCCTTAAGCCTCTTGATACGGGGGTCCTTCAACAGGCATGACAGCATGAAAGACCCCATTCTCACAAGGTTGGATGCAGAGGTATCCATCTCCGCTTCCTCGTTATCAAGGACTGCATCATCCACGGTCTCCTCCCCCCAGCCACGTACAAGACCAGGGGTCCCCAAAAGGTCACCACTAGCCCCCTGGGAAGCCTGCTCCTGTTGGTCCTCCTCCTCCACAAAGCCACCTTCCTCCTCTGACTCCACTTCTGATACCTCTCCCTGCGTTGCAGCAGGTGCCTGGGTTCGTTCTGGTGATTCCGACCAGAAATCGTGCGCTTCCTGCTCCTCGTCACGCTGGTCTACAGCCTCATCTGTCACTCGTCGCACGGCACGCTCCAGGAAGAAAGCAAAGGGTATTAGGTCGCTGATGGTGCCTTCGGTGCGACTGACCATATTTGTAACCTCTTCAAAAGGGCGCATGAGCCTGCAGGCATCGCGCATAAGCACCCAGTAACGGGGTAAAAAAATCCCCAGCTCTGCAGATCCAGTCCTACCACCCAGTTCAAACAGGTATTCGTTGACGGCTCTTTGTTGTTGCAGCAGACGTTCCAACATGAGGAGCGTTGAATTCCAGCGAGTCTGGCTGTCGCAAATCAAACGCCTGACTGGCATGTTGTACCGCTGCTGAATGTCAGCAAGGCGTGCCATGGCTGTGTAGGACCGTCTGAAATGGGCCGACACCTTCCTGGACTGCCTGAGAATGTCCTGGAATCCTGGGTACTTCGAGACAAAACGTTGGACTATTAAATTCAGAACATGTGCCATGCAGGGCACATGTGTTAAATTGCCCAGTCTCAGTGCTGCCAACAGATTGCTTCCGTTGTCACACACCACTTTTCCGATCTTCAGTTGGTGTGGGGTCAGCCACCGATCGGCCTGTGACTGCAGAGATGACAGGAGTACAGATCCGGTATGGTTTCTGCTTTCCAGGCACGTCATCCCCAAGACAGCATGACAACGGCGTACCTGGCACGTCGAATAGCCTAGGGGGAGCTGGGGGTGCACAGGTGTGGAGGAGGAGGACCCAGCAGCAGAGGACGAAGAAGAGGAAGAAGACGAGGTAGAGAGCGAAGGAGGAGTAGAGGTGGTGGCAGAACCGCGTGCAATCCGTGGCGGTGACACCAACTCCACTGTTGTTGTTGAGCCACACATTCCCTGCTTCCCAGCCATTACCAAGTTCACCCAGTGGGCAGTGTAGGTGACATACCTGCCCTGACCATGCTTGGAGGACCATGCGTCAGTAGTCATATGGACCTTTGCCCCAACACTAAGTGACAGAGATGCGGTGACTTGGCTCTGCACATGGTGGTACAGGTGTGGTATTCCCTTTTTTGAAAAAAAATTGCGGCTGGGTACCTTCCACTGCGGTGTCCCAATTGCTACAAATTTGCGGAAGGCCTCAGAGTCCACCAGCTGGTATGGTAAAAGCTGGCGGGCTAAGAGTGCGGACAAGCCAGCTGTCAGACGCCGGGCAAGGGGGTGACTCGCAGACATTGGCTTCTTACGCTCAAATATGGCCCTCACAGAAACTTGGCTGGGGGCAGATGACTGGGAATGGGAACTGGTGGTCAAGGTGGAAGGCGGAGTGGAGGGTGGTTCAGACGGGTCAAGGACAGCAGAGGTAGAGCAGTAAGATGCTGGACCAGAAGGAGGGTGGCTTTTAGTTTGCCTGTTGCCTTTGAGGTGTTGCTCCCAAAGTGCTTTGTGCTTGCCGTTCATGTGCCTTCGCATAGAAGTTGTACCTATGTGGCTGTTGGGCTTCCCAAGACTCAGTTTCTGACTGCACTCATTGCAAATTACAACGCTTTTGTCAGAGGCACACACCTTAAAAAATTCCCACACTGCTGACCTTTTTGAGGCTGGCAATCTGGCGGTAACAGTAGAAGTCGGCGGCGTTGGCGGCAATGGCGGGTGCGTTGGCCGGCTGACCACAGGTGCCGATACATGTTGTTGCCCTACTGTTCCCTGCGAGCTGTCCTCCCTGCTTCTTCTAAGTCTTATTCTCCTCCTGCCTCTCTGACTCTCCGTCTCTCCATCTGAACTATCCTCCTCTTGCTCTCTTCTACTGGGCACCCACAAAACATCAATCTCCTCATCCTCATTCTCCTCAGATGCATCAATTTCTTCTGACAGCTCACAGAAGGAAGCAGCAGCGGGGACCTCCTCATCACTCATTATGTCCATCTCTGTTGTGTTCTCTGCCAGAATTAAATCTGGTGTAACGTCCTCATCTCCTTCATCTTCTTCTGCCAATAATGGTTGCGCATCACTCAGTTCAAGAAACTCATGTGAAAATAACTCCTCTGACTCCAGTGAAGAAGGGGCGCCAGTGGTGGAGGAAGTGTTACGTGGGGTGGCCATAGCAGTGGAGGATGAGGATGTTGTGGTAAAGTTAGAAACGGTAGAGGATGGGGTGTGCTGTGTAAGCCAGTCAACTACCTCTTCAGCATTTTGGGAGTTCAGGGTCATTGCCTTTTTAAAACTGGGCAATTTCCTAGGGCCACAGGATAGCATAGCAGCACGGCCCCTAGTGCCTCTGCGTGGCGGCCTGCCTTTGCCTGGCATTATTTTTAAAACAACAACAACTCAGGTGGTGTTTCTGGAGACGGTATTATTATTGATATTTAGACAGAATGTGAACAAGCTCACACAGCTAGATGGGAGTTGTTTGAAAATGAAGAACACACTGGGCAAACAAGGCCTACAAGGTCAACGTATACACTACTACAGCAGTGGATACGGAATATATTATTGCTGCCTGAAAAACCTCACTCGGGTGGTGTTTCTGGAGACGGTATTATTATTGATATTTAGACAGAATGTGAACAAGCTCACACAGCTAGATGGTTGTTGTTTGAAGAACACACATTGGGCAAATAATGCCTGCAAGTGCACTACTATTGGTGCACTACTATGAAGAACAGCAACAGCACTGTACACGTTAAAGAACAGTAAGATAAGTAAAAGAAAAAAAAATTTATGTATATTAAAAAAAAAAAATTCTCGGGTTGCTGCTGCTACTAGGAGCAGCACAGCAGCACACCAGTCCCACTCCCCAACACAGCTAGACTAATAGCACTGGGCTGTTAAAGTAGCAAAGTAAAACAACAAAAAAGAAAATAAAAGCAGTCCTTACAAGGACTATTGGGTTATTACAGCAGTCAGCAGATGAGATCAGAAGAGATCAGTGCCCACAGCAGGCAGCTACATACAGAGCACTGCAGTAGAAGGTAGATTACTAGCCAGCAAAGCTACCTAACCTAAAATGTCCCTCAAATCCCTGCAGACTTCTGTCCCTCCAATACAGAGCAGTATCAAGTAGATTACTAGCCAGCAAACTTACTATCAACTGTCCCTCAAAGAAATCAGTGAAATCAGTAACAGCTCTCTCCCTACACTAGTTCTTGCAAGCACACACAGGCAGAATGAAATAACGCTGCAGGGCTTCAGTTTATATATGGAAGGGGAGTGGTCCAGGGGGTGTGGGGGTGGTCCAGGAGGGAGAGCTTCCTGATTGGCTGCCATGTATCTGCTGGTCTGGGGTGAGAGGTCAAAAAAAAGCGCCAGGTAAGGCGAACCCAAAATGGCGAACGTCGCGCGACGTTCGCGAACATTCGGCGAGCGCGAACAGTCGATGTTCGCGCGAACAAGTTCGCCGGCGAACAGTCCGCGACATCCCTATCATCTGATGGCAGTTTATTATTACTACATGCATATTGTTTGCATTCACTGTGTCCAAAGCTTGCAGTTAAATTCCTTAGTGTAAACCTTTAAAGTCACTAGAGATGCACTAAATCTTGCATTTGGCCAAGTAGCAAATCCCTTCACAGGAGATTCAGCCTTGAATTTGAATGCTAAATTGTAAATATTATAATCATTTATAATCACTTTCTGGACTCTAGTATTTCCAGCCAAAATATTTTTTTTGCCTTAGGAAATAAATTGCAATTCAATGCAACTTTACAATATATACATACATTCAGATTTTTTTTATGGTTTCAACATTATTTGTAAATGCAATTGCAACTGAAAGCAGTCCTCTATCTCGGTATTTAGTCCTGGTTCTGACTCTTAAAATAATGTAGTGGGAATCAGTTCTCCTGTTAATTAGCTGGATTTTGCTACATTGTTTCAGTAATCATAATGAACTGTGCAGTAGAGGGGAAAACAGATACTGCTTCTAATAGCAAACTTACAATTAACAATGCATCACCAAAGTTGTACAATGCTTTATCTTGTGGCCTACATTAACAGACCCCCATAAATGTCTATTTCAGGTAAATTGCCTAAAGCAGGTTTAGAGGGCCAGAACTAGTGATAAGCAGCAGATGCACATGCCTTGGGCACAATAGGGCAGGTTCGCTGTAAGAGGGAGAACTTGTAGTGGGTCTGGACAAACCAATAATGTGTATAAGGGATGACTGTTCTACTTTCATACATGTCTAACAAACTGTGTCTGTTTTCCCCACTGAAGGAGTTAACTGTGAAATAGAGATAGATGAATGCCAGTCAGGCCCATGTCAAAATGGAGCCACATGTTGGGACCATATCGGCTACTTCACATGTGACTGTCCAGCGGGTTATGATGGAGAACTCTGTCAGCAAGACATTGATGAGTGCCAGAGCCAGCCCTGTCAGAATGGAGGGCGATGTGTTGATGAAATTAACAGGTAAATCAAAATTGTCCCAGCATTATTCTACTGTGTTGTAAAGCTTTGTACAATTCCATTGGAGTAACGAGAGTGCGCCAGTCCCCCCTGCAATCTTCAGAGCGGCCCAGCGCACTCCAATCCCCATTCTCCCGCCTCCGTCCACTTCACACCCCGCCTCCACCCACTCCCCAGCTCTGTGCTGTCTTGCACTCCAATACCCTGTTGCAGGTAAGAGAGCAGCTGGGGAAGGGGGTTCTTTATAGTTATAGAGGAAGCAGACCCCTGGGCTCCCCTGCAACTGCAGGGTCTGCTTCCTCTATTGTTACGCCACTGCACAGTTCTGTATATTGATCTGCACTAGTTTCTGTATGGGTTTTTATACATAGTTTGGAAAACTAATGACATTATGTATTTCTATTTTGGCACCAAGATCTTCCTTAGTGTATTTTTCACTGATGAGAATCAGAAATTGTATTTAATTTATACGGTAGCATAGTAATTTTAAGTTGAAAAAAATCACAGCTATTGATTTCAAACTTCTTCTCTAGCAATATACCTAAATACTAGAATCAAAGAAACACAGACACTATAACAATAGAATAAATGAAGGGCAATTGGAAAGTTTCTTAGAATTAGCCATTCTATAACATACAAAAAGTTATCTTAAAGGTGAACCACCACTATAACCTGACTATCTACAGTAATTCATTAGTATAATAGCCTAATAAACCTCTGCTGCCTTTTACAACTCCCAGTATACTTGTTAATTGAAGCTAATTAGTGCCAGGTTTATTGCCCTTTTTACAAGAATTTACATTTGCTACTGAATGTGACACTGAGCAGGTTAAGGGCTGAACTCCACGAGGCGATCAGGACCGATTCGTTGGCAAGTGATGACATGCATGAGTAGAATAATTGTCATGCTTGTTATAAACCTTGCCTTTATCACTGATTGTAAAAAAAACTACAATGCATTGGGTCTGTGAGTGTAAAAATATAACAAGTCATACATCATATAACAATTATTTGCTATACTACTATTTGTTTACCTTTGAAGTGTTTCTTTGAGGGGCTAATATGCTCCATTGTACTCAAAGCAACCATTCAGATCTTTGGCAGTGCACGGTGCGCCTTTAAAAGTAATTATTACAAAATCGAGAATGTTTGATTTTTACCCGACCGCCCCGTCGGAGCCCCTTGGCGTATCGTAATCCGATCATTCGACCATACGGCCGAACGTTCGGATTACCCCCGATATAGCCATGCCGTTAGTGGCATATTGTGGAAAGATCCGCTCGTTTGCCGATGTCGCCAAACGAGCGGATCTTTGAGTCTATGGCCAGTGCACAATGGTCTTACTACCCAGTCACATTGGTTGCTGGGGGACTTGATTTTAAATGCACTACATACTTAAAATGCTCACAAATAGTGTGGAACATACAATGAGGGGCCTTGACGTGGCACGTAAGCTTACATATTTTGGCCAAAGTGTGGTACTAATGTTTCATGTTTTGTAATAATTATTTTTTAAAGGTAAACCATACTCTTGCAATTTTTCTCTCTATGTACAAAGATTTTTTTTTTTATCGTTTAAAGCAGCTGGTCACCTCCAGATTGTGGGTTAGACCGAGCAATGGCAATTTTTTTCTGTATTCAAATCTTTGGTTATATTTTATAACTTTTCAAAACTGATTTCCGTTTGGTTGCCATGTGTAACTTAAATAATGATTATTTAACACCTATTTTAGTGAATGAGTCTCTTGCAGACTATTGATTATCCAAGAAGTTTATTAGATTGAGTGAAATGCACTAGTAATTGACATCCCAGGTTCTGCAGACCCACCCTGTCTATATTCAACTACTGTAGATGTGTTTAACTATGTATTATACCTCCCCCTTCAGGCTGTGTAGCAAGGACTGTTATGAATGAAGTACTATTATAACGTACAATGCTTCCTTCTGCCTCCGTTGAGGCCGGTGTGTTTTTCTTGAATGCATATTGATTTGGGCTGTGTATTTCAGGTTCCAGTGTGATTGCAGTCATACTGGCTTTGTTGGAGACCACTGTGAAATAGAAATCTTGGAGTGTGACTCTAATCCTTGTCAGAACAATGCAACGTGTGTGGAGAGAGTCAAGGGCTACGAATGCTTGTGCTGGAGAGGTGAGGAACAGATCTCTATGCGTTTGGGCAAGTTTTTAGTATTACTGCTTTGCAGTACCGGTGTGGGACCTGTTATCCAGAATGCTTGGGACCTGGGGTTTTCCAGATAATGGATCTTTCTGTAATTTGGATCTCGATACCTTAAGCAGAAAATTCGCAAAGAGCAAAACTTTCAGTGGGGCAATGTAATATTCTTCTTTTGGCTTTTATTGCATTGCAAAACGTAATTGTGCATTGTGAACCTTTAAAACCTGCTCTGCAGTTTCGTTAAATACTTTAAAAGAATGGTTTGCGATTGCGAAATTTTATTACATACACTATCCCTCATCCATATCTCACCGTCACGCGAGGAGGAAAGTGTTCGCAAAGGCAACAATTTTCACTTTGGGATTGCGAATGATTTTTGCGTTACATTCCCGCTTAAGTCTACTAAAGAAAAACTTTTAAACATTGATTTAACCAAATAGGTTTGTTTTGGCAGTTACGATTAATTATAACTTAGTTTAAATATAGTGCATGGCACAGTTTCATTATTACAGAGAAAAAGGAAATATTTTTTAACAAATTTTAATTATTTGATGAAAATGTAGTCTATGGGAGACAGCCTTCCTTTAATTCTGAGCTTTCTGGATAACGGGTTTTTCAGATTACGGATACCATACATGTACTAGGTTCTGGGTTCAGTTTCCATTTAGTCTACATAACTGGTAATATAATAATAACATAATTGAAATAATTCTGTGCTGTATTCAGGGCTTGTTTGTACTAGCCCACTTACCTGTTCTCCTGCTCAGTTAGGGCAATTGCTAGGCGTTAGTGCACTGCTGTGCAGGCTCCCCTTCTGGAGGTAAAGTGAGTTTCAGGCCTTGTAGGAGCAGGGGATATGTGCATGTAATCGTTTATGGCTATACAATTGTATCCGCTCTGCCATTAGAATCTCTCTCTCCCTCCCTCTTAGGATATTCTGGAATTCATTGTGAAACTGATGATAATGAATGTACTGAGAAGCCATGTGAGAATGGCGGCCTATGTCTTCAACTATCCAACCAATCGTATTATGGCACAGAACCAGAATTTGGTGACAAGTTCAGCTACAGCCAAGCAGCAGGGTATTTGTGCCGCTGCCAGCCAGGATTTACAGGTAAGCATTTGGCAGGGGATAAGGAAAATTTGCATCAGATTTAATAATATATTTTTTATGAACGTAAGCTGCTTTTCATAGCAACAACCACACAGCGGAAAGCTAGCAGGGAGTTCAGCAAGAGCTGAAGGGCTATGGGTTGGTTATTCTCAAGGTTGCCATCATGGGGGAAAGGGGGGTACTGTTGTCCAGTGCCCAAGTCTTCCAAACTGGGACCGGTCGCATTGCAAAGGAAATGCAAATTGTGTCAATTAAGTTTAAAGTTACAGCCAAATTTACATCATTTAAAAGTAATTTCCAAAAAAGATGTCTAGAAACGTATAAAACTTTTGTACATTACTTTTGTAGAAGCATATAAAACTTTTACACAATGAAACGAGGCAGAGCAGTTTGAAGGGGCAGGCGTATTGGCAGGGTTTAAAGGAGAAGGAAAGCTACGGAGGCATTTTATTGCCAATAGATTAGCTGCAATAGTGCAAGCTAGAATGCTATATTTATTCTGTAGAATGTTTTACCATACCTGAGTAAACAGCTCTAGAAGCTCTCTGTTTGTTTAGGATAGGAGCTGCAGTATTAATGTGGTGTGACATCACTTCCTGCCTGAGTCTCTCCCTGCTCTGGGCTCAGATTACAGTAGAGAAGGGAGGGGTGGGGGGAGAGGCACAAACTGAGCATGCTCTTGCCCAGGGCAATGAGGTTTAAGCTGAAGGCAGGAAGTCTGATACAGAAGCCCATGAGTACACAATAGAAAGAAAGAAATGCAGTGTTTCTTTTGACAGGGGACTCAAAGCAACATTACTTTGGGGGTTTACTGGTATATTTAGATGGACTTTTCTGATAAGGCTTACTTAGTTTTAACCTTTCCTTCTCCTTTAAAGGAATTCTGTCATGATTTTTATGGGTAGTTTTTATGGGTAGTTTACACTGCAAATATTTCATTTTACCATGTAAAATGTAATTTCTAACCCAAGTGTATTGTTTTAGTTCTAATATTGATTGGTTATATGCTTTCAGAAAGAGGCTGCACTTTAGGATGGATCAGGCAGGTTATTGTTTCTCCTACTCAATGTAATTGAATAAGTTGCAGTGGGACATGGATTTTTACTATTGAATGCTGTTATTATATCTACCAGGGAGCTGTTATCTGGTTACCTTCCAATAGTTCTGCTGATGGGCTGCTGAGGGTGGGGAAAGGAACTTGCAGTGCAGCAGTAAAGAGTGACTGACATTTATCAGAGCACAAGTCCCATGACTGGGGGCGCCTGGGAAACTGACAATATGTCTAGCCTCATGTCAGATTTCAAAATTAAATATAAAAAAAAAATCAGTTTTCTCTTTTGAAAAACAGATTTCAGTTCAGAAGTTGCTCTATTAACTGAAGCATTTTGAAAAGAAACATGTTTTCCTATTACAGTATCCCTTTAAACATAAGGCAGCCTCCACAGTCCCCCAATGAATTAACTTATTAACACATAAAACTATGGAACTATTTACATTAAGTGCTTATTATTGAGTGGCATGGTGAGCCTGGTTATACTTATTTATCTTGGGGCTTTAGCGTAAGGGTAAGCTTTCTTCATTACACTGGTCCATGTATGTATTATTTACAAAATTAACTGGATTCTGGTAAAATAAGCCCAACAAAGGCTTAAAGTCTCCTGTTAAATGGTGTAATCATAAAGTTGCAACATGCCTGATGGATGGATGGAGTATAACTGGGAATATATATTGCAGGTTCCAACTGCTCTGTCAACATCAACGAATGTGAATCTGGGCCGTGTGTAAATGGTGGAACCTGCATCGACTTAATCAATGGCTTCCTGTGTAGCTGTGTTTCTGGATATACCGGTAGGGCAAACTGGTTTTGTAATGTTCTAAATGATTGGTTACCCAACTGATACCCATTCAGTGTAATTGTTTAGGATACATAGTGGAAAAGGAGTCACTGAGTAAGTCTGGTTTGCAAAATGTATTGTATTGCTTAGCCTCCTGTCTGTACTTTCAATAATGGAAGTATTTATGAAGTTATGCATTCAGCGTGCTTTATAATTGCATAAACTAATTACACAAATGTATTAACATGAGTAATGATAAACAAGAAACATGCTTTGTAGAAGTGCTTTTTGGTATATTTCAATGTTTTTCATATCTTTATAAATATCCTAGTGTTGGACTGGGATACCAGAGGCCTACAAGAAAAACTAAGACTGTAGGCCCACTTTCCAAACTATCTTTCCTCCTCTCCTTGCTCGACTTCTTTATTATCCTAGTCTTTTATCTCTACATACTATACTCGATTCTTCCAATATTAAGTTTATATTTTCCCCATAAAGAAATAGGGAATTACAATGAAATATGCCAAATGGTTAGAATCCAGAGGGCCCACTGACACATGGGCCCACCGGGATTTTTCCTGGTATCCCGGTGGGCTATTCTGACACTGCTTGGGAGTTCATCCGCTCAGATAGTCAGAAAGTGTTGCGCATCTTGTTGGATGGTACAAACAATTAGATCTTAGAGCAAGTGTGCAGGTAAGCATTTACATAAACTATAGCTTTTTAAGCAATTTCTGAGGTATTATCAGTTTTAGACTTCTAATATCAGGCTTTAAAGTGTTTACTGACCATGAAGGTAGCACCTCTAATAGATGCACAGTTTTATGTGAACACCAAAATTAGGTTCAGGCTGGGCAGGCCCTGGTTCCCCCAGGCCGCTGATCTCCCTCCCCTGACGCACTGAAGTAGGTTTAATTTATGTGCGCTCCTGTGGAGATATATGCACGGATATATGCACGAATATATGCACACAAGCAATGTCTCAACAGTGACTGTCCAGGTAAGGAAAATATATGAACTTAAACCCATATTATCAACATAAATTATATAAATAGAGTCCTCTGTCCTTCAACCTTGAACTACTTGATATATTCACTCCAGGTTGGTGTCTATTACTATTCTTCAGTAACTTGTGTTTATAAAAAAGATTTATTCTGTTTGTATTTATGGTGTGGTCTGTTTTTCCCATGAAAAGCTGGCAAATTCCCTTATTAAGGTAGATATATAATAAGAAAGGTCGTATGATTATGACCTCACTACTTTGAAAAAGGCAGTGGAGAGGAAGTAATAGAATAACACCATTTAAAATAAAAAAATAGTTGTTAGGCATGTTCATTAAAGGGTCCGTCAAGGGTCGTTAACTGTAGTAAGCCTCAGTGCTGGGAATAGTTTGCAGGTCTTTAAAAAAAAAAAAATTTTTAAACATTTTTTTGCTAACTCTTCGTATGTTATAGAATGGTCAGTTCTAAGCAACATTTCAGTTGGTTGTCAATTTAAATTATTTCCCTCTTCTGCTGACTCTTTCTAGCATTCAAATGGGGGTCACTGATCCCATCTAAAAAACAAATGCTCTGTAATGCTCTGTAAGGCTGCAAATGTATTGTTATTGTAACTTTGTATTCATCATCTTTCTGTTCAGACCCTCTCTCATATTTCAGGCTCTTATTCAAATCAATGCATGGTTGATGGGGTCATTTGAACCCTAGCAACCCGATTGCTGAAATTGCAATCTGCAGAGCTGCTTAATAAAAAAACAAAATAATTTCACAAATAATGAAAAATGAAAGCCAATTGCAAAATGTCTGAGTATCACTCTCTACGTCATACTAAAAGTTAAGTCAAAGGTGAATAACCACTTTAATAAATGGATAGATCTCATGATCATTCTGTGCTGCCTAAAGATGCTGGAATCTTGCCATATAAGACTAGGCTTTGTGGGGGAGCCTTCTTCTCTGAGGTCAGTTTTGCCATGTAAGGTGCCAGCCTCCATGCATTTGGGTATGAGGGAGAGACTAGGAATTCGGTGGGAGTTGATTGTGAGCAACATACCCTGCAGTAATTGTGAGCAGGATAATATATCTGGCCATACTAGCTGAGAGCAGACCAGGAATGTCTGCTGTGATAGAACTTGAGATGCCCTAGGAAGGTATCTGCTTCATTTCTGTAGGTATAACTGTTATATATCCATACCTCCCAACTGTCCCATTTTTCGCGGGACAGTCCCGATTGTAACAGCTCAACCCGCAGTCCCAGGTTTGTTACTGAAATATCCAGACTTTCTCTTTGATCTTCTGCACTGAACAGCCAGGAAATTATACACATTTTCTAACTTAATTGGATTTTAGCAGAGAGCCGAGAATGGAATACTTTTGTAACAATTTAAGATAAGCAGGTCTCTTGGGGAAAATGACTTGGAGCTTAAAGGGCAATTCACCTTCATTAGTAAAATTGTAATAACACTTAAAAACCACAGAAATGTGTTCAAACTTTCATGACCTACCAAATTTTGTAAAATTGACATGGTAATTTGGCATCAAAAATGGGGCATGGTCAAAATATTTTTGTTCCTCTTTCCAAAATGTTGGGAGGTATGTATATTATGTTGTATATCATGCACGTTACCAGTTTTGTAGCTTTAAGAGAATTTGATAAATGGAGTCACTAAGCGGAAAGAGAGAACGAGACTGTGCGAACAGAACAGCCCAACCTGAAAGGAAAATAAAGCCAATAATACCCTCAACTTTGATGATTAATCCTCCCAGAGTCAGGTTTTTAGTTTGTATTAGGATCACTGACACTTCACCTAGCTAGTTACAAAAACAGCTCAGGGACATTATTACTATGTGACACAACCACTTGCCTGTTTCATGCAGTCCAGTCTAACAGACATCTCCCCATTCTTTATTTCTTTCGTCCAGTTTCAAAAAACTAAGCTTTTGACTTGCTATGTAACTCGGTCAAGCTCATTTATCACTTCACTGCACAAATCCTTGTTTAAGTAAGATCTGAGGGCCTGAGGCTGACCTACAAAGCTTCTTGCTGTGCCATCATCTCTTCATGCTCTTGTAATTACTCCTGTTTGCTATGTATAGAGCATATACTGTTAATGTTTAAATGCAGATATTTTAAAATAAAATGCACTTCCTGTAAATCACTGGGATTTTTATCAGTAGCACCTCCTGCCTTCAGGAGTGTACATTCTGGATGGACTCAAAGGTTTTCTAACTGCATTAAAAAAAGGCAATTGCATGGCTGTCCCACCTAATGCATACCTCTCAACATTTTGGAAGTAAAAAGGGAAAAATTTTCGCGCGTAGTGCAGCAATTTTTTTTGACCATGCCCCTTTCTGTGGCCACACCCCCTTAATTTTCTGGCTGTTCAGTGCAGAGAAAATAGGGACTTTCCAGTACAAATGAGGGACTGCAGGTTGAGCTGTCAAAAGACTATTAGGTTTATTTAATGTTTATATATATATATATATATATATAATGTCAAGATTCTGAATCTTTCCGTGATTTGGATCTTCATAATTTTTAGTGATACTGACACTAAAAAACTACTTTTTAAAATATGAAAGTTACCTATAGGTCATGTTGATCGTTTTTTGCTGAGAGGTTTGTTTTTGTAAGTAGTTGTTAGTTAAAGTTCCTAAGCCTAACTGTTTTGCCAACCTAACTGTCCCGTCTTAAAGTTTCTAATGCTAACGGACTCCTGCTGCACAAATATGGCAGCCCCCTCATAGATGAACACAGGGATTCAGAAGGGCAATGGAAGAGCATAAGGCCAATACTTTATATCAAAATTATAAGTAGCATGTAAACCCAATATTATGATAGATGAAAAAAAGATGTAATTTCTGGTGTCAGTATCTCTTTGTCTACTAGAAAATAATGTAAACATGTTCGAACTGTTACAAAATGAACTCTTTTGAATTTATGCATAGAGGGGGGGTGGCAATGAAATGTTAACTACCTTTACACAATCACTCAAACAGATTAAGGAAGGAGAGAGGGGGAGAAAGAGAAAGTGCAGATATGCACAAGGGAAGTAATGTTTGTTGCAGCTGTTTTCTTTTTTTTTCTTTAAAAACAAAGTTTTTTTAATATTTGACAAGGGGAGGGGGGGACGATTAGACAGGTGGTAGGGCAAATAGGTAACTCTTCCAAGGAATCAACACGGCACGGCTACATCATTGGGGGTATAGAGTCACTTACACAGGGGTATGAGAGTGAGAAGGGGATAACATAATCAACAGAGAGTACACTGAAGGGGTAGATAAGTACTGATTAAGTACAACACATTTACAGTGGGGATGGGCTGCACACTAGGCACATAAAGAGGGTTGAAGTATTAAAAGATCACATAAATCACAAAATACAGGAATACTGAGGCGTGTAAAGGCGACACATTATGGGCAGTAGTAAATACTCCACAGGATAATATATAAGATATTTGATAAGCGTGACAAGGGCTACACATTTTATAATTTAACAAAGGGAGACAAGCACAATGGAGAAGGGAGGTGGGGCACTAATATAGTTAAATCACTGAAAACCCTGGAAGACTGCTATTTGCCATACCCGCTTGAGATGCCCCCGGGAGCCAAGTCAGTCTTGACTTGGTATGGAATGTAAGACCTTTCACTTCTTCCTCTTCTTCTTTTCCTTTCCGAAATGGGTTAAGGGAGGGTAATAGTTAAGTAGCTAAGTAGCAAGGTTTAAATCAAAGGCAGAGGGAAAAGGCTAGATTAGTATGGAAATTATAAAAAACAAAAAAAAACAAAAACAATAAATAAAAAAAAAAAGGGGGTAAAAGGATACGCTCTGGCAAGCAACCCAAATAGGTTTAGGTTTATCTGGAATAAGAACTCAGCTGCCTCTTGAAGGAGACAGCAAAGCGGCAGTTATAACTCCCCACATAATTGCGCCTAGGCGCACCTAGCCGCCCTTGGGGAACAGCAAGAGGATATCTCCTCTATAAGTCTGAGGCGGCACATTGATTTCCCACCATGCAAGTGGGATATCTTGTCTTTTTCAGTTCTTTAACTTGTTTTTCTTATATCTTATTTTTTCTTTTTTCTCTTAGAGTAGATGATATAGGACATAAGGGAAAAATTATAATGGTACACGTTATAACAAGGTATTTTAAAGGGAATGTGCTCAATTGTAAGTTATAATGTAAATGGGTTGAATGAACCGGTTAAGAGAAGCCAAATCCTTAATACATGTAAAAAACTCCAGGCACATATAATAATGCTGCAAGAAACACATTTTAAAGAAGGTCATACCCCAAGGATAATGGATAGACATTATACACAGATTTACTATAGTAATAACCCCGAGAAGAAAGCAACAGGAGTTCTGATAATAATCCACAAAGACCTACCATTTGTTCTCCAAGAGAAGAAAATAGATAAAGAAGGTAGATACGTTATTATAAAGGGGAACCTAGGGGCTTTTAGGGTATCTATAGCAAATGTGTACGCGCCCAACACAGCACAGGTGAAATTTTTAAACAAGTTTTTAGAAGAGTTAACTAATTTTAAAGAAGGATTAGTAATAATGGGAGGGGATTTAAATTTGATGTTTAACCCATTAATGGACTCTTCCAACGGGAAAAGCCAAATATCCTATAAGGGGATAAAAAGTATAAAAAAAAAATTGGAAGATATATGTTTGGTTGACACTTGGAGAGTCCTACATCCGAAAGTTAAAGATTACACACATTTTTCAAAAAAGTATAAGGTTTATACGCGGATAGACTATTTATTTGTTTCACAAAGGGGGCTCCACTGGGTCAAAGAGGCCAAAATTGCAACAAATCTGTTCTCAGATCACTACCCAATATATTTTAAGTTGAATCTACCTCAAATAAACGATAAAGAATACACATGGAGGTTCAACAATTTATTATTACACAAAAAAGACACAAAGAACAAAATAAGGGATATGATACAACAAATACTAAAAGAGAACTCAGGACCAGATGTTAGTGTGGCGACATTGTGGGAAACCAAAAAATGTGTGCTTAGAGGCCAGTTGATAGCTCTTGGTAGTAATCTAAAGAAAGAAAAAGAGAAACAAATTAATAATTTAATTAAAGAGATTTCTAACTTGGAACAGATACACAAAATAAAAATAACAGAAGATATACTAGAGCAGTTAGAAAAGAAAAGAATACAATTGAAAGCAATACTTGACCAAGGCTCATATAAAGCATACATGAATAGTAAACAGTAAGGATATGAACTGGGGGATAAATGTAATAAATATTTCGCTCAAAGACTGAAAAAAATGAACAGGGCTACCCATATTACATCAATAAAAGGCAAGGACCAAAAGATTTGTTACGACACACATAATATTGCCAAAACATTCCAGCAATATTATCAAACATTATATAGATTACAGGAAGGGGCTGACCATAAAGATAAATTAGAGGAAATGGATAAATTTATAGAGGAAGCTCAATTACCATCTTTAAGAGTGAAAGACAGAACTATACTGGACTCATCTTTCACACCTCAAGAAATAAGTGACACCATAGATTCATTGGCTGTGGAAAAGAGTCCGGGTCCAGATGGTTTCAGTGCACTGTACTATAAAACGTATAAAACAGAACTAATACCCTTGTTGTGTTCCTATTATAATACTATTGATCGAACATGTGGGTTTCATAAACAGGCAAAAGAAGCTAACATCATTATTATCCCAAAAGAGGGGAAAGATCCCCAGCTTTGTGAGAGCTACAGGCCAATTTCCCTAATAAACATAGATTTAAAAATATACACTAAAATAATAGCAAACCGACTGAAAAAATACTTACCGGATTTAATTCACGACGACCAGGCTGGGTTTATACCTAAAAGAGAGGGAAAAGATAACATCTATAAAATCTTATCATTATTGAAAATAGGGCAAATAGATGGGCACAAAGTACAACCTCCAACAATACTTGTTACAACAGATGCTGAAAAGGCATTTGATAGAGTGGGTTGGCCGTTCTTGGAAAAAGTACTGAGAGGATTTGGAATGGGGGAGATTACCATAAATCGTATTTTAGCTCTTTATAAAGATCCATACGCAAGAGTTAAAGTGAATGGTAAACTATCTGATCCAGTATATATCTGCAATGGAACCAGGCAGGGCTGTCCGCTATCACCACTGTTATTCGTGTTGGTGATTGAGACACTATTGTCACATATCAGATTGGAAGCAAATATAGGGGGAATGAAGTTTGGAGATAAAGAGTATAAGACAATAGCTTTTGCTGATGATATGCTAATTTTTGTCTCTAATCCGATGTCCTCCTTACCTAGCCTTCTAACACTTATAGAATATTTTGGAACCCTATCAAACTTTAAGGTTAACCTTACAAAATCCCAAATTCTGAATATCAATACCCCAGAAAATATAATGGAGAGGTTAACAAACAACTTTCTCTTTAAAAAGGCAAATCATAGTATTAGATACTTGGGTGTCAATATAACTCCAAATATGTCCGATTTATATAACAGTAATTTTGTCCCCTTATTGCCAACATTACAGGACAAGGTAAATAAATGGAATAAAATAAACCTGTCATGGATGGGGAGAGTACAAGCAATGAAAATGTTCCTGATGCCTAAACTGAACTACTATCTACAAGTTCTGACAATTAGATTACCAGCGGTTTTTTTCAAGAAAATTAAATCCTTGTTTATAAAATTTATTTGGAATGGCAAACAGGCTAGGATCCAATATAGACAACTAATATTACCATTAGATAGAGGAGGGTTAGCTATTCCAGATGCCTGGTTATACTATATTTCAGCCCATTTATCACGTATAAAACAATGGGCAGGTGAGGTAAGGAAGAAAGAGTGGGTAGTTCTAGAACATCAATGGGCAGGGATACCTTTGTTAAATTTTTTATGGTGTGAACCCAAAAGTATACCGGATAGGGTGAAGGCCCACCCTCTAATAGCTCCCACACTTAGGATTTGGAATTGCAACAGAATAAAGATGAACCTGACTAAAACGCCCTTTATATTACAACCCCTAATATACAACATTTCATTTATACCCAGTTTGGAGAGTGGAGCCTTCAGGGATTGGCGGGTACTTGAGGGGAGACCAACAAGAATTAGTGATTTTCTGGTAAACAATAAATTGATTTCATTAAAAGAAATTCAAAAGAAATGGGGAAATCATGTTAGAGATGTATGGAACTACTGCCAAGTGCAAAATTATATTTATAAATTTAAAGAGGAAGATTGGGATAGAAAACCGACCAAATGGGAAAAATTATTGGAAAGCAAAGAGGTCCCTAACAAAGCAATATCTATTATATATAAACTGTTATTATCAAATATTTCTCTGGGCAAAGACACAGCTCTCAGGGAATGGGAAAAAGATCTGGATATTAAGATCCCCCCCGAGATGTGGAATAAGACCCTGTTACAAGCCCACAAATCATCTAGAGCGGCAAGAGTGAGGGAAATGAATTTCAAAATAGTTACTAGATGGCACCTCACACCAACTAAGCTGAATAGGATGTATCCTGAACTTTCAGATGTATGTTGGAGATGTGGTAGGGAGAGGGGGACACACGCGCACATATGGTGTAAGTGTAAGGATTTGCAAGATTATTGGGGTAAAATCTTGAAAGTAATAAAAGAAATAACCAACACCAACTTGTCGATGGAAGATGTCCCTTTGATTCTGTTAAGCCTAGATATTGATAAAAAGGGTTTACTAAGGGACCCACTTACCTTACATTTGCTAGGTCTAGGTTAGGTCATTAATCCCAAGATATTGGAGGAAGACAGTTCCACCAAACAGCACGGAGTGGCAGCAGGTAGTAGAGCACACTGGGAAGATGGAAGAAATAACACACATTATTCATAACAAGAGTGCTAAATACTGGGACATCTGGGAACCATGGGTTAGGTTTATAAATAAATCGTGATAAAAGGGACTTCAGGTTGAAAGAGGATTAAAGGGAGGATCCTTCTGAGTATAGATAGGAATGCCCGGGGGACGGGGTAAGCGAGTTAGGTGGAGTAATAAAATTTGTAATTGGTCCAAGTATCCCTGAAGGTTTAGGAGATGGCCAGCTGGTGTAGCAAGTGGATTTCGGAAGCAAACAGCTACGAGATAGCTTGGGTCTTATATATTCTTAATCTACTCTATTTTTTTTTTTATTTTTTTTTATTTTTCCTTTCACTTTTCTATTTATTTATATCTATGGTATTGTTTCATTTTTGTAAAATCTGTAAAAAAAAAAAAAAAAAAAAAGAAAAGAATGTAAACATGAAATAAACCCAATAGGCTGGTTTTGCTTACAATAAGGATTAATCGTGTCTTAGTTTGGATCAAGTACAAAGTACTGTTTTATTATTACAGAGAAAAGGGAAATCATTTTAATGTAGATTATTTGGTTAAAATGGAATTTAGAGGAAATGGCTTTTCCGTAATTCGAAGCTTTCTGGATAATGGGTTTCCAGCAGTAGCGTAACGATATGTTACTGGGCCCCACAGCAAATTTATCTTAGGGCCCCCAGCATATCCAGATTTTGTCCTGTTTTACCAATAGATGTTGAAAATGCTCATTAATTAGGGCTTCATGGGTCCCCCTATACCTTCTAGGCCCACTGCAGCCGCAGGGGTCTGCTTCCTCTATAGTTACGTCCCTGGTTTCCGGATAACGGATCCCATACCTGTATGTATGTATAACAACGTATATAACAGGCAAAGCTGATTTCCTGCTCCATGATTTGTGACTACTAATTTTAGCTTCTCAACAGCATAAAAATGTAAATAGACTGTGCCAGTCTATTGCCAGACTGTGCAAATTACTACTGATACTATCATAGGGACAGATTTATCAAACCAAGAGTTTAGAGTTTAATAAAAAAAACTCGCCCATGTTCTATTCATTCCCATGGGATTTTTATAAATGGGTGAAAGTCAGTATTAAACTCTAAACTCACATTTTGATAAATCTGCCCATATGTGTTATCATTTTTATGTTGATCAACACACAGTGATTTATTTCCATTGATTTCAAAGAATTTAACATCACTTATTTATCTGTTGTTGGCACAGCATAAATGTCTATAAATGGAATTTTTCCTTTTTTTGGGAAATTAAGGGGCCGATTCACTAACTTCGAGTAAAGGATTCAAAGTAAAAAAACTTCGAATTTCGAAGTGTTTTTTGGGCTACTTCGACCATCGAATGGGCTACTTCGACCTTCGACTACGACTTCGAATCGAAGGATTCAAACTAAAAATCATTTGACTATTCGACCATTCGATAATCGAAGTACTGTCTCTTTAAAAAAAACTTCGACCCCCTAGTTCGCCATCTAAAACCTACCGAACTCAATGTTAGCCTATGGGGAAGGTCCCCATAGGCTTTCCTAAGTTTTTTTTATCGAAGGATATTCCTTCGATCGGTGGATTAAAATCCTTCGAATCGAACGTTTCGAAGGATTTAATCGTTCGATCGAAGGAATAATCCTTCGATCGTTCGATCGAACTATCTGTGCTAAATCCTTCGACTTCGATATTCGAAGTCGAAGGATTTTAATTCCCAGTCGAATATCGAGGGTTAATTAACCCTCAATATTCGACCCTTGGTGAATCGGCCCCCAAATGTATAGTACAGATTTTTTTTTGATCCATGTGCAGATGTTGGTTAAATATACCATAAAGGTAGTCAAGTGCAATGTGCAAAGTACAATTTCAGTCGCTATGTTTTGCTTTTTTACTCAGAGTGCAGCATAATCTCAGCACCACTGTGACTGAAATGGGCACATACACTTGGTAATATACTTATATATTATTCTAATTATGATAGGAACTGTTATTTTGGCTGGAGTTCTGTGGCAGTTAAAAGCTTACATTTGTAATGCCTGTTGACTTGATGGTTGCATTCCAAGGGACAGCTACATATGTGGGCAGAGAAAGACCGTTCCTTTGTGTCGGTTGGTGTCAGGCTGCTCAGAGCTAGATATTCAATAGTAATTGTTTCTGCAATGAGAAGCATTGTTTCTTTATTTCTTCACCAGTGTCAGAACAACAGACCACTGACACCATTGTGTGCTCAGATCTTGAGATTACAGAACTACAGAAGAAGCAGATCCCACAGCCATGTAATGTTAACATGGTTTTCTAGTAGACTTAACATATGAAGATCCAAATTACAGAACGATCCAATATCCAGAAGACCCTAGGTCCCGTGCGTTTTGGATAACAGGTCCCATACCTGTATAATATTTACAAGCACCTGGGAAAGCTGACATATATAGTAAAGAATGTTCTTTCTTGCCCATTGCCCCAGAAGTTTGCCTTTATCAATTTACTTCTCTCTGAAGCAATTTACTCTTTTCTGTATCAATAATACTTATTTGTAATACATATGACAGTTCAGTGAGCCTTCAGATGGCACAAAATACAGAAAACAACCTTTTTTATGCATGCTTTTGAAATAACTGTGTTTGATTACTTTGATCCTGTTAAAAGCAGAGCAATGAGTCCAGAGGAAGCACTCATAGATAAGATGTAAATGTGTATAAATGTGTATTTTTATGCACATAAAGTACAATTTCAGTCGCTATGTTTTGAATTTTTTCTCTCTCAGATAATAGAGTACTTTATCCCAACTAAGATAAAGTGAATGCTTATTGGGGTACTGGAGTCAAAATTAGTATACTGGGTTAATTTAATATTTAATTGTTTCAAGGTTTTTTTTTGTAGACTTACGGGGGACTGTAATTAAAATCGCAAAAGAGCAAAAAAGTTCGCACCAATAAGAATAAAAATCCACATCTCGCAATGTAATATTGTTCCTTAAACTGCATTGCGAATTGTAATTGCTCACTCTTAAGAAGTGTTTGAAGGTGTCGTTATATTTTGGAGCAAACATAATGACTTTTTCAGTAAAAAGTTTTATTACATTGACTGCGCATTGGCGAAAACTATTAAATTTGCAAATGGTCTTCCACTGTCGGAAATGGTCGCTAAACAGTTTCAGTGTTCTCAAAAGCTATATTAAATTTCCGTTACCGACTTTTATTACATTCCCCCGTTAAGGTATGGAAATCCAAATTACAGAAAGATTCCTCATCTGGAAAAACCCTGAGCATTTTGAATAATAGGTCCCATACCTGTGTGTGTAGATAGATGGATAGATAGATGATAGATAGATAGATAGATAGATAGATAGATAGATAGATAGATAGATAGATAGAGGGATAAATAAGTAGATAGATAGAGGGATAAGTAGATATATAAATATAGATACAGTGTATAAAAACTTATGTTGCCCTTCTCCAACATCTGCTGTATATTACAACTTAATGAGTGCCATGGCATGTGGAAGGCTTTTGACCTTAATAATGCAATTCCAGGGCTGGCATTTCTTGCTGTTGGGTTATGCTAGGTTTAGAAGTAATTCTGTGGCTGGCTGCACAGACAGGCATGCTGTGAGTCAGCAGTGACATGAGCCAGCTGGTTGCGCCGCACCGGGAACGGATTACATGTGTAGCTCAGTTCTCTGGCTGGATGCAAATCCAATCCCTTTTGCCTGACTGGCATGAGGAAAAGATCCTGATCGGTTCTAAACTGCTCTGCTCACCACTTGCCTGGTGAGAGGCCACAATATGACTAGGATATGGGTTGCGACTTTCTGGAGTGGAATTTGTCTTCTTGCAGGTAGGAAAAGGAGAGGGGGGGCAAGGGTCTAGTTATTTCTGAGCATCGGAATTACTAGAAAAGAGCAACAATCTGCAGGGTGGGTTGTTTGATTATCTGCATATTCTTTCAGAAACTCTTTCCTTCTCAAATTTAAAGATTAACTAGTTTTTTTTTATTAAGGGGCAGGCTTTTACAAAAACTGAATAAACTGGTAGAAAAATACACTTGATTAGAGACCCAAATCAGAGTAAGCCTTTATGCCTTTTAAAGTATAATGTCTAATCTCTGTACCAGTTAACTAACTGCATCTCCCAGAAGTCTCTTTAATTCAAAGTTCTTATGAGTGCGGTTGAGAATTTCATACAGAGTGATCTGCTAAAATTTGATTTAAATGTCATTTTTTTTGGTGATTTATGCATATATATATTATGCCCTTGCCACAAGAAATGTGTTCATTCAGTTTGAATTGAAAATGAAATCTATTTTAAAATAAACTTTGTCGGCAGCAACCAAGTTGCATTAAACTTGCAGCTGATTGAAAGTGTGAGCCATTTTTCAGAAGCAAAATGCTTTGCAGTTTCTTTTGTAAATAAAAACAGGTTGACAGAAGAGTATTACCTATGACTAAACATTAAATATAAAAGGAACACACAAATATTCAGTTAAATTACATTATTTTGTGAGCACAAGTAAATAGACCAGTGCCTCTGACTGTTTTAAAAAAATTGCACGTTTATGAAAGTTTTCAAGTCGTGATTGCTCAATAATTGACATAAGTTTGAGCGGTATCCCTAATAAGATGAAAATTAATGCTAATTAATTGCGCTAATATAGTCACACAGTCTTGGGCACTATCAACCCTTAGGGGCCGATTCACTAACTTCGAGTGAAGGATTCGAAGTTAAAAAACTTCGAATTTCGAAGTTTTTTTTGGGCTACTTCGACCATCGAATGGGCTACTTCGACCTTCGACTACGACTATCGAAGGATTCGAAGTAAAAATCGTTCGACTATTCGACCATTCGATAGTCGAAGTATTGTCTCTTTAAAAAAAACTTCGACCTCCTAGTTCGCCATCTAAAAGCTACCGAAGTCAATGTTAGCCTATGGGGAAAGTCCCCATAGGCTTGGCTAACTTTTTTTGATCGAAGGATATTCCTTCGATCGTTGGATTAAAATCCTTCGAATCGTTCGATTCGAAGGATTTAATCGTTCGATCGAAGGAATTATCCTTCGATCGTTCGATCGAACTATCTGCGCTAAATCCTTCGACTTCGATATTCGACTAGTTCCTAGTCGAATATCAAGGGTTAATTAACCCTCGATATTCGACCCTTAGTGAATCGGCCCCTTAGTGTATGGTCCCTATTACAGTCATACAGTACGCTAGGGTCAATGTACCTGCCCATACATTTTTGGAGGGTTAAAGGAAACTGGATTATCCAGAGGAAACTACGCTGCAAGCATGGGAATAAACTCCCAGGTTTAATTAGGGGGTGATATATTATCTGCTTATTTATTGAAGTCATCTTTTACTAACTGAGACTGCTTCCACTAACAGTTGCTGCTTTTACAGTATGTAGCCAGAAGAAACAAATGTTAGGCAGAAATACTTGCACTTTAGGAAACCATGAAATCTAGATTTAGACATATACAGGTATGGGATCTGTTTTCCAGAATGCTCAGGACCTGGGGTTTCCCCGGATAAGGGATCTTTCCGTAAGTTGGATCTCCATACCTTAGCCTATTTAAAACATTAAATAAACCCAATAGGATTGTTTTGCCTCTAATAATGATTCGTTTTATCTTAGTTTGGATCAGCCACAAGGTACTGTTTTATTATTACAGAGAAGAAGGAAATCTTTTTTAAAAACTTGGATTATTTAGATAAAATTAAGTATATGGGAGACAGCCTTCCCGTAATGCAGAGCTTTCTGGATAAGAGATCCCATACCTATACCAAGCTTCACATCTGACATGGGTCTTTGATTTGTTGTATATCCAAATCCCATCTGTTCATTCTTGGCTGTATAGAAATGGGAACAGCCCGGAGTTAATGTAAATAAAATGCACTGCTTATTAGGTGTAGCAAATGATATTGCTGTTAGTTAAGAAAGAGTCTGACTAAGGCAGCTCACTGTTATGTAAAAACATGGTAGAGGAATGTGTTATACATACAGTATTCCAGCTATTTAAAGGGCAGGCCATTTTAAATAAAAAAATAAATGTGGAATTATGTACTCATGTCATTAGACAGCACTCACATCCTGTTCTTTTGTAAACAACGTAAATACTATTTCTTGTGTTTTTTTTCCTGATCAGTTTAAACCCTGATTCCCTTGCCACATGTCATGGTTATTGGATTACTATAGTAATCTGCAGAAGGCAGAATGAGGACAAATCTTATTAGGGGACAGATTGGCCAAGAAGACATCTGGATTGTATTAGTTGATAATTTCAAAAACTATTCAGCCTGATAATGGGCAAGAGTAGATGCAGTAAACTATGGGTCTTCTGCAGATGGCTACTTATCCAGCTGTAGAATAAACAGGATCTTAAGCATTATACTGTTGATCAAACGTTGTTAAAGTTTAAAACATGGGCCAGTTGCACACACTAAGGGGCAAATTTACTAACCTCGCCAGCGACGACTTCGCTCACATTGCAACACTTCGCCAGGCGTAGATTCTCCAGGACAACGCTAATTCACTAAAATCCGTGGAACGCTGGCAAAGTTGTGCTAGCGTTACTGCAGCAAGCATACTGCGGGAAGTTAAATTTCAATGTACGTATAGGTCGCTGCAAGTACATTACACTACACAAGCCCGGGAAACCTTAATAAAATAAAATAGAGTTGTTATATTGCCCTTCACATGAGCCCAGTGTATAGTTTATGTGCCATATGTTAGGAAATGTAGGGGGGAAGGCGGGTACCCCAGAAAAAATTTAAGATCTTTTGCAACCTATCACCCTGAAAAATTTAGTTGTCAGCTATTTTTTGAGGAAGTCCTATCTACTCTATTGCACTTCGCCTGGTCTGAGGAGGCGAAGGCAAGTCTGGCGCAAGAGGTAACATTCAGTAAAATCCGCATCTTAGTGAATTTGCATCGTTACGCCCCTTCGCCAAAGTGCAAATTCGCCAGGCATTAGGGAGCGAAAGTATTGCTAGAGTCTATTTCCTTTGCTGGCGAATTTTCGGTAGCGTTAGTCACTTCGCCCATTAGTAAATGGCCCTAAATGTTTACAGGGGCGATCAGGGCCGCCATCAGGGGGGGACAGGAGGGAGAGTTGTAGGGGGCCCGAGGGTAAGGGGGGCCCAGCCACGCCGCACTTGATTAGCTGGGCCGACTGCCGACTTCGGGAAGGCAGGGCGGGACCACAAGGGGAGGCATCTTCTGTCCATTACTTTCCCTTATTGGTCACAGAGTTTAAGTCCCGGTTGGGCTGCTCAGGGATAGGATAGCTGAGGTTTGAACTTCCCCTCCAGCTCATCCAATCACCATGCAGCTTTACCGGGACTTGAAATATTGTGACCAATAAGGAAGGAAAATGCTGTCACTGGAAGAAGATGCAGCTACCTATGCTCCCCTCCTCCCTTCTGTAGTTGGCAGCTCACTTACAGCAGGTGGGCTCTGCTAATGAAGTAAGTGCAACATGGCAGCACCCCCCCTAAAGGTAACCCTTTGTGGTCCCTGTTGTGTGGTGGGGCCCTGGGCACTAATTTTTTTTAAACTTCTGGGGGGCAAATTTTTTTACATGGACGTTTAAGGGGGGCCTTGGCCACCAATTTTCTTATAATGGGGGGGGGCTGGCCACCATTTTTTATTTTTTACCATGTGGGGTCCTAGCCACCAATATTTTTTAATGGGGGGCCCTGACCACAAATGTTTTTTTTAATGGGAGGCCGTGACCACAAATGTTTTTTTTAATGGGGGAGCACTGACCACGAATGTTTTTTTAATGGGGGGGTATGACCACAAATGTTTTTTTATGGGGGCCCAGAACACCAATATTTATTTATTATTAACATGTGTGTTGGGGGGTGGACCTGTGGGGTGGGGAGGGCGGACCTGTAGGTGGGGCTTGCGGTGGGCGCAGCCAAGGAAATGTTGTCGTATGGGGCCCTGCGATTTCTGATGGTGGCCCTGGCGGGATCCTCCCATTAAAGCCGCCCCCGGTACTTACCTTTACATCACCGGTGGGGGTCTGGGAAGACGGCGTCGATAGCACAGTGAGAGTAATTGTGCAGTTTAATAACAGATACTCTTAGGGGCATATTTATCAAGGGTCGAATTTCGAATTGAAAAAACTTCAAAATTCGAATTCAAAAAGACCAACCGAAATTAAGTTGTAGTTTTTTTTTGGTTGAATAGGTCAGTTTTCGATCGAAAAGGTCCGTATTTGGCCATATTCGGATCGAAGGAATAGCGCATTCGATCGAATTCGATTCAAAGTTGTCCCCAAAAATAACTTTTTTTCATAGTCCACCATTTGACTCCAAATGGGTTCTAGGAGGTCCCCCAAAAGCTAAAACAGCAATTCGGCAGGTTTTAAATGGCAAATGGTCGAAGTTGAATTTTTAAAAAGACAGTTCATGATAAATTTCGATATTCTAAAGTACACAAAAAATAGCTTAGAATTTGAATTTTTTTCCTTTGAAAATTCACCTCGACCTTTGATAAATCTGGCCCTTAAAGTTACCAGGATAGCCGCCCTGGCAATTTCTTGGGAACTGCTGCCTGAGAAAATATTCTCAATTCATCTTTCCTCGTGGCAAAAACACCCCTGAATTCTTAGCTGGTGAGCTACCAAGGAGACTGCTGAAGCTGGGGGGGGGGGGGGGTTATGGTTCAGCAACAGCCTGCCAATTGAAGAAAGACCAAGTCACTGCCAAAGCACATTTACATAACAAATCAAATGCAAAGTTTTACATAGTTCAACTCATATTACATAAATTGCTGTTATGTTGTTATGACCATAGTCAGAATTTAAGCACTGAACCACTCCGCTTCCATTCCTTTAATCCACCCATTGATTTCAAGTGGCATAGTAGTAGTAGTAATACTGTATTTAAAATCGTGGAATGACTAATTTAGGTTAAGGCCCTTGCAGTTGTTTGTATCCTTACCAGTTTTTTCTGGTAAATGCTTTACAAGAGGACAAAAAGCGCCACAGAGGATCATAGAAACAACAGCGAGAATAATTGGTGTCACTCTCCCATTCCTAGACTTAATGGCGTGACAAACATATCCACCTTGTCTTCCCTGCATGTGTTTGTGTTTCCTCAGCTGAGACAGTAAGTGGGACTGTACAATAATCTGCTGTATAGTAGTTACACCACTGCCTAGATGGCCTCAGTTTGGCATTGTATAGGAAAACAGTGATTTGACTGTTCTGGAATTCAACCATTTGAATGACTGGACTCTCAATAGAGAGTTTTTTTGTGCCACGGACCAGTTTAATTAACACAGTTTTTTCGAGGACCAGGTGGGGTCAGGCTGATGTGTGGGTGCATTTCAGGCTTATCCAAAGACACTGTACAAACAGTATTTTGATCCTTGTCGTGATCAGTAAAAAGTTTCCAGGGCTTTGTGCTGCTGTTGTGGTGACATTGGCACGTCGGGGAGCTGAGATTGCAGGTAATTTGGGCCTTTTTAATTGTTTTTGCAGCTATTATAGACTGAAACCAGAACCAGAGGAGGCCCAGTTTGGCACAGCCGGGCACCGGTCCACGGCCCAGTGGTTGGGGACCCCTTTTTTAGTAGTCCAGTTATTAAAACATAGTACTTATATATTAGAAACAGTTGCTACCCTAGGGCAGTCAGACTAACAGATACTGATATCAAGGGAAAATAGTTACACCTTCATTAATAAGAATGTAGCTGCTTCTTATTTCTTTATGTACAACCTGTAACTGAATAATAAGCTACTTTAAATGGGGCCTGAAATAATTCCAGATTCTGTTCTTTTGTGTTAGTCGATCAAAATGAACTTGACTTACACTGTAAAAATTATTTACATTTTGTTTCCTTCAGTCTGGGAATTCACAATCACAGCAAGTAGGCAGGTTCCATCTTGTAAATACCGTTACTGATGAAAACTTTGCATCATACCAAAATCTTATTTATGTGCCAGAATGGGGGACTCAAAGCCCATGCCCACAAATATAGGCAGTGAGGAGGAAGGGGAGAATGTGCGGAGGTCAGTGACATCAAGGAAGAGCAGAATGGAAAGTGAAAGTAATTGCCTGCCCTGCCTCTATGCCTGAAGATTTTTAAAATAGCGTTATAACATACAGTATATGGTTAAATTAAAGGGGCTGTTCTTCTTTTTTTTTTTTTTTTCGTTTTCATAAGTATACAGAAAGCAAAAGAAGGCACGGTTAATGCAATGACATTTGGTGGGGTAACAACTTGTTACAATACACAATATTATCGGAGATATACATCACATTATTATTTTAACATATTATCATTACTTTGTCATATCTACGATTGTAAGAATTTTCCGTGCTGTGAAAGAAGGAAATCAAGAAACAGAATAGTCAGAAAGGAAATAAAGAAAAAAAAAGAAAAGAATAAAGTATCTCAACAAAAGTAACAACCAGTCTCAGTAAATTTGTATCCATAGGGGTAATGACAATATTAGGACATAAATATCATACTGCAATCCCTCTATACTGGATCCATAGGTTCCAGATCTTATGAAAATGATCCATTCCACCACTAGCTACCATAGTGAGTTTCTCCATCACCATATAATTATCCACTCTAGATTTAACAAGTTGTAAGTCAAGAGAAGGTGTTTTCCATGCCTTAGCAATGGTTTGCTTGGAGGAGGAAAAAATTCTACAAATTCTACAAATTAGCTTTTTTCCATATTTATTGCATCCTGTCACTCTACCATGTAGTACAGCTTCTGCAGGTGTTTTGCTTAAGTTTAACCCTGTAACACTAGCAACAATTGGGGGCTGTTCATCTTTAAATTAACTTTTACTATGATGTAGAGAGTGATATTCTGGGACAATTTGCAATTGGTTTTAATTTTTTATTATTTGTGGTTTTTGAGTGAGTTATTTAGCTTTTTTTTTTTTTTTAAATCTGTTCAACCACCAATTTTACTAACTCACCATTTCCCCTCTCTGATCACAATATGCTCACATTTCAACTCTCACTAACTCCCTCCTCACCCCCTGCTATTCCCCAAACACGTACTTACCATCACTTGCAAGCTGTAGATGTGTCACATCTCTCTTCTTCCTTTGATTCTCTTCACTCCAATATCTCAGACATCTCATGTCCTAATGTGGCTACCTCTGTCTACTATAGTACTCTCACCACTGCCCTAAATGAGCTTGCTCCTATAAAAACTAAACGTTCTAAACCCAAACCACTTCAACCTTGGCATACTGCTCATACAAAAGCGCTCCAAAGACATTCACGTGCACTTGAGCATCGCTGGCGCAAATCCCGGTCAGAATCAGACTTTTGGAGCTACAAATCTGCCCTGCGCTCCTATAACACCAGCCTCTTCCAAGCCAAACAAACATACTTTACTTCACTCGTTAACTCCCTTTCTAAAAAACCAGAACAACTTTTCTCCACCTTTAACACTCTCCTTTCCCCTTCTCCACCCCCTCCATGCACATCTGTCTCTGCTCAAGATATTGCTGAGCACTTCAAAAACAGAATTGACACTATCAGAAGGGACATTACACTACTCAACCCCCCTAGACTTCCACCACCCTCCCTCCACACTCCCCAGTGTCTCCTGTGCTCCTTCACCCCTGTCACTGATGAGGAAGTCTCAAGGCTTCTGGCCTCTTCTCACCTTACCACCTGCCCGCTTGATCCAGTTCCCTCAAAACTTCTCCGCAATACCAATCCTTGTCTAATCAAAGCCTTAACTCACCTATTTAATCTTTCGCTCTCAACTGGACTGTTTCCTTCTCAACTAAAACATGCTCTTGTCACCCTCATTCTGAAAAAACCCTCTCTTGATCCCTCCAATCTTGATAACCTCCGACCTATCTCTCTGCTACCTTTCATCTCTAAACTACTTGAGCGCCTAGTCTACAACCGACTAACCTCATTCCTCTCTGACAATAACCTACTGGACCCCCTACAATCTGGTTTTAAGCCACAACACTCCACGGAAACTGCCCTGACTCGACTAACTAATGACCTTTTAACCGCTAAAGCCAACAATCATTTCTCACTACTAATACTGCTTGATCTCTCGGCCGCATTTGACACTGTAGATCACCCTCTCCTCCTCCAGTCCCTCCAGTCGCTTGGCCTTCGTGACACAGCCCTGTCCTGGTTCTCTTCTTACATCACCAATCGTTCCTTCAGTGTCTCCTACAATGGAGTATCATCCTCTCCCCTACCTCTTTCTGTTGGAGTTCCTCAAGGCTCTGTCCTGGGACCATTACTATTCTCCCTCTATACTTCCTCCCTCGGCAAATTAATAAATTCGTATGGTTTCCACTACCACCTCTATGCTGACGATACTCAGATCTATCTCTCATCTCCTGATCTCAACCCAGAACTCCTAACTCGCGTCTCCTCCTGCCTGTCCGCTATCTCTGCCTGGATGTCGCAACGCTACCTTAAATTAAACCTCTCTAAAACTGAAATGGTTCTCTTTCCTCCAACTAACACCAGCAACATCCCGGAAGTATCCATCATAGTTAACAATTCCACTATCACCCCCTCTCCCCAGGCCCGGTGCCTTGGGGTTATCCTAGATTCTGCCCTGTCATTCACTCCTCATATCCAGTCACTTATTAAATCATGTCACTTCCACCTAAGGAACATATCCAAAATACGATCATTTATCACCCAAGACGCTGCCAAAATTCGAATTCACTCTCTCATCATATCGCGTCTAGACTACTGTAACTCTCTTTTAATTGGCCTCCCCCTCCAGAGACTGTCACCTCTCCAGTCCATAATGAACACTGCTGCGAGGCTCATACACCTCAGCAACCGCTCCTCCTCTGCCTCGCCATTCTGTCAATCCCTGCACTGGCTTCCGTTACCTTTCAGAATCAAATTCAAATTAATGACACTGACTTTCAAAGCACTTCATAACTCTGCCCCACCCTACATCTCTGAACTCATCTCTATATACTCACCCAATCGCTTACTACGCTCCTTTACTGACCTGCTACTCAACTCTTCTCTCATTACCTCCTCACATGCTCGCATTCAAGACTTTGCAAGGGCTGCACCCCTCCTCTGGAACTCTCTCCCACGGTCTGTCCGACTTTCTCCCAACCTTTCTGCTTTCAAGAAATCTCTGAAAACGCACTTCTTTCGTGAAGCCTACCCTCACTCTGCTTAACTACCAAACGCAACACCACATACAGTACCACATTTCTCACCCACTTAATTCGATCTTGCCCACTCCCACACCTTGTGTATTACTCCCTTCCCTTTAGACTGTATGCCTATGCATAGGGCCTTCCTCACCTTTTTGTACCTGTATTGATTGTGATGTTTGTTACTCCATATGTTCTATGTATGTAATTCATGTGATTTAGTTGTATAATCACATTTACTTTACAGTGCTACGCAATATGTTGGTGCTATATAAATACATGTTAATAATAATAATTTATAATTGTTTTTCAACAAAACAAAACAAAAATACAATCAAAGCAAAATCATAAGTAAATCCAAAGAAAACAAAGAAAAATGCCAAAAAGTACAGAAATCATAGCAATGGTCGGACAATGGTTAGGAAAGGAATCCAGATCCTTTTTTTGTTTTTTTTTCCCATAGAAGATAAAATAATCACAAGCATTGCAGAATATTGTCTAACACAAGACCAATTAGGGTGAGAACATAGTATAACTGCAGGACCTTAAGCTATCGGAGCTACTGTATCAGACTTATAGGGGAAGGAAACCTAGTTGGCGCAAAAACCCTCCCCCCCTCCCGTGTGTTGCCCACGGGCGAAATGCTCCTACTGCGCATGCGCCAAAACGCCATTCAAAGCAGGAAGAAGATCGCATGGAAGAAGATGTTGTCTGTGAACTCCCTGGACTGGACCTGCGCAGAAGGGTAAGTAACAAGTTAGGGGCATTTGCCCAGTGGGAAGGGTAGGCCAGGGGGGAGGAGGGAGGGTGGGCAACACACGGGAGGGGGGGGAGGGCTTTTGCGCCGACTAGGTTTCCTTCCCCTTTATAGGAGACCCAAGGGGCCCAAATTTCTGAGTGAATATCCAGAGTATCCTCCAAGAGAGCTGTAAGTGCATATTTTGTATGTAATCAAGCCTCTGGTAGAATTGTAGGAGAGAGAGTTTAGGGGCAACCCAATTCAGAGCTATAACCCATCTAGCTGCCGCTATTATTTGATACATAAGTTTCCTATGAGTGATCGATAGAGATCGGTGTGGCAGGCAAAACAATGCCTCATCTAGAACTGGTAAAATCGTACTACCAAAGATTCGGTTATATAGCTTTTTATCCAGCAGCTCTTCAATTTGCATCTTAACCAATCTGGTAACTAGGGTCCAAATTACCCTAGCAACCATGCATTGATTTGAATAAGAGACTGGAATATGAATAGGATAGAGCCTGATTAGAAGGATCAGTAATAAAAAGTAGCAATAACAATACATTTGTAGCCTTACACAGCATTTATTTTTTAGAAGGGGTCAGTGACCCCCATTTGAAAACTGGAAAGAGTCAGAAGGAAAAAGGCAAATAACTATAAAACTATAAAAAATAAATTATGAAAACCAATTGTAAAGTCGCTTAGAATTGGCCGTTCTATAACATAATTACAATTCCTTAAAGGTGAACCACTCCTTTAATAAAAAATAAGGGTTTAATTACTTTTTTAAAATTACTTTTATTATACAGCTGTCTGTCCCCTTTAAGTATATTAGTATCCTGTATTTCTCGCATCTTGTTGTATCCTTGTTCATAGTGTTGTGCCTCCTACTGCAAAAACATATCCTATGTACTGTTGTATAAAAGGCAAATAAACTTGATTTGATTATCTTTTAGGTGTTGGCTGTTCTATAAACATCGATGAGTGTGAGGACAACCCATGTAAGAATGGAGCAAGCTGTGAAGATGGAGTTGCTGACTATTTCTGCGTTTGTCGACCAGAAGCCCAGGATGGGACAATATGGGGTGGTAAAAACTGTTCTGTAAAGTTGGTTGGATGCTTAGAGCACAGCTGCCAGAACAGGGCTGAGTGCATCCCTTTATATAATGAAGAAAAGCACAGTTATACCTGCAAATGCCAACCAGGGTTTGCTGGGGAAAATTGTTCAATCCCAACAACATTTTCATTCTTGGCCCAGGGGTACATTATGTATGATTTACTCTTAAGTAATGAATCGTACTTAAGCAATGTGTCGGTGAGATTTAGAACAACATTACCTGACATGGTCCTGATGTACCGAGGAGATGAAGATAGCTTTCTCATACTTGAACTTTATAATGGATTTCTGTACATACGGCTTAAAGGAAATGGAAGGTTATTTCAGTTGGTTATTGATAATCACAAGGTGAACGATGGTTACTGGCACAATGTGGAGGTTGACATTATATCTAATTCATTTTTGAAGTTCCGTCTTTTTCATAATGGTTGCAGGAATGGATTGTGTTCCAGAAAGCAGCCACTCACTGAAGGATTTAATCCTTACCTTCCAGAATCCTTCAGTTTAGTGTATATCGGAGGACTTGTTCAAGAGGCCTTAATCAAAAACACTTTGAGCCAGCAAAACTTCACTGGCTGCTTGGAGGACTTGGTTGTTGACTTGTTTCCTCAGCTGCCACACAATGTTAGCAGTGATCGGTCCTTTGGAATGGAACCTGGGTGCAGGAAGGTGGAGTTGTGCCATCCAAACCCATGTCACAATGGAGCAAACTGCATTGATCTCTGGTCCAACTTTACATGTGACTGCATCAGACCCTATAAAGGTCCCACCTGTATGCAGGGTAAGTGTTTATATCTTTAAATGTTATAACTATTCAGCCTTAGCGGCGTTCAAGCTGAATTCATGATGAACACACTAACTTCTGCTTGCTGTATCCAGTAACTATCCTTGTCCTATACATGAGGAGCAGTTGTCCAATATAACATTGTGATGAAAATGGGCTGGCTGCATATTCATTATATGACTAGTGATGGGTGAATAAATTCACCCATTCACTTCAATGAGTTTCACGAACAGCACAGATTCGCCCATCACTATATAGGAGTGCTTTTGAATTGCTGGTACTTGGTTCATTGTTATTTAAAGAGATATGAAAAGCACAAGATTTCTAGCCTTTGCCCCCAGGGCCTCGAAAATGACCTCTCTCTGTTTTAACTTTTAGAGCAGGAGTGATTTGACATTTTGAATGATACGGAAATTGAGTTTTGTAATGCACAATTTGTTAAATTCAAAAAGTTTTAGAAAAGCAATAACTGTAAAAAAAAAAAAAAAGATGAATCCAATGCAGCTATACAACCATGAGCAGATAAATACTAGAGTGTGAAGTTCAAAGATCCGTTGGCTTCATATATGCATTGACCACAAGCATCTTTCTACTTTGTTTGTGTAGAGTATATAGCAGGAACATTCTTCAGGGAAGGAACGCCAAGCCACACATACTTTGAACTCAATCAAGATTTAGGAATGTCTTTCAATGTCTCTGCTTTTATCAGAACCTTGAAACCAGATGGACTTCTACTGCAAATCAGCCACAGAGAAATACCTTACTTCAGCATCTACCTGAATAATAGCTGGGTCCACATCGAGACACTATCTGCACAACCTCTTGTTTTTAAGAAGAAACTCAGTGATGGCATGAAGTACTTTATAAGTATTTCTGTCAGGGAAGGGAATGTTACAGTCACTGAACCTCAACAGGAACTTTACCTGGGAAAGGTGCCACCTGTCACCATTACTAAAGGAGATGCAGTCTATGTGGGTGGGTTGGCTACAGCAGACAATACCACGTTTTGGGGAGGGTTTTTTAAAGGATGTCTTCAAGATGTAAGGATTAACAATTATCACTTGGAGTTCTTCCCTACAGAGGAGATAAATGTACAAGAAACCTTATACCTTGGGGACAACACCAATGTCACTCAAAATTGCGTCTCTGATGATATTTGTCGCGTGAGTATGATTAGTTAGAACATTTTGAGCACATTACATGCAAAGCTTGTCTGTATGAAGGAAACTTGATGTAAAATGAATTCAGTGATAAATGCTCAAACAGTCCTAACCCACACACAGCACATTTGTAAACTGGACTCCTATGTTTCAACCTTGGATATTTCCATTCTGGTATACAGTCTTGATTTACAAGACAATTCCAATAGTTGTTTCAGTCCAGGTACAAATATACGGACTCTGAATCTTCTCCAGCTTGAACAACCCCAACTTGGCCAGTCTTTCCTCATAGCTAAGATTCCCCATACCTTTTACCAGCTTAGTTGCCCTTCTCTATACCCTCTCTAATTGAATAATGTCCTGTTTGAGCACTGGAGACCAAAACTGGACAGCATATTCTAGATGGGGCCTTATCAGTGCTCTGTAAAGTGGAAGAATGGCCCCCTCTTCCAGTGAATCAATGCCCCTTTTAATAGAAACTTTATTTGACCTTAATGCTGCTGACTGGCAATCACTTTGAGAAACTGTGAGCAAGTTCCTCTACTCATTTACATTTTCGGCAACTGATTGTTTCATAAAAGTGGTTTTTAGAGTTTAACAAAGTGATATTCATTTTATAGGTTGAAATTAACGGATAATGTCATGGGGAAAAATTCGTTTTTTCAAAAGCATCACCAGTTAATAGTGCTATTCCAGCAAAATTCTGCACTGAAATCAGTTTCTCAAAAAAGCAAACCAATTTTTTTCTATTTAATTTTGAAATCTGATATGGGGCTCGACATATTGTCAGTTTCCCAGCTGCCTGATAAACTTCAGCCTCTCTTTACTGCTGTACTGCAAGTTAGAGTGATATCACCCCTCCCTTTCCCCCCCAGCAGCAGCATAACAACAGAATAATGGGAAGGTAACCAGATAGCAGCTCCTTAAAGCTGGCCATAGACACACAGATCAGTGTGTGTGGAGAGTGCGGACAGCTTTCGGCCGTCCGGCAGAGATCGGTCGTTTGGTCAGGTTTGATTTTGACCCGACCGATCCTGCCGGAGCCCATTGCGCATCATAATCGGATCCTTCAGCCATATGGCCGAACAATCAGATTACCCCCGATATAGCCATGCTCGTTAATGGCATATCGGGGAAAGATCCGCTCGTTTGGCGATGTTGCCAAACGAGCGGATCTTTGCGTCTATGGCCACCTTTACACAAGATAACAGCTGCCTCAATAGTACTCAATAGTAACATCCATGTCACACTGCAACACATTCAGTTACATTGAGTAGGCAAAACAACAGCCTGCCAGAAAGCAGTTCCATAAAGTGCTGACTTTTTCTGAAAGCACATGACCAGGCAAAATGACCTGAGATGGCTGCCTACACATCAATATTACAACTAAAAAAAGATACACTTGCTGGTTCAGAAATTACATTTTATATTGTAGAGTGAATTATTTGCAGTGTTAACAATGTAATTTAGAAATAAAAACGACATAATAAAAATCATGACAGAATCCCTTTAACATAAAGGGACACCAAACCTAAAGAAATAAATTGATACATGCAGGTATGAGATCCCCTATCTGGAAACCCATTACAAGCATGGGATCCGTTATCCGGAAACCATTATCCACTGAATAATGGAAAAGGCTGACTTCCATAGACTCCATTTTATCCAAATAATCCAAGTTTTTTAAAATGATTTCCTTTTTCTCTGTAATAATAAAAGAGTACCTTGTACTTGATCCAAACTAAGTTATACTTAATCCTTATTGGAAGCAAAACCAGCCTTTTGGGTTTATTTAATGTTTAGATGATTTTCTAGTAGATTTAATGTTTGAAGATCCAAATTATGAAAAGATCCATTATCCAGAACACCCCAAGTCCTGAGCATTCTGGATAACAGGTCCCATACCTGTACCCAGAAAGCACCAAATTGTAGGAAAGGCCATCTCCCATATAGTCTATTTAAAGCAAATAATTCTATTTTTTTTTTTAAAGGAAAACTATACCCCCGAACAATGCAGGTCTCTATAAACAGATATGGAGTAAAACAGCTCATGTGTAAAGCCCTGCTTCATGTAAATAAACCATTTTCATAATAATATAATTTTTTAGTAGTATGTGCCATGGGGTTATTATAAATAGAAAATTGCCATTTTAAAAAATAAGGGCCTCCCCTTGGGATCGTACGATTCAGGGTGCACACAAACAAACCACATGTTAGGTCACATGAGCCAATTAACAGACAGAGTTCTGTCTTTTGCTTCCACACTTCTTCCTGTTACAGTTAGAGTTGTAGTATTTCTGGTCAGGTGACCTCTGAGGCAGCACACAGACCATCACAAAATGGTGGTTCGAGGCAAGAGATGTGAAAGGGCAATATTTACTTAAATATATATACCAGTTTGGTAAGATTCTTTAACATGTCACTTAACTTGATATAAACTATCTGTTGCTTAAGTATTCATTTTGGGGGTATAGTTTTCCTTTAAATGATTTTCTTTTATCCATAATAATAAAAAAACAGTTCCTTTTTAACTTGATCTCAACTAAGCTGCATATGAATTCATTGATGACAAGACTATCCTATTGTGTTTATTTCATATCTATATGATTATGGAGAGATATCTTGTCTGGAACATCCCCTGGTCCCAAGTATTCTGATAGATCCCATAACAATATTAATAGCATATAACTATAGCATAACTAATGTGCATAAATATCTGGGAGCTTATAGAAAACAAATACAGCTTTGATCACAGATTGCGTTCTTTTCTTAATTTCCATGCCTAAGCTTACTAAATAATATTGGCGTTCGCATTTCTGAGTATAACACAGGGGTTCTGAAAATGTAAGATTGGGAAAGCAGGATTTTAAACAACATTAAACCTTTGCCTGTCAATTCCCATACATATAGAGCCCATACATATACAGGCATGCAGTTATACTACAAAAAAAACTTATGTAGCCAAACACTTTTACGAAGTGCCCTTCACCTACCAAAAAAAAGCAGCCAGTTGAAGGAGAGTGTTATTCTCAGAGACAATTTGCAATTTCTTTTTATTTTTTATTATTTGTGGTTTTTGAGTTATTTAGCTTTTTATTCAGCAGCTCTCCAGTTTGCATATTTAGCATCTGGTTGCTAGGGTCCAAATTACCCTAGTGTTAGATCTGCTCTATTGAGAGGAGAGGCCTCAATAGAAAGATGAGTAATAAAAAGTTGCAATAACCATAAATTTGTAGCCCTACCGAACATTTGTTTTATTAGGGGTCAGTGACCCCCATTTGAAAGCTGGAAATAGAAGGCTAATAATTAAAAAAAACGATAAAATAAATAAATAAATAATGAAGGCCAATTGAAAAGTTGCTTAGAATTGGCCATTCTATAACATACTAAAACTAAATCATGAACCCACCCCTTTAAATATTTAGTTAACAATGCTTGCCACTGTATTGGCCTGTATCAGACCTTCTTAAAATGTAAGTTTGTTGACCTTCATTTCTGCTAATCACAGGTAGAAACATACTGTAACTCAAATCAACCCCTGGCCTGATGTCCTCTCAGAGGGGATTTTATGTGTGTTCTGGTTTATGAGATGCAGCTCACTTACATCAATAAATATACCCTGCAGGTGAACCATATTTAACCTATGGAAACGGAGAAATCAACTTTTTATTGGGAAGGGAGACAACAATTGTCATAGTCACTAGAGGTTTAGTTGCCTTTGTGTGATGATACAAAGTGACAGTGAAAACATGACATTTGGAATGAGAGAACCAAAGCACATAGCTGCTGAACTAACATTATTGTGTGTGTTCATCTGTTCTTACAGCAAGGCCCATGCAGAAATAACGGAAACTGCTCGGTAACCTGGAATGACTTTGTTTGCAGCTGCCCATCCAACTTCACTGGAAAAAGATGCGAGGAGCCGGTTTGGTGTGAACGGTCTCCCTGCTCGCTAGACTCTACCTGCGTGGATGTTCCCAAAGGATTTGTGTGTACGGAACTTTTGTATTATTATTTCATTATTATTTATAAAGCACCAACATATTCCATGGGGCTGTATAGTAGGTGGGTGTATACATCGAACAAAATCAAGCGTATATATACTCCCAAAGGGATATGTATAAGAAGAGATCAGCGCCTGTGGCAACAGAAATTAAAAACAAGCATATCGTAATACGTTCATAATATGGGATATCACCCTGTGCATACACTAGATGTTAAATAGGTGTATTCTCCCCTTTTCCCTTCAGGTGACTGTTAATGGGGGGGATAAATTAGCGATAGAGGTGAAGAAAAGACGATGCCATTCCTGTAAACCGAAATATATTCCAGGGGTGAAGCGCCTCCACCTTCTATGCAAAATGCCTACTTACAAACCACTGTTGTGGTGTTATGCATATAACGAGAAGCCCTTTCTGGGTTCGCCGCTCCTTCCAGGTCCCAAGCCAGGAATAAAACCAGTGATAGTGTAATACCGTTTTTTATTAAAAACTAATTAAAATCAATTAAAAAAATTTTACACTCACATTTACCCTGACGGGTTTTGCGCATTCAGTCCAATAAAAAGTTTGTGTGGGGTCCCAAGGGGTAGTCCTGTCTGCTCACTCCAGACTCCCTCATGGTGCCTTGCTTCTGTTACCAGGGAAGTTACCAGGTATCGCTAATTTATCCCCCCATTAACAGTCAGTCACCTGAAGGGAAAAGGGGAGAATACACCTATTTAACATCTAGTGTATGCACGGGGTGATATCCCATATTATGAATGTATTACGCTATGCTTGTTTTTAATTTCTGTTGCCACAGGCGCTGATCTCTTCTTATACATATCCCTATGGGAGTCTATATACGCTTGATTTTGGACTTATATACAGTTGAGAGACTGTGAAGGGGTCGGCAAGAAATAATCTAAGAGACTGACATTTTTTTAATTGGCTGCATCTGTAAACTATATATATATATTGTTCTTATTGCATACATCGAACATTCAGATTAAAGACTTGATAGATACATGAGGCAAAGATAACCCTGCTCAATAGTTACACAATAAAATTATGTTTATGAAATGTAAGCCCACCCTTCCATCTTCTTTTCTGATTTTTCTACTTTTACTATTTCAACATGTCTCATTATTTTACTTGATTTTCCAACCTTTTTTATTTGCCTTCAGTCCCTTTCAACCAAGTGTTTCTGTAATGTTTTCACCCAATCCTTAGCATTTTAGCAACTTTTACCTCCTCTTTTCTTATTCTCCTGAAAGTCCCTCCTTATTCTTTCCTTTTCACTTCTCACCCCATATTTATCTTGGTCTTTCACTTTGGCCATTTTACTCTCCCATGATATCCCTATAACACGAATACTTTTTAGACAGTGGCATCATTAAGGCTGCTGTCACACAGTGTTTTCTCCTCCAATGGACATTATTTTCCTACTGCCCCTCTTAAAAATGTGTTTTCTAGATTTTTTCTAGGGGTGCAGTAAAAAAACAGATATAGTCTTATTTATAGTCTTGAAGGAGAAGGAAAGGTTAAAATTAAGTAAGCTTTATCAGAAAGGCCTATATAAATACACCATTAAACCCTTAAAGTAATACTGCTCTGAGTCCTCTGTCAAAAGAAACACCACATTTCTTCCATTCTATTGTGTACACATGGGCTTCTGTATCAGACTTGTTTTTAGCTTAAAGGAAAACTATACCCCCGAACAATGTAGGTCTCTAAAAAAATATATAGCATAAATCAGCTCATATGTAAAACCCTGCTTCATGTAAATAAACCATTGTCATAATAATATACTTTTTTACTAGCATGTGCCATTGGGTAATCCTAAATAGAAAATTGCCATTTTAAAACATAAGGGCCGCCCCCTGGGATCCTAGGATTCATGGTGCACACCAACAAACCATACATGTTAGGTCACATGAACCAATTAACATAGTTCTGTCTTTTGCTTCCACACTTCTTCCTGCTCTGTTAGAGTTGTGGTATTTCTAGTAAGGTGGCCATCATGAAATGGCAGTTCAAGGCAAGAGATGTAAAAGAGCAATATTTACTTAATTTCAGTTTCGGTCCAATTCTTTAACATGCCACTTAATTTGATATAAACTATCTGTTGCTTAAGTATTCATTTTGGGGGTATAGTTTTCCTTTAAACCTCCAGGGCCTCCCTCCTTCCCTCCCTGTTGTAATATGAGCTGAGAGCTATGAGCGAGCAAGGAGAGACTCAGGAAGGAAGTGATGTCACAGCAAGCTAATATGGCAGCTGCTATCATAAACAAACAGAGACAGTATCTAGAGCTGTTTATTCAGGTATGGAAAAGCATTCTAAAGAATAAAAATGGAGTTCTAGCTTGTACTGTTGTGGCTAATTTATTGGCAATAAACTGCCTTGGTAGCTTTCCTTCTCCTTTTAATTTGGCCATACATGATAAGATCCGCTCATTTGGTGATATGCCTACCAAGGCAAGGCGATATCGGGTTAACCCGATCGCTCGGTCCTAGGACTGATATCGGCAGCATTAATCTGCCTGTGTATGGCCACCTTTATTCTCATGCCCTATAATATATGAACCAAATTCTGAGACAACTACCTCTGCCTCATCTGCAGGTCTGGCCAATGCAAGTTTCCACGGCCACAACTCTGCAATATTTATTCCAAATATTTCAGAAGAACATGATCTTACATCCATCTCATTGACCTTCAGAACCAGAGACAGAGATGCAGTTTTACTCCAGGCTTCAAAAAATGTGGATTTTTTCCTAATAGCAATTCAGGAGGGTTACTTGTTCGTTGATCTACAAAGTGGAAATAATGTGGATGGAGTTCAGCTTAATGCGACAAAAGAAGTTGCTGATGCTATCTGGCACAGAGTAGTAATAACCATGGAAAAAACAACTGCAGTGAATTCTCAGTGGACCTTCCAGTTGGATGACAATTTACAAAAGACATTTCTGTGGGAAGGAGGCAACTTGAATTTTTTGAGAAGTAACATTTTCATTTCATTGGCTAAAGACTACACTGGATGTTTGGGCGAAGTGTCTATTGGAGGGATTTACCTTCCATTTACAGACCATGTGTTGCCACAGCAGGATCAGTTTATAAGGAAATCTGACACTTTGGAGTTGGGATGCCAAGGGGCAGATGTATGTACTGAGAGCCCCTGTCTACATAGTGGAACATGCCAGGATCTCTTTAACTCCTTTAGCTGTGCGTGCAGGACAGGTTGGAATGGGCAACGTTGTGAGATCAACATTGATGACTGCAAGTCCAGCCCATGTCTCCATGGTACTTGTAAAGACCTGGAGGCTGATTATCAGTGCAGCTGTGAGACAGGATATGCCGGCACAAACTGCAGTATCAACATCAATGACTGTCAGCACCATCAGTGCCTGAATGGAGGGACTTGTGTTGATGGTGTGAATAGCTACACTTGCAAGTGCCCAGCCAACTATGCAGGGACTTATTGCCAGTAAGTATACCACTTAGTCAATAAAATGGTGCATATGGCCATCTGTTTTAAATACATTATTGTTCCCTGCTTCTAACCTTGGGCTGCAGATCTGTTTTTGTAAGTTGGTCACTCATGGCTATAAGGTAGTTTCAGGCTGGCTATACCTGCACAGACATGTTATCTATGTGTATAACGTGGGCCCCTGATACCATTCCTTATCATCCATGTACTGTAGATACTAGATCTTTCAGATTGCTGAAATTGCAAATTGGAGTGCTGCTGAGTAAAAAGCTACACATAAACCACAAATAAAAAAAAATGGAAACAAATTGTCTCTCTGTGCCTTTGGACCTCCCCTATAAACCCCTCTGCTAGAAGCTTCCAGGGAGTCTTAATCAAGGCCCAACCATAGGGGTCACTGCCACCTACTGTCTAAAGCAGGAAATTCTGTTTACTATTTACAGATACATTTCACCTCCTTACACTTTCATATAGGTCTTCATAAGCTGTTGACCAGTGTCGGAATTTATTCAGGACACATATTCTTTTTACAGTGATCTGGGTTCTGAAAATATAAATACACATAAAAAGTTTTCCTACTATTCCCCAGAGACAAAACTACAGTAAGCGGCATTCTGTACATTTTGATTCCCTGCAGTTTTTGTAGTAAATAAAACTTATATGGTTATTTTGCTATGAAGCAGTGGTGTGGTGTTAGTAGTGGAGAGCAGATGGTGGGATAAACCGCAATACAATTCTCACCCTACAGATGGCCTTTTCCACCTGAGCAGTGCAATAAAAACTTCACATGTTTTAATGGAGGCAAATGCGACAGTGGGATATGGGGAGCTAACTGCACATGTAGACCAGGCTTCAAAGGCAGAAGGTAAGTTATCTGATGAAGCACCCAATACTACCATCTCCGATGCACTTTTGCTCTGTTTACCCTTGAGCTCTATGATTGCTGTGTCTACTAACTCCACAGACACCTGTACTGCCATATCCTTACTGACACCATTTTGACTCTGTAAATGTTCAGCAAATGACTGCAAAAAAATAGGATTGCTGAACTTAAAGGGGAAGTAAATTCTAAAATAGAATAAGGCTAGAAATGTTGTATTTTGTATACTGAACATAAACATGAACTTACTGCACCACAAGCCTAATCAAACAAATGATTTATGCTTTCAAAGTTGGCCACAGGGGGTGACCATCTTGTAACTTTGTTAAACATCTTTGCAAGACCAAGACTGTGCATATGCTCATTGTAGTCTGGGCTGCTTAGGGATCGTCATAAATTATCAAAATGGCACAAGTAAAATAATATCTGCCAGAAATCAATACAGCAAGAATGATTAATAATCAGAATAGTCAGATTGCACTGGGTCCTGTGTTGTCATGTAATCTAATGTGGATTTTATAGTTTTTGTATTGTTTAATACAAACTTTCTCCAACTCTGCAGAACCATTGACTGCAGCAAAATAACCCTCCAAATAGAATCCCAGTTTATCTGTTTAAATCTGGCTCAGTGATGTTTGTCCCTGCAGCTGGAGTTGGAAACAGTAAAAGGGTTGTAATGCCAAAATAAAATCCAATAAAAATCTCTACACAGTCACTGACTGCTCTACAGGGAAACAAACAAAGCTGCTTGAGTTCTGCATGGCTGGAAAGTAAGGCAGGGACTCCCCCTGCTGTTCATAAGTATGACTGTTTCCCTGCAGAGCAGTTAGGCACTGTCTGATAATTCCTATCCCCAGCAGTAAATGAAGGGAGAATTTCACTGCATACAGTCGTGTTTCTTATAAAAACGGTACACACACACACACATATATATATATATATATATATATATATATATATATATATATATTATATACTGTATATATAGGGTGGCACAATTTTTTCAAGCAGGAGCCCTGCAAGCTGGCACTACTTTTTCAGGTATGCCCAAAAACCTCCCAGAGTTTTAGTTTAAAGCAGACAATGAGGCAAACAAGTGTGCGCACTGTGACATCACACGAGGGGGTCTGAGTGCACGGCTACTATTTTTAGTGGGGGACGAGGGCATAGAACTGGGGTAGGCAGGTAGAAGCAGGGCCACTCCTGCAATGAGGCGTGGTGAGAACCTTGTCTCGTGTGGCAGCGAGCGGCCAGTTACAAGGGCAGCAAAAAACCGGGTTTTAACCAGCCTTGCTAGTGCAGAGAGCGCTATTGTGCTCAATGCACTAGTCATGCTGCCCCCCTTTGACCCACTCTGATTTTTAAACGCGGAGCAGGAGAGGGGGGCGGCATCTGGGCGGCTGCCTCCGGCAGAAGCAGCTCCAGGATCGCCGCTAGGTAGAATAGATACGCTCCCATCATCCCTCTCCCCTTAGCACCCTAGGCACATGCTTTTTCTGCTACCCCTAGTTCCGGCCCTGGTTTAAAGAGATACTGACAACAGAAATTAAATTTTTTTTACATCCATTATAACATTGTCTTTGCATGCTATTTCTAATTGTACTATAGAAGTGTTGGCCTATTTTCCCTGCCAAATGTGTTCATGAATATGTGAATCCTGCTTGAAGTATGTATGCATATAATGCTTGGCATTCATGTGCACAAGTATGTGGATCCTGCTTGGAGTATGTGTGCATGTGTATACAGTATGTAAATCCTGCTTGGATCATGTGTGCACAAGTATGCGTATCCTGCTTGGTGTATGTGTGTACAAGTGTGCAAATCCTGCTTGATGTATGTTTGCATGTGTATGCGCAGGGCTAAAAAACGCACATAATGTGCATGTTTTTTTAAAAACGCAACGTAAAAAGCCCTGTGTGACCTCACCCTTAGCACTAAATGGAAGGGTATGTATATGCAAATGAATTCTGTTTGGTAAAGTTTTATCTCAAAATAAAATCTGTGCTTTTTCAGGTGTGAAATTAATGTCAATGATTGTGAATCAAACCCATGTCTCAACGGTGGAACTTGCCAGGATTCTGTGAATACCTTCAAGTGCATCTGCAATTCCAGCTTTAGTGGGGTGCGCTGTGAGGTAAGCCCCCATCCCATTGATTGCTAAATTATTATTATCCTTTATATAAAGCCATAATAAACATCATAAATATGAGGAGGGGTTTCCATCCACAGAGTAAATGTATGAAGGTATACTGTAGCTCATGCTTTTTAGATCATATATGTCATATGTATGGCCTTCCAAGTATAACAATATATAATCTATATTATCTAGTGGTGAAATAGTTACATAGTAAGTTAGGTTGAAAAAAGACACAAGTCCATCAAGTTCAACCTTAAGTCTATATATAGCCTGCCTAACTGCTAGTTGATCCAAAGGAAGGCAAAAAAAACCCTTCTGAAGCCTCTCAAATGTGCCTCAGAGGGGGAAAAAATTTCTTCCTGACTCCAATATGGCAATTGGACCAGTTTCTGGATCAACTTGTACTATGAGCTATCTTCCATAACTCAGCTGAGTCAAGTAATATGGTAGCTTCCCCTTTATTTAATGCTGCAGATAAAGCACCAGTAACTTGGCATCTGATTTCATTGCCACCTGATCTTTAGGTCCAAGGACCACTTGTGGGTTCCCTAATGCATGGCATGACTAACACTTGTATTATAATGTCTGTAATGTAATGTATCTGTAAGCCTTTCTGTGTCCTGCATGTGCTGTGCACTAACACTGCTGCATTGACTGCCTGTAAATTTCTGGATCTGTTGTTCAATCTACACTTATAATACACCATTACTAATAAGTATTCTGTAAAATAAATATCTTTATAAACAGTGCTTCATGATGTCATTGTTATAATCGGTGGTTAGTGATGTCATTTGTGTCACATGACACACCAAAACTTGTGTGTTATAAAATATAATGTTTCCCCCTGTTGTACAATATTAGAAGTCATCCCGGAGTGTCATGGCATAGAACTCCACAGTGACATCTAATACATACCCTAATCTTTTATAGGTGGGATATGCTATTCCCTATACAATGGCTTGTACTGTATGTCTATAGAGCCACTGATAAATACCCCAGTCCTCATATTTATGTAAAAATTCTAGTAGTAGTAGTAGAGGAGATGTAAACTCCAATATAAAGGGATAGTGACACGGTCCAGGCTTTAACAGGAATGTTTCACTATTCCTCAAGGCCCAATCAAGTTTTTGCTCAGCCCACCACTTACTTACTCTATCAGTTTCTGTCTCGTCAGTGCCTTTCTGCTTGGGGATGGGCAATGTCTTGATAGGCTGGAGGACAAACATGAATAATGGCCCAGCCTATGAGAATATTGTCTGGTCCCCAAGCACATCATCAATCAGGAAGCTGCTTTCTAACTTTCAACACAGTTAGTAAGTGCAGGGTGCTGAATGGAGACACTGGGCAACTTTACTAGGAAAGGTTATTGACATTTTGGTTATAATTTTGGATATAATCTGAAATATGCCATATGAGATACGTCAATGTAAAATAGTTCAGAGCACTGTTCTAAGCTGCCACTTCCATTAATTTTTATATCATTGAAAAGATTTTAGCCATTTTTTTTTTAAACTGCTCATATAGTGAGTCTGAGATAACAGCACCAAGGCCTGGTCATTTCAGAAGACTTTAAACAGTTGGGAAAAAAAAGACTGAGATGGTGTTGTGATGTAGCTTTGCTTTGAAAATTTTACATTTCTCTGGTGAGTTCTAACATTTCATTGTATTATTTGTTTAAAAACGGCTGAAATCTTGAAAACTAGCATAAAATGATGTAAATTACAAAAGTACATAGAAGAGTGCTCTGAGCATTTACATTTACTTTAATTTCCACAGATCAAGGAAAACACCATTTCTTTACTGACCTCTTGCCTATTTATAGAGTTAATTTTATTTCTATTTTGCCAGCGTAATCCTTTTGGAAAATTAATGTCTGTATAGTATCTAGATCTCTTTTTCATAAGTTTCCATCAGTCAAGATGTTCAGATCAAGGGGAAAAAATGGAAATGGAAATTTAATTTTCCATACCTGGGAAAGCTGGTAAAAGTTTTCATGAATAATACCAGATTTGTTAGTAATATATCTGTCTATCTGAAAGCGTTACTTTGCTGTATTTTGATAAACATGACGGTGTGTTCTCCATAGTTTAATGAAGGTTTATTGTGGACCCTTGCATGTTTTATGTTGCATGTTACTGTCACTTAGCCATTGCTTTTCTTGACACGTGTGGGTACTGACACTGCATTCCTAGGAAAATCTAGTTTGGGCTACCTTATTTATATAGAAGTAGGGATGCACCGAATCCACCACTTTGGATTCGGCCGAACCCCCGAATCCTTCACAAAAGATTCAGCCGAATACTGAACCAATTCCGAATCCTAATTTGCATATGCAAATTAGGGATGGGAAGCAGAAAAATTTTTTTTACTTCCCTGTTTTGTGACAAAAAGTCACGCAATTTCCCTCCCTGTCCGTAATTGTCAATTCGGTTGAGCTGGGCAGAACGATTCGGCCCAATCCAAATCCTGCTGAAAAAGGACGAATCCTGGCCAAATCCCGAACCGAATCCTGGATTCAAGTTATGAGTTATGATTGTAGAGAGTGATATTGTTTATTCACAGTTCTCCAGTTTGCAATGGTTTGTCTAGTTGCTAAAGTCTAAATTACCCTAGCTCTGATTTGAATAATAGACTGGAATATGACTAGGAGACGCATGAATAGAAAGATGAGATGTAAAAAGTAGCAATAACAACACATTTGTAGCCTTTCAGAGCATTTGTTTTTAGATTGGATCAGTGGCCCCCATTTGAAAGCTGGAAAGAGGCAGAAGACAAAGGCAAATAATTGCCAATTGAAAAGTTGCTTAGAATTAACCACACTTAAAGGTGAACGGCCCCAGCAAGAAAAGGGAAGAGTCAACAGTGTTAATGCTTTGACCACAGTTAAATGTATAGTGTATACTTCCAAATGATCCTCATTGTTGGGTGTGAGCAACCCCTTAATTTGCACAGCTCCTTTTAAAATCTCCAGGCCATAAACATGCTAGTTCAAGGATAGGAAACATTTTGTTCCCTACATGTTACACAACTACAACTTTCATAATCCAACAATTTAGAATGTTATTCTGTAGTTCTGCAACATGTAGGGGGGGCTAAATAGTTGCCTATCTTTGTTCTAGTTGTGGGGAGAACTCATGATTTTATATTCATTTCTTGCAGAAGTACGGTGCAGCCTCAATGTTCCCCTTTCCTCTTGTTGGAGTTGCAGTACCTGTAACCTGTGGGGTTTTGCTTCTGCTTATTATTGGGGTCATTTTCATGGTGCTGACAGCAAGAAAGAGAAGACAATCAGAAGGAACTTACAGCCCAAGCCAACAAGAAGTTGCGGGAGCACGACTTGAAATGGACAGTGTTCTTAAGGTGCCTCCTGAGGAACGATTGATTTAATGATAAAGAAGCAAGAGAGTGAAAAATGCATCCTTGTTACTCAAGACAATTGGGCGCTCAGCCCCCAAAGCAATTGTTAGGTCTTGGAAGAAGTCTGATCTTAACATTCAAGACTGAGTTTATTTATTGTGAATGTGCACACTGCAGCTACAACGTCTACTCTAAGCAGTATATAGTAATTCAGGAATGCATCTAACAAGGAAGGAGAGAAATTTCATGGAAGATATTTAAACCCTCTCTAAAGTAGAGGGGAAAACAACACCACTTTCCAAGACCAGACTTAAAGCTATCCTTTGAATATACAATAGCTTTGATTTTGTCATCAAAAGTGTATTGTACTTAGCCCTTTATTGGTCTGGCTGCTTTGGACTCAATGCAACTTTGAAATGTATGCAATGCTTATGACATCTGAAAGCATCGATTGAAGACATTTGATGCAGGAAATAATTTTATGAAATCACTACCAGACTACTGGTGGATTTAAAAAGTGCCTTTAGGATGCCTATTTGGTGGTGATATGTACTGAACTGGGCCATAATTTGCTTTAGGATTGCAGAAGATTGCTTCCTACCTGGACCCTTTGTGCCTTAGTTCTGCCATTACCTCATTCACTATATTTCTACACTGAATGTCACTGATCACTGGAGGTTAACCCTTTATCTGTTGGACGGCTATGTATTCTGGAAATCTTGCAGATGCATCTGGTGAAGGTTATTTTTGGAACTGTGCTGCTGCAGCAAAACACCTGGTCTCAGCTCAGTTTTGAGCTAGTGCCTTATGATGTTGTTGCAAGACTTTATAAATAGTGCTGCAGACTGGTAATGCCAGATGTAGCATGCTTATACCAGCATTGTGATATGGATTTTATTGTCTTTGAAATCTTCCAATGTGTGTAATGTTTAAAATAAGTGGGAAACTGAAATCTTTGGGGTAGAAAAATTAACCCTTGGCTGAAGGAAAAATGCCTGACATGTAATGGGTTAAGCCTAGTGTAAATCCAGAAGACCATAGGAGCACTCCTGACTAATTTTCCATCCAGCACATTAATTCATCTCAGCAAAGAGGGTTTGTTTATATTAGCTTTAGGGTAAGGCCACACGAGGAGATTCCGGGAGATTTGTCGCCTGGCGACTAATCGCCTCTCAGTGAGGCAACTTTGGGCGACTATTGAAAACACATCGCCGCATATGCTTTAGCGCAGGCGACTTTGCATTGTAACCTATGGGGAAAAACGCCGAGGCAGTTCAGGGAGATAGTCGCTCAAAAAACGAGGCGATTAGTCGCCAGGCAACAAAATCTCCCCGAATCTCCTCGTGTGGACTAGCCCTTAAGGTGGCCATAAATCTTTAGATCCACTTGAGTTGTGCTGGCCAAGATCATAACAAGGGTCAATGCAGACTGTCTGGAGAGGACCGCATTGACTAGCCAATTTGCCCCAACTGGGTGATTCTCTGCCTGGGAGGAAGTTTGGGTGGGCCCATATGTGGTGCCAAGTTGGTCTGAATGACAAGCTTTAGGCTTTGCCACCTAGAACAGAATATTCTGCTAGCATTTTACTGCTAGATTAACTTCAGTATTATTTAAGACATCTCCGTAAATGTGAAAATTTTGTCCAAGGGACAACAAAAGTGGAGTATCGTTGCAATCCACTGTAAGCATGAATAATAATACTCCATCACTTTTTCTATTATTTATTTTAAGGATTCACAATTTGTACTTTTCTTCATGTTATGTTAAAGAACTGAACAGCCAATGAAAACCTATTTGTTTTTGATTAACATCGGAATATGTAAATAAGATTTGGTGTTTCATTTACAATTTGTTTAAATTGTATTCTTTTTGATTTTAAATGTTCCATTCGTACATTATGTTAAGCATCTAGCCAGTACAATCTGTTGTTAAGTATTAGACTGAATCCAAAAAGTAAGAATTTGGTGCATGTAGTATTATGAGAAAATTGGACAAGGCAAAGCTGACATGCACAAACCCAAGCAGTGTGGTTATCTATATCTAATGGCCAGTAACCGATGCTTCTTCATTCAGCAGCCACAGATGTGTAAACACTGGTTTTCTGCACAGAAACATAGATCTGTATAAACTATACAGTGCTGTTATGTGTATATATTGTCTTGCATCAAGAATGCATTATTTGGATACAGAATAAAAAGGATAAGCTACCCCACCTGAGGTGAATTAATTCCAAAGAAAAGTAAGGCTTAACATACTTGGTCAATCAGAATATGATGTGATTTTGAGTGATGATAGCATTTAATTGTTCATGGAATTAGTCAGAACAACTTAAGGTGGCCATAGAGGATTCGTACGATTTTCGGACCGTGTGTGGAGAGTCCCGGCATTTTTCGTCCTGCGGAGATCGGCGTATGGCCATAGGGCCGAACGTTCAGATTACCCCCGATATAGCCATGCCCGTTAGTGGCATATCAGGGAAAGATCGGCTCGTTTGGCGATGTCGCCAAACGAGCAGATCTTTTCATCTATGGCCACGTTAACAGAGCTGGCTGATAATGTATAAATATTATTTGTGTGATTGCCTAATGATGGAATCTTAAAAGAAGAAAGGAAGGTGCCTAATGTTTGGCAACATTTGTTCACAGAATTGCTTCTGTGGGGACAAAATTAATTTTGTGTAGCTAAAAATAATGTGAAAAATTACAAAAGGTATTATGTGTTTTAAAATGTACTTAGCAGAGATGGCCCCACCTGGCATTCTGCCTGCAGCAGAACAATTGATGTGGTGCTGTGCACCCCTATGAAAACAGCATATTCATGCTGTACAAATAATAGCACAGGAACCTGTAAATGTATTACACATGCAAAAATACATACATGCATATGCTAAAATCTTTTTCAATTTACCAATTATCTGTCTTATATAAACCATGAAATATGAAGACAAGCTTTCAAAAATCATGATTGTATTTTTGTAACAGCTATTGACTAGTCAGCCTTATATTGTGACATTTATATTATATATATTAAGTATATTTTGAGTCGGACCCTAAGCTCAGTAAGTGACAGCAGCGCAGAGCATGTGCAGTGAATCAGCAGAAAAGAAGATGGGGAACTACTGGGACATTATTGGAGCTAAAAGGCTATGGTTGCATTGGGCTGGTACAGAGGCCCAAAACATAATGTACAACATTTCTACCATTTCTCTTATGTCACAATATAAAGAAGGTGGCAGATTGTTAATGTATATTTTTAGAAACTAATTATTTACTATCAAGGATGATAGTATGTATGAGGTATAGTACATAGAAACCTTATATCCCACAGACAACACATAATCAAGAGTCCCACTCACTGAAACTCCCCCCCCCCCCATTGTTGGCTTGGCCCTTTTCCAGGGCATGTATTGATAGGCCTCATGGTGGTTAGGGAGATTAGAGCTGTGTAATGAATGTGTGTGATGTCAGCTGGAAGTGGAGGTGAGTCCAATATTGGGAAAAAAGCACAGAATTAGTTTTAACTGAGTATTAACTGTGTTTTCTAAATTCATGATCCTGTTAATTATCTTCTCTATATATTCTTCATTCTTTAACTGTTTATTAGTAACATTCAGTACAGCTTTCAATTCCATCTGGCCCCTCACAGTTTTTTTTAATATCTTTTGACCCCCCCCCCGTTCCATACAGAAGCCACGCCTTCACCGGGAAGCAAAGGCCTCCACTCTGGTTGGGTCGGCAATTGGAACCGGAATGCTCTTTATACTGCTTTCTGTCATCGCAGCAGTTTTGGTGACGATGAGAAAAAAGAGAGCAACTCAGGGAACTTACAGTCCCAGCCATCAGGAGAAGGATGGAGCTCGAGTGGAAATGTGGAATGTCCTGAAGCTTCCACCCACTGAGCGTCTTATATGACTTAAACCTCTGCATCCAACATATCTCTAACAGAGAGTAAGGTTGTTGCAAACAGGCATAGCACTTCTCACGACTGATGATCTGCCAGTTTGTTGGATTAAATGCTGGCAAAGAACTTGCAATTGTTTGATTTTGCAAGCCAGGACATCAAAAAGCATGCACAGTGCATTGTTGGGGACTAAGGACCAATATATTAAGGCTGGGAAATAAACCGCATACTGTATCTGCTTATACACTGGAAATAGTGGTATGTAACTTGTAATTTGGAAGATAAAGCAGGTTTATAAACCGTGGCAAATGTGGCTTGCACAAAACAATGCTTTGCAACAGCTTACACATATGTAAATGTTCCATTGCCTATGTGATGATTCTTTACTGCGAGTACAATACCATAATATGACCAATACCAGTATAGAACCAAACACTGACCAATACCAAACTCTTTAGCTTTCTGCTCTCAGTCTAACTAAAGTCTAAGAAGTCAAAAGTAAAAAAAAAATCAGGGAAAGAGCAGTAAGTCACAAGCTGTATGGAGACACCTGCAGATCCAACTATAAGAAAGATGGCTCAGTCTAGCCTATAGAAGCATCCAGCACAATGATATTCAGTAGAACCCATACAGCATTAATGTGTGAAAACAAACTGAAGTTTCCATGTGAAATGAAAAAGGAATGAGGGAGAAAACTGGCTGCATTGAAGATCCAGCAATACAGGGGAAACTCAAGTCTTAAAAAGGGATCAGCTGTTTTTGACCCAATTTTAATGTCATTCCTGCTATGTGATTACATGTATTTTATAATTTCAGTAGAATGGGTGAGATGTGGATTTGTTTGCTGTATGGACAGTACTCACACCTGTAAAATTATTCATAAACCATGTATAATGCCTAACAGTTCAGCATCACCACATCAGACCCATTTTGCTTCCCCTTCAATCCTCCCTCTACACACAATAGAGACAATGAGTCCTTTGTCTTTTAATGGGATATAAATGGAACATATAAATGAACTGTTCTTAAAACCAGTGCAGACAGTTGGGGGAAACACCATACACTTTTACAAAAAATCTTTTATTTTTATATGATGTGATTGAACTGGAGTTTGAACTTCTGAAACATACAATCCTGGGCTTCACGCATTCTTTAGGTCAGACACCAACAGTTTAATCACCTGGTAACCACGTCTTTAGGGTACAACTACACTAACCATTTTCCTGCGATTGTGCCAGATCCAATGCGCCAAAACACAGGCATTAAGTTGGATGCAACCGAAAACAACATAAGCAACAGCAATATCGGATGGTGTTGCAGTGTTCGTCCGATGCAACACGACTGTAGGATGTAGACGCTGCATGCTGCTTCTGCATCTGACAGTCGTGTCGCTTCGGATGAACTCTTCGACACTATTCGACATTTATATGTCTTACCTTGTTTTCTGTCACATCTGTCCTGACGCCTGCGTTTTGGCGCAGTGCGTTGGAACCGGCCCATCGTGGGGGAAATCGCCTGTGTAGTTGTACCCTTAGTGTGTATAGCACATTGCAGTTTAGTGCCTTAACACAATATTGCCCTTTTGCCATATTAACAGTACTTGCAGTTTACAGTTCTTAGCCCAGACAAACATTTACATGCTAGTGCATGTCTGCTAGTAACTATGTTCAATGTGTGACTGGGGCATGGTGGTGCCATGCATCCCAAACCTTTTACGTTGTTCTCCATAACTTTAAGAGAGCAATCTCCGGGGGGGGGGGAGTAGACCTGGGTCGATGGGACCCATGAGGGCCAGCACAGGCCCAGACCCACTCTAAACAGACGGTGCTCCTTACCTCCACCCCCGCCCGTACACATAAATAATTGCACATAAAACAGGTATTCGCTGGTGGGTGGGGGGGAGAGATTTGAGGCTGGGGAAGGGGGGATCTGATGGGGCGCAGCCCTATTGGGCCCAGAACCCTATAGTCCAACCCTGTGCATTGCCTGGGGTGCAAGTGGTTGGTAAGTGAGCTCTAAGGCTCTTAGATGGCTTTTTAACCATCTACCATAACACCGTAATTTAGGTCCATCAAGTTCAATCTTTTATGTCTATATAAAACCTACCTGCTAGTTGATCCAGAGTAAAAAAAAAAAAAAAAAAAACCCCTTCCGAACCCTCTTCAATTTGCCTCGTGTTGGGAAACTAATCTTTTCTGACTCCAAGATGGCAATCAGACCAGTTCCTGGATCAACTTTGTAATGAGCAATTTTATAATAAGCAATTTTCTCACTTGCTAAAAAGCCATCCAACCCCTCCTTGAATCTAATTTATTTGGCACTACAACTGCTTTAGGGAGAGAACCCCACAACTCCACAGCTCTCACTGTAAAAAACCCTTTCTGAATATGTACTTGCTTTGTATCTATGCAAGTAAATAGCAAAGCAGCCATATACATTGCACTGTAGGACAATGCTCAAATAAGAACAGACCTTCTGTCTGCTGAACCTGTTGCAGTAATTCATACCTCCTAACTATCCCAGTCCTGCTGAACAGTCCCAATTTTAATGTCAGAACCTGCAGTCCCAGATTGTACTTTATACACTCCACTGCTTGTTTCTGTGCATGCATATGTTTTTTTTACAGGACTTTCAGCTAGGCAATGGGAGACAGTAAAAGACAAGCAGCATAGGATCACCGAGAAAGAAGAACAGGTTTGTAGTATTCTATTTATAGGTAATGCTTTCAATCTATCCATTTCTGTAATGATCTTACAAGCATGAGTGTGGTTAATAGAATGTGCATTGGCAATTTCTGCAGTGATCTTACACATATACTCTATATGGGGTTTTGCTATGATTTGCTATGACTTTTGAAACCTATTACTAACTGTTCTACGAGATTATCTTTAAACTGCTGCCCCCATTATTTCACCCCCATTAAAGCCACTCTGTTCCCCTTCATTACTAAAGTGTCTCTCATGGCTCATAAAAAAAGTGGAGAATAAGTTATGAAATTTACCTTATGGGTCAGTTTTTCCATTTAGATTATAAACATTGTAACCTTGTTTAATTATTGTAACATTCCTGTTTGTTATAACTTAGTATAAAGCTCTGTGTATCTTGCAGGCTCTGTATAAATAAATAATATTTTTAAACTAGAAATGTATTTTTTTATATCAAGCACTGGTAACACAAACACAGAGAGCCTTGAACCTACAGGAGTGTAGCACAGATATGTGTGTGTGTGTGTAATGCTTTATACCCACCTACATTGTATAAATAAACAATATAATAAGTGAGACTAAAATCTGGCTATACCTAGGGTAGAAAATCCTGTTGTTACCTTGCTCTATGTTCTTATGGATGTTGTAAAATGGATAAGCTCACTGTTGCCCAGCTCTTTTTTGTAATAAGGGTTATTAAAAATCTCATTGATCTTCATTATTTATTTTTAATAGTTTTTTTTAATTATTTGCTGTCTTCTTATGACTTTTTCTAGCTTTCAAAAGGGGGTCACTGACCCCGTCTAAAAAACAAATGTTCTGTTAGACTACAAATTCATTGTTATTGCTATTTTTTATTACTCATATTTCTATTCAAGCCTCTCCTATTCATATTTCAGTATTATATTCAAATCAGTGCATGGTTGCTAGGGTAAACATTTGAAAGATTTCGAAAAGAAAGTTTTGGATTTACAGCTTTAAGTTGACGACTTGGAGAACAGAACCTGAAGAAACAATCTGAGGTTCCATTGGAATTCTAGAGTCTTACAATAAAGAGGCTCTAATGACACTTGTTCCGACAATGCTTCATATTCAAAATTAACTTCCTAACATAAGAACTGAGCGAATTAATTGTCTGGGCCTGCCTCGGAAAAACATGAATCTTAACCCACGTGCTGCCATTGCTAAATTTCTAGGTTATTCTAAAAAAACTCTGATTTTTCAAGCATACACGAAATTTGATAGTCTGTAAGTAGATGGTAAAATAATGAGATTATTCAGCGATCCTTTTCAGAAGAGAAAAGATTTCTCATCCATTTGTCAAACTCTATCTAAACTCAATAATAAGTTTTCCTTCAACTATCCTTCTAGACTAAGAATTGTCCATTCTTCAGGAACTTTTGTCTTTAATAAGCCAGAAGAGGACAAGAGTTTCCTCTGATGACTCAACATTCATCAGCAACAAACATCAGATTCAACTCAGGAATCTCATTCTTCATAAGAAGGGAAATCTTCAAATCTCAGAGACTATAAGAAAGGATGACAAACCAGTTCATAAATCAAGATCTCTCAGATCATTTGCTCCTATTCATCAAGATTTAATGGTCCATTAATTTTTTTAGTTTAATTTTTTTTTTGTTTATCCTCATCGTATAATGGACTTTATGAATGTGTCCAGGAAAATTAAAATTCTGCTGTTTGATTTTCCTCTTTTTTCTAGGCTTTCCAGCTTACAGTATTTTTGATTTTTGATGGGAGTTTGCCTAGGTTACTTATCCAAGTGATATAAGTGTTTTGCCTTCTTCCTTTTGAGGAAAAAAGGAAGCCACTTAAAAGGTTCTGCTTTGTTAAAAGTTTTTGGTTTTTTGTTCTTTCTTTTTATAGTATTTCTCATTATACTAATGTTTGATTTATCCTCTCTGTCTGCAGAATTTAAAATAAACTTCCTAAAATAAAATCTTTTATTCCTTGGTCCTTTTTCAGTTACTTTATCTGAGAAACCTGATTTTGTTAACATGATTTTAAAGAGATGGGACTCATTCTTGAAAAATAATATTTTACACCATGATGATCCTCTTTTACTTTGGGATACTAGGAAATGTCTTATTAGAGATGAAATTACATCTTTTAAAAGCTCTTATCTAGAAAAGGTGAATGAGTTTTTCTCCTTAAGTAAACAACAAGAAAAAGCATATCTTAATTGTAAGAATTTTCCAATATCTCATAATGCTAAGAAATTTTAAAAGGTTATGGAGATCTTCACAAAATTGAATAATTTGAGAGACCAATTTTACACCTCTTTTTTAAATGCTAGGTTTCATAATCTTAGTAGTAAGCCTAATAGGGATTTGGCTAACTTGGGAAAAAATTGGAAAAACTCTTCTCATACTTGATACCTAATTAAAGATAGTAGGAATAAAATTATTAACTCTCCTAATGTTATTTCAAATACTTTTAAGGGATATTTTCAAAACATTTATTCCTGACCTTTATTATGATAAAGATAAGAGCTTAGCCTTCCTGTCTAAAATAAATTTACCTCAAACCTCACATGATACATTTATAATAAAGTGATAAAAACTTTTAAAGGTCTTGAAAAGCTTTAAGCCTTTCTGCTTCTTTTTATAAGTCTGTTTCTCTTAGAGTATCTCCTTTCCTAACCAATATTCTTAATAAAAGGTTTTTGTGTGGTAAAACTTTAAATCTAGCATAATCTCAAATATTAAGATTATTCTCAAGGAGGGGAGAGACCCCTTATTGGCCTCTTCTTACCGTCCAATTTCTTTAACCAGGACTTTAAAATTTTTAACAAGATCTTAGCTGACAGATTGGCTGATATCCTTTCTGAGACAGGGGCACAGGGAAGTGCATTGTAAGTAGCACTTCCATTATATTTAAATATATTTTGATTTAGCCTTGAGTGCTTCCACAATTTCCCTCTAATATGATATCCTTTCTGACCTTATTTCTCCTTTCCAGAATGGGTTTATTAGAAAAAGTTCTGGTATTAAAAATATTAGGGCAATCCTAAATGCCATTTATTTTTCTAAAAAGTACAAAATTCGATGCTCACGGTCAGTTTAGATGCTGAGAAAGCATTTGATAATGTTAATTAAAACTACCTTTTTGATTGCTGTAATTTCTTTGGTTTTAATGGGAAGTTTATTTCTTTTTTAGAACAAATTTATTCTTCCCCCAAAGCTAGGATTATAATAGCTGCAGAACAATCTGATCCTTTCACCTTGTGTAGAGGAACAAGACAGGGTTGTCCTTTGTCCCCCCCCTACTTTCAATATTGCGATGAACCTTTTGATTGGGTTTTTAAACCATTCAGACCTATTTTAAGGTATACAAGTGAATGGTAGATATCTTAAGTCTTTGGCATTTGCAGATGATCTACTCTTGATAGTTCAGGATCCTCACAATTCAATTAATAAAATGTTTACTTTTCAATCTTATGGTTCCTTTTCTGGATATGTAATTAATTCAAGTAAAACAGGATTACTTAATATTAATAGTAATATCCCGAAACAAACCCTTTTTGATTTAAAATTAAAATCTCTGGGGTGTTCGATTAAATATTTAGGACCTTTTTAGGCTTTATTCTCTAAATGTGTCTCTCCTGATCAAATTTATTGAATCCATATGTGATAAGTGCCTAAATTATCCTGTTAATCTTATGGGTAGCTGCTTTCTTTAAAATGTTCATTTTCCCGAAGTTAACATATCCGTTCCTTAATCTCCCCCTTCTTTTGAAGCATTCTGATATTGGATTGAATTGGGTCAAGCATTTTCCAAAAAAGATTTCCTTTCTTAAATTACATTAACCAAAAAAATTTAGGGGACATAAATATTCCTAATTTAAGGTTTTTCAATATAGCTTCTTTATGTAGATACAGTAAATTGTTAAATGGATTTCAGGTGGGCAGGTTTATACTAATCCTTCTTGAGAATCCTATTTGGAAGGGGGAGATTATATCTCTGCTTTTCTTCATAGGAAATGGAGTGGCCTTCATACTGATATTAAGAAAAACATTTATTGGCTTGATGCTTTTACGACTTGGAAGCTAATTCATAAATTGCATAGTAGTAATTACCAAAATATCTCCCTTTCTGTCCCCTTTTGATTTGTGGTAATTCACTAAAGCAGAGAGGAAATTTCTTTTTAATCCATCGATCGAAATTTGAAGTTTTTTTTCCTCTTTTCCTTCACTCAAGCTAAATAAATGGGCCCCATATTTAATAATGTCCTGGTTAACTTTTTTTGTGGGAAGACTTAAAATCTAAGTTTGATCTCAATGAATGTGATAGGTTGGGTCATTTGAAATGTCTATGCGGAAAAGATCTCCTCATGGATAAAAATAGTGTTGCTGTTGACCAACTTCCTCTATGTCAAAGGGATTCAGAAAATTATAGAGGAACCTGCTTTTAATAGAATACTATATATTACTGGTTTTTGTCTCAGATCCACACCTAACAATCTTCATCCTTTACAAAACTTAGCAAAACATTGGTCATCCCTATTAAAAGTTAATATTACTTCCCGCCACTAGGAATTTTAATAAACGCATTAAATGTGAAGCGTGGCAAATCCAACATTTTAGATTGATCCAACTGTTATAAACTATTTTATTTGAAGAATTCTGAAGGTATTACAATCCCTTATTGTACTTAATGCAAGTCACAAAATGCTTCTTTTATATTGTGTATGGGGATGCTTTTTTATTTCAGAGTAATGGAATAAAATTGGTAATTTTCTAAAAAAAACTAAACATTGATCTTAAGTTATCTCCTGAATTGGCATTACTTGACTTTCAGGTGATTCCTTCTGCTAATTTCATTCCTAAAATGGAATATTGGAATAAGTTTAAACATTCTATACATCTGGTCATTGCAGCTCCCTGTAAATCAATTTTTTTTTGTATTGAATTCAGGAAAACTCCCAAGACTCAAAAGTTATTTTATCCTATCTTAGGTCTATCTGCTTGGATGAAGCAATAGGTTTTAGGTATAGTAACATTGGTTTTAGATAAAATTTCTTGAAACTTTGGTCTCCTTACTTTAACTTTCTGGAGTCTGATGTTAAAGCTATTATTGAAAAGTTTATGTATAGTTCTGATGGAGAATTTCTTTTACATACCCATTGCTGTTCCAAAGATTAATTGATGGTGTGTGTTCATTTTGTCCATTTACATTGTAAATCTTCTGTTTATTTTGTTGGTGAACAGGATAGTTTTATTATTTATTAATTTATTTTTCTCGATTAATTTTGTTTAAAGTCATGATTTGATGTTTATTTTTACTGGATTGGTATGTAATACTCCTTTTATTTTATTTTGTAACCTGATAGGCTTTGCTATAAGTCAATATTTTGTTGCTTTTGCTCATGCTGTTTATTTTGAAAATACTAATATACATAATTGAAAAGAAAGAAAATAGGCTAAACGTCTGCATCTCCACCCACATAGACTACATCCATGGAGGTGCAGCCCATTATCTCATGAATACTGTATTACAAAATTGTCCTGTTTGGGAACCTTTGGGCTGTATCAACTTGCTAACTGGGATTTGCAATGAAAATGTGTTAATGTTACTGTTTATTAGGACAAAAACAAGTTATGAGTGAGTTCTGACAGAAGTTAAACCTCATTGTTTGATATAATAGATTAAATCAGTGGATAATGTATACTAGACTATATCTCTGTAAATGGGCCCTCCCTAACTCCCCTAGTGAATACTGCCAAATGGTCTGGTCCCTCCCCAGAGCATGAGGGAGGTAAGATCCCTGACACTGTTCTGTTAAGGAAAAAGTATAATATACCATTATAGATTATTTCTCCTCTGCAACATGTTGTTATGTTGTTCTGTAGTTTCCGTGCGTTTTGCAGCAACTGTACCGGGTTTGCATTGCAGCTTAGCTGAAGTTTATAGTGAATCCCTGCTGAGCAGATGGTGCATTCCAAGATGGTTGTTGTATGAGGGATCTGCCCAGTCTGAGCAGCGCCCTGTCACCTGAGTTTCTCCTCACACTACAAGGAGATTGCGTGTTATCTACTAATGATTCATGTATTCTGTGTTATACTGTATACTCCATAAGGTTATACAAATCCTGTAATGTGTTTTCTAGGATATCTAGTAATGCAGGTGGGCTGGTGGCCTTGCTGTGTATATGGCTGTGGCGCTGTGTTTCCCTGCTGTCTTACAGGGCTCCAGCCAAGTGCACTCCACCTGAGGAACATTAACACCACATAATAAAAGATTTTTAAAAAGTAATGAAAATATAATGTGCTGTTGCTCTTCAATTGTTACAAAAGTATCTAAGCGCACCTGCCATTCTGGCCTCAATTTTGTATCAACTTTGTATCTTTTTTGGCTGTTCAGTGCAGGAGATCAAAGAGAAAGTCAGGGGCATTTTAGTAACAATCTGGGACTGCGAGTTGAGCTGTCAAAAGAAGGACTGTCCATCAAAAAACGGGAAAGTTGGGAGGCATGTATATAAACAAGCTGCTGTGTAGCCATGGGGCAGCCACTCAATGTTGAAAAACGAGAAAAGGCACAGGATACACAGCAGGTAACAGATACGCTCTGTAATATACAAATGGATTCTTAAAGGGATACTGTCATTGGATTTTTTTCAAAACGCATCAGTTAATAGTGCTACTCCAGCAGAATTCTGCACTGAAATCCATTTCTCAAAAGAGCAAACAGATTTTTTTATATTCAATTTTGAAATCTGACATGGGGCAAGACATTTTGTCAATTTCCCAGCTGCCCCTGGTCATGTGACTTGTGCCTGCACTTTAGGAGAGAAATGCTTTCTGGCAGGCTGCTGTTTTTCCATCTCAATGTAACTGAATGTGTCTCGGTGGGACATGGGTTTTTACTATTGAGTGTTGTTCTTAGATCTACCAGGCAGCTGTTATCTTGTGTTAGGGAGCTGTTATCTGGTTACCTTCCTATTGTTCTTTTGTTTGGCTGCTGGGGGGGGAAATAGGAAAATCTTATCATACTTACCGTGATTTTCTTTTCCTGGACTGTAACATGGCAGTGGGCACTAATGGGTTAACCCCCCCCTCGTCATGTGAAGGACAGGAAATGAACCTAATAAAAGACCTTCCCCGCCCATACTCAACCTTTTTATTTACTGACCGAGAAATATGTATAAGCTCTCCCTAGGGCCGGGAAAGTTGCCCACTGCCATGTTACAGTCCAGGTAAAGAAAATCACGGTAAGTATGATAAGATTTTCCTATTTCCTGGTCCTTCACATTGCAGTGGGCACTAATGGGACCTTACCAAGCAGTAAGAATGGACAAAGGGTGGGATGCTGAAATACTTTATTACTCGGGACCCATAGCAGAATTTAGAATGGATCTTCCAAAATTAGCTATGTTGGCTGAATCAATGTCTAGTTTATAGAATTTAATGAAGGTATTCAGAGATGACCATACTGCTGCTTTGCATAACTCCTCCGGGGACACTTGGGCCTGGAATGCCCATGACGCTACCATGGCACGTGTAGAGTGGGCTCTGATATCAAGTGGGACCGGCACATCAGATACTTTATAAGCTTCTGTGATACACAGGGTGATCCACCAACCAATAGTAGACTTGGAAGCTTTACGGCCCGCTCTGGCTCCTGACGGAATCAATAGAATATTTTCATCTCTCCTCATATCCTTGACTCTGTTCAGGTATAAGCTGAGGCACCTTACTAAGTTTAGATTGTGCCATAATTTTTCCTCCTCTGACACAGGCTGTGGATAAAACGCAGGTAAAACAATTTCTTGTGCTCGGTGAAATTCTGTTCACATTTTAGGCCGAAACGTTTCCGGTGGCCTTATGATTACTGAATCCTCTTTGAAAATTAAATTATTTCCTGAGATTGTTAATGCTTGAAGTTCCCCTATACTTCTGGCTGAGGTGATGGCTAGGAGAAAAGCGGTTTTCCAGGTAACCAGCTTTAAGTTTGAGGACTCCATGGGTTCAAATGGCTCTTTTGTTAATGCCTTAAGTACCAAGATAAGGTCCCATGGGGGGACTTTTGACTTTGTCCTAGGATTAATCCTTTGTAGTGCATGAAAAAATCTGACGATCAATGCATCTTGAGCCCAAGATATGTTAAATAACGCTGACAAAGCTGAAACTTGTCCTTTAAGCGTAGAGGTGCTCAGCCCCATCTCCAGCCCTTTCTGAAGAAATTCGACAATGTCTTCTGCTACTACTTGTTCCATAGGCCGATCCACCGCTACACACCAATTAAGATATGTTTCCCATATTTTGTAATATTTGTATGAAGTGGATACCTTTCTAGCGGCCGGTAATGTGTCAATCGTCTTGTCTGAGAGACCTCTGTTCCTCATATTTAACCTTTCAGTAGCCAGGCCTTCAATTTCCAGTCTTCTGACTTGGGATGTACCAGTGACCCCTGACATAGTAGTTTGGGCAAAGGTGGGATCCTGATCGGGGGTACCTCTGCGAGTTTGAGTAGTTGTGGAAACCAGAATCTCCTGGGCCACCAAGGTGTAATCATGATTACCCTTGCTTTGTCTTCCCTCACTTTCCTCAGACATCTGGGAATTAGTGGCACTGGAGGGAACATATATGCCAGCTGGAAATTCCAGGGTATTCTGAAGCAGTCCTGGCAGAACGCGCTCTGCTCCCTGAACCGGGAATAGAACACTTGGCACTTGCGATTCCTTGCCGTTGCCATCAGGTCTATTGAAGGGTGACCCAGCTCCGCTGTGATCAGATTGAAAGCTTGACTGCTTAGTTTCCATTCCCCTGGGTGAGGTTTCCTGCTCAGCCAATCTGCCCAAACATTTTCCTCTCCGGGGAGATGGACTGCTGTTAAGTTCAGGAGATGACGCTCTGCCCATCTGAATATTGATTGAGCCAGCTTGAGCAGAGATCTGCTCCGGGTACCACCTTGTTTTACCAGGTACCTGACTGTGGTCATATTGTCTGAGTAAATCAGGACTGACTTCCCTATTAGATCTGTCCTGAATTTTAGCAGGGCTATCTTCACTGCCATCAGCTCCTTCCAGTTGGATGAAAACTTCATCTGGAAAGAATTCCATCTGCCCCATGCAGTCTTCAACCCTAGATGGGCACCCCAACCTGTCTTGCAGGCGTCTGTAGTCAGGTGAATCCAGTCTGGCTGTTTCATGGACTTTCCGACAAGTAAATTCTTTGATCTCGTCCACCACATTAACTTGTTTCTCACTTCTTGACTTATGAAAATAATCTGGTGCTGATCTGTTTGCCCCTTGTTCCACTGACGCAAAACCTCCGACTGCAGCGGTCTGATGTGGTGCATAGCCCAGTTTACTGCCTCTATAGTTGCCACTAGCTTCCCAATTAACCGCTGGCAACATAGGATTGAAGATGCTGGAAACTTGGAAAATCTCTTCACCAAGTGACGTATTTCCGCAGCCTTTTCTTCCGGTAATTGGACAAGGAACTCTTTTGTGTCCAGAATTAGTCCCAGAAATTTCAACTTCTGAGATGGAATCAGAACAGATTTCTGAAAATTCACCATCCAGCCATGCTTCTGTAAAACCTCCAGCACTATCCTGGTGTGCGATTCCAAAATTTCTGGACTTGAGGCTTTTATTAGCATATCGTCCAGGTATGAGTATATTTCTACTCCTAGTAGTCTCAGATGACCAATCAGGGGTGCCAGCACTTTTGTGAAAGTCCTGGGAGAAGTCGAAAGGCCAAAAGGAAGAGCCGCATATTGGAAATGTTGTCCCATTAGATAGAAACGAAGGAATTTTTGGTGCGACACTGCTACTGGAATATGGAGATATGCATCCATGAGGTCTATTTTCACCAGCCAGTCCTCTGGACACAGAATTTGAACAACTGACTGTATTGACTCCATACGAAAAGACCTCACCTGGAGAAACTTGTTCAACTCTTTTAAGTTCAGGATGGCTCTGAAGTCTCCTGATTGTTTCTTTCTTAGAAATAAAGGAGAATATATCCCTTTCCCCTGTTGATCTGGGGGAACCTTTACAATAACTCTTTTTTCCAATAATTCTGCCACAATCTCTGTTACGGCCTTTGTAGCCTCCAGTGTTTTGGGGTTTCTTGAAGGTGCAAAACTGTCCGTCTGAGGTAGATCCCTGAATTCCAGATGATAACCCTTGGACACAATCTCTAACACCCAGGCATCCGAAGTAGTCCGAGCCCAAGCAGCTTGGAAGTGGTTGAGTCTTCCCCCCACTTGAAGCTGCGGGGCTCGCGCACCTTCATAAAGGTTTTTTCTCATTCTTGATCTCTTTTCTTCCCTGATAAACCGGTTTTCTTCCTTGCCAATGGTTCTGCCTATAAGAGTTTCCTGGTCTATACGCTTTGACTTCTTTAAAGGATTTAAATGACCTGGAGGGAGGTCTTCTGTCCCTTTTATCCTGAGGCAAAAAAGAAGATTTGCCTGCCGAAGCCTTGGATATGATACTGTCCAGCCTGGAGCCGAAAAGAAGTCTTCCTTCAAAAGGTAAGGAACATAAGTTATGCTTGGATGGGGTGTCCGCCATCCAATGTCTCAGCCAGAGAGAACGTCTAGCTGTAACCGCTAGGCTCATGCTCTTAGCTGCTAACATCACGTTGTCCATTGATGCTTCTGCGATAAATTCATTGGCTGCCTTAATTTTTTCCATATCCTTAAGAATATCTTCTCTGCTGGTTTTATTCTTTAATGCTTCTTCTACCTCCTGAATCCATAATTTATTAGCTCTAGCCAATGAGGTGATAGCGATAGCTGGCTTGCAGGCAGAACCCGCCACGAGGTAAGATTTCTTTAGGGTAGCATCCTGCCTTCTTTCCATAGGATCCCTCAATGAAACCCCTTCATCAACTGGTAAAGTGGTTTTCCTTGCAAAGCGAGTTATTGATGCGTCAACCTTTGGGGCTGAATCCCAATCCTTAGTTTCCTCCTCCTTGAAAGGATACATTTTCTTCATTCTTTTTGGTGGACAAAACTTCCTATCTGGAAATTCCCATTCCTCTTTTATTGTATCCTTTATCACCTGATGCACAGGAAACAATAAAGCTTTCTTGGTGGTGGATTTGAACATTAAATCCTGCCTTCCCGAGAGGTCTTCTGGTGTATCCAAATTAAGGGTCTCTCTCATAGCTTTTATCAGAGGATTTACAAGGTCCAGATTAACTGTCTCCTCTTCTTTCCTTGAGGATTCTCCCTGAGAATCTTCAGAATCACTGGAAATTGGTGAATCCGAGAGTGGAATTCCCTGACTAACTGAGGTAGAAGGCTGAGATATGTTACTTGAAGATCCTAATCTGGCCAACACTTTGTCCGTGACTTTATCTACCATAGATCCCATGGACTTATCAAACGATGTTTTCATCCATTCTATCAATGAAGACATCTGTGATGAAGACGCAGCCCCTGAAGTCAGATCCATGCATTCCTGACAAAGCTTCTTGGAGTGTAAGGCTGGCTTATTACATGATAAGCATTCTTTTCTTGTAGCTTTCTCTCTTCCATCTTCCCGGGGTACTCCTGAAAAATAATAAATAATGAGTACCACTTTCCAAAAAACAGTCAATACGTGTGGGCTCAATCACTGTCCACTCACCCCCTGGAACTTGAGTGGGAACGTCTCCCAGAGCTCATGGCTAAGAAAAACAAGGTGGGAGGGGGGAAGACAACATTAGTCACAGCTATTGCCCAAAACTCGCCCCCTCCCTAAAAGGCTGCACTCACTTTGTGCCAGTTTGTCCCAAGTGAGACCCACTTGTGCGCTCCTGAAGTACTGCACCAGCTTCTGCAGGGAGAGCAAAAAACTCCCATAACGAAACAATATATTTCCTGGTGGAAGTGATGTCACGCATCGTCATATCCGCCCACCAGTGCTCGGTATAGGAGGACCAATGTCTTACTGCGCATGCGCTTCCTTCCGGGAAACATTGCGACTTACCGCATTGTAGGCAACGAAAGGCCACAGCCCAGGAGCAGGCTTCTGTCAGGACGCACAAAGCTTAACGCCGGTCCTGCAGCTTCAGCGGGGAGCCCAATATCTGCCGGTCACGGGGGGAGCTTTCCTGACGAGGACAGGAAATGAAAAGGAGGTTGAGTATGGGCGGGGAAGGTCTTTTATTAGGTTCATTTCCTGTCCTTCACATGACAAGGGGGGGTTAACCCATTAGTGCCCACTGCCATGTGAAGGACCAAGAAAAGGGAGGGGGTTGATATCACTCCACCTTGCAGTACAGCAATAAAGAGTGATTGAAGTTTATCAGAGCACAAGTCACATGACCTGGGGCAGCTGGGAAATTGACAATATGTCTAGCTCCATGTCAGATTTCAAAATTGAATATAAAAAAATCTGTTTGCTCTTTTGAGAAATGGATTTCAGTGCAGAATTCTGCTGGAGCAGCACTATTAACTGATTCATTTTGAAAAAAACATTTTTTTCCATGACAGTATCCCTTTAAGAACTTATCTGTTATCTACTGTGTATCCTGTGCTTGAAGAAAGTGTAGGGATCCAGTGGTGAAACAAGGCTATCAGACAAGGATGGAACCACATTTCACTTAAAAATCAACAGCAATTGGTCTCCCCAGTTCTCAAAACAGTTACAGAAGAAGAGTTAAAAGAAGAGGTAATGCGACACAATAGGAATCATGCCCCTCACCCCAACTTTTTGGAAACATGTTTCTGGCATCAAATTTAAAACAGGCTGGTATTTTTTTAGCCTTGTTTATATGTTTATGGAACTCCTCCTCATCTTTTATAATTTGTACTTTATGATGTAATTTATGCCCCATGACTCACTGTAACCTGTGTATTACAGGTATAGGATCTATGACAAGGGGACTCATCAATTGACCCTTCGCTTATAGCTATCCCACCGAACCCCATTGTTACATACCTTAATGAAACACCAGGAGCCAGAAATGGGGTAAAATGGCCACAGCATTTATTGAAAATTTTCAAATAAATAGGACTAGGCCAGCCTTAGGAAATATTCTAAAGCCAGAATTCCATAAGAGATCGCTACTATGATCTGCCGTTCCTCAGCGAAGACTTGAGATCAGCACTATGTCATTCTATCCACCAGTGAGTATTAGGCTGCCTCTACCTACAGAGAGGATGGCCCCGAACTCTGCTACGAGCAGGAGCTGTAGTCTCAATTCAAGTAGGCTGTCACCATGCACAAGCAGTAGTAGCGTCTTTATCAATCAACTCACAGTGCAGTCATGGGAGAGAACCTCCTTTCTCCATCTTCTAAATTTACATGTGCAGTACTCAGGCAAGGTCCTACCACAGCTGTGACAAAGCTTAAAATACATTATCATATATCCACTGTTTTGATCGAGAGGAAGGCAAAAAAACAGCCTGAAGCCAGTGACAATTATGCCTCAAGAGGGAAAAAATTCCTTCCTGACCCCAATGGCGATCGGAAACTTTCCCTGGATCAAGCATTTGAAATTCATTTACCATGAATAATACCATGCAGACTCTCAGGTTTATACTGTATAACCGTACCAAAACCACAATATAACAGTGTATTCAGGAAAACATCCACATTTGGTTATTAATAGATAATATGAGAGCATAAAGAAGAGAAACTCCTGGCATTTAACAAAATATGCAAAAAAGGAGGGTGGGTGGGATGGGAACTGCTTCTTCCCCTGACATCACTTCCCTCTCTTTCTCCACCCCCAACCTGGCTTTCCCTTGCTTTAACTCATACCTTCTCACCCAATAACAGCTATATTTGATTCTGCCAATCTTTAAACATAAATCAGTGTAATTTGGCTGCTGGTCATTCTGATCCCTTGTCATGCAGCCCCTGCGTTTATAGCTCCAGGGCTTTCCTTTATCGGGAATGCTGGGGACCTGGGTTTTTCTATAATTTGGATCTTCATACCATAAGTCTACTTACAAAATTATAACTAACCCAATAGGATTGTTTTGCCACCAATATGGATTCATGCAACTTTGTTAACAACAAGTAGAAGATACTGTTTGATTATTTGCTAAAATGGACTCTATTGGAGACAGACTTCCATTGTTAGAAGCTACCTGGATAATGGGTTTTTACAAATAGGGGTTCCCACATCTGTGTAATAAATAAGGGACCCCTTGTTGTAAAATTTGAGGCTATTAGAAGTCACCTTGGAGTTCCACGCCGGCTTCTGACTTTTGTCTTTCTATGACCAGGGAACTCCACAGTGACTTATAATAGCCTTATCATATACTTTACTTTGTTGCCTATATAATACAAAAATGTATAATAAAATCTATGAATTATATTTTCGTAACAAGTACATAATAATGTCTGCAGTCATAATAGGCAGCTACCATGAAAATGGAAGAATGGCTGTGGCTCTGGTGCTGACTGTCTGAGGCAGAGGGTAAGGACAAGTGCTCTGTAAATGAGCACTAAAGGGTATGCATTTACACACGATAGCACTCCTGCATTTGTGCCCCTAGAGTAAGAAAATTGCCCCTAATGAGTTCTCCCTGCCCTCCCTGCACTTGGTGTGCCTGTCTATAGTATAAACACGAGCAAGATTATATGTGCAGTTGTGTCTGAATAACAACCCTTTCCTCCAGTAATTGCTCACATGAACCAGGAAGTTGGAAACAATTTTCAGTATAGACTTTTAGCCAAAACAAGAAGCATAAAGGTCCAGGACCGGATGGTATTTATCCCAAGGTTCTAATGAGCTTAGCTCTGTGCCTGACCCCTTTATTACATTTTCAGGATTCATTGAGGTCTTGCATGGTGCAAAGAGATTGCTAGTGCAGTGCAGCCCTCAGTTCTCAGCCTCAAAACTATAGGCCGGCTAGTCTAACATCAGTGGTAGGAAAGTTTTTTGAAGGTGTATTAGGGGATAAGATAGTGGACGTCAATGCAAATCATAATACTATGAGATTGTGCCAACATGGTTTTATGTATAACAGTTCTTGCAAGACTAATAATTGCCTTTTAAGAAGTGGTGAGTGGAACCTCATATTTGTACCTGGATAGAGAACTGGCTAAAAGATAGATTACAAAGAGTGGAGGGTAAATGGAACATTTTGTAATTGGACCAGTGTTGTTAGTGGAGTACCGCAGGGCTCTGTACTTGGTACTTTTGCTTTTCAACTTGTTTATTCGTGACCTGGAGGAAGAAATCGAAAGTACTGTTTCTAGTTTTGCTGATGAACTAAATTGTGCAGAACTATAGGTTCCATGCAGGATGCTGCCACTTTGCAGTGGGAGTTGACTAAGTTGGAAAACTGGGCAGCAAACTGGAAAATGAGGTTCAATGTTGATAAATGCAAAAATAATATAAATGCAAGTTATACACTAAATGGCAGTGTGTTGGGAGTTTCCTTAACTGAGAAGGGTTTTTTTGTTGATAGCAAGCTTAACAAGCTCCCTCCCAGTGTGAGCGCTGGCTGGGGGCAATTTTTAAAAAACTCAGTTACCCCCAACCGGAGTGCGGGCTTCACACCGGAGGCCCCCCCTTAAGACTACAGGAACATAACTTTCATTTGAAGCAGTGTAGGTGGTTCTTCACAATAAGGACAGTGAGGTTGTGGAATGCACTGCTGGCTGATGTTGTGATGGCCGATTCTGTTAATGTCTTTTACCCTTTACCTGCCAATTCCTATGTGCTGGCAGGAAAATGATACGTACCGACGTGCTCAGCAGTAAAGGGTTTTTTGCAGCACTAGCGACATTTGCTGCTATGTGAGTCAGATGCACCCCAACTCCCTAGGAAAAGAACCAAGGGGGCTGCCACCTCGGTCCTGCAATGCCATTGTCACAGGACCCAACCTAAAACTTGGAGTACATCTCAGGAACCTTACAGTGCAGGACCCGTGCTCTAGCGCCCGCTCACTCACTTACTGCTGCACCCTCCAACGCTGCCACGGACCCTCCTGCATACAAAAGCAGTAAGTGGCCTTTCTTTGCACATTTACGCACATTTACACACTTACTACACATTTTACTAAAGTTGTTTTTTTTTTTTTTCTGGCTTTTTTATCTTTTGTTTGTATATATATATATATATATATATATATATATATATATATATATATATATATATATATATATATATATATAGGGAAGAAAATTAAGGCTATTGGATCAATTAACATAAATCAACAGCCCCAACTCAAAAATGGAAGAACAAAAGTGTTTATGATCCAACTTCAAACAATACCAATATAAATGTATTTTTGCAAACTGTGACACACGAGGTGAATTCTTTGCCAGATGCTACATTTAAAGTACACCCTAACTTGTCAGTGCAAGAGAGACAGGCTTTAAAAACATTAAAAGAAGATAACACGATTATAATTAAACCTGCAGACAAAGGGGGAGGCATTGTTGTTATGGACTATCAAAGTGAGGCAATTGAATGACACACAAGTACACAAGAAATTGAGCCATAAGCCAGTTAATGATTTTAAGAAAGACATTGCAAAAGTATTAAATTATGCTCAGAGCCAAAAGCAATTTATTTTACAGGACCATCCAGTGTGTCCTGTTTTGTACTGTTTGCCGAAAATCCATAAAAGTTTGTGTAATCTTCCCGGTCGGCCCATTGTTTCATCAAGAGATAGCCTATTATACCCCATTGGACTATATTTGGATTATTACCTTCAGGTTAATGTTCAAGCCTTGCCATATCATCTTAAGGACAAACTTTTGGCACAAATTACTCTGCCAGAAGGGCCAATTGTATTGGCTTTTCTAGATTTCTGTAGTTTATATACAAATAATACACAAAAGCCATGAATATCTTATAAATTATATCATTATAAACGGTGAGTTCTGATGTCATTTTTGTCACATGACTCACTGAAACTTGTGTATTATAATAAATAAAGTACCCCCAGTTGTAAAATATGAGGATATTAGAAGTTACCTCGGAGTTCCATGACCTGTATAAAAACACTCGGCCTTGTGTTTTTATATGGTCAGGAAACTCCTCGGTAACTTACAGTATAATATCCTTATATTTTACAAGAGGGGGTACATTTATTCCCCACCAACAAGGAATAGAAGCACTACACTGGGCATTACAAAATTCAGTTACATATGAGGGCCCGCACATTGGATTTATGTGCCAACTCTTAGAATTAGCATTGAAATACAATTATTTTCGATTTGAGAAAAATTTCTTTTTACAGAAAGAGGGCACGTCAATGGGTGCAGCAATGGCTCCTGCATATGCTAACTGTTATATGGCTTTCTTTTAACAACATACTGTAACATCATACCTCTTTTTGGAGACTCACTGTTATTATATCTTTGCTACATAGATGGTATTCTTATAATTTGGCGAGGACATGACAGTGAGCTGCTCAACAAGGTAGAAAGCCTTAATTTGCTAGATGCACCAGTGAAATTTCCAGTTACCCATGATGTAAATTGTATCCAATTTCTGGAAATTGAGATATTTAGATATAACAATGGTTTTGGGAAAAACCTATACCGCAAGCCCACAGATAGAAACACATTGCTATATGCGACCAGTTTTCACCCTCCTAGCTCAAAGAAGGCAGTTCCCTTTTCACAGTCTCTAAGAACTATAAGGAACAATTCTGATCGGGATATCTGTGAAAAGCAATTATTAGATACTTTGAACCATTTTAAACAGAGGGGTTATAATCAATACACTCTAACAAAGTACCCTTGATAAAGCTCGCAATCATTTAACTCAGGATGATATATTACAACATAAGACTCCTTCAACGGAGCAAGATCGTTTTATTGTAACAAGTAGATACACTACTGGCTCTAACGCTTTTAGATCTATTGTGGCCAATTATACAAAGTGATAAAAAAACTAGCCCAATTTGTAACCCAAAAACCACTATGGGGCTATAAACGTGGACAAAACTTAAGAGATCTACTTATGCAATAGGATCCCGTTAATTGTTACGAACACAGCGGAAACATTGTGAGTAAATTGAAAAAAGGCTGTTGTCAGGTATTGCTGGGATTCGAGCCGGGGACTTTTGGGTTTTTGGCTCGATGCCTTAACCATTTGGCCAGGTGAGCAGCCTGTAGGGTTGCTTGCTAGGTATAACCTGGCCTCTGCAGTCCCAGCCCAGCTTCCGCCTGATTGGCCTCTCCAGCCCCAGCTCAGCTGCAGCCTGTTTGGCATCTACAGCCTCAACCCAGCTGCTACCTTGTTTAATCAGCCAATCAGGGCTGACTCTTCCCTATTTAAGGGTAGCTCTTAGACCACTCCTTGCCAGAGCATTGTATGGTGTTCCTAGTACTGCGGCAGCGCCCCTAACTAGGTAGTTCTAGCTCTTGCCCCTTTTCCCTTGTTATTCCGCCTTGCCTTGCCTTGCCTTGTCTGCCTGTCCTTGTCTTGCTTTACCTTATCTTGTACCTTCCCAGCCTTGACCTTGATCCGACCCTGCCTTGTACCCCTCTTGCTATCCTGCTCCAGTCTCCCTCTCTTGCTATCCTGCTCCAGTCTCCCTCTCTTGCTATCCTGCTCCAGTCTCCCTCTCTTGCTATCCTGCTCCAGTCTCCCTCTCTTGCTATCCTGCTCCAGTCTCCCTCTCTTGCTATCCTGCTCCAGTCTCCCTCTCTTGCTATCCTGCTCCAGTCTCCCTCTCTTGCTATCCTGCTCCAGTCTCCCTCTCTTGCTATCCTGCTCCAGTCTCCCTCTCTTGCTATCCTGCTCCAGTCTCCCTCTCTTGCTATCTTGCTCCAGTCTCCCTCTCTTGCTATCTTGCTCCAGCCCTCTCTTGCTCCAGTCCTCTCTTGCTATCTTGCTCCAGTCTCCCTCTCTTGCTCCAGCCCTCTCTTGCTCCAGTCCTCTCTTGCTATCTTGCTCCAGTCCTCTCTTGCTATCCGCTCCAGTCTCCTTCTGCTACTGTCTTGCTATCCGCTCCTGTCTCCCTCTGCACTTTATCCCCCAGTTTGATCTACGCCCGCACCGTCCTGTCCCATCCAAGCTGTTCCACTCCTGCCCCGTCCAGTCTGTTCCTGTTGAGTCGTCGCCCTCTTCTTCCTGCCAGTCCAGTCCAGTCCTGACCTTCGCCCTCTCCGTCCTGTTCTGCACCTGATCCAGACTGACTCTTCGCCCTCATCAACCTGTTCCTGCATTCCCTCCAAGTGTTCCTTAGGCACATACAGCTCCTGCCTCAAGGACTCGCCCTTTCCCTTCAGTCTCTACAGCGCCCCCTACCTAATCATTGACAGCTGTTATAAATGTGCCAGATGTACCACCTGTAGATATATGAGTTGAGGCACATCCTTTAGACATCCCCATTCGGCTAAAGAAATCCTAATTAAACACCATATTTCTTGCACATCTACTCATGTGATTTACATAACATGTCCATGCGGTTTATCATATGTGGGTAAAATGCAGAACACGCTACATGAACGCATGGGCAACCACAGATCTTCAATAAAACGGGCGTTTGAAACTGCCGAATCAGACTTACCCATATCGCAACATTTTTTGAAAATGGGCCATAGATTGCCTACACTTAGATTTATGGGTATAGATCTGGTGCCAGAACCCAACAGAGGAGGGAATTAAGATCGTATGTTGTTACAAAAGGAGGTATTCTGGATTAAGACACTGAATACGGTTGCCCCCCGTGGATTTAAAGAATATTGCTCTTTTACTCAATTTCTATAATTCTGTGTAGCCTTAATACTAAGATGATATTGAAATAATCTTAACTTGCATGTTCTGTATTTACAAGATTTTGATACATTGTTTATTATTTATGCTTTTTATTATTGTAACTCTTTACAAGCTTTTTAAACACTGTATCCATTTTTATGCGGCTGGGGGGCCCAGGGGATGTTAGACATAGAACTTTCCAAATCTACTGTGTTCTAGTGCATAAAATAAGTGTTAATAAAAGAACCAAATTGTCTGGCAGTGGAAGGGTTAAATGGGGGATTGGATGATTTTTTGGACAAGCATAATATCAAGGCTATTGTGATATTAAAATCTACATAAAAGCTACAGTTAGTATAGATATTGGTATATACAGTTTATGTGAATGTGTAACAGATCCCATACCCAAATATATATATACATACATAACTTGTACACCTAAGTACTGTATAAAAAGAGGACGACACAAGGAGGTAATCAATTCTAGGTGTTTATTTCCTGTAATTCTCACATGTAAAGGTCAATTTTACAGCATTGTAAAGTGCAGACTGTTTCACCAAGCATCAAAAGAACAATGTGATGTTTTCTGTTTTGTTTTCAACACATAGAATAAAAAGATAAAAATGATAGAAAAATACTTTTTCTCTGAGACGGCTAAAATGGTTTTCACTGACATGAGCATGCACGTCAACTGTACAAAAAAAATGGATTCCATGAGTGCCACTGACCCCCAGCTGCTTACTGTAACACTAATCCCTTTGGTACTTGCACCTAAAATCCAACTACAAATCCTTGTGTAGTAAAGTCTTGGCCTTTTTTTGTTATGTTTTTTTTAAAGCCATAAAAGACAAACTGCAGTATATTTGGAACAAGCCAAAGTATATTTGGAACATCACCAAGAAATATTATTTACCTTTAGGCTACAAAAAGTCAATGGTTTCAACTTTAAAAGATATTTCATTTTCATTATAAAACCTTGATTTTATTTTACTTTCTTGCTGACAGATGACTTAGACTGTGGGGTGGGCACCTCCATCAACTATGTTACCCCAGCAGGAACCTGCAGCAAATAAGCAACACAAAGGCTTGATAACAAACATTATGTAGTGAGTAGCAGGCCATGGGACATCTGATTGTGATTAATTAAAGGGTAAAGTAAAGTAACTAAAGGCTAACAGTGGCCCTAGTTTTTATCTGCATTGAGAAATACATATATTATATAGCTTTGTGTACAGATGGATAATCCATGGATAAAGAAAAAGAGATTGTTGTCTTTTTTGCAACATAAATTGCCGAATGCAGTCTGGCAAATGCAGCGTAGCAGCTCCTATGCATAAGCTGCACAAAATCCATCTCCTGATTTTTTAGGCATAATTCACCCCTAATGATGGTTTCCTTTATCAAGTGCTGAGCTAAATAGGCAGGCGGATGGCCTAAGTACACAACCTCTTACATGTTGGTTGTCAGCAGTGCAGTAATAACAGATATACAGTAGTGCGTCATTATTCACAGCATTTCATTTCCCCTCAGAAAAAAAACCCCATCTAGATTCCAGCATTGATTATTCCAGTTTAATATCCCAGCATTGAAACACATAACTGTAAGAGTTGTAGACATATATGTCCTCTCCTTTCAGTAATGTCCAACGTGCAGCCTTCCAGCAGGTGATGAACTACAACCCCCAGAGTAAAGCATTTGTACCAGCCCAACTGCGACCCATAGCTGGAGGACCAGAAACTGCGTGAATGATAATATACAAGATGAATCCTGTCTTTAATGAACTCCTTGGGTAAGCCAACTACTTTTAATAGCAAATTACGGTTATGTTATAGTGGTATTCACCTTTGAGTTAACTTTTTTTTGTTAGAGAATAGCCAGTTCTTAGCAACTTTGCAAATGATCTCTTTCCAGAATTTCCAATGGTGGTCACTGACCCCGATAGACAAAAAAAGTTTTGCTCTAAAACGTAGCTATTTTTAATTTTTATTACTTATCTTTTTAAGACTCTCTCCTACTCATATTCTAAAGGTGAACAACCCCTTTGATAAATGTAACAAGGGGCCTATAACAACAATGCGAAAAGTAAACGTCATCTGTTACAGAAACGAAAATCACAGATGAAACTGTCGTTTTTTTAGGCTTTCTATATACTGTGTGAATGATTTCACTTCTTGTGGAAGGAACAGCAGTATTGCTGGCTGGGATCCTTAATATACTGTATTATCAGATACTGGCCTCACGCACATTTGTGGTTTAGATAGGAAAGCTGTTGCTCCGCAAGGCTAAAAGGAAAGTCAATGATTCTCTAAAATGTCAGACTGCACTAGGTTTGGACTACACGGACGTTTTCGGCGCGAACGGTTGCGACATGACAGCGTCTGCATCTGACAGTCGTGTCGCGTCAGATCAACGCTTCGACTTCATCCATTTCTATCTCTTACCTTATTTCCGTTGCATGCGATTTGTCGCATGCTTTTTGTCACAGCGCGTCAGATTGCCAAAAAACGTCCATGTAGTCCTACCCTTAAACTGCACAGTGGGCAAACACATTTTAGTTTTCTGCCTGCAGATCAATGGAAGCTGATGAATGCTTGCAGTAGGACAGTGTACTAGTATAACATGTAGCCGAGGGCCCACCAGGTTTTTTCCCGGTGTCCCACCGGCCCAGTCCGACCCTGGTCAGCTTGACTGTTAAGGTGGCCGTAGACACCTGATAATATCGCACAAAACAAATTTTCATATGATATTCGGTGTGTTTATGGTGGGAGACAACCTGACCAATATCGGCTGATGACCTGGATTTTGGCTGGTTTGTCGATTGGGCTGGCTGGAAAATTTTGATTGGGTGCCTTTGAAGGCAATTGTTAGTGCTGAAACACTAGATACAGGTAGAATTCTATTGTTTCTACCTGTATATCTGACGATTCAGTTCTGCATGTGTGTATTGTAACAAACAATCTTTATGCGAAAGATTGTAACATCTATGGCCACCTTAACCCTCCTTAGACCTTATCCCTCCTCCAGCTGTATTGTCAATTTTAGGCACAGGGAACGGCTGCAATCTTTTTATCTATGGAGTGGATTCCCTGAGTGCAGCTGGGATATTCAGCTTGCACTTTTAGTGTGTGTGTGTGTGTGTGTGTACTTTTTAATGACAATGAAATCTAACATGCTAAAAAATACAAACAAAATAATACTGTATTATTAACAACAACAAATGCATACCTTAAAACTGCTAAAATTAACAAAAATAAACACAAAAACAAACAGCAGTGGCTAATACTGTAATATATATATATATATATATATATATATATATATATATATATATATATATATATATATATATATATATATATATATATATATATATATATATATATATATATATATATAATATAGTGTGTGCATTTGCTGTAGATCCATGGCAGTGCAAAGTATCCATATAGTGTCAGGTCAGTATGTGCTGTACAAAGGTCTCTCTACTGACATAGAACTGCTCTGAGAACCTGAGCCACCAACAAGACATGATCCAAGAATGATTTTTCTGACCTTTATCAGCAATTTTACTTGTAGTGGAGTGGGCTGCACTTCTGCTCACTTATGTGCTAGAAGGGCGATACCTTTAATAATAAAGAAGAGTAAAGCATGATATGGAAATGAACACAGGGCTTTACCAATGGGGACCCCCTACCCCTTTAAAAGCTACATAGACGTCTTTAAACCACATCTTTGCTTTAATAACATTTTACCTCTTGGTGCCTAGACGTAGAAGTTTATTACTAACCATACTCCCTTTTTTAATAAAAAAAAAAAAAAAAAAGCTCATGGTAAGGTTTACCATACCAGTAAATAGTATATACATGTCTGTCTACCACCATTACGGGGGGGGGGGGGGGGTTGTGTTTTGACTAATACAACAATTAGTGACAAGTCTAACTTCTACTACACTTAAAGGACATAATCCAAACACAAGTGTACTAGATATCTTGGTCTTCTGAGTAATCCTTAGAATATATATATATTTTAATATTTCTGGACCCCATTCTATGGATCTAAAGCTTCTTCTGACTAAGCAAACAATCAGTATTTCTATATTAAGACAATTTTAGCTTTAAAAGGAACAGGCAGCATACCTCCCAACATTTAGGAAACAGAAAGAGGGACAAAAAGATTTGGTGTGCGTAGCGCGGCAATTTTTGGCCATGCCCGTTTTTGTGGTCACACCCCCTAATTACCATGTTAATTTTACATAATTTGGTAGGTTATGAAAGTTGAACACATTTCTGTGGTTTTTATATGGTATTACAGTTTTGCAAATGAAGGTGACTTGCCCTTTAAGCTGTGAATCTTTGTTCTTATCTTATCAAACTGTTACAAAAGTATGTTAAGTATCTATTCAGGGCTGTCTGCCAAGACCCAATTAAATTAGAAACTTTGTATGTTTCTGGCTGTTCAGTGCAGTAGATCAAAGAGAAACTTGTGACTTATCAGTACAAATCCGTGACAGCGGGTTGAGCTGTCAAAAGTGGGACTGTCCCGCTTAAAACGGGACAGTTGGGAGGTATGCAGGCAGGACGGAGCAAATGGTGGCTGCTTAAACATTGCTTACTGAGGAAATAAAATTGGATACTGTATTCCGTGATATTAAACACTTTAATTGCAAAGTTGTAGGTCTGATATGTATCACTGAATAATTGATATTATGATTATCCCACATTATTGACATCTGACATTTTCTTTCAGACCAAATCCTCGTGTTTTGTAATACAGAACCATGATCCTGAGAATTATCATTCAAAAGTCTCCCACTGCTTCCGAAGGTGTTCCACTTTGCCTGATGCTGGTGTTACTGTTTGCTTGGTCTTATTAAGCAGATCTTCAAATGGATCTATAGGTTGGTCTGACTTTGTTGGGAGCAGGGCTGGTTCTAACAGTTTAGCAGGCCTAGGGGGGATTGGTGGATATTCTCTGGGCTTGCCGTCCTGGTGTTTAGAGCGGGACTGAACCATGGGTAAAGTTCTGTGCCCAGCAGGGATGCTGGTCATGAGTGGCATGTTGCTCTGTGTTTCAGAGAGGCTGTGACTCTGGCGTATTACAGGGTTAAGTGGCGTGCCTGATGAAATTTGACCAAAAAGATTACTTCCTTGCAATGCAGACGTGAGAGGTCTAGGACTGTGGTATATGCCAGGGGTAGGGAGGAATGAATGTGAACCAAGAGCAGTTGCAACTGGTGCTTTAAATACCCCCATAGGGGGTCCCATTACAGAGGCTGTTTTTTCTGCTGCCAGTGCTTGGGCAAATGGATTAAGAGGGGAGTGGAGAAATGCAGGTTGTGGGGCAAAACCCAGCTGATGGGAGAAGGCTGGGCTCACAAAATCACTTTGTAGTGATGTTAACAAGGGAGTGCTTGAGCAACAGGGAGTTTCAAAGCTGTGCGGTAATGTGCCCATTGGAGGCTGGCTGGCAGTTTGATACCGGCCAGCTTTTAAAGGATCCAAGAGGCTTAGAAGATCATCATCATTCATTCCAACCTCTGTAGATACCTTGACAGGCTTCAATATCTCTGATGTGCTCGACCCTGCAGTCTCCTTTTCTCCATTGTCTGCTGATAGTTCCCTAAGTGAACCTTCAGTAATCTGTCCATGGTAGTTGCTGCTGTCTCCAGTCTGTTGTTTGTTGGCGTCTGTCATAGCAGTCTGCAGTTTTATTCCTCTTGGTGCAGGGGGTGGTGGGACAATCCCTAATTCTGGAGTTTTGCGCCCATGTGGCCGAGGAATTGTGATGTTTCCCTGGGAGCTGGCTATTGTTACCTCTTTCTCTATATTTGTTAATGCACTGTCCTTGTGAGGCGTGACTGTGCTATTGCTGGGAAGGGTTAGGTGTCGTTCAGGTGAGATTTGAAGATACTTGTTAGGGATCGCCATGTCATCATGTCCCATGCTCCATAGCTTGTTATATGGATGGCCATGTTTCATTGCGGGTATAGTACGAGTCCTTTCTTGAGCTGTTAAATCCATTCTCTGTAAAAAATAACAGTAGAGTTAATCATGAATTTAGCATACAGATTTCAAAGACTATTCTATACTTAGGGATCATTGCTTAGGTCACGTTTTTGCAGCTGCATCACCATTTTTTCCCACATCTTATAGTCCTTGCACAATGCATCCTCTACTGCACACCCCAATGTGGCATCATAAGTGATAGATAGCAGCCCTAAAGTTCAAAATTACAATCCCTTATTGCAGGAGGTTCAGTCTTTTGACATCGCCTGTAGGGTTTCTGTTGTGCCTCTGAGTTGGCAAGCATACAGAAAGCGAAATTACCGATGACCAATCTCTTTTACAATTACTAGACGTCTCTAGCTTCATTTCCCGTACTAAGCCTCAGTTATAGTCGGGTAAAAGACAAACACAGATTTTTAAAACATCACATAAATATTGTCATCATTAACAAAAACTGTGTAGAATAAGTAGTCACACATGTAGAGTACATTTTACTCATGTTTGCTGTGCCCTCATGTAGATGTATACCTGGTAATCAAAAGTGAATTGGTTTTCATGGTCCTCTTTGGGAGTTCTGAGATCTTCTAAACTCTTGGCTTGGCTCAACAGTGGTGGTTCCGTTTGTAAATTACTGAATATATCTTCTAGAAGACTAACGTGTTTGACCTCTGTACTCTGTGGTTCTTTAACTGTTGCTTCACTGCTATCCTTCTCTGGGCTAATTGCTTCATCCCCGTCAGCATCAGATTCCTTCAAGGTTCGATACTGTTGAGGCCTTGGAAGGGAAAGGGCAAAAAACACCAATTGATTTCTATAGTAATGTCTCATGTTAATCATAAAAGAAAGTATCCAAGAAATGCTATTGCTGTTATGCAACTTACTGCACATGGCAGTCTACTTGTTTAGAGTGCAATATCGGTGCATTACTGAAATACTAGTAAAGTACAAAACTTTATACAACATGAAAAGATATAGTTGAAAGTTGAGACCATTCAAAAGGAGCAGAGAAGATAAAGTTTTCAGAAAAAGCAGAGACAGGGTCTTCCTCCTGCAGGAAGTCATCATCAGAAGAATCTTCAGAGAGAAAAACAGTATAGTGACGGGTAGGTTTTACAATGCTGGGGAGAAAAGGAAAGAGGAACGTTGTTAGAGGCATAAACTTTTTTGTTGTTAGAAGAATAAACTTTTTTGTTGCTAGAGGTATAAACTTTTATGTTGTTAGAGGTACAAACGTTTGCCAAGTTCAGTAATCAAAATGAGAACTTTATGTAACATCTGTAAAAACTTAAAGGTAGATACTGCATTTGGCGAGATTGCTAAAAAAGCTGCTCTTGCACTGATACACCCCCCCTTGAGTGGGCAATATCGGACCGATCCAAATCGTGGGACTTAGGGCCCAAAGATCGGGTCACAAGGCCAGGAATGCAGGCGGTGGGATCGGGAATCGCGATCCCCAAGCCAATGGGAATTTTAAGCTTGCCTGAACGTCATCTGGACAATTTTCAGCCAGATAACGATTGGGGAAGCCTGCCTGGCTTTTATCGGCTTGAGTATGGCAACCTTTAGTGAAAGTTGGAAGTTATGTGACCTGGTGGTCAGAAATGCTAAATGTTGGTTGATATGTAAGCTGCAAAGTAGATGCCTACTATGAAGTCTAAACACATTAGTAAGCAGGAACAGACCAATCATTTGCTTCAGAGCACTCTGGTGGCTTTGTAGACCTTTTCCAGTTTCCATATAATGCATAATCCTGGCTAGCTAATCATATCACCACTGGGAAGCTATCTTGAGATGCTACATAGGTCATGATATTACAGTAATTCAACTACTTAACCTGAGGGCAGTATGAAGAGGTTTGGAGAACCAGAATTTTTAGAATGTTGAGACTTTAATCAGACCTCATCCATAGCTATGAAGCTGGAGACATTTTAGACTTTTTTTTTAACTGAGGCTCAAAATGTCAAACACACATTAACAGAGACCAGGCCCACTGCCCATAATGCACTGCAGGCTCCTTTAGGCAGCTCAGGCACAAGGCCACTTTGTGTTAACAACTGCATGTGACACTGGTGACAGCTTGCCCCCTTTTAAATACCATGTCAGACACACATCTGAGCAGAGCCGCGGGAAGCGCAGAGCCTCAGTGCATTATTTCAAGCACATGGATTTCTTTTTAATGAGGATGATATGCATGGTGAGAACGCACGGACGAGCCTGCCTCACATCAACATGACCAATACCAGGAGAGTCTGACAAATGTAGATATTTCAAATTTAATTGACATTTAAATGAGCTTGTCATTATAATGGGGGGGGGGAGAAAAGCATGATCTTCCCTCTTGAATATAACAGTAAGAAGTAACTAAACAAACACTGCCTTGTGTGAGGGATAACTCACTGCGCTGCTTATTTGACTTAAGATGTTGCTGCTTCAGACACCATTTATTTTTACTGAAAATTTCAACATTTATGTAACGAGGTGCCTTTCAGATGTGTTTGCACCGCATGTTACCCACGTTGTACTACAACTTCCGTATCCTTTGACAGCTGAAGCCTAATTCAGATTCAACTAAGGGGTTGTGGACTGTGCTTTGTCTCATTTAGGTGGGTTGTGCAGTATGGGGTTTTCATACGACTGATTTTCAATTATACGGTGTAATCCAGTTCTAACCTGCAATCAGAAGCTTTAATAATGGGCTAATTGGCTGACACTGGAAAAACTGGGCCCAAGTGATTAGATTTTTGATATTTTCGACCACAGGAAATCTGTTATAGGTAACCACTCTGAGGAAATTTGCCCAGTTTAGGTATGAAATCTAGTATCCACAATGCCTGGGACCTGGCTTAAAATGGACTGTATGGGAGATCAGTGTACACACCCCCCCTCTCCCATGCTAGTCTCCTCGGCAGTACAGGTATAGGATTCCTTATCTGTAAACCTGTTATCTGGAATGCACCGAATTACAGAAAAGCCATTTCCCATAGACTCAATTTTATCCAAATAATCTACATTTTTAAAAAAGATTTCCTTTTCCTCTGTAATATAAAAAAAGCCCGTACCTTGTACTTGATCCAAACTAAGATATAATTCATTCTAATTGGAAGCAAAACCAGCCTATTGGATTATTTAATGTTTACATGATTTTCTTTACTTACCCCTCCGTGCAGATTCTGTCCAGTGGAGTTCACGGCAGCCATCTTCAGTTGCTTCGCTAATCTTCAGAATGAGACCAGTGAAGCGATGCATGCGCAGTTGGAGCAGTTTTCTGTTTCACGACAACTGCTCAGGCCCAAAACTCATGGAAATTCCAGAAGCACCAGTCTCATTCCGAAGATTATCGAGGCTAAAGATGGCGCCAATGAACTCGGCTGGACAGAATCTGCACAGAGGGGTAAGTAAAGAGTTAGGAGCATTTGCCCATTGTAGCAGCTAGGCTGGGGGTGGAGTCTATGTAGGGTAGGGGGGGTAGGGTTTTTTTATTAAGGGTTTGTTTCTCCTTTAAATTACGAAGATCCAAATTACAGAAAGTCCCAAGCGTTCTGGATAACAGTTACTGTGTTCCTGTATTCAGACCACAACCTTCCACTACTCAGTGAGGCAGGCAGAAAAGGTATGTGCCTGACGCCCCCCCTCCCCCCCATAGGTAAAATGCCTATTCTGCCTCCCCGTATCTCAGGCCCTGTGGGAGATGGCCTTGGCTTGTGTGCAAGCCGCGGGAGTTCCTTCATAAATGTGCACTTGTGGAAACACTAAACCTTATGTCTGTAAGCTTTTCATAAACTCTAATGCAGATAATTGCTGGCTACAACAAAAGTCCTTACATTATGCAGCATTTTGGATTGCAAGGTAAAAAAACTGCAGAACATTCAACAAGTATCTGCCTCGGCTTATTATACACAGACAACCCTGCAGCTTCCATAAAAACAACATTTTAATACTGCAGTGTATATTACAATGTACGTCATGATGCAAAATGTATATTAAATAAAAATATAATTGTACAAAATAGTCAGTGCCACCCATGTTATGTTAGGGGTTAAATTAAGGAATGTTGGCCGGGAACATAATACAGAACTGGCTAAAAGATAGACTACAAAGAGTGGTGGTAAATGGAACATTTTCTAATTGGACCAGTGTTGTTAGTGGAGTACCGCAGGGCTCTGTACTAGGTCCCTTGCTTTTTAACTTGTTTTTTAATGACCTGGAGGTGGGCATTGAAAGTACTATTTCTATTTTTGCAGATGATACTAAATTGTACAGAACTATAGGTTCCATGCAGAATGCTGCCACTTTGCAGAGTGATTTGTCTAAGTTGGAGAACTGGGCAGCAAACTGGAAAATGAGGTTCAATGTTGATGGTTAAGCACTTATGCAAGGTTATGCACTTTGGCAAAAATAATATAAATGCAAGTTATACACTAAATGGCAGTGTGTTGGGGTTTGGATCTAGGGGTTTTTGTAGATAAGTTGTCTAATTCTGGGCAGTGTCATTCTGTGGCTACTAAAGCAAATAAAGTTCTGGGATGGCATAAACTCAAGGGATGAAAACATAATTATGCTTCTTTATAGGTCCCTGGAGTATGTAGTGCAGTTTTGGGATCCAGTCCTTAAAAGGGATATAAATGAACTGGAGAGAGTGCAACTAAATTGGTTAGGGGGATGGAAGATTTACATTTTGAGGGTAGACTGTCAAAGTAGGGGTTGTTCTCTCTGGAAAAAAGATGCTTGCGAGGGGACATGATTACACTTTACAAGTACATTAGAGGACATTATAGACAAATAGCAGGGGACCTTTTTACTCATAAAGTGGATCACCGTACCAGAGGCCACTCCTTTAGACTAGAAGAAAAGAACTTTCATTTGAAGCAACGTAGGGGGTTCTTCACAGTCAGGACAGTGAGGTTGTGGAATGCACTGCCGGGTGATGTTGTGATGGCTGATTCAGTTAATGCCTTTAAGAATGGCCTGGATGATTTTTTTTTTTGGACAGACATAATATCAAAGGCTATTGTGATACTAAACTCTATAGTTAGTATAGATATGGGAATATTTATTTTATGTAAGTGTCTGGGGTCAGTGTGAGTGTTTGTATGTATGTGTGCTGAGTTTCTTTTGGAGGGGTTGAACTTGATGGACTTGGTCATTTTTCAACCCCATCTAACTGTGTAACTATGTAAAATAGTTTAATAATGTAATTCAACATTTTGAGTATTTAACTGTGACCAAAAGAGGGCAGCAGCGTTCTATGATATAATCCAACAAGTATGAGTAATATTTATCTGGTAAAGAAAAAGTACTACCTTCAGTGAAATAAGAATGTTGCATTTTAGTGCAAAAGTAACCAATTGCTTATGTTCTGATAATAAGGCAAAGATACAATGTTGTGTCACTGGGATGGGAGTTTAATGGTTAGAAGTTTAAAGGCTCACAATAACAGGGCTTTGCTATTCTAGTCCCAGGAAAATATTATGCGTTGAACAAGCTCTTTTTTCCTTCTTACTTTCTTTTGCCCAAAATCTTGGACTATGACGTGCCAAAAATTGAGAATGTACCCTATACAATGTAGGGGTATATCATGTCCTGCACAAAACAGGGTAAAATCACAAACATAGAGTAGAGTAATCTTTTACTTTCACTAGGATCACAATCCAATTAAATCAACAGTCCATTGAGAAGCCCTCTGTATATACTCCATTATCTTTACCCAGTTGCAGTCAGCTAGGTTGTGAGACAAGCATCAGTTCATTATACACAGGGCATTTCTGTAGACTGTTGATTTGTTTGGATTGTGCTTTCATGAACAGAATATAGTGCAAGAAAGTTTGCATTCCCTAATTACTACAATAGGCAAAAAGCATGTTTGGCACCAGACCAATTAATTAAACGATTGCTCCTTTAAACTGATATATTAAATGGTCACAGGTTATTTGGTGTAGGAACATACAACTATTTAGGGCATTTCAGGGCAGTATTTATATATAGGCCCCTGAAGGCCTGTGCCTAGGGCGGCACGGTTTTGGGGGAGGCCTTTTTTTTTTTTTTCAAATCCATCCCCAACCTCCGCCATGGATTTCCATAGGAAATCCGGTAATGGAGCTGAGGGGGTGAGGGGTAGGGGGCCGAGGAAAAATGCGTAAATGTTGTGATGTGCATATTGTGCGGGTTCGGGCGGTTTGAGCTCTTCTGCCTGCTCTCCCTACCCACGACCATACAGTGCCGGCTTCCAACTTCCGGTTTCAACCGGGTCAGCGCGGGTCTATAAAAGGAACCCGGAAGTTGGGCTCGGACGGGTGCAGGCGGAGGGAGGGCGGATATTGGGCGGGTGAGGGTTGGGTAAAACCCGATCCGCACATCACTAGAGGGCAGCCAGACAAGTGAGAAAGGATTGGGTAGGGAGAAGATAAATCAAGATCAAATAACCCAAGTTGAATCATTTCAACGTCCAGCTTTAAGTCTAACATGGTAGAATACATGGCACTTACTGGTCAGGGCTAGATCCGGCTGTTGTGCGACTCTCTACCACTGCATTACTTTTGGGACGTCGGGGCACATGAGGCCGGGGTGGGCGGACCTGTAACAATGATAGATTTTTTGTAAGGATAAAATCACAATGACATGAGCTTCATTAGAGCAGTGGAAAACACTGGGGACAGATGAGAAAAACCAACCAGCAGCAGCTATGCTAGCGAGAGAGTGAGAGTTAGAGTGTTGTGCTCCCTGCACCATATCACAGCCCCAACAGCGGTTTAGTGACACCATGCCTCAAGCATACAGCACATCTCTAATGCAGTTAAACTTTGTACACAGCACTTCAGTTACATGCCACTATTCCTAAATGTAGTAAAAGACCCTCACGGTGTCCTTTTATCTGGATGACTTCCTCACACCTTAGCCTACGCATGCTTAAATTCAATTCATAATCACATTTGACTTTTACCAAGATAGGTGATGAATTGCACCAGTACAGTTACCTATAAGAATCATCTTTGTTTTCAAACTAACCACTGATTGGATGCTACAGGTTTCTGTGCTTCACCTTTATTAAATGGGGCGTTCACTTTTAAAATTGACTTTTAGTATGTTGTAGAATGGCTGATTCGAAACAACTTTTCAAATGGTCTTCATTTTTTTTTAAATTATTTGCCTTCTTCTGATTCTTTCAGCTTTTAATGCTCTGAAATGGTTACAAATGTATTATTGTTGCTACTGTACTTTTTATTACTCATGTTTCTTTTCAGGCCTCTACTATTCACATTCCAGTGTCTCATTTAAGTCAAAGCATGGTTGCTAGGATCAATTCGACCCTAGCAACCAGACTGCTGCAATTCCAAACTGGAGAGCTGCTGAATAAAAAGCTAAATAACTCAAAAACCACAAATAAAAAATGAAAACCTATTGGAAATTGTCTCAGAATATCACTAAAAGTTAAATCAAAGGGTACAGTCCTAACAAAATCAAGTGATTTTGACATTATCATCTCCATTCTACTGCCTTTGTTGCTGAATAGCCCTTCATTATGGACATATTTTTATCACCATTTTCTCTTCATTGGCCTATGGCACGAGAAATAAAATATTCTTCCATTTTTTACGTGGCAAGCAAAATACCCCAAACCATTATGCACCCATAGCACTGATATATTCTTGCATGTGCTTTAGCTATTAGTAACAATAACATTTGCCATAGTGATATGTGACTTGCGATCTCAGCTGACGCAAGACTGTATTTATATATACACATACACCTGTTATGCAGAAAGCTCTGAATTATGGGAAAGCCATCTCCAATAGAATATATTTTAATGAAAAAATTAAAAATGTCCTTTTTCGCTGTAATAATTAAACAGTAGTGTGTACTTGCTACAAACTAAGATATTATTAATCCTTATTGAAGGTAAAACAAGCTTATTGGGTTTAATTATTGTTTAAATTTTTTTTAGCAGATATAAGGTACAGAGACCCAAATTACAGAAAGACCCATTATCAGGAAAACCCTAGATCCCATACCTTTATATACATATATATATATTTGGAGTGTCTGCATTCTCTCTCTTTTTGTTCGAAGTGCACAGTCACAAATATGTGCAGTTTTGCAGGCAGGACCAGAACACATGTAAAACATAGTCCCTATGTAAAATGTATAATGAAGCAATAGAATTCTTAAAGGAACAGTTCAGTATAAAAATAAAAACTGGGTAAATAGATAGATAGGCTATGCAAAATAAAAAAAATTCTAATATAGTTAGCCAAAAATGTAATGTATAAAGGCTTTAGTGACTGGATGTCTAACATAACAGAGCAGAACACTACTTCCTGCTTTTATGGAAACAGTAGTATTTCAGCAGTAACATAAAGTTTATTGGACAGAAAATATGCAATATGCATCATAACAAAATTAGACAGGTGCATAAATGTGGGCACCCCAACAGAGATATTACATCAATACTGAGTTGAGCCTCCTTTTTGCAAATTAAACAGCCTATAGATGCCTCCTATAGCCTTTGATGAGTGTCTGGATTCTGGATGGCAGTATTTTTGACCATTCGTCTCCATACAAAATCTCTCCAGTTCTGTTAAATTTGATGGATGCCGAGCATGGACAGCCTGCTTCAAATCATCCCATCGATTTTCGATCATATTCAAGTCAGGGGACTGTGACTGCCATTTCAGAATATTGTACTTCTCTCTCTGCATAAATGCCTTTGTAGATTTTGAAGTGAGTTTAGGGTCATTGTCTTGTTGGAATATCCAACCCCTGCGTAACTTCAACTTTGTGACTGCTGCTTGAACATTATCCTGAAGAATTTGTTGATATTGGGTTGAATTCATCCGACCCTCGACTTTAACAAGTGCCCCAGTCCCTGAACTAGTCACACAGCCCCACAGCATGATGGAACTTCCACCAAATTTGATAGTAGCTAACAGGAGTTTTTCTTGGAATGCAGTGTTTTTCTTCCGCCATGCAAAGTGATTTTTGTTATGTCCAAATAACTACATTTTTGTCTCATCAGTCCAAAGCACTTTGTTCCAAAATGACTGTGGCTTGTCTAAATGAGCTTTTACATACAACAAGTGACTCTGTTTGTGGCGTTAGTGCAGAAAGGGCATCTTTCTCATCACCCTGCCATACAGATGTTCTTTGTGCAAATCGTGCTGAATCGTAGAACAATGTACAGATACACCATCTGCAGCAAGATGTTCTTGTAGGTCTTTGGAGGTGATATTTGGGTTGTCTGTAACCAATCCTCCGCATATGCCGTTCCTGTATTTGTCTTGGCCTGCCAGACCTGAAATGTGCCTGTGGCCTTCCATTTCCTGATTACATTCCTTACAGTTGAAACGGACAGTTTAAACCTCTGAGATAGCTTGTTGTAGTCTTCCCCTAAACCATGATACTGAACAATCTTTGTTTTTAGATCTTTTGAGAGTTGTTTTGAGGATCCCATGCTGTCACTCTTCAGAGGAAAGTCAAACAGAAGCAGAACTTGCAATTGGTCACCTTAAATACCTTTTCTCATGATTGGACACACCTGCTTATGAATTTTAAGGCTTAACAAGCTAATCCAACCAATTTCGTGCTGCCAGTAATTAGTATTGAGCAGTTACATGCATGCAAATAGCAAAATTACAAGGGTACCCACATTTTTGCACATTTTCGCATTTGATTTAATTTCATACAACTGAATACTGCTTCACTAAAAAATCTTTGTTCAGAAAACACCCCAGTACTCAGATGTTCCTAGGAAATGAAAGAAATACCACTGTTATCTCTTTTGTTGAAAGTGAAGTCAATTATTATGCAGGCTAAGAGGGGTTCCCAAACTTTTTCATAAGACTGTATACTGTATTTCAATTGCAGCAAGTGTATAAGGTAAGAAGTCTTTCTAAACATCGCAGATGCAGAATCTATACCTCTCTTCATACTGAGTACTGATAACTGTTGGCCTGTAGTCATCAGAGTCATCAAAATCCTTGGCATAATGAGCTTACAAAACAATGTTACTGACTGTCCAATTGGCCATTACTGGTTGCCTGATACTGGTCAACTGTCATCTCAAGCTAAACAGGGCTACATTTTTACCACCATATACCATAAACACTGAACAGTAGAGGGGAGCTTGTTAACATCTAAAATATTTTATTTTGTTCTATTGAAATCATTGTACACTTTCCAGTGCAACTCCCTTATATCCTTTATAAAGCAGGAGACTTTTTGCACTGCTAATGTTACTTTCCATTGAATAGCGGCGTGATATGTTTACGTGTCTCTCAAGCTGCCGGTGTTTTTCATTATTCCTTCATTAAAGACATGGTCTATTTTTCTGAATGCAGAACGAGAATTAAATGGAAAATTGTCTAATCACACTTCTCTGGGCCGAGTCCAAGAAATGCTTGTTCAGTTGGTGGCACATAACTTTACGAAATGTGACTTAAATAACAATATGTAGGAGATGAGGGCGATGCAACAATAGAATATATTTGCAGATCACCGGGCAGGCACAGGTTAAGAGAGGGCATATTTGCTCGGCCCCGTGTCTGGGAGGTATAAGAATATATAGGTGTTCTTTAAAGTCAACTCCCAGCATCCCAAAGAAAGGTGAAGGTGTTATACAGGCTATGGTACTTTAATAAGAAGGATTAGGGCAAAAAGGCAACTCTGCACTCAATCCATCATCACTAAATTCAGAACATTTTGTGCATGAACCTGCTAGAAAATGCCCTCCAGTTGCTAGCGTGCAAATTCTTCTAGCAACCATGTGCTTATTTGAATAAGAGACTGGAATATGAACAGGAGACCTGTATAGAAAGATTTGTTTTTAGATGGGTCAGTGACCCCCATTTGAAAGCTGGAAAGAGTCATGAAAAAACTATAAAAAAGTATATATAAAGCTATATATAAAAAGTGTATAAAAATGTCCAATTGAAAAGTTACTTAAAATTAGCCATTTTATAACATACTAAACAATGGGTGTACCACCCCTTTAAGTTTCCCTCAATCAACATGAAAAGCTCTGCAACAAATTAAAATTAATTAAATTATTAACATTTTTCTTCCAAACCAAAGGACTGCAGAGAGAAGCAAGGGAGACAAACCCAGTGTTCTTTCACATTTCTCAACAGAAGAGTAAATAGGTGGTGTCAAGTAAGGGAAAAGTAAAGTTTGTGGCAAGTCTGAGTGTAACGAGATGGAAAAAGAACAAACGAGCTAATTAGAGACTTGAGCTGTCACTGAATGGCTGGATGGCTAAATGTCAGCAAATGAGGCTTGCAATCAGGGACAGACGAAGGAGAGTCGAGATGCTTTCTTATTGGAGGGAGAATAAGAGTTGAACAGGAGAAAGACAGCAAGAGAGAACAATGCACAACAATGGTAAACATTCGAAAGTCAAAATAAGCTGCATTCGGGTTAAGAATCAAATATAACAGCACAAAATTTGGGTCTGAGAACAAACATTGGGATAAAGAAGATGCTGACAGATGGATAAGAAGTTAGAAAACCACTATAACGACAACTGAGAAAATGTAAAAACAATAAAAATGTAACACAGAACTTAATGAGAATAAAGCAAAGAAAGAGGCAGGAAATACTCGAGAAAGAAAAGATACCGGAGCAAGAAAGAAGGATAAGGTAAATAAAAGAGAAAATGGTTAAAGAAAGACACACAGGAATGAGCAGTACAGCTGGTTTGCTTTTGGCGCCTGTTACTTTCCCATTCGAGATGCTGAAAAGGCACAGACGTTGTGAAGTGCTGCGTGTAAAGCTCCTATGAGACCGTATAACACTCTGCTAGACCTAAACTTTCTCCAGACGGACTGCACAGCATGCGCTGCTTACATAGTACTCATATACCAGCACTGGATCTGCAGCCGGCACGGACAAATCATGCCAAGCACATCTGCAAATATGTGGCACCCAAACACACACAACAGAAATACATTTACCAGCCTCTAAATATAGATGTGAAATGATCATGTACATTACTGATATGATGATTGAGCTGTCGATCTTACGCCCAAATCTCTGCATATTACAGTCAGCGTCCTTGATAAAAATCCAACAGATTATGATAGGGTACATTAATTAATTACTGCCTTCTGCGCAGAAATGAAACAAATTTCAGGCTGAAAAATTTGCCACTGGCACAACCCAAGGTTTACCCATAATATATTATACGGTAGTGTTTGTCTTATGTTCTTCAAATACAAGCAATGTAAGAAAGGTTAATCTGTTATCAATATGTAATGGTACGTTCTTGCACATGCCGATTGCCTGCCTACCTCTGATCACTTACGTATTTATATAAGCCTAGTATATCTTTTTGATCCCACAAATGGTTAAGGGCTATGGGGCCTCTCCAGTCGCCAGTAAAGAACCTGAAAGTACCTTCCCATCTGTAAACCTGAGACAGAAATACATGTTTTTCTCCTGATCTACTGGCTAACAGGTTACTTTTTTTTTTTTAAACTTAAACATTCTAAAAACATATAGGCAGGTTGTCTTGTTCTGAAATTGACCCTGCTGCATGAGTTACATGGAAGGTGCCACTGGAGCAAAGATTGACTAGTGATGAAAGCTCTCCGTATAGCACCGTCTAACATGGTAGGCTAACAATAAATTACTTGGGTGGATGAAATAAAATCTGTAGCCACAGTAGGTGGATCTTGTATTTGGCAATAAAAGACGACAACGACAACGCAAGTCTCAGTCGTGGTTACACACTGAAAACCTCCAATGTCAATAACAAGAGAGAATTGGCCGGTTGCCTCTGCTTCGGAGGTAGCTTCTACCAGCAGCTGTTGAGAACAATTATTTGTTTTTTTTGCATAGTTAACCAAAAACCACAATAAATGAAAAAAAAAGAAAAAGAAAAGCAAAACATGATGCATTTTTTGTTTGTGACAAGGTGGCATGCAGTCGCTTTTATAACAAACACATGCAGCAAAGATGTGAGAACAAAACATGCACTTATTAATAATACAGTGGATTTAATTTTTCCCCCCAGTTCACAAATCAATAAAAATAAGAAAATACGAGTTTTTCTTGTTTGGGTGCATATTTATATCAATGACATTTTCCCTTCAAGACTGGCTTAAGATAATGAGAGTAAATGTATATTATATTTGCTATGTTCTGTGTACCTAGGTGCCACAACTAAAGTGAACAGGACCCAAAGCCTTTACTGTTACTGACACTTGAGTCAAGCCATTGCACTACTTTGAATTTAATGGAACAGTATGTGGATTATTGGTCTTTATAAAGTCATCATCTAACCAGGAACTTATGAAAAAGTGTCTCGTAATATAAAGTGAAAATGCCTGACCCATATCCTGGTTGGTTGACAGCGTCGGTCTGGGCCAGCAGGACATCGGGAAACAACCCTATGGGCCCCAACCCTTGTGGGTCCCTCCGGCTGAGACCCACTTTAAACAGCCGGTGCTCCTGACCTCACATGAAGAATTGCGTTTAAAGCAAGTACACGCTGGGGGGATTTGCGGCTGGGGAGGGGGGCCCTTGGGGGATGTGGGGGGCCTGATGTGTCGCAGCCCATGAGTCCAGTACCCCCGTGTGACCCTTTTGGTTGATCAAGTGTAACATTCAAGTTCAGGAACTAGAAAAATTTCCAGTTTGGTCATCTACTGCTAATGATTTACAGTTCCCAGCATCATCTACACACAGTATTCTGGAATTCTACTCCAAAGGGTTTGAAATCCTAGCATCCTAGGGGACTAGAAAGCAACAACTACATATCCAATCAAAAAAGACAGAAATCAGCAGCAAGCTGGGAGAACCCTGTTTCAACTGGGTGCTGTAAGAGGATAGGAATTGTGGAGGAAGGTTTCTGCAAGATGAAAGAGATAAACCTAAGCAGGTTTTATTAGAGTTACAAAGAGCGAGTCAGGCAGAGTTACTGGAGGGAGAAGAACAGACTCGCGGCTACTCACGGGTGTAGTGGACCGCTGGATCCTGGGAGGAGGTGGTCGTGGTGGAGGAATCTTTTCTTGCTGTATTAAAGTGGAAACTCAAATATCAGTTATAGACAAAAATAATAGCTAATAATTTTAAAACTTTCATATACCTGCCTAAACTGAGATACAGCAACTAATATTGGTAATATGGATCACCGTGCCTAAAAATCATAAACCATGTTCTGCCTATACCGGAGACGTAATGCTCACGATCAGCAACCTATTAGGCCTATTTATGCGTGATTTATATTTGACAAATATGGTATCATGGAATGGACAGCTTTAACATTGATGGATCTCTCTCCCTGGGGATCTCCTCATGACCGATTACCCCATTGGTCATCTCATTTTTTTTAAATAATCTTATTTTTTAAAATAATGCTATAAAAAGTATTTCGATAATACTGTATAATACTGTATGCTGCAGGTAAAGTTGCCTTAGTGCCATAGCATCTTGAATGGCTGCTCACCACCTTAAGCATTACATATTGAAGACTGAACTACTTATATTCCTGCCACAATCTGTCCCTTTCCCTCTGTGAAATATTACAGTTGAAAATGTCACCCTACATCCATTCCCCCAAAGCAGGTGTCTGGGTGGCACCTTAGACACACCTCTCTCATTCTCAGCCCACATTGCATCCCTCACCAGAACATTCTGCTTCTTTTTAAGAAACATTACGAAAATACACCCCTTCCTCTGCCCCCACTACTAAAACACTGGTCCAGGCCCTAATCTCCAGTGTAGACTATTGTAACATGTTACAAGCTGGTCTCACTGAATCACATCTCCATCCACTGCTGCATGTTCACACCTTCATCCAAATCACTGCCCATCACCTCACTAAAAAAGCTCCCAATCAGGTGGTACAATAAATTCAAAATTCTTATCCTGTCATTCAGAGCCCTTCATTCTTCTGCTCCTCTCTATATGTCACCTTCCAGGTCTTGCGCTCATCTTAGGACAACTTAGGAGTTGCGTATAAAACCTTTTCCCCTGAATGCACCCAGTCTCTGGAATGCTCTATCATCTTGTATCAGGAAAAGCTCCCACCCTACAACTTTTCTAGATGATGCTAGCCTTCCACTGCAGAAACACACCTTATCCTATGAACCTATACACCATCCCTCTTTTGTTTCCTTTTCCTAATAGAGTGTAAACTCCTTGGGACAGGGACCTTATCCCAACTGTGGTTTGAATGTTCTACGTTCTTAAGCATAGATTTATCTATTGTTACTGTATAACTTAATGTAACTATACTCCTGTTTGTGTTTACTCCTTGTAAAGCACCGCATATAATTGTGGTGCTCTATATATCAATAGATAAATGTGTTGTTTATTTTGCACATTGCCAACTAAATGATCTGTAACTTATCAATGACACTGCAACTTTGCATTATTAAGTCCAAAAAACATCTGGAATATCTGTTTGTACTTTCCAATTCCACTTGTTTGATCCACATATATATAAAAACAATGTTGCAGAAAATCTGTCTTTGTAAAATGATATACAGACTATGGTCTTATCTAGCATTAGTATTGACATTTGTACTTGTGCTTTAAAATTAAAGTGGCGGAGGCAGAAAATAAAACCACAGTGTATGACATTAGAACATAAAGCTTAATTATCTGGCAGGACTCCATGTTGCCATAGCCAGAGTCTTTCCTTTACAAGAGCCCCCACAGACTTTAAAAGATCACCTGTTTACAAGGCCCATATATCATTTTAAAACTGATTACTTTTTTTTCTCTGTAATAATAAAAATGACCTTGTACTTGATGGTAACCGAAGCTTCAGGAATTCATATTGGTGTCAAAATAATCCTTTTGGGTTTATTTCATGTTTAAATGTTTTACTGCAGACATAAGGTGAGGAGACCCAAATTACACAAAGAAAACCCTAGGTCCTGAGCATTTCTTTTAATAGATTCCATTCCTGTATTGATACTGTACATAAATCAGGCCCTCTATACGCTTGGTCCCTCCAGCACACGCAGGGTCTTATTTCTACACCCTGGGGGCAAGTACACAAATATGTCCAGAAACAGTAGTGCTCAGATGCTGATGCTGAGCTAGATTAGCAATGCTTTTTAAGACAGTCACAATATATTATCTATGAATGTTTTTTAAGTGAATGGAACCCCCAATACAATTAATGAAATCCATTCAGCTCTTTCTCTAGCAATTAATTTGTTAATCTCTCTCTTTGTAACATTATCCAAACATGGAGGTGGGAGCTCTGGGAAGGAGCCAGCATAGAAATCTGTGCCTGGCATGGGCTTATTTGGAACGATTTTCTCATCCTACTGCTAGTAAAGAGACAAAAACATGATCATATGGTTCCCATCACAGGTTCTGAAATGTGCGGAGACGAGAGTGGGACATTCTTCCTGCTCTACACGGGAAGCTTACAGATGTGTCAGACAGTAACATACACAGCGGACCTGTGCTAGCTTGATGCATTTAAAACACACACTGGTAAAACGTGCTTTAATGCCTAAGCTCAATCAATCTGTTTTGGGGTTTACAAAAAAATAGGCATTATTCAATTACACATAGGGGCAGATTTATTAAAGAATGGCCAATTATAAGCAACTTTTCGATTGGTCTTCATTATATAGTTGTTATCTTTTAGTTTTTTTTTTTATTCAAGCCCGGATTTGTGGCGAGGCCACAAAGGGCTGGGCCTAGGGCGGCAAAATTTCAGGGACGGCATGCCGCCCAGCCGCAGTTGATGGAGCACTGGGGAGCTGCAGTGGAAATGTGGGTGTCCGCGAAAGTAGATCAGTACTAGGACAGTACTGGTGGCCTAGGTGTTCCAAAGAAGCAAAGGCAGGTCGGTTTAGATCTCCAGTATGTAATTTCAGCCATCTAGTTGCTAGGGTCCAAATTACCCTAGCAACTATGCATTGATTTGAATAAGAGACTGTAATATGAATGGGAGAGGCCTGAATAGAAATATGAGTAATACAAAGTAGCAATAACAATACATTTGTAGCCTTACAGTCAGTGACCCCCATTTAAAAGCTAGAAACAATCATGAGAAAAAGGCAAATAATTAAAATTATTTATAAATTTGAATTTTAAATCGAATTTGAATGTGAGATTTATCACACCTTGACCGTGGAAACATTTCTAATTTGAATATTTACCCCCTGCCACGTTCATTTACAAGTCAATGCCAGAGGTCCGTTGACCCATTTGAAGATGTTAATTGCCTTCCTGACTTGATTCGAATTGGATTTGAATTTTTGGGTCATTCGTATTTGATTGAATATTAGACATTCAAGTTTTTTCATGAATAACCTCCCGTTTGGTGAGTACATTTGAATTTATTAGAGTTGAAAAAAAATTCACATAACTTCAAAATTCGACCTTTGATAAATCTGCCCCATAAAGTATATACATGTAAATATACATAATAATGTAAAGGTGTTTTCTGGGGTTGATTGAGGCTCCCCAGACATCCCCTGATTTGAAAGAAACCAGACAATCATAGATATGGGAAGGCAGCACATACAATAACCATTAGGAATACATGGAGGAATGTCGTTGTCAGACAGTCGATAGACCGTTTCATATCCCTAATCTCTTCGGATCTGTCGTATGGTCTTTAGTTACCAGAAAGAACTGGTCAGGAGTTTGAGTGCTATTATATAAACTTGCAGCTTTAAAAGCTCCATGTTCTGTTAATTTATTACACGGCAACGTCATCTAATGCAGCGATAAGGATGAACCGACTGTACAGATCAAAACAGCTGCAAAAGGAGGAGCTGCTTATGATGAAAGCAACGCTATTTAGAGATCAGGCTGGCGGACGATAGAAATAAGATGAAAATAAACATGTTTTATCGCAGGTCTGGATGTTGACCACTTGGCACTCAAAGGCTTATTTTAATTGCAGATATCTGTGTAGCTGAGATTTACCTATCCCGCATATGTCCTTCAGCAACTCCAAGGACACAAGATAGCCCTGAGAAGTAATGTTTCAAACACGGATAATCCTTGCCTTAAGCCAATTTTTCCAATAGAAAGTTTTACTCTCTCGCTCTCCAGGCTGCACATAAGCTTGTCGGCCGTATAAGCTTGATTCCCTTTGGGAAGGGAAAGCTCTAGTATGTTATAAAAAGAGGAAAAACGAAACCTGGTAAGTTTGGGGTTTCTGCAGATAGGACGCCATTTAACTCTTTCAGCGCTGCAGTTTCAGTATGATAATGCATCCAATGTGTTCTTATAAGATAAAACTTAAAAAGATGATTCCATGTGTTTCCCTACTTTTCAGCATCAGCGTGAATCCCTCCAGTGTCGGAATGGCCCACCAGGATACCAGGAAAACTCCCGGTGGGCCAAGGTGTCTGTGGGCCCTCCTGCTTCTAACCTTTTGGCCTATTTCATGGTCATTCTCTATTTCTTTATTGGAATAAAGAGGCTTAATAATCAAAGAATAGAGAATAGTATGTAGAGAAAAGAGACTAGAGAGTGGGTGAGTGAGGAGAGGAGGTATAATAGTTGGGCCATCAACCTAAGATTTTCTGGTGGGCCCCTGTTATCCCAGTCCGACACTGTATCCCTCCGATATTTTCATTGAATCCCAGTCCCGGAAAAAAATTGTGAATTGAAGCTCCGAAACGTATTAAGCACAAACAAAACAGCATGAGAAAACTCAAATATACAAATTTGTCATCTGAAAGCTGCTGAGTTCATGTAGGAGCCAAAGGGAGTTGTATTAATTCAAGCTATTCTTCAAATCAGGTTTTCAAGATTTGTCAAATAAATCGAAAATGAGCCGAATGTGATTCGTGTTCAAGTTGCTTTTTCATGGTTTTTATTTTTGCAATCGAATTTTAAAGGTTCAAGTTTTTTTTATTTAAAAAGAAAAAAAACTAAAATTTGCGCCTGGTCAGCTTTCTTTTTTTTTTTTTTGGATCAATCTGCTTTTTTTTTTTTTTTGGATCAATCTGCCTCTCAGTTTGTGGATTATGAGCACTTTCTGATGGCCTGCCCATACGATACCTGAGGGAAAATCTTCCAGAAATCTATCAGGCCAATTTGAAAATGCCATTGGCAAAGGGCCTCATTGTCGTGTTGATGTAGTCCTTGCACAACGGATCTCAATAGTCCCACAGCGTGATTGGATTGTTGACAAATTCGCCAAACAAGCTTCAGTCCAAGAGTAAAAATTTGACATCACATTTAAGGCTGCATTCAACGTGCTTGAGAAATTGGCAAATTTGTCTGTGCTTGATAGTGCCATAGAAAAAATGACCCGGGAGCACCTGAGGAAGGCTGGTTAAGCCGAAACATGCAGTAAAGTGCTGCAATAATAGTCACTATGGTGAAGTCATAAGTTATTCCATTTGCATCTTTTCTACAGTACTTGTAAGTCAAACAACCAGCACAGGAATGTTGCCTGTTGAGAAGCATAAACTAAAACGTCAGGAAAAGGACAGAACTATTCAGTGCCGGACTGGGACAGCAGGGGCCCACCCAAAAACCTTTAACCAAGGGCCCACCAATAAATCTTAGACCAGGGGCCCACTCTTAGTACTATTTTTCTTCCTCTCCTCACTCAACCTCTATTCTCTCGTCTCTTTTCCTTACACACTATACTCTATTTTTCCAACTATTTAGCCTCTTTGTTCTCATAAAAATAGGGAATGGCCATGAAATAGGCCAAAAGTTTAGCAGCATGAGGAACCACTGACACTTGGGCCCACCGGGACTTTTCCTGGTATCCCGGTGGGCCAGTCGGACAATGGAACTATTTATGTGTGACATACTTCTTGATACTCTATAACGTTCTGTACTCCCTTGTCATAAAGTGAATCTTGCTAGCAGGTTAGATAGATTTGACACCTTTGCATACCTATTACTCAAAAATAACAGAGTGGGTTTCATCTATAAAACTGACAGGGCCGGCCGGGCTGGCCCAGACCTGCTCTTCCTCGGCTGACCAGTTGTTCACATGGAGCACCGGGAGTTAAGAGGTTGGGAGGGGGGCCCCAAGGAGGTCCCTTTGTTTTGCAGCCCCAGTGGGCCCGCAAGGCTCCAGTACGGCCCTGTTGACACCTGGGAGGTAACGCATGGCAACCAATCAGATGATTGCTTTCACTTTTCTACCTGCAGATGGCTGAAAAAAGTTAACCACTGGTTGGATGTCATTAGGTTTGCCACCTTTTTTGCTGAATCCTTCTTGGCCAATGACGTAGTAGTAGTGGATGGACTGAAAGGAGAAGGAAAGGCTAAAATTAAGTAAGCTTTATCAAAAAAGTCTATATAAATACAGCAGTAAAAGCTCAAAGTAATTCTGCTCTGAGTCCTCTGTCAAAAGAAACCCAGCATTTCTTTCCTTCTATTGTGTTCACATGGGCTTCTGTATCAGACTTCCTGTTTTCAGCATAAACCTCCAGGGCATGGCCTTGGGCATGCTCAGTTTGCTCCTCTCACCCTCACACCCCCTCCCTGCTGTAATCTGAGCCCAGAGCTATGAGTGAGCAGGGAGAGACTCAGGCAGGAAGTGATGTCACACCAAGCGAATATGGCAGCTGCTATCATAAACAAACAGAGAGATCTTCTAAAGGTTTTTACTCAGGTATGGTAAAGCACTCTGCAGAATAAATATAGTGTTATAGCTTGCACTATTGTGGCTAATCTATTGGCAATAAACTGCTTTGGTAGCTTTCCTTCTTCCTTTTCCTTCAGAGGGGGCTGATTCATGGCATCATGGGGCAGACGTATGACCCACTAAATAGCAGGGCTATGACTTAGTGGCCAGCACAGAACAAAAATAACTAAAAAATAAAAAAATTACTGTTGGTATGGCTTACTGCACATGTGCAAATCTACCTGGTGTTTAAAATTAAGCCCTGCCTTTTAGTTGAATGTAAAATTATAAATTATACATATATATATATATATATATATATATATATATATATATATATATATATATATATATATATATATATATATATATAAAATGGGCTAAAAAGTAGGACAGTAAATGGTGATAGCCATAAAGAAGTAAATGATCAGAAGACTGTATATGTTTCTCTATTCTTTTAAGCGTAAAATATATTTTCACCATCTTTTAAGAAATGACAGGAGTGTCAAAAATCAAATCCATTCTTATAACTATTGGGAGATGCATCATAGCCCGTTGTACCCTCATGTCTGCTCATTTTTCATCTGCACATAGCAGACTTTTAATATACACACAAAATGTATTTCTAAATACGTCTTTTCATAAGAAATCCAGAGCTGTAAAATTGACAGTACTGCTACTAGTATACTGAGCCTATAATAATGGCTTGGTGGCTTACAGCTGCCTTCTTCTGACGTTATACATCTAGCCCGCCTGTTTTCTTTTGATTTGGGGAATAGCAACTTCCAACCTCTTTCTTCCATCAGTGTCTGCAGCTGGTAACATTCCTATAGGATGCACAGGCTGATGGAACGAGGCTGCTTGCATGTGAGCTCCTACAAGAGCAGCATCTGATTTGCAATTAATTTGTTGATGCAGCAAAACACATTGTTTCTCAAAGGTCAGAAGGGGACCTCATGCTGGAAAATCATCCTAATTAGAGTGTGGGTTGTATGAAAGCAAGGCTGCATGGCGTCAAAAGGTATGGACAGACACTGTAAAAGAAAAAGCATGGGGAAACAAGAGACACCCTTTGAGGGCATCCAAGAGATACCTTGCCCATAGGATGGAAACGCAGACAGCTGGGCTAATCTCTTTAATGGGAGTCTAAAATGTAATTTCTACAAGAACAACATGAGCGGCATTTTGCTTATGGAGGAACATGGAGTGACAGCAGTTCAACGCTAAAGTGCAGTTATATAAGAATGAATATTTTATTTAAAAAGCCGAATACATCACACAGAGCAATAGGGTGTAAAAACTGGTAAAAATGTGTATATTATATAAATATATAGCTTTCTAATAAATCGGCAGCATTTTATTGCATCTCTTTGTCAGCGCTTAGAGTCCTCCTGAAATGCAGTGGTGTTTATTTCAGTCATGTGAATATACATTAGATCAGGAGTGCCCATACTTTACTAATGCGGGGTCTAATTTTAGTGATATTTTCCCATTATAATCTACATCCATAAAATCACTGTTAGCATGTTCCATGGAAAATATTACCCAAATATTATATTGATTTATAAGATAATTTATATTACTATTTTTAAAAAACAACTATTTCTTATGTAGCCTTAACAGAATAAATATCTGACTGAAAAGAATAATACAAAAGGGTCATTTAGTGAAGCTGTTTGTTGACAGTGTCTTGAGATCTACTGATCACCAGCTAAAGATCTAATGGTAGATCCCGATCTACCTTTTGGGCACCCCTGCATTAGGTACATGGGGGCTGGAGGGGGGAAGCTTGAATATCTGTAATGCTGAGTGGATGGTCTACAATATCTCCACAGTAGAGATTCCAGAGATCCAGAAAAGTACATGCAAGAATTCCATGTTTCATACAGAGATGCATTTTGCAATATGGAAACATATTCCAACAACAGCACTGCTAACCATGAAGACTTGTTTATAAAAAGGATTTTAGAGGTCTTGGAAACCACGACTAAACACAGAAGCTCTAAAACCCAAGAATGTCATTGTATTTATTCACAGATCCGTATATAAAAAGTAAGAACGAAAAAAAACGCTAAAAGATGCTCTAAAAATATCAATACCTTGAAAACCTCTAAAAATGTTAGTTTTTCTTAAAAATTCTAGTGAAACAAATCGAAAAACCTCTAAAAGTCCAATTTGATTAAAAGCAATAAGGTCAACACAGATCCCATTGACTTATATAGCACCCCCACAACTTTTAAAGTTTTGCCTTAAAGGCTTTTGTTGTTTTTACACTTTACCCATTATCCAGAAATCTCTGAATTACAGAAAGGCTGTCTCCCATAGACTCTATTTTATCTAAATTACCAGAATTTTTAAAAATGGTTCCTTTTTTCTCTGTAATAATAAAACAGTACCTTGTACTTGATCCAAACTAAGATATGATGAACCCTTATTGGAAGCAAAAGCAGCCTATTGGGTTTATTGAATGTTTATGTGATTTTCTAGTAGACTATGAAGATCAAAATTACAGAAAGATACATTATCCGGAAAGCCCAAGGTCCCGAGCATTCTGGATAATAGGTCCCATATCTGTCTAGAAAAACCACTCATTTTTCAAGATTCAAAGTAGTAAATGGGGCCCCTAAATGTAACTGAATTAACTATCTGTTTTGACCTCAACATGAACATAATTCCTTGGTATACGTGAAAGTCTTACAGAATACAGTAGGAATAAGAAGAGTTAATAGAAATCCGTAAAATATTATTTGGATTATAGTACAGGTATGGGATCACTTATAATCCAGAAAGCTCCAAATTACAGCCCCATCTGCCTTAGAGTCTATTTAATCAAATCTATTTTTAATATATGTTTTATATGTTTTAAAACAGTAGCGTGTACTTGATGGTTACTAAGCTGCATGAACCTATAATGGTGGTATAATGATCCTATTGGGTTTATTTTGTTTTTAAATTATTTTACATAGACAAATTACATAAAAAAGATCTGGGACAGGGCTGGGCCAAGAAGATTGTGCGTCCTAGGCAACCCGGTCGGCTAACCCCGGCCCCCCCGCGTACGCGCACAAACTATAACGTAGGTGCAAGAAGGGGAAATGGAGGGACAATTTGGGGCGGGAGGGAGGGACGGACACTGGAGGGACGGACAGAGGAGCGAGCAACAGAGGGGGTAGGCGAGACCTGCAGATTGAAATGAATTTGGACTAGGGGTAGGCAGAAGATTTTTGAACAGGGACTTGCCCAGTGCCCCCACAGAGTTGTGTCCTAGGCAGGTGCCTCTTCTGCCTACCCCTAGTTCAGGGCGTGATTTGGGAAAACGCCAGGTCCCAAACATTCCAGATAACAGATACCATTCCTGTACAATGAATAACAGGCTTCTATTTTCACACATGGAAAAGAAAACTAGAACAAGGGTTAATCCCAAATAGGAGAGCAAATCAGGCTTGGCTTGAATTACTACCACCAAACCATTATGTCTCCTCTCCAAGTCGGCACATTTCTGTTATCTCCGGACTCTCCCTTCTACGTGTTTGCTTAAAACATGCAAACTCTGAACAGCCCAGGGGAGGCAAATGAACAGCTAACCCAGAGTCCACTAACATTTCACAGTACAGAATGTAATATTTTCACACCAGTGAAAATAGAAATCATAAAATGTTTTTGTATGTGTGAATTAGCAGCTGGTGCCCAGGAGACTTTCAGGCTCTTTCTAACCGTTAATCCTTGTCAATATTTCTTCCAGAAAGCATTCAAACAGATGCCTTAACAGCATATTAAAGGTGCGATTTCACCCACATGCATATCTGTAACACAAAAAAAAAACCCACAACGAGATAAAAGAGCACCTTCCTACACAGAGCTCAAACTTCTGATGTCGGAATTTCAGCCGATTATGCCACAAGCAAAGGAACCAACAAAGCCACGGCAAAGCTGTTTTACTTTCCAGAAGGATTATAAAATCTTGCCCCATATGAAGATCCCATGCATGAGGATTATTTGGGGAGTAAGAAAAAGATACCGCAATGTCACCAGGTGCTTTGCTAATCGGTTGTACAGAATGAAGCTACTTTGTAAATGCTAAGATTTTCTTTTTTGGTTCAAATCTGTGCTCTGTTACTCTTGCAAAAATTTGTTATACAGGTATAGAATATATTATCCACATTGCTTGGGACCTGGAACTTTCCAGATATGGGATCTTTCCATAATTTAGATAAACCTTCCTTAAGTCTGCTAAAAATAATGTATACAGCAAATAACCCCCAAAAGGCTGGTTCTGCTTACAATAAGGATTAATTAGTTGGGATCAAGTACAAGCTACTGTTTTATTATTACAGAGAAAAAGGAAATCAGTTTATAAAGAATTATTTACTTATAATGGACTCATGGGAGTTTGCCTTCCTATAACTCTGAGCTTGCCAGATAATGGATTTCCAGGTAAAGGATCCCATCCCTGTAACCCTGTGTTTGACTTGAAGTCAAGAAAGCCCTTACCATACCCCCTGTAGCATGTCAGGGGCCATTCACTACTGTACAGTTGTAGCCAAAATGCATTAATTGCACTTTCATTCAGTTGCACTCAACTATAGAGGAAGCAGATTCCACATTCATAGGGGGGGCCTAGACTGCGGGTCTGTTTCCTCTATAGCTAACAAGAAAAAAAAACCTTCTCCAGTCCCTCTCTTACCTACTACTGGAAAGGAGGGAGCAAGTTGGCAGAGGGCAGGGAGTGGGAGGGAGGCAAGATGCATGCAGAATACAAGTCTTCACTCAACACCACCAGTCCAATAGAGATCTGGCCAACTCCCAGCCATATATCCACTGGGCAGTCATTTTGGTCTCATGTTTATGGGCTCATAAACTACTGTCAGTCTGTGTATTGTTAAAGTCAGAACCAAACGGCAGCCATTTTCCTTCTATTGTTACCATTTTCTTTCTATGGATAAAAATTGCATCTTTTCTTTGCAACAATTTTCTTATTTCTTTGAACTGTAATTCAAGTGCAAGGACCAGGCAAGTGTTAAAGGAAAACTATACCCTCAAAATGAACACTTAAGCAACAGATTTATATCATATTAAGTGACATATTAAAGAATCTTACCAAAATGAAATATATATTTAAGTAAATATTGCCCTTTTACATCTCTTGCCTTGAGCCACAATTTCATGATGGTCTCTGTGCTGCCTCAGAGATCACCTGACCAGAAATACTACAACTCTAACTCTAACAGGAAGAAGTGTGGAAGCAAAAGACACAACTCTGTCTGTTAATTGGCTCATGTGACCTAACATATATGGTTTGTTGGTATGTTTGTGAGTACAGTGAATCCAACGATCCCAGGGGGCGGCCCTTATTTTTTAAAATGGCAATTTTCTATTTATGATTACCCAATGGCACATACTACTAGAAAAGTATATTATTATGAAAATGGTTTATTTACATGAAGCAGGGTTTTACATATGAGTTGTTTTATGCAATATCTTTTTATAGAGACCTACATTGTTTGGGGGGTATAGTTTTCGTTTAATGAAGAACAAAGGAAGCCTGGGCTATACCAGGATCGTTAGCTCCTATCTAATGGTCACAGGAGCAACGATAAGAAAACCATAAGAATGTATGATTGGTGGACTTTTTTACAGAACATCTAAAAATAATAACGGCTAGCTGGCTACTTATTCTTTTTTATATAATGGTATAGGTCATATGTATGTAAGAAGGTATAAAAAGGACACTGCGTTACCCTCCCTCTTTGCGAAAAAATTATTTCAGTACTTTACCCATATCACCATATGCAATAAATCACGAGAAAGAGTGCCAGCTGCCTGGTTATTGTATTTTGGAGATGGCAGCCTTCTAATATTGGCAGTTTAAGGCTCGGGCTACACAATATGGATCTAGGCCTGTGGAGCAACTGCCCCGCTAGTCTTCTTCTGCTGTGCTGCCTGCACCCAGAATCATTACTTCTGCTCAGGGGCAGACAGACGTGGAGGATTTCAGTGCCAAAATATGCAAGATATTGCATTTTGTGCCAAAGTTCGCCATGCCTGCAGCACAGCAGAACGGAGCAGTGGGGCAGCAGATTATTGGCCTGCAGAGAATCTGTGTTGTGTGGCCCTAGCCTTAGAGAATCAAGATGACTTTAAAGGGATACTGTCATGGGGAAAAAATTTTTTTCAAAATGAATCAGTTAATAGTGCTGTTCCAGCAGAATTCTGCATTGAAATCCATTTCTCGAAAGAGCAAACAGATTTTTTTTTATAAAATTTTGAAATCTGACATGGGGCTAGACATATTGTCAATTTCCCAGCTGCCCCAAGTCATGTGACTTGTGCTCTGATAAACTGTACTGCAAATTGGAGTGATATCATCCCTCTCCCTTTTCCCCCCAGCAGCCAAACAAAAGAACAATGGGAAGGTAATCTATATTGCACTATTGTGGTTAATCTATTTGCAATCAACTACCTTGGTAACTTTCCTTTTCCTTTAAAGTCACTGACTAACTCAGAGTTAGAGAGCTGCAAAGCAGGAAGTAGTGTTCTAGCTATTATATTAGACATCCAGTCACTCCAGCCTTTATACATTACATTTTTGGCAAACTAACTATATTAGAAAAATGTTTTATTTTGCACAGTCTATCTATTTACCCAGTGTTTTTATGTTTACACTGAACTGTTCCTTTAATAAACAGTTTGTTTGTCTATATATATATATATATATATATATATATATATATATAGATATATATATATATAGATAGATAGATATATACTCTCGCCAGCAACATTAAAGGGATCCTGTCATCAGAAAACATGTTTTTTTCAGTAAACAGCTCTAGAATCTCTCTCTATTAGTTTAGGATCGCAACTGCCGTATTAGCTTGGCGTGACATCACTTCCTGGCTGAGTCTCTGCCTGCTCACTCATAGCTCTGGGCTCAGATTACAGCAGGGAGGGGGAGAAGGGAGGGAGAAAAGGGAGGGAGAGAGGAGTAAACTGAGCATGCTCATGCCAAGCCCTATACAGAAGCCCATGTGTACACAATAGAAGGAAAGAAATGCATTGTTTCTTTTGACAGAGGAATCAGAGCAGCACTACTTTGAGGGTTTAATGGTGCATTTATAAAGACCTTTCTGATAAAGCTTACTTATGGGACATAACTGTTCAGTGAGTTTGCAATTGATCCTCAGCTCAGATTCAAAATCAACAGTTATGGCCCATGTGGCCCACCCCCAAGTCACTGATTGGTTACTGACTGGTAACCAATCAGTGGAAACCAAGAGAGCTGAAAAGCAGGAAGTAGTGTTCTGGCTGTTACAGTGCCTTGCAAAAGTCTTCACCCCCCCTTTGACATTTTTCACACTTTGTTGCCGCACAACTTGGAATTAAAATGGATTGTTTGAGACATTTCACCATTTAATTTACAGAACATGCCTACAACTTTGAAGATGTTTTTTTTTTTTATTGTGAAGAAAACAACAAATAGGACAAAATAACAGAAATCTTCCCCGTGCATAACTGTTCACCCCCCCCTAAAGTCAGTATTTTCTAGAACCACCTTTTGGTGCAATTACAGCTGCAAGTCACTTTGGATAAGTCTCTATGAGCTTGCCACATCTTGCCATTGGGATATTTGCCCATTTCTCAAGGGAAAACTGCTCGAGCTCCTTCATGTTGGATGGTTTTTGCATGTCAACAGCAATCTTCAAGTCTGACCACAGATTTTCAATTGGATTGAGGTCTAGACTTTGAATAGGCCATTCCAACACATTTAAATGTTTGCCCTTAAACCACTCGAGTGTTGCTTTAGCAGTAATCATTGTCCTGCTGGAAGGTGAACCTCCATCCCAGACTTAAAGGGGAAGGAAACCTAGTCGGCGCAAACCCCCCCACCCCCCCTCCCTTTTGTTGCCCACCCGCCCTCCTCCCCCCTGGCCTACCCGTCCCGCTGGGCAAATGCCCCTAACTTGTTACTTACCCTTCTGCGCAGGTCCAGTCCAGGGAATTCACCGACGTCATCTTCTTCCACGCGATCTTCTTCCTGCTTTGACCGGCGCATGCGCAGTAGGATCATGTTGCCGGTACGATCTACTGTGCATGCGCGTGACTTTTGGCGCATGCGCAGTAGATCCGTACCGGCGAAATGATCCTACTGCGCATGCGCCAAAACGCCATTCACAGCAGGAAGAAGATCGCGTGGAAGAAGATGTCATCGGTGAACTCCCTGGACTGGACCTGCGCAGAAGGGTAAGTAAGAAGTTAGGGGCATTTGCCCAGCGGGACGGGTAGGCCAGGGGGGAGGGTGGGCAACAAACTGGAGGGGGGTTTGCGCCGACTAGGTTTCCTTACCCTTTAAATCGCACGAACACGGAGAGCTCGACCCAATCCTACGTAAAACACTTGTTGTGAGTGTAGGGTGCTTATCCGGAAGACCCTTCCCTTGATAAAGGACGCGGAGGGGTCCAAAACGTTGCCCCTTTGTTATGTATATTTTGGGCTTTAAATAAATCACCGTTTGGACACAATTGCAACTAACAGGTGTGCATCAGAATTTCTTTTCTATTAAATCACAGGCAGACTGTATTTAGCACCATCCATCTTTCCCTCGACTCGGACCAGTCCCTGCTGCTGAAAAACATCCCCACAGCATGATGCTGCCACCACCATGTTTCACTGTGGCGATGGTGTTCTTGGGGTGATGGGATGTGTTGGGTTTACACCAGACATTGCATTTTCCTTGGAGGCCAAAAAGTTAAATTTTTGCCTCATCTGACCAGAGCACCTTCCTCCATACATTTGGGGAGTCGCCCACAGGCCTTTTGGCAAACTCAAAACGTGGCTTATTATTTTTAACTTTAAGTAATGGCTTTTTTCTGGCCACTCTTCCATAAAGCCCAACTCTATGGAGTGTATGGTTTATTGTGGTCCTATGGACAGATACTCCAGTCTCTGCTGTGGAACTCTGCAACTCCTTCAGGGTTAGCTTTGGTCTCTGTGCTGCCTCTCTGATTAATGCCCTCCTTGCCCAGTCTGTGAGATTTGGTAGGCGGCCCTCTCTTGTTGCGGCCCTCTTCATGGCAAAGGGGGGGGGGGAATTTCAATCTGGTCAATTGCTTTAAATAAGTCGGTCAGTAAAAGGCGCCATCACTCTACAAACAGTTTTTTTGTATGCAAAGAAAGTTCAAGGCCACCCTGACTTCCGTTCCGCTTAATTCCCCAGAAATTCTACCTGGCTACGTTGAGAGCTGGTCTCCCACCATTCACCTAGCCACCCGCCGACGCGTTTCACCGGAGATCCGGCTTCTTCAGGGGAATAAGTAAATTGCACGTGTCTTCTGCCAGTTTAAATAGGGTTCTCATTCCATAGCGGTTTGCCGTTGTGCGAGTACTTCCTCATACGTCACGTGACATGTGATAGCTTCTCTATGCACGGTCCATTGCCGCTTAAGATCTTGTTTGTGCATGCGTCGCCCTACCACAGCGCTTACGTGTGTTACTATTCCCACGAAAATTATTTGAAAGAGATTTTTGCCACATACACTGAAGCTGGTTATATAAGTAATTAAGTGGATAAATGGTCCATATACTATACTTAAAATTTGGGATTTTGACCCAAGTTAATTATGTGCTGTGGGCAAACTGCAGTGTGTGATAATGTACCGCACAAAGTTATTAAATATAGATTTTAAGGTCTTATAAAGCCACTGGCATATTGTAATCAATTAATTTAGCAAGAATTGCAAGTAATATCCTAGGCATGAGTACTTAATAATTCTTTGATCAGAAAGACACATACTTTATTAGAACCATATTTGAAGTCACTTAAATGATAAGTATTAGAAATTTCAGTTAAGTGGCAATGAAGTAAAGTGAGATGGTTTAAAGAGGTGTATTAAAGGAAGGGGCTGAAGTAAATCCTTCATTTAGGCCTATTGGTGCTTTACTGTTAAGCCAGCAGATCCATTTGGCTTCTCGTTGTAACAATTTTTATCAATGTCTCCTATTCCTGTAGTGGATTTAATATGTTCTACGGCTGTAAATTTCATGATTCCGCACTCACCATTATGATGTCCATTGATGTGGTTGGCAACCGATGTGTTTCTTTTGTTACGCACATTTCCTACATGTTCCATAAATCGTCTCCTGAATTCTCTCTTCGTTTTTCCTACATACCTCTTACCACATATGCATTCCATGATGTATATTACGCCTGTAGTCTTGCAATTTATGAAATGTTTTATGGTGTATTCCTTCATGTCTAATCGACCGAGGAATGTAGTACTCTTGGCTACAAATGGGCAGGCCACACAGTACCCGCACCTGTAGCACCCCTTGGTATTGTGTGAAAGCCAGGTTGTTTTAGTCAGATTCTTGTAGTGGCTCTGTATTAGTCTGTCATGCAGATTGTTACTTCGTCTGTAGGTTATTTGTGGATAATCTCCTATGACCTCTCGGAGATCTCCTTCCTGTCCAAGGATATGCCAGTGTTTTTGAAGGATGTTAACAATTTCTCTATGTTGTGAACTACTGTAGTCACCAATAAGTCTTATTGATTGTTTGTTGACATTTGCTGCTGTATCTGATTTTTTTATGTTTCCTAGGAATTAGTAAATGGTTACGGTCACACTCCAAGGCTCTTTTATAAGTTTTTTTGAGGCAGTTGTGACTTTATCCTCTTTTTAAACCTGTCGTAGAGTTTTTTGGCTTCTATCTTAAAATCAGCCAAAGTGCTACATAGTCTCCGCGGAGATATTGGCCAGTGGGTATGCCCTTAATTAGACTATTTGGATGTTGACTACCAGCATGTAAAAGATTATTGGTAGCTGTGGTTTTCCTGTTAACAGAAGTCTGGAGGTTATTCTCATTATCTCAAAATATGTGAATGTCAAGAAAGTTAACTGTATTATGGTTGAATTCAGAAGTCACTCGTAAGTTAATTTCATTAGTATTCAATTTTTTAATTAATTCATTGAACTTTAACGATGTTCCGGTCCAGAGCAAAACGACATTGTCTATATAGCGAAGCCATACGGAGATGTGTTGTGTGTATTCTATTAGTTCATCACTGAAGACAAATTTGCGTTTCCACCATCCCAAATATAGATTGGCGTATGTGGGCGCACAGGTACCTCCCATGGCGGTTCCCCTTATTTGATGGTAGCACTTGCCATTAAAGGTGAAATAATTATGTTTCAGGATGAACCCTAGAAGTTCAAGAACAAATAGTTTATGTCCACTGTACTGTTGGCCTCTTTGGTTGAGGGTATCTTTTACTGCTTTTAACCCTATGTCGTGTATAAGGCTAGTATATAGGGACTCAACATCAAGGCAGGCAAGGAAATGTTCATCCTGAAGGGTAATTCCTCCCAGGTGTCTGAGTGTTTCCATAGTATCTTGCACAAATGATGGTAAACAAGTAACAAATGGTTGGAGTATTTTGTCCACGTAGATGCCACAGGGTTCAGAAAGGCTACCTATACCAGATACTATGGGGCGACCTGGTGGTGTGGTGGGATTCTTGTGGATCTTGGGTATTGTATAGAAAGTAGGGATTACTGGTGATTTGACTTTCATGAAATCAAACTCATCTTTATTTATTAGGTGCATATCCTTAGCATTCTGCAGAATTATAAGTAGTAAGTAGGAACAATTCCTGTTCATAAGATTGTCTGTCTAGTATTACAATGTTGCCCCCTTTGTCACTGGGTTTAATAATTATATCATCATTTTTTTCCAATTGTAATATGCCCTGTCGTTCCTTCCAGGACATGTTTTGTATAGTGCAGGGCCTGGATTTTGATTTAGAATGTAGTTGTTTTAAATCCTGTGTGCAACCTTCTATAAATACTTCGACTTTATCACAGATTGTATTAGGAGGAGTAAATTTACATTTAGGTCTGAGCGTAGTGAAAGGTCCTTTCTCTTCATCTCTATAGTTCTTAAAGATTGATCATTTGTAGTGTGTCAGGTGTAGTTACTTGTTGATACCGATACATTACATTTTTGGCCAACTATTTTAAAAACAATTTTTATTTTGCACAGCCTAACTATTTAACCTCTTTTATACTGAACAGTTCCTTTAATGTGTGTTTTAACCGTTTCCATGCCTGTATTCTAGGATCTTTCACGCTACATGTTTGTAGGAAACACAAAAGCAGAATGCAAATTCTATGGTGCTTGCAGCTGGAACTTCAGATTCTAAGCAGGTAGTGTGATTGTTGCACATATATCTTAATGGTCTCTAATGTAATAAAATGAGTAAGTATAGAGATAAATGTTCTGCTTCATACTTGCAGAAAAAAGGCAGTGCACAATGAAATCCAACATGCTGGTGGTCAGTGAGAAATATAAGCAAATACTGAAATAAAATAAAAGGCTAGGGTTGTGTTATGCTGTTAAGCACCGGTCACAGCAAATGCTGAGCTGATGCATGCCTTGTACACTGGCCTGTTCATTTGTTTTGGCATTTGTGCTTTGAGTAACTGTCACATTTCTCTGCCTCAAACATGGTTGACAATAAACTTGACGGCTTGCTCAGACATAAGGAGCAGGGAAGGAACCTTGCAAGCGCTGCTGTGTCAGTTGGAGCGATACAGTTCATTGCCATGTCTCAGAGAGATACACATTATAATGTATAGGGGGATGATTACATGACATGCACCAAAAGCAATGAGGCACTGAGATAAGGGCTAAAGGTCACTTCTATAACCTTTCTCAGTGCTACAGCAAAGCAATCCATGTCTTAAGGATAAAACCTTTAAAAACTATTTATCGAAACATAAAACTACAAATGCCTTATTTTTTTTGGATCCGCTTGGACTCTAACTCTGATAATCATAAATATATATATATATATATATATATATATATATATATGCAAAAGCCATGAATATCTTATTATATCCTCATAAACTGCTCTTCTATCATCATTAATAAACTAAACTTGTGTATTATAATAAATAAAGTACCCCCTATTGTAAAATATTAGGATATTGAAAGTAACCTCGGAGTTCCTATATTAAAACACTCAACCTTCGGCCTCATGCTTTAATATGGTCAGTAACTTACAGTATTTATTTATTCACTATATATATATATATATATATATATATATATATATATATATATATATATATATATATATATATATATATATATATATATATATATATATATATACATTTATGTGTATATATATATATATATATATATATATATATTTATATATATATATATATATATATATATACACACACACACACACACACAGATATGGGACCTGTTATCCAGAATGCTCGTGACCTGGGGTATTCCCGATAATAGATCTTTCCGTAATTTGGATCTTCATACCTCAGGTCCACTAGAAAATCATGTAAACATTAAATAAACCTAATAAGCTGGTTTTGCTTCCAATAAGGATTAATTATAGCCCACTGAGCATGTGAGTGTTGTAGACACTTTCCAAGATGTTGACCCCTTGTGACAAGTTTGAAGTCCTGGATTGAAAAGCTGAAACTTTAGGCCGGTGCAATAAGTTCAGTATGTAAAATATGGCATTTTCAACCATATTCATTTTTAGGTTTTAGCTCTCCTGAGGTCTCCAATGGATTTCATTATTTTATATTCTACATCAGGATGAGATGCATCATGCCATGGTTTGTCTGGATACTGCTTAGAAAAAAGAAGTCTACTAAATAAACCTATTTCCGGTTTGGTATAAACAAGGCCCTAACTACGCGACTCGCGAGGATGCGCTACAATGATGAAGCTAATGTAAAACACTCCTTTGCCAATACGCTAAGGCAAGAAGTACCCAGAGAACAATTTGGGACCCAACTCTATGGAATGTGTCTGGAAGAAGAAAGTGATAAAGAAAGGTGGGGAGTTTGAGTCCATGGATGCCCTGCTGACTTTAGATCCCTATAAACCAGCTCTCGGCTGTTGTCTCTGCATTTTATAACAGAGTATGGGGCCTGAAGAGGGACTTTCTCTCCAATTTGCTGAAACGAAGCAGTGCCACCTGCTCTTTTTGTGACAGGGCTGACATGTTGTACCAATGGGAAAGGGATGGGGTGCCAATTACATTTTTTTATTCATGGTTCTGAACACCAGTGTAATAATCATCCCTGCTGGATGTGTGTGTATGCGGCAGCCATCCTCATGCCAGGAACACAGGCAGCTCCGCCACTGCCTTATTAGGTACTTCTAGCAGCCTAACGAAGAGAGCAACTGCCGGGAAATCTGACTGTCAAATCAAATCCTCCAGGGTAGCCCCTATGTACGGTATCTCCTCATTTATACAGCAGAGTTGTATTAACACAAAGGTAGAGAGGACACCTGGGAGTTGCTGTTGGTCATTTCTATTGCAAGGCATACCCAGCTCTGCATGTCACTCACTAATCACACTGCTTATGGATTCGTGCAGCTGCTGTTCCAACACACATAATAAAAGACACCTGGGAAAAGGAGATGCTGGCCAGCATTTCCAGTGGTTCTCTATGCTTTCAAAGCGTCAAAACAAAAGGAAAACATGCACAATATGTTGCCTCTGGGACAAAAAAAATAAAAATAACCCCTGTGTTTCTACAGATCATGGAAATGCAAAATCAGCACAATGAATGCAAATGTGGTCTCAGAATATTGCAGCAGCAAAACACATGCTGGTTATAAGCAAAGTCTGCAAGAAATGGCTGGAAGCTTCAAACCATTTGGCTCTTCTGAACAGCATGTATAAGTGCTAGCAGCATGTGGCTGTGCCTCCGTGGCCTGTTACCAGGCTCCTTGCAATTCCTCCAGCAGGAATGCACACTATTCCAAAGGGAGAAGCAGTATAAATTTGAATACATTAAATTATTTATAGTGTGTTTGGAGAGGAAGAGTGCACGCTTACCAATATATTTGAAATGTATAGGAACTATATTAGAATTATGTACTTAAAGGATGTTACAGGTTAAACCCCTCTTGAATATTGATGCACAATAACAATAGGGTATGCTCCCAGCCTGCATGTTTTTATTGTGTGTGTGGCTCCTTTAATACCTTGTGTTGCAGTGTATGGCACATCCCTACCATCTGAGTCTGTGCCACCATTCAGGAGTGTGTGCATCATGTGGTTGTGTAGCTGCATATACTTTTTAACCCTGATTTGCTGTCCTTGATCTTCATTGAAATGATGGCTGAATGATTGACGCACCAGGGTTTTCCTAAATCCTATGAGCAAGAAGTGCCTGACCACAGCTTGAACCTCCAAGGGGGGCTTGATCTGAATCAGAGAGAATATTACAGCCCACAGATGGAGAATACATTAGGAATGAACTGAATCCAGGATTCGGTTTGGGATTCAGCCGAATCCTTGTGCCTGGCCGAACCGAATCTGAATCCCAATTTGCATATATAAATTGGGGCAGGGAAGGAAATCACATGACTTTTCATCACAAAACAAGTAAAAAATTAAACTTTTTCCTTTGCAAATTAGGATTCAGATTTGGTTCGGTATTCGGCAGAATCTTTCACGAAGGATACAGGGATTCGGCCGAATCCCAAATAGTGGATTTGTTGAATCGCTAGAATACATACAACCTTTTTGTGTCTTCATAGCAAAACGCTAAGGCACCATACTTCAATGTCTTTAAAAGGAGGAAAATATGTAAAAAGGTCATGTATATTTCCCCCTTAAAGGAATTTCTCACCTTTAAATGAACTTTTAGTATGATATAGAGAGTGATATTCTGAGACCATTTGTAATTGGTTTTCATTTTTTATAATTTGCAGTTTCTAAGTTATTTAGCTTTTTATTTAGCAGCTCTCTGCTTTGCAATTTCAGCAATCTGGTTGCTAGGGTTCAAATTGCCCTAGCAACCAAGAAACTAGAATATTTTAATATTAATATTTTAATATTGCACAGTCATTAGGAATTGGACATTCTATAACATACTTATGGGGAAATGTAATAAAATTTGCAAAGAGCAAAACTTTGCGAATAAAAATTAGCCAGTAGCAATATAATATTCTTTGCTAGGCTTTTTTTGCATTGCAAATCTTAACTGCACCTTGCAAACCTTTAACACCAGCTGTGGAGTTTTATTAAATATCTTGTCGCAAAAACACATTACATTCCCGCTTAAAAGTTACAGCAAAGGTGAACTCTGTTAAATTCCTCAGTTCAAGAAAATGTGACCAGCTCATATTGATATGTATATGGAAAATAGTGTTGCGTGCTGTTGTGCTTTTATAGTGACTATAAACCATGAGCATAGAAACTCCGGCAGCCAAGTGGAGAAGGAGACAACAAAATAGGGAGAAAGAGCAACAGAAACGTACATATTGTACAATATACTTATATTCGGCTTGTGTTTACAGTACAAGGAGTCTTCGACTTACATGCAACTCATACTTATATACATACAGAGGCTGCTACAGTAATGTACTGTGGTTTGCTTGACTTTTATTAGAATTTAGCTTTAATAAACCACAGAAAGTTAAAAATAAATACTATGTTAAGACAAACATCTATCTTGTTGCATTTAATATGTTAATGTATATGTTTAAACTTACATACAAATAAGGAAACCTACAGACCCTGTATGTGAAATTCAGATGCTCGTAGTCGTCACAATCCCAGATAGAGGGCAGCTATAAACCATCCAACAGAATCACCAGGTTCTAACTAATTCCTGCACCAGGAAGTATTAATGTACAGATATAGGGTAGGCATTTATAAACTCACAATTAGCGATGAGCATATCTTAGACAGGGGGGTCCACAACGTTTTTTATACACGTGAGCCACTTACAAATGTAAAAAGAGTTGGGGAGAAACACAAGCCTGAAAAAAAGTTCCTGGGTGCCAAATATGGGCTGTGATTGGCTATTTGGTAGTCCTATATGAATTGGCAACCTACAGGAGGCTCTGTTTGGCCATAAACCTGGTTTCTATGCAACCAAAACTCGCAAGGAATTGAAAAATAAGCACCTTCTTTGAGGTAACTGGGAGCAACAATCAAGGGTTGGAGAGCAACATGTTACTCATGAGCCACTGGTTCGGGATCACTGTCTTAGACAATAACATCTTAAGCTGGCCATAGACGCAAAGATCTGATCGTACGAATCGAGGATTCATACGATTTTCGGAACGTGTGTGGAGAGTCCCGACATTTTTCGTCCGGCGGAGATCGTTCGTTTGGTCGATCGGACAGGTTAGAAAATTTCTGTCGGCTGCCGATAATATCTCTGCGTGTATTGCCGATCGTACGATTTTCAGTGGGAGACTGTCACTAGCTTTGGTTGGACATAGATATCGTACGATTGCTGTCAGGGGCAGAACATTGCTGATCTGTTCTTTAACTAATCTGACTGGTAAGACTTTGATCTGAATGGTTAGTGGCGGGTCGGGAGATGGGAAAGTCCGATCGTACGATGATTCGTACGATCGGATCTTTGCATCTATGGCCAGCTTTAAACTCATGGCTGTGCTCAACTCCAAATGTGTAACAACCCTTCTGAATAGACATATAACATAGAAACTATTATGGGATCCATTATCCAGAAACCCAACGTGCAGAAAACTTTAAATTACAGGAAGCTCAATATTCTATATTAAAACAGTATAGTACCACTAAGCTACATTAGTCCATATCAGTGGCAAAACAATCCTATAGGTTTTAATTCATTGTTAAATAAACAAACAATAGCAGACTTAAGATATAATGATCCAAATGACAGAAAAACAGGAACAGTTTGGGCAAATGCTGATGAAAAGCTTACATAAGGTTATACCGCATCATATTTCATATGAACAATCTCAATATACAACATTTTAAAAGCAGTGTAGTGGCGTGTATGTCAATACACTACAACAGCACCTCCTACTGAAGCCTGGGATCTTGACTTCGTTATTCTAGGTGCATTTTAATAATCTGCCACAAGGTGGCCTGTTTGCTTCAAGCAAACGTCACGGGAACACACAAACAACATCACCCATCTAGACTTTAAAAATCGGACTTATTTCCAAAGCAAGAAAATCTTTTTATATTACCTTGCACTATCGTGAACTACAATTCCCAGAATTCCTATGCTTTTTGGGACCTGTTATCAAGAATGCTTAGGACCTGGGCTTTTCCAGAAAACGGATCTTTCCGTAATTTGGATCTTCATACTAGAAAATCATGTAAACATTAAATAAACCCAATAGGCTGGTTTTGCTTCCAATAAGGATTAATTATATCTTAGTTGGGATCAAGTACAAGGTACAGGTTTATTATTACATAGAAAAAGGAAATCATTTTTAAAAAGTTTATTTGATTATAATGGAGTCCAACCTTTCCGTAAGTCTGAGCTTTCTGGATAATGGGTTTCCAGATAACGGGGCGGCCTTGTATAGGGCCAAAACGTCAGATTGAATTTCTGTTAATAAATGATTATTTTATAAGACCTTAGAGTGCGGATTCTTCGTGAAGTATGATATATATATCATACTTCACGAAGAATATAGTCCCATTGAAGGATCGCACTCTCATGTTTTACGTAGAAGTACAACAACTTTATTTCAAACTGACGTTTGGGCTAGCTTTCTAGCCTTTATCAAAGGGACTATATTTATGCTTTGGATTCTTTGCACCCAGGCATTATTGACCCGATACACGAGTTCTGTATATATATATATATATATATATATATATATATATATATATATATATATATATATATATATATATATATATAAAAGTCCAAGGCAGTTCTAGCCACAATACATGGGCGTCCGGGATCCTAGATGCATAGATGCAAGGTGAGCGATGTCGGTTTACACTTGCGGAGTACTCACCGAAAATGTACTGCTGATTCCAGCTATAGCATACTGTCAGCTGGGTTCCTAGAAGCAAGATTTGGTTTGCCTGTGGATCGTATGTTGCTGCGATGACGACTGCGAGACGCACCAGAAGTCAGCCCGCTCCTTCCATGAGCACAAAGGGTTCGTCAAGGCGCTTGAGTGACAGGTTGCAGTTTGAGGTAACAATACTGCACAAAGATTTCACATGAAGACTTTCTCTCCCACATTTGTGAAACTGCTTAGGGAGTGTGCTAGTGCACACTAAAGAGACCATGCATGATTTGACATTTCACTGGATGAATAGGTGGACACTACTTAAAAGAATGGAACTTCCATGTTCATAGAGGGAGTTATAACCACTTACATGGTGTTGCATAATCTCATATACTTTCAGTATTTTTTATCTTTAGATTTTTTGGCAAAAATTTCACTGGATGAATAGGTGGACACTACTTAAAAGAATGGAATTTTCATTTACATAGAGGGAATTATAACCACTAAGATGATGTTGCATAATCTTATATACTTTCAGTATTTTTTAATTTTTTATTCTTAGATTTTTTGGCAAAAATTGTCTTCACTTATTTAAAGTCTGATTTTTTTACCCTGAGGTATGGTTTGGGGAGTAAGTCATTATCGTACAGGTTTGATATATTGGCACAAATTTTCCTTTCATCAATATTGACATGGGGTTATTTTAATTTACACTTATGTGGCTATTGCACATATATTCATATAAGTGGGGCGATACCTATATCATTGAAGATTTATAGGTGGGACATACTCCCACACCATCCACACATGAATATTATTGTATAAATTATGGGTTCCAAACCCTGGTCTTTTCCCTATGAGATCACATTGCATGCTATAGGTTTTATAAATGGATCCAATACGTATAAAACACAGTCTCCTTGTACACAGTTTGTCTGACGATATGTCTAAAGGTGGCCATACACGGGCCGATAAAAGCTGCCGACAGACCGTGTCGGCAGCTTATTGGCCTGTGTATGGGGCCCCCCGACGGGCTTCACCAATCGAGATCTGGCCGAAAGTTGGCCAGATCTCGATCGGATGGGACAAAAAATCCCATCGGATCGCGGCCGCATCTATTCGTTGATGCGGTCCCTCAAGGTGGGTATATCAGGGAGAGATCCGCTCGTTTGGCGATGTTGTCAAATGTGCTCTCAATGTATGGGCACCTTAAGACCCACTAACTAGCAGATTAGTTTCCTTTATCCAGAGAGCAAAATAGGAACAGGTGTGTTAAAACAAGGATATGTAATAGTCCAACCATTGACACCTTACCATGTAGAGAGCTCCCAAAGAATGAGGAAACAGAACTTTTATAATAGGATTAAATTAAATTAACTATGGATGCAATAGCCCATGATAGTTTGGTAGATTGATACATAGTGCCAAATATACTCTAAGTTTTGGACATTATTGTAACAATATTTTAATTTGTTTCATGTTAAAGTAACTAAATAGTTAAACAGTGTTAAACAGTTCAGTGGTTACAAATGTCTTGTTTTTAACTGTAATTGAAATGAACTAGGGGACATATATTGTCTAGTTTTGGTTTATATGTGGATTTTAGATAATTTAAGTATTTAAAGTGAATGTACTAATAGTATTTGAATTACTGCTCATGTGACTTTTACCAGCTGTTTGTTCCCGCCACAGTGTATATTTAAGGCGGTTTAATGTTCAGTTTGTTACTTTGAGAAAAGCTAGGGACCTAGCCGAAACGTTAGTCATTTATAATAAATATTATGATTTTTATAAGTCCTGAGAGTGCGGACCATCTTGTAGTTGTTATATATATATATATATTACAAGGGATTTTTGTCAACTCCATTGCCTTCTTTTCCAGATTACAATTCAGCAAACATAATAAAGCTTCTGTACTCCTTGCAGTACAGCTCAGACTAATTGTGCCATGTGTTTAATATGATAAAAGTAAACACACATCACTACTAGTTTGAAAGATACAGCAAGGCTTATGAGTAGGCGTGTGAAGACTGTGCGAATCTTCATGTTATAGTTCTATGGATCCTCAGCCAGAAGGTAACCTACAGACTCCACAGCCGCACATAAAAGCCTCAGAATTTTTTTTCCACTGGATTATGTTATGCATGTGATAAAGCACAAAAAGAAAAGGGCTGCTGTATCCCTTCGCACAGAACTTAGAAGACTTGCATGTCTTTTTTAAATACAGGTATGGGAGTGGTTATTCTGAAACCCATTATCCAGAAAGCTCCAAACTATGGAAAAGCTGTCTCCCATGAACTCCATCTTTTACAAATAATCCACAAATGATTTCCCTCTGTAATAATAATAATAATAATAATAATAAAACAATACCTTGTACTTGATCCAGAGATATAATGAATCCTTATTGAAACAAAAACCAGCCTATTGGGTTTATTTAATGTCAATTGATTTTCTAGTAGACTTAAGATGAGAAGATCCAAATTACAGAAAGATACATTAACCTGAAAACCCCAGGTCCCATATCTATATTCGCATTCCTACTATCTTTGGGTATAGGCAGCCAACTTCAAGGGGATAATTACACGTGGAATGTGTGGGTTCGATTTTATTGCATTCTTATTGCTAATCTTTTGTCTACAGCCTTAAGAAAAGTTAATTTCAAGGAGAGATGTCCTTTTAAATATGATTATACCAACAATGCTGCTTGCTAAGTATTCCAACGCCATTCAGGCTCAAAGATATTGGCCTCATTTACTCGGGGCACTAAAAACAAATGGCACACTTTATTCAAGTTGTCACCAGAGTGGTTTTATTTTCTCACACCTCCTACTGGATATCTGCATGCGCCAGCAGTTTTGCACCCAAGAATGCTTGGACCTAGCGTTTTCCAGATAAGGGATCTTTCCTTAATTTGGCTCTTTATACCTTAAGCCTACTAGAAAATCATGTAAACATTAAATGAACCCAATAGGCTGGTTTTGCTTCCAATAAGGATTAATTATATATTTGTTTGGATCAAGTACAAGCTACTGTTTTATTATTACAGAGAAAAAGGAAATACTTTTAAAAAAAAAATTCATTATTTGATTATAATGATGTCTATGGGAGATGGCCTTTCTGTAATTCAGAGCTTTCTGGATAAAGGGTTTCCAGATAACAGATCCCATACCTGTATATACAAATTTGGTCATTCTGGGCACCAGGCAGGTGGGTAATGGTCAAGCATTTACACAACCTAAGCTTCATGTGATTTTGCAGGCACAATGTACAAAGGGAGCACTGAAATAAAGTACAGGAACCCCTTGTATCTCTGTATGTTGAGCTTCATTTACATTAATAGGTAAAAAAGGAGCACTGGCATTAGGCACTATGGCAAACAAAGAGGCACTGGATCAGGGATTCTCCCCTTTTTGCAGTAATCTTTTCTTTTCTCAAATTGAAGTTCTTTCAGTCAATGGATGATTCAATATTTGGCAGATTCAATATTTGGCAGAAGCCAAAAATGACAGATTTGGTGCAACAACTGATATTACAAGGATGCTCCTATTTTTTTTATCCTAGGAAATTCTAACAATTTCTCCTCATCCAACTGTATTTTCAGTTTCCACAAATCTAGTGTTACATGTAGTACACTGACACAGTGGGGCAAATTCACTAACATTCGTAGTTTCACCAGGCGCAACTACGCCGCTCTTCGCCAGGCGTAGTTTCGCCAGCGCTTCGCAAATTCACTAAAATCCGAAGTTGCGCACAGGGGTAGCGTAAGGTTGCGAAGTTGCGCTAGCGTTGATTCGCTAAGTAAAGCGAAGTTACGCTAGCGAAGGCTAATTTGCATAGGGCGCCAAATTCAAATTTCAATGGAGGAATATGTATCAGCACTACAAATGCCTAGAAAACCTGCAATTCATCAAATAAAAATGTTATTTTGCTCTACACATGTGCCCACTGTCTAGGAAAGTTGCCATGAGTCAGGAAATGTAGGGGGGAAGGAGGGGAGCCCCAAAAAAAATTTCGATCTTTTTCAGCCTATCACCCATAATGTAGAAAACACGCCAGCGTTTTTTGGGACTTAGAAAAAATTTTGCCTTTTTTTGAAACAATCCCTATCTACTCTATTGCGCTTCGCCAGGTCTGAGGTGGCGAAGGAAGTCTAGCGTAAAAGGTAGCGTTCAGTACACTGCGCGCGTTAGTGAATTTGCGTAGTTACGTCGCTAGCGAAACTTCGCCAGGCGTAAGGGTGCGAAGTAACACTAGCGAAACTACGCCAGCGTTCGTTAGTGAATTTGCGCAGTAACGAAAATGACAAACGCTAGCGAAGTAACGCTAGTGTTCGGCGCTTAGTGAATTTGCCCAAGTGGGTGCACGTGTAGGAAGGATGCATTGTTTTTTGGGTTCAATTAAATACTGAAATCATAAAAAAAATATTTTACCAAACTCTAATCTGTATATGCATCACCTGTGTACCACAATTAGTCGCCACCAGTTGTACAGGCCATTGTCAAATGCAATAACTGGTTCAGATTCAGTGTGGGGGAAATTATGGGTTCATACAAATGAGAATCTTTGGTACATTAGACATTTGGTACATCTCTAGTGTGCACATATATATACAGATTTGTTATAAAGAAACTCATTATCAAGAAAGCTCAGAATTACGGGAAAGCCAACTTCCATAGACTTTATTTTAATCAAATAATTAAAATTTTTAAACATGATTTATTTTTATCTCTGTAATAAAAAAAACAGTAGATTGTACATGATCCAAACTATAATTAATCCTTATTGGAGGCAAAACAATCAATACTACTGGGTTTAATTCATGTTTAACTTATTTTTTAGTAGATCTAAGGTACGAAAGACCCCTAGGTCAAGCATTCTGGATAACAGGTCCCAGATCTATCTATCTATCTATCTATCTATCTATCTATCTATATATATATATATATATATATATATATATATTGTATGATGGGTAGAGAGAAGCAGATAGCAATGGGCAAGTCTTCATGGCTTCATTTAATTTGGAGAATTCTTTTTTTTTTTCTTGTAAATTCATACAAAGCCTATTTGAAGTACAGGTATGGGACCTGTTATCTATGCTTGGGAGCTGAGATTTTCCAAATAAGAGGTCATTCCGTAATTTGGATCTTCATACCTTAAGTCTACTAGAAAATCATGTAAACATTATATAAACCCAATAGGCTGGTTTTGCTTCCAATATTTTTATAATATATATGTTTATTTAACTGATTCTCGGCCAACTTGGCAAGATGCAAATGAAGCTGGTCTCAAAGCACAAGGGTTAATAGAATGGAACAGAGTATGGGATACAGTTCACATTTTCTAAACACTGCATTCTAATAAGAGGAGTGTAGATGTGAATACAAGGGTGTTGCATTTTTCTCCTTCCTTTACTGATGTTATTTTATGATCTATTCACTGATCTCTTGGTGCTGCTGCGAATTTTCACATCTTTTTCTTGCAAAGGCCACTGGCGAATCCATTCAGCCAGCCATTCCAAGCTCAGATAATGACTTTGTTGCCACGCACTGCTAAGTAGATATTTTTGTGTGACAATAAATCCTTATGAAGAACTAAACAGTCGCACAGGAAATATCTTTCTTTTCCATTTCAGTGAGGTAGAGTAAGGTGTTACTAACTTACTATTTATCCCTTAAAAGAAGAGATATCTGTGTTTAGGCCAACATTAGTGCCAAAATCTGTGTAAGGTCCAACATTAGGAAAGCCCCCCCCCTTCCCCCTCAGCTCATATGAGACAGAATTTAATATAAATCTTAGAAATAAACCATGATGGATCTGCTCCTGGAGAGAAAGGGAAAAAGACGCTATCAGATAAATACCCCTATGAAAGCACAAAAATCCAAATAAATAAAAGTAATCCCCCCAATCTCCTGTTGGCGGTGCCAGCATTCCAGCAAAGCAAACGGATGCAATCAGCATTTCCTTTTATACAATATATTAATATAGAATATATTATATAGAATATAAGAACTGCAAACTTTTAGCATTAATTCAGTGGGTTGAACAAAAACATTGCATAAAAATTTGAGGAACTAAAGCCTTATTTTAACACAATCACTTGATTTCAGGGGCTCAAAAGAAATTGGACAATTTACTCAAAGGCTATTTCATGGGCAGGTGTGGGCAATTCCTTTGTTATGTCACTATCAAAGAAGCAGATAAAAGCCCTGGAGTTGATTTGAGGGGGTGCTTGTATGTGGAAGATTTTGTAGTGAACAGACAACATGCGGTCAAAGGAGCTCTCCATGCAGGTGAAACAAGCCATCCTTAAGCTGCAAAAACAGAAAAAAGCCCATACGAGAAATTGCTATAATATTAGGAGAGGCAAAATCTACAGTTTGGTACATCCAGAGAAAGAAAGCACTGGTGAACTCAGCAACACAAAAAGACTTGGACGTCCACAGTGGCAGATGATTGCAGAATAATTTCCATGGTGAAGAGAAATCCCTTCACAACAGCCAGTGAACAACACTCTCCATGAGGTAGGTGTATAGATATCCAAGTTTCCCATCCAAGAGAAGACTGCATGAAGGTAAATACAGAGGGTGCACTGCAAGATGCAAGTCACTCATAAGCATCAAGAATAGAAAGGCTAGATTGGACTTTGCTAAAAAGTTCTGGAAAAACATTCTTTGGACAGATGAAACCAAGATCAACCTCTACCAGAATAATGGCAAAAAAAGTATGGAGAAGGCATGGAACAGCTCATGATCCAAAGCATACCACATCATCTATAAAACATGGTGGAGGCAGTGTGATGGCTTGGGCATGCATGGCTGCCAGTGGCACTGGGACACTAGTGTTTATCCATGATGTGACACAGGACAGAAGCAGCCGAATGAATTCTGAGGTGTTCAGAGACACTGTCTTTTCAAATCCAGCTAAATGCAGTCAAATTCATTGGGAGGCGTCTCATAATACAGATGAATAATGACCCAATACATAAAGGCAAAACAAGCCAGGAGTTTATTAAAGCAAAGAAGTGGGATATTCTTGAATAGCCAAGTCAGTCACCTGATCTGAACCCAATTGAGCATCCATTTCACTTGTTGAAGACTAAACTTTGGACAGAAAGGCCCACAAACAAACAGCAACTGAAAGCCGCTGCAGTAAAGGCCTGGCAGAGTATTAAAAAGGAGGAAACCCAGAATCTGGTGATATCCATGAGTTCAAGTCTTCAGGCTGTCATTGCCAGCAAAGGGTTTTCAACCAAGTATTAGAAATGAACATTTTATTTTCAGTTTTTTAATTTGTCCAATTGCTTTTGAGCCCCTGAAATGAAGTGATTGTGTTAAAAAAAAAGGCTTTAGTTCCTCACATTTTCATGCAATCTTTTTGTTCAACCCACAGAATTAAAGCTGAAAGTCTGCAGTTCAACTGCATCTGAGAACCAAATCAGAACCAAAGCAGAACCAAAATTAGAAAAACGTTGCCTCTATTCAAAGATTTATGGACCTAACTGTATATATAATATGACACTTGGCAGTTCAATATTTTCCTGATGTATTCTTTTGCATACCCATACCTCCTCAAGTAATAATTTTTTATGGCTTTCCTGTAATGCTTATAATACAGTAATACTCAATGAAGGAAAAAGCAACATTGACTGCATTACACCACAGTATGTACAATGAGCTGAGATGGCTGCTTAAACACCAACATTAAAACAAAATGTATTATTTACCATTATTATTTCTTTAGCATAAAAAAACAAGCATAGCATGAAGCATTTAAGAAGCAAAAAATACTGGGGCAGTTGTGAGACTATGCAATCATCACAACACTACAGTGAGAACATAGAAAAAGAAATTCACAAATGAACGAACAAGAATCCTACTGTAAATGACTTACATCTGCGTGCTACTTTTGCATCTCTACTAAATGGCATCAAATATTAATTAGGGGCCTTCCGTGTAGTGGCTGCAAAACTACAACCCCAAAAGCCCTTGAAAAACTATTGCCGCCTAAGAAAGTATTTAAACTGCTGTCAGCACCTAACTGCTCTCCACCGATGAAAAGAACTCTCCCCTGTAGACATCTCGACCTGCTCAACAATACCTCTCACACCTGCTCTACAGCAAGACTGCAGATTCAATGCTTTTTATAGCAAAGTAAAGAAACAGAAATAAAAATAATTTATCATTCATTTTATGGCCCCCATTTTTTCTAAACTTTACATTATTACAGCATTAGGCATACTTAATAGGCCAATAACCATTTAATGAACTGCTAATATTTTCATTTCACCAGAGGTATTCCCTAAGACTAGGCGCTATCAGATATAGAAACACATTAGCTTTCGGTATCATATACAAAATGAAAGTTTTTTTTATACGATATCGAAAACTGGTGTGTTTTTGAGCACCTATGACAGACTTTTAGTAATATGGTAAGAGAAGTTGTAATAGTTAACATTTTAGTGGGCAGAGAAAAACATCTTTATCCCAAGTAACCTCACCTGCGCTTCTTGTCTATCATATAAATACATTTGTCTCCTGTACTCTGAACCAAGTAGCCTAACACTCATTTTTGGAATGCCATATTTTCCCCAGAATTTCAGTGTAAAAGCTGCATGCTAGGTTGCATTCAATACATGCCTATTTCATGAGTCGGCTCAGGTAGTGGCCAATTATGGCATCACGTCTGGCTCGCCAGTATATGTTGTGTTCATAATGGCATTAGTGTGCCATTCATTTATTTGCAGGTTGACACAATGTCAGGCTCTGCTGGGATTTAATCCTGGGGCCTCCTGGTTGCTGACTACTCTCCCTCACCACCGGGCCAGGAGAGCAGCCAGGAAAAGTTTCTATTGCCTTTTCATCTGGATCCATGGCTTTGTTTTTCACCCCAGCATCTTTATTGGTGGGTTTGTTAGTCAATAAGGGCTGACCCTGCCTTATATTACCCCAGCCCTCCTCACATGCTTGAGAACTGTCCTTACTTGAGCACTGAGGCACCGTCCCTTGCCCTGCTCTGCCTCTAGTGCTTCTAGTTCTATTCCTACCCTGCTTCCCTTACCTACTCTTGTTTGGTTCCTGCACCTAGTCCTGTTTTTGTTCTGTTCTTGTCTGGCCAGTCCTTCTGCTCCAGTTCTCCTCATCATGCCCCATCCTGACCTGGTTCTACACCAGCACCATCCCGTTCTGTCCCAGAGTCTACGTCCTTGTCCTCCTGCTCCAGTCTTCTTTGTCAGATCCCATCCTGACCTTGTTCTATACCCACAATGTTCTGTCCCAAATGCTTCACTCCAGTCCACTCTGTCCTGTTCCTGTAAGCACATTATCAGCTCTTGCCTGAAGGACTCACCTTCCCTACTTCTTCCTCCTTAGCTGGTGAGCCCCAAACCTGCCTGAAACCATCTTTGTTTCCTACCTGACCTCCCCTCCAGACTGTGCCCACAAAGAAGAATGCAAAAGTAGGGACCCATAGGGTTAATGTGCCCCTATGGCTTGAAATCCCTACACTTCGTGATCTCCCTAGTTGCTGGGCAGATGCCCATGTAGCTAGTTGTAATTTACATTTCCCAGTTAATAGGCCAAGAGGTGTTGTGACCAATTCCTGTCACACTTTGGTATAGTAAGTGAGAAGTTGTGGATCTTCCTCTTTGGCTTCTGGTTGCTGATCCAGAGGGACCAGTACCTCTCAAGAGAGATAAAGAAATAAGTCGGGGAGCAGAGACCCCGTGAATGAGGCTAGCGAGTGGTAGGAATATAATTGTTATAGACTCTCTAGGATAGTAAAACAACAAAGGAAGAGAGAAAGAGCTGATGTGTGTTCCATCAAGAACTGTAGCAGGTAGTAGCTTCCTTAGGCTGTAAGATTTGCTTACATTGAAGGGACCACAGTGGATAGGGTGTCTGGCTTTAGGTGCTCCTACATGACCACTCCTCTGGGTGAGATCCAGACCATGTGTGAGGTATTTCTGACAGGAGGTATGCTGTACTGCCTTGACGACATCAGATTCATATACAGTTGGCTCTGATGTACTGTCCTAGCCTGTGAATATATCCTGCAAATGCTTGTATGCACGGTAAGTAACCCTTTGGATCATTTGTCTCTGACAAATAAAATATTCTGTTCTGTTTGATTTTCAAGAACCTCCTGGCGCCCTCTTCTTTATTCAGTTTATACACCGTAGCCTGTGGGAATTGTATTTGCACCACACCATGTTCTCCGTTTCTTCCACTTTGCGAAGGCCCAGCCTTAAATGTTAAATGTCAAATGTTTCCCATGCTCTAGTAAACTAGCTGGTTGTTAACCCTGTTGGCCTGTATAGTCCAAAATCACGTTACACAAGGTATGCACATGAGGGAATGGGGTTGTGGAGTTAGTGATTTACCTCATGACTGGGGAGGGTTGCTCTGGGGGATGTGTGGGGCCCCCTGAGTTAACAGCTCCAGCGGTCTAACTCCAGTTTCTTGGCTCTCTTCATTCCTCCCAGTGCAGTCAGATTCTTTGCCGGCTCTGTCCAGTTCCTGTGAGCCTGTTATCAGCTCCTGCCTCTTCTGTAATTGACTGTGCCTCTAAGAATTGTTCTGTAAGCTATGGGAGGGAGTTCTTCCTGCTAGAAAGAATTCCATGATCTAATCTGATCTAACAATCAATGTAGAGTTAGATCCTATATGACAATTAAAACTGAGGTTGCACACCCTGCACAGCCTGTCAACACCTATTGTATATACAACTCATAATCAAGTCCATCCCATGTACCCCTCAGAATTACTAAACACTTCTAGAAGCTAAACACCATTAGAACCTGCCATTAGCAAAGACATACCATTATAGCCTAAGTAGATCCTGATCTGTCATTAGATTTTGAGTTGGTGAATAGTAAATCACTGCAGCCCAACCTCTATAATTCACATTAATAAAGACACGGGAAAATAAGTGTTTGTCATGCCAGGCAAGATACATTTTCCATAGCTTGCCACTTAACGGACAATGGGGGGACAGTGGGGGGGTGGGGGTGGTGAACATTTGTTGGGCGCACATTCTGTGAGACTATTCTGTTAACAAAGTTTCTTGTTCAGGGTCAGTATGCTGCTCCTATAAGAGCACTGTGCTGCCATATATTATCTGCTTCCAAGGTATCCCTTGTGTGATTATAGCTGGGCCTATTCTCAGTACAGTAAACATGCCAAAGGTTCTATACTGCACCTGTCCCTCACCCATGGTGGTGCAAAAGATACCTGGGACCAAGGTACTTAATTTTTATGTTTGTTCTGACAATTGTCTGTTCTGTTATATGGTAAATTCAGGGTCTGGCAAGCTCAGGTTTGTGGGCAGGTAACAAAGGCCTTGGCCTAGGGCAGCAAAAATTGGATCATCAAATTTGCATCATCACAGGGGACTGGACTATATTTTGACATTTTCCCTGCCCACCAAGTCTCCTCTGTAAAGGATCGAAAAAGGGCCCCCAAGATTTAGAGCCATCGGGGAAGCAAGTTTGTACAAGGAGCAGCAGGAGGTTGCAAGCGGGGGAGGGGGGCTAGGGACAGTGTCATAAAATCCGTCTCTCGGTCTGAGGTAGTGTCTTATTACATGGATTTCTCAAAAATTTTATATGTAAGACTAGGCTTCAAAAACACCGGGAAATAATCTGGTGAGCACTGCCAACCCAGAGTTAACAGCCCCAGTGGTCCCCAGACCCCCAAGTCCAATGCTGTTGTATTTATTAGGTGTTACCTGGGAAGGACTTACAAAATAGTCCCAGGTACAACAAAGAAGCTTTGGGTAATGTATCTAATGGAAGGGATACACAGGTCCAGAAAAGAAGGTTAGTGATTAGGCTCACTTTAAGGTGTAGGTCCAATAACTTGACTTAATGCAGATCCTCAGTGCTACTTAAATCTTGGCACCATGTCTTTTTTTTTTTTAACAATTACTGCTTTATTGAAAGTATAACAGAGGCATGAACGTACAGTGGTAAGAAAAATACATTTCAGAGTGTACAATCAATAAGCAGGATCAACTGCAGTTAACAAAAAGAACAATAAAAAAATTGACATGTTGAAAATTGTTGCTACAAGTGTATCTCTGTTATTGCAAGCAGCGAACCTATGACCATATAACTGCTATTGTGGCCGTGAGGTCCAACCTATGATCAGAACACTAGATCGTGATGCGATTTTAGAAGGTTATACAAAAAGAGCAGACATATAAGGGATATACATGTGTAATATACTGGCGTATGGGGGGGGGGGTATAAGGATATAGGAGCCACCAAACCACCACTAAGTTGACAATGTAACTACGCTAGTGTAGGACCATAATCATCAACCCTCCTCCTCGTCCAGCCAGACCCCCCATATTTTATGAAATTTTTCCGGGCAGTTCCTTCTCATGTACGTCAGTTTATACATGGGCATTGCTTTCCTAATGAGGTCCAACCAAAAAGGGACAGTTGGGCCAGAGGAATCCTTCCATTTGAGGGCTATAGCTTTTTTTTTGCAAGCATTAGTAAAATAGAAAGGAGAATATACTCTACATTTTTAACAGATATTTCCTCTACCCTGTTCAATAAGAGTATTAGTGGATCCAGAGGGATTAACCAATTCGTTTTCCCACTGATAGTCTGCAACACTTGCTGCCAAAAAAGATGTATCACAGGACAGGTCCACACCATATGATAATAGTTGGCCAACGGTTCAGAACATCTGGGACAGGCCGGTGCTAAAGTGGGATTCATCCTATGCAACCTTTGAGGGGTGAGATAAGTCCTGTGCAGGTATTTAAGTTGAGTTAGTTTGTCCCTGCTACATATCATCCCATCTGAGTAGGACTCCAGAGCATCCTTCCATTTTTCCTCATCTAGCGAGGGTATATCTTTTTGCCATTTCAGTTGAGTTTTTTTAAGATTAGAATTACCTATTGACATTAAGTGATTATAGAATACTGATAAAGGTTTTCGGAGTTCAGGGTTGTGGATATAGGTCTCCAGCCTCCTGGGAGTGGTGTCCACCTGCCCACCCGGAAATTACGAACCTATGGCATGTCTCACTTGAAAAAAGCGAAAAAGCATCACATTAGGAAAAGTAAATTTATCTTTCAGAATTTGGAAGGGGGGTAATTTGCCATCAATAAGAATATCCATGACATACTTAATGCCAAATCTCGCCCATAACTGAGGGTCTGGAATCATAGCAAGGTGTTTCAACTTAGGGTTGCACCAGAGGGGGGTAAATTTAGAACAGTGTGCAGGGATAGAGGGTAAAAAATTAAGAGCCACTTGCCAAGCCCCCACTGTAGCCTTCATAAGAGGGGTGATATGTGGAGAGTCTGTTATACCCCTATACAGGAGGTTCTTAAGACCTTCAAATGAGCCCACTACTTGCGCCTCCAACTGTGTGGTGGCATCGTGCTGGGAGGGGGAGGCCCAACGCCAAGCGTTGACCAGTTGAGCAGCCAGGTAATACAGGAATAAGTTAGGTGCTGCCAATCCCCCACCCTTAACAGGGAGTTGGAGAGTGGCCAGGGCAATCCTAGGTTGCGACTTGTTCCACAGCATCGAGATTTCGAGGCTCCGTAAGACTCGGAACACATCCTTATTGATCTTCAGGGGAGATTGTCGAAATATGTAAGTTAACTTTGGAAGGATAACCATCTTGAAGAGGCAAATTCTGCCGTACAAGGATAATGGTAAGGATGACCATGTTTCAACTTTGGTCTCTATGTAGTGTAGAATCGGGGACAGATTAAGGTCTACAAATTTTGTTAAATCCCTGTGGATCCAGATCCCTAGATATTTAAAAGAGTCTGCCCAAGACAGACCATGAGGGAAAGCAGGTACATCTGGGTGTTGTGGGTCAATGGCAAAAAGAAGGGATTTCGCCCAATTTATTCTCAGGCCAGAGTAAGCCGTGTGTTCATTGATAATGTCTAGTGCAGCGCCAAGCGCCCTACCGGGGTTAGCCAAATATAGCAACGTGTCGTCCGCATACATGGACACTGTTTCCGTGACTAGGCCCAATTGAAGGCCAACCACCCTTGGATTATTTCTAATTCGACAGGCCATAGGTTCCATGGCTAGGGAGAAAAGCAAACGGGAGAGAGGACAACCCTGACGGGTACCTCTCAGAATGGAAAAAGGTTGTGAAATAGTAAAATTCGTTCTGACTCTAGCTACGGAGTTATCAAAACTATTAGAGTTGTTTGCATGGATCGTGGGAGGGGAGAGCCCGAAAGAACAGCATTATATAATTTAGTAAGGAGGGGGGCCACTTGATCTTTATATAGTTTATACCAATCCATGGGCATCCCATCCAGCCCTGGGGTTTTACTAGCAGGGAAAGATGTACCGTATATACCCGAGTATAAACCGAGTTTTTCAGCATCCAAAATCTGCTGAAAAAGTCTACCTCGGCTTATACTCGGGTCAGCGGTACCCGACCGGAGTAGCTGAGATTTCAGTCACTTTTAATCATTCCTATACCAACAGTACACTTGGGGAGAGACTGCAATATCCCACAATGCCCTCTGTTGGTTATATGAAAGAATAACAGTGCGCCCTCTGTTGGTTATATGAAAGAATAACAGTGACTGCAATATCACACAGCGCCATCTGTTGGTTATATGAAAGAATAACAGTGACTGCAATATCACACCGCGCCATCTGTTGGTTGTATGAAAGAATAACAGTGACTGCAATATCACACAGCGCCCTCTGTTGGTTATATGAAAGATTAACAGTGACTGCAATATCACACAGAGCCATCTGTTGGTTGTATGAAAGAATAACAGTGACTGCAATATCACACAGCGCCCTCTGTTGGTTATATTAAAGAATAACAGTGACTGCAATATCACACAGCACCCTCTGTTGGTTATATGAAAGAATAACAGTGCGCCCTCTGTTGGTTATATGAAAGAATAACAGTTACTGCAATATCACACAGCTCCTTCTGTTAGTGTTATATGAAGGATTAACAGTGATGGCAATATCACACAGCGCCCTCTGTTGGTTATATGAAAGAATAACAGTGACTGCAATATCACACAGCGCCCTCTGTTGGTTATACGAAAGATTAACAGTGATGGCAATATCAAACAGCACCCTCTGCACATGGTAGTGGGACAGTGGGACAATGCACACAGTAATCCGTTTGGCAATTCTCTGTCACCATCAACTTTGCAAAGAAGTCCGGTTGATCACTGGGGGGGTCGCTTTGGCAGAATGTGCGCTGCTGGGAGACAGGGCTGTAGTTGTGTCTAGGCTTATACTAGAGTCAATAAGTTTTCCCAGTTTTCGTAGGTAAAATTAGGTACCTCGGCTTATACTCGGGTCGGCTTATACTCGAGTATATACGGTAATAGCCTCCTTCACCTCATCTATCATTATACCTTCAGCTAGGGACTGGGAGTATTGGTTTTCCAATACCGGGATATCTGTGTTACTTAGATATTCATCTATTTCCAGGGTCCCCTTTTGGATTTTTGAACAATATAAGTCCCTATAAAAAACACAGAAAGCATCATTAATCTTGTTTGGGTCTGAGGTGTATTCTGTTGGAGATACTTTCACAGCTGGTATGGTAGATGAAACTTGCTCATTCCTAGACAGGTAAGATAATAGTTTGCCATTCTTATCCCCATGCTCGAATATATTGGCTTGTTGATAAAGGATGTGCTTTTTTGTCAACTCAGCCTGGGCAAGATCCAGAGCTAACTGTCCATTTAACCATGACTGCCTAGCCTGGTCCGTGGGGTTCGCTACAAATGCAGACTCTAACGCCTGTACGTCTTGTGTGAGCGCATTTATTTCAGCACCTACAGTTGCATTGACTGCTTTAATGTTTCTAATATATTCTCCCCTAATATAAGCCTTCAGGGCATCCCAAACTACATCCGTGGACGCAGAATCTTGATTAACCGAAAGATAGGAGGCAATACTGTCTCGGATGGGTTCTTTCAAAGCTGTGTGATTCACCCAGAAGGGGCTTAAGCGCCATACTCTATCGCTTGGGTCAAAGGACCCCATTATATTGACAATGAGAGGAGAATGATCAGATATGCCTCTTGTAAGAATCTCAGCAGAAGTGACTAATTTGGTCATATCTGATGTCCCCATCGCAAGGTCAATTCTGGATAAACATTGATACCCGGGAGAATAACAGGTGAATTGTTTGGTTACTGGATGTCTGGCATGCCAAATGTCACTGAGGCCATAGGTAGAGACCCATTTTGCAAAATTGGGATTACGGGCCTTCGAGGTCGTCAATCTGTCAATCTCCGGGTTTGGCGCCACATTGAAATCCCCCATTATTAGTACCGGTGCCAGAGGCAGTGTAAGAATCTTACGCATAATCTCCTGCAGGAGAGCAATGTCAAAGGGAGGAGGGACATAGACCCCCGCTATAGTATATAGGCGACCGTATAACAGCCCGTGCAGAATCACAAACCTACCAAAGTGATCAGTCAGTACTGAATTAGCAGTAAAAGGGCAGGATCTGGAAATAAGGATAGATACTCCTCTCGAATATGTGGAGTATGTGGAGTGATATGAGTGACTTAACCACGGTTTTTTAAGACTTAAGGTCTTGGTTCCAACAAGGTGCGTTTCTAAAAGTATTATAATTTGGGGTTTTTCTTTCCTAACGAAATCAAAAACCAGCTTACACTTGATAGCAGTTCCCAACCCCCGGACATTCCACGACATTACCTTAACCCTAGACATGTTGGAAGCATAGTAATATAGTTCCGTATAACCTTCCCACACATTACATACACATATCGCTGCCATGTCAAGAAAAATTCCAAACTAAGAACAAAATGGTTCCCCAACAACCCTTCACATACCCACCCTACCCACACAATCCCCAATATAACTGCAATTTTGTGTGAGTTTACGCCCATAACTACAACCTGTAGAGAAGAAAAGGAGGTTAGTATCTACTCAGCCTGTCCGAGATTGGACGGCGCTTGTGCTCAAAGTCTTGTTACGTGGTGTAGGCTCAATGTCCATGAGAGGCCCAAAAAAAAAAAAAGGAAAAGTAGTTTCACCGATATTGACAGGATAAGAGTTACCGGTACCGTCCCGAATCTTGAGTTAGCTGCTCAGCAAATTCATGCTTCTGGTTGATGCTGATGTTGAGGCGGAGGCGATCTGGGTCTTCCTTCCATCCATGGATCGTATCCTCTGGAGTGTTGAAGAAATGGGTTTTCCCTCTGTCTGACACCCTAAGTCTCGATGGGAAAAGCATGGCATATGGAATCTGTCTCTGACGCAACAGTCGTTTTGCTTCAGCAAATTGGGATCGTTGCTTCCTGACAGTTGTAGAGTAGTCAGGATACAGAGAAATCCTATTGTTATCATGTAGTATTTCACCTGCCAGACGTGCTGCATCTCGGTCTTTATAATTAAGCAATCGTGCTATGAGTGGTCTGGGCGGTGCGCCCGGTGGAGGAGGGCGACCTGGTATCCTGTGGGCCCTTTCCACTGCAAAGGCTGGGGAGAAAATGTGCTCGCCAAACTTTGACCGCAGCCAATTTTCCACGAACGCCTCCGTGGCGCTTCCTTCTGCCCGCTCGGGTATGCCCAATATGCGTATGTTATTTCTCCTGAGACGGTTCTCCAAATTGTCTGCTTTAGTCTCAAGAAAATGTAATTGTTTGGAGAGAGAATCCATGCGGTTTGGTATGGGAGAGGTTAAATCCTCCAGATCTCCTATTCTCCTTTCCGCTTCACTGGTTCTTTCTCTCACTTTTTGCAGGTCATGCTTTAAAATGGCAGTGTGAATTTCATCCACTTTAGTTATCAACGTGGAATGATTACTGGTTATAATTTTTAGCACCTCTGCTAGGGTGGGGTCTGTAGGAGAAGCAGGCCGAGTTGGGGTGCCAGGCGTGGAAGGGCCCTCCCTAGCCTCAGGGGTAACGTCTGCGGGAGAGGACATACCTTGTTTTTTTTTCCCCAGAGGTGGGGACTGGCGAGCGAACCTCTCCAACTTCTTGGCCGCAGCGTCGTTCAGCTTAGGCTGCGAGCCAGGAGAGGGTGCGGCCCGCTGTGTTACAGCCGCGGCGCCATCTTGGGTGTGCTTCCCCTCCGTCGTTGCAGCGGTGTTAGACTTGAGCGTCTGCCGGTTTCTTCGCATGAGGAGTCAGGAAAGTACGTGCAGTAACTACGCACCCCAAAAAGGTAAGATATAATCGGTAAAACCAGATCGGTAACAGGATTTTGTTACGCCCTCAGGCAGAGCTCACACAGCGTGCGTCCTACCCGTTCAGCATGCAGACCACGCCCCCCTTGGCACCATGTCTTTAAGCCTAGTTGTCATTATCAAAAGTTAAATATTATAATCTGTTTTACTCTGTGGAGTAACTAGATGTTACTGGGCCCTACAGCAAATTAATTTTAGGGCCCCCTACATAACCAGAGGTTGTCCTTTTTTAACAATATATGTACAAATTGCTAATTATTTAGGGCCTCATGTGGCCCCTATACCTCCTGGGCCCCCCTGCAGTCGCAGTGTCTGCTTCCTCTTTAGTACAGGTAGAATATAATGCTTGGCTACCTTTAAAGATGAAAATACCAATCCAGGAGTGTCTGTGCTGAACCTTATGCCACTAATTTCCCAAGTGTGAAAGGCTGAGGTCTGAAACTGTAGTGTGCCTTTGTGCTGATGACAATAATGGTGTCAATAGAGCTGTAATTAACACATAATCCAAAATACTGTATTGCATTGCAATTAGCAAAACAATTGAGCACAGAGGATTACTGGATTTTAGCTCTTGCTCTAGGCAAGATAATTCTCCCAGACACTTCTCTCATGACTTGGGCAAATGTGGACTCCAGGGTGTATGTTGCTGCACACACGCAAGTGCCATCTGTGCTGTAAGTATTGCCTGACACCCATTGCACCCGCACAGATACCAGGATGCGTGGAGAGCCCTATGGTGGTCAGGATTTTACCAGGATGTGAAAGAAAAACAAGGGCAGCATTATACGATTAAACTAAAATCATGTCAGATCTGATAATGAGCTATATGAAGATATTTTGCAGTAAACGTCATGTTTCTTTATATTCTCTGTTTGATACCTGATCTGCTGAAGGAAATGTCTATCACAATCTATTAAACCGTTTGCTTTTGTAAAAGGATCTTTTAGAACATTTCCTCTTCAATCCATCAGAAGTGAAATCTATGCTCTAATTTTCCCACCGATCAATACGTTTGGTAGACGTTGAAGTGGCACAGCCCTGCGGCTGGTTAATATGGAGCTCGGTTGCCGGATACCGGCTCACTGATGGAAGCACATAGCAGCGGAGAAGGCATGTTATTCAGGCAGCACTAACACACGTTTAGGATGGGAGGAATGTTATAAGACGCTTCCTATTTAGAAAACCAGCCTCTTGCACTGTCTTGACTGTGAAAGGATGATATCAGAAGTAGTGCAGTAAGCAAAGATTCACATGCACAGTGCTTAGGGCAAAGAAGCAAGAACTTCCGTTTGGCTTAAAATCACAATTTAAACAAATATTTACATGCATATTCTCCAGGAGAAAACACCTGCTGTTGGTCCGTCAGTATCCAACGCTGCCAATATGTCCCCTCGGAGTGACATAAGTGTTAATAGAGGGAACTTCAGCAGCAAGAATAATGTTAATTACACTAATGCCGGCGCACCATGGGGGGGCCGGAGGGGGGCCCTGGGGTAGAAGCCCCAGTGCGCCCTGGGCCCCCAGTCTGACCCTGCCCACAAACCCCTGCATCAGTAAGTTCAGGATTATTCATATAGGCCATATATATCAAAGAGTCAAATTAGAGCTCACGACAGTCAGCTCTCTATTTATTTCTATGGGATTATTAAAAGTGTATTTGTGCCTATGATTAATAGGCAGAATTATCAAAGGTCGAATTTGGAATTGATTAGAATTTTTTTTAATGTACTCAATACTCGCATAGGAGGTTATTAATAAAATAAATGTGAATGTCTAAAATTCGATTGAATGGGAACAACCCTAAAATTTGTTTCGTATTTAAATCGAATACGAACAAAACTCGAATTTTCCCCCGGGGAATGGATCAATGGATCTATGCCATCGACTTGAACATGAATTCGGCAGGCTTTAGATGGTGAATATTTGAATTAGAACTGTTTCCAGGGTCAAGATGTGATAAATCTCACATTTAAATTTACATTAGAATTGGAGGATTGAATTTAAAATGTGTGCATTTTGACATAAAAAAAATTGAACTTGAATTTACTATTTGACCCTTAGTAAATCTTCCCATAAGTGTCTGTGAGATACACATCTGTCTGGAATAATGCTCTTTGACTGCCTTCTCAACTTCTGTTTGGATCTGCTCCCTCAGTTAAAGGTTCAGGGCAGGGCACCTGTACCTCTTCCTACACTTGTGAGTTACTACCTTGTGACATAAAAAATATTTTTCTGTATTTATTAAAAGTGTATTTATCAAAGGATGTCCTCTCACTTTCACCCGCTGATGAAATAGAAACAAACAGAGAGAGAGGAAGGATTTCTCTGGGGCGAGCTCTAATTTGACTCTTTGGCAAATACAGAAGGCTCTTGTAATTAATCCTGGTGAAGCCTAGAGGTGGATCAAGCTTTGTTCTCATTATACGACTATCTAGCAGTGCATCACGGAACAACATATCACAGCATATATTTGAATAAAACAAGGTGATCTTTTAAAGAAATCTTTGGAGTGATATGGTTGGTGAACCATCTGAGCCCAATGTCTAGATAAAGTATGTTCCATTTATACAACGATAATACCAGAACAAAGATTTTTTTTAATGGATTTTCAGTGTTATTTAGAACAGTAAGTACTGTAAGTGGCAGGTGGTTATGTCAAATGAGAAAAAGTATGTGCAGGCCATGAGAGAAAAAGGCACATGATCTTTATTTTGTTTACTTGTCCTTAGAAGGGCGTCTATTATCAAAAAAAAAAATGCTTCCCCACCAGGCAGGGGGGAGGTGTGAGCTAATAGAGCCTGGTCAGACATATTGGGGCACTGAGATTATCCAGTGTCAGACTAGTCCACCGGGATACCAGGAAAACTCTCAGTGGCCCTAGGGGTCAGTGGGCCCTCTTGCTTCATGGTCATTCCCTATTTCATTATGGGAAATAAATGCTTAATAAGGGAAGAATATATTAAGTAGATAAAAAAGGCCAGCAGAATAAAGAGGATAAATGAGGGGAGGAAGAATAATAGTTTGGAAAGTGGGTCCACGGTCTAAGGTTTTCTGGTGGGCCCCTGGCATCCCAGTCCAACACTGAGATTAGCTAATTATGCGTATGTGTCTGACATCATATGCATGTACATAAAAAGTGCACTTGGAGGGATGCTCTTTATGCACATGACTAAACTTGGCCACCCACCCTGGGAGCTCCCTTATGCCGTAGCACTCACAGGAGGCATTTTTTGGGAAAAAAATTATTGCTATCCAACCAGAGAATGGGATCTACAACCCCCTACTTCCATTGGCTTGGCATCCAAACCCTACATTTCTACTGGTGAGTGTCTACTTTAGAACACCCTTGGGAGTCATACAAGGTTATACATGATTAAAATCTAAAAATAATGACATATGTTCTTTAAGGAACTTATGTGTATAATCACATAATGGCACTACAAAAACAATTACAAAAACAAACTACTGGATAGGTGCACTCAGAAAACAATGGAAATGCCTAGGTGCTGGAACATATATCAAAATCAATAGACCAAAGAAATACGCACTCCCTTCCTGGTGACGGCTCAAGTCTAAGAGCCGAAACATTGGATAAACCCATTTTTTTCTCTTCACAAAAGACCTATGAGTGCGGATTTCTTTGCTCTATAGATATATATAGGGAAACCTATATTTATATGGTATTGGCATATTCCGCAGTGCTTTAATGAGAAACATATACATTATTGATAATGAATGATGTGCTACAGCATCTTTTATTTTAGGGTTAACATTTACAGTATTTGAGGTGTGGCTAGTTCCAAACTCTAGGAGACTTGTCTGATGGAGATATATTTTATTAAAACAGAGGTGATCAACAAAACGCCCACTTGCCAATGCGGCTTCAGGAAATGAGATGCAAAGTGAGAAGAGCCCAATTATACCTTGGCCGAACACTGTTTATGAGATTTTCATCTGGTGGCCGCCTGTTTTCTCTTTCATTGTGTCGCAGTGTCTTGCATTTATTCCTGCTCTTTGTGGGGCAGCTCATTGAGAAGTGCGAAAGGGAGGTGGGGGCTGCTCCTTCTCCTTCCCCGGGTGACCTCTGTCAAGCTTGCAGGGCCTTCAGAATCCTGCCACCAATGTGCAAGATCAAAATAACAAAGGAAACTTCTCCCATTATGAATAATTCTCTAGGGAAAAGTCTCCCACATTTTTGAAACCTTTCTCTCCACAGTTCTTGTCTCACCTTTCACAACCTTTCCAGCAGTGGAAGCCAGCTTATCATTAAATACAAAGTCTCTGTCTGGCTTTTAAATCCTGCTCACCTCTGATTTGGTGGCAGCTATTTCTTTATATGTATACTTTGAGACTGCTTTAGGAAACAGATACTTGTGCACCTAATCTTTGACTTATCAGTGTAATGTCTTTCCTTCTTGCAGCATTGACCCTGTGCTTGTTTAACCACTTCATGGCAGACAGTTAAAGGGTCACAAGCAGTTACTAACCTGTTTGTATACCAGCTAAAAAGCAAAACGATGAACATCAATTCTCCACTAGAACTGACTGCCGTTCAAGGTACCAAGAAAACATCTGCCCACCCATCAATTTGGCTTTATAAGCGTACACAATGCTCATTTGCTATTTCCATATGGGAACCTTAAATATTATGAGAATTAAGAAAGGGAGAGTGGGCCTGGGGTAGAAGGATTTCTTATGTGCCCCTGGCATCCCAGTCTGATACTACCAGTACCAACAGATATTTGAATTTAAGCTACGTTTCTCATTTCATTCTCAAAGGCTAATACTTGCATTCTTTCAACTGCATTATCTTTGGAAGTTAGCTCATTTCCATTTTAATATGATCATATCTATATATCCTCTAAATGTCTAAATGGCCAAAATAAGACTGCATTCCTGGAGATGGTCTTATATTAAATATTGAGGGTCTACACTCTCCAGTGCAGCGTATTTCCTTATATATCTTCTAATGAAGAAGATACTACAGCTCACACATAGGCGGCCTGTTTCTGAATAACTCCCTGCACCTTTCTTATCTTACAGGCATGGGATCTGTTATCCAGAATGCTCGGGACCTGGGGTTTTCCCGCTTTCTATAATTTGGATCTTCATACCTTGGGGTATATTTATCAGAGTGTGAAGTTAGAGATCGCCCAGTCCGCTACAGAGTGAAAAACTGCCTCTTACATCCCTTTCTATGTGATTTTTAAAGCGTATTTATCAAAGGGTGAACTTCAGACTTCACTCTTTGATAAATATACCCCCTTAAGTCTACTAGAAAATCATGTTAACATTAAGGGGCCAATTCATTAACTTCGAGTGAAGGAATAGAAGTGTTTCGAAGTGTTTTTTTGGCTACTTCGACCATTGAATGGGCTACTCCGACCTTCGACTTCGAATCGAACTAAAAATTGTTTGACTATTCGACCATTCGATAGTTGAAGTACTGTCTCTTTAAGAAAAAACTTCGACCCCCTAGTTCGCCACCTTAAAGCTACTGAACCCAATGTTAGCCTATGGGGAAGGTCCCCATAGGCTTGCCTAACTTTTTTTGGTCGAAGGATAATCCTTCGATCGTTGGATTAAAATCCTTCAAATCGTTTGTTTCGAAGGATTTAATCGTTCGATCGAACGATTATTATTCCTTCGATCGTTCGATCTAAGCATTTGCACAAAATCCTTCGACATCGATATTCGATATTCCCGATATTCCTTCGACACCGATATTCCCCAGTCGAATATCGAGGGTTAATTAACCCTCGATATTCGACCCTTGATGAATTTGCCCCCAAATAAACCAAATAACCTGGTTTTGCTTCCAATAAGGATTAATTACATCTTAGTTGGGATCAAGTACAAGGTACTATTTTATTATTACAGAGAAAAAGGAAATCACTTTAAAAAATGCGGATTATTTAATTATAATGGAGTCTATGGGAGACAAATTTTTCTATAATTCTGAGCTTTCTGGTTAATGGATCCCATACCTGTACTCTGCTTAACTTCCCCCAGGAGCTCTGTATTAATGATGTGTACAAAGGGTAATTGCTGTGAGAGACACTATGTCATTGCATTTTTCCCCCATTAAAAACGGTTCTCCTTTCCTTTGGCTCCAATTTCCAATACTGAGATGAATTAATGATCATAACATCTGAATATTGCTTTGTAAAATGTTAAGCAAGAATATGCGTCAGAGTAAAAATGACTGTTGAGGTGGAATATTCAACGAGAGCAAATAAGTATGCTACTCACATGTGTGCAACCTAATACAGAAAATCTAAGCCTGCATTGCCTATTTGTTCCGAAGGATATGAATGGGTATAATATACATCCTATGTGGCCTTTAAATCTTCCATTCTAGATATGTTTGTTATGTGGATATTTGTTTACATTTGCACAGTGTGTTAATTCAAACCTTGGTGTGTGAAGAGTCTAAAGCTATTTATCTGTAGGACGTTTGGGTCAGGAGGTGAGTTATGCACCAGTGCCTCTGTGCTGCTGTACAATTTCCCTATCACAATTACTACAGGATATTCTGCAGATGAAGAATGTAACTTTTGGGTACAATTAATAAAGCCACTGATTAAAAGGATTTGAGGCTTCAAAATTAACTCCAGTATATAAATAGATTGATTGAAGATTAGCATATCCAGTGTGCAGCAGTTTATTAATTGCCTTGCTCCATACCTCTGCACAGATGAAAGGTTTTTGTTTGCATGTATATTACCTTTGCTACAGAAGTGGCCAGTAATTTCAGCCCCAGATCCCAATACATATATCACATGCTCCTGATATACTGCAGCCATTATTTTCTTTTAATTGTAGGCTTTGATTTAGAAACTCTGTAGTCTTAGACTCACACCTACTATCTCTGACAGCGTTTTAGCCTCAAACGGACCTGGAACTGAAGTGGTTATTTTAATTTTTCCTTATTTTTGCTTTATATCCTTTTTTTTCTTATTTTTTTACATGCTAACATTAGCCATAACATTAAGCAAAATTGTAAAGCCTATTAAAAAATATCAAAAAATGCAGCCTATGAGACTGAAGTATAGGGGGGGGGGGATAGGAGGGGAAAGGGGAGGGGGGGAAATTAGGGAAACAGGCAGGAGGGATAGGAAGTAAAAATTGTGCCTAATATTCCAAACTAGGAGAAACCAAAAAAAGTTTGTTCTGTTGATTGGCTGTGATATATAAGTCTGTAGTCTTATATGTAATGTTAGGGGTTGTCCCGTAGTCGTATAACATCTGGGTAAGGTTTGAAATTCCCGAATTGCCCATATTTTCAAATGTTGCTGCATTTGATTCCGTATCCAAGCTATCCAAGCAGCTTGTCTGAAGTGAGTACATAGTTCACTAATTTTTGGGACTGTTTGGTTAAGTTGGGAATAGGTCATCCTAGCAAAAAGATTGTAATGTCCTTATTAGCTGGAGCTGGGATGAGTTTGTTTAATAATGAAGAGACATTGTCCCAATATTGCTGAATCGTGGGGTAACTCCAGAATATATGTTCTAGGGTTCCTCTTTGTCCGCAGAGTCTCCAGCGTTCCGGAGATGAGTTTGTTTAGCTTGTCTGGTGTGTGGTACCAGAACATCATAATTTTATATATATATGTTCCTTTTGTTTGATGCAAGATACTATTTTCTTAGCATGATTTGCAGGTTTGTTGGCACCCACGGGTTATAGAAATGAGAGATTCTTCTTGCCGAACGACCGATTTTAGGGAAGTATGACCAATCCTTCGAAATTATTGTGCGGTTAGTGGGATTCGAACGATCGTACATCTTACGATTTTTCGGCCGACATCTGTCAGGAAATTGATCGGCCAGGTCAAAAAATCTTTGTCGGTCCCAGTGCAATCTATCTATGTTTGAAGGGCCAAGCAGGCAGCTACCCTTTGTTTTCCTGGCAAATTGGTCTTTTTAGTTGATGGTCAATTCGTATGATCGTACGATCGTTCCGAGAAGATCGTGGTCTCACGATCAGGATCTGATCTTTTAAAAATCTCAACATCTATGGCCAGCTTTAAGGCAGGGAGGAAACTCTGGTTTTTTAACGCAGATGGTGGTTAAGGAGTATGGGGATTTTAAATTTTGCTTGATTTTCAACTTGTTCCATAGACGTATAGTGAAGGTAGCTGAACTCAACAGTGTTGAGGGTAGTGGTGCAATTATGTGAGTTGAGGTGCCTATCTATAGAATGCATATTTTCAATTTGGCCCCATTTAGTCATCGGTTTCCATTGTGACCATGCTAAAAGCTGTCTAAGATGGGCTGCTTCATAGTGCCTTTGGATAGAGGGTACCCCTAATCCTCCGTGGTCTGTGGACATCGTAAGGACGGATTTAGATGTTCTGCGTCTCTTCCGGGCCCAAATAAATTTATGTCGAGTTGTTTGAATGTCTCTGAATATCTTGTTGGGTATAGCAACTGGTATGGTCTCAAATAAGTAAAGGAATTTGGGAAGAATACTCATTTTAATGGCTGAGATTTGGCCAAACCAGGATATTGATGTCTCAGTCCATTTTTGTAGTAGTGATTTTACTTGCCGAATCAATGGAGAAAAGTTAGCAATATACAAGGACTTGTATTTAGGGGTGAGATGGGTTACTGTGTCTTTTTTCCATTTGTATTTGAACTTGGTTTGAAGTGTTTCCATAATATGTGGGATAAGTTCAAAGCCAATGTCTCTGTTTTGGTTATGTTTATTTTATAGCCTGATAAAGTAGCATATTGAGCTAGGAGGTTATGAAGGGATGGAAGGGAAAACAAAGGGTTGCCTAATGTCAGAAGAACATCGTCTGCAAATAACGCAATTTTGGAGCAATTTGAGGACATCTTAATACCTGTAATGTCTGTGGAATTCCTGATGGCAGCAGCTAGAGGCTCAATCCTCAGGGCATAAAGCATAAATCTGATCTGGTTTGTATGTAAGCTGTCCTGAGGATGTTTTAATAGATGTGATTTGGGATTGGCTCCTGAGGTCCTTTAATTTCCTAGCCAGAAGGCTATGTTGTTTATAATATTTCTGTTTTGTCCACAGGATCGCTTTCTCTACTTATGTTTAAGTAAGCGCAGCTCATTTCCGAGGTTTGGAATCCGGGTTAAGAGAGAGTCAGTCTTAGTTTGGTTATATACATTTTCACATTTGGAGCTTGCATTGGGTTTGTTTGAATTGCATCTTTTTGTGGGTGGTCAGGGAAATAATATGTCTTCTGATGGTTGTTTTATGTGCTTCCCAAAGAATGGGCAAAGAGGTAGTTGAAGCTTCATTGATTTAGAAGTATTCCTTTATTGCCATCTCTATGTTTTTACGTGTATCTAAGTCATGAAACATAGTTTCATTCAACTTCCAATGCGGTTCTCGCATCGGTGGAGTACACGTTAAAGAGAGGCTTATAGGAGAATGGTGTGACCAGGTGATTGGATAGATGTCTGTTGAAAAATCTAAATTTAAACATGGATGGGAGACAAAAAAGTAATCTATACGGGTGTGGATTTTGTGGGGGTTTGAGTAAAAGGTATACTGACGGTCGTTTGGGTGGTTAATTCGCCAAGAATCAAATAGTAATGTATTCCTTAAAGGAAAACTATACCCCCCAAACACTGTAGGTCTCTATTAAAAGATACTGAGTAAAACAGCTCATATGTAAAACCCTGCTTCATGTAAATGAACCATTATCATAATAATATACTTTTTTAGTAGTATGTGCCATTGGGTAATCATAAATAGAAAATTGACATTTTAAAAAATAAGGGCCGCCCCCTGGGATCGTGGATTCACTGTGCACACATACAAACCACATGTAAGGTCACATGAGCCAATTAACAGATGGAGTTCTGCCTTTTGCTTCCTCACTTTTTCCTGTTACAGTTAGTGTTGTAGTATTTCTGGTCAGGTGATCTCTGAGGCAGCACAGATAGAGTCACAAAATGGTGGTTCAAGGCAAGAGATGTAAAAGGGCAATATTTACTTAAATATATATTCCAGTTTGGTAAGATTCTTTAATATGTCATTCAATTTGATATAAACTATCTGTTGCCTAAGTATTCATTTTGGGGGTATAGTTTTCCTTTAATAAACAGAATAATTATCTTGAATGTGAATGGCACGATTGATCTGTTGACTGTTGAGATCTGTCCATTCGTTGAGAAAAAACAAGATTGAAGTCTCCCCCAACTATAGTGTATATATTAGGCTGCGTGAAGAATTTATCCAGAACTTTTCATAGGAATCTAACTTGACTCCTGTTAGGGGCATATATATTAATTCGATTCAGGGGAATATCAATGTATTTCCCTTGAAGCACCAAGTAGTGGCCTAGTGGATCCTGGTGTATCCTTTCTGCCACGAAAGGGCAATCCTTGTGGGTTATTTTTGCAAACCCTGCTCTCTTTTTAGCATGAGAGGCATAATAGCCTGTTGGGTATAAAGTGGATTGAAGTTTTGATGTGGCTTTTTTCCATTTGTATTTGAACTTGGTTTGAAGTGTTTCCATAATATGTGGGATAAGTTCAAAGCCAATGTCTCTGTTTTGGTTATGTTTATTTTATAGCCTGATAAAGTAGCATATTGAGCTAGGAGGTTATGAAGGGATGGAAGGGAAAACAAAGGGTTGCCTAATGTCAGAAGAACATCGTCTGCAAATAACGCAATTTTGGAGCAATTTGAGGACATCTTAATACCTGTAATGTCTGTGGAATTCCTGATGGCAGCAGCTAGAGGCTCAATCCTCAGGGCATAAAGCATAAATCTGATCTGGTTTGTATGTAAGCTGTCCTGAGGATGTTTTAATAGATGTGATTTGGGATTGGCTCCTGAGGTCCTTTAATTTCCTAGCCAGAAGGCTATGTTGTTTATAATATTTCTGTTTTGTCCACAGGATCGCTTTCTCTACTTATGTTTAAGTAAGCGCAGCTCATTTCCGAGGTTTGGAATCCGGGTTAAGAGAGAGTCAGTCTTAGTTTGGTTATATACATTTTCACATTTGGAGCTTGCATTGGGTTTGTTTGAATTGCATCTTTTTGTGGGTGGTCAGGGAAATAATATGTCTTCTGATGGTTGTTTTATGTGCTTTTAGCGAGGATCAAATTCACCCCCAGTATTGACTGAGATGTTTGCCACAGGATTGGTAATGTCAGAACCTGTATGAGACTACTGAAGACAGATTGGCTTCTCCTTGAGTTTAAAACTACATCGGGCGTGGAGACAAAATTACAACAAATAACAGGGAGAAAAAAAACTATATAAAAAATAAACTGTCTTTGCGGGCTCATATCCCCCCTCCCCCCCGCCGGGGGTCTTTTGATGGGCTGGAAACCTTAGACCAGTTTGGACTGGGTTGAGTTGTAGAAGTTGTTGATTTGGCTTAATTTGATACTATACCTAGGGCCGCAAGAAATTTTCTACTATTGTCTGGGTTTTGTAGAATATATGTCTGTCCGCGTTGATTTACCACCATTTTAAAAGGGAAACCCCAGAGATATGGTATCTTGTGCTCCCACGGCTGTCGTGTAACTAGCCTGAGGTTTTCAACAGATTGACTGGGGATGAATCAGTGAATACTTGTATCCTGTGGTTGCGGAATTCTACTATGTTGGAGTCATGTGAGGCGGTAGCTATGGCTTCTTTGCCTTTGTAATAATGAAACCGCACTATTATATCATGTGGAGGTTTAGTGGCTGGCGGCTTAGGGGCCAGGGAGCGATGGGCCCTATCCAGTGTCCATAAATCTATTGGCGTATCTGGGCACACGGTGCAAAATAAATCATGTAAGAATTTGAGGATCTCGGGGGCCCCTATATCCTCTGGTATACCCCTAAAGCGGAGGTTTTGCCTCCTGGATCTGTTTTCCAGATCCTCACATGTATGTTTCAACAGGAGTATTGCCCCATTCTCCTGCTCTAACTGTGAACGTTTCTGTGCCATATCATCTGTGTAAACCTCCAACTTATCTGTGCGTTGCCCCAAATCTGTAACATCTCTGAATCTCCTTAAGTGCAATGGAGATTGCGTTTGAGACCGTATGTGATATGTCTGCTGTAATGCTCTCTTGTAATAATCTCAGCTGTTGGGAAAGTACCTGTGCGGTGACCTGTTGGGCCCTCGCATCCAGATCTGGTGATGGGTGCGCTTGTGGAGGAGAATTGGTTACAGAGCTTCCACTATTCTCTAAAGATGAGCGATGAGCAGGTGAGCGATGCGGGATATCAGATATTGCATGGTATGGAAAAGCTGGGGATTGTTTAATTGGAGAAGGGGCACTGAAACGGAGATATGATAACTATGTATAAATATATGAGGACCACACTCAATGCCATAATCAGCAGATCATTCTAGAGGACATGGGGACACCCTTTAGGAGACATCTTTCAACTTCAACTACTGTGTAACTATGTAACCATATGACACCACTATCTATCTGACCGTCCAGTTGGACAGCCAATTATCCTAACCACTGGTCTGTGTGTTTCATAGAGAAGGACTTGGCACTTCCATGAGCTTTTTTAACCACATTATTCATAGTATGCTTAGGAGAGCACAAAGGGCATAAGACTGTAATGATGACTTGCACAATATGCTATTTATTTTATATATATAAGCCTGTTTTTAGAGTGATTCTAAATAAGAAAAGTCAGGGAGAACACTAGATTCTACCTTTGTGTGCAACAGCATGAGGTCCTGTCCCCGGATGGCATCCAGATAAATTCAATCCATATGAGAGACGGAGCACCACGAAAGAAGAGTTTCAATTAAAAAAATCCAATCTTTATTCATCCCTTTAAAACAGTTCAGAATCGCTTACAACACACTTAACACATTTCGCAGCTCGAAGAAGTGGCTGTAGGGCTACATAATGCGTTATTTGTTTGGTTCCTTAGTTTGTAAGTGACTCTGAACTGTCTTTAAATGGATGAACAAAGATTGGATATTTTTGGAATTAATGTTTTTGGAGTGATGTCTATGGGTGCAAAGCACTTTTCTACTTAACAATAGTTCATGTTCCTACTCCTAGCTTAAGGCTCAGAGTGATGAACCTAGGCTGTCCTTATACTCTTTTCACTTTACCTATGTCACTTCTTTTTTAATTTACACAGAGTCCTTTATTACTATGCATCTTCAATATTGATGCGTTTGGTGCACAGACAGTTGTGACTCCATAATTGTCAACAGAATAGTACCAAACATTAATAGACACAGATGTAACCCAGGGCCGGCTCAAGCCGACCAGGCACCCTAGGCAACCTTGCCGGCCACGACACTCCCCACACAACCGAGCCCCCAGAGTGTGCACCCACGACTGTGAATCTGCGTGCTTAAGCACTGTAAAAGGGAATGAAGACAAAGGGGAGGACAGGGTAGGGAGAGGAGAGCAAGGGAAGGAAGAGAATGGCAGAGGGGAGGAGAGAGTGAAAGAGGGGAAGAGAGAGTGACAGAGGGGGAATGGAAAGTGTCAGAGGCGAGCAAACATGGACTAGGGGTAGGCAGAAAACCTTTCAACGGGTACGTGCCAAGCAACCCCCCCCCCCAGCCCCATCACTGCGCCCTTGGCAGGTGTATCTTCTGCTTACCCCTAGGTCCGGCCCTGGTGTAACCAGAAATGATTTTTAGATTTCCTAGAACTTTAAGAACATGGCTGCATTCACAAAAATATATTATAATTAGTAAGGGCCCCAAAACTCTCTTGGGTTCCCTGGTGCTTTCAGGGTTGATCCTTGTATTGGACTTGTAGCGTTATACCACAAATATTACATGTCAGCAAGATGTCGCTTGCCTTTATAAAGGAAAGTGGCCAGATGGTGAGAGTTTTTTTTTTTTTTTTTTGTTTATAGGTAATTGAAGACTTATATGTTAGACTCATTTTTGAAACAAAATTACCATGTTCAAATGCAATAATTGTCTTGTTGTGATACAATGTAACAGTAAAGTTCCGGTGAACAGTGGCAGAACTATCGGGGGAGCCTCAGGGCCCCCCCGGCAGCCCGTGCGCCACTGAAAATGCGGCCGTACAGAGGGGGCGGGGCCTGGCTGCACGTCACGCACCAGGGCCCGTCCCCCTCTAGTTACGCTACTGCCGGTGAATATTTTGCAATGCATAACATTCTGGGGCTAGAAAGTAGTTTTATATCCCTATGAGACTGAACTTGTAGATGGACAGTCTGAGTCTTTCCTGGATCAACCTAAAGAGTTGAAAGGTTTCAACTAAAATTACCATGTAACTAAATGATGATACTGGCTGGAATGCAGAAGATGGAAACATTTTGAGCAAAGCCCCCACGAACAGCAGAGGATTGTTTTTGCATATGAACATATTACAGAATGTCAAAGAAGTGTGAATATGAATGTGAGCTCTATGCATGCTTCTGAAGTTGCAAAGAAACCATGTACCTTTGTCGAATGACATATTCAAGGATATAATAATTAACTGGATATGTAAAGCCCCTTATATATTATACATGCATGCTGCATATATAATACGTATAGTGCATGAGTAGATGAGAACATGGTCACACAATAAACTATGCTTTTTTACTTTTTATTTGAAAAAAAATAAATCCCACTTGACTGAATAAATAGGGCAATTCCCGTTTGATAAAATAATTGCATTTGCAATCCTATGTGTGTATAAAATGCGTTTGTGTGTATATATATATATATATATATATATATATATATATATATATATATATATATATATATATATGCTGTGCACACAAAAGTAACAATGATAATTACACAGTAAGTATTAATAACAGATTCTAATTGCTACACTGTACTATGGTTCTTCCATTGTGCTGTTAAGTTTAGCGGTTTAAAACAAAAAATGAATAGAATATAGATATGTTTGAACCCCCAAACGCCCATCCTCCCCCTCTCCCATCTAGTTAACCTGTCAAATAATAAAGAAGCAGCCAGGACTAGGACAGCTAGCTGCCGGCTCACTTACAGAAAAGCTGATTAAAAATGTTCAAGCAACAGCAGCCTGCAGACCTTTCCAGAGAGAATAAATAGAGTGTATGCAAATGTGTTTGTCACTCTGACAGCGTGTCTCAATTAAGGCATCTTACTGCTGTTGCTGTATTCACAAGCTGCAGTCGTAGAGCCAGGAAAACTGCATTAGTGATACACAGGGCTTGACCTTAATCCACATGCATGCATTAGAAAAAAAAAAATCTGCCTCTTCTACATAAACTAGCATAATGCCAAGAGATATGTAAAAAAAAAGTGAGAAGTGGAGAGTGGGACTCCTTCCTTCTCACTGCGCACAAGCTGCAAAACCGCATAGCATTTCTCTTTCTTTAATTGCGTCCTCGATTCATGAGAGCGGAGATGTTTCCTGACTTTTAAAACAAGCGTGGCTAATGATGACATTAAAATGCTGTGTGTTGTCCAAGACTGTTTGTTCCTTTCCTTGTGCAGTGAGAAACAAGAATTCATAGCTTTGGATTGCCAATTGAGTTCATAATACAAGAATGGGGTTGGGGGTGTATTTATTTATTTTTTACAATCAGCAAAGGAGTAAAGACAATTCAACTGTACATAATTTACAACTAATCCCATTTTTTTACAGCACGGATTTATGAAAAAGAGGTAGCTAACACATGCATAACACATGCATAAGAAATGGACTGCACTATTTTATTTGCTAATACAAAATGCTTTTAGGTAGTAAAGTGGCAACTTTTATTTTTTACCCATGAGCCACATACATATGTGAAAAAAGTGGGGAGCAACAAGTGCATGCAAAAAGTTCCTGGAGTGCCAAATAAGGGCTGTGATTGGCTATTTGGTAGTACCTATGTGAACTGGCAGCCTGAAGGAGGCTCTATTTGGCAGCTGGTTTTTCTGCAACTAAAACTTACCTCCAAGCCTGGAATTCAAAAATAAGCCCATGCTTTGAGGCCACTGGGAGCAACATCCAAGGGGGTGTTGAGCAACACGCAGGCCCGGATTTGTGGAAAGGCCCGGGCCTAGGGCGGCAGAATTTTAGGGGGGCAGCATGCAGTCCAACCACACCCACATTGGTTCAGGAGGCACTGGGGATTTGCAGGAGATACAATGCTTTTTAAAATATCCTGTGCACCAGTCCCCGGCACCCCAGACCCCATGCTGAAAATTTGAACATGTGCACAAAGGTAGGGGAGACAATGGGGGCAATAAACAGCAGCAGACCAGGGGTGCCTGCTATGTAAATACAGCCCTGGCGACATGCTGCCAAAAGCCACTGGTTGGTCTAAGATGTCTCGGCAGTAACAAATAACAAAAAATTAGATTGACCCAGTGGATGAACAGCTTCTCAACAGCTGTCTTATCTGGATGGGAGAGTAAAATACCCATCCAAACTGGATTTAACTTCTCTATGGGTGATGGCCGATGGGGAGATTTGTTGCACACACTAATACTGAATGACTGTGGGTGAGTAAAACCCTACGCATCCTGAAGAACGAAGCGACATGTAGGTGTTTCCATCCTGATTTCAATTATAGCGAACAGAGAAGCATTTTCGAGAGATTTGTTGCCTGCAGTTGTGCATTGGGGTCCTAAGACTATGTAAATGCTCTGCTGATCCAAATTACACGCTGCACAAGGAAATCTACTCTTTCACAAGTACGCTACTGACAGATTTACTCTAAACTAAGGTATAGGAAATATGGCTGCTTAGAAGTATATTTCCCTCTTTCAACCCCAACAGGTTCACAATTCCACTTCCACCTGACTTAAAAAATCCAACCACTGCTACTATATTCCTGGAAAGAGCTGAAAACTTCCTTGGCATTGGTGCTACTACTCTCAAACGTGTGTTAAAATTTCAAAGTTAGTATGATGGCAAAAGATTTAATTTCATTGTTCATTTCTATTGTGAATAATTCTGTCTACACCAATGGAAAAATATTTTTTTTCTATTTTCATGAAATAGCCAGTATGTTTACAAGTTTAAAATATCCTACATTTACTGCCATTGGCAAAATATGCTAGAAAAGGAAGCCATTAGTAGCATACTGTTCTTCAAAGCATGAACTTGCCGTGAGAAAAAGTATTTTACAGACTGAACTTGCTGTTTTACATTTTAATTCCTTAAATTGATCCCGCCTCATAAGCATGACTACCTCGGGCTGTGTTTTTTTTATCTAAATTATAGTAAGAAACTAAACCAGTGACATACCTGTCCAAAATGCACTGTGATTGGTCTTCTTTCCTCTCCTCTTTTTTTTTCAATAGATGAAGGGGATATTTGAGGGAGAGGCTCTTCTGTAGCCGTAGAAAATCCATTTTCAGCCATATCCTTAAGAAATTACAAAGTGAAAACTATATTGGACACCAGTCTACACTTTCCCAAGTCAGATAACTAAATAATGTCAATTTAGTCTCCTTTCAAGATGTGGGGAAATTGATAGATATCAAATTATAAATAGTAATGGCACTTGGTCAATATTCTGTCATGGTGATGGTTTTCACCAGATTTATTTAGCTCTGCAACATCATTTTGTATCTTTAGCCCCACTGTCTGATTCTATTCATACACACACACACCTCACAATCCAATTATGATCTTGCTTTGGTTGACAAAAACATTAGGGGTTTTTTACATCCAAAAGTGCAGTAAGAAAAATGCAATTTCAAGCACATTTGCTATTTCCCCCCCCCCCACAATGCAGTGTTTTCCCCAGAATTCTAGTGTTTTTGTGGCTGCAAAGGGGTGTGGAATCATAACTGTAGTTACACTGAATATTTAGGAAGTCTATCTGGTGTTATTTCTGGTATTCGGCATGTGTGAGTGATGTATGTATCCAATTATTTGGTTGCTGCTGGTCAGGAGGTGGTGGTAGGTCCTGGATTCCCATGCATCAATAGGTACAGCAGCACCTAATACGGAGTGAATAGCAGATATGACTGAGCATCACAGAGTGCAACTATAAGGGAGTTATTTATTAAAGTTCAAATGCCAAAAACTTGACCATTCGAGTTTTTTAACTATAAAATCTGATTTTTTGTGTGAAAATAAAACGTTAATTTTTCGAGATTTATTATACCCCTAGGAAAAAGTCCAAATTCAAAAATCCAACATTTCACCTGTCGAGATTGTATTTTAAGTCAATGGGAGAAGTGTCGAAGATATCTTGATCTGCACTGGGTTTTGTGCAATAATCCTAAAATTTTGTGGTTTTCAGGCAAAAATCTGAAAAAATCCCCAAAATTTTCGGATGGAAAATCCAAAAATTCGTAGGGTTCGAATTTTCATACAATTTTCACAAATTTTTCGAGTTTTATTCCTGAACTGGAATTTTTCTGAAAAATGAATTGATAAATAAGGGGAAATAACCCTTGTGGATTTGGTCGGACTATATTTCAGAAAATAATGAGATAAATTCGGATTATGTTAAATAACCCCCTAAGTGGGAAGAATGCATTTTGATGCCCTGAAGTACCTAATGAAAGTGGTTTTATGCACAACTGACTGCTGGAAAAAGTACAAGTTGCCCTCTGCACTTGTGGTCATAAATGAACACTATTATTAGCTAGAGATTTCAAGAATATTCAGGCAGCAGCACCCAGTGGGCTAGCAGGGATGGCAAACAGCCACTTGGCCTCTATGTGGGGGTATTGGGTCTGTGGGGGGACAGAGGGGCAACCACTGGACAGCTTAAACCTTCAAATCACCCTTAAAAATACTTTTTTTCCCAGAGAATAAATATGTATGCAGCTTAAGATGTCTATGGGGAAACTCTGAATATTTATGAACTAACTTTGCTTTTTACTCCCAGTTTTTACATCATAAATGTGTTTCCCCTTAAAAATAACTTGTATTTAACCTTTCTTTATTTTTTCATACCATAGATTAGATCTCTGTCATAATTACTCAGTAATAAGCAAAAGCAAGAACAATAAAATCCTTAATTACTAGTAGTAAAACATAAGTGCATTAATTACTGGTGTTTACATACTATGCAAAAGAACGCCAGAATATACAATATGTGACCTTGAAGAAGAAGAGTAAGGGGCACATGGTGTATTGTAAGCAATAAAGAGATTTTAAAAAAAACTCTTTTCTAATGAGATCAAAAGGTTGGTGCCTCCATTTCTTATGTGATATGTATATATCTATAATAAATAAAAAAAACATTTTAAGTACCTTCTGTTTCAATCGGTTTTTCACCTCTTTGATTCCCATTTTCGCATGATCTTTAGCCTGCAAGACATAAATGTGAGATTAAATTGTGATCTGCCCTCTTTACATTACATAGTTAAATTGGGTTGAAAAAAGACAAAGTCCATCAAGTTCAACCCCTCCAAATGAAAACCCAGCATCCATACACTTTATAAATTATAAATACCCATACCTATACTAACTATAGAGTTTAGTATCACAATAGCCTTTGATATTATGTCTGTCCCAAAAATCATCCAAGCCATTCTTAAAGGCATTAACTGAATCAGCCATCACAACATCATCCACAACCTCACTGTCCTGACTGTGAAGAACCCCCTACGTTGCTTCAAATGAAAGTTCTTTTCTTCTAAAGGGGTGGCCTCTGGTACGGTGATCCACTTTATGGGTAAAAAGGTCCCCTGCTTTTTGCCTATAATGTCCTCTAATGTACTTGTAAAGTGTAATCATGTCCCCTCGCAAGCGCCTTTTTTCCAGAGAAAACAACCACAACCGTGACAGTCTACCCTCATAATTTAAGTCTTCCATCCATCAAACCAATTTAGTTGCACTTAGTCTCTGCACTCTCTCCAGCTCATTTATTTCCCTCTTAAGGACTGGAGTCCAAAACTGCACCACATACTCCAGATGAGGCCTCACCAGGGACCTATAAAGAGGCATAATTATGTTTTCATCCCTTGAGTTGATGCCTTTTTTATGCAAGACAGAACTTTATTTGCTTTAGTAGCCACAGAATGAAACTGGCCAGAATTAGACAACTTGTTATCTACAAAAAACCCTAGATACTCTCCTGTGACGTTAATGGTTCTAGTCACCTTTCAGAACTGTATTACTGGTGCTTTGTATGCTAACATATCTGACTGTTGAACAGATGTGATTCTTTCATATATGTTTACTGTATGCTTACCTATTCTACGTGAATAAAAATTTTCTTTGAATACAAAAAAAACCCCTAGATACTTCTCATTTAAGGAAACTCCCAACACACTGCCATTTAGTGTATAACTTGCATTTATATTTTTTTTGCCAAAGTGCATAACCTTGCATTTATCAACATTGAACCTCATTTTCCAGATTGCCGTCCAGTTTCCCAACCTAGACAGATCACTCTGCAAAGTGGCAGCATCCTGCATGGAACCTATAGTTCTGCACAATTTAGTATCATCTGCAAAAATAGAAACAGTACTTTCAATGGCCCACCTCCAGGTCATTAATAAACAAGTTGAAAAGCAAGGGCCCTAGTACAGAGCCCTGCGAAAAGAAAATGTTCCATTTACCACCACTCTTTGTAGTCTATCTTTGAGCCAGTTCTCTATCCAGGTACAAATACTATGCTCCAGGCCAACATTCCTTAATTTAACCAGTAACCTTTTGTGTGGCACTGTATCAAATACTTTAGCAAAGTCTAAGTAAATCACATCCACTGCCATCCTAGAATTGAGGTCCCTGCTTACCTTCTCATAAAAAGAAATTAAGTTAGTCTGACAAGATCTATTACGCATAAAACCATGCTGGCATACAATCATAGTATCATGATTTGCTATAAAGTCCAATATCTTATCCTTTATTAACCCTTCAAAAAGCTTTCCTACCACTGACGTCAGACTAACTGGCCTATAGTTTTGAGGCTGAGAACGGGGTCCTTTTTTGAATAGAGGCACCACAATTCGCCAGTCTCTCTGCACTATGCCAGACCTCAATGAATCCTGAAAAATTAAGTAAAGAGGTTTGGCAATCACAGAGCTAAGCTTGCTACGTACCCTGGGATGAATACCATCTGGCCCCGGACCTTTGTTTATCTTAACATGTTCTAGTCTCTTTTGAATTTCCTCATGTGTGAACCATGCATCATTAGTTGTATTACTAGAATTGGGACTATTAAGAAGTAAACCTTCATTAACTGGTTCCTCATTTGTGTAAACAGATGAAAAATAGGAGTTCAGAATCTGCGCTTTAATTTTGTTTTCATCAACCAGCTGACCCCCCTCTGATAGTAAAGTTCCCTCCCCTTCCTGCTTCATTTTTTTACTATTAACATTTTTAAAAAATAATTTTGAATTTTTTTTGCTGCTTGATGCAATATCCTTTTCCATATCAATTTTAGCTTGTCTTATAGATTCTTTGCATGATTTATTGGCCTCCTTGTACCTTATAAAAGATTCAGCTGTCCCAGCTAACTTGAAAGTCTTAAAAGCACGTCTTTTCTTACCCACCTCAACACCAACACTTCTATTGAACCAAAAAGGTTTTACCTGAAGGAACAGGGGAAAAAAAACCTCAAACAAATTCAAAGGTTGCTACAGCCATTCAGTGCTGCACAAGTAAGGAAAGTATAACTTAAGCAACATCATGAACTATAGGAAAGCCTTGTATCAAACGAGACTTCAAGCATGGTCATATTTCTATAGAAGTTCCTTATAGTATTTAGTGCATGTTTCTGGAAGATAGGAGAAAAACAGCTATTCAGTTCTAGCTAATACTGTGCAGGACAGCTATTGTTACAATAAAGGATGCAGAATTCATTGTATATTAGCTGCATAGATGTTATTCTTAATGATACAACAAATATAGACAATTTTATATTATTAATTTACTATGCTTACTTTGTAATTCCTACATGCCAGAGAGTAGTACTAAGCAAACATCATGCTAAATTACTTACAAACTTGTAGACTGTCTTCATGGCTGGATTGGCTCTGGTCTTCATTGTGTTGATGAAAGCCCCACTACCCTTCTGCAACAATGAATTGGTAATAATAATGGCAGATATCCAACACAGAATGCATAATAAACATGCTTACTGACTTGCAGTAACGATAAATTACATTGAACATACACTGACAACGTTGCTTTTGAAAAAATTATACTCATGCATATACCACATGCACATACATTAACAAAATGGCGGCATCCTGTGCTGATGTATGGGTGCAAACAATGCATTTACTACTGCTCTTGTCCAATGTGTGCGAATACAAAAGGGCGGCAAAACAGAATTCCTTAGTGCAGTGATCCCCAACAAATAAGTCTTGAACAACATGCTGCTCACCAACCCTTTGGATGTTTCTCCCAGTGGACTCAGAGCAGGTGCTTATTTTTGATTCCTTGGTTTGGAGGCAAGTTTTAGTTGCATAAAAACCAGGTGTACTACCAAACAGAGCCTCCTGTATGCGACCAGTCCACATAGTGGCCTTTAGATAGCTATTTCTGGCCTTTACTTGGTAACACAAGCATGAACTTTTTTCATGCTTGTGTTGCTCTCCAACTCTTTCTATATTTGAATGTGGTGCAAGTTTGCAAGGTGAAGTGTTAAAAGGGCTAAAATTCAGTGCTAGTTGTAAAGTACTGTGACTGTAGGTGCAAGGCAGCACTGTCCTTCCTATCTTCAATTGGGGAACAGTAAGCACAGGACTCAATTGTGGCCAGCGCCTGCTGGTGTTCCCTAACTTGCGAACAATTCAAATTGGAATAGCAATACTCAATTTCTTAAAGTTAAAAATGCCTTTATTGCATTATTTTCCGAGCATTACAGCTATGTTTCAGGCACTCCTTGGTCCTTTATCAAGCTTGACATTTTTAACTTAAACAAGCTGAGTAGTGCTGTTCCAATTTGCGTTGTTTGAAATTCCAGTGACTACTGGGGAAACTAGCACTATGTTGGAAGTTGGAAACCTCTTGTGCTGACTACTTGCTTCTGCTCCTTAACTTGCAAGCATATTTCCATTCTTCATTGACCCAATATCCTTCCAGGGGTATCTGTCCTTACCATCATCCATAGGGCAGAAGTGCATGGGTCCTTTGTGGCATGAACTAGCTGGTGCTTCCTAACTTATACAGTATGTCTGAATGATGCACATCTTTGGGCATGTGTAGAAGGTGGGATGCTTATGTGCCTCCCATTACCATCACCAATACAGCGCTGCCCAACAAAAGCAGCAGTCATCATTTGGGTAGTGTAGGTTTCTGCACTACACTTTTGGGTCGATGTACAGTTTAAATTTTCTGCCCAACTACAATATGGGGATAATATGTAACTACACGAGGACTGAAATCTCTGTCTGAATAAATACAAAGCAAATCTCATTTTAATAAGAAGAAAATATGTGGCTGTGACCAGGAGTGGGTGTTGTTGAAATGGGGTGTTGCAAAAGTGGGCATGGGTCAGAATTCTTTTATGTGAAGCCTGCTATGTGGCCACTCCTCTGTTTCCTTGGAATTTCACTTCTACCAATATAGATCAGGCAGGTTTAAATTGTTGTCTGGGCTATGACTGCATCAGTTTGGTGATGTGGTCCTTGCCTCGATGTCCTCCTGTATGATCCCCATCATTATGATCCAATCAGCCTGATATCTCCCAGCTCAAGGAGGTGAACTCGCCAAATGAGCTTTCAATGGTTGGCCAACTTTGGAATACAATAACTTGTACAGATAAATAACTTGCATTCTTAGTATGGTCCCATATATTCAGACACAGTGCTAATAAACATTAATGTAGCATACAACAGTTCATACAATACAAGCATTTATGAAGACCCTTTGTAGAAGCCATGCAACACGAGGACAGAAGATGACATCTAACAGACTAGCACACAGAAAAGACACTTGGCCTACTCACCTTTACTGTCGAAAGCCACTGATGATACAGTTTATCACTACCTGTGCAAATTAAAAATAATAGTAAATCACATTAAACAAACAGTAGAAGATGGTACAAAAATTTGCATCATACGAATATTATTACAGGTATGGGATCCACTATCCAGAAAGCTCCGAATTATGGAAAGGTTGTCTCCCATAGACTCCATTTTATCCAAATAATCCAAATTTTAAAAAATGATTTCCTGTTTTCTCTGTAATAATAAAACAGTACCTCGTATTGATCCCATCTAAGATATAATTAATTCTTACTGGAAGCAGAAACAGCCCATTTGGGTTTATTTAATGTTTACATAAACTTCAAGCAGACATAAAGTATGAAAATCCAAATTATGGAAATATCCATTATCTGGAAAACCACAAGTCCCGAGCATTCTGGATAACAGGTCCCATACCTGTATAATCCTTACAATTCTTCATTTATATAGCGCCCAACATATTCCTCAGAGTTTTACAGAGATTACTCATCATTGCCATCAATCCCTGTCCCAATCACATTTACACACACTAGGGCCAATTAAATAACCTATATGTTTGTGGAGAGAAAATACAACTCCTGCAGGGGGAGAAAATACAACTCCTTGCAGCAGTTTCACACCTGGTGTCTAAAACAACACAGGAAATATTATCTGCAAAGCAAATGCAATAAGGTTGACGATAATAGCAGGACAAACAAAGCCTCCTCACAACAATAGTCTTTCTTACCTGCATATTCACCCATGTTGATTTCTTCCTCAAAAACATCACTGAATCCATTTCCAGAGTTCAATAAATCCAGTCTCCCGTCTATGAACTAGGTTGGACAAGAAGTAAGTTATCATCATGTTTGTTGATTCTCTTTCCTGTTGGAGATGTCACTGGAAAGGGTCTACTATACCTGCTTGAACAGCTGTAGCTGGATTGCATTCTGAAGGAACGGCCTCAGCCCACTGGAGCGATGGGAAACAAATGTTTCCTCGCAAAAGGTGATAGGTTCCTCCTGCGAAGAAAACAAAACCATTTCACTATCTGAGGTGGTGATTTTTGGACTTCTATTTACTGCAGGTATTAGTCCGGTCATCCAGCAATATGTCTACAAATATAAAGGAGAGAAAATCAAACTGGGATTTGAGGAACATCTAGGTGGTACAATAGGCATTCTAACATTAAAGATCAAATTTTCGCCTGCGAAGGCTTCGTGCCACTTTGCGCCACTTCACCAGGTGCAAATTCACTACGCTAATTCATTAAAATGCAAAGTTGCATCTTGGCAGCCGAACCCTGGTCAAAGGGGTAAAATTCGCACTTTAATGAATTTGCGGAGTAACGATCGTTCTCCTGTGACAAATTGTCCTCTACGCCTGTAAGTAAATTAGCAACAGGGTCAGACTGGGCTGTCGGTGAGATTAGGAATAAGAAGAGGGGACCATCAGGAACTTTTGGAGAGGAGAGAAATATATTGGATTTTTCACTTAGGAACACGTTTGCCATTAGGGCTTAACTATGAATTTTACGTGACATGTTACACTTGAATGTATAAAAATGGTAAAGAAATATACTTATTATATAACACTACTAACGGAATGTAGCGATAATGATGACAGTGTATACAATTTATATGAATTTGGCAATAATGAAGTATGTGCAAAGTTAGAGATTAACTAATTGGTTTGAAAGTTAAACATATATATACTGCTAAAATATAATGTTGTGCAATAATTAATTTTAAGGACTGTGTTGTTAACGAATAATCTGAATACAATGTACAACTTTAGACTATTATGTATAATATAAGGGAAATGGTACATACACCCTGTATAGGTATTATGGGTTAACAAATACAAAGAAAACAGGGATAATTGCCTGCGACCCTGGATTGGTTTTAAACAAAATAAGGGGTGGGATCACCTGGGTTTAAATTCTGTACTCGACTCCTTACTGACAGACACGCCTATGACTAAGCGCCGGAGGGTGCGAAACGCGTATGGTGGGATATGTGGGGTAGTATGTACCGAATACTTTTTTAAATGTGATTATCAATAAATTATTTGTTTTTACTCTAAGAGGCCTTGGGACATATATCTTTTTCGATATAGACCTTTTTGCAGTTTGATTGCCTTTGGAACTGGGGCGGGTCCCTTCAGCCTGTTTGAATAGTCATATGGACTCCCAATCCCTCAATTGATAACTGTCGGGACATCGGCCCAGACACACTCCCAGTTCAGCTGGCCCCACAAAAAAATGTGGGCATGCGTGCCACGGAAACCCTAGGAGGTTTGGAACACAGTGGGCACCCAATCGTCCAGTCTGCTCCTGATTGGCAATGTCCGTGCGGATGCTTTTTCTGGCAAATTTTCACTAGTAATGGCCACTTTGCCCTTCAGTAAATTTGCCCCTTTGTGTTTACAGTGCTGGTCCTCTAAGCAAATGGCTGCACTGTGACCCCTTAGCCATTAGCTCCCCCACACAACAGGAGTACAATTAACTGGATGAAAAGGCGGCAAAGTTCGTACAGCATTATGCCAACAGCTCCATGAGGACATCTGCCACTAAATTTCCAAGGAAAAATGGCATTGCAATCCTGCTTGTAGCCACTGTATCAGTCAGAGAAAGGGTTATTCATTCAATGAAATCCAGTTAAATACACTCAAGATGATTGTCAGTGTATAGTCGAAAAGTCACATTAGCGATATTAATCTGGAAACAAATTTTGGTATGTTGATTCCTTTATTGGATAATGAACTGTTAACGCTGAATGTTTTTTTTAGGTATAAATATTTAATTAATGATATGCTTTATACTGGAGAGATCATTAATGCCAGAGTAAATGTGGAAATATCTGCCTATATTACAATTATTTTGTATGAGCGAGCTTTATTATAAGCATTAGTTAGTAAAGTGAATGAAATCTAACTCTCTGAAGCTATTGATGCTTTCCCTAGTGGCAAGGCATCAGGTCTAACGATCGAAATTTATAAACGATTCAAAAAATAAATTACCCCAAAATTGTGTGAGACCCTTAAGGATGCGGTGCAACACCAGTCCCTACCTTCATCCATGTACAATGCTACAATTGTGCTACTCACCAAGCCTAGTAAAGACCCCAAATATTGTGACGCATATCGCCCAATCTCACTACTTACTACGGATGTTAAAATTTTAGCAAAGGTCTTGGCCATGAGATTGGGTGAAGTAATTCATCACCTGGTTCACGAAGATCAGACCGGGTTCATGCCTGGCAAATCCAAGGCCCTAAATATCCGTAGACTCTACACTAACCTTTCCCTCTCCCATGATAACCAGGGTAGGAGGACTGTGATTGCCCTGGGCATAGCCAAGGCGTTTGACACGGTTGAGTTGCCGTATCTCTGGCAATTGCTGAAAGAATATGGTTTTGGCCCAAACTACATCAATATGGTCAAATTATTATATAATGTTCCTACTGCCTCTATTAAAACTAGTAATATGTCTACCTCTCCACTGAGGTACCAGGCAGGGCTGTCCACTCTCCCCTCTACTGTTTGCATTAGCCATCGAGCCACTGGCCTATCTCATCAGATCTCATAACAATATAACGGGGTTTGTGCTGGGTAATAGGGAGGATCGTATCCAGTTGTATGCAGACGATACCCTCTTATATCTGGGGGATAGAGGTGATTCACTAACAAACGTCCTTAAGGTCTTAGCAGAATTTGGTGATGTCTCTGGACTGGTAATAAATAAATCCAAATCCACTGCCCTTATGCTAGACCCGCTTGCGGAGGAGGAAGACATGTCTCGGAATTTACTTACCTGGGAGTCAAGGTTACAGCCCTCCCCCAGAAATACTTGAATCTTAACTTAGATCCGTTGAATGATTGGATGTCCCAAAAATTTAAGTCATGGGCCAATTTACCGGTTGGACCCACGGGGTGGGTGCATCTTATAAAAATGATTATTTTACCCAAGCTACTCTATGTGCTACAACAAGCTCCTGTATGGATTCCGAAGTCTTACTTTCTTAAAGTGCAAGCCATATTTAGGCAACTGGTGTGGGCTCATTCCAGGCCTCGATTAAAACTTGAAACATTAATGTGTGCTAAAAACAAAGCTGGCTTGGCCCTTCCAGATATGTTTTTATATTATTTGGCAGCACAGTTGTCCCACCTCGCTACATAGGTGGAAGGTTCGCATCACAGAGTGCTGCATTCACTTTGGGCTCAGTTAACTGGCTTTCCTGATAACCCAATAAGTTGGATCCTAGGAAAATCTGTCACTACATCTCAGGCATTACTCTCCCCTCCCATCGGAACCCTCCGTAGGGTGTGGAAAATGGCAAACACTCTTCTTAATTCTCCTGCCACTGACCCATTTACATCATTATGGAGCAACCGAGATTGCACCCTTACTGTTAAAACTAGGTCCGATGAGTCTCTGGTCGGATCATGGCGTGAATACGTTAGTGATGTGTGGCATGATGGCAAACTAATTTCTTTCACGCAATTAAAGGACCAATTCCAAGTCCCACATACCCAATGGCTGACCTTTCACAAGCTCAGCCGTACTCTCAATGCCACACACAAGAGCCACGACTTATCATCCCCTCTTGCTATTTATTAAGAGCGGTCATACGAAAGGTCTGGTCACTATGCTATATGCTAAGTTGCTTCAAGAAGTGCACAAAAACAACCTAGATGGGCTACGGTCAAAATGGGAGGTAGATGTGGGCAGAATCCTGGATGAGGAATGGCAGGAAGCGCAGGATTCCCCTCAGTTAGTATCCCCCAACCATAGATTATGGCTAATTCAACTGTATATTCTCCATAGGGCTTATTACACCCCTGTCAGACTTCATTATATTAATGCCAGCACCCCGGATGTTTGCACTAGATGTGCTTTGGAAAAGGGTACTCTGTTACACATGCTGTGGAGCTGTACTAAGCTCTCCGCATACTGGAGGAAAGTCCTAGACACCTTAGATGCGGTGCTCCAGGTGACTATTATCAGGTCGCCAAAGGTGTGCATCCTGGCCATAATTCAAGACTTGAAGTTGAACTATCACTAGTCATTTTTCCTTCTTGAGGCCTTACTACTAGCTAAGAGATTAATCACTCAGAATTGGAGAGCGGTGGCTCCTCCAACCTTCTCTTCCTGGAAAGCAATAATGCAGGATACCTGTAACACTGAATACTTAATGTACCTGAAAAGGGGAGTCCCCACCAAATTTCATAAAATTTGGGGGCCCTGGGCCGATCTTTACCCCCAACATCCAAGACAACTTCTAGCATTTTAGACTGTCAGGGTTCAGGGAAGGTGAAAGGTGTGATAATAAAGATGTGAACTGTTGTGCCTATGACGTAGCAATGGCTGCATGTTATTCTTTCTGCATTATGTTTTGTCTAAGACGTGTAACATGTGATGCAATGTTCTTCCTTATTTTGATTTTATTTTGTAAACTGCTTATTTTATCTACTCAATAAACTACCCGAATCTAAAAAAAAAAAAAAAAAAAATTATGAAATCTAGGGGACATTTAGCTCAGTCCTTTCTGCCTACTATTCTGAATTGAGCACAATTGCACTAACTGACACAGAGGAAGCCCAGAGCTAATGCCACCTCTGGAACAGGCAGTAGCTCCACAATTGCCTCAGCACCATTTGTCAATAGGAGCAGCGCACTTGCATCTAAAGAATTGGGTGCACTTGTAACGCTTGTGCTGAACACCAGACATGACACCAACAGGCCCACCTTCATGCATGGGCAGACACTAGGGATGTAGCGAACGTCGGAAAAAAAGTTCGCGAACATATTCGCGAACTTGCGCAAAAACGCGAGCGGTTCGCGAACGGTTCGCGAACCCCATAGACTTCAATGGGAAGGCGAACTTTAACATCTAGAAAAGACATTTCTGGCCAGAAAAATGATTTTAAAGTTGTTTAAAGGGTGCAACGACCTGGACAGTGGCATGCCAGAGGGGGATCAAGGGCAAAAATGTATCTGAAAAATCTGCCTGTGTGTGCTTGGAAGAGATAGTGTAGGGGGAGAGCTGTTAGTGATTTCAGGGACAGATGATAGTAAGTTTGCTGGCTAGTAATCTGCTTGATACTGCTCTGTATTGGAGGGACAGAAGTCTGCAGGGATTTGAGGGACATTTTAGCTTAGGTAGCTTTGCTGGCTAGTAATCTACTGTTCTCTTTAAACAACTGCCATACGTTGACCTTGTAGACATTGTTTGCCCAGTTTTTTTTGGTTGCAGCCACTGAAGCACAGTTGCCAGAAAAAATATGCCATATAAATGCTGAAAATAGTCATTTTTTGCCATACGTTGACCTTGTAGGCATTGTTTGCCCAGTTTTTTTGGTCGCAGCCACTGAAGCACAGTTGCCAGAAAAAATATGCCATATAAATGCTGAAAATAGTAATTTTTTGCCATATACGTTGAGTCAACGTATGGCAAAAAATGACTATTTTCAGCATTTATATGGCATATTTTTTCTGGCCTCTGTGCTTCAGTGGCTGCGGCCAAAAAAACTGGGCAAACAATGCCTACAAGGTCAACGTCGTTGACCTTGTAGGCATTGTTTGCCCAGTTTTTTTGGCCGCAGCCACTGAAGCACAGAGGCCAGAAAAATTATGCCATATAAATGCTGAAAATATAAATTTTTTTGGTTGCAGCCACTGAAGCACAGAGGCCAGAAAAATTATGCCATATAAATGCTGAAAATATGCATTTTTTTGGTTGCAGCCACTGAAGCACAGAGGCCAGAAAAATTATGCCATATAAATGCTGAAAATATGCATTTTTTTGGTTGCAGCCACTGAAGCACAGAGGCCAGAAAAATTATGCCATATAAATGCTGAAAATATAAATTTTTTTGGTTGCAGCCACTGAAGCACAGAGGCCAGAAAAATTATGCCATATAAATGCTGAAAATATGCATTTTTTTGGTTGCAGCCACTGAAGCACAGAGGCCAGAAAAATTATGCCATATAAATGCAGAAAATATGCATTTTTTTGGACGCAGCCACTGAAGCACAGTTGCCAGAAAAAATATGCCATATAAATGCTGAAAATAGTCATTTTTTGCCATACGTTGACCTTGTAGACATTGTTTGCCCAGTTTTTTTGGTTGCAGCCACTGAAGCACAGAGGCCAGAAAAAATTAACGTCGTTGACCTTGTAGGCATTGTAGGCATTGTTTGCCCAGTTTTTTTGGCCGCAGCCACTGAAGCACAGAGGCCAGAAAAATTATGCCATATAAATGCTGAAAATATAAATTTTTTTGGTTGCAGCCACTGAAGCACAGAGGCCAGAAAAATTATGCCATATAAATGCTGAAAATATGCATTTTTTTGGTTGCAGCCACTGAAGCACAGAGGCCAGAAAAATTATGCCATATAAATGCTGAAAATATAAATTTTTTTGGTTGCAGCCACTGAAGCACAGAGGCCAGAAAAATTATGCCATATAAATGCTGAAAATATGCATTTTTTTGGTTGCAGCCACTGAAGCACAGAGGCCAGAAAAATTATGCCATATAAATGCAGAAAATATGCATTTTTTTGGACGCAGCCACTGAAGCACAGTTGCCAGAAAAAATATGCCATATAAATGCTGAAAATAGTCATTTTTTGCCATACGTTGACCTTGTAGACATTGTTTGCCCAGTTTTTTTGGTTGCAGCCACTGAAGCACAGAGGCCAGAAAAAATTAAACCAGTAGGGTTTGCACCCTAGTTTGTAACGGTGGCGGAGGGAGGAGGAGGACGCTAAAGGACAGCTGTGTGTGGATTCATGAGGCTTGAAGAGAAGGATAGCTGCATAGAAGTCAGAACAAGTCTTCCGGCGTGCAGTAACCCTCCGAGATCCACCCCTCATTCATTTTAATAAAGGTCAGGTAATCGACACTTTTGTGACCTAGGCGAGTTCTCTTCTCAGTTACAATCCCTCCTGCTGCACTGAAGGTCCTTTCTGAGAGCACACTTGAGGCTGGGCAAGACAAGAGGTTCATGGCAAATTGTGACAGCTCTGGCCACAGATCAAGCCTGCGCACCCAGTAGTCCAGGGGTTCATCGCTCCTCAGAGTGTCGATATCTGCAGTTAATGCCAGGTAGTCCGCTACCTGCCGGTCGAGGCGTTCTTTGAGGGTGGATCCAGAAGGGTTGTGGCGCTGCCTTGGACAGAAAAACATTTGCATGTCTGACGTTACAGACTGGCCAAAGGGCTTTGTCCTTGCAGGTGTGCTCGTGGCAGGATTACTGGCACCTCTGCCCCTGGAATGTTGATGAGTTCCTGAAGTGACATCACCCTTAAAAGCATTGTACAACATGTTTTGCAGGCTGGTTTGTAAATGCCGCATCTTTTCGGACTTGTGGTATGTTGGTAACATTTCTGACACTTTATGCTTGTACCGAGGGTCTAGTAGCGTTGCGACCCAGTACAATTCCTTCTCCTTAAGCCTCTTGATACGGGGGTCCTTCAACAGGCATGACAGCATGAAAGACCCCATTCTCACAAGGTTGGATGCAGAGCTATCCATCTCCGCTTCCTCATTATCAAGGACTGCATCATCCACCGTCTCCTCCCCCCAGCCACGTACAAGACCAGGGGTCCCCAAAAGGTCACCACTAGCCCCCTGGGAAGCCTGCTCCTGTTGGTCCTCCTCCTCCTCCTCCACAAAGCCACCTTCCTCCTCTGACTCCACTTCTGGCACCTCTCCCTGCGTTGCAGCAGGTGCCTGGCTTCGTTCTGGTGATTCCGACCAGAAATCGTGCGCTTCCAGCTCCTCGTCACGCTGGTCTACAGCCTCATCTGTCACTCGTCGCACGGCACGCTCCAGGAATAAAGCGAAGGGTATTAGGTCGCTGATGGTGCCTTCGGTGCGACTGACCATATTTGTCACCTCTTCAAAAGGTCGCATGAGCCTGCAGGCATCGCGCATAAGCACCCAGTAACGGGGGAAAAAAATCCCCAGCTGTGCAGATCCAGTCCTACCACCCAGTTCAAAAAGGTACTCGTTGACGGCCCTTTGTTGTTGCAGCAGACGTTCCAACATAAGGAGCGTTGAATTCCAGCGAGTCTGGCTGTCAGAAATCAAACGCCTGACTGGCATGTTGTAGCGCTGCTGAATGTCAGCAAGGCGTGCCATGGCTGTGTAGGAACGTCTGAAATGGGCCGACACCTTTCTGGACTGGGTGAGAACGTCCTGGAATCCTGGGTACTTGGAGACAAAACGTTGGACTATTAAATTTAACACATGTGCCATGCAGGGCACATGTGTTAAATTGCCTAGTCTCAACGCTGCCAACAGATTGCTTCCATTGTCACACACCACTTTTCCGATCTGCAGTTGGTGTGGGGTCAGCCACCGATCGGCCTGTGACTGCAGAGATGACAGGAGTACAGATCCGGTATGGTTTTTGCTTTCCAGGCACGTCATCCCCAAGACAGCGTGACAACGGCGTACCTGGCACGTCGAATAGCCTAGGGGGAGCTGGGGGTGCACAGGTGTGGAGGAGGAGAAGGAGGACCCAGCAGCAGAGTAAGAAGAAGAAGAAGACGAGGTAGAGAGCGATGGAGGAGTAGAGGTGGTGGCAGAACCGCATGCAATCCGTGGCGGTGACACCAACTCCACTGTTGTTGTTGAGCTACCCATTCCCTGCTTCCCAGCCATTACCAAGTTCACCCAGTGGGCAGTGTAGGTGACATACCTGCCCTGACCATGCTTGGAGGACCATGCGTCAGTAGTCATATGGACCTTTGGCCCAACACTAAGTGACAGAGATGCGGTAACTTGGCTCTGCACATGTTGGTACAGGTGTGGTATTCCCTTTTTAGCAAAAAAATTGCGGCTGGGTACCTTCCACTGCGGTGTCCCAATTGCTACAAATTTGCGGAAGGCCTCAGAGTCCACCAGCTGGTATGGTAAAAGCTGGCGGGCTAAGAGTGCAGACAAGCCAGCTGTCAGACGCCGGGCAAGGGGGTGACAGTCAGACATTGGCTTCTTACGCTCAAACATGGCCTTCACAGAAACTTGGCTGGTGGCAGATGACTGGGAATGGGAACAGGTGGTCAAGGTGGAAGGCGGAGTGGAGGGTGGTTCAGACGGGTCAAGGAGAGCAGAGGTAGAGCAGTAAGATGCTGGACCAGAAGGAGTGTGGCTTTTAGTTTGCCTGTTGCCTTTGAGGTGTTGCTCCCAAAGTGCTTTGTGCTTGCCGCTCATGTGCCTTCGCATAGAAGTTGTACCTATGTGGCTGTTGGGCTTACCAAGGCTCAGTTTCTGACTGCACTCATTGCAAATTACAATGCTTTTGTCAGAGGCACACACATTAAAAAAATCCCACACTGCTGACTTTTTGGAAGTGTGCGATCTGGCGGTAACAGTAGAAGTTGGCGGCATTGGCGGCAATGGCGGGTGCGTTGGCCGGCTGAACACAGGTGCCGATACATGTTGTTGCCCTACTGATCCCTGCGGGCTGTCCTCCCTGCTTCTTCTAAGTCTTATTCTCCTACTGCCTCTCTGACTCTCCGTCTCTCCATCTGAACTACCCTCCTCTTGCTCTCTTCTACTAGGCACCCCACAAAACATCAATCTCCTCATCATCATTCTCCTCAGATGCATCAATTTCTTCTGACACATCACAGAAGGAAGCAGCAGCGGGGACCTCCTCCTCATCACTCATTATGTCCATCTCTATCGTGTTCTCTGCCAGAATTAAATCTGGTGTAAGGTCCTCATCTCCTTCATCTTCTTCTGGCAATAATGGTTGCGCATTACTCAGTTCAAGAAACTCATGGGAAAATAACTCCTCTGACCCCAGTGAAGAAGGGGCACCGGTGGTGGAGGAAGTGTTACGTGGGGTGGCCATAGCAGTGGAGGATGAGGAGGATGTTGTGGTAAAGTTAGAAACGGTAGAGGATGGGGTGTGCTGTGTAAGCCAGTCAACTACCTCTTCAGCATTTTGGGAGTTCAGGGTCATTGGCTTTTTAAAACTGGGCAATTTGCTAGGGCCACAGGATTGCATAGCAGCACGGCCCCTAGCACGGCCTCTGCGTGGCGGCCTGCCTTTGCCTGGCATTATTTTTAAAAAAACAACAACAACAACAAAAACTCAGTTGGTTTTTCTGGAAACGATAATACACACAGCTAGATGGCGGGTTGAAGAAAACACTGTGCAAATAATGCCTACAAGGTCAACGTATACACTACTACAGCGGTGGATACGGATTACGTAAAATATATGAATGCTGCTTGAAAAAAAGTAACTCAAGTGGTTTTTCTAGAGACGATAATATTATCAATATTTAGACAAAATGTGAACAAGCTCACACAGCTAGATGGCGGGTTGAAGAAAACAGTGTGCAAATAATGCCTACAAGGTCAACGTATACACTACTACAGCGGTGGATACGGATTACGTAAAATATATTATGGCTGCTTGAAAAAAGTCACTCCGGTGTTTTTTCTGGAGACGGTAATATTATGGATATTTAGACAGAATGTGAACAAGGTCACACAGCTAGATGGCGGGTTGAAGAAAACAGTGTGCAAATAATGCCTACAAGGTCAACGTATACACTACTACAGCGGTGGATACGGATTACGTAAAATATATTATGGCTGCTTGAAAAAAGTCACTCCGGTGTTTTTTCTGGAGACGGTAATATTATGGATATTTAGACAGAATGTGAACAAGGTCACACAGCTAGATGGCGGGTTGAAGAAAACACTGTGCAAATAATGCCTACAAGGTCAACGTATACACTACTACAGCGGTGGATACGGATTACGTAAAATATATGAATGCTGCTTGAAAAAAAGTAACTCAAGTGGTTTTTCTAGAGACGATAATATTATCAATATTTAGACAAAATGTGAACAAGCTCACACAGCTAGATGGCGGGTTGAAGAAAACAGTGTGCAAATAATGCCTACAAGGTCAACGTATACACTACTACAGCGGTGGATACGGATTACGTAAAATATATTATGGCTGCTTGAAAAAAGTCACTCCGGTGTTTTTTCTGGAGACGGTAATATTATGGATATTTAGACAGAATGTGAACAAGGTCACACAGCTAGATGGCGGGTTGAAGAAAACACTGTGCAAATAATGCCTACAAGGTCAACGTATACACTACTACAGCGGTGGATACGGATTACGTAAAATATATGAATGCTGCTTGAAAAAAAGTAACTCAAGTGGTTTTTCTAGAGACGATAATATTATCAATATTTAGACAAAATGTGAACAAGCTCACACAGCTAGATGGCGGGTTGAAGAAAACAGTGTGCAAATAATGCCTACAAGGTCAACGTATACACTACTACAGCGGTGGATACGGATTACGTAAAATATATTATGGCTGCTTGAAAAAAGTCACTCCGGTGTTTTTTCTGGAGACGGTAATATTATGGATATTTAGACAGAATGTGAACAAGGTCACACAGCTAGATGGCGGGTTGAAGAAAACACTGTGCAAATAATGCCTACAAGGTCAACGTATACACTACTACAGCGGTGGATACGGATTACGTAAAATATATGAATGCTGCTTGAAAAAAAGTAACTCAAGTGGTTTTTCTAGAGACGATAATATTATCAATATTTAGACAAAATGTGAACAAGCTCACACAGCTAGATGGCGGGTTGAAGAAAACAGTGTGCAAATAATGCCTACAAGGTCAACGTATACACTACTACAGCGGTGGATACGGATTACGTAAAATATATTATGGCTGCTTGAAAAAAGTCACTCCGGTGTTTTTTCTGGAGACGGTAATATTATGGATATTTAGACAGAATGTGAACAAGGTCACACAGCTAGATGGCGGGTTGAAGAAAACACTGTGCAAATAATGCCTACAAGGTCAACGTATACACTACTACAGCGGTGGATACGGATTACGTAAAATATATGAATGCTGCTTGAAAAAAAGTAACTCAAGTGGTTTTTCTAGAGACGATAATATTATCAATATTTAGACAAAATGTGAACAAGCTCACACAGCTAGATGGCGGGTTGAAGAAAACAGTGTGCAAATAATGCCTACAAGGTCAACGTATACACTACTACAGCGGTGGATACGGATTACGTAAAATATATGAATGCTGCTTGAAAAAAAGTAACTCAAGTGGTTTTTCTAGAGACGATAATATTATCAATATTTAGACAAAATGTGAACAAGCTCACACAGCTAGATGGCGGGTTGAAGAAAACAGTGTGCAAATAATGCCTACAAGGTCAACGTATACACTACTACAGCGGTGGATACGGATTACGTAAAATATATTATGGCTGCTTGAAAAAAGTCACTCCGGTGTTTTTTCTGGAGACGGTAATATTATGGATATTTAGACAGAATGTGAACAAGGTCACACAGCTAGATGGCGGGTTGAAGAAAACACTGTGCAAATAATGCCTACAGGGCAAATAATGCCTAAAAGGTCAACTTATACACTACTACAGCGGTAGTAAAATAAAAAAAAGTAAAATAAAAAAAAATGAATATTAAAAAAAAAAATTAAAGTTGGTGCTGCTGAACTACTAGGAGCAGCAGATTAGCACACCAGTCCCACTCCCCAACACTGCTAGACTAATAGCACTGGGCTCTTATAGTAGTAGTAGTAGTAGTAGTAAAACAACAAAAAAATAAATAAAAGCAGTCCTTACAAGGACTACTGTTATTGCAGCAGTCAGCAGATGAGATCAGAAGCAGGACAGCTGCCCACTGCAGCTACATACAGAGCACTGCAGTAGAAGGTAGATTACTAGCCAGCAAAGCTACCTAAGATAAAATGTCCCTCAAACCCCTGCAGACTTCTGTCCCTCCAATAACAGAGCAGTATCAAAACGATTACTAGCCAGCAAACTTTCAACTGTCCCTGAAATCACTAACAGGCAGCAGCTCTCTCCCTACACTATCTCTTCAGCACACACAGGCAGAGTGAAAAAACGCTGCAGGGCTTCGGTTTTTATAGGGAAGGGGAGTGGTCCAGGGGAGAGCTTCCTGATTGGCTGCCATGTACCTGCTGGTCTGGGGTGAGAGGGCAAAAAAAGCGCCAACAATGGCGAACCCAAAATGGCGAACGTCGCGCGACGTTCGCGAACTTCCGGCGAGCGCGAACACCCGATGTTCGCGCGAACAAGTTCGCCGGCGAACAGTTCGCGACATCTCTAGCAGACACTAGGACCAATGTCAGACTGGGCTGCTGCCTCAGGGCACTCCACTCCAGCCACAAAGCCCTCCGAGCCCCCTGCCCTAGCTGTAACCCCCTCTGGCAGATGGGTATCCCCCATGCCTACCTTCTTTCTTGCAGAGGCCCAAGGAGGGTGGTCAGAAGAAGCGGCTTTGCCCAGGGATTGGGTCTGGGGATGTGGGGTCCATGAGGGCCAAGGCCCACTGGGTTTTTCTGGTGTCCCGCTGGCCCAGTCCAACCCTGACTAGGACAATGCCGCCTAGGGGCTAGGGTTACCGCCTTTTGGCCTAGTTGAATCTGGGCAGGGCAGTGACACAATGGGAGTGAGTCTGTGGTGCTGCATAGGTGGGTCGTGATGTCAGGGGCAGGACTATGATGCGGTGATTGGCTGATCACTGCATCAATTATAAGGAATCCTGCCTGGTTTTCCTAATCTGGAAAACCAGACAGGCTGTTTTGACCAGGGCAGCCCTTCAAAAAACATTGCATTATGTGAAAAGAAAAACATGGTGATTGCCAACACCAGTTTAAATTCAAGGGGAAGATTTACTCAGCTTTGAACTAGGAACATTTTTAAAGGATCTTCTGGATTACACAATTTCACTCTATTGTTTCTTGATAGTTTACTAAAGCAACATATTTCCATTCCTCACGGTTATATTGGCTACTCTGAGCAGCACAGAGCTGAACTCTAACACATGATTAATTGGAAAGCTGGAACATGAGTGAGATAGAGATGACTCGCATTTTTTCTTTCATTGATATGCCCATAACAGATTATCAACTAATAATAAACCTGCCCTTATATATCACAAACGTGCATTTTAAAATAAGCCAAAAAAGGGAATGCTGGCCTTGGTGCATAGTACATATTTTACCAACTAAGCAGACTCATTGAATTCAACTTAAAAAGTTCCAGTTCAAACCACAAAAACAGTAGAAAGAAGGAAGTTATCCAACAAATTTTACTATTCTTTTTTTTTTCTCCACTGCGCCTAAGAAACCTTTATGTTCCAAAATCTACAGGGGTAATATACTGCGTGTTATTGAGTTTATATTTCTGAGCTGTATTTGATGATCTCATTAGTCCCAGCATATATTTCAGGGCTTTAGAGAATCTAACTAATGTGAGGTGAAGGGGTTTCTTAAACCTCCTTTGGCTTGTTTTATTGGAGCTTGTTAAAAAAAAAAAAGTTGTTACAGCTTCCTGATGTTTTTCGAGAATTGTACAGTCCTCAAATGTAAAGGCAAACTTATTTCAGACACAGCAGGGAAAATAATAGCCTGCTTTAGCTTGATGGGAGCGGAGCACAAATTAGCGAAATAGGAGGAAGGATAAGGCATCAATACTGTGAGATTAAATTGATTGATTTAGGAAGAACAAAAACATCAACAAGAGAAGTTTTACAAGCGGTGGGAGTCTGAAGGTAAGAAAGCAATGAACTGGGAAGTTCATCTCATCTGTTCCAGCATAAATAACATACAGGCTGCAGTTGTGCTTCAATCACATTAGCCAGCAGCAGTATACAGTAGTTACAGGGTCGCTGGAGATAAACAAGAACAAAGGCTTTACATCAGTGGTGTAACTAGATGTTACTGGCCTCACAGCAAATTAAGTTTAGGGCCCCAAACATATCCAGAGGTTGTCCTGTTCTACCAATAGATATTGCAATTGCTCATTATTTGGGCCTCATGGGGCCCCCTATACCTCCTTGGCCCCCTGCAATTGCAGGCTCTGCTTCACCTGTCGTTATGCCCTTGGTTTATATGATGGTTTCAAGTGTCTCTTATTTTTCCTAGGGGACTAATAGACTATATTATCATCATTGGCTTTGTGACCCAAAAATGGGAAACCAAAAAATGGGAAACCTGTATCCAGCAAGCTCTGCATTAAGGTTGTCTTCCATAGACTCCATTTAATCCAAATTTTTAAAAGTGATTTCCTTTACCTTGTACTTGAACCAAACTAAGATATAATTGATCCGTATTGGAGGCAAACCCAGCCTATTGGGTTTATTTAATGTTTACATGATTTTCTAGTAGACTTAAGTTATGAAGATCAAAATTACAGAAAGATCCGTTATCCAGAAAACCCCAGGACACGAGTATTCTGGATAACAGGTCCCATACCTGTACCATGCAATAACTAAGCTGCTTGAAATCCTATAGGTGGTAAAACAATCATGAAGCATGATAGAACATATTTTTTAGAACATGGCAGAAAATCCTCCATACCCAGATAAACCCAGGTATTCTGGATAACAGATCTCATACCTGCACCATTTTATAAAGATTACACAAATGGGGGGATCCACGTGTACACAAAGGTCGACTTTTAGCAATATTATCATAGCAAGCTCTACTACCTTCAATGTATGGTCAGGATGTTGATACAGTGCCACAAAAACATGTGTATATATGTGTCTATACACTGCTTGAACCATTTCTGTAGCCAGGCAATCTAGTTGATCTGGTTTTGGACAGTGATCTGCTGCCTGGAGATCAGATCATACACAAGGGAATGAAGTACAGGTATGGGATGCTTAATCCAGAAACCCATTATTCAGGAAGCTCCCAAGGCTGTCTCCTATAGACTCCATTATAATCAAAATTTTAAAAATGATTTATTTATCATTTACTCTGTAATAATAAAACAGCACCTTGTACTTGATCCAAACTAAGATATAATTAATCTGTAATTTCTGTAGAGGTTGTGGACAAAACAGGCTCAAAACCGCAGAAGCTTTGCTGCAAGGTTTATTCAACACAACATGTTTCGAGCATTGTGGCTCTTTGTCAAGTGTTCACAGGTGCACATCATACAAAAGACTTTAAATACATTTGACTCCTCCCCTCCACCGTGATTGGTAGATAAATTAGCTTAAAAACTTAGTTTAAAAGACAAGGTCATCAAAGGTTACTGCATCGGGGGTTTGTTCGCCTAAACTCCATTTCGATCCAATCTTATGTGTATCAATTGGTGTTCCCACCATTAGTGCCAAGTGTCCATTATTAAAAGTCCATATTAAAGTGTCCATTAAAATCCATTCGTTACACTTTACCCCCTTGTACTGCAATGAAGCCTACAAGAAAGAGTCCAGAATTGCTTCTAGTATTCACATACATGTGATCAATCATTTTGTATACTGTAAACTGAGCAAAAAAATTGAGCAAACAAATTGCACAGACATAATACTTAATACTTAATATTTAGTTTACCTGCCTCAATAGCGATACTGCCCAGTTTCTCTTACCACTCTGTAGTGCTGTAACTGTAGATTCTTGTTTCTATTCTAATCTGTATCTAAGGGCAGCCGCATTTCTCTGGAAAGGATACAAAGTTATATTAGTACACAGATATAGCAACGTAGTATATTTATACCCATTTATTCTAAAACTTACAGAAAACTTGCAACATTCCATTGGTCATTCATACCTGCTGGGGCTAAACTATTCAGTTTCTTTATCCAAATTGCTTCCTTCTGTAATAATAGTTTTTTAACATCACCTCCTCTTTGAGGTGGCTCTACCACCTCTAGCACCAACCATTTTAGCTGGAACACATGGTGTTTATTTATGTTAAAATGACGTGAAACAGGGGTGTCATTAGCTGTGCCATTTTTAAAGTTACGGATGTCCCCTTTATGTTCCTTAATCCTCTCTTTAACCTTGCGAATTGTTTGTCCCACGTATACTATGCCACACGGGCATTTTAACATGTAGACCACATGTTCTGATTCACAAGTTGCATAGCTGTGTAGCTGGATGTTACTTCCCTTTGTCGGGTGTTGTACTTTGTCCCCTTTTATAATAGATGGGCAACAGACACAGCTTAGACAAGGAAATGTGCCTTTAATGGGTTTACCTTTAAACAGTTTCCGCATTCTGCTTACTTTTGGTTCCGCAGGACAAAGTATATCTCTGACTGTATAGCCCCGTTTATAACAGAATAGTGGTATATCTGTGGTGGTTTTACTTAGGGCTTTGTCGTTCTGTAAAATAGGCCAAAATTTCTTAACAATTTTTTCCACATTCTTGCTATGTCTACCATAGAGGCTTACCAAAGGGATTCTATTATTTTCCATTTTTCTTTGTTTCTCAATTAATAATGTTTCTCTAGGTATTTTTTCCACCTTCTTTGCCATGGAGGTCAGTCTCTCTTTCTTATACCCTTTCTCTGTGAAACGTTCAATCAACTCTCCTGCGGCTGTCTGATACCCGCCTTCCTCTGAAGCAATTCTCCTAGCTCGCATGAATTGGCCTTTTGGTATGGCATTAATGCATTTAGGATTGTGGAAACTTGATGCATTCAGGAGGTTATTACGATCTGTGCTTTTCCTATACAGATCTGTGCAAATTTTATCATTCTTTAATGTTAATTGAACATCTAAGAAATTAAGAGATTTTATTGCCACCTCTTTGGTGAACTTAATTGTGGGGTGGCTTTGATTTGCTTCTTTCACCATGGTGTGGAATTTCTCTATGTCTCCTTCCCAGACTACTAGGATATCGTCCACATATCTTTGGTATGTTACAATATGTTTTTTGTATCTATGCTGCAGAAAGAATTTATTTTCTAGATGGTGTACAAATAAATTGGCAAACGCTGGGGCAACTGCAGCACCCATCGATGTCCCCTGGGTCTGCCAATAGTACTCCCCCTTAAACCTAAAATAGTTCTTTTTAAGAACCATAGTAAGGCAGTCTAGCAGAAAATATATCAGGTTGTTTGGCAGATTAGTTTCAAGTAAGTACTCTTCTACACACCTTATACCTTCCTCCTGTGGAATAGACGTATAGCGTCTATACGTGGCGTGAGGAGCGGAGGAGGCAGTGGGTCTATCAAGGCGACGGGGAGCCCGTGAGCCAGACCGGCCGGCCAGACCCCTACCCAGATAGGTTTCAGCCGGCATATCGATACGGCGCGAGGAATGCTAACAGGAGGAGGGGGCGCGAGTACACTGCTTACCAACCACGCTACACCAGGGAGCGTTCGTCAGACAGCAGCAGGAGCAGCACTTCTACGCCTTCCACCAGCAGCACGAGTAACCCCAGCAGCAACCACAGCGTGCCTTTTTTAGGAGGAACACACGAGCAGCAACAAAGAAGAAATCCAAGGGAACCAATTCAAAGGGAGCAATATCCGAGCAGGAAAAGGAGATAAAGGTAAAAAACATTATACTTAATATCTCGTCTTATACTCTTACTCCTGCTGAAGAAAAAGTCCTAAATAAAGGACTAGGATTTGTCCCTACATACCAGGTTGATTTCACCACCTGGGAAATTGACTTTCAAAAATGTATAAGGAATTTGAAAATTAAAATGTGTTTTCCTAAGATAGATCCGGTATTAGACCCTAGTAGAAACGTAACTGATACATGTCCTTTTAAAAAAACCAGCAGTTTTGTACCTACGGTTAATAATGATGCCTTAAGTGCTTTCGAATGTGTGGTCACCTCAGAGGTTAAAAAAGAGTTTGAAACCTTACATACAGGGAAACATAATTTATCCTTCAACGAAAGAGCAGCCTTGGAAAAACTTAAAAATAATGAATTAATTGTGATTAAAAAAGCTGACAAAGGAGGCGCCATAGTCGTGATGGATAAATGTATGTATGAAAAAGAGGTGATGCGGCAGTTAGATACCCCAGGGAACTATTTGAAAATCCCTAGAGATCCTACCCATGATATAAAAAAAGAAATAATGTATATGGTTAATGATGCATTGCTAAATGGTACAATTAGTAAAAAAACTGCAAATTTTCTAGTAATAGACCATCCTAGAATCCCAGTATTATACTTATTGCCAAAGGTACATAAATCTGTGCAGAATCCACCAGGTCGCCCTATTATATCTGGAATAGGTTCAGTTTTAGAACCATTGAGCAAATTTGTTGATTTTTACCTGCAGCCATTGATTAAACAATTACCTAATTGTTTGAAAGACACAAGGGAACTTTTAAGGAAAATTAATACACTAGAAGGGGTGAATGAAAACTGCACATTGTGTAGTATAGACATAGAAAGCCTCTATACGTCTATTCCACAGGAGGAAGGTATAAGGTGTGTAGAAGAGTACTTACTAGAAACTAATCTGCCAAACAACCTGATATATTTTCTGCTAGACTGCCTTACTATGGTTCTTAAAAAGAACTATTTTAGGTTTAAGGGGGAGTACTATTGGCAGACCCAGGGGACATCGATGGGTGCTGCAGTTGCCCCAGCGTTTGCCAATTTATTTGTACACCATCTAGAAAATAAATTCTTTCTGCAGCATAGATACAAAAAACATATTGTAACATACCAAAGATATGTGGACGATATCCTAGTAGTCTGGGAAGGAGACATAGAGAAATTCCACACCATGGTGAAAGAAGCAAACCCCACAATTAAGTTCACCAAAGAGGTGGCAATAAAATCTCTTAATTTCTTAGATGTTCAATTAACATTAAAGAATGATAAAATTTGCACAGATCTGTATAGGAAAAGCACAGATCGTAATAACCTCCTGAATGCATCAAGTTTCCACAATCCTAAATGCATTAATGCCATACCAAAAGGCCAATTCATGCGAGCTAGGAGAATTGCTTCAGAGGAAGGCGGGTATCAGACAGCCGCAGGAGAGTTGATTGAACGTTTCACAGAGAAAGGGTATAAGAAAGAGAGACTGACCTCCGTGGCAAAGGAGGTGGAAAAAATACCTAGAGAAACATTATTAATTGAGAAACAAAGAAAAATGGAAAATAATAGAATCCCTTTGGTAAGCCTCTATGGTAGACATAGCAAGAATGTGGAAAAAATTGTTAAGAAATTTTGGCCTATTTTACAGAACGACAAAGCCCTAAGTAAAACCACCACAGATATACCACTATTCTGTTATAAACGGGGCTATACAGTCAGAGATATACTTTGTCCTGCGGAACCAAAAGTAAGCAGAATGCGGAAACTGTTTAAAGGTAAACCCATTAAAGGCACATTTCCTTGTCTAAGCTGTGTCTGTTGCCCATCTATTATAAAAGGGGACAAAGTACAACACCCGACAAAGGGAAGTAACATCCAGCTACACAGCTATGCAACTTGTGAATCAGAACATGTGGTCTACATGTTAAAATGCCCGTGTGGCATAGTATACGTGGGACAAACAATTCGCAAGGTTAAAGAGAGGATTAAGGAACATAAAGGGGACATCCGTAACTTTAAAAATGGCACAGCTAATGACACCCCTGTTTCACGTCATTTTAACATAAATAAACACCATGTGTCCCAGCTAAAATTGTTGGAGCTAGAGGTGGTAGAGCCACCTCAAAGAGGAGGTGATGTTTAAAAACTATTATTACAGAAGGAAGCAATTTGGATAAAGAAACTGAATAGTTTAGCCCCAGCAGGTATGAATGACCAATGGAATGTTGCAAGTTTTCTGTAAGTTTTAGAATAAATGGGTATAAATATACTACGTTGCTATATCTGTGTACTAATATAACTTTGTATCCTTTCCAGAGAAATGCGGCTGCCCTTAGATACAGATTTGAATAGAAACAAGAATCTACAGTTACAGCACTACAGAGTGGTAAGAGAAACTGGGCAGTATCGCTATTGAGGCAGGTAAACTAAATATTAAGTATTAAGTATTATGTCTTTGTGCAATTTGTTTGCTCAATTTTTTTGCTCAGTTTACAGTATACAAAATGATTGATCACATGTATGTGAATACTAGAAGCAATTCTGGACTCTTTCTTGTAGGCTTTATTGCAGTACAAGGGGGTAAAGTGTAACAAATGGATTTTAATGGACACTTTAATATGGACTTTTAATAATGGACACTTGGCACTAATGGAGGGAACACCAATTGATACACAAAAGATTGGATCGAAATGGAGGTTAGGCGAACAAACCCCCGATGCAGTAACCTTTGATGACCCCTAGGTTCCAAACATTCTCGATAACAGGCCCCATACGTGTAATAGGTGGATAAACAGGTATTGCAAAACAGTGGGCTAAAATTGACCATTCTACTGTTTGAAAACAAACATATAAAAATGGCTGCCTAAAGTGACCAAATACAGCAAAAAACCCATCTGTAACCGTCTCCAATATGATGCATTGTGATTCTTTACATTCCTTTACATTTGACCAATCTTATCTTCCTTACATCTACATTTTCCTGTACATATACAACTATATCAGTTTGTATACTGTATATCACAGTTGTTAAACATTATTATACAGGTATGGAAACTGCTATCCAAAATGCTCAGGACCTGGGGTTTTTCAGATAAAAGATCTTTCTATAATTTGGATCTTCATACCTTAAGTCTAGTAGAAAATCATGTAAACATTGAATAGCCCCAATAGGCTGGATCTGCTTCTAATAAGGATTAATTATATCTCAGTTAGGATCAAGTACAAGGTACTGTTTTATTATTACAGAGAAAAAGGAAATCATTTTTAAAAATTTGGATCATTTGATTATAATGGAGTCTATGGGAGATGGCCATTCCATAACTTGGAGCTTTCTGGAATACAGGTTTCCAGATAATGCATCCCATACCTGTATCACAGAATGAGCAATAACCTATACATTGAGTAGACGAAATGCTATTCTAAAGTTCTTGTTCAACTATATATTTGCCTATAAGCTGCCCTTAAAGTGATACTGACACTTACATTTTTCTTTTCAAAATATTAATCTTAATTAAAAGTTACCTATAGGTCATGTTGATCGCTTTTCACAGATATTTCTGCTTTTGTAAGAAATTGTCACTTGAAGTTCCTAAACCTGGCTGTTTTGACTGTCACTTTTCAGCCTGCCAGTTAGAGTTTCTAACGCTAACTGACTACTTCTGCGCAAATATGGCAGCCCCCTCTCATAGAGGAACATGGAGGTAAGAAAGGTAATATAAAAGCATCAGGCTTGGCAAATACTTATATGGCAAAATTAAAAATTGTATCCAAAGACAATATTATGATAAGTATAAAAAAAGGATATTTTCTGGTGTCAGTATCTCTTTAAGTAAAAAAGAATACCTAGAAACCAAAAACTAGGGTTAGGATCTTCTTTATTGATTAATAAACAGAGAAATGCTAAGACACAACAACAGAATTGTTTAGGGCCGACCTGACACAGAAGTTGAGAGCATTAATTACAACTTCATGGCAATGATTTGCCAGATATGTATTCCGGCCTGATCATGATGGATAAGTCACTTTGTATCTGTAATGAATTGTTGCGAGATTGTTCACAGCAGATGTTGGCACAATGGTGGAGAAAATAAATTTGTAATAAAAGATACAGGCCGCAGCGGAGCAATACTGAATTCTAATAAAGAGCTGGGTCTAATGAAAGCTGTGAATGATGCGGAGTTACGAGAAGAAAATCAAAATATGGAATGTGCAGCTGAATTCCAAAACAAACCTATATAAAGTGCTTCTGAACAAGAGAACCAACAGCCCACCCACTAAATAAAGATTCTTTCACATTCTCCTCCACAACACCGACTTTCCTAAAATCGCTCCTGTTTTATTGCTCGGGAGGAATGATATGTTGTTACTGTAGTAACAGCACAGTCCCATATTCCCTCCCGAGAAACAATCATTCTATCTCTTTAGAGCTACTTCTATGGAACAGGCTTTTATGATATTACCCACTTCATTTCATACATGAAGAGAAAAGTGATTGGCCACTTTAGGTCAGGAATCACTATCCTTACCCCCCTACAGCCTGGGACAATCGTGGCCCCTGGGCTGTCACCCTGGGCTGTCACCCTGGGCTCACCTTTTTGGATGGGTTCCACAATGCTAATGCAGAGAAATGTAATTGCACTCTATGTGCTAAAAGAGACAAATTTTAGGTTTGAAAATCTGAAATTTGCCTTTTAAAGGTACCAGGAGCTGGAGTCTTGCACCAGGTCGAGTAACCTCTAGAATAGTCGGAAAGCGGTTGGGCTCTGGGTAGAAAATCCTTGATTACCTGGGTCAGTAAGTTATAGGGTTTGAGTCAGGTAGCGGCTTTGGGTAGGGGGATGTTTTGTTTGGCAGGTGCAGGTCGGGTAAGGGGTCTGGGTTGGGCACAGGTCCTTCCAATTGGACCCATTCAGAAATCTACCAGGAGCAGCATTTTTGCAGTCTCTGGTAACCAGTGGAGCGCTGCCGCCTGAGGTGAGTTTCGCTGCCTACAGCTGTGGTTCAGAAGCAAACTCTTTAGCAGGGGCACTGCTCCAATAAGGTGTGTTGAGAATCTCGCCTCAGGTGGCAGCACCCCACTAGTTACCAGGGGCGGCAAAAAAGCTGGCGCTGGAACTTTTTTTTACACCGGAAATTTGGCTCTTCTAGCACAGAGAGTGCAATGATGCTCTCTGCACTAGCCTCCTGGACCCCTCCGCCGGCGCTGTGGACCCCCCCCTCCTGCGCAATAAGGCGGAAAGGCCCCTGGGACAGACAATTCACTGATACTGCCTAAGGAGTTAAAGCCTGTACTGGGGTCTAAATTATTCAGAAAAAGACAAAACAATTAATAAACACAGTCAGAAACACTGTACAAAGAGGACTGATTTCTACGTATACAGGTATGTGATCAGTTATCCAGAATGCTCGAGACCTGAGGTTTTCCAGATAAGAGATCTTTCTTTAATTTGGATCTCCAAATCTACAGTCTATTAATCATTTAAACATTAATTAAACCTAAAATGGTTGTTTTGCATCCGATTAGAATTCATTATATCTTAGTTTGGATCAAGTCCAAGGTACCGTTTAATTAATACAGAGACAAAGGAGATCATTTTAAAAAGAGTAAATTATGGGAGTCTATGGGAGACATCCTTTGCATAATTTGGATCTTTCAGATTCTTTGTTCTATGTATTGGAAAGCTGCCTTTTCTTTCATTATGTAAAAGCAGTTTTTGGGGTGGATTCCCGTTAAAGCACGGTATACAGAGAATCCATCACTTAACTTTAGTGCTGTAGTGATGAGTCACTGGTGTTTTTATCTGCTTTTCAGTTTGATGCACTATTGTGGAGAGACAAAATCTCACATACAGAAATGCATTTGCCTTAACTGGAAGATTATTTATTGCTACATGCTGGTTCCATTGTAACATTCTTTTTAAAAAAAATCTTTCAGACTATTATCACTTTGCTTCTTTAATCCCCCCTTCCTAGGAGCATAAAATTAGCACCCTTTTTAGTTCAGATCATGGCTTCCTGCCCTTTAATCCGTTCACTAGTGCCTTACACTGTATTCATGCTGCCTGCAGTCTGACCCTTTTCTCACCCATTCACCCAGATTTCACACTAGCATATAAAGCATGTTATTGCTTCCCCCATCCCATGCATAATCCATGTCACTCCTTGTCTGTCTGTATTATTTTACTTCTTTTTTTTTTTTTTTTAGGGAGGGGGAATGAGCTCTTTGTAGAGAATGGTCATGCTTTGGCCAGATATCCCTTGTTGTTTCTTGCAGCTCTCACCTTCAGTCCCCAGGCAAGTTGTTTTTTGATGAAATCAGAAAAAAATGTATGTAGGACTCCAAATCTGCTGCAAGTTAACAGTTTATAATGTAATTTTTCCTTGGACTGTAACCATACATCTGATCTACTGACTTGACCAGAGAGGCCTTCCAGGCAACACAGTATTTAAGCGACCAATATGCCCACATTGAGCTGGGTGATATTGGTCTGATTATTTGGCCCTAGGGCTAAACTGAAGGACTGAACTGCAGTTTTTTGTTGGCCTGTGAATGGCCACCTTTAGTTACAGTTTCGATGTTCCTCTGGGTAGGGATCCATGCATCTCAGTACCTGCACTAGCCAAGCATCATATAAACATCAGCATGTTACCTTAAAGGTTACCCCATTGTCTGCTTAACTAATAATCAATTACACTGCAAGCCTTTAAAAGTGAAAATGATCAAGGGTAACCCAGACATTCTCCAATCCACTAAAAGCCAGGACACCGGTAAGCTCTGTTTGTTTTGGGGTCTGTGATTTGTGACTGTTCTGTGGAAAACTGGACCATTGGAAGGTATGAAAACCCTCTGTGAGGCTGAGAATTCAGCAGTGCCGTATATAGCTTCCATTTATTTAGAGTGCTGCTTTAAGCATTACAATTTACATTTTTTAGTGGTGTCCGAGATATTAGTAGTTTTAGATCACACTAAGCAGCACTCTTTTAGCATCAGAATGTTGTGGAGAGCAGCTGAATTTCTCGATTTATGACCAGTTTCATTTTTAGATGGGCCTGGCCTAGGTTGAAGTTTTATTGACTTCTGGTGATATACTGACAATGTGGCAGTCTCAGGTACTCTTAACTGAATATCAAGCATCAAACTAACCCCTACTATGGGTAGAGTATAGAAACTGTAAAAATTTACAAGAAATAACACATTGGGGTATATTTAGCAAAAAGTGAAGTTAGAGATGGCCACAGTCCTCTAGAGCGAAATTCCGCCACTCTCCATTCATTTCTATGGGATTTTTAAAAGAGTATTATCAATGGGTGAAACTGAAAGTTCATCCTTTGATAAATATGCCTTTCAGAATTCCATCGAAATGAATGGAGAGTGGAGTAATTTCATTCTAGAGGACTGTGGCCATCTCTAACTTCACTTTTTGATAAATATACCCCTTTTTTCTTTCATATATGTTTTTGGTTAATTAACTAGTAGAACATTAATACTAGCTGGTAATTTAAGACAAGTTGAGTAGTTTTCACAAGGTCAAGTAACCCATCACAACTAGGGATGCCACCCAACCAGTATGTAACCAGCCTAGGCAGTAACGCAACCATATGCTGTGAGGCCTGGGTGCAGCTACTGCAGCCACGCCCTCCCCCACCTGCAACAATTTTTGCGGCAGTTTCGCTTGCATGCAAATTGCCCTGGTGCATTCGTACCCCGGTAGTTTCTCCACTGAGCCTAAGTAGTAAAACACCAGTCAAGGCAACCAATCCACAGGCAGCAGTGAGTGGTGGCAGCTGATGAGTAGTTTGTTCAAGCTTTGTGAGTTGTATTGTGACTTATATGCTATTACCCCCATTACATTCCTTGATTGAAGAACATAGTTTTAATTTCAAGATCACCAATACTGCACAATCTGCAGCCCAGTACTTTACTATATTTCTACTAAAGACTACTATACTACCTAGGTAAGGAATATGCAGGTTTCCAAATATGGAATGAATGTTTATTCATTCCATATTTGGAAACCTGCATATTCCTTACCTAGGTAGTATCTTCTTAAAGGGGAATACTGTAAATGCATTTGTCCATCATGTAAAAAAAAAAAAGCTGTTTAAAATCAAGAATTTATTTCAACAGGTTAAAAACAAAACACCTGACGCGTTTTGTATCCACGATATGTAGTCAAAGGGAAAAAACAAAATGCACACTTGCAACAGCAAATGAGCTAATAGTTTCATTTGCTGAAAGATGAAGCATCATTGTTGAAAGACACAGAAGACTTCAGGTTTGAACCCTTCATAACTGGTGGTCTTACACAGAAAAGCTCTGGCCACCTTTGGTCAGTAGCCCAGTATGAGTTCCCTGTTTGTAAGCAGGTTGCACTTTTATAGTAGATGTCTAATTAGACAACACCATGAAGAGCAGCATCTGGCTCGAGCGCTCCCACATTGACACTGCACCCCAGTCGTCATGGAGACCACTACATGACTAGCCTGGAGCTGAAACTCTGGGGCTTGGGACCAGATGCACTTTTAGCATTAGCTGACAGCAAGCAGATGGGCAGCTTGTTTGCAGGATGGTGCAATGCCAAGTTCAGTGCCCTTAGAGTGGCATACCATTTCAGTGTTGTTTGTCCTTTGCCCTCATGCCAGCTCGTCTCCCAAATAGTTGAGGGTATTTCAGGCAGATGGTGAGGGGCACATTATTGGTTCAGTGTATGAAAATATTACTTGCTGTGAGTACCATACTGAATGCATCCTCTGACTTTCAGCACATATATACTGTATGTATGTATATACACACAGCATTAGCAGCAGCGGTGGCAGGGGATGTAGAGTAGAAGAGGAGTTGCTAAGTGCAGGGCACGATGATGCTGGGGCATGGCTTGTTGGCCTGGTTCTGTTAGAAAACTTTCTTTATGTTTTTATAAACTGCAATTGGATGTTTTCATCTGATCAGATGGCTCTGAAGAAAAGTATCTTCTCACATACTTCTCCAAAAAGTGTATGCACGGAGTAAAGTAACTATGATCGCATGGGCCCGTGTGCAGGCAGAGCAGTCAGGTCCCCAGTCCAGAGAGCCCAAGGAGGTGCGGGCCCAGGTGCGATCGCACCCCCTGGATCTGGTCCTGAATTTTCTGTGCACATTAGGAAACATAAGGAAACAAATATACTGGTCCCAGAGCAGTGAGTTGTCTAGGAAAAGACCTGGGTACAAACTAGTCTCTAACTGATATGTCAGAGGAAATATTTATACTGTATATTGATCGGATGAAGTTGGAAAAACAAAAAGAAATAATGGGTTCCCAAAGCAAGCATGAGTTGAGAATTTCCAGCTCTTCGTGAAGTAATAAATCCAATATTACAACAGAGAATCAATTTAGGGGTTTTATTGTAAACAAAACAACCTGTCAGGCAAATGTTACTTTGATAAACTCTATTTTTATGTGTTCACAAGATTACTTTTATTTTTATTTTAAGAAATCCATTCATGAAGATAAGTCTTGTCTCCTGTGGCCTTTAGTTAAGAGGCTGTGACACTGCGACACATTGTAAATGTAACGCTTTTCTGGCCTATCCCGCCAATTAGGGGTTAAGGGTGTCCAGCTAGTGTATGAGCATGGGTTACACTGTGAAACTACACTCAGGGCGGAGCCTTCGCTAAATGGAAGCTTCCCCTTTAAGATGGTGTAAAACTACAACCCACAGGCTAATTAGTGTAAAAGATAGATTAATGGACGCCAGGAGGTTCTTAGATAGTGAAAACAAGTGAAATGGTTTATTTAGCCCAAAAGGATATGCAAAGGCAACTGACCACAGGTTTACTCACGCAGGAGTTGTAGTAGGATTTAGCACATCACAGAGGAGAAAGGATAGCATTGATGATGATGCAGCATGTACAGATGTCACTCCTCAAGTCAAATAGTAGGAAGAATATCTCACTCCCAAAGACCAGCGACCAAAGTGAAACAGGATCGATCAAGTAGGGGTCAGGCAGTGCTCTGCTAAACTGAATTCCCTATCACTGAGTTCCTTACACTAAAGGCACCTTAAAAGCCTTTGGGAGGCTACTCCCTGCTATTCTCCTTGTTGGAGCACAGAACTGCTCATGCTACCTTAATCTAGCTATCTCTCTCTCCTAGAGAGACTATTACAGATCTGCCCTAATGATAGCTAATCCTCATTCACGGGATTGCCTGGTTCCCGACTTCAGCACCAAAGGTACAGGTCCCTTTGGGGTAAATGGCTTTACTGGGGCCTTGGTGATCCCAGGCTCAATGGGAAACACCTAGCAGCACAGACACCAGGAGCCAAAGAGGAAGAGGCCACTCCCTACACAGCACTATATAGCAGTGTGGCAGGGGAGTGTCATTACACTCTTTGTCCAATAGGTGTGGTTGTTACACTTTACCAGTTACAAGGGCTTGGCCCAATAACAAAGGAAAAGAGAACTTAAGCAAAGGTAGGGGATTAACTCTATAGGAGCCTAATAGATCCTATAGGTCCCTACATACACCCGGGGGAAAAATCCATTTCGTCCCGACAATGGTGAAATGATATAGACACAATAGTAACAAAGTGAATATACAAGTGCAAACCAACAATACCATTGAACATCACTCTTCTGGTATCCCCTCCTGAGGAATACCTGGTAACAATGGGTACTGTGGAGAAAAGAACAGTAAAGAGCAAAAGTGCAATACTGTGTTGAGTAAGTTTCAGTGCAAATAACATCAGTTGCATAACTTTATTACATTCATGAGAACCCATAAGGACACTCAGGCACTTAACTTACGACACTTGAACCATCCATAGAGTATCAGGAGGTCCAGGCCCAGGCTTGGCTGAAAAGAAAAATTAGCATACATTTCTTTTCACACATGAACACTCATTTTCAGTGCAGTTGAGTTACATGACCCCACCATAACCAAAAGCTTTATTCCATATCACACCCCCCCCTACCCAAGTGTACAAAGTTACTGAGAGCCACTTGGGGAGTAGTAAGGCAAGAATAAAGGTGCTACTCAGCGAGTAGTTAGAGGTAGAAGAGTTTTGGTGGGGGCTCAGCAGTCCTTTCTCATGAACCCAACTATTTACAAGTGGTCCTGGACAATGTCCATAAATCCAGCAACTGAAAATGGTGAACAAACAAATGAAGAAGGCCCAAACAGGGCATCAATCTAGACGACTTCTTTGAAGAAGGCCCCAATAAACGGGCATCAATCCAGATGAAAGAAACAAAGACAACCCTCAAGGAAGTCTCAACAAACTGGAGCCCAGAGAGAGCTGTGCAAACATAGAGGGGTCATACACCCGGAGGAATTACAGTCACACCTCCTCTAAGGAAGGCTTTTCGATCCCTCTCCCAAGGCATGATCTGGCCCGTGTGTCCTCATATGAAAGGTAGTAGTTGGGGTGCGGCTTGTCAACGCGGCCCCCATTGGATATAAGCTCACTAAGCCCAAAGTGCTTCTCTTCCTGGAACTTTCCGCAGCTTTTTACATAGTGCTTCAGGATGGTACGGCCGTACCACCACTCGTGAACCACGTTGCTAAGGAAGTTCAGGTCACGCTCCCTCTTGGTAGCGTCACTGTGGAAGAGGCCTCCAGAACCAATACCCTCCTTCCTGAGGAGCTCCCCGTAGATCCATTCATCAAGGTGCTTTTCCATCTCGTCATACACCCATTCGGGGGCATACGGCATGCAATAGCCCCACTGGTCATACACCTTTATATTGATGATCCTCTGGATCCTTGAAACGGTGCGCTGCTTCTTAGGGTCAGCACGCCCAGGGGAGACCCAAAAGGAATTGTCTACTTCAGGGCTCTTAGGAGGCAGTGGCTCAAAACAGAAAAACCTTGTATCATTCGATGAAGATGGAGTTGGCAGAGGTCCAAAATCCATTTCAGCCCAGTCTGGCTCTGGAGATGCTATAGAGAGAAAGCTACTCTCCGCAGAGGAACTGGGTTGGGAGACATTAGCATTCCCTTTAGTGGAAGCTGTGCCCCTTGGAAGCGTGGAGGAAGCGCGGCCGCGGCCCCTACCACGTGTGGCAGGTGTTGCATCTTTAGCGGGAGGATCCAGGGAAATGCCCCCCATAGCAACAGAGGCTTGTTCTTCACCCACAGCCGTGGGACTTGAACAGCGTGGCAGCGGTGATGGACAGGCAGGGGGTGCAGGCTCATTGCCAGTCACAGCTGCGACATCAGGCACCCTGGGGACAATCTCTTCTGGTGCGGGAGGTGCTGGGGACATGATCATTGGCCCTGGGGACTCCTCTACAACAGCTAGGGGCCCCATCCAGCAACCAAACCCACACACATGGCACGAAGAGCTAATTCTTCGGAAAGCTCTATCCCCTTCAGCACCGCAGCGCCCACAGTACGCCACAATCACCTTACATTCGGCAGTTATGTATTTTTCCCCAAAAGTGCCGTTCCACACATACCTCTTATTACTTGTTTCAGGTAGTGGGTCTTTCAGGGTAAAGTTGTTGGAAGCAGAACCGGCTTCCGGATCAGGCCAGCCGTCCCATCCATGATCCGCCATCTTCAAATCAGCCGCTGCCACGTGGCTAAAGATGGTTGGCAAATGGTGTACCCGCAGCCGCAGGGTATTGGACAAAGCTGGTGTGAACTCCGCACAGGATCCGGCCACAGCCGTGGACCGGTAAAGGTGCGGCACTGAGGACCGTGACAAGTTGGTATAACCGTCTGGGTATCCGCAGTGAGGAGCGGGAGTAGCTAAGTAACTATCCGCTGGTAGAGTGGAGTATAAGTACCTCACAATACTCTCCGTAGCAGTCGCTAGGTTTGTAGGGCAGGCCAAGGCGGGAGCTGTGCTAGTACACGTCCTTCCTCGTGAAAACACTCTACAAAATGGCGGCGGTGACGTATTGTCATAGACCGCCTCCTTTCCCAAGCGCGCCAAACAGTGTCTGTGCGGGACAAGATGGCGCCTGCGAAATCTCGCGAGGGCTGAAAATGGCGCCAGCGAAGACTCACAGTGCAAAACAAAAACCGCCAGCGAATATGCGCCTGGCGGGACTTTAGTGGCGCAGGCGAATAAGGGGAACGGGGAGAACCACCAAGCCCGAACCCACGGCCTTACTATGCGCACACCAAAAATAGCAAGTGCTGCAGGACTGCCCTTTGCCTAACGGGTCCGGCAGCCTGTCAGCAAAATTTAAAGATACAGTGCACAATTTCACAAAAATTGTAAAAACACAAATATAGCCTGGATTGGGGGCGGGGCCCCACGTTGGGCGCCAAAATGTAACGCTTTTCTGGCCTATCCCGCCAATTAGGGGTTAAGGGTGTCCAGCTAGTGTATGAGCATGGGTTACACTGTGAAACTACACTCAGGGCGGAGCCTTCGCTAAATGGAAGCTTCCCCTTTAAGATGGTGTAAAACTACAACCCACAGGCTAATTAGTGTAAAAGATAGATTAATGGACGCCAGGAGGTTCTTAGATAGTGAAAACAAGTGAAATGGTTTATTTAGCCCAAAAGGATATGCAAAGGCAACTGACCACAGGTTTACTCACGCAGGAGTTGTAGTAGGATTTAGCACATCACAGAGGAGAAAGGATAGCATTGATGATGATGCAGCATGTACAGATGTCACTCCTCAAGTCAAATAGTAGGAAGAATATCTCACTCCCAAAGACCAGCGACCAAAGTGAAACAGGATCGATCAAGTAGGGGTCAGGCAGTGCTCTGCTAAACTGAATTCCCTATCACTGAGTTCCTTACACTAAAGGCACCTTAAAAGCCTTTGGGAGGCTACTCCCTGCTATTCTCCTTGTTGGAGCACAGAACTGCTCATGCTACCTTAATCTAGCTATCTCTCTCTCCTAGAGAGACTATTACAGATCTGCCCTAATGATAGCTAATCCTCATTCACGGGATTGCCTGGTTCCTGACTTCAGCACCAAAGGTACAGGTCCCTTTGGGGTAAATGGCTTTACTGGGGCCTTGGTGATCCCAGGCTCAATGGGAAACACCTAGCAGCACAGACACCAGGAGCCAAAGAGGAAGAGGCCACTCCCTACACAGCACTATATAGCAGTGTGGCAGGGGAGTGTCATTACACTCTTTGTCCAATAGGTGTGGTTGTTACACTTTACCAGTTACAAGGGCTTGGCCCAATAACAAAGGAAAAGAGAACTTAAGCAAAGGTAGGGGATTAACTCTATAGGAGCCTAATAGATCCTATAGGTCCCTACATAAACAAGCTTGATTCTAGTCTCACACATCACTCGGGCAACAGGAGCCACCAGGCTTTGCAAGTTTGTCCCATTAATTAAGGGTTTCAGCAGATCCTACCTGTGTGAGGTATTTTTGTTTCATATTCCAAGAAGGAAGCCCTCTCTATGGAAAGCTGGAGAGCTCATTAATGAGGCTAATTAGGTGTAAAGGGGGTAGAAGTCTGGCATCAGCTGCGTCTTTTAGGAGCTGATCATTAAGCTCAGTAATCGGCAGCAGATAACAGCTACTATGAGGCTCCTGGGTGATGTTGCTGATAATTTCTTGAGCAACCGAGCACTGAAATTAATCAGAAAATTCCCTAACAGTTTTTAAGAGGAGGCTCTAAGTGTGCAAAGTTTGAGATATTTCCATGTTACCTCAGTGGGCCTTAAGAACACTAGAGATCACCTACCTCCAACATAGCGCTGAGATAATATTTCGATTCCCAATAACAGGGTTGCTGGGGATCATTCCAATATTTCAGAATAACTAATGGATGTCAGTAGCTACCAGCAGGGAATCCTTCCTCCCTCCACAGAGGAAAAATTATAGGTTATGGATAGAAGTAGGCATGCTTAGATAGTGAAAGGTCTCTTTATTTGCAAACAGAAATGATTTTTAAATCCAAGCTTTCAGGACCATTGCTCTACTTGGAGACCTGCATACTGTATGCATGTATTTTTTGATTACAGGTATAGAATCAGCGCCTGCTTCGCTGGGCGCGCGGTCGAGCGCGCCCCAAAAAATTTAGAGTTTGTGGCCTCACCAGAAATCCAGGCCTGAATAGGATTCCTTTTCGAAGATCCTTTATTTAAAAAGCTCTGAATTACAGAAAGGCTTTCTAGTATAGACTCCATTTTAAGCAAATCAAATTTTTAAAAAATGGATTTCCTTATTCTCTTTATTAATAATAATAATAATACTAACAGTAACTTGCACTTTATGGTAACTAAGCTGCATTAATCCATAGTGGTGCAAAAGCAATTGTACTGGATTTATTTAATATTTATTTTTTAACAGACTTAAGGTATGGTGATCAAATTAAGGAAACATCCCTTATCCAGGTCTCAAGCATTCCGAATAATAGATCCTAATATTTGTATTATTTATTTTTATTATATTTACCAGTTTATAGCTGGTTCATCTAAACCCAGTGGCGTAACTATAGAGGCAGCAGACCTTGCTGTAACAGGGTCCTAGACTGTGGGGTTTATTGCATATAAATTTCCTCTCCGCTGCCACTTTTGTATCCTTAAAGAGATATTGACATCAGAAAATAACCTTTTTTATTACCTATCATAACACTGTCTTTGAATGCTATTTATAATTTTGCCATAAAAGTATTTGCCTGATGCTTTTATATTACCTTTCTTACTACCCTGTTCCTCTATGAGGGGGCTGCCATATTTGTGCAGCAGTAGTCTGTAAGCATTAGAAACTCTGACAGGGACAGTCAGGTTGGCAAACAGTAAGGTTTAGGAACTTCAAGTGACAATTACTTACAAAAGCAGAACTATCAGGGAAAACCGTTCAACATGACTTATAGGTAACTTTTGATTTGGATTAATATTTTGAAAAGAAAATTTTTAATGTCATAAATACATTTGTGCAAACTGCCGAAGCAATCATACGCACAAACGGGTGGAGGGTGGTTGCCGCAGGGTTGCTTTGAGTGTAGGACCCCTCTGAACAATTGATTTTGGGGGAGAGTGGGGTCGCAAATGCTAGTTAAGCCGATGACTAAACAGCATTTGTTATAAAAGCATTTAATACGGTCTTTTCCATAATAAAACAAACCAATCTTAAGTAACTTTCCAATATACATGAGTTAAAATGTTTCAATGATTTTAAGCTTTTTTGAAAACATAATTGCTACTGAAAGCAGTATCTGCTTGCTCACATTCTCTAAATGTCTGTATAAAAGCAAATTACATTTGAAAGCTGTTATTTTTTATACAGTGTTATTTAGTGAGTGCAGCAATGTTGATAAGCCTGTTAAATAAAGTTATACATAGTAAGATAGTACATAGTAATACATAGTAAGTTAAGTTGAAACCTTTTAACTCTATTTTAACCTGCATGACTGCTATCTGAGAGGAAGGCAAAAAATCCCCATTTGAAGTCTCTCCAATTTGCCTCAGAGGGAAAAAATTCTTTCCTGACTCCAAGATGGCAATCGGACCAGTCTAATTTATCAGCCAGTACAACTGATTCAGGGAGAGAATTCCACATCTTCACAGCTCTCACTTTAAAAAACCCTTCTGAATATTTAGACAGAACCTCCTTTCTTATAATCGGAATGGGTGACCTTGTGTCAGCTGGAAAGACCTACTGGTAAATAAAGTTGGATCATATGTTGTTTTTCTGTGCTGCCCTGGAAGTTGGAGGGCTTAAGCCACTCTCCTCTAACCCAGCCCAGTTTTTTAAGTCAACATATATGCAGTAATTTTCATGATTTTGGTACCAGGCAAGGGACCGGTTATCCAGAATGCTCGGGACCTGGGGTTTTCTGGATAATGGATCTTTATGTAATTTGGATCTTCATATCTTAAGTCTACTAGAAAATCATTTAATCATTAAAAAAAACAAAAAGCTGGTTTTGCTTCCAATAATGATTTAATTATATCTTAGTTGGGATCAAGTACAAGGAACTGTTTTATTATTACAGAGAAAAAGGAAATAATTTTTAAAGATTTGGATTATTTGATCCCATTCCTCATATATACTAGCAAAAACGCTGTTTCCCAGTGAGTAGTGAGTATAAAGAGCAAACGTTTAATTGCCAAAATGGCACAGTACAAGGAGGCAAGTAGTTGGAGAGCTATGCTGGGCCAGACAAAGCTGTGCTCGAGGGAAGCAACTCCAGTTTGAATGCATTTTTGCTTTTGTACATCCTTTATTACCATCTTCATCAGCCAAATAGGCTGTGATCTTTTTTCTGGTTTTTTTTTTCACAAAGCCAGATTGGTAGCCAGTAGGCATGAGAACAGCACCAAATTATTGCAGTCTTTGTCAATAACTGAATGTTATGTCAGCTGGAAGGAACCACTGGTAAATAAAGCATTGTATGATTCCTTTATATATTTATACATAGTTATCATATCTTCCTTAAAAGAGAACTAAAGTTTAACTAAAAGTTAAAAGTTTAGGGATCCACTCAAAATATACAGTACACATAGAATATAAATGTCACAAAAAAGGCTAATTAGTAATTAATACATATAATTACTACATGGCAGCACAGAAACCAATGCAAAGTTAATCAACCCTGTAGCATCAGCTTATTTTACAGACCAATCTCATTTTCTGCTTGATCATTTGCCACAACCCCTAAGCTTAGCTTCTCAACAGCTGCTCAGAGCCCACTGAGCATGCGAGTGCTAAGACACTTTCCAAGATGGTGACTCCTTGTGACAAGTTTGAAGTCCTGGATCATTGCTGCTATTGAGAAGTTGAAACTTTAGGCTGGTGCAATAAGTTCAGTATATAAAATCATTCATTTTTAGAGTTTAGCTCTCCTTTAACCACCAACTTGGCCAATCTTTCTTCATAACTAATACACATAATTGTGCCTGACACCTAATTGTGTCAGACACAACACATCCTTGTGACTGCAATAGCACTGGAATTCTGGGGAGGGGAAATGCTGCATTATGGCAAAAAAACATGGCGATTGCTCTCAAAATTGGACGTTGCTCAACACACTTATGGAGAGCATAGACCTTTGTAAAAATAAAATCAGTTTTGACGTTGAGATATTAAATGACCCCTTTTGTTTGTAGAATTACCTGTCCTTATAATGAGTTTTTATTACAATAAATGACAATGTTTCAGCAGATTTATGTAGCTCCAATTGTACGAACATGCATGCTTATTTCTAAGGAGAAATTACTTTTTCTTCCCTATGGGATAAAAAGAAAAAAAGAATACCCGACTGCAAACCCTCCTGAGGTGTATTTTGGGGCAAAGCTGCTGGAGTTTCTGGAAATGGACCCCCTTTAGTGCTTCAGACAAGTGCTCTATTGTTCTTTATCAGTGTACAAGGTTTATTCAAGTAATTAGCTGTCAAAGAGGGCCCTGAAAGCAGCTTAATGCTGTCCGCTCCAATCATTTTAATGAAATGCAATTCACTCAGATGTCCTGGATGCATATCTGTAATTGCATTAAGTAAAGAGGCCGGGGACACGAGGATCAAACTTCAGTCTCTGAACACTGCGATGCGATCAAACACGTTAATCCATTAGTTTTTCCCGAACTGACAGCCAATTAATACTACAGCATTTCAAATACCATGCAAAGGACTGATACTTCTGACATTAATTTTTTTATCATTGCCAATATTATTATATTTCAGGGGAAAAGGTGTTAGTTAAGAAAGGTGAAACTTCTACAGGCTAACTGCTGTGTTGGCATATTTCAAATTTATGAAAATTGACAATCTGAAAGCATTTCTCGAAAAAAAATAAATACATTTAAAAATAAACGGAAATTAAAAAAACTAATTTGAATCAAAACAGACCACTTCGTACATCCTATTTTCATTTTTTTTTTTAAAAAAAATTCTTATATAATTGAACAAAATACACATTCGAAGTGATGTATCTATATATTTCTGGGCCCCACAGCAAATAATTTTTCTGTCTAAAGGTTGACCTCTTATTTATTGAAATTGTATATGAGTTAGGGCCTCATGGGACCCCTATACCGACTCAGTCTGCTTCCTCTGTAGTTATGCCCCGGCAAATTTGGATTTCTATTTTTTTACGAATCGTAGCTTTTATTTAAAAATGTGTGGTTATTTATTTCTTTGAAACTCAAAAAATGTATTAAAAAGATTTATTAAGTCTAAGACTGATTCCCTCCCCTTACGCCTTACCTGTATTACTGAGTGACGACAAACGACACAGAGACATCGGCTTGTGTGGGTAAGAGTTTGGCCACAGCTTTATTAAGACAACAACTGTCCTTGGCATCCCTATTTCCTGAACCACCAATTTATTGACATCCAGGGAGAGCCCTGATTTTTCCATCAAAAAGGAAACAAGTCTTCCCAGAATGTTAGCAGTGCTAACTTAGCACAGTTATAGGTGGATGTTTGACTTATCAAAGGTCAAATTTCGAATTGACTCTAATAAATTTGAATGTAGTCACAACTCGAATGTGAGGTTATTTATGAAAACATTTGAACCTCTAAAATTCGATCAAATGGGAACAACCCAAAGATTTGTTTTGTATTTGAATACGAACGAAACTCAAATCTAATTTTCCACCGAGAAAAAACTTGAATATCAGGAAGTATATTAACATCTTCAAATGGGTCAACGGACTTCTGCCATTGACTTGCAAATTAACTCAGCAGGTTTTAGGTGGTGATAAATCTCACATTCGAATTTACATTTGAGTTGGTGCTTTTAAATTCAAATTTGTGAGTTTTGACACAAAAAAAATAGAAAATTAGAATCTTAATAAATCTGTCCCTGGCAGCTTCTGCTGTTGGCACTAACTAACTAACTGAAGGAAGAGCTTTAGCATTAATATGCAGGTGATGATGATATCACTAAGCACAGTCTATAAAGATATATTTCATAGGTTACTCTTGGCCCAGGAAGCCTGAGACTACATAAGCGTGGTACTCATTGGCAAAAATAGACAGGTTGATTTGTAAAACGAAAGCTATCCACCACACAATGATAGACAGCAAAAATATTTTCTTGTATGTATTGCATCTTTTTTTTTTTTTTTTATAAGTAATAAAACATAGTAACGAAGAAGAAATATATCAGAGAATGTGTTGAAAACTTTGCAAAGTTAATTGCCAGTACAGGTATGGGATCCAGAAACCCGTTATCCAGAAAGCATTCGAATTCTCATAGACTACATTTTATCCAAATAATCCAGATTTTTAGAAATAATTCCCCTTTATCTCCGTAATAAGAAAACAGTAGTTTGTACTTGATTCCAACTAAAATATAATTAATCCCTGTTGAAAGCAAAACCAGCCTATTGGGTTTATTTAATGTTTACATGATGTCCTAGTAGACTTACGGTATGAAGATCCATATTACAGAAAGATCTGTTATCCGGAAAACCCCAGGTCCCGAGCATTCTGGATAACAGGTTCCATACCTGTATATACATCTCTCTTTTTTTTCAAGAAAATAATTCAGCCCCACCCTTCCTCCTCTTTTAAAGAATCCCAATTATAAAGAACTTCTTAACTTAATTATGAAATACCCTTTGATAAAGCTGGAAAGTGAGCAGCACAGACAACCTATGAGAACATGCCCCTTGGACAAGAAGATCTGAAGCCGATAGTGACTTTTTAAGATGTGATAACATTTAATTAGGCACGGTAAATAATGCCAGTATGGCTGGCTGTGTGACTGAGAGGCATACGACCGCATCCACTTTTTAATGACTAAATCCATTTCTCCTGGTCACTGAACTTGGAACACGTTTTGCCGACTGCTGCTGTTTCGACTTGCGAGGGAATTCTGGGTATATGTATTGATAAAGTGTCAAGATTATATGAAGTGTTTTCACATCCCTGTGACAAAGTGTCAAGATTATTCGATGAGTTCTCACATTTCCACTTTCTAATTCAGGAACGTCAGATATTACAGTGATTATGATGAGTAAGTAAAGGAATAAGCGCTCATAGATTCTGGTAACTATTACCATAAAAGAATGAAAATCAGTCTCACCAACTCCTTGGATGTTGCTCCCAGTGGCCTCAAAGCAGGTGCTTATTTTTGAATTCCAGGTTTGGAGACAAGTTTTAGTTGCATAAAACTAGGATTATGGCCAGACAGAGCCTCCTATAGGCTGCCAATCCCCATAAGGGCCAATAGTCAATCATATCCCGTATTTGGCACCCCTGGGCCATTGTTCATGCTTGAGTTGTTCCCCAACCCTGTTTATATTTAAATGGCTCATGGGTAAAAAAAATTGGGGACCCCTGATTTAGAGAAACCGTCCCAGGGGTGTAACTATAGAGGAAGCAGACCCTGCAGCTGCAGGGGGGCTCAGGAGGTATAGGGGCCCCATGAGGCCCCAATTCATATACAATTGGATTTTCTTTCTACTGAGAGTTTAGAAAGGAAGGCTGTTGATTTTGTGAATCAAGTGCTAGTTGCAGCTGCCATTTGCAGAATGGGGATGGCATTACTTACAGTATACCAATGCACACTGACATTAGTGCTTATTTATCCGGCAACATGTGTTGTGGACTGGTGGAACCCCAGGAGTACCTCCACATCCAGGCTAGCGTTAATTCTGGGGTTCCCTGGTGTCAGTGTATGTGAAAATTAGGGCCTCGTGGGGCTTCCTCTGTAGTTACGCCCCTGAACACCTTTAAAGTTGAAGTCCACCTTTTGCTTTTAGTATATTTTAGATAAACATAAATCTTAGAAACCCTTCAATTTACCATTTTTATTTGAATGTCATTTATGCTTCCTCAAATCCGAAACAGAACAATCTAGTAGGGTCTGTGACCATTACAGGTAGAAAGCTGACTGCAAGGATGGGTTCTTTTTAATCACAACTCTCTGTAAAGGTGACAATATACTTCACAAAAATAATTTTCAAAACTAACTGTATATCTGACAATTCAGCTCAAACAAGTAGAAACAATTGAATTCTACCTGTATCTGACGATTCAGCAATAACAGTCGCCGATGTTCAGGTGCCTTCAAAGTCAAAATCAAAATTTTCGGACAAGCTGACCGATATCCACGTCTTCTGCTGATATGGGTTGGCTCGTCTCCCACCATAGACGCACCGAATATCTTACTTTGTTTCAGACGATATTATTGGTGCGTCTATGCCCACCTTTATTCATGTTTCCTTCCAACATTTAAGTTGCTACAGTCAGTGGGAGTCATTTACTATGACAAAAGTGCAAGAGTGGTCTCTGCTCTCATTGGGACAGCCACAGGTTTCTGCACTCTATTTCAGGCAATTTGGGGCAGTGTATGTAGACAGGAAAACAGTGTCCAAAATAAAACGGTTGACTGCATGCTACGTTCCCAGTCGTAAATGACAGTAACTTTGGCAAATATGGTAGTGATGAAATGGCAAACTAGACAGCAGCCAAATGTAATAGAAATGAATTCTGTAATTCTATGACTAGTACTGTCTACAGCATGTTAAAAGGTAAAGGTGAACTTTCCCTTTAAAACACTGCAATAAATATTGTCTAAAGAAGAAATTATTGCTGTATATCAGGCGTGATGGAGGTGGGGGAAGACAAGGAATGATCCTGCCCCACTATAGTGGAGGGCACCGTTAGATGCTTTGGTCCACCTTCATGGACCCCCAAAATGAATGGGGCATGTAGGACTAGATAGGATTTGCCCAGAAGTGATTCGTCCCATAAGCTCTGTTTTTATTAGATGGAATATGAATAGAACCCAGCAAACAGTATTCCTATCAATAAATAATTCCAACTAGCCTATGTAACACTGATTTAATCATCACTCTGGAATAAAGAAGCAATATCAGCAAAATTTGGCGCTCAGCACAAATACTCACAAGTGCAAGGTATGCGTATTGGCACAGGTACAGTTTTCATTGCGCCCAATGTGCACATTTCTGTGGCTATTTTAGTAAACTACACTTACTGCTGCATTCATAAATGAGACGTAGAGGAAGAATGTAGTAAAAATTGTGAACAAAATAAAAATTGCATTAACAAGAATAAAAAAATTGTGTTTGCAATATATTTTTAGTGCACAGTGAACTTTGAAGGTCTTGCACTCTTTCGACGCATACGTAACTTTTTCCGTAAGATATTTTTTTTTAATATACACTGCGTGCTGGCACAAACCATAGTATTCACAATCTTTCATCCACTGGTAGATGTGGCTGCAAAGCAGTTTCCGGCTTCATATATTAAATATATTATATTATATATTATTATTTATATTAATATTATTATTCATTATATTAAATTGGTACAAAGGAAAAAATGTTCCTGCAAAGGAATTAAAGTGCACACTGTGAATACTTTTATGTTAATGACGTTTATTACATTCCCCCCTTTACAGGAGCGGACTGGACTGACAGGACAATGGGAAAAAACCTGGTGGGCCCCACAGACCAATACCCTGCCAGTGACCCAGGCGCTGCTCAGTAAATTCCCCCACCTGCCCCAATAGCACCATATTAAGAAACACGTACGCGCCGCTAGGGGGGGTTGGTAATGTGCAGGGGGGATGTGGCTGGAGAGGGGGCCAATGGTGTATGGGGGATGTAGCTGGGGGCCAGAGGGGGTGTGTGACGGAAACCTTTGTGGGCCCCCGACCCCCAGTCTGAGGCTACCCCTTCTGTGTCTTGTACCCTTCCCATTTTGGAGTATAAGTTTTAATGGGCAGGACCAACTCTAACCTGTATGTGTCAGTATTTGTATACGATGTGTATGTTTGGCAACTCTTAGCATGTAAGCTGGAGTAGCTAATGTGAATGTAGGATCTTATTGCTGTTCCTGCGGAAAGAGGCAAGCTCTTCAAGCAGCTGGAAAATCTGTCTCTGGGGCTATGGGCTACTAATAATGTAGCAGGTTGGCACACCACACACATTTCCCCAAGGCTTTAAGAATATACTGTATATACTTGAGTATAAGCCGACCTGAGTATAAGCCGAGGTACCTAATTTTACCTACGAAAACTGGGAAAACTTATTGACTCGAGTATAAGCCTAGACACAACTACAGCCCTGTCTCCCAGCAGCGCACATTCCGCCAAAGCAACCCCCAGAGCGATCAACTGGACTTCTTTGCAAAGTTGATGGTGACAGAGGATTACTGTGTGCATTGTCCCACTGTCCCACTACCATATGCAGAGGGTGCTGTGTGATATTGCCATCACTCTTAATCTTTCGTATAACCAACAGAGGGCGCTGTGTGATATTGCAGTCACTGTTAATCTTTCATATAACCAACAGAGGGCACACTGTTATTCTTTCATATAACCAACAGAGGGCGCCGTGTGATATTGCAGTCACTGTTATTCTTTCATATAACCAACAGATGGCACTGTGTGATATTGCAGTCACTGTTATTCTTTCATATAACCAACAGAGGGCGAAACTGTTATTCTTTCATATAACCAACAGAGGGTGCTGTTTTGGATGCTGAAAAACTCGGCTTATACTCGAGTATACACGGTATATATGGAATAAAATCACAGCAGAGGCAGACTGGGCTATTACTGCTGTTTCTAAAAACTGTGTCGGGTTTTATTGTGTGATGGGTTACTTAAATTAATAATTTCTCCTTCCTGCTGAAGCCGGAGATACTGAGGATCATCTGTGTTCCTGGAGCTATAAAACTGAAACTTGTTAAAACAAGAAAAGTGGCAAAAAAACTGAAGGAACATCTGATTGAGGTGTGTTCAGTACATCCGAGTGTCACTGGAAGGATTAAACAAGCCACAAACCCTCAGGACCTTGTTAAACCAATCCGTTCCTTATCCCTCTTTAGATCACATCATCAGTGCACCTGATAGCTCTAAGCTCGAACTCCCAGGGGCACAGGTAACAAGTCATTAACTGACAAACCTAAACTGGACTCGCCCCTCAAATATGGCCAGATGGTCCAACGGAAGCAAAGATAATCCCCTTTCATAATCCCTACAAATTGGTTTAACACGTTAGCAAGATTAGATGGTCCAGATCTGCGTTACTGCTATAATTACAGAGCATGGACTGGCTTTGTTAGATCATATTTAACCATGTGAAGGCCATTTTTTTCCAAAAGTAGCCTGTAAACAAGATGGATTAGTCTGTTCATAATCCTGTGCATAATTTAAAATTCATAAACTGATTTAGGGGGTTATTTACTAAAGTCAAATTTTTTCTGGCTGGACTTTTAAAGGGGAAAACACCATTTTGTAAAGGTGTTAAAAGTCCAAATAATAAAATACTCCATCTTAAACCTGCCTATATCATGTAGAAGTCAATGGCAGGTAGAAGATATCCTGATCTGCCCTGGGTTTCGTACAATAATACAAAGATTTAGTGGTTTTGAAGTATGAAATCTGAAAAAAATTATGATGTATGATTGTATATGAATTAGGGCCTCATGGGGCTTCCTCTGTAGTTACGCCCCTGAACACCCTTAAAGTTGAAGTCCACCTTTTGCTTTTAGTATATTTTAGATAAACATAAATCTTAGAAATCCTTCAATTTACCATTTTTATTTGAATGTCATTTATGCTTCCTCAAATCCAAAACAGAACAATCTAGTAGGGTCGGTGACCATGACAGGTAGAAAGCCGACTGCAAGGATGGGTTCTTTTTAATCACAACCCTCTGTAAAGGTGACAATATACTTCACAAAAATAATTTTCAAAACTAACTGTTTGAGCTGAATTGTCAGATATACAAGTAGAAACATCTGAATTCTACCTGTATCTGACGATTCAGCACTAACAGTGGCCAATGTTCAGGTGCCTTCAAAGTCAAAATCAAAATTTTCGGACAAGCTGACCGATATCCACGTCTTCTGCTGATATGGGTTGGCTCGTCTCCCACCATAGACGCACCGAATATCTTACTTTGTTTCATACGATATTATTGGTGCGTCTATGCCCACCTTAATTCATGTTTCCTTCCAACATTTAAGTTGCTACAGTCAGTGGGAGTCATTTACTATGACAAAAGTGCAAGAGTGGTCTCTGCTCTCACTGGCACAGCCACAGGTTTCTGCACTCTATTTCAGGCAATTTGGGGCAGTGTATGTAGACAGGAAAACAGTGTCCAAAATAAAACGGTTGACTGCATGCTACGTTCCCAGTCGTAAATGACAATAACTTTGGCAAATATGGTAGTGATGAAATGGCAAACTAGACAGCAGCCAAATGTAATAGAAATGAATTCTGTAATTCTATGACTAGCACTGTCTACAGCATGTTAAAAGGTAAAGGTGAACTTTCCCTTTAAAACACAGCAATAAATATTGTCTAAAGAAGAAATTATTGCTGTATATCAGGCGTCATGGAGGTGGGGGAAGACAAGGAATGATCCTGCCCCACGGTAGTGGAGGGCACCGTTAGATGCTTTGGTCCACATTCATGGACCCCCAAAATGAATGGGGCATGTAGGACTAGATAGTATTTGCCCAGAAGTGATTTGTCCCATAAGTTCTGTTTTTATTAGATGGAATATGAATAGAACCCAGCAAACAGTATTCCTATCAATAAATAATTCCAACTAGCCTATGTAACACTGATTTAATCGTCATTCTGGAATAAAGAAGCAATATCAGCAAAATTTGCTGCAGGTGGTTCCAAAAATAAATACTACCCACTACTACTGAATAGAAGAAAATTTAAATCTCATCAATTTCGTAGCAAATATCTGAACAAAATTCACATGTTAAACGGCATTAACATTTAAGAACACGTTCAGTTTGCAAGATATTGCTTGAAGGGTAATACCACACGGTTCCTTTTCTGATCAAAACAGTTGATACAAACAACCAAAAAATGACTTACTAGAAGCAGACAGACTATTAAAGAATCTCACTATTAAGGCCTTTTACTATTTTTACAGCACCATAATTATTTATTGCTGCAGTGAAGCTTGAGCAAAAGGTGGTGATGGCTACCATGGCCTTTACGGAAATGGTTTGGCTGAAATGTGTGTCCCAAATACATAGTTTTGTGTTTCTCAAATAAAGCTTTGCATTTCAACAGGCCAGACACCTGTCACTTTAAAGGAACAGTTTGGTGTGGAAATAAAAACTGGGTAAATAGATAGGCTGAGCAAAATAAAAAATGTTTCTAATATAGTTAGTTAGCCAGTTTACTTAGTTAGTTTACTGTATAAAGGCTGCTGGAGTGACTGGATGTGTAACATAATAGCCAGGATACTACTTCCTGCTTTTCAGCTCTCTAACTCTGAGCTAGTCAGCGACTTAAAGGGGGGCTACATGGTACATATCTGTTCAGTGAGTTTGCAATTGATCCTCAGCATTCAGCTCAGATTCAAAAGCAACAAATATGACCCATGTGCCCCCCCCTCAAGTCTGTGATTGGTAACTGCCTGGTAACCAGGGTAACCAGTCAGTGTAAACCAAGTGTAAACCAAGAGAGCTGAAAAGCAGGAAGTAGTGTCCTGTCACTCCAGCCTGCAGGGGGGCCCAGGAGGTATTGGGCCCCATGAGGGCCTAATTTATATATAATTGCAATAAATAGTGGTAAAACAAGTCAACCTCTAGACATTTTGGGGGCCTGAACAATTAGTAGGGGCTCAGTAATATCTAGTTACACCACTGATTTTGAGTGATCTTTGTAGACGGATTAGACCTAGACCTTGGTTTTGACTATGATTATGTTTTAAAAAACAAATAGATATGGATACTATTTAAGGCAGTGATAATTTGTGTACACCCAATGGGCCTTTGTTGGAACCAATATTCTGCAACCCATTGCTCAGAACAGTGTTACAGGTATATAGGAACAACGTTGTGACAGTAAAATGCAGGGGTTTCCAGAACAGCAAAACCGCGTGCATCCACAGTATCACACTCATGCTGTTTAGGCTGACCTCTATGTTAACTATTGCTTTGAGCTCTTCATGGAGGGGGCAGCAAGATAATTAGTTGTCATGTTTATATTCTATTACGAGAGGCATTTACATGCACTTCCTTAACAATAGTGAAGAGAGTTGTCCTTAGGTGTGACAGTGAACCTTCTAAAGATGAGGTTGAGAAAAGGTCCACCAAGTTCTAGAAAATCTGCCGAATTTCTAGCTGATCCAGAAAAAGGCTTAGGGCAAGGGCCTGAGCTTCAGAGTGAAGCTTCTGCATGCATACAGGCATACACAGAGCACAGGTTGCTTGTGTTTTTCAGTCTGCAGGCTGAGAGCTATGGAGCCAACACTTTATACGCTTATATGCTATCAGGCTTAAAGGAGAACTCAATTTTTATGTTTAAATTATTTTTTAATAGATTTAAGGTATGGAGATCCAAATTACGGAAAGACCTTTTATCCTGATCACCCTGAGCATTCTGGACAATAGGTCACATACTTGTATTCCTTCCTTGAAGTAAGGGTTTAATTGCTTCCACACTGAGCTCATATAAAAACTGCAGGGGATAGAATGAATTCAAATTGGGGTAGGACAACAAATTACACAATACATTTTTTAGAGGTACAAGATCCATTATCCAGAAACCTGTTATGCAGAAAGCTATAAATCACGGGATTGCTGTCTAGCACAGACTCCATTGTAATTAAATAATTATGTTTTTTCAAAAGGATTTCCTTACTCTCAGGCAACAATGCATATTCCATCCCTCTGGCACTTCTGTTAAAACTAATCATTGATTACAATGGTCAAGGCAGTGTGCTACTGAAGAATTAATACAACTGACTTCTTTATACATTTTCGAAACAACGGGCAGTACAAGAGCTGGAAGAGTTTATAGAGCCAGTCTTCAACTAAATGAGGTATTAAAGGAAGGTATAATCTTTGTTAACATATTCAAAGTCCCTTGAAGGCAGCAATATGCTTTCCCTTTTTCAAGACACAGACAGAAACGGAGATATAAAACTGCCTTTAATTATGGTTAGCTGGAAGGCTAGTTGGCTTCAGTTGCTTTGTTTATCTGCGTTTAGCTTCATAGATAAAAAAATGTTTTATTAATTTTTCATTAATTTATTTTTGTAATGCGAAAATGTTTTCTGCATGCAATGTAGTAGGTTCTGTTCTGCATGTATTCTTATTAAGAACAACAATAAATGTGATATGCATATCACTATCACACAAGAGAACAACCCTTTGTTTTAATGGTTCTCCTTTTGTTTCTAAAAAGTGCAAATTGGTGTGTATGCCAGAAACACATAAAACACCCCTTTTATGTTTACTTGCACTTAATGAGTGGGAGCTACATCAGCATTTGTGTCTAAGGGATTGCTGAACTCAGCATCCAACAGCTGAAAAACAAGGTGCAGAGCACTGTGCTGGTGAGAGACCTATATGAATAGAAAGCCCACCCTTCGGGAAAAAATGTATTTATCGATGAATCCTAGAGGGCCTGCAGGAAAATTTGCAAAGTGCAAAAACATGGCAGTTTGAACCTATTTTTTGTTCTTTTGCCAGGCCATGTCATTTGCAAACTAATACAGGGCAAATACACATAGGTTCTAAATTGTACCAGGGTAGTTGCCAATAGCAACCATTCACTTTATTATTCTACAGAGCTAAACGGATACATTTACTGCTTATTGGTAGCTATGGGAAACCGTTTCACTTGTCTCCTGACAGGGCTGGACACATTGCAAACTATGATGAGATTCATCACATTGGTTGGATATTACTCCTTATGTAGTGTTATTCACCAAGAATATAACAATGCAAGTCATACAAATTTTAAATAACATGATACCAATTCTCTCCCTAACAAAACAATACTCTGATAACTAGGGGTTTAAATAAGATGACCTGTAGGGTTGCCACCTGTCTGAATTCACCCTGGACAGTCTAGTTTTTTGAAGGGCTGCCTTGGTGAAAAGGCAAATTATGAAATACGGAGAGGACATCAGTCCCGCCCCCCTACATCAACACCCTGCTCCTCAACATCCCCAGGTCCGCCCCCTGTCACCCGGTCCGCCCCCTTCCCGTTTTCCCAACACAATAAAGGTGGCCACACTAGGACCTGGGTCCCTGATGGATTAAAAAAAAATCCAACCCCTTGACAAAATTGCAGGTGACGGGATAAAATTATGAGTCACAACAGCTTTGCACAAAGGTTTGTGCAGGGGGGCCTAGGCCCCCTTAGTTATGTCCTTGGTGTAACTAGTTACACCTGTAACTGTACCATTCTTTTCAGTATTATACAGACTTATAGAGCTCTAATCAAATAGGGACACAAGACTAAAAATGCTGATTTTCAGAGAATACAGTGCTTCCTTCCTCAGCAAGACAGCTGCATAAGAACTCTCTACTCCTATTCGCTGAATTTCTACCCTCCAGTCCCAAACTGCCACGTCTCTTTGTGTTGCTGCACCCACACACTCAATTACTGTTTCACACTTAAGCATTATTTGTAACAAAGGCACCATGACACATTCCTGTTTCCTGTTAGGATTTTCTTCTTACCAAAGCCAAATTAACAGGGTCCCACCTCTAACCTGCTCATCAGTGCTTCTAGACTCAAAATCTGGCAAAGGCATTCAGTGCAAATAAAAACTAAACAAAAATATCTAATTAAAAACTAAAATAACAATTAAAATAAAAACGAAATAACTGTGTAAAGAACGCAGAGGTGTGTGTGTGTGTGTGTGTGTGTGTGTGTGTGTGTGTGTGTGTGTGTGTGTGTGTGTGTGTGTGTGTGTGTGTGTGTGTGTGTGTGTGTGTAGGGCAACTATAATGTAGACAATTAAAAAGTGTGCAAACGAGTGCATTACCCAATAACTGTACATACGGTATTATATCACTATCAGCAAAGTTACCTCTTTCACAAGTACACGTACCACTCTATTATTTATATGTCATAATGGTTATCCCATTTTAGTTAAAAATTACAGTATTGTTATAACAATTTGAAGGGGCCACCAGACGTTAAGGAGGAAAAGGATTCTTAAAGGAGAACTAAATCCTAACTAAAGAAGTAGCTAGAAATGTTGTCCATTATGTTTTGTGTTTCTGTTTCAGCCCAAGGCAACCACAGCTCATAAAGATCTGTGTCTCCGAAGATGCCCCAGTAGCTCCCACCTTCTTTTCTGGTGATTCACTGCACATGCTCTGTGCTGCTGTCACTTACTGAACTTAGGGACCTACTACAGTACACATAGAATAGAAAAGTCACAATATAAGGCTGACTAGTAATTAATACAGATAATTACTACTATGGTAGCTACTACTATGGAAAATGGCAGCACAGAAACCAGTGCAACTAGCATCAGAATTTAATTATTAGCCTTGTAACATCAGCTTATACTACAGGCCCACCTAATTTTCTGCTTGATAATTTGTGATGACCCCTAAGCTTAGCTTCTCAACAGCATCACCCTGTAAAAAGGAAAAGACGCCAGCGTTTTTTTGGGACTTTCAAGTAAGTCCTATCTACTCCATTGCAATAAGCCTGGTCTGAGGTGGCAAAGGCAAGTCTGGCGATAGAGGTAACGGTCAGTAAAATCAAAAACGTAGTGAATTTGCGTAGTAACGCTCTTTCACCAGAGCGAAAATTCACCTGGCGTTAGAGTGCGAAGTTGCGCCAGAGTCTATCTCCTTCAATAGCAAAATTACGCCAGCGACCATTAGTAAATCAGCGAAGTGTCAAAATGACGTCACACTGGCGAATTTTCGCCAGCATTTGACACTTCCCCCTTTAGTAAAATTGCCCCCATGTTGCATCTGTTAAAAATTATGGTAGCAATATTATGGTTTGGGTCTGGTTTGCTGCACTGAACTAGGATGGTGAAGTATGATCTGCAGGCAAATATGAGGGTATCTATCCACAAACTGAAATTCAAGGGAAAGGTTGGGGGTCATACAGAGATACAATGACCTGAAACATGAAAGCTGCCAGAATGGTTAAAGCAGAACAAAGTTATTGTTTTGGAATGGCCTGACTGTAATCCTATGTGGAATGATCTGAAGCAGGTTTATTCAAGGAAGCTAACCGGCATCCCTGTTTTGTAAGGATTAATAGGCTAAAATTCCTCCAAGCTAATGTGCAGCACTGATTAAGTTACTCGAAAAAGTTACTCGAAAAATGCAAATTGCTTTGCAAAGCAATAATGGAACAACATGTATGTGCTCATATTACAGCAATTGTTATTACAGCACAGCTTTCTATTATGTTGTTCAAATTAATTGATTAAAAACAAGAAGCAGAAGAAGAAGACAATCAAAAGCAAAAAAGGCTGTTTTTATGTACCTCAACTATTGCAGAATGCCTGGGGGGGAGCAAAATATCTTAGGATTTTCATTACTGAATAGTGAAAATATCACACTCTCGAAAGGAATTATGGGGCATGATGGAAGACAAGGGACCAATGACAAGATATTAAAAGGTGCCTGTGATCTGAGAGTAAAACAAATATCTTTGCACCTAATGATTCCTCAAAAGAAGGCCATTTGTTCTCATTTGGAACGGAGGCAGTCAGCGTATGGATGCAAGCACAGCAGAGAAAATGAGACTAATGAGCTTTTGCTGTTGTGAAGATGGGGGAACAAGAAACTGCTTCCAAGAAAAATCTTGCACAGAACTCCAGTATGGGATCATCAGTAGTAACATTGTCAGCTGCTGGGTGGCTTCATTTGTCTGCTTGGAACCTGCAAAGTCCATTACAAGGCAGATAAAAGCAGAAGCTGATATTGACTGTGGGAAAACATGTAGACCCATTAAGAAGAATTCCCAAGTACAAGAAGCAGTAATAAGACACGTGTATTTGCACTTAGCTGAACAGTGACAACACACACAGATAAACATCAGGCATACACACACACATTCTCAATTACAGCTATGCCCTGGAATAAAAGCCATAAATCACACAGAAATAGTAATTGAAAAGAAAAGCAGAATAAAACGTGACAAAATGCTAATGTTCTATGTATATGCGTGTATCAGTAAGGTACCATGCACCCTACTCATTCATTAGGTTCAACTTACCACGTTTATCCAAGGTTCTAATTGTCAAATTGTTGCTTTACTCAGATTCTGCACCCTTTGGATATGCTGGGTGCATATGTCATATACATGCATTTTTAAGGTGATATGAATCATAAACACCTATATCAATAAGGCCCTAAAAACCCTACACATTAAACAATAAGGCTGTAGCTGTCATACACATTCACTGCAGTTCTCAGCATCAAATTCAAGCACTATATACATACAGTGTTCCACAATTAATATAGGGTAAAAAAAAGACAACTAATCATAAAGTTGAAATGATCCTCAGCTAAATAAATATATACATATGGTATGGGACCTATTATCCAGAATGCTCAGGACCTGGGGGTTTCCAGATAATGGATCTTTCCAGAATCTGGATCTTCATACCTTAAGTCTACTAGAAAATCATGTTAACATTAAATAAACACAATAGGCTGGTTTTGCTTCCAAAAAATCTTTTTTAATAATTTGGATTATTGCTATAAAATGGAGTCTATGGGAAATGGTCCTTGAATAATTCGGATCTTTCTGGGTAACGGGTTTCCGGATCCCATACACACACACACACACATATATATATATATCTATATATATCTATATATCTATATATATATATATATATATATACACTTTGAGAAAGGCTAGAGTGCTAGCCGAAACGTCAGTTTTTTGTTTAATAAACACCTTTTGTTTTTCAATTAAGACCTGTGTGTGCTCGCCTGTTTCCAGATATACATTACTATTTTGCTGTTAGCACCCAGGCAACAAGACTTTTTAAACGAGCTGTGCTGGCTTTTTTTGCTCTATATATATATATATATATAGATATATATATCTATATATATATATATATATCTATATCTATATATATATCTATATCCTATATAATAAAGTCCAAGTGTCTCTGCGTCCAGTCCCTGTGTCCGTGGAATTGCGCTACTGCGCATGTGCCCCAGGGATATGTTCGCGCTACTGCGCATGTGCCCCACGGATATGTTCTAACGGGCTTAATGTCTATATATTATAAAAGCAGGAGCAATCGTGTATGTAAGACACAGAGGGTACTAAGAAGCAAGCTGTACCCCTACCCCATGCCATTGTTACACTACATTCCCAGACCCCCGCTGTGAGCAGTAAGCAATTGGCAGCTGTACGGTGGCGGCAGTTGCACATGATCGCTGCGCTGGCTACAGACACATATCGGCATTTCTCTGTAGGGGAGATGGGACAACATACCATGGTTTCCTTTCCGACTGAGCAGTACAGCAGCGACCCAGATAACTTCACACATCCGCGGCCGGCCCATGATGCTCTCCTCCCCCGGGACCCCTCCAATCCGGGATCTCCAATCGGCCCGGCTGCTTTAGATACACCTACCGTACAAAACAGCAACCAATAGAAGTAAAGATGGGCGGGGCTTGATGCCTCCTACAAGCTCGATTGCTCCAACTCAAAGCCCTGAGAGACGAAGACACACCCCGCCTGCGAAGTAATTGAAGAAACGTCCCCCGCCCCGAAAATGCTTGCCACGCCCCCTTTTTTCATGCATTGTAGGCGGGAGATAAGGACATGATTGACAAATCCGACATTCGCTCCTCCAATCAGAGCTGAGGAACGAGCTCGGACTGAGACGGCTGTGTAGGGGCGGGGCTAGAAACCCCTAGCAACGGAGGCAAGTCCCAGCGAGTGGATTCCAGAGCAGATACCACGTGGGCCAAGTTATTTTTGCTGGAATGAATAGGGCTCTGTGCCTGTGACCTATTGTCCACTAGCAGATCCGGGCCTCCCGTGGGAGCCATGTTACAATGTGTCCTGCAGCGTGTGATGTGCTGCTCTCCATTACAACTTTCCCTCGCTTTTCTCAGTCATTATTTGTATGTGCAATGGCTTCTTCCCGCTCACTATTGTCTCCATCATCTAAACAAGTGTCCCACCTGCCTTTGCGCAGTGACTGCTCCTTTCTCTATGAACTGGTTTACTTTGCGCCATTATTATTTACCACCCAGCAACCAACACACACACTGACCATTTTCTACCTCAGGATCAACCCCACAACTGCCAGTTCCCCCTCAGCAGCTCCTCCCTCTCACCAATTGCCAGTTTTTACCATTTGAGCCTCACCCCCAGTAGCCAACATTTTTTTTTTATTTCCCACCTCATCATCATCCACCTCATTACTGCCAATCCCATCCCCCTCACTATTGTCCCTTTGCTCCGGCTCTCATTCACTATTGTCAGTGTTAATCTGGACCAGTGATCCCCAACCAGTAGCTCATGAGCAACATGTTACTCACCAACCCCTTGGATGTTGCTCATGAGCTACTGGTTGGGGATCCTGGCTTAAAAGCAAGTTTTAATTGGATAAAAACTAACTATAGTGCCAAACAGAGTCTCCTGTAGGCTGCCAGGCCACATAAGGGCCACCTGCACGTTTCGACGCCGGCGGCACGACGTTTCATCCAGGCCCATGGGTTTTGAATTGTACGTTTGTTTATTATTTGTAAAGTGCTAATGGTGCATGCAGTTTTGTACGGCAGAACAATACATTCATAGAACAGACTAGGGTCGATACAATCCTATCCTATATAATGAAGTTCAAGTGTCTCTGCGTCCAGTCCCTGTGTCCGTGGGATTGCGCTACTGCGCATGTGCCCCACTGACCATCTCTGGCGCTACTGCGCATGTGCCCCACAGACCGTCTCTGGCGCTACTGCGCATGTGCCCCACGGACCGTCTCTGGCGCTACTGCGCATGTGCCCCACGGACCGTCTCTGGCGAATTAGCGTCCAGTCCCTGTGACCGTGGGATTGCGCTACTGCGCATGTGCATGTTCTAGCACCCGTTAATTTAACGGGCTTAATGTCTAGTATATATATATCTATATCTATATCTATATCTATATATATATATATATATCTATATATATATATATGGCTATAGGATTAGCCGAAACGTCATCTTATGACCTGTGAGTGCTCGCCTTTTTCCAGAATATCTTACTCTCTTTGCTGATAGCACCCAGGCAACCAACACGAGTAGGCAGCCGCACTCGGATCCGGATTTCTTAGATGTGGGTGCTGGTTCAAATATTACAGATGCAGCCACTTTGGTTTGTCTGTTTGACACAGAATAACTAAACACAGATATCCCATTTATCTCATTTAACACAGAAAACTGCATCACAACATCCCATCTAATTAAAGCATTCACCATTGTGAACAATGGTGCTTTGGTATGCTAATGAAAAGGTTAAATGCATTAAATGAGTTAAGATGACTTTAGATAGCACAGTTTATTCAATTAACCCTGAGTCATGATGCATTTAACTCACAAATCAAAGTGGCTTCATCTGTATGTATAGTTTTTACATAGAGACGCACACCATTTTTTCTTAGTGAATCAGATAATATTTATTTGCATAAGTCTGTGTTCCAAATGCAAATAAATATTATCTGATTCACTAAGAAAAAATGGTGTGCGGCTCTATGTGAAAGCTATATATATATATATATATCTATCTATATCTATATCTATATCTATATCTATATCTATATCTATCTATCTATCTATCTATCTATCTATCTATCTATCTATATATATATATATATGGCTATAGGATTAGCCGAAACGTCATATATATATATATATATATATATATATATATATATATATATATATATATATATATATATATATAAATATATATATATATAAAAAACAACTATATACCGGTGCACTGGTTAAATATATCATGTAGAAATACAAAAAAGAAAAAAAAGAACCACACTCTCAGGACTTGATCAAGGTGTAGAAAATAATAAATATTTATTTCTAAACATTTATTAGATTTTTCTACACCTTGATCAAGTCCTGAGAGTGCGGTTCTTTTTTGTGTGTGTGTGTTTGTGTGTGTATGTATATATAAAAATATATATATATATATATATATATATATATATATATATATATATATATATATATATAGCTTTCACATAGAGCCTCACCCCATTTTTTCTTAGTGAATCAGATAATATTTATTTGCATTTGGAACACAGACTTATGCAAATAAATATTAGCTGATTCACTAAGAAAAAATGGTGTGCGTCTCTATGTAAAAACTATACATAATATTTCAGAGCAAAGAACAGCACTCGATTGCTTGTGTCAACCCAGGTGCACGGTAAGGGATGATGATGAACAATGAATTATATGATGGCCCTCCAATTGAATTTATTATTACACTATTACGTTTCATACTGTACAAAAACTATTTCAAATTTGAAAATAACTGTATTCTGCAATTACTGGGAACAGCTATGGGTCAAATGTGGCCCCTACATATGCAAATACATTTATGTATACTTATGAGATGTACATTTTGGGTCACCCCCTTTTCCGTAATTTTGGTGGATATTATAGAAGGTTCATCGATGATATTTTTTTTGTGGTTTGGGACAGAGGATGAGCTCCAGAGCCTTCGGAATGATCTTAATACCATTAATAGCACCATACGTTTTACGCTGCATTATGATAATGAAAGAATAGATTTTTTGGATTTGACTGTGTATAAACACACGGGAGAACTGCATACTAAAATTTACAGGAAACTAACTGATAGAAATTCTTTATTACACTATCAAAGTAGCCACCCAAAACACCTTTTACATTCATTACCGAAGTCCCAGATGTTGCGGGTAGTACGGATTACTAATGATATGAAAGAAAGAGAGGAATAACTAATACATATGGCGAAATGTTTTCTACAGAGGGGCTATCTGTATAAACTAATTGAGGAGGTTAAGTCTTGGGCCATGTCGCTAGATCGACTTTCGGTATTACACGGTCATATGCAGCAAGATAAAAACGTGAAAAAAGTCGATTGTAAAAAAGCGGGGAGACTGTTTTATATGACTACATATGACCCACATACTCCTTTGATTAAAAAATCTGTTTTACAGAATTGGCCGATCCAGATCTGTCTACAATGATAAGTGATGGCGTTTCCTTTGGATATAAACGGAACAGAAACTTAAGGGAAATACTAACACAAACAGATCCAGCAAATAAATATGTCTCTGGATCATCCAGAATGGAAACTAAGACTGGTGTATACAAGTGTGTGTGCAGCACATTAATAACTGGTAAAAACTTTTTTCACCCGCACAATGGGAAAGCTTATTTTGTCAAACATAGATTAACCTGCACGTCCAAGAATGTTGTGTATATTATTAAATGTTAGTGCGGACTGTTGTACTGCGGAAAAACATGCAGACAACTAAAGGAGCGTATTAGCATGCACCGGGCCTCTATCAGGGCTGCTTTGGAACCCAAACCTAAAAAGAATACACAGACTGAACCAAAACAAGATATCTCTAAACAACCTGTGGCTCAACACTGGCTACAGGCGAAACACTCCATTTCTTCTTAAGTGTATGCCTATAGACCATATACCGAATTCACCTAGAGGAGGCGATATCGACAGTTTACTGTTACAGAGGGAAACCTTTTGGACATACGAATTAGACTGTGTGGCACCCAGAGGCCTAAATGCCCATTTACAATTTAACTGTTTTTTACCATTAAGATAATTTTGAGGCAGGGACACATGGACTTTAGACATTGCGATAACCGTGTTAATATGATATTTTGGAGGGTTATAGGGAGGCCCCACAGGGATATATATATATATATATATATATATATATATATATATATATATATATATATATATATATATATATATATATATATATATATATGACTGATTTTTTTGGGGATATACCAGATGTATGTTTTTAGACCTGTGATTGTTGAAATATTAGCATAGTAATTTTTATGTGAGCACTAGACACTAACAAGATACACAGTTGAGTTTTAAACACAGTATATATATATATATATATATATATATATATATATATATATATATATATATATATATATATATATATATATATATATATATATACCCACACACATATATACACAAAACTATAGCCTTTGAGATTAGAGGGCAACGGTGTTGTAACTAGATATTGCTGGGCCCAGAGCACATTATTTTTCAGGGACCCAAAATGTCTAGAGATTGACCTCAAGAAGACAAAGGGTTATTTGCTTCGAGTGAAAGTTCTGATTTTCAAGCCTAAACGTATGGCCTCTCTATATTTGTTCTTTTCTATGGAAAAAAAAAACACCCCCGCTATGTGTTGGCAGACTATGTGCGTGTATCCCTGAAAATTCTAAACACACTTACCTTATACTGTATATTCTCCAGTTAGGCTGTCGATAACCAGTAACTACGTGGAAAAATAGAACTTCCTTACTTAAAGGAAAACTATACCCCCCAAACAATGTAGGTCTCTATAAAAAGATATTGCATAAAACAGCTCATATGTAAAATCCTGCTTCATGTAAATAAACCATTTTCATAATAATATACTTTTCTAGTAGTATGTGCCATTGGGTAATCCTAAATAGAAAATTGCCATTTTAAAAAATAAGGGCTGCCCCCTGGGATCGTAGGATTCACTGTACTCACAAACATACCAAACAAACCATACTTGTTAGGTCACATGAGCCAATTAACAGACAGAGTTGTGTCTTTTGCTTCCACACTTCTTCCTGTTATAGTTAGAGTTGAAGTATTTCTGGTCAGGTGATCTCTGAGGCAGCACACAGACCATCATGAAATGGTGGCTCAAGGCAAGAGATGTAAAAGGGCAATATTTACTTAAATATATATTCCAGTTTGGTAAGATTCTTTAATATGCCACTTAATATTATATGAACTATCTGTTGCTTAAGTGTTCATTTTGGGGGTATAGTTTTCCTTTAAGCTGTGAGCCCCCCCAAAAATGTATCACAGAGTATCTAATAAACCACAACCATACCCTATATATAAGGATATAAGTGACCTACACATGCACCAGTGTGGCTCCATGGAATAAGGTAATTGCTAAGGCAATAAGAACATACAAATCATGAAGGCCTCATGCTTCTCACAAGCATAATAATGGTCAAAGTGGTAGACTGAGAGAATAAATGTATTAATTAGAAACATAGAAGCTGCAGCCCACAAATATCACACTACTACAATATCAATGTCAAAAGTGAACTGGCTTGCCACCTGTATCCACTTTTTAATTAAAACAATGGCTATAAAACCCTGTTAAGTGTTAAGTTAAGAAACTTCCTGGAAGTCCCTCGAAAACCAAGCTATCACAGCCCACATATAAAGCACTGTACTCTGAAATGATGTCTTCCAGCTAACCACTAGGTGCCAGTCTTGGAAAGACCACGAAGACAAGAGAGAGCTCACAATATGCAACTGGCTGCATTTCTTTCTTCTGATGAGCACAAAACAAAAACAGTGGTACTGTGTTAGCCAGTAGCAAAAATAACAAATAAAAAAACAAACAAATACAAAAATTATTGTAGAAGTGATACCTATATTGGCCAACAATAAAAAAAATACTAATGCCCTCAAAATAGCTAAACAATTAACATGTATTTATTTATGAATTCATCAATTTCTTCATAATAAATATGATTTTTCTCCCCTCTACTATTAAACTGCTGTAAAGACCTTAGAATAAGTCATTCTATAGATCTTTGCTTTTTTTTAAAAAATTTTATTAGAATAAATAAATATGAAATATAAAAAATATATAAAAACACTTCTGGTAACTTTAAGACCTAAACTTTTGATTTTTAAATCAGAATTTTGTCTGTTCTAGTGCAGAGAGTGTAATTGCATCTCCTCCCCTTTACCTACAACATAGCCTCTGAAAATAAGCATGGGTGGCGAGGTGGGGCGGCAAAGGAAAGACCACATCAGGGCAGCAAGGGGTACAGAAACACTACTGTGGACTAATATTACTACTATTGGACCAGTAGTTTGATATTTCCTAACTTGCTGCTAAAGAAAGCATCAAAACCCTTTCTTTAAACTATGTAGAACCCATTCCGCGGGGTCTTTTTCATCTATAGCTTGAAAAAAAAAACACTTGTGAGAGGGAGGGAAGATGGGCAGGTGAGAGGGAGGGAGGGAGGGAAGATGGGCAGGTGAGAGGGAGGGCAGGCTGGCGAGAGGGAGGGGGGATCGGCAGGTGAGAGGGAGGGAGGATAGGCAGGTGAGAGGGAGGGAGGATAGGCAGGTGAGAGGGAGGAAGGATGGGCAGATGAGAGGGAAGGAGGATGTGTAGGTGAGAGGGAGGGAGGATGGACAGGCAAGAAGGAGGGAGGATAGGCAGGTGAAAGGGAAAGAACCTGAGCAAGTGGCCGAGAGGTGGGAGGCTGGGCGGGCGGAAGCCAGTCGAGTTGTGGCCATATGGTTGAAGTGTGTTTTGGGCCCCTCTGAAGTTCTTTTACAGTGAGGCCCGGAGACATCTAGGTATGCCACTGGTAATAACATAGCTGTAGGAAGTGTCATGCTGACATTATAGGTAAGACATTTAAGTTTAATATGTCTTTTGATTTAATACAAATTAATATATACTTCGATACCCATATGACTAATTTCAAGATGGAACACAAGGGATAAAGGTATATGACCCCAACCCAATACTTTGATGAGTTCATTTGACTAACTAGTGCAGGTTACTACCCTCTGTACCCCTAAATAAAAAAAAGACTGGGGAAAAAAATGCCTGGAAAACATTTGGAGCAGTTACATCTATAGATGCCAAATAGGGTCCAAACTCCATAAGTGAACTCAATACATTAATAGAAGTTATTTTAGTTTGTGCATATGTGCAACCCCAGCAGGTCACTGATTAACCCTGCAGGTGCCACAGCAGCCAACATCTGTCTATAAAGCCGAGGCCAGATGGTATCAACCAACGCTGAAGCTTAATAAAAAAATAAAACAGAAATATAATTGGAATTGAATGTGCTGAGCTCCCTGTAAAACATAGTTCCCATGAAATGCACAAATACTTCTGAAAGAATAACAATGGAAATACACAATATGAAAGAGGTAAAAAAGGGATTTACTCAAATCCAGCAATAACAAATCAATGCCAGTGATAATATACATGCGGGCAATAAACTCAGCTATCAGTTCTTTTTCAGACATTTCTTGTAGTGTACTATAACCAAATATGAATGGAATGAATATTAAATGGTGTATGAGCTAGAAAATGCACACAAAAAGAGGAAAGATAAACTCTTCACCCTCAAGAGGATATTTAACATGGCTGCACATCTGTATGATACATAACCAAAGATTTGGAGTTTGGAAAAGTAAAAAAAATGTAAAGCATAAAGTGAAAGTTAGGTGCAGTATTATCCCTATGTATATTTTCAAGCTCTAATGACATTGACTAACAGATGTGATTTACTTATCATTTTTAAACTTGCATAGTGTTTGTTAATCTGTTAGGAGAAGGAGAAGGAAGCTACCAAAGCAGTTTATTGTCAATAGATTACCCATAATAGTGCAAGCTATAACAGTATATTTTATTCTGTAGAATGCTTTACCATACCTGAGTAAACAGCTCTAGTAGCTCTCTCTGTTTGTTTAGGATAGTAGCTGCCATATTAGCTTGTTGTGATATCCCTTCCTGCCCGAGTCTCTCCCTGCTCACTCATAGCTCTGGGCTCAGATTGCAGCAGGGAGGGGGAAGAGAGGAACACACTAAACATGCTCAAGCCCTAGCCCTGGATGTTTATGCTGAAAACAGGAAGTCTGATACAGAAGCCCATGTGTGAACACAACAGAAGTAAAGAAATGCAGTATTTATTTTGACAGAGGACCCAGAGCATCATTACTTTGAGGGTTTACTGGTATATTAATATAGACCTTTTTGATAAAGCTTACTTAATTTTAACCTGCATTCTCATTTAAAGCTCAGCAGTGTCACAGAGCTCTAACAGTCCATAGTACAGAATGGAGATTGGCTACTCAAAGCTGCGGTACAGAGGCTGAGATTGGCCCTGAGAATTTTACAAAATACAGGTAAAATATTGAAAAATAATGTGTTTCTAAAAAATGGAATCTTGGGAGGAAGTTCAGGACAATTATCCCAAACATAAGGCCAAAGTAGCTTTGGAATGGCTCAGTAATGAAAAAAAATGAATGTCCTCCAATGACCCAGTCAAAGCCCTGATCTCAATAAAGCTGAGAAATAGTACAAAAGTGTTATCTGAAGAATAGGAAAAATTGGCCAAAAAGTTGTGCAAATGTTGTATATACATACATACCTCTATAGACTAAGGGGGTTAATTACTAAGCTCCGAATACCCAAAATCTGAAAAATTTGTGAAGTCTGATTTAAAAAAAAAAAAAAATCACGAATTTCTCAGATTTCGGGGAATTTCGGGTATTTATTAAACCCCAAATATAAAAACACGGCATCTCAAACCTGTCGAGGTTGCATAAAAGTCAATGGGAACTGTCCCATTGATTTTTGGTTGTGTCGGGGTTTTCGGGCAATTTCACAATATTTTCTGAGCTTTCAGGTGAAAACTCCGAAAAATTCTGAGATTTCGGGGAAAATTCGGGGAGCTTTTCCCGCAAAGCAAATTTTCGGGAAAATGTAATAATAAATAAACGTTTTAAAAGCCCGAGCAGGTTAGAGTGGAGTTTGTAGCAGCCTATATTGAGATAACTTCGGAACTTGATAAATAACCCCCTTAAAGTGATACTGAAAAAAAAAATATTTTCAAAATATTATCTACATTAAAAGTTACCTATAGGTCATGTTGATTGTTGTTCGCTGATAGTTTTTTTTATGCTTTTGTAAGTAATTGTCACTTGAAGTTCCTAAACCTGACTGTTTTGCCAACCTGACTGTCCCTTCTTCACCTGTCAGTTAGAGTTTCTAATGCCAACAGACTACTGCTGCACAAATATGGCCGCCCCCTCATAGAGGAACATGGTAGTAAGAAAGGTAATGTAAAAGCAACAGGCAAATACTTTTATGGCAAAATTATAAATAGATACTGAAAGTGTCTCAGAATATCACTCTCTACATCATACTAAACGTTGAACAACTAAAACAAATCTTACTTTAAAAAACAAGTTTTAACTTACTGGCTCAATTTTGAGTGCATTTCTGTAGCTACCAAACAGAGATGCTTGGGCCTTCAGGAAAGCCCTAGCCACTCCATCTCCAGTGGTTGTGGACATTTTTCTAATACGATTTTTCAATGCAGAGACCTGTAATGCAAAGACCAGAAGGTTAATAACATGAAATGTGCAAAACCAACAAAATCCTTCTTAAAATTATTATCATAGATAATTAGCATTAACAAAATAACATATAACACAGATCTACTTTTAAATTAAACAGATTCTGCTTGGACCATAGTCTCTCCCTTGAAAGCAAGCCCAGAAAAAACATTAGCTTCACACATTTGAAGATCACCTTGGTTGAGGAAGCAAGAGAACATGAGATAAATGGGCATACATATTGCAAAAACAAAGAGAACAAGGATAAGTGGTAAGATGGATACATCTGACTGATCTACATTGTGGAAGAGTGAGTTTAGTCACTTTATACTAGCTGACAATACAATAAATTTATTCATCAGCAGATCTTTCTGGAGGGCATGATGGTATCCCTTAAGAAGGTTTCACAAAAAGAGTTTGAAAAAGTGACTGTTGCTCTACCTGAACCATTGGTATTGACACAATACCTTAGATAGTTTAAAAAATGGTTGGATGACTTCTTGGCAAGTGAGAAAATACAAGGTTCTGGATAAAAATGCCTTAGTTCAATACTGATACCTGGTTTGGTCCATCTGCTCTTTTTTTAACTTGAGGCAAACTGGAAATATAATAGTTTTCCACTAGATTTTGGAACACTGTTATTTGGATTTACTTCCATTTGGTTACATTAGTGAGGTTAGGTAATTATATGAGTTCACTTCGGCGGAGATCATGGCAAGTTCTTCCCCTCCAAACTAAGCAAAGCTGTACATGACCACCCTTTGCGCATATTGTAAGTATAGGAACTGTTTTGGTGTTTTAGTTGGATTAGAATAACCAACACATTTTATGGACAATATAGAAAATACACAATTCCAAGGTGACTTCTGATATCCTCATATTTTACAACAGGGCTACATTATTAATTATAATACACAAGTTTCTGTGAGTCATGTGACAAGGATGACATCACTAAGCACCAATTATAACTGATGATATCACTAAGTACCAATTATAAAAAAATATATTCTACAAGATATTCATGGCTCTTGGTTATTAATATAATCCATCAATTTGGGTATTAATATAACATATCATATATTCATAAATAGAATTACTTACACATATTCATCTTTTAGGGGGTTATTTATCAATGGTTGAATTTTAGAGTAATGTGAATTTTTTTTAAACTCTATTAAATTTTGAACGTCTAAATAGTTCAAAATATTCAAAAATAGAATAGTGGCATGTCACCACTATTAACATCTTCAAATAGATAATGTAGTCAGTGTCAATGGCTGAGGTCCCTTGAACTCGACAGGATTTAGGTGAAGAATAGGTCAATTAGAACTTTTTCCAGGGTCAAGGTGTGATAAATCTCAAATTTTTGACCAAAAAAATTTTTTTTTTTTGAAAATTCAATTGGAATTAGAATTTGCCATTAGATCCTTAGTAAATCTGCCCCTTAATGTTTACTTTGATTCCTTCCCACAAGCAGTTCCCCTAGTCTTAAAATACAAGTCCACAAAATCAAAACCATTTACATTTTGTCCAGCTTAGTTGCATTTAAAGCGTTCTTGCTTTCTTTACAAAAAGGCACTGTATTTTGAAAAAGAAAATGCTATTTCACATCAGAAATGCTTACTACACTTACTACTATAAGAGTTCATATGGATGGAGCAAACTGATGATGTAGAGGCTTTTTCCCATCACTGTTTAAATACCATTGAAGGTTATTTTAATTAAGCAAGAGCACATTTTGAACCTTTAACAAAAGCAATATGCCAATGGAGATACACACCATTATGATAATGCAGGATTATTTTTCAGTAAATACTGTATCCAGTCATAATTAACCTAAGGTGCTAGGGTAATATAGATCAGTTTCCATGCCAATGGTTTTGGTATCATTTGAAGAAGAAAACAGCATAAAAGAGAGTGTGGAATCCATAACTTATAATTTAATGCACCATTACCATAGAAGACAGCCTGTTGTATCAACAGTCTTATTTAAATTTCACTTATAAAGCAAGACAAAATCCATAAGAATCCATGACATGTGGCTCCATAAGCTGTTGCTGAGCTACTACTTCCAGCATTCATTAACAGACGCAAGTATTGACAGCAAATGAACTTTGTACCGAACAATGGATGAAGAGCCACATACTGTAAATTGCTGTTTTGCAGAATATCTGTTGCCAATTGTAAATTACAATATGAAAATCACATCAAAATAAGGGTACCGTAAGGGTACAGTATTATATCGAAATGGGGGGGTTAAATGTAATGTGCAATGTTCAATACATACCGTAATGTAGTTGCGCAGACAGTCAAGGACCATTTCTCCACAAAGATTTTTACAGTGTTAAAATTCAAGTATATTTATTTGGTTCTTGAGACATGGCCTTATGCGTTTCATATCATGGCAGATACTTAATCAAAGGCCTATAATTAATGGGGCAATTTATTAAAATCCGAAAATATCTCATTCTCTAAAATATACTCTGATCAAATCTGTACGGGTTATTTTCCCTTATTTATCATTACATTTTCCCGAAAAAACCCAGCGCAGGAAAAATTCAAAATGTTTTTCAAAAATATATGAGAATTTGAATCATACAAATAAATAAATAAATACCAAGAAATTTAAGTTGTTTTTTTTCACAAAAAATGTTGATATAGTAAAAAAATGTTTTGAAATTTTCGAGTTTTTGCCATTTGGACTTTTATAAATAACCCCTTAAGTTTCTGCTATGATATGAAACTCTTAAGGTCATGTCTTAAGGACCAAATAAATATAATTAATATAAATTTATATTAATTTATATTAATCAAGGAATGGTCCTTGAGTGCCTGCTCTAATACATTGTGGTTTGGATCCATTCCCTTAGCTGAAGGTTCAGGGCAGTGCACCTAAAGCTGCTCCTATACTTGGTGAGTTTATTTTGTGACCTTTCTTCATGTGAAATGTTCAATGCATGCCAATAAAAATCAATGGCGTGCAGCTACTCAATGTGTGGCAACATTCTTGGATTAGAACAGCTAAAGATAAGGTACTGTTTACTAAAAAAAACATCACTTCTATGCCATACAAGTGGAAAATAACCACTGACATTGCCATCCTTTGAAGAATATCACCAAATATGCTTTTGTCTTTTCAAGAAACAGTCCATCTTGGTATCATTACACACTTAACCTTTGACGGCCTTTCTCTTTCATTGTTGAGGTGTATAATTACTTTGTATTCACAAAGTCAGGTGAGGTGTATAAGATCTTCTAATGATCTTATTAGCATTTACACAAAAGGGTGAATGATCACTCGCTGAGACTGATCAAATATCAACCGGACACCTTTTCCCACATGCAGACTTAAAGCCTTGGTCGCAAAACCTGCTCCTGCTGTAATTGTGACAATTAATAATTTCTTTGCTTCCTTCATTCAGTGCTGCAGTTATATCTGCCATAAATATATATAAAAACATAAGCAGGATGGTGGTGTATATGCAGTGTGATGCACAAGGTAATAACTATGTGTGTGCAAAGTGAAAACAGAAAGTCTTCCTGTATTTACACGAGATGCACAAAATTAGTGCTTTATAATGTGTTAGCTGAAGTAAGGGAAACATGTCTACTACAGATTAATACAAAACAAAAACTATTTTTAAAATAGAAACTGGATACATTTAGAGCAGACTTCAGTTAAGGTCTGAGAACAAGGTCAGACTGCGCCTCGCCTCACCCCATATGTGCATGCATACAAGCAAGGGTTTGTCGCGACCTGTCCAAACAAGGGAGGTCGTGGCAGGAAAAACAAGCGCAGGGTGCAGATCTGGGCCCACAAGAGCCTGTTTTTTTTCCTGGTAACCCATGGCCCAGTCTGACCTGTCTGAGAATATGCCCAGAACGGGTCAAAACTACAGCTCCTGGCAGCAGCTTATTAATGCTTGGGCTTCCCTAGGCTCTAGGCTAGTGGACCAATCTAGCTTTAATTTCAATTATTATTTCTATTTTCTTTTCTTTTAATTTTTACTTCTATTTGCACTGCTTGATACGATCGGGTGCACCTGCTGGGAGAAGAATGCAGACAAGGAGAATGCCTGCTTTCAGATGCATACAGATCCAGTGATATCACTGGTGCACTCCAAGCTGACCTGGCATAGAGAGCTTGGGCGCACTCTTGCCTGGAAATGCACGCATACGGACCCAGCAGTAGTCTAGAAGGAAGTGGGATGTATATGTATTTTAGGGGCACCACATCTCATTAATCCACCACTGGCTCCTGGTGTGAGATTAATCATCTAAATCAGGGGTCCCCTGTATTTTTTTTTTTTTTTAACTGTGAGCAACATTCAGATGTAAAATTAGTTAGGGAGCAACACAAGCATGAAAAATGTTCCTGGGGGTGCCAAATAAGTGTTGTGATTGGCTATTTGGTAGCCAGGCAGTTTACATGTTTGGCAGAACACTTGGTTTGTATGCAATCAAAACCTGCCTCCAAGGCAGGAATTCAAAAATAAGCACCTGGTTTGAGGCCACTGGGAGCAACATACAAGGAATTGGTGAGTAACATGTTGCTCACAAGCCAATGGTTGGGGATCACTGATCTAAGATTTCAAATTGTATTGCTTTAGAAATTCACCCATGTGTCTTACAAGGCCGCTACTATAAAAAACTGAAAGATGGAAACAATATTAATGCATTTTAAAAAAGATTAATTTTAAAAAGCAAAATTATTAGTCATGTCCTATAATAATAAGCTTTAAGCTGATGAATTAATTCTTCTGTTTTCAAGGAAGGTACCTGCCCTGTAGAGCTTACAGTCTAATTTTGATTTAAAGAATGGTCAGGAGTGGAGAAACTTGCAGTGGAAACAAATGTCCCTCAAGAATGTTTTTGTGTCATACTATATGCTACAGAAATGGAGAATCCAAAATTGAACTCTGGTCATATAATGGAAAAAAGGAATTTAATATGTGTATTGTTCTAGTTGATGCAACATATAGGGGCAGATTTATCAGTGGTCAAGGCAAATTTTCGAATAAAAAATTAAAATTACGGGCTATTTTTTGTGTACTTCGACTAGGGAATAGTCCAAATTCTATTCGAATTTGAAAAAAATGTGAAAATTCGAATATCAAAATTTATCACTTACTGTCTCTTTCAAAATTCGACTTCGACCATTCGCCATCTAAAACCTGCGGGAATTGCTGTTGTAGCCTATGGGGGACCTCCTAGAACCTATTTGGAGTCAATTGGTTGACTTTGAAAAATCAAAGGTTTTTGGGAAAAACTTTGAATCAAACTCGATCGAATGCGATATTCCTTCGATTCGTACGATTGGAATTCAGCTGAGTACAGACCTATTAGATTGAAAACTGACCTATTCGACCAAAAAAGACTTTGACTTAATTTCGGTTGGTCTTTTTGAATTCGAATTTCGAAGTTTTTTAATTCAAAATTCAACCCTTGATAAATATGTCCCATAAGGTTATATATGAAGTTTAAAGTTTCTTAAAAGTTTCATCCAGGAGAATTTAACTACCAAGACCCGTGGATACCCCTGAGAGGGCAGGCATTATACTGGGTTCTGATTAAAAGTGCCCTTCTATAAAAATTAACTGGGACAACCTTAATATTGATGATATGGAGTCTAGGAGAAAAAAGAAAATTGCATCTGCTTTTGGCTAAATAACTGTCTTTAAACTATATCTTTCCAGCATTGCTTCTGATGACCAAGTTTCATTAACCTGTTGGAAAATGATGTTTCAGCAAATTTTCTGCAAGTGCAATTAGTAAAACTATTTATTATTCAACAGCGCCAGGAGTATTTAATTAACACTTCAAGATCCATCTACACTGCAGGCTGTTCAAGAGACAACAAGTTACCAGTAAAAAACAAAATACAGAAGTCAGCAAAAAATAGAAATCTTTTGAGTTTTAAAAATATATACCATTATGGAATAACTTAGTATGTATGCAGAACATTGCTTCTCCGTATGTACACATTTGTTTATAAAAGGGAGATACCATATTGAAGGAGCTATAAGTGCATGATGGTATCTAATTATTTAAGCCTGAAACCAAGATGCAAAGCATAAAAATGCATATAATATAGCAATTATATAATAACTAACTTAGATTTTTCAAAGCAAACATAAAAAACAGTAACACCAAAAAATGTAAGTATTTTAAAGTAATGAAAATATAATGTAGTGTTGTCCTGTACTGGTAAAACTGACCTGTTTGCTTCAGAAACTCTTCTATAGTTCATATAAACAAGCGCTTGTAGCAATGGTGGAAACTGAAAAAAGACTATATGGCACAGGTTAAATAGTGGATAACAGATAACACCATTATGCTCTACAGAGCTTAGCTGCTATCTTCTATGTAACCTGAGCCTTTTCTCCTTTGAATGGCTGCCCCCATTGCTACACAGCAGCTTATTTATACAAACAATAGTAGTGTTTCTGAAGCAAACACAGCAGTTTTACCAATGCAGGGCAACACTGCATTATATTTTTATTACTTTAACACATTTTAATTGTTTGAAGTTATTGTTCCTTTAAAGTATAATCCCATGGGGGTGCTAAAATGTTAAGCATCCCCAGTGATAATAATTGCTTACCTGATACCTCAAGCTGATGCTCCTGTTTGCAGAAAACTGCACCAGTCTGGGTATTTCTGCACTAGCTCATTAGAAGTGATCTTCCTTTTCTGAATTTATTTCTTTGAGCCCCGGGAGGCGCATGTGCAGTAACTGAAAAAGTGGGCTTTTCGTGTCTAAGTTTGGCTTTCACGCTACTGCACATACACCTGCCTAGACCTGAAAGATGAAAGATGGAAGAAGCCTAGGAGGATGGCAACAATGGACTATTACGGAAATACCCTTGACGGGTGCAGGGAATCAACAAAACAACATATCAAACGTGTTCATTATGTTAATTGGATTATCTGATGGCAATGCCAACATCTAAACTTGAACTACACTAAAGTCTGAACTGTCCAGTTTGGCCCCCCACTTAATCACCAACTGCATCAAAGAAGCAAATTATCATTATTATCATGATTTATTGCTATAGCGACACCATGATTTATTGCTATAGCGACACCTATGCAACACTTTACATTCATTTATAAAAAAAATAAAAGGTGACTTTACACAAACTTAACAAATAAGGGTTACAGAGTTAAAAGAGGACCAGAGGGCTCTGCTCATAACAGATTGCATATTGGTAGGACAGATGAGGGGGAAGGGGGATGAATTATAAGAAAAAACAGAAAAAAAATAATGGAGTAGAGTAAAAGAGGATTATACAAGTCAGAGGAATATAACACATAGTTCTAAAAATGAAAATGCTGTGAGTAAAAGGGTAAAATTAAAGGTGGCCATAGATGTTAAGTTTGAAACACCTTTTTGATATCGTAGGACCAAGCTTATCCTGAAAATATAATTTAAATGTACGATTTGGCCGTCAACTAAAACGACCATTTTAAGCAATATCGTCTAGTTGAAGCCAGGAGAACTGTGGCTAGCTGCCTGCTAGTCCCTGCAAACAATTGGACAATGGATAGATTTCACTGTGAATGATGAATATTTTCTAACCAATATCAGATGAAAAATCTTTAGACGCACTATCTTTGGGTGTCCACTAACCTCCTGATAATTTGGCAGATTTGTTGGATCGCACTAAAATTGGATGTTAAGGAGGGAAAAAATCTTTGGCCAACTTTAGCTAGATCTATGGGGGGGGGGGGTGGTCACTGGTGAACAGATGGGTTGCAGAGTGAGAATATAGTAGTTAAAATCATAGGAAAACCAACAAAGAGGGACGGAGATCACAACTAAATTCATTTGCATATCAGCCACTACTGCATAAATATGTGCAATAAAGTTACATTTTATATAATAGTACAGGTATGGGACCTATTAACCAGAATGCTGGGGACTGGTGGTTTTCAGCATAATGGAGTCTGAGGCAGATGGCCATTCTGTAATTCAGAGCTTTCTGGATAACGGGTTTCTGGGTTAATGGATCCCACACCTGTACTTTTTTCTTCCATGCTATTGCCATTACAGTTTTAAACACATATTTAAAGTATGCTTTGAAACCAGTAGATGTTACTGTGAGTATCACTCAAAACAGCAAATAATTCTTTCCAAAGAAGGGTTTATACTTGTAAGAATAATTAGTAAAACCGATTCAGGGCAGCGCAGTATAAAACCACAAACTTGGCTTAACAAAGAAAAACAAGGGTGTTATGAATGCCTAAATGTATTGCAACATGATTCATTACAGTCAGTCACACCTTGTGGTCACAGCCTTATGTAAAACATGGGAAAATATTTCATGATAGAATGGGCAATCACAGGGTATGTTATTTGAGGTGCTAGCCAAGATGGATCGTTTGACAAGAACACTGTACAAAACTTTAACTTAGGACTAACAACATTTCTTTTTATAGTGTTCAGACATCAATGGTGGTGACTGCCCCAATGTTACTTGCCTCCCACCACCAATATTCTGTGTGTATATAAGTGTTAAAGAGACTGCTCACCTTGAAATTAACTTGTATGTTAATGTCCTTGAAGGGATTTCTGAGCACTGGTGTTCCTACCTCTACCCATCTAATTCATGCATAGGAACCAAGTTGGGGGCTGCTGCTAAAATACCTTTGGGCCTGTCATTCAAGTCATAATGCTCCTTTCTTTTTAAGTTTGTTTTCTTTAAGCTTGTTATAATAGAAAAAACTTAAAAAGCTAGTATGACGAAGAGCAATTTTTTGAAACATTACAGAACTGGTCTAAATTTTTTTTATATTGCTTGGTTCTTTAAAGGGATGCTATCATGATTTTTATTATTCATTTATTATTCATTCATTTATTTATTTATTTTTATTATCTAGTTTTTATTACAAACTACACTGTGTGCATGACACGTAATTCAATCTAGCATTTACATTTTTATTCTTGAACCACCGCAATTTTGGTGTATAGGTAGCCATTTCAGGTCATTTTGCCTGGTCATGTGCTTTCAGTAAGAGCCAGCACAATGGAACTGCTTTCAGATGAGCTATTATTTCCCCACTCAATGTAACTGAAGGAGTCGAGACTTGGGTTAGGCGGACTGGGATTTTTATTGTTGAGTGATGTTCTCATATGAGCATCTTGATTACCGTTTCAGTGCCACAATGTTGAGGTTATAGAACAAAGTCTATAGTCTGGGTGTCTGTTTTTTTATGGTTCAGCAGTAAATATTAAAGTAGAAGTTGCACTAGGTGAATGCAGGTTTTTATTATCAAATAAAGAGATGTATTTTGTTTGCATTAAAAGAAGAATGATGTTGGAGGACTAACTAGCTGTGTTCATGAACACTAGAGCATTCCAAGCAATTCTAGCTTCCAAGCAGTGGCTGCCTAAGATAAGTTTTCACAGTCCAGGTTCCGTTGCCACTGTAAAACATATGGAAAAATAACTATACTCCCTTAAGTCTGGGTGCAGGATTACTCTCACTCTCAACTAAAACCGTTATCAACTAATTGCTGTGATATAGACTACAGAACTCTTATATATCTTTATGCATCTTGGTTGTATGATTATGATTCCTTACAATACATGCATGATGAGGTATGGTAAAACAAAGCCTCAGTAAAATCTAAAGCTAGCCATGCATGGACCTACATTGGCTGCTGACTTAGACACATCGGAAAGGTACCCATCAGTGTATGAGGCCAAAAGAACAGCTTACATGATCAATATCTGCCTGAGGATAAGTCACATATCTATTGGGTAAAAATCCCATCGAGAGAGAAACTACCTAAACACATTATGAACCCATAGTTAGCTCTGGGTTCAAATCAGGGGACAAGTCTGAATTGTGAGGATGCCAATGCGCAAATTGTTTTGTGTTAAGTCAGCTTAATAACACTACAACGCCACAGTTCAACTTCCTTCCTATAATAATCACTGCATAAAAAGCAGGCACATACAAAAACATTCCAATGAGTTAAAATAGCATTCACCAAAACATAACCTTGTTATTAACACATTTTTAAACAACATTATATTTGTCAGACTTAATGGCCTGAAATTGCCAGACTGAGACTGTAAACTGATTTTAAATATTGGCAATACATCAGCTTTTGCCTGTAATCCACTTATAACATTAACCCAGAAATAGTGTAATATATATATTTATTGATGATGAGAGAAAACCCCAGATTCATACAGTATATATCCCCTTTGAAATGCAGCTATTGAGAAACAGAAGGGGAAGAGGCAAATACCTACAATACACACTTATGTTCCACTCAGGATTTTTTCATCTTTTATTTCCCTATTATAGATTATATTATCTTTATTTCCCCCTAAGATCTCACCTTTCCCTAAGGCGTTGATTGCTCACCTTGCCATTAAAAGAATTTCCCCTCTTTGCAGGGATACAATACTAGATTCAATGATATTAAAATGATCCAATCATAAAGAAGGAGAGCCAACAGATTTAGCAATATTTTCCTGGCTAATGATAATTTGAAGAAATAATAATAATAATTTGAAAAAAAAATATATATATATATACTGTATATATATGTATATATATATATATATATATATATATATCTATATATATGTGTATGTATATATATATATATAGTAGTAAAGAATATATCTTTATATATATATATATATATATATATCCAGCATCTAATTAAGAAACGATACAAACGGTTATGTAACTGCACAAAATCCACTGATAAGCAGCCTACAGCATGTATTGTGTCTAGAAAGGCTTTTAAAAATGTAGTGTAAGTAAAAGAAAGTAAACCTGGTTATCAGCACATCACAAAATGAAAGGATATAAATATCCACTAAAGAGGACAGCTCGTTCCACAGGCGTACTACTGAAATAAATACATTTCTTTTATGTCTGTGGCTGTTAGTCGTTGGGTGTACATAAGATAATTTTTAACCAAACAGCTAATATACATAAAGCGTTTCGCAGAGAGTGTAGTTTTAAGGAAATTCTGGCAGTTAGGGATTAAAAGGTCAGATTTAAACTATCACCATATTTCAAAATGCAATCTGTGCATTGCAGCATAATGAAATGGTTCACTAAAGGTGCGAGTGAAAATACTTTTAATTAGGTCCAAATCTTTTCAGTTGTCAGCATGAATAAACCAAGAAACATTTTCTTCCAAACACTAAAAAATAAAAAAAATAAAAATGAAAAAGTGGAAGCAACCTTTAAAATAAATGAGATTTTACAAATCAGAAACATGAGAAGTAGCTCTCATTTTTCATAGCTGATGTTCTCTGCAAAATATACTTATCAGCAAATCCAGCTACTCTGTTCACGCACATACACAGAAAGGGGGTAAAAATGTCATTATCGTGTTGTGATTCTGCCAAGGAAAAAAAATTAAGGAACTAAATAATAAAAAAAAAGGTGCCTGCTTGCTGAGATTTAAAATTTCAAGAAGGATAAATTATTTTGGGGGGGAGACAGAACAACACTAACTCCTCTTGCCTTAATATAATTTACCCACTTTGTGGCAAAGGGAACTACAGGTATTCGGAAACCCGTTAACCAAAAAAGCTCAGAATTACAAAAGGGCCGTCTCCCATAGACTCCATTTTATCCAAATAATACAAATTTTTAAAAATGCTTTACTTGTTCTCTGTAATAATAAAACAGTACCTTGTACTTGATCCAAACTAAGATATAATTAATATTTAGTGGAAGCAAAACTGGCCTATTGGGTTTATTTAATGTTTGCACAATAATTGCGTCTTTTAGCCTTTTAAACAGTCCTTTTAAAGACTTCAACACATTATACATTTAGACGCTCACCAATTATATATTGTGGTTTGGGTGCTTTAGCCCCGAACCCGACACTGGTTTAATGTCATGCAGTTTTTGAATACAGGGTCACTGTATGTAGGGCAGACCACTCGCCAGGTCAGAGATAGAATTAGAGAGCACAAATCGGCAATAAAAACGAAAAAGGTTGATCAAGCTGTTGTGGGCCACTTTGTCGAGATTGGACATGGGATACAACAGCTTAAATTTCAAGTGGTGGACCCCATGTTCCCTCACTACGGTGTGGGGGTGACAGAGCGAAAAGGCTACTCAAGAAGGAAGCATTTTGGATTCGTCGCCTTGAAACCCTCACGCCTAATGGCCTAAATAGAGAGTATGATCTACATACTATTTTATAAAAAAAGACATCTAGTCGGTTTTTATAGTATTTTTATTGTTGTATTGTGTTTTTACAGGTAATAGACCTACTACTGAAGAAAAGCTGAATAGCTTTTTGCCAAGTGGCTACATATAAAATGGATACAAGTATGCTTTATATTATATACAAATTGCTGTTACTTTGTTGCTACAATGTCAATAGATGGCGCTGTTTTTACATGTATAAAAGGAAATCTCTGTGACCAGGTGTGTTAGCTTGATAAAGAGCCAGAGATGACTTGAAACGTTGCTACTATTGGTCTGTGCCATGTTTGAATAAAGGCTTTTTATTACATTAAGAAGGTGCTGTTCTTGTCTACATTGAATCTTCTATGGTGTGGGGTGGCCACCATTGAACGTGCACCAGAAACAGTGGAGGAGTTGTGTGCTGACACAGAATCACTAATATTCACTGTATGAAGATCCAAATTAAGGAAAGATCAATTATCTGGAAAACCCCAGGTCCCAAACAGGAATATAAAAGTTAAAATTATTGGAACAGAGGTCCATAAAAGGGTTTAGGGTAGGAAAGAGCAATGGCTGCCATGTTCAACTGTAATATTTATTAGCCAATTTTGAACACATAATTGAAGAATTCGTAAAGCAGCAACCTGAAATGCACAAATACTTTATAACTGATAACACACAATTTCTCTAATAATATTACATCTGAACATTATTGTGTAATCTTCTTCCCTTTTCTTGCTTCTTTACGATGTGTGTGCAGTAAAGTGAAAAGCACACATTTTTTCACAAATATAACTGGATTTTTCACTCTACTGCGCATGTGTTGGCCCAGGGCCATTGAAGGATGACAAAACAAAAAAAGACATCGCCCAATGGTGTTCACTCGGAAGTGCACGGGATCAGGGAACCGTTAGAGCTTGAGCCTCTGGGGAGCACACCCCTAGGGCCTAAATGACATTTGACCGGTTTCATTTCAATTCTTTATATAGATATATTCTATAAAGGCTATATATATTTTCATGTAAAGCACTATTTTTCTATAAGATGCATCTACATGCAAAAGTAACAGCTAAATTGCAGAACCTGATAACCAACGCCTAGCTAGAAAGGAAATTTAGATATCAACGCTTATCAAGACATAAAACAGTGGTTATTAAGGAATTGAAGTTACTTGAAAGCTAACTCTGGCCAGGGACAAACTTTCTGCCCAGATGCAAAGTTATCCTTAGCATCATGACGCCTGAAGTTTTTTTAACCAATGGTATCCCGGTGGGTCAGTCCGACACTTATAATATGTGATAAATATGTGCGTAATGGCCATCTTGGGCAGAGTTCTCTCCGAGCTACCGAATGCTTCTGTATTCTGTGCTTGCATAAACTTCCTTCTCTGATTGAAACTTGATTATGGGCGTTGGCTGAATCATTGGATAACACTTCACTAAGGTATAGGACCCAACAGCACGTTGATACTAACAGCAGCACTGTCCCAGGTTATCAGGTAATTGATTTTAAGGGGTTTCTAACATTTGCCCCCCCCCCAAATTTCACATTGCCTTCCTACTTTTCTACTGCCAGTTGGAGCTGAGAATCAGCCAATCCGCTGGCCTCTAGACTGAGGTGCACTTTGTTGGCCTGGAAAGACACACAGGGTGAACTGCATACAAATGCATAGGTGATTGCCAGGCAGGACTGATACTCAGCCTGCATTTATCAGCTGATCCACTGGCGTCCATAGGTTCCTTCTGAGAAGCACTATGGGTTGATAATATACAGGCTGATAATTAATTCCCATCTGGCAGCAGCTATACTCTAGCATCAGATCTGGACTGGGATTCAAAATAGGCTCTGACATTTCAAGTACACAGAGGCCCAACCAGTCCTTTACCAGCCCACTCCACAGTGACTGTCTATGGCATTTTACAACAGCCCCTCTGGCATATGCCAGAACTCACAGATTGCTAGTCCGGGCCTGTCTAGCATTATCACCATAAAATCTGATCAGAATGTCCCAGGTCGAAGAAGTGCCTGACAGAGGCAGGAGGAGCAGCCCCATCTAGTATCAGCCTTAGTCATATTCTAATTTGCAACAGGTGTTAATGTTTTATCTGGATGCTAGGGTCCCACCCAGGTACTGATTTTAATTGGCAAGATAAATAATAAACAGGAGTGGGTTTTACTATAATATAAAACATTGGTTATAGTCAATGACAATATAAATGTAGTCCGTGGAATAATTTGCTTCTAGTTGCAAATTGTTAAACAAAGTGCCCTTTACAGAGTTCTGTTATTAAAAGCCGTGGAATAGGCTACATCATTTATCTTCATATAGTTTTATATATCTTGGTAACATGATTATGATTCCTTATAATACATGCATATAGATACAACAGTTCCAAGAAAATACATGTATGGAATCAGTTATCCTGAAACCTATTATTATGAGAGCTCTGAAATATTTAAAACTTCAAATTATTTAAACAAATAATTCCTCATTTTTTGACTTGCTTCTCTTCCTAGTAATAAGCCCATGTTGACGGTAAAACAATTCTCATGGTCTTATTCTCGGCTTCTGGGGGAGGGGCCTGGCTGCATAGCCTATACCTGGGCCCCATCCCTGGTAGTTCCGTTACTGGGCCATGGTCATCTGCTGACACAAGATATGACAGATTGCCTGAACAGATAACCTCTACAACCTATAATCACGGACTTAACATAGTAATAAGAGGCTTTCTTCATCCTGCTGTTCTGTTGACCAATTAAATACAAACGTGCAGATTAACTGGAGTTTGTATTTGCAGAACATTTAAAAAAAAAAAAACAGTCATGGAATACAGGTATGGATCTCTATACCTTAAGTCTACTATAAAATCATGTAAACGTTAAATAAACCCAATAGGCTGGTTTTATTAGGATTAATTATATCTCAGTTGGGATCAAGTACAAGGTACAATTTTATTATTAGAGAGAAAAATAAAAATCATTAGTAAAAAATTGGATTATTTGGATAAAATGAAGTCTATGCCTACAGTCTTTCTGTAATTAGGAACTTTCTAGATAATGGGTTTCCGGATAACGGATCCCATACCTGTACTAACATTCTAATACCAAAATTGAGCTGGTCTCAATACATAAGGTCTGACACCTTATCATATTCCCTACTATGCTACCTAGATAAAAACATTTTTAGTGTGGCATTCACATTCAGTAAGTGTTCCAATATGCTCTCACATCCAAGATCTATTTAATGCGGCCTGTTTTTGCTCAGTGTTTGCCTTGGCTGCAGTGACTTCATACAGCAATGCATTTTTCAAAATTTAAATGAATGTTACATAGTTACATAGTTAAATTGGGTTGAAAAAAGACAAAGTCCATCAAGTTCAACCCCTCCAAATGAAAACCCAGCATCCATACACACACCCCTTCCTATTTTTAATTAAATTCTATAGGTAGATAAAGATGGTAGATGGTGTTAGACCCACAAACGTACTACAGGTATGGGATCCATTATCCGGAGACCCGTTATTCAAAAGCCGGTCACGCTTACCTTACAATCGACGACGGGGGGGGGGGGGCATCTCTAGCGCACAGAGCAAAACAGTTTAATAACCGGAATTTTTTCTGTTAAAGTTACCATGAGCGGCTTTTTGTTGCCCCTGATAACTTCTGGGGAGCTGCCACCTGAGGTAAGATGCTCACCTTGCCTTATGGCAGAAACGCCCGTTCAAAAGCTCAGAATTACCGAAAGGCCATCTCCCATAGACTCCATTTTATCCAAATAATCCACATTTTTAAAAATGATTATCTTTTTCTCTGTAATAATAAAACAGCACCTTGTACTTCATCCAAACTAAGATATAATTAATCCTTATTGGAAGCAGAACCACCCTATTGTTTTTTTTTAAATGTTTATAGGATTCTTGAGTAGACTTAAGGTATTAAGATCCATACTGTATGGTTCTGCATTACAATGGGATGGGTGAGCTGCTCTGATCAGACTAGACTGACCCATTTTCAGGTGACAATCACCCTACAAAGTGCTTGCAAACACCACCAAAACCATGGATTTCAGGTGATCTATCACTGCAAATGTGGCCTGCTTAAAAACACAAAACACTTTAAACATCCTCTTGTGTCATGAGTTTGGCGGTGGGGCAATGAGAAAAACATTGTTCCTAACCCGACTGAGGATTATTACTCCACAATTTCATACTATCTTAGCCTTCCATTCCAGACACAGCAATGTCATAAACAATTAAGAGCACAGAGACTATAGGCATAAATTCATATTTTACCTAGGAAGAAAAGGACAACAATTCCCCTGCACTAGGCATGTGAAATTATTAATGCAATCAATACATTCAACAGGCACGGTCTATAACTGTCCAAGTGCAGCTGCCCTGTCTTTAGCTCTGCTATCTATAAGTCTGCACAGCCTTCACGGTAAAATGTGGCTTTTTTAAGTACTCCAGAGAAACACTCTAGCAAGACATCGGCACTAATAAAAGGGAACACTTACTGTTATAAAAGCAAAGTCATAGTGAATAATGGAAGGAAGGAAGTCTCTTAAACATTTATGACATTCCAAAGCCTGAAGTTTTTTCCCAGTTTATGGTGGAATATCTTCTGATGTTGTACAGTGTGCAAGCGATACATTCTTTAATGAAGCCCCATAAAACCTAATAAAACCCACAATTGTTGACAAACTATATAAACATACAAGGAGCATTGGAGCTTACAAAATACTAAGCAATGTTTAAGGCTAGGGAAAAAAAACAAAACAAATCCAGGCTGCTTCATTCAATAACTCCTTTTCTGCCAGAGGGTCAATGAAACTTTGGGCCTATTAAGATATAAACCTAAACTAAACACAGTCTGTTCCTAAAGAGCTAAAGGGATACCATGGACAGGGTGATAAAAGGGATTTGGCTGTATACTGGCAGACACAGATAATCTATGTATCCATCCAGATAGACAGACAGCAGATAATGCCACAGTTTGGTTACATGCACACGCTAGATCAGGGATCCCCAACCTTTTGAACCCTTGAGCAACATTCGGAAGTAAAAGGATTTGAGGAGCAACTCTAGCATGAAAAATGTTCTTGGGGTGCCATATAAGTGCTGTGATTGCTCATTTGGTAGCCCCTATGTGGATTGTCAACCTACATTGAGGCTCTGTTTGCAGTAAACCTGGTTTTTATACAACCAAAACTTGCCTCTAATCCTGGAATTCAAAAAATAAGCACCTGCTTTGAGGCCACTGGGAGCATCATCCAAGGGGTTGGAGAGCAACATGTTGCTCACAAGCTACTGGTTGGGGACCACTGCGCTAGATCCACTCATTCAGAAGCAACAAAATAAATGACTGAATTACCGTATATACTCGAGTATAAGCCGACCTGAGTATAAGGCGAGGTACCTAATTTTACCTACGAAAACTGGGAAAACGTATTGACTCGAGAATAAGCCTAGACACAACTACAGCCCTGTCTCCCAGCAGCGCACATTCCGACCCCCCCATCGATCAACCGGACTTCTTTGCAAAGTTGATGGTGACAGAGAATTGCCAAATGGATTACTGTGTGCATTGTCCCACTGTCCCACTACCATGTGCAGAGGGTGCTGTGTGATATTGCCATCACTGTTAATCCTTCATATAACCAACAGAGGGCACTGTGTGATATTGCAGTCACTGCTATTCTTTCATATAACCAACAGAGGGTGCTGTGTGATATTGCAGTCACTGTTAATCTTTTATATAACCAACAGAGGGCGCTGTGTGATATTGCAGTCACTGTTATTCTTTCATATAACCAACAGAGGGTGCACTGTTATTCTTTCATATAACTAACAGATGGCGCTGTGTGATATTGCAGTCACTGTTATTCTTTCATATAACCAACAGAGGGCGCACTGTTATTCTTTCATATAACCAACAGAGGGTGCTGTGTGATATTGCAGTCACTGTTATTCTTTCATATAACCAATAGATGGCGCTGTGTGATATTGCAGTCACTGTTATTCTTTCATATAACCAACAGATGGCGCTGTGTGATATTGCAGTCTCTGTTATTCTTTCATATAACCAACAGAGGGCGCACTGTTATTCTTTCATATAACAGAGGGCTCTGTGTGATATTGCAGTCTCTCCCCAAGCGAACTGTTGATATAGGAATGATTAAAAGTGACTGCAATCTCAGCTACTGCCTGCTGACTCGAGTATAAGCCGAGGTAGACTTTTTCAGCACATTTTGGATGCTGAAAAACTCGGCTTATACTCGAGTATATACGGTACTCAATTGGTGAGGAGAAACCCCCATTACGATCATTATCAGTCAAAAGGATTTTTCAGTGAAGAATGAATTTTTTTTCCCAGGCATGGATTGAATGCTAAATTCTACGTTTCACCATAGGTGAAAAAGAAAAACGATTTAAAATATTTAAAATATTGTACAACGATTTAAAATATTAAGTACGGAATCTAATGCAATATATCTGAAAATAAGTTTATCATAGATTATGCAACCCCTGCCCCATTCAATCTCACAAGGGCAAAGTGAAACACAAGAAACAGTACTTGTATAATATGAAAGAGTACCTGTATAATATGCATGGTTTGAACTGTGCTTATTGGCCCCATACGATCACTGGGATTAAAGAGGAAAAACAAACTGAGAGAACTACATCTTACATAGATTGACTAGAATGCAATAAAAATCAGGAGTGAACTATCTCTCACATAACAGCCTCTCAGTTTTCAATTCCTAGGATTAGGAAATTGAATATATAGTCTCCTTATAAATTACCCATTTAACGTAAACCCTAGAGTAACTCCTTAACTTGTGGTCCTCACAACAGGGCGGCTGGTCTTTTCACTTCCTTTTTTTTTTTTGATTGCCCCTAAAAGGAAGATTATGACTAACAACACGACATCTGTTTTAGGAAGGTAAGCACCCATCATTGTCTGCCTCTGTTTATTCTATCCAACACATACTTAACTGTGACCTAGGATGTGGAAGGAGCCCTGAACTCTGCATGCAGGAGAAAGGCACTGAGCAATGGAAGTTGCATTCCATACAAGTCATTGAGGAAGCTTAAGTCATTTTATTCAACAGTGCCAGCTAGATGGCATCACTTGTGGCTTGCTGGCCTTTATTGCTATACAAGTTAAGTTAAGTTTATTATAATTCTGCATTTTTTTTAAGCTAGACAAATGCCTCTACCTGTGAAAGTTGTTAAACACCATGAAACTATAAGTACAACTATTTACTAAATAGATATATGACTACAGAAGATAACTTAGATTCCTAGCCAAAATGGAATCTTTAAGCAAAGGTTTTGGCACTGTGCCACTTTTATTAGGTGGGTAGGTGCAGCAGACTGGGGGGTTGAGTATTAAAACAAAGTTGATTGAATTGTGGAGGTTACTGCAAAATTGCTCATTATACTTACCGCAACTATACTGTAGAAAGGTATGTTTATGTAAAGACAAAAGCACATCTGCTTTGTCATATTGTTTACCTTATCCTTCCATAGAACAGTCATCTTCAAATAAAAACTTGAGATTAGGGATGAGCACTACATTTTTGTGCGGAAATGCATTGTTTCACCAGCAGCCATTTTTCTTAAATCCCTGCTAAGATTTTTGCCATGCATCCAATTTAGCTGTAAAAAGCTTGCAGCTTTTCATTATTGTGTTGACACATCTGACGGGTGCCATGGAAGATGAGTTTGGGTGGAGATGCCAGAGGTGGGTTTTAGTTGTGTCACTTGTGTGTGAATCTTTTCTTGCCTCCCTGGCTCCCAGCTCATCGTCTGTGTCGTCACAGCCCCTACGTCCCCCTTCCATAAGCTAGGGTTATCCAGGTAGAAGATGTACGTGATAAGCACCCCTTCACCGCTGCAACTTACAAAACTTGTCACAACTTGCCACACCATCCACACCAGCCCAACAAAGTTAATCTCAATGGAATTTTGCCTACCCATTGACTCCAATGCATTTCGTCATCACATTTGTTCTTCTAAAAGTGAAAAAGAATACCCTGAATTAATTCTCTCTATATTTTTTGTTTTGGTTTTTAATAGTAGAGGAGGGTTCTGTGCACACAAGGCATGTTATCATGTTTTTCTCCTTGTTACAGGTATTCCTTTAGGGTAGGACTACATGGACGGTTTCAGAGCGATCCGACTCGCTGACACAAAGCTCCTGCTCCAAGTCGCATGCAACAGAAATAAGGTAAGATAGAAATGTCGGATGAAGTCGCATCGTTGATCCGACGCGACACAACTGTCGGATGCAGACGCTGAGCGATGCGTCTGCATCTGACAGTCGTGTTGCGTCGGATCAACGCTGCAACTTCATTCGACATTTCTTGTATCAAAAAATACAACAGATGTTCTAATGGCTTGATGTATAATGCGTTCAGAAAAAAAGGAAATATGCATCATGGAGCAAATATTAGTGTGCTTTATTTTTTTTCTTTTCAGAAAAGATGTAAAAACATTTGTTTTTCTCATTCAATCATATGCTTTCTTACCTTGATTAAAAGAAAATACCTTGAGAATGCAAAGAAACAGATTATTGTTTTTTTTTATAATCCCCGTAAATAAGACAAAATGTTTCTACACCATTTGTTTAAGTTAAGATAAATCGTCAATCGAAACTAAGCAATAAGTCACATCATATGGCAGTTGATGCTTTCTGCAGTACACAGGGAAGTGTCTGTCTTAGAATAAAAATAAGTTTGATCATTAGAAGACAGTCTACTATGCCTCACCATCCAAGTCACAACTTAAAGGAGAACTAAAGCTTAACTAAAGAAGTAGGGTAGAAATGTACATTATGCTTTAGGCTTCTGTACCAGCCCAAGGGAAGACCTTTGACTCCAAAGATGCCCCAGTAGCTCCCCATCTTCTTTTCTGCTGATTCACTTCTCTTGTGAAAGCTGGTGCTGTTAAATTCTGACTTTGTATTTAAGATGAATAAAATAATAGTTTTCTATTACTTTCTGGTGATGTTCACCATACAGCAAAGCAGGCTAAGAAGGAGCATGAAATGCTGATTGAGATAACAGCCACAGGCTTTGTAAAATGCATTGCCATGCATTGTATGAGCCCTGCTGTAGAGCAAAGCATTATTGCGTTGTCTCAAGTAAAATGTACAAAGAAAAAACGGCTGTGTTGGTATTTAAATGGGTTGTGCTTAAAACTGTAAATAAAATAAGACACCCACTGATTTAGTTACATACTGAAATATGCTTATGTCATACATTCAAATAAAACATGCGGATGTAGACGTACTCAAGAACAGTGAGAAGGAAAGAGGTACCACATTAACTGGTTTTTAATTTGGCTAAATATAATTTATAATAAAAACTGTATGGGTTTTAATAAAGTTGCAAGACAGCATGCTTCTCAAGTATACATGATCTACTTTTAGGGGCAGATTTCTAAAGGGCTTGTTCATTTTCAAGTTAACTTTTAGTATGATCTAGATAGTGATATTCGGAGACAATTTGCAATTGATTTTCCTATTTGTGGTTTTTCAGTAATTTAGCTTTTTATTCAGCTGCTCTCCAGCTTGCAGTTTCAACAATCTAGCTGCTAGCAACCATGCATTGATATGAATAAGATACTGGAATATGAATAGGAGAGACCTGAATAGAAAGATGAGTAATAAAAAGAAGCAATAACAATACATTTGTAGCTTTACAGAGTATTTGTTTTTTAGATGGGGTCAGTGACCCCCATTTCAAAGCTGAAAAGAGTCAGAAGAAGAAGGTAAATAATTAAAAAATTATACAAAATCAATAATGAAGACTAATTGAAAAGGTGCTTAAAACCAGCCATTTTATAACATACTAAAAGTTAACGTAAAGGTGAACCACCACTTTAAGGGTCGAATAATAAATTAACACATTTTTTTTTGTGTCAAAATTCACACATTTTTAATCCCCCAATTCCAATGTAAATTTGAATGTGAGATTTATCACACTTTAACCATGGAAACATTTCTAATTTGAATATTTGCCACCTAAAACCTGCCGAGTTCATGTAGAAATCAATGGCTGAGGTTGGTTGAGCCATTTGGAGATGTTAATTAGCCTCAAAGTACGATATGAACAGCACCACAGTTGTAATTGAAGTTAAAATGCCTTTATTGCTCAAGTGACGGGCATTACCGCGGTAATGCCCGTCACTTGAGCAATAAAGGCATTTTAACTTCAATTACAACTGTGGTGCTGTTCATATCGTACTTTGACTGCATTTGCTGGTGGAAAGTGGCCACTGGAGAACTTGCACCCATCCAAAGAAAGTAAGAAGATTTAACAAGGTTGTGCTGACTATTTTTGTCTGCATGATGTTAATTAGCCTACCTGACATATAAGTTTTTTTTGGAGGGAAAACCCGATTTGAATTTTCGGGTTGGGACTATTCAATCAATTATTGGACATTCAAAAGTTTTCTTAACCTCCCATTCGAGTTGTGAGTATATTTGAAGTTATTAGAGTAAAAAAACATAAATTTGACCTTTGATATATCTGCCCATTAATGACCCCATGTTCAAATGGACACATGAGAAATATTCAGGTTTAATACAGGTATGATACAGCTAGCGGAATGGAATGTGAATGCTATAGGAGGTATATATGTATATGGTGAGGCACACATACAAATGTATACATTTTTTATCCTTATTATGCCACTCAAAACAGGACAGATAAAAGTTAGTTATTTTTGTATAAGAATGACTTTGGGGGGGGCTCGCTTTCACATAAACACTAAAAAGGAATGTCCTTGTGCCCAGTTTATCGTTTACATTAGATTCCTATAAATGGTGCAAGCAAGTATCGGTTTGACACATCTTTTGTGAAAATATCCATACGACTAAAACAGAAAGCTCACATTTTTGCCAAAAAGAGAGCTAGAATATACCTTAAACAAATGTGTTAATCCTTAAATCTTGTTAAAGGTCTTGGAGGAAATGTAGCTCTTTAGGCTGCCAGTGTGATAAATAAAAGATTAAATGTCGCCTTTACCTATCATGTGGTCTATTTTTCTTTGCTAATGCACTTGTCCTTTTCCAAAGGACAATATGTTAAGAGGTCTAAAAGGAGCCAAGCCTGTTGGGAAGAGAGGGTGGGAATCTGTCCGGCTGGTGAGAGACACATCTTTTGCTATACAAAAAGTATGCAATGACTGCACTTATGTGTATGTGTGTGTGTGTGTGTGTTTTAAATAATTCCTAAAAAAGGCCATGTAGGAAACAAAAGTAGATCTTCCATCAGTGAGCTCATCACGACGATTCTTTCAGCTGACCTTCACTTCCCCTCTTAAATCAAATTAAAGCTGCAGACAGTTATCCCATTATCGTTCTGACTGCATCTTATTCCCCAGAGGTGTGGCAAGAACTGCTATCCATAGGGGGTTACACAAATCTTTGCAGACCTCTGCATGTTTTAAAAGCTGAGAGGAAGACTGTCATGGGTTAGAGATCTCATGGTTGTGTCTATATAATGGAGAGGACTCATTTTCAAGTGAAAATATTTAAATAATTACATATTCCACAAATCAAGTGAAGGAAAAAAAAGCTCAACAATATAAATAAATAAAAATAAAGTCCAGCTGAAAATACTATATCAGCATCTATAGAGTTGCCCTTTCATAGGCTGTATTCACAATGATATTAATTCTCAGGCTAATGTCACACACAGTGTTTTCTCTCCTTGAAACACAGACTAACTAACTACTGACCCATTTTGGGCTATAAAATGCATTAGATAAAATGCATGTGCAAGTGTTTTTTGTGTGTGCATTTGTGAACTAAAAGATGGCCTGAAAACTTCAAATAAATTAACCCACCAGCACACCCTGACTTCTTATAATAAGATGGTCTGGTGCACAATATGAGGGAGTGGCACCCTCCCCAAGTATACTGGAAAAGAAAATACTGGTACACAAGACTCCATACAAGTGAGGATAACCCCAGCAAGTTTATTGGGATGTAAGGTTTTGGGGGGCACCCCCCTTTGTCAGAAAACACCAGGGCAGTCTGGTGTAAACTTTATGTTACCTTAAGACCTAAGCAGGCGGGTTAATCTCAGAGTATAAACCCTTATTGAAAGGGATAATAATTACACCTGTCCACTAATAAAGGTGTTAACATCTAGAGGGTTATTTATTAAAGTCTGAATTCCAAAAATGCAAATAAATTTAGTTTTTTTCACTATAAAATCCAAATTTTTAGTGGAAAAAGAAACCTCGGATTTTTATCGAGATTTATTATACCCCAAGGATGCAAAAAGTCAGAATTCGAAAATCCGCCATCTCAGACCTGCCAAGGTTGTATATAAGTTAGTGGTAGAGGTCTCTGTCCTATTTGGAACTTTCTGTGGTTTGTGCTGGAATTAGTCCGAAAACCTGACTATTTGGACTTTTTGGCCAAAAGTCCGAAAAATGTGCTTTTTTAAAAAATAACCAAGGTAAAATTTTGGAATCTAGTTTGGTTGGACTTTTTATTTAAAAAGAAAATCTGAAAAATGTAAATTTTGATAAATAACCCCCCTAGTTTTGTGCTTTTCCAGCTGTTGTCTATAAACAACTACCAAGATGCTAGTGGCTGCATAAAAGAGCATATTAGCAGTTGTACTTAAGCAACAGATGGAGAAGAGCAGGTTAGGGAATCCTGATCCATGGAAAGCAGGCTTTCCCCCTAATTTCCAACTTGCTTCAACTGTAGGAGTCAAGAAGCTGTATTGTGTGCTGTTCTGCTCTCTGTTTCACATGAGCTGGGAAAGCAAAGGGAGTTAAAGAAATGTAAGTAATGAGCAATCGTCTTTGCTAAAGGATAAATTAATTTGGAACAACAGATGATGAGATGGAATAAAAACAACCCCTCCCTTTCCCCCCGAACACAGTGTGGAACAGATCAAAGAGCTTGGTTACCTTCACCAGTCTGTATATTCTGCAGTCCCTGTACTATGGCTTTGATCTATTAATTAAGAGTACTTCAGTAGCAGGTGGCACTGATACAACCGCAAGCAAAATTGTTCCAACTTTGTCTTACCAAATGAAAAGCATTTAACTAACAGCATCATTCATCCATTTGCTGGAGTGCATTTGAAGCTAAATAAAGCACCAGCCTGTCTATGGTACAATGAGATGATACAGAAAACAAGGGCCTGATTAATATTGAGTTATTCTACAAAATTTGTCTGGGAAATTGGCGAGAAGAAAAGGCCTTGGAAAAAAGCAGAACTGGCAAATCAGGATGGCTACACCTACCCACATGGAGCAGGAAAAAAGGTTCTATAATATGCAAAAAAAAACAAAAAATATAAATATTTATGTCTTACTGAAGGGGGAAAGTTTTGCATAAATAAAACATATGAGATATGGAGAGAGGAAGAGAGAGAATGTGATCAACCCTTTGACATCTTTGTAATATCGTGTCTAGAACGGTGCCTGATGCTGTTTGTATTTAGTCACTGATCATCTTTCCTTGTAGATGATTTTCTGTTCTGCCTAATGTCAGATCCCTGAGGCCGTGGCAGTCCCTGGACCTCCTGCTGGGCAGAATAACTTTAAAAAGTGAAACTTGAAAAGAACTTCATGACAAATAAGTAGGCAGAGGTTGGAGCTGGCATACTAGGCAGTCTTTATTTGTGGAGCTTGAGGTAAATCCGGCCTCAGGGCCGGGCCAAGCCAACCTATGTTATGCGCACCATAACATAGGTGCAACAAAGGGAAAGAGGAGGGGCAGTTTAAGGCAAGGAAAGGGAGGGACAGAGCAGGTAGTGACAGAGGAGCAAGCAACAGAAGAGGTAGGCGAGACCTGCAGACGGGAGCTAATCCAGGCTAGGCATAAAAACAGGCTCCTGCCCCTCGCCCCCACATTGTTGCGCCCTAGGCAGTTGCCTCTTCTGCCTACCACTAGTTTTGGTCCTGTCTGGCCTGTTTTGGAGTCCAGTGTAAAGGGATAAAGAATCACTGGCACAACGTGGGTATTTCTAGCAGGGAGAACCCTTGCTCGTTTATTGCGGATGCAACGTTTCGGGCGTAACCTCTTTGTCAAGCAAAGGGGACGACAAAGGGGATGACAAAGGGGTTACACCCCAAACGTTGTATCCGCAATAAACGAGCAAGGGTTTTCCCTGCTAGAAATACCCACGTTGTGCCGGTGATTCTTTATCCCTTCACACTGAACTCAAGGTTGCCAATACCTCTTTCATCGAGCACCGGGGATTCGTAAGGACAGGACAGCCAGGGTGTGCGAGGGTAATCCCCCCCCCTGTTTTGGAGTCCATCATTTATATAAAAACTGTTGTCTTCCTACCTTGCTTTACACAATATACCAACATATCCCTTTCTACGGCAGAGGCTGTTCTACACTGTTTCACACATACAGTATATGGAGTGTACATTGGCGTCTCAGTGCTGCTACTACATGAAACCTACTGAGGGGTAACAATTCTTTCCTGACCCCAAGATAGCATTCGGATCAGGCATTGGATAAAATTTGTACCAACAGCTAATTTCATTAACCCTGTTTATCCTCATCTAACCTCTTCTTGAAGTAATCTGATGGATCTCCCGGGAAAACTACTTCAGGGGGACAATTCTGCAACTTCAAGGTCAAAAAAGATTTTTTGAGTTTTATGATGGAATCTCCTTTCTTGTAATCTGAATGCACTTGTGCCTTCTGGAAAGATCTACTGATGAATAAAGTAAAGAGTTTATTGCATGATCCCCTTATATATTTATATATAGTTATCTAATTCACTAAGAGGCACATGTATTAAAGGTCGAATTTCGAATTCATGTGAGTTTTTTTTTTTTTATAAAACTCTATTAAATTTGAATATACTCGAAATTCAACTGGGGAGGGTTATTTCTAAAAAAAAAATGTAATATGTAAAACTCGACCAAACATTCTCGACTAGAAAACTTGCATTGGACTAAACTTGATTTGAGTTTTTTCTCCAAAAAAAATCAAATGTCAGGAAGGATACTAACATGTCTAAATTGGTCTCTGGAACTCTCCTATTGACTTATACATTAACTCGGCAGGTGGCAAAAAGTCAAATTTGAGTTCTTAAAAGGCCAAAGCGTGATAAATCTTGAAATTCAAATTACAACTCGAATCAAGTTTGGATAATTCACAATTCGAATTTGAGAGTTTTGACCAGTTTCAATTTAAATCTGCCACTAAAGAAGACTTGGACACAGCAGGATTATACTGCAATATTTGTGCATTTATTCAGGTGTAAAACACACACACATTTTCCAGTATAATCTTTCTGTGTCCAACTCTACCCATTTAGTGAATTGGTTTAATCCAGATGTGCTTTTAAACAAGGCACAAAAGGGGGAATACTGAACAGCTTGACCTTTGACTATACAATTTATACATAGATATCATTCCCAACTTGGCCAGTCTTTCTTCATAATTAAGAGTTTTCACCTCCTTAAACAGCTTAGTATTCAGTTTGAGCACTGGAGACAATAACGGCACAGCATATTCTAGACTGAGCCTTACCACTGTTTTTGTAAAAGGGAAGAATCTCCCTCTACTCCCACAAATGTATATCACTCAATACAGCTTTTACCTCCTTTGCACTTGCAGCTTGCTTGCTACAGCATAGTTTATTATCCACCCAGGGCCTCCATCATGGATTTAACTAACATAGTCTCATTAAGGCATTAAGTGGTTCGCATTGGTTTATATGCCAGGTGCATGACCTTACATTTATCAACACTGAATCAGAGTATTGAAGAGAGGTGCAGCAACTACCAAATTGGTTCCGAATTAAAGTATTATTTATTGGTAAACATTTGTCACTCTCCCCTCCCTCCACTCTACTAAGGTGCACACATATGTACGTTTGCATTTGGGCTTGTGCGCCTGGCAGAGAACTGGGGTGGCCAGCTGGGTTACCTAGGGCGCCCATTCAGCTTGGCTGGCCCTATCCCTGCCCTTAATCATAGGCATGCCAAGGATCTAAGGAACCTTGTTGATTGTGTCTGTAGGAGACCTGACCGCTATAGAGTGAACTGTTAAAGGAGTGTATTCCAATTAACTCTGGCAATGTGTCTGAAGCTGCCCCTTTCTTTCCTTCATATTAACATTGAATATCATTTGCCACATAACTGCCCAGATCCTGCTGCGAGGATGCCACATAATGGATGGAAATAATTGTTCTGCAAAAATGTGTCATCTGCAAAGACTAATACAGTGAAACCTCGATTTTAAGTACCATGATTTTAAGTTTTCCTGCGTTTTACTTTTTTTATTTGTGATCCTACAAATTTATAATGCATTTCAATGGATGCATTTCCTGGATTTTACATAAGGGGCACCAGAAAGACAAACCCGGCCCTGTGTATACTATGTGATTGACAGAGAGGACTTGCACATGCTCCCCATAGTGTAACATTATTGCTGCAATGCTTAACCCTTGTTATTAACACAATAAATATTTTATCCCATAGTAAAACCGACCTTTCAGTACTTGAAGAAAAAGTTGTTTTAACAAATTTCCCCAATTTTTCCCAGATTTTAAAAACTTTTTCTGGTCCCCTGAAAAATGTAAAATTGGGGTTCTACTGTACATTACTTACAACGCCCACCCCAAGTCACTAATGCATAACAAATGTAAGTGGACCCAATAGAGAACCCTACAGCACCCCTCTAAGGACCCTACTCCAAGTAGTTAATGTACTTTTGACAACCACCCTCTGTAAGGTTCTTAGTGGGGTCCCTCAGGGCTCGGTATTGGGTCCAATTTTATTTAACTTGTTCATTAAGAAATTTTTTCCCCCTCTGAGGCAAATTAGAGAGGCTTCAGATGGGTTTTTTTGCCTTCCTCTGGATCAACTAGCAGGCAGATAAAAAAAAAAAACTAAAAAGTTGAACTTGATGGACGTGTGTCTTTTTTCAACCTTACTTACTTACTATGTTACATAATCCCTTGCCAGTTTCCTAGCCTTGTGAAAATAACATTTAGCCAACAGATCTTTGTCTATAAAGCAGACATGAAGCAAAACTGGGTTGAAGACAAAATAGATGCTGCAGTTGGGAAGTGAAAGTGTTCGTGTGACCCTACCTGACTCACATGGCTGACAATCCGATTGGACTTTTTAATGGGATGGATTGGAACAAAATCTGCTTTTTAGAGCCCTTTTCCATAAACATGGTTGTCCTGACTAAAAAACATCAAAAGAATGTTAGAATACTGACCACTTCATTGGGCAAGTTCTGAAGGTCATCAAACGGTGTCTCCAAGGTATTGGTGTCTACATTCAAAAACACTACATCATCCAGACTCATCCCTTTCACCTTCTGCAAAACAAAAATGATCAGGTGTTAGATATATATTGTACAAAAGTAGACAAAGGAATGTGGAATTTAAACACAACAGAAAATCTGATTCTGAAAAGCACTTGCAGTTTCCCTTCTGTTGTCAAACAGATACAGTACAACCAATTACTGTTATTTCAAGAGTCATCATACAAAGTTATAATGTTGCTGAAGTGTATCTATACCCTCTGGTGCAAAAGAATCTAATATCTACGCCCCTTTATCACTTTTAATACAATTTAATTCAACTTATGTTATGTAGGATATTTAAATAAAAAAACTGTCACTGGTGCTTAAAGGAAAAACATTTAATGATTTACTTGCTCCTGTTCAGTCTGTCTGTCTTAAAGTGATACTGACACTAACAATTTTCTTTTCAAAATATTAATCTGCATTAAAAGTTACCTATAGGTCATGTTGATCGTTTTTCGCTGTAAGTAATTGTTACTTGATGTTCCTAAACCTGACTGTTGTGATGCAATTGTTGGGTCCTAGGGCATACGATTGGATCTGCAAGATATCACCCACCTCAAGGTGGCATTCTAGACCCCTCCCTGAAATCTTGAACTTCCCCTCAAGCTCAAAAAAGTGAGCATGTGGGGGAGGGGGCAGAAGTGGCAAGCCAGAGGGGCCAAGATCACCCCTGCCTGTCCAATGTGCTCCAATAATTATCCCTCAAGCAATATGACTAAGGTCAACGTGTGTGTAAAATATTTAAAAACAGTTCCACTTATTTCAAGTCACAAAAACACCTGCGTAAAGGAAGGGTTGATTTGCATTTTTATGATGTCTGGATGAAGTGTCACAATGGTGGGAGCAATTTGATCAGTTAAGTAGTTATATGAACGCTCAATATCTTAAGCTGGCCATAGATGTTGAGAGTTTTAAAAGATCAGATCCTGATCGTGAGACCACGATCTTCTCAGAATGATCGTACGAATTTACCATCAACTAAAAAGACCAATTTGGCAGGAAAACAAAGGGGAGCTGCCTGCTTTGCCCTGCAAACATAGATTGATTGCACTGGGACCGATAAAGATTTTCTGACCTGGCCGATCAATTTCCTGCCAGATGTCGGCCGAAAAATCGTAAGATGTACGATCGTTCGAATCCCACTAACCGCACGATAATTTCGAAGGATTGGTCGGACTTCCCTAAAATCGGTCGTTCGGCAAGAAGAATCGTCGTGTCTATGGGGAGCTTTATTTTCTTACATGGGAGCAAATTTGTGAAACTGTGCTTAACCATAGCAACAAATTGTAGATTGTAGTTTTTTTCTTTAAAAAATTCTAATTGCATTAGGTGGATAAAAGCTATAAAAACTGCACTGGTGTTGATTTGCTCCTAGATCAGCCTTAATCTCATCCTTGTGATAAGATTAAGAACAGAAACTGATATTCTATAGTCGACAATGAAGTTGTTTGTTTATTCTGCTGAAGACTTTATAGTTATGGAACTGAAAATAGTGACAATCGGTAAAATGGAAAAACAAAACAGTGAGGAAACACTACGAAAGTTGTAGCTGAGACTATTTATTCAGCAATAAAAAAAAGGCCAAACACAAGGTATAGAATTTTAATTTTTCATGGTCCTTTAATGCCTCATTTAAGTGGGGTTGGGGTTGAATTTGATGGAATGGATTCACCCTATATCCCACACTATTCAATTGTAACACTTGCAAATGGTATATGGATGAGACTCTTTGTTTAAGGTTATATTGAATTATTTCCTGCTGTTCATATTGTCTGATTATTCATATTGTTGCATTATCACTGTATTATTTAAACAGCCTCATTGACTAACGGTTGCTGCATAAATGAATATACCTTTTAAAGAATTCCTGACATCCATTCATCTCTATCTTTTTTTAATGCCACATATTTTTTGTAATGCTCTAACTACAAACTGAGGGACCAGCCATGAGGGGTGTGGCCCGTGCTATACCCTAACCTGGCATATCAAGGGTTAAACCCCATTCTGATCTTATACTATCGAAATAGTATCGAAGCAGCCCATTTCTACACTGATATAGGTGAACTTTTGTACCTCTGTATAACGATCATCCTCAACAGTGTTTTAACATAATATACATAGACAGCAATTAGATGGGGAACAACCTGAAGCATTTTTTTAACTGTGCACCACTACTCTCATTATGCCTGAGCAACACCAACTTCTTTCTTCAAGGATTTACACAAAGGGAAAATACGTGGCAGTAAGGTTTCAATTTGTTGCATATAAACATTCTTTGTATCTTCTTCTTACTATGATTATTATTATTGTTATGAGTTAAATGGGGGCTTCAACAATCAACTAACCACAAAAAATCCATCTTTGTGTACCTTGGGTATACTGCATTTAGGAGGAATGCCGGATTGTGTCAGCCTAAACTTTCCATGGTAAAGTGAGTTTGTTTTATGAAGCCTCTATTCCCCAGTATGGACTCTGAAAAGAAGCAATGCTTTAATCTTGAGGAAACAGGAGATATGCAATACTCAGCTTGCTGTCTCGCTCAACTCGCTGTCTCATAGGGGATCTCAGAAAGGAATCTGAGACCAACACAAAGATTTTTAGAGACTTCCAGGATGTTTCTTAAAGGATCTCAAGTTGCAAATGTTGCTTTAAAATAGTCAGAATATAGGCTCAGTCAGCTTTTTGATTTAAATCTAAATTTGGGCACCTTATCCATATAGAAAATAATTCTTGTAATTAAAGTATCTCCATGGGAGTGATCTAACTGAACAGATCTTTGTTCTGTACGTTTTGTGGAGGAATACATCTTCAACCACTGATGAAAATGATTAACTGCATAAGAAAATTAAAATGGAAGATTAACATTCCTTACATATACAGGTATGGTATGCATTATCTGGAAACCCATCATCCAGAAAGCTCCAAATTACAAAATGCCCATTCCCCATAGACTCCATTTTATCCAACTACTCCAAATTTTTCAAAATGATCTGCTTTTTCTTTTGTAATAATAAAACAGTACCCTGTATATGATCCAAATAATTATCCGAGATACAATTAATCATTATTAGAATCAAAGCCAGACTATTGGATTTATTTAATGTTTACAAGATTTTCTAGTAGACTTAGGATGGTATGAAAATATATATATATACACAATCCAAATAGTTCAGCACACCATTAGAAAAAATCAACCCAGGTGCTACCAATTACAGCTGCATACAAAATCCAAAAAGATAAGGTGCACACTGTGATCCTTTGTAGATTTTAAAAAGTACATTTTATTAAATACATGTTAAAAAGAGGACCTCTTTTTAACATGTATTTAATAAAATTTACTTTTTAAAATCTACAAAGGCCCAGTGTGCACCTTATGTTTTTGGATTTTATATATATATATATATATATATATATATATATATATATATATATATATATATATATATATATATATATATATATATATATATATATATATATATTCTCATAGAATGACATACAACTAAAATCAAGTAAAACATCCTTTTAATGAACAAATAAGCAAGTGAAGTGAAGTTTGTAGTGAAGCCCCTGTCCTCATTAGGCATCCAGACTGTTACATGGAGTTGCTCTGTACTACAGCCTTTATGTGTTCAGAGTAGCAAGGTCAACAAATGCATGCATATTCAATTATATGGGTCTAAGGGTAAGCATGATTTCGGTATAAGCCTTTCAATGCATTTTTGACAGTTTAACATAAATCATATTATGCCTTTTTTCTTTTAAAAATGAAATATGACCAAAATTAAAATACCACATTTGTTTTGGCTTTTTCAGCAGAAATATTTTTAATTTCTAATGTACAGGTATGGGATCCATTATCCAGAAAAGCCTGTTATCCAGAAAGTTCCGAGTTACGGAATGGCTGTGTACCATAGACGCCATTATAATAAAACAGTACCTTGTACTTGATCCCAACTAAGATATAATTAATCGTTATTGGAAGCAAAACCAGTCTATTGGGTTTATTTAATAACTACATGATTTTCTAGTAGACTTAAGGTAGGAAGATACAAATTACAGAAAGATCCATTATCCAGAAAACCCCCAGGTCCCGAGCATTCTGGATAACAGGTCCTGTACCTGTACAATTTAAAAAAGAACCAAACAAACTTTGTATCAGAACCAGTGGCATAAGTATAGAGGAAGTAGACCCAGCAGTCGCAGGGGGGCCTGGGAAAAAGGGGAGTGGGTCATGCAAGAGTGGGCGGATTCCAGGTGGATAGTGGGCTGTCAGGGAAAGGAGTGAGCGGGAGGATGAGGATCGGAGTGCGCTGGGCCCCTCAGAAGATTGTTTTTGCAGGGGGGCCCGACACACTCTAGTTACGTCACTGCCCAGAACAGGTATTTCAGCCCAGGGTAGAAGGTAAATGAGGGCTGATTTTGACTTTCATTCAGTTTCAGATGCAGCTGCAAGGTTGCCAGACACAACACACAAAGTAACCATAGTCTGAAATATTGGCACCTGATCAGAGATAAATTAAGTGAAGAGAGGCAGAGGGTAATGCTGAAAGACTGCAGCATCCTACACGCAGAGGAGAAGAAAAACGACTCTAATAAACACAGTCATATGAAAAAGTTTGGGAACCCCTCTTAATTCTTTGGCGGTAGCAGCTTACTTTTAATGTATAACATGCCTTATGAAAACATTAGTATTTTAGCAGTGACATACAATTTATTGGATTAACAGAAAAGATGCAATATGCATCATAACAAAATTAGACAGGGGCATAAATGTGAAAAGGATTAGAAGTCAGCACTCACACTTAGGGAATAATGGACGGTGTGCAAGTCTGTGGTGGCCACCTCCACCTGGTCCGTAGATACAATCAGCAAACAGACAGCACCACACGTTTGTAGTATCTTTAAAAGGCCTTTATTAAAAAAGGGCTTATTCCTCAGACAGAATTACAATAGCGACGTTTCAGGCGCACAATCGCCTTTTCTCAAGCTTGAGAAAAGGCGATTGTGCGCCTGAAACGTCGCTATTGTAATTCTGTCTGAGGAATAAGCCCTTTTTTAATAAAGGCCTTTTAAAGATACTACAAACGTGTAGTGCTGTCTATTTGCTGATTGTAGGTGCATAAATGTGGGCACCCCAACAGAGATATTACATCAATACTGAGTTGAGCCTCCTTCTGCAAATGTAACAGCCTTTAGACGCCTCCTATAGCCTTTGATGAGTGTCTGGATTCTGGATGGTGGTATTTTTGACCATACAAAATCTCTCCAATTCAGTTAAATTTGATGGCTGCCGAGCATGGACAGCCTATTTCAAATCATCCCATAGATTTTCCATGATATTCAAGTCGGGGCATTGTGACGGCCATTCCAGAATATTGTACTTCTTAGGGTCGTTGTCTTGTTGGAATATCCAACCCCTGCATAACTTTGTGACTGATGCTTGAACATTATCCTGAAGAATTTGTTGCAATTGAGTTGAATTCATCCGACCCTCGACTTTAACAAGGGCCCCAGTCCCTGAACTAGTCACACAGCCCCACAGCATGATGGAACCTCCACCAGATTTGACAGTAGGTAGCGGGTGTTTTTCTTGGAATGCGGTATTCTTTTTCAGCCATGCAAAGAGCTTTTTGTTATGACCAAATAACTCAACTTTTTGTCTCATCAGTCCAAAGCACTTTTGTTCCAAAATTGTCTAAATGCGCTTTTGCATACAACAAGCGACTCTGTTTATGGCGTGAGTGCAGAAAGAACTTCTTTTTCATCACCCTGCCATACAGATGTTCTTTGTGCAAATTGCACTGAATTGTAGACCGATGTACAGATACACCATCTGCACCAAGATGTTCTTGCAGGTCTTTGGAGGTGATGTGTGGGTTGTCTGTAACCATTCTCGCAATCCTATCTAGCACCCGAGTGTATAAATATGACATGTGCTCGTATTAACTTTACAAAATAAGTACAAACATCCACATATTCAGCTGCTGTGCTGAACATTATATCTAATATCTTGTATTTTCAAAGACACTGTTTTAGACTCAAGTACATGTATAGAAAAGCATACAATTGCAGTCATATCCCTACTGTCTGCTATACATGGCTAATACATGAGTGATCACTGTAGTTAAACTGACACTATTACTAGTGCAAAAAGCCGTGCCCTTGAATGTGCTGCATTTCCATGGCTAATGGCACAATGCTTGTGAAACAGGTTTTTGTTTCTTTGAAGCTATTTAATGGATTGTTAAATACAAATCTTTTTCATGAAGACAAATGTTTTTTTTTTGATTAATATAAAATTGGAAAATAAAAGCAATACAGGCAGCTGTACGTGCCTTCTAATAGGATCCCACAAGTGACTCTGTAGAACCTTCTAAACTACAATAGATAATACAGCTCTTATCCTCTGTAACCGATGCCTTTTTGCTGAGCAGAGCAGTAAATGGATACCTGCATGTATTAATTATGTATTGTGGACTGCAATTCAGGCAATTTATGGAAAGCATGTAACAAAAGGCACAAGGTAAAAAAGATAAGAACATGTTTCTGACCACATCTCTCTACAGTGAAATTAGAGCGGTAACTTGTAAGAACTGGAAACTGCGCAGCGACTGTGTATGATTATAATCAGTTGCTCCTTTGATCTGTAAGGGGCCAACAAACACTTCAAACAATGAAAATGAAGGTAGCCATAATTCAACCAAAAACTAAAGCAGTATAAAGCAGCATCCATTATAATTTGCACACCACTATTTTTTTATAGGTGATCAGATGGAAATTAGATGTTAAATTGTTAAAATAATACAATTCTATTTCTTTAAAAAAAAAAACATGTTGCCTCTCAAAACTTTGTGAAGTTGGACAACGCTACTGAAGTTGAAGTTGGAAATGATACTAGTAACATAAGCAGTAGTTTTGTGCCGGTAGATATAAATTCGTCCTGCACTGACCCGAAGCCGCCCAACTCCCGACCCTAACCTTCTAATTATTGGCCTGTCGCCATCAGATGAAAGGGGGCAGGACAGGTGCACACCTATAAATAGATGTGGGTGGAAAAATGTAAGGAAGAGCTCAACCTGAACCCACTTGCGACCTGCAGAAGGTGTGCAGAATTCAACTCAAACCTGCTAGTCCTGTGGGTCCCATACATCTAATAAGCAGAAATGCCTGGGCCTGAATGCAAGATATGCACCCACCCCAGGCCTAAACCCAGATGTCTGATAAATCAGGTTTGCAGGCAAATAGACCCAAGGTACAGCATAGGATTTCATGCAACACTCAAGCACTGCATAGTAGGTCTACAATTCTATGAAATGTGCGATCTTATTGGTCAGATAGAAGCCATGTAATTTTGGAATAAGAGCATGGCAGAGACATAGCACAGGAACACTGAACATACATCAAATGGCCTAACTCATCAGATATTAGGAAGACCTATGCTGACATAATGTAGATCCTAGTAAATGTCACAGGGGCTGCTGTTAAATGCCACAGACATTCATGATTTATTGAACCCATGGAAGGCTGTTTAGCACTTTGTGTACTTGAAATATACTATGGAATGGAGCAAACAGTTTGGTCCAGTGGAAGGCATGTGATTTTGGAGAAACAGATGGCAGAATAAAGCCCAGCAGATTTGAAAACCCCTAAATTCATATTTTGTCCTTTGCCACAATGCGTAGCATCATACATCCAGAATACTTAAATCTGATATGAGGTGTATATGAAAAGTAGCTGTTGCATTATGAGTACAAATGCACCAATATCAGCCGGCACACTTAGGGGCACATTTACTGAACTCGATTGAAGGAATAGAATAAAAAATACTTTGAATTTCGAAGTATTTTTTTGGCTACTTCGACCATCAAATTAGCTACTTCGACCTTTGACTACGACTTTGAATTGAACAATTCGAAATAAAAATCGTTCGACTATTCGACCATTCGATAGTCGAAGTACTGTCTCTTTAAAAAAAAACTTCGACCACCTACTTCACCACCTATAACACACCGAGCATCAATGTTAGCCTATGGGGTAAGTCCCCATTGGCTTTCTAGCCAATTTCTGATCGAAGGAAAATCGTTGGATTAAAAGTGATGGATTAAAATCCTTTGAATCGTTTGACGAATAGCGCTAAATCCTTCGACTTGGATATTCGAAGTCGAAGGATTTAACTTCCACGGTCGAATAACTAGGGTTTATTAACCCTAGATATTCGACCCTAAGTAAATGTGCCCCTTTGATATGAAGAACCATTTCATGCGGAAGCCCCAGGTTATTTGAAACGAAAGCACCTGTTGACATCTTCATGGATGAGCACCAGGGAGCGATCAGCTTCCAGCTTCTTCTTTCTTCGCATGGGTGCACATGTGCAGTAGAATGAAAAGCCGAACTGTAGCGAAGAAGCCGTCTATTTCGTTCTACTTCACATGCGTCTGCCCCGGGAAATTTTAAGAAAGAAGGAAGCCTATCTCGCCGTGGTATTTGCTGGAAGAAGCCCCAGACTGGTGCAGTTTTCTCCTGATAGGAGCACTGGCCCGGGTTGTCAGGTAAGTAAATACAATCATTTGGGTGTGCCGAACTTTTGGCACCGCAAATAAATATGGCTTTCCTTCTCCTTTAACCACACTGGTCCAATTTATCATACAGTAAATTACCCTTGAAATGTTTTAGGTAGAGGTATGGGATCTGTTATCCAGAATGCTTTGGACCTGGGGGTTTGCAGATAACGGATCTTTTGCTAATTTGGGCCTTCATACCCTTAGGGGCAGATTTATCAAGGGTCAAATTTCAAGTTCATGGGACTTTGTAAAAACTCCCATGAACTCGAACTTCCAAAAAAAAAAATCAAAATTTAAAAAAAATAAAATAAAAAAAATAAAATTTTTCAAATTCGGGTGAATGGGATCGACCCGCAAACTCGAATCAAATTCTAATCATATTGTAATCGAATTCGATTCAAGTTTTTTCACCAAAAAAATAATTGATTTTCAGGATGTCTAAAAACAAATCCAAACTGATTCCAGGATATCCCCCGTAGGCCAAAACAGCAATTCGTCAGGTTTAAGGAGGCAAATAGTCATCATCCTTTATTTTTGTAGCGCCGACAAGATAAGCAGTGCTTTACATTAGTTATAACAAACGGAATAAATGGTGGATAAGAAACAAGGGTTACAGAGTACATTAGGATTAGAGGGCCCTACAAATTAGAGTTTACAAATTAAAGATTAGGGTACAATTGAGTCATTAGAATTTTAGAACCAATTTTGTGATTTTTGATACAGCAATGATTGCTTAATTAAGGTACATTGAATAAGCTGCTTTAAACAGGTGGGTCTTTAAGGAGCACTTGAAAGTTTGGAAAGAAGGAGAAAGTCTGACAGCTCGAGGCAGAGAGTTCCAGAGAAAAGCAGAAGCCTGAGAGAAGTCTTGTAGACAAGAATGGGCAGAAGTGATGAGAGGAGAAGCTAGGCTAAGATCAGAAGCAGAGCGAAGGTTGCGTGAAGGTGTGTATTTGTAAATCTGAGAGGAAATATAGGGAGGGGCTTCATTATTAACCCTTTAAGTGCCACAGATCGTAGATTCTACGTTCTGCAGCACTTCCGGGTTTGCGAGCGGAGGAACGGCTGTTAGAGCCGCTCGCTCCATTCCTTCACGAACCCCTGCCCCTAGACAACGAGCAGAGCAGGGGATCGAGTGGCCCCTGGGGCGCGATCGCCCAGGGGCCCCAAAGCAGCAGCAGGGACGCGTTTCCTATGCGTCCTGCTGCTGCCTGCACTTCACTTCCGCCCAGCTCCGCCCCCCCATGCCTGCTGACCGTTGGAGCTGGAGATCTGCTGCGTGGGGCCCTTTATCAACGATCTGAAGCATCTACCCCAGGTAAGTGTAACATTTACACACACAAAAACACACCAACACACACTTATTACAGTAATATACACTTACATTCACACTTACACACACTCACACATAGATTTTTGGGGATTGGGGGGGTCACACACACTCACAGCACCCATGTACACTTGCACACATGCGCAAATAACATGCAATTTACCACACGCATATGTACATATATGGCTTTGTGGCTTTTTTTTTTCTTATCGCATCGTCTCTTTTTGGGCTAAAAAAAATGTTTTATTGCCGTTCCAAATAGCGTATTCGCTAACCGTACTGTGCAATAGCGTTTGTATGTTATTTTGGTGGTTATATTGCAATTTTGGGTATTTTGGTGCATTTTTAGCCATTTTATTGAATTTTTAGCCATTTTATTGCATTTTCAGCTCTGCATTTGTGTTGTTCACTTGTTTCTGTCTGTATAATCGATTTGGCCCAGCTAAAATATTCAAACGGTAATTCTGGTGGCCGATTACACTAGTGTGAAAAAAAAAAAGCATTGATTTTTGTGGTTTTATTAGTTTTTGGTGATTTATTTGCATTTCACACTGTTCTGTGTTATTTTGTTTTGCCAATGTAAATTTTATCTACTATATATCCATTTGTGGGTCTCTGTGCGCCACATAGTTTGGTATATCTATGCATATTGGGCATCAAAGTGTTCAGTAGACCCCTGTCGTTCATATTTAGGATGTTTTATGCTAATACGTTACGAAATGTGGGGCACATAATGGGGTAAAATAAAGCTTTGTGACGATTTTCAGAAATTTGATAAAAACCGCTACGTTCAGCATAGCTTTGCAGTTTGGTAGTTTGCAGTAGAAAGATGTAATTACCTGTTTTAGATTCGTCAGAATGTGTACTTTCTAAAAAATATATGGTTTTCTGGGGTCTCTGTACTGTTAGGGGGGTCTAATGTCGCATATTACACACACCGGGTGCTTATATTGCAGCAGCCAGAGCGTCAGCCATGAAAATTTATATACACTACTGTCATTTGGACGCCTCTGTACACCACATAGTTTGGTAAATCTATGCATATTGGGCATCAAAGTGTTCAGTAGACCCCTGTCGTTCATATTTAGGATGTTTTATGCTGATAACTTATGAAATGTGGGGCATATAATGGGGTAAAATTCAAGCTTTGTGACGATTTTCAGAAATTTGATAAAAACCGTTATGTTCAGCATTGCTTTGAAGTTTGGCAGTTTGCAGTAGAAACACTTATTTACCCATATTGGATTCGTCAGAATGTGTTCTTACTGAAAATATATGGTTTTCTGGGGTCTCTGTACTGTTAGGGGGGGTCTAGTGTCGCATAATACACACACCAGGTGCTTATATTGCAGCAGCCAGTGCGTCAGCCGTGAAAATGTATATACACTATTGTCATTTGGGGGTCTCTGTGCGCCACATAGTTTGGTATATCTATGCATATTGGGCATCAAAGTGTTCAGTAGACCCCTGGCGTTCATATTTAGGATGTTTTATGCTGATAAGTTACGAAATGTGGGGCATATAATGGGGTAAAATTCAAGCTTTGTGATGATTTTCAGAAATTTGATAAAAACTGTTATGTTCAGCATTGCTTTGCAGTTTGGCAGTTTGCAGTAGAAACACTTATTTACCCATTTTGGATTCGTCAGAATGTGTACTTTCTGAAAATATATGGTTTTCTGGGGTCTCTGTACTGTTAGGGGGTCTAATGTCGCATATTACACACACCGGGTGCTTATATTGCAGCAGCCAGCGCGCGTCAGCCGTGAAAATGTATATACACTATTGTCATTTGGGGGTCTCTGTGCGCCACATAGTTTGGTATATCTATGCATATTGGGATCAAAGTGTTTAGTAGACCCCTGGCGTTCATATTCAGGATGTTTTATGCTGATAAGTTACGAAATGTGGGGCATATAATGGGGTAAAATTCAAGCTTTGTGACGATTTTCAGAAATTTGATAAAAACCGTTATGTTCAGCATTGCTTTGCAGTTTGGCAGTTTGCAGTAGAAACACTTATTTACCCATATTGGATTCGTCAGAATGTGTACTTTCTGAAAATATATGGTTTTCTGGGGTCTCTGTACTGTTAGGTGGTCTAATGTCGCATAATACACACACCGGGTGGTTATATTGCTGCAGCCAGCGCGTCAGCCGTGAAAATGTCTATACATATTGTCATTTGGGGGTCTCTGTGCGCCACATAGTTTAGTATATCTATGCATATTGGGCATCAAAGTGTTCAGTAGACCCCTGGCGCTCATATTTAGGATGTTTTATGCTGATAAGTTACGAAATGTGGGGCATATAATGGGGTAAAATTCAAGCTTTGTGACGATTTTCAGAAATTTGATAAAAACCGTTACGTTCAGCATTGCTTTGCAGTTTGGCAGTTTGCAGTAGGAACACATATTTACCCATATTGGATTCGTCAGAATGTGTACTTTCTGAAAATATATGGTTTTCTGGGGTCTCTGTACTGTTAGGGGGGTCTAATGTCGCATATTACACACACCGGGTGCTTATATTGCAGCAGCCAGCGCGCATCAGCCGTGAAAATGTATATACACTATTGTCATTTGGGGGTCTCTGTGCGCCACATAGTTTGGTATATCTATGCATATTGGGCATCAAAGTGTTTAGTAGACCCCTGGCGTTCATATTTAGGATGTTTTATGCTGATAAGTTACGAAATGTGGGGCATATAATGGGGTAAAATTCAAGCTTTGTGACGATTTTCAGAAATTTGATAAAAACCGTTACGTTCAGCATTGCTTTGCAGGTAGCGGGTGTTTTTCTTGGAATGCGGTATTCTTTTTCAGCCATGCAAAGAGCTTTTTGTTATGACCAAATAACTCAACTTTTTGTCTCATCAGTCCAAAGCACTTTTGTTCCAAAATTGTCTAAATGCGCTTTTGCATACAACAAGCGACTCTGTTTATGGCGTGAGTGCAGAAAGAACTTCTTTTTCATCACCCTGCCATACAGATGTTCTTTGTGCAAATTGCACTGAATTGTAGACCGATGTACAGATACACCATCTGCACCAAGATGTTCTTGCAGGTCTTTGGAGGTGATGTGTGGGTTGTCTGTAACCATTCTCGCAATCCTATCTAGCACCCGAGTGTATAAATATGACATGTGCTCGTATTAACTTTACAAAATAAGTACAAACATCCACATATTCAGCTGCTGTGCTGAACATTATATCTAATATCTTGTATTTTCAAAGACACTGTTTTAGACTCAAGTACATGTATAGAAAAGCATACAATTGCAGTCATATCCCTACTGTCTGCTATACATGGCTAATACATGAGTGATCACTGTAGTTAAACTGACACTATTACTAGTGCAAAAAGAACTGTCATTAGCCGTGCCCTTGAATGTGCTGCATTTCCATGGCTAATGGCACAATGCTTGTGAAACAGGTTTTGTTTCTTTGAAGCTATTATTCAAGCTTTGTGACGATTTTCAGAAATTTGATAAAAACCGTTATGTTCAGCATTGCTTTGCAGTTTGCAGTAGAAACACTTATTTACCGATATTGGATTCGTCAGAATGTGTACTTTCTGAAAATATATGGTTTTCTGGGGTCTCTGTACTGTTAGGTTGTCTAATGTCGCATAATACACACACCGGGTGGTTATATTGCAGCAGTCAGCGCGTCAGCCGTGAAAATGTCTATACATATTGTCATTTGGGGGTCTCTGTGCGCCACATAGTTTGGTATATCTATGCATATTGGGCATCAAAGTGTTCAGTAGACCCCATGCGCTCATATTTAGGATGTTTTATGCTGATAAGTTACGAAATGTGGGGCATATAATGGGGTAAAATTCAAGCTTTGTGACGATTTTCAGAAATTTGATAAAAACCGTTACGTTCAGCATTGCTTTGCAGTTTGGCAGTTTGTAGTAGGAACACATATTTACCCATATTGGATTCGTCAGAATGTGTACTTTCTGAAAATATATGGTTTTCTGGGGTCTCTGTACTGTTAGGGGGGTCTAATGTCGCATATTACACACACCGGGTGCTTATATTGCAGCAGCCAGCGCGCGTCAGCCGTGAAAATGTATATACACTATTGTCATTTGGGGGTCTCTGTGTGCCACATAGTTTGGTATATCTATGCATATTGGGCATCAAAGTGTTTAGTAGACCCCTGGCGTTCATATTCAGGATGTTTTATGCTGATAAGTTACGAAATGTGGGGCATATAATGGGGTAAAATTCAAGCTTTGTGACGATTTTCAGAAATTTGATAAAAACCGTTATGTTCAGCATTGCTTTGCAGTTTGGCAGTTTGCAGTAGAAACACTTATTTACCCATATTGGATTCGTCAGAATGTGTACTTTCTGAAAATATATGGTTTTCTGGGGTCTCTGTACTGTTAGGTGGTCTAATGTCGCACAATACACACACCGGGTGGTTATATTGCTGCAGCCAGCGCGTCAGCCGTGAAAATGTCTATACATATTGTCATTTGGGGGTCTCTGTGCGCCACATAGTTTAGTATATCTATGCACATTGGGCATCAAACTGTTTAGTAGACCCCTATGTTTATATTTAGGATGCTTTATGCTGGTAATGATACATGGACAATACGATGCTGGAAAGTTGAAGCATTGAGGCAATTTTCAGATATTTCACAAAAACCATCAATTTTGGGAAAGCCTTGCGACTCAGTAGTTTGGAGCAATAAGGCATGGGTACCCATTTTAGATTCTGTAGAATGTGTACTTTCCAAAAATGTATGGGTTTGGGGGGGTAAACATATATTTCTGTGTTATTACCCCACAAAAATGCAGTCAATGTGTTGATCTTTCATTAGCTGAAGTTACCCACAGGACTATTTGTATGCGCTAACTTCATTTTGGGGCCTCTAACTGCCAGATACTTTGGTACACCTATGAACAATGGCCACCAAACTGTTCGGAGGAACCCTGGCAATCATATTTAGGGTGCTTTTTTTTTTGGTGCGTAACGATACATTGGTGATATGGTTCTGAGAAGTTGAAGCTTTGAGGCAATTTTCAGATATTTCACCAAAACCGACAATTGTGGGAAAGCCTTGCGACTCAGTAGTTTGGAGCAGAAAGGCATGGGTACCCATTTTAGATTCTGTAGAATGTGTACTTTCCGAAAATATATGGGTTTGGGGGGTAAATATATATTTCTGTGTTTTTACCCCACAAAAATGCAGTCAATGTGTTGATTTTTCATTAGATGAAGTTACCCACAGGACTATTTGTATGCGCTAACTTCATTTTGAGGCCTCTAAATGCCAGATACTTTGGTAAACCTATGAACAATGGCCACCAAACTGTTCGGAGGAACCCTGGCAATCATATTTAGGGTGCTTTTTTTTTTGGTGCGTAACGATACATTGGTGATATGGTTCTGAGAAGTTGAAGCTTTGAGGCAATTTTCAGATATTTCACCAAAACCGACAATTGTGGGAAAGCCTTGCGACTCAGTAGTTTGGAGCAGAAAGGCATGGGTACCCATTTTAGATTCTGTAGAATGTGTACTTTCCGAAAATATATGGGTTTGGGGGGTAAATATATATTTCTGTGTTTTTACCCCAAAAAAATGCAGTCAATGTGTTGATTTTTCATTAGCTGAAGTTACCCACTGGACTGTTTATATGCGCTAACTTCATTTTGGGGCCTCTAAATGCCAGATACTTTGGTAAACCTATGCACAGTGGGCACCAAACTGTTTGGAGGACCCCTGGCAAGCACAATTTGGGTGCTTTTTTGTGATACGTAATGATACATGGGTGATATGGTGCTGGGAAGTTGAAGGTTTGAGGCAATTTTCAGATATTTCACCAAAACCGACAATTTTGGGAAAGCCTTGCGACTCAGTAGTTTGGAGCAGAAAGGTATGGGTACCCATTTTAGATTCAGTAGAATGTGTACTTTCCAAAAATATATGGGTTTGGGGGGTAAACATATATTTCTGTGTTTTTACCCCACAAAAATGCAGTCAATGTGTTGTTTTCTCATTAGATGAAGTTACCCACAGGACTATTTGTATGCGCTAACTTCATTTTGAGGCCTCTAACTGCCAGATACTTTGGTAAACCTATGAACAATGGCCACCAAACTGTTTGGAGGAACCCTGGCAATCATATTTAGGGTGTTTTTTCTTGGTGCGTAACGATACATGGGTGATATGGTGCTGAGAAGTTGAAGCTTTGAGGCAATTTTCAGATATTTCACCAAAACCGACAAATGTGGGAAAGCCTTGCGACTCAGTAGTTTGGACCAGAAAGGCATGGGTACCCATTTTAGATTCGGTAGAATGTGTACTTTCCAAAAATATATGGGTTTTGGGGGGTAAACATATATTTCTGTGTTTTTACCCCACAAAAATGCAGTCAACGTGTTGATTTTTCATTAGCTGAAGTTACCCACGGGACTGTTTGTATGCGCTAACTTCATTTTGGGGCCTCTAAATGCCAGATACTTTGGTAAACTTATGAACAATGGCCACCAAAATGTTCAGAGGAACCCTGGCAATCATATTTAGGGTGCTTTTTCTTAGTACGTAATGATACATGGGTGATATGGTGCTGGGAAGTTGAAGGTTTGAGGCAATTTTCAGATATTTCACCAAAACCGACAATTTTGGGTAAGCCTTGCGACTCAGTAGTTTGGAGCAGAAAGGCATGGGTACCCATTTTAGATTCTGTAGAATGTGTACTTTCCAAAAATATATGGGTTTGGGGGGTAAACATATATTTCTGTGTTTTTACCCCACAAAAAATGCAGTCAATGTGTTGATTTCTCAGTAGCTGAAGTAAAGTCCTGAACAATTTGGATGTGCTAACTTCATATTGGTGTCTCTAAATGCCAGATACTTTGGTAAACCTATGCATAATGGGTATCAAACTGTTCAGTGGACCCATGGCAATCATATTTCAGGTGCTTTTTCTTGGTACGTAATATAGTTTGGGATATGCGGAGCAGCAAAATAAAACCTTTGAAATGATTTTTCAAAATTTTGAATTTTATTTTGAAAAACCGCTATGTTCAGACAAGCTTTTCTGTTTGGTAGTTGGGAGTAGAGAGACATAGTTACCCATTTTGTAATCGGCAGAATGTGTACTTTTCAAAAATGTATGGTTTTCTGGGGTAAACCTATGGTTTCAGGATTTTTTGCCTTGGAATCTAAAGCATGCCGTTTTCTGCCTTAGTGCTTTCAAAATTCAGTAATATACTGCCGGGAGTTTTTGCTGTACAGAAGTCCTAAATCTCCCTAAAACTATACATATCTGGTATTGGCACGTTCGAGAGACATAAGGCTTTCCAAATCAGTTGGATTTTCATCAGTAAAATGAAATATTTTTCTGGTATAAATTGATATACGATGAAAAATGGTAATTTTTCATTTTTTTTTGGTATTTAGCACTATAATTTTTTTGCACAGGTGGAAATACATGAAAACTCAGGCAGATTTAGAAAGCTCAGTTTCTACCGAAAAAAACAATGTATAGTTTTCCTAGGTAAACTATAGGTTTCCCCTCAGAAAATGCCCCAAAAGTGAGAGAGCACAAAATGCTTAAAAACGGCTGGCATTTCGCGTAACCAAAATGTGAAATTCTGCTAGCACTGAAAGGGTTAAGGGCCTTGAATGTGAGTGTTAGTAATTTGAATTTAATTCTAGAGGAGACTGGGAGCCAGTGAAGGGACATGCATATGGGCGCAGCTGATGTTGAGCAGTGAGAGCATTTAGAACAGATTGGAGTTGTGACTTGTTGGAATACCTGCGAGAAGTAGGTTGCAGTAATCAAGGCGGGAGGTGACTGAATGAGTGTTTTAGTTGATTCTGTTGATTTAGTTGATTCTTGATTCAAGATTTTGCAAGTGTTTGAATGTGTGGTGAAAAAGACAGATGCGAGTCTAGGATAACTCCTAGGCAGCATGCCTGTGTGGTGGAATGAAAGGTGTTGTTGTTTACTTTGAGTGATATCTGAGGGACAGGGGAAGATCTTGGAGGAAATATAATGAGTTATGTTTTTGAAATTCTTAAAGGGCCAATACACAATAAATTTATAATTTTTAAATTCAAAATTTAATTTTCACTTCTACCCTTAAATAAATCTGCCCCTTTTAGAAAATCATGTAAATGTTACAAAAACCCAATAGGCTGGCTCTGCTTCCAGTAAGGATGAATTATAACTTAGGTTCGTCAAGTACAAGGTACTGTTTTATTATTACAGAGAACAAATATGTGTATTATTTGGATAAAATGGAGTCTATGGGAGATGGCCTTTCCATAATTCAGAGCTGTCCGGATAACAGATCCCATATCTATACTGTTTTTAAATAAAGGTGATTTTAATTACTTTATTTTTTTTTACATTTTTAAAGCTACTTTATTTTTCTTTTCTTGCCCAGGCCAACCCCATGACATCAGCCCGTTCTATGAATAAACACTATTTTCCATGCGTGTTATATTTTTATACATTCAAAATGGATAGATAAATGCAGCTGGCAGGCAGACAAAAAGAACTGTGTCACTTTATCAGCTGAAATAAAAAAAAATTGTGAGCAGTTTTGGGGAAATGTATACTTTACAAGCTTGTGGTTTAGCTCCAGAATGACTAACTTGCATGTGTATCCTGGTAGTCATGATTTTAAACATGTATCTATCTCTATCAGTCCCTCGCTGGTATAAAGAAATGATGTATTAAATACATAAAGAAAGCGTTGCAACATTGTACACTGAAGTACGTGGGTCTGCCCACTCTAATTATATCCATGCTTTGCTGGGGGTTTAGAATTTCTTTTATTAAAATACTTTATCCTTAACTCATCAGATAATTCCTTTTCCAAGAAAAGCGTTTTATTGGTTTAAGGTTTTTTTTTATTGGTGAATTACAAAAGAATTTTTTTCTTTGCAAACTGAGATGGAATATGGCTAACCAGATTGGGAACAAACTTCAGTCACGGCGGCGCCTCATTGTTGCAGAAATATAAATGTTAAACACCCCTTCAAACCAATTCATATGATATCTGAGTTCCTGCAGCACAGTCACTCACAATCCTGACGTACTCCATGTACATGAAAGTTAAAGGAAAACTTAGGGGCACATTTACTATTGGTCGAATATCGAGGGTTAATTAACCCTCGATATTCGACCCTCGAAGTTAAATCCTTCGACTTCGAATGTCGAAGGATTTAGCGCAATTCGTTCGATCGAACGAAAAATCGTTCGATCGAATGATTAAATCCTTCGAATTGAACGATTTTCCTTCGATCCCTAATTGGCTAGAAAGCCTATGGGGACCAAGGCTAACATTGGTGCTCGGTAGGTTTTAGTTGGTGAAGTAAGTGGTCGAAGTTTTTTTTAAAGAGACAGTACTCCGACTATCGAATGGTCGAATAGTCGAACGATTTTTGGTTTGAATCGTTCAATTCGAAGTCGTAGTCGAAGGTCGAAGTAGCCAATTTGATGGTCGAAATAGCCAAAAAATACTTCGAAATTCTTACTTTATATCCTGTTGATATAGTTTTCAGTATTTTTCAGTACATATTTAAGAAAAAATCACCATAAACCATCCATAACATAATGCATGGCAATATTTATAATAGTAACTGATAAATAAGATGGTTACGAAACCTGCTGACGCAAATAAAATAAAATCATTTTTGAAGTTCAGTCGGTGCCCAAAGTGGTCAAAATGGTAGTACAGGTATGGGACCGTTATCCAGGATGCTCAGGACATTATAACTTAGTTGGGATCAAGTACAAGGTACTGTTTTATTACTACAGAGCAAAAGAAAGCCATTTTTAAAAATATGGATTATTTGAATACAATGGAGTCTATGGGAGAGGGCCTTTTCTGTAATTCGGAAGTTTCTGGATAATGGGTTTCCAAATAACGCATCCCATTCCTGTATATTGTCCAACAGGGCATTATGATGTGACTATTTATCCCTGCAAAGGTTTCTCTGTGCCTAGGCTTCAAATACTTGCCTTGTTCTCTGTGTTATTGTTTTATTTTTATTTAAAAAAAACAAAAAAAAAACAAATCTGAATCTTCAAAATGAATTAAGTAATGTGATTTTTGCAGAGCCAGCTTTTGGAGCAATAACAACTTTTTACATCAGTTTGACTTTAGGGGCAGCTTTGAACCTTTGGCCCATTCCTCCAGGCAGATTTTCTCTAGGTTGCTGAGGTTAGTTGGTTAATGCTTGTGCACCTCAGTTTTCAAACTGAATTGAGAGGAGAAAGCATTCATCTATTATTCTTATTATGACTTTGGCTTTGTGTTTGGGATCATTGTCCTGCTGAGAGATGAACTTTTGCCCATGTCTTAGTTCTAGCAGGCTAAACAATGTACTCTTGTAGTATTTCTTTGTATTTTGTGCCAAACATTCATCTTTATTGCATTTTAACAGGATGCTTACTGAAAAAAGCACCACACAACAATTCTACCAAAACTAGACTTCACCATAGGTGTGGAACAGCCATAACACAGGCCTATATGAAAAACAGACACGAAATAAGACATTGCTTGCATTTGGAGATTGTAAAAAGCATTAGTGTTCCCAGTTTTAGTGTGGGACATGTTTTGTGATCAGAGGAGACCTCTTAACAATGCAATTATCCTGAAGACAAGGCAAAAGTAACTTTGAAATGCACAAGCAACAACCAATTATCCTGAACGACCGGGAGCAGAAAACGCATTTCACAGTGTGCAAAGTTGGTATGTACTTGCCCAAGAAGATAAAGCTGTTTTGCTGCAAAAGGTGGCTCTACATAAGCGTACACAGTGGCAGAACTACCTGGGATGCTATTGCACCAGGGCCCAAACCCCCACGGGGCCCGCCAGCAGGAACGTAACTGACAGTTATACTACATGTAGATGCCCTCTGTTATGGAGAAATGCATCTTTAAGAGGATATGCAGGCATTTCTGTACAAACAAGAAACATAAAAAAGATCTGCCCGTAAAGCTGTAGGGAGCAATTCCTAAACATCAGCATAGATGGAAGAGAAACATTCTTAATTTAATAAAAGAGAACTATACCCTAAATGAATATGGCTAAAAATACCACATTTTATATACTGAACTTATTGCACCAGCCTAAAGTCTCAGCTTCTCAATAGCAGCAAATATTCAGGACTTCAAACGTCAGAAATTATAAAGCAGAAAATGAGGCTGGCCTGTAATATAAACTGATGCTACAGGGCAGATTATATTCTGATGCTAATCTGTATTAATTACTAATCAGCCATATACTGAGACCTTAATATTCTATGAGTATTGTATATTTGTGAGTCGGTCCCTAAAATAAAAATGCTCTGTGACAGCAGCACATCGACAGAGCGTGTGCAGTGAATCAGCAGAAAAGAAGATGGGGAGCTACTGGGGTATCTTTGGAGGTACAGATCTTCCCTGCTAAAGAGCTGTGGTTGCCTTGGGCTAGTATAGAAGCCCAAAACATAATATACAACATTTCTGCCCTACTCTATTAGTTAAGCTTTAGTTCTCATTTAACCCAAGTGAATAAGTGGTTGGGAAATTAAAAGCAGGCTGGCACAATTATCTACCAGATGTTTGCAGATGTTTGCAGTACGCCTAACAGGCTAGGTTATCTTTCAGAAGAACTTTATTTGATCTGTAAATGGAGAAACTCTACAAGGAACGCCCTGTACCTCATGCCACATTTGCGCAGACTGCAGCATTAGTGGGAGCCTTACAGTACATGTCTCCTTTGCGCCATTGTGCCCATTGCCCAACTCTAACTGGAGTGATATGAATGTTTGGGTGCAGGAGAGATGATGTCTATGTGCCCCCATCTCTCATAAATCCATCACTGGAAGGCAGCTCTGTATTTATGGGGAAAGTGCAACCATGGCATCTAGCAGTAGTGCAGTGTGCAAAGTACAGAGAAATTGGGGGTTATTTATAAACACTGGGCAAATTTGCACCTGGGCAGTAACCCATAGCAACCAATCAGATTAATGCTTTCAGTGTTCACCCTACAGCTGGCTAAAAAAAAGATAATCACTGATTGGTTGCTATGGGTTACTGCCCAGGTGCAAATTTGCCCAGTGTTTATAAATAACCCCCATTGTGTTTTTTGCATTGTGGACCTTGTTCCATGAATTACCCTTTTTATATGTTCTTCCCGTGCTTGTATGGGTTTAATTCCAGTTTCCTCCCACACTCCAAAAACCATACAGCAAAAAAACTGGGTCCTAATTGAACAGAGGTGTCTATGCACACCTCCTTAGATTGAAAGCTGAATGATATACAATCTCTACAAAGCACTGAGGAATAAATTAAGTGCTAAATAAGTGCTATATAAATATAATAATAAGTGACAAAAAGTAGTTTCAGTGTTCCATATCCCGTACTCTGCAAGCAAAAGCAGCTTCTTTAGCTCTTTTTTAGCAACTCAAACCTGACACAAGGAATGCGCTCATAATCCTTGTGCTGCAACTGTTTTTCCTTTGTGCCTCTGGCATGGTGGGGGAAGAGGAAAAAGAGACCTGAGAGTGCGATCTTCATTATGAACCTAATAATTTCTATCTGTGCAAAAATTTCTTTGGCCTTTATTAACTCAAAAATAGCAGACAGATTTTTGAGAGATGAATGCTGCGGCACCCCGCTGGGATCAAATACAGGAAATAATCAAGCCATGCTTCTGCGGTGCACGTAAACTGAGCTACGCCTTGGTCCTAATATCTGACAGAGACCAAGCAGAGTATGCTCCAGGCTTTTCATCAATTCCCAAAGACGCAGAACAAGTAATATAATCTGGCCTTAGTGACAGAGTTGGTGAGCGCCTGACGGATTAGCTCCCAACTTATAAAGGAATCACACAATACTTTCTGTGCACTAATCACTTGTGTCAGTTTCAGTATGCTGAACACCATAAAAATAATATAATGACTTTCCCTCATTCCACCTGGTATAACTTACCACTTCTTGAAATGTGTGAAATGTGTGATGCTAAGCATAGGACAACTTTATAATGTATGTTTACAATCAACATAAACCACTAGTTTTAAAAAGCTGTGTTTTCTCTCTTCCCCAAAAGTGGGGATTTTTTTGACTGACTTTGTGTATCTCTTCAGGCATTCTTTCATAAATGTAACAAAATGCTCCCCTTTCCTTGTTCCATATAATTAACTCCAACAATTCTGTACATCTGCTTTTTGAAAATAATATCTGACGTTGTCCATTAAAGGGGTGGTTCACCTTCAAACAACTAGTTGTTTTCAGATAGATCAGCAGAAATAATGACCTTTTCCAATGACTTTCTATTTTCTATGTGTGACCGTTTTTCTAATATTGAAGTATCAATTGTCTTTTTTTCACATTCTAAAGCAGCCCTGGGAGGGGGTCGCTGACCCTGTAAACTGTTCTAAATGGAACAGAATCTCTGGGTTTCATTACAGGCAGCTGTTAGAATTGATACAATAGTTGCTAATACTCCAGAGATGCTGCTGAGAAATGTATCAACTAAATGTTGCAAAATTGTAACAGTTTAGAGTCTGCATTAGCATTACTGAGAAGTCAGACAAACACCAGAGACACGAACATTCAACTTTAAGCTTCGATTTTGGAAAAACAGTAAAAAATAAATAATGGAAAGTAATTGAAAAAGTCTTTATTTCTGGGGAACAATCTAAAAACAACTGAATTGAAAAAAGTGTTTGGAAGGTGAACAACCCTTTTAACGGTTGTGAACCCAAAAACAACTTGTTCTAACAAAAGAAAATATCATAAGCAACTTTCGAATAAGCTGGAATGAAATGGCTATTAAAAGAAGAATTATCAATCTTGCTATTACCTCCGCTACTGGTTCATTGGATTATTAAAACAGAAGCCAGCCAACGGGCTTATGAAGAAACATTCAAGGCATTGTGGGAACTGGAGTAAAGTCTGGAGGAAACCAATGCTAAAGGGGAAGACAACTACTGCACAGTTGATTCAATTGATTCCCAACTGATCCTCCAAATGACTTATGGTCAGGCTCATCAACAGCTTAGTAGAGTAGCCATCTCCACCAGGGCCGGGCCAAGGGGTAGGCAGAGTAGGCACGTGCCTAGAGTGCAAAGCTGGGGGGCGCCCGGCACGTACCTCCTCTGTCGCCTACCTCCAGTCCGGTCCCCTCTGTGCCCGGCTCTTTTTACTTCTCTTTGCGCTCTGGCGCATGCGCGCGAACACAGTCTTTCTTGCACATGCGCACGAGAGCGCCACCTTGCACATGCGCAGAAGCACTAAGCCGGCGCTGCATCCGCCGGCTTGCCTTGGGCGCCTGTGCGGCGTGGCGCGGCCCTGATCTCCACAGCAGTATCATAGATAATGAAGAAAACTGGAGAGCCTTCCAGTGTGAATAAATGTAGTTTTTATTAACGCACTACATGTTTCAGACCTCAGGGGTCCTTCCTTCCTTCCTTGTACCAGAGGAAGGACCCTTTAGGTCCGAAACATGTACTGCGTTAATAAAAACTACATTTATTCACACTGGAGGGCTCTCCAGTTTTCTTCATTATCTATGACACTGCACAGTTGAATTTATTTTATGTAAATTGGAAAGTTGTTGAGTTTGCCTCCCTATTAAAAGCATGCAGAGCGAATCAAGGATTTTAAAGTGGGGAAAAGGGTTGTGTATCTTTATAGTGAAGCTAAGGGGGTTATGTAATACAGGTATAGAACCTGTTATCCAGAATGTTCGGAACCTGGGGTTTTCCAGGTAAAGGATCTTTCCGTAATTTGGATTTCCATAGCTTTACTGGAAAATCATGTAAACATTAAAAAAAACAGGCTGGTGTTGCTTCCTATAGAGATTAACAATATATTAGTTTGGATCAAGTACAACCATGGGCGTCCACAGATAAAGGCAAGGGGGGGCACTTGCCCCCCCCCCTGGACTTGTACTTTAAAATTAAAGGATATTCTCTTGCCATATGTATGTATACATTTTTTTGTTCTTTTTTTATATGAAAACATTTCTTAAAATTACCATTGAGAACCTCCAAAAAGTTCATAAAAGGCTTACATCTTTTGGTCAGCACCCCTTTAAATAATGGACCATCCAAATGCCTATTCTACTACTCAGAGGAGCAGTCCGGATTTAGTTCCAACACTTCCCTCTGTGAGATGCTTCCTGCTTCTCAACTGTGTGTTTGTGTTGAAACCAAAATATGGATACAAGTAATTTGTGTAATATGTTTTCTTCCTTGCCCCCCCCTTGGAAAATTTTATGCGGACACCCAAGAGTACAAGGTACTGTTTTATTATTACAGAGAATAATTAATAAGTTATTACAGAGACATAACTATTATGATACAGGCTTGTATTGCTAATACTAATATTACTAATTAATCAAATAACATTATGATCATTACTCATCACAAACAACCAAAAGGTAGCATGGACAATTTTGTGTGTGCATACAAAATATATTTTATGCACTGGTGTCATAACTTACGTACACTCATCCACAGCTATAGGATGGAACATATTGCTTAGGGTAGGTTCCCATGACCCCATGTAATACAGTGATGTTTGTAATAAGGCACATAATTGATTGTAACCAAGACGAGAAGATGATTCCCAGATACACTAGTTAGAGTGAACACTGTTTACTGCTCACAAAATACTGCATTCAGAGTAAGTAATGAAAGAGAGGAACCTACCTCCATTAAGCTTGAGTGTATTCCTATTAGGTATGGCATAGGAGCACTGCAGAGGAAGAAAGAAAATGTCTATTAAAATTCATAATATATTGTGTATCAGTACTTACATTACTTTATTTCTACAGAGCAATACATTTCTACAGCCCTTTTCAGTCCTAGTATTTTTTTCAAAAGGGCACACACTTTGACAGGAGTGCCCCCTTGTCCCATCAAGGTGGTGGGCTATATGGTAGATGAGGCCTTAGAGTAAGGAGACAGGAAAGTGTGATTCCTGGGCTGTGATTGAGGCTTGTAGGGGAAGTGGGTAGAGTTTTAGGTGGATTATGGGCAGGGTTTGGTTATAACGTGGCATACAGTAGTTAGGGTCATGGCCTTGCATGCATCAAGAGGTCTGATCTGCTTGTTGGCAGGAATCACCGCCTTAGTGCCAGGCAGGCTAAATAATTGGGAACCCCCCCCCTCACATAATAAAATATACAAACATATGATTCTCAGAACATAAGAAAATACATAAAACCACAATGTTTCTCATCAAAGTCCTTTGTGAGTCCCCTGATAAAGGACTCAGCATCAATTTTCCATACACTCTTTGTGCATTATGGGCCTCTTTATAATGCTGTGTAAAAAGTGTCCAGCATTACCGGTGATGTTGCCCAGAGCAACCAATCAGCAATTACATTTCAACAGTTAGAAAACAATGGCAAATATCTGATTGGTTGCTATAAGCAACATCACTGATAATGTTTCACTTCACGTTTTGCACAGCATGATAAATAGACCCCTTAGGTAATTCTTGGCATGCATTTTCTTATGTGTATACCACCTTATGACCGTTTGGTGCTTGCTCATAATGCGGTAATGTGGTGTGATTTGATTGATTATATTTGATGGTTTCTGTAGTCTGTTGGCCAGCATAGGTCTGTAGGAAATTGATTGATACACTGAACCTATAATAGTATTAACTCTATATTTGCAATCATTAAAGGTGTGGGATCTGTTATCCAAAATGCTTGGGACCTGGGGTTTTTCAGATTTGGATCCAGTGATTTGGATCTTCATACCTTAAAGGGGGTTGCTCACCTTCCAAACACTTTTTTTTCAGTTCAGTTGTTTTCAGATTGTTCCCCAGAAATAAAGACTTTTTTCAATTACTTTCTATTATTAATTTTTTTACTATTTTTCCAAAATCTTAGTTTAAAGTTGAATGTCCCGGTCTCTGGTGTTTCATTTTAGCAGCTCAGTAATTCAGGTACAGACTCAAAACTGTTACAATTTTGCAACAGCATCTCTGGAGTATTAGCAACTATTGTATCAATTCTAACAGCTGCCTGTAATGAAACCCAGAGATTCTGCTCAGCAGGGACAAAGATAAGAAATGTATCAACCAAATGTATCAACCAAATGTATCAATTTAGAACAGTTTACAGGGTCATCGACCCCCCCCCCCCCCCCGAGCTGCTTTAGAAGGAATTGGAAAAACTCTTTATTTCTGGTGATCTATCTGAAAACAACTAGTTGTTTGAAGGTGAACAATCCATTTAAGTCTACTATAAAGTCATGTAAACATTAAATAAACCCCATAGTCTGGGTTGGCTTCCAATAAGAATTAATTATATCTCAGTTGGCATCAAGTACATGGTACTGTTGTATCACTATGGAGAAAAACATTCTTTGGACAGATGAAACCAAAATCAACCTCTACCAGAATGATGGCAAGAAAAAAGTATGGAGAAGGTGTGGAACAGCTCATGATCCAAAGTATACCACATCATCTATAAAACATGGTGAGGCAGTGTGATGGTTTGGGCGTGCATGGCAATCAGTGGCACTGGGACACTAGTGTTTATCGATCATGTGACACAGGACAGAAGCAGCCGAATTAATTATGAGGTGTTCAGAGACATTACAAAGGAGGAAACACAGAATCTGGTGATGTCCATGAGTTCAAGACTACAGTCTGTCATTGCCAGCAAAGGGTTTTCAACCAAGTATTAGAAATTAACATTTTATTTTCAGTTTTTCAATGTGTCCAATTGCTTTTGGGCCCCTGAAATTAAGTGATTGTATTAAAAAAAGGCTTTAGTTCCTCACATTTTCATGCAATCTTTTTGTTGAACCCACTGAATTAAAGCTGAAAGTCTGCAGTTCAACTGCATCTGAGGTGTTTCATTTGAAATTCATTGTGGTAATGTACAGAACCAAAATTTGAAAAAAATTGTCTCTGTCCAAAGATTTATGGGCCTAACTGTATGTGTATATATATAGGTATTTCCCTGATGAAAGTTCCTGTGAGGAACTGAAACATCGGATTCAATAAACCTACCTATTTTTGATACATCTTATTGTTCATTAAATCCTTGGAGTGCTGTCTCTTCACATTTTTATCAATTTACTTCTTGGATTAGCACCCAGGTCATTTCTATCTTATGGGTGTGCGGACTATATGCATTGCTGTTATATATATATATATATATATATATATATATATATATATATATATATATATATATATATATATATATATATATATATATATATATATATATATATATATATATATATATATATATATATATATATATAAATTCTATTAATAAAAAGGTACCTCTCTCTCCAGAAAGTCAACCAGAAACAACTTTTCAACAAAGTTTGAGCTTGTACCAAGCAAAAAAATATATTACATAACATTACTTAATCTGCCACTGGAACATATAGACATACTGGTTATGTTTGCTAGAGACTTTTACTTGCTTCTAAAGGTGTTTTCATTTCATGGACCCTGGAGATACCACTAGGATCACACACTTTAATGAAATCTAAAAATTCTAATGTTCAGTGGAGCTGAATATAGCTTCCTCTTCATGTATCCTAATGTTAAAGAACCAGTAACATCAAAAACATTTTTTTTAAAAAAATTGTTAGTATTTGATACAAGGCCTGTCAATGATTCCTTCACAAATGCAAAGGCAAAAACTAAAACAATTGGGCTAAAAAGCAAGTCCACCTGCATCTGAAAAAAAAAAAAAAAAAAAAAAAAAAACTTGGTTGACCTACAGTGGCAAGAACTGAGCCACATGACCAGAGATAGCATTACCACCTCTTCTGGAACATATTAAATCTTCCTATAGATATATAACATTGGCAATAGGCATAATTTTTACTGCCAGACTGGTAAAATTACTGCTTGGTGGCAACCCTAACCAGAGATCCTTGGGTTATATATTTAAATCCGAATGCCAAATACTTGAAAAATTAAAGTTTTGTTTTTTTTTACTATAAAATCCGTTTTTGTTTCATTGTGTTTTTAGAAAAAAAACCCAGAGGGTGTTGTCAGTCTGAATTAAAAAGTACTCCAACTTGGACTTGCCAAGCTCATGTTGGAGTCAATGGGAGAAATCCCAAAGATATCCTGATCTGTGCTGGGTTTCGTGCAATAATCCAAAGATTTTGTGGTTCCCGGCATTAATCCAAAAAAAAAAAAAAAACAGTTTCAGGTATCAAATCTGAAAAATTTGGACGATTCAATTTTTTTTCATGATTTTAACAAGTCTTTCCCACACAGGAAATTTTCAGGAAAATGTATTTATAAATAAGGGGTCAAATCTGTGCAGAATTTAGTCAGAGTATTTTTCAAAAAATCATAAATTTTTGGATTCTGATAAATAACCCCCTAAATGTAAGCATCTAAAAAATTCATTTGAATCCACCGTGGAGCAAAAACATGTTGTCTTCATTACTTTGTGTGTAAGTTTGTGCCATCTCAATGTCATCAATTTTGACAAAGGTACAAGAAAGTCTTTTGTCTTATTTCATGCTCACATTTTAGGAGGGAAAAAAATCAGAAATTAAACCAGTTCATGTTCAGGATATTTGATAAGCTGCTGTTTTCAGAAATGTACTCCACAATGGAGTTTATTTCTAGTCATATATCTGTCACAGAAGTGGGTCATTGCTCGATGGTTATATCAAAAGGCATATGTTTGCCTGCTATCACCTTGGGCACTTCCCTGTGGAACAGAAAGGGGCTGCATTCCCAAGCACGTTGACAGAAAGAGGGTTAATGTTAAGGGGTTAGAGGAGTATTTATTTGATGGGGTGGCTTTCATTACTGGTGGTTTCTTTCCAGCAGTAGGGTGCATCTCCTTCTTCTTCACCTCCCCCACAACCTCTAGACTGGAAAGGTCATCTCCTGGAACAATCAGCATTGGGAAAGCTTCAAAGAACTTCAAGCAAATGCATAAGGCTACAATAAAGAAACAATTGAAACCGCTATGTAATATGCTCCCTAACTTAAAATGCAGAGAGAACATAAGACAGATTGGCATTAACCCCTTTAGGAGAGGGTTTGCAATGCTGCAGACTATGTCAGTGCTACATAAATAAATACAATGTTGGTGATGCAGCATAAATGATATTTTATGGGCTCCAGATGGGTTTGAGAAGAGCATCTTTCTGTGATTCACAGTACATTTTTCCAATATGTTATAAATTGGTAGTAAATGGAATGTTGGATATTTACTTTTGCAGTGCATTATGTTCTACAGAGGGGCACTGAAGGTATCTATCTTGATTTTTATCCATGCCCCTGCTGAGCCCTTGCTACTTCACCAAATATACACACCCCTATTATGACTGCTTAAACCCACTAACTTAAATACATAGGAATACAAAAAATGGGTGAAGCATACTGTGAGAATTTTGTAAAGGTTCTAGGCAACCATGAATATAAATGAGTTTCTTGTGCATACATATTAATCAGGCCATAGATAAGCCATACATGTAAAATTAACTAAACAAAATCAATAAGTACAGGTATGGGACCTGTTATCCAGAATGCCTGGGACCAGGGGTTTACTAGATAACGGATCTTTCCATAGCTTGGATCTTCATACCTTAAGTTACTAGAAAATCAGGTAAACAATTTAAATTATTATAAATTAAATAAACCCAATAGGCTGGTTTTGCTTCCAGAAGGGAACACTTTTATCTTAGTTTGGATCAAATATAAGGCACTATTTAATTATTACCAAGAAAAAGGAAATCATTTTGAAAAATTTGGATAAAATGGAGCCTTTCCGTAATTCAGAGCTTTCTGGATAATGGGTTTCCGGATAACAGATCTCATACCCGTAATTCGATTAAATAATTGTCACCCAGACAATTATAATGAGGGGTCTGCAATGTCTTCAATTACAAGTTAAACGTTACAGCAGACAAAATTCTGATGGTGGACATAGTGGATCCTCATCCTCATCTACTATGTCAATATTGCTTTTTTTTCAAGAATTTGTCAACTGTACTTCTCTATGATCTTTTATTCATAAAGCTTTTTTATTTGCTCAGTAAACATAAACGTCAAAAAAAAGTGAAAAAAGTGAAAAAGACAAGAATATTTCTGTTGTCACTATTATTTTTATAGTCTGCTTAAGTTATCTCCAATTGGAGGCTTGATCATCTCTTTTTGTTTTCAAAAACTACTTTAATATTCATATGCCATATTCATATGCCAATTCTTTTTCAGAGAGACTTTCTGCATAGATTTCAGTGAAATTCCTACTGCTCTCTTGCACTCTTCAATGAATGTCTTACCTATGGCGAGCAATACGGCTACTAACACTAATATGTATAAGTGAAAAAAAAACAACGTAAAGGTCTGTGCCCAAAATAATCCGGGGACTCACATTTTACAGTTTGCTTAAAGGATAAGGAAAGGTTAAAACTAAGTAAGCCTTATCAGAAAGGTCCACCTAAATATACCAGTAAACCCTCAAAGTAGTGCTGCTCTGAGTCCTCTGTCAAAAAAAACACTGCATCTCTTTCCATCTATTGTGTACACATGGGCTTCTGTATCTGATTTCCTGCCTTCAGCTTAAACCTCCTTGCCCCGGGCGTGAGCATGCTCAATTTTCTCCACTCCCCCCCCCCTTCACTGCTGTAATCTGAGCCCAGAGCTATGAGCAAACAGGGAGAGACTCAGGCAGGAAGTGACGTCACAACAAGCTAATATGACAGCTGCTATCCCAAACAAACAGGGAGAGCTTCTAGAGTATTTTACTCAGGTATGGTAAAACATTCTACAGAATAAACATAGCATTCTAGCTTGCACTATTGCAGCTAATCTATTGGCAATAAAATGCCTCCGTACTTTTCCTTCTCCTTTAATGTAAAATACAATGACCATAAATCCACTGGAATAATTAGGCAATTATACATATTATCCTTTAAGCACTGCTTACTTACATGTCCCTTGAGCTATGAACGACAATTTTGAGCGCATGATCTTTACAGTTATAGGTTATCACGTTTTGTCCTGCCAGTTACAAATCTGATACTACAAGCTAACACCTGATCATTATAATAATATAAGGTCGAAAGTGTGATGCAGGCTATGTGAGAGCTTTAATTAACCAAAGCAGTATAAAAGTACTGCAGGAAAAGAAAAGAAATACACTGATAGAGGTTATCTACAAACAGTCTATTCAGCAGTAAAAATGATCTTACTTGGCTGTACTGTGGCCCAGATGTGGTAGGGTCAATTCTATGAACTGCCCATTGTGTATTTTATTGATAAACATTTTATTTTTTCCATTTATATAGTAAGATGTGGTTTCCAACGCGCTGATTAGCAAAAATGTGCAGAAAGTTACATAGTTAGATTGGTTTGAAAAAAGACCAAACGGCATCAAGTTCAACCCCTCCAAATGAAACCCAGTATCCCATACATACACACACTGACCCCTTCATTCACTCACATAAACTATATATACCCTAACTATAGATTTAAGTACAGGTATGGGACCTGTTATCCAGAATGCTCGGGACCTGCGGTTTTCCAGATAACGGATCTTTCCGTAATTTGGGTCTTCATGCCTTAAGTCTACTAGAAATTCATTTAAACATTAAATAAACCCAATAGACTGGTTTTTCTTCCAATAAGGATTAATTATATCTTAGTCGGGATCAAGTAGAAGCTACTGTTTTATTATTACACAGAAAAAGGAAATCATTTTTAAAAATTTGGATTATTTAAAATGGAGTCTATGGGAGACAGCCATTCTGTAATTCGGAGCTTTCTGGATATCGGGTTTCTGGATAAGGGATCCTATACCTGTATAACAATAGCCTTGGATATTATTCTTGTCCAAGAAATCATCCAAGCCACACTTAAAGGAATATATATATATATATATATATATATATATATATATATATATATATATATATATATATATATATATATATTTACTAGACTAGGGTCCTAGTGTTCAAGCAGCAAGTGATTCTCTGTTGGACTTTCCCTTTTGTACTTGCTATACTTTCTTGAGGTTCTCTACTAGAATAGGAAAGGTCCTATTAAATGGATTGCTCTTGATGGTATCTTAAGCTGCAGGTCCAGTGGCGTAACTAGATGTTACTGGGCCCCACAGCAAATTTATTTAGGGCACCCAAAATATCCAGAGGTTGTCAAGTTTTACCAATATATATTGCAATTGCTCATTAGTAGGGCCTCATGGGGCCCCTAAACCACCTAGGCACCCCTGCAGCTGCAGGGTCTGCTTCCTTTATAGCTACGCCCCTGTGCAGGTCTGTTGGCAAAACTCACAGGATTCGACAAAAACCGGAGTCAGTTTATCTTAAAGTTAATGGGAAATTGCCTTATTAACAACAAAGTTTAACTTAGACTTTTTATACCAATCTTAAACTAAACTTCATATGGATAATATTATCACAAAGAGCCTAATTTATTTGAATAATTCTGTTTATTCACACGAATGCGAAGCTCATTTTCTCACCTTGCCTCTGGCGGCAGTGAGCAGGCAGTTACCAGGGGAGGCAAAAAGCCACCTCCTGTAACTTTAAAGGGATTCTGTCATGATTTTTATGGTGTCGTTTTTATTTCTAAATCACACTGTTTACACTACAAATAATTCACTCTACCATGTAAAATGTCATTCCTAACCCAACAAGTGTATTTTTTAGTTGTAATATTGGTCATTTTGCCTGGTCATGTGCTTTCAAAAAGAGCCTGGCAGAGTGGATGGAACTGCTTTCTGGCAGGCTATTGTTTCTCCTACTCAATGCAACTAAAGGTGTCTCAGTGGTACCTGGATTTTCACTATTGAGTGCTGTTCTTATATCTACCATGGAGCTGTTATCTTGTTTTAGGGAGGTGCTATTTGGTACTTTTGTTGGGCTGCTGAGGGGGGAAGGGAAGAGGGGGATCATGCCAACTTGCACAACTAACAGATGCATTTTGAAAAAAAAAATGTTTTTCCATGACAGTATCACTTTAAGTGTAGAGTGCGCTATAGTGTTCATTGCACTAGCGATGCAGCCCCCTCTGACCTGCTCTGATGCTAAAGTTTTGAGCTAGGAACGGGGGGGGAGCATTTGGTCTGCTGCTGCCTGATCACCCCTGGATCACAGAATTGTCCCGTAAATGCTTGCGCTGTGCTCTGCTCAGTAAACCCATTAGTTCTATTACATCCAGAGCATTAGTAAAGCACCCTTTAGGGCAGTGGCAGACAGGGAGATTTGTTCCGTGACTGCGGGCGACAAATCATTTGAAAAATGCCTTTCCATTTGAAATAATTGAAATCTCTGGTGCTATGACCAACATATCGCTAAGTCACCCAGAAGTTTCATCCAGAGGCAATTTTGGTTGACTTAGTGGATATGTTGGTCATAGCACCAGCGATTTTAATTATTTCACCACTTATTGCCACTGCCCTTTAATGTTTCAAATTTAGGAGCAAATACTTTTTTTATCAACAGAGAGGGAGAGACTTAGGAGAAGAAAAAAATAAAGATGGTACAATTAGACTCCTCATATCATAATCTTTACTACAGGTTTCTTCAATAGAAAACAGGTTTCTAGGCAACTAGCAGAAACCTAGAACAAAATCCTTTAGCAGGCTGGTAAAGTCGATAATGAGACGTACAACATGGTAAGTGGAAACAAATTCAAATATGGTATTTAGGTTTGCTAAAGTAAAGAAAAATGCAAATGAGGCCTTTGTGTAAAATACTGTTCTCAGCATATCCCTGACATGGGAACGTGAGTACAAACAGTACACAACATGTATCGGTTAAAAAAAATGCCAAGAATAAGAGGCGCTTCCTCTGACCTATGAGAGCACACTGGTTTTTATAACCAGTAATCTCATGATAACATAGCTGGATAAAGGGAAATATGTATAGAACAGAATGTTCAAAGGATTCTCATCAAAAAAACAGGTATGGCATCCATTATCCAGAAACCAGTTATCCGGAATGCTCCAAATTACAGAAGGGCTGTCTCCTATAAACTACATTATAATAAAATAATCCAAAATTTTAAAAATTATTTCCTTTTTCGCTGTAATAATAAAACAGTACCTTGTACTTGATCCAGACTATGATATAATTAATCCTTATTGGAAGCAAACCCAACCTATTGGGTTTATTTAATGTTTACATGATTTCTAGTAGATTTAAGGTATGAAGCTCCAAATTACAGAAAGATCTGTTATCCAGAAAGCCCCAGGTCCCGAACATTTTGGATGAAAGGTTCCATATCTGTACCTCAAAAACCTAGTGAAAAAAATACAAAAACCTCCAAAAGTCTTCCAAAAACTTTTACTTGGCGTAATTTGTATTAAAGGTTTTCGTGGTTTTTCCCTTAGTACATTTTTAATTTTTTTTGAACTTTTAAGAAATATAGAAAAAACACAAATTAATCATGATTTGTGGGGAAAAAAAATCACAATTCGATTGATAGTAAATAGGCCCCTTAGTGACCAAACTGGCAAAATTTACGAAAGTTCAGTTGAATACACTTTTCCGAGCAACTGCACTGACACTGGGATGTTGCATATACCATCTCTTTATAATTTTACAGTTTACAGGTAGGGGTCTGTTATCTGAAAACTCGTTATCCAGAAAGCTATGAATTACAGCAAGGCCATCTCCAAAATAATACAATTTTGAAAAATTATTTCCTTTTTCTCTTTAATACTAAAACAGTACCTTGTACTTGATCCAAACTAAGATATATTTAATCCTTATTGGAAGCAAAACAAGTCTTTTGGTTTTTTTAATGTTTACATCATTTACTAGAAGACTTCAGGTATGAAAATCCAAATTATCGAAAGAGAGATAATTTGTAGAAACAGGATGGCACATATACTCTATAGCAGGGATCCCCAACCTTTACAACCCATGAGCAACATTCAGAAGTAAAAGGAGTTGGGGAGCAACACTAGTATGAAAAATGTTCCTGGGTGCAAAATAAGGGCTGTGATTGGCCATTAAGTAGCTCCTATGTGGATTGCCAGCTAACACCAAGGCTCTGTTTGGCAGTGCACCTGGTTTTTATACAACCAAAACTTGCCTCAAAGTCTGTAATTCAAAAATAATAACCTGCTTTGAGGCCACTGGGAGCAACATCTAAGGGGTTGGAGAGCAACATGTTGCTCACGAGCTACTGGTTGGGGATCACTGCTCTATAGAGTATCAACTTTACCCACAAAGGTAATTGATAAAGATCAATACAGGTATAGGACCTATTATCCATGGGGTTTTCCGGATAATGGATATTTCTGTAATTTGGATCTCAATATCTTATAGCTACAAGAAAATCCTGCAATCATTAAACAAACCCAATAGGCAGGTTTTGCTTCCAATTAGCATTAATTATATCTTAGCTGGGATCAAGTACAAGCTACTGTTTTATTATTACAGAGACAAAGGAAATCATGTTTTAAAATTTGGATTATTTGGATAAAATGGAGTCTATGGGAGACGGTCTTTCCGTTATTTGGAGCGTTCTGCATAGCGGGTTTCCGGATAACGGATCCCATACCTGTTTAAGCCAAAATCAGCTGGTCTCCTACATGTTCAAATCAATGGAAAATAAACTATGAGTGATGTTTAGAGCCACAAAGGTAGACGGAGCTGATCAGAAAGGTTTCTTATTTCACAAAGTTTTACCTTTCAACTTGGCCAACAATTAGAGACATTGCAAAACACTTTTCTAGCAGGAACCTAAACAAAAGATAATTCTCAACCACATAAAATAAGTCCGTCAATATAACACATTTATCTTTCCACTGTCAGATGCCACCAGGCTATGATGAATTTGACTAAGTGTTAATTATTGTGAACCAAGGGATACAATAGCAGGTGACACTTGAATCTTTGCAGAGGGCTTTTTTTTAATGAAGGACTCGGAAAGGAAAAAAAAAAAAAGAAAGAAAAGAAGAAGAAAGAAAGAAGACTGTTCTTTTCCAACAAAAAAATGCAAGAAATGTGCAGGCAGTAAGATGTATATTTTGCACAATAGAAGAAAATTATGCTTTTCACAGGTCCCTGACCCTGAAAGTGACCCACAAAGACTTGGTACATCTCTCAGACGCAGCACCCTGAAAACACCCAACAAATGTGAGAGATTCTATTCATTTCATTAAAAGCCAACATGAAACAGACGAGGAGCCGCATTTTAAAGAAACGTGAAATAGGTTTTTAAAATAGATCAGAGACCCAGAAAAGCCATGCAAAGCTTGGTAGAAATCCAGCAAGGGCACCAAGGAAACCAGAGTGTAAGAAAGCTCTCACAATGCTCCTGTGTCAGAAACATATTCTTCACCTGTGTATCAGAAGGAAGGCTCTGAATACAGTGTCGTGGCTGTTTAATTTTTGCCAATCCCTTTGACAGATTATATAACAACATAAATCAGACTTTTCTTTTGAGGCATAAAGAAAATATCTGTGTCTTTTGGGTTAAAAAATGTATGCACGTTATCCGTATAGACTGTACATTGTCTGCTACGGATAATGTTTCATTCCGCCTGGATCCGTTTCTGGACAGTTGTACCAACAAAACCGATACCAAACTAAGCCACCATTAAAACAATGTTCAGCTTCATTAAAGGAGAAGGAAAGGCCTATTCACTTGGGGGATCTAAAAGTTAAGCACCCAAAGTGATTGTTTATACTTACCTCACACCCCAGGCCAATGCTCCTAGCCTCAAACCCTGCACCGATAGGGGGTTATACCAGCGAGCACCATGGAGCAATTGGCTTCCTTCTTCTTCTTTCTTCAAATTTCCTGGGGCAGACCCATTTGCAGTAGAACGAAATAGCCAACTTCTTGCTAAAGTTCGGGGTCTGCGCGCTGCTACGTGACGAAAGAAGAGGCCAGGGTGCTCCCTGGAAGAACCCCCGGACAGTGGCCCGGATTTGTGGAAAGGCCACAAAGGCCGGGCCTAAAGTGGCAGGATTTTAGGGGCCGCATGCTGCCCAACCACACTCACATTGGTTCAAAAACACTGGGGATGTGCAGGAGATACAATAATTCTTTAAATTTCCTGTGCGCCAATCCCCATTGCGCCGGTCCCGATGATAAAAATTTGCATGAATAAAGGGGAGGGGACAGGGATGACGAACGCCAGTGGACCTAGGGGCGCCAGCTATGTGAATCTGGTCATGCCCGGACCGGTGCAGTTTTCTGCTGATAGGAGCACCGGCCCAGGGGTTCCAGGTAAGTATATACAATCTCTTGGGGGTGCCTAACTTTTGCCACCCCCAAGTAAATACAGCCTTTCCTTCTACTTTAAGAAACAAATTCAAGAATAAAAGTATAGAGAAGGATGCATTCAAATGGCTTTTGATACAAACTTGGACTTGCTTTACTTTTTAGTTTTTCCCATAATGCATTCCCACCTAGTAGGAATTGGTCAGATTATCATTTGCAGCTTCCAGTATACACATTATTGTGTAAGGTGACACAGATTTGAAGTAATCATGGACAATTCTATGCATTTTTTTGTGTTGTGCACAGCAGTAGATCATTATATAAATGTAATTGCAAGTGAGGTAATTTTGCTGGTTCATAGCCTGTGGGTTATAAACTAGTAGTTATGTCAGGTTTTAGCCGTAAATGGAATTATGGCAATTACTCGGTCACCCCTGATCGTGTGGCTTTGCCTTTCTCATCAATAAAAAACTAGTTGTTAGATTTGAATCTATGCTAATAAGTTTTATCTCTTTTCTTCTCCATAATGGCTACTTGCTGCATTTCTGCAGAAGACACCCCTGCCTGCTTTGGTAGTGGAGCCAGCAGGGATAACAAGCATTTTAAGTGAAGTGCTAGGAGCCTGAAACATGTAAATTTCAAGGAAGCTTGTTCCCCTGTGGATGATTTAAATGTTAAGTACATCTTCGAGTTGCAGATACACAAAATGGAATCTGAAAACTATTATCTCTGGTTGAAATGAACCTTCAATTTACTTATTGCACAGGAAGGGCAGATTCACTTCATTTACACTGCCAGCAGGTTACCCTCTCTCTGTATAATAGGCTTGGCGTGTGTAATTAACACATAAAGGCTGCTGCTGCCAGCTTTCCTTCAGGTGCATGCTGGTAGGAGTTTTCAGGACAACGGTGTGGGCTGCAATAGCTTTTTTACGTGGGGTTTCAAGATTAGCTATTCATTGAATATCTGACAAAGACATGCTAAAATGGGCAATGGACAGGCCCTGCTGTTGAGAGCACAGGTGAGGGACAAAGCAAACATGTGGGTCACGAGGCATGCAAAATAAAGAAATTGATAGTTGGGCCAGCATTAATAGACTCCCACCGACTGGATTTTATTTAAAAGACTAAGACTGCTCCACCAAGTCACTAATAAAAGTAGGATACTGAACCTGCAATTACCAACATGAGCCTAACTGTGTTTTTTAAAAAACAACTGAACTTTAATTAGGCTTGTAATCACACACGGTAATTGCCTGATACATCTATTTAACACCAATTTATCTACCGTATTATATGCCGGTAGGGATGTGTGCCACCTTGTTTTTGCTTTGCTTTGTAGAAGATATTATGACACAGTGGGAAGGGGGGTTTTGTAAAAAAAAAAAAAAAAAAAAACTGCGGGATCAGGGCCATTAGGAAAATGGGTGTGAGGTCCCCTGCCAGGACTGGGCAAGGGTTAAATCCCAGCCGTTACACAATGCGTGTCCTGATGAGAATGTGTGCTGCATGACAAGGATTCTTAGAAAATAAACTTATTCCACGTCTATATGAATATTACCGTATACTTCACGCTCAGAATAACAGGGTATCAAATAAACTATGGTAGTGAGATGATAATCAGAGGTTTCTTGCTTTCTGTGTCACAAACATCAGCTTATGTATGAATAAAAATTGTAAAAACTATCCATAACTAAGGCTAAATTTGTCCACAATCAATATGCCCAGGATATCCAGTTTGGTAGTATTTCAACCAAAATTGTAGAACAAGTTGATCAGTTGACCATGCAAATAATGAAAATTTGGTTGCCCCATAAACACATTTTACATGAATATGGGTTACCAGGCAACCTTGACCTGGATCAGAATCGGATAATTTGATTAATATGCACCCAAAGGCTCAAATGATCACATCTCATCCAAGTCTGTGTGTAATGCTTTAAAGTAAAGCTTAACTAAAGAAGTAGGCTATAAATGTTATACATTATTTTGTGCTTCTGTACCTGCCCATGTCAACCACAGCCCTTTAGCAGGGAAGATCTGTGTCTCCAAAGATGCCCCAGTAGCTCCCCATCTTCTTTTCTGCTGATTCACTAAACATACTATGTGCTGCTGTCACCTACTGAGCTTAGGGACCCACTCACAATATACACATAGAATATACAGTCATATGAAAAAGTTTGAGAACCTGTGAGAACGCATGCTTGCGTCCTGTCTGGCGCAGGTGCGGACGCGCTAATGCGCGTCGGCGTCTGACGCGGGACGCCGGCGACGGTCGCGGGCGCAAGGACGTAGGCGGAAACGCCTGTGACGGACGTGCTGGCGTCAGCTCCGTGACGTCAGCGCAATGACGCCAGTTTGGCGCCAAAACTCCTGTATTTAAACCCAAACCAGATTAACATGCATTGCCTGGTTATTAGGTTATTTGACTGAAACCCTAGCGACTCTGAACTTTGGATTCCTGATTATTGACCCTTGCCTGAACCCGGACTTTGATTACTGCCGCCTGTCTCGACCTTCTTGCCTGTTTACCGATTACGAATATTGCTGCCTGCCTTTTGACCTCGGATCTCCTGACTACGCCTTTTGCCTAATCCCTTGTACTTCGCTGAACGTCTCACTGGCTACTCTCCACAACCCTGCTCCCTGTTCCACTCCAGGTGGGTAGCGGTTGTGTGAGGCGCTTGTGGGCTCATTATCTTCTGCTCCAACCTCTTCTACGTCTGGATTATACTGGTAAGTCCTGACAGAACCCTTCTCTGCCTGCAAAATAATTTACACCCCTTTCAACAAAAAAGATAACAGCGGTATACATCTTTTATTTCCCAGTAACATCTGAGTACTGGGGTGTTTTCTGAACAAAGATTTTTAGTGAAGCAGTATTCAGCTGTATGAAATTAAATCAAATGGAAAAACTGTCTGTGCAAAAATGTGGGCACCCTTGAAATGTTGCTAATTTGAATGCATGTAACGTTACGCAGGTGTTGGCTATTCCAACAACACAATAACCCTAAACACACTTTGAAATCTACAAAGGCATTTATGCAGAGGGAGAACTACAATATTCTGGAATGGCCGTCACAGTCCCCCGACTTGAATATCATTGAAAATCTATGGGATGATTTGAAGCAGGCTGTCCATGCTCGGCAGCCATCAAATTTATCTAAACTGGAGAGATTTTGTATGGACGAATGGTCAAAAATACCATCATCCAGAATCCAGGCACTCATCATAGGCTATAGGAGGCATCTAGAGGCTGTTACATTTGCAAAAGGAGGCTCAATTAAGTATTAATGTAAAATCACTGTTAGGATGCCCAAATGTATGCACCTGTCTAATTTTGTTATGATGCATATTTCATATTTTCTGTCTATCCATTAATCAATCCACTTTATGTCACTGCTGAAATACTACTGTTTTCATAAGGCATGCTATATATTAAAAGTTAGTTGCTACTTTGAAAGCTAAGCCAATGATAAACACAATTCCAAAGAATTAAGAGGGGTTCCCAAACTTTTTCATATAAATGTAAATGTCACAAAATAAGGCTGATTAGAAATTACTAGAGATAAATACTACATGGCAGCAAAGAAACCAGTGCAATTAGCATCAGAAATTAATAATCAGCCTGTAGCATCAGCTAATATCACAGGCAAACCTAATTTTCTGCTTGATAATTTTTGATGACCCCTAAGCTTAACTTCTCAGCAGCTGTGAGCATGAGTGTCGCAGACACTTTCCAAGATGGTGACCCCCTGTGACAAGTTTAAAGTCTTGGATCAATGCTACTATTGAGAAGCTGAAACTTTAGGCTGGTGCAATAAGTGCATTATAAAAAATATGGCATTTTTAGCCACATTCATTTTTAGGGTTTAGTTCTCTTTAAGGCAGTAGCTTTAACTTACATTTTAGTTTAACAAAATATTCCATTACAAATCTATATTTTTAAAGATGTATTAAATTACACTCCCAAAATATTATTATATTATATACTATTAAGTGTTGTTTCAAGGAGAAGCTGCTTCTTATGGACAGTAGGTTAGTTACACCCTTGCACGCGATTACCCCTAGTGTTTCTCAGGTACACTGCTCCTCCAATTTTCTACACTGAATTGGGTTGCAAGGTACAAGCACACACCCTTCCAATATCCAGTGCAATGCTACATGCAAAGGTTTGGGGAAGGAGGTCCACAACAAAAAAATAAGAAGCTTCCTCGCTAGGGGCTAATGGAAGTGCCATAGTAGCCACATGTTTTAAAGCTAACAAACTTTGCCCATAACCTTTATGAAAAGACTTTGATCACTGTCCAGTTTGTCCAACAGAGGCAACCTAATAACCAATCAGTGCCTTTGCCATGCCAAAATGATCAGATTAGGTCAGATAGCATAACTGGTTGTATATATTTACCAACATTGACCAGATCTGATCAGAACCCGAACACACACAAGCAGACTGTGATTGTTATTAAATGTATGGACTAAACCCTGCTGATGAAAAGAACCCAAATAGCATGATGCTGTCATCCCGTTACTTTTCTGTAAGTATGGGTCTAAACTCTGAATAATAGCAGCATGCAGAATAGTGTGGCACAAAAGAAGCCAAAACTCAAAAAGGACCATATCAAAGCATCTTTGAAATTTGACAAAGAATATAGAATTATCTAGCTGCAATGCGAAAAAATCTTATGGCCAGATGAGACCAAGACAGGTTCATCTGCAAATGTTCAAAGCAATATGTGTGGTGCAAATCTATTTTCTGCCCACATCTCAATAAACACCATACCTACAGTGAAGTCATGTGCTGCAGACATGACTGGGGCAAGGGGCAAGGGGCAAGGAGAGGGATATTTGGTTCTCTGAAAAGAGAAAAGAACCCAATTTTTTTTTTTACAGATTTCTAACAATCCAGAATGTTTAGCAAATATGCTATTATTAGAACTATTTGTTTGTTTTTTGTGAAAAACAAACACTAGGCAACAAAGACTTTCAGGAAAGTGAAGATTTGCATCTTCAGGGTTGGGGCAGACGGGCAGATTCCCAGAACTGCCTTCCATGCTTGAATGAAGAACCGACTGCGCTAATGCACTTGCGGTGCTTCGATTTCCGAAGTTGCCCGAAGTTTCCTCGTAAGCCAACTTAGGGCGACTTCGGAGATCGAAGCGCCGCGAGTGCATTAGCACATGCAATTCTTCATTCAAGCAGAGGGAAAGCAGACGGAAGGCAATTTGGGGAGATTGTCACCACGCAGAAGAGGCAGTTAAATCTCCCCGAATCTGCCCGTCTGCCCCAACCCTTAACTGGTAGATTGGGACATAAATTTGTATCCAAAACACAGAACAAAAAATGCAATGTAAAATTATGTGAAACCATTATTGTTCACAATTTATCCCCTTAGGAAAGAAACGTAGATGCATTAACATTGCCAAATGTATATTGGAGCAGGGTTCTTAGCGGGGTCCCACAGGATTCTGCATTGGGTCTATTGTTATTTAATTTGTTTATTAATGACTTAGGGAAGGCTAAAGGTAAGTATCTGTGTTTGCAGATGACACAAAACTCTGCAACCCAAATAATTTCATTCAGGACATGGCATCCTTGCAGCAGGATCTTGGCAAACCGTCAATCTGGGCAGCTGAGATGAGATTCGGTGATGATAAATGTGAGCTACACTTCTGGGATGTAAAAATATACAGTAAAAATATTTTGTGATGTTGTGGTATTCTCTCCCTGAAGTAACTTTACTGGCAACAATATTACATTAGATTCAAGAAGGGGTTGGTTGGCTTTTTGGAAAGTGAGAAAATACAATATTACTGAAAATATCTTTTAATACAAAGTTAATCTAGGGACCAGTCCACTTGCAATCGAAAATGTCTAGAAGTATCAACAGTTCATTCACAAAGTGGTAGACAACACAAAATCTCACAGAAAGGACCCACCAAGTGCTAACTTTGAAAATGCTATTTGGAACCCACACCTCAACTTTCCAGACTCTGGTACCAACATCAGCACAAGACTTATTTGTCATTGTAGATAATATACAAATTCCCATGAGTTAGCAGACACAAACAGGTCTAACATCACCCTGCACAATGCAGGAGTGCACTTAAGTTCATTCTCTGGAGTTGTAAACCTGACCTTTACCAACTGGCAGCCTGATTTATGAGTCTGGCGTTTGGTGGATGCCAGAAGAATGCTACCTCCCTGCATGCATAATGTTGAATGTAATGGTGTGGAAGAGGACACAAAATAAGGATGACTGGGTATTGGGGTTACTTCAGACTCTCTATCTCAGTAGGACACCCCCGCTCCAGGTGTGGCAAAATAATGGGCAGTACTATGTATGAATTTTTGGACTTTTGTAAGTCTTTTTAAAAAAAAATTTCTATAATAAGTTTTCTATTTAATAGTGTTTCTACTAAATGCTTTTGTAATTTTTATGTTTGGATATTATGATAGTAATTTTTTCATACGAAATGTGACTTTATGGTAATTACCTGTACTTATTAAGGTAACCTGCACCCACCCTGTGTGATCTCACTTCCTGTCTATACCTTTAAAAGTTTGTGATTAATCCGTTTGTTTTACACTTGATAAAGGGCGAGCAGCCTGAAACATGTTGTGAAAAATAAATCACTTAGCAGTTAACCTGCATTTCGTGCTTTCTCTCAGTTCCTCTGAGCTATTGGGTGTGGAAGAGGAGCAAGGATTTGGGCCTGTTTTTCTTTGTTGCCAGTCAAAGCAAATGTTAAAGGAGAACTAAAGCTTAACTTAAGAAGTAGGCTAGAAATGTTGTACGTTATGTTCTGAGCTTCTGTATCTGCCCAAGGCAACCACAGCCCTTTAGCATTAAAGATCTGTGTCAACAAAGATGCCCCAGTAGCTCCCCATCTTTTTTTCTGCTGATTCACTGTACATGCTCTGTGCTGCTGTGACTTACTGAGCTTAGGGACCCACTCACAATATATAGTACACATAGAATAGAAATGTCACAATATAAGGTTGGTTAAAAATTAATACAGATAATTATTACATGGCAACACAGAAATCAGTACAATTTGCATCAGAATTCAATCAGCCCTGTAGTATAATCTTATATTACAGGCCAACCTCAATTTCCGCTTGATAATTTGCGACAACCCATAAGTTTAGCTTCTCAACAGCTGCTTAGAGCCCACTGAGCATGAGAGTGTTGCAATATAAGGCTGATTAGTAATTAATACATATAAATACTACATGGCAGCACAGAAACCTGTGCAACTAGCATCAGAATGTAACAATCAGCCTTGAAGCATCAGCTTATATTACAGACAAACCTAATTTATTGCTTGAAAATTTGTGACGACCCCTAAGCTTAGCTTCTCAACAGCTGCTCAGAGCCCACTGAGCATGTGAGTGTCACTTTCCAAGATAGTGACCCCCCTGTGACAAGTTTGAAGTCCTGGATCATTGCTGCTATTGAGAAGCTGAAACTTTAGGCTGGTGCAATAAATTAAGCATATAGAATATGGCATTTTTAGCCATATTAATTTTTAAGGTTTAGTTTTCCTAAAGAGTTAGGGGCATTTGTCTGGGGGGAGGGGGGTCTATGTAGGTTTTTTTATTAAGGATTTGTTTCTCCTTTAAGTTTAGAACTTATAATTGCCTTCTTACAAGTTTGTGCTTCCTATGGCAACATTTTGGGAAAGATTCATCTTTGTATTTGCACAAAGCATACTTTGTCTATGATTGGTTTGCTGAGTTAGGAAAGAGAGAACTCTACTGCCCTGCACAGTACCCTGAATTCAACCCAACAAAACTATTTAGGATGAACTGGAACAGCGAATGCCAGATAGGCCTGATCGTCAGACATCGGTGCCACACCTCAATAATGCTGAATAAAGGCAAATACCAACAACAACGTTCCCATTTGTAGTGGAAAGCCTTTCATAACAGCAAAGGGAGGAACAACTTAAAATGAATTCCTCTGTGATTGGGTAATGACACGTTGGCATAAATGTTAGAATGTGGAGGTTCAAATGAAGAGATGTGCCTTTTTACAAAAAGAATAACAATGTTACTGCATGTTAGAATTAGGCTGCACAAGGACAAAAAGTAATTCGTCTTCGGATAAAATATACACAAGCCTAATTTTTAAATACAAGGGGAAAAAATGCCTGTCTGATTTTCCAGCAAACAGTTTTTTCTCATGCTGCATCATTAGTGTGAAAGTTAAAAGCACAAACAGAGCGGTGGGAGAACCTTCCACTGTTTTCCACATCTCCCACTGAGCAGCTTCCTTGGTAACTTAATTATAAAATGTGATGAGGCATCAGCTCAGCTAGGACAGAAGCGCAGTGCGGACTCTCTCGCTGGAGGCTGGGGAGCTACAGGATCACGAAATCCTGCAGTGTCTGTTTGACTTACATGTCTTTATTCTGTTGTGTTGATACTGCTTTACTCAGGAATTAAACTAATTAAAAGTGTACATAATTTAAAGAAATAGCACCAAAATTGTCACCAGGGGTTCTTGCAACAGGTAATTGATCTTATGATGAAAATTGCTCCTTAGGACTACAGGCAACTGAACAAATTGGACCACCCTGGGGTCGCAAAAGATACTGCAATGAGGGCAGGGAAGTTATAACTTATTTTACAAGTTTCAAAAATATAGGTAAATGGAGGGCACACTCATTTAAAGAAAATAGAAACAAAATGCAACTGGAGGTGCAAAAAGAACCTAAAGTCACCCCTACAGAGCAACCAAATATAGCATATCAAATATCAGGTCTGCACACTCACAAAAAACGTATAGACTCAGGTGTTCTGGCACGTAGTGACGCACCGCTCTTGCATACTTCTTTAGGGCTGAAGGTGTCAATAGACATACTGACGTGCCAGTATAGTAAACTAAATGCCAGTATGTGTCTATTGCTAACACCTTCAGCACACAGGCAGCAGTATAGACCAAGTGCCAGATCATTTCACTAATGTTCCCAAATATGACTGCTACGGCTAGGCGATTCCTTGTTTAAATGAGTTAAATGATGTTAATGGTTCAAAGAATGTCAGGCTGAATGGTCGACCCCCACACATTTTCACCTCACCAAATCTGGCCCTCATTGCAAAAAGTTTGGACACCCCTGTTGTAAGGGGTTATTTACTAAAACTCGTTTTTTCTCATATTTTACCAGAAACAAACTCAACCTAACTTCCATCAATGAATTTGGCTAATTTACTAATAATTAAAGGGGCTGTTTACATGCAAACACTTTTTTCAGTTCAGTTGTTTTCAGATAGTTCACCAGAAATAAAGTATTTTCCCAATTACCTTCTATTTCCTATGTGTGACCGTTTTTCTAATATTGAAGTGTAAATGACTATGAAGATTTTCATTCATCCAGGTCATGGTATATCTAGTATAGGTAAATTTAAAACAACTGGACTTGCTGAGTAATCAATGAAGACGTTTCACTACTCATCCGAGCAGCTTCTTCAGTTCAACTGACTGGTGTGGGAAGTTCTCGGCATATAAAGTCTTCCACTAATCCAATCACAATGGCACATTGTAACTCTTCAAAGAGGTGACATCTGACAGAAATTCACAAAGGTGTTGATCCTGTGTATTTACTGTGATAGGATTATCCAATGTGTCATGCAACTCCTAGAAAGAGGTGTTACTTGTGAGAGTTGCATGAATGGATGTGTGAAGTCTTCTGAAACCGCTGGGGTACAGATGTTAGAACAGCATTGTATGTAGCAGACAGGTGGTGCTGAAGGCCCCCGCCTCTGTTCAGGGATGGTTTCTCCACCTTGACATGAATCGCCTCTTTCAAGCCTCGTTCAAACCAGTGGCCTTCTTTATCCAATATTTGGACATTGCTATCTTCAAAGGAGTGTCCCTTGTCTTTTGGGAGTAGAAAGACAGCTGAGTCTTGCCCTGTAGAGTTCGCCCTCCCATACTGAGCTATTCGCTTGGTGAGCAGTTGTTTTGTCTCCCCAATGTATAGATCTGTGCACTCCTCGCTACACTGGACTCTGTATACCACATTGCTTTGTTTTTCTTTAGGGGTTGGATCCTTTGGTGTACCAGTTTTTGTCTCAGTGTGTTGTTAGGTTTGAAAAACACAGGGACATGGTGTTTGTTAAAAATCCTCCTGAGTTTCTCAGACACTCCAGCTACATATGGGATGACTATGTTTCGCCTACTATGTGTCTCCGAGCGGTTATTTCTATTGGCGTTCCTGTTGGGCTTGGTTGCTGCTGTTTTGACAAAGGCCCAGTCTGGGTAGCCACAAACTTTCAAAGCTCCTCTAAGATGTTTTTGCTCTTTGTCTTTGGACTCTGTATCAGTTGCCACACATTCCGCCCTGTGGTGCAGAGTTCTAATGACACCCAGTTTGTGTTCCAGCATATGGTGGGAGTCAAACAACAGATATTGATCCGTATGAGTGGGTTTCCTGTATACTTCCGTCTTCAAGTTACCCCCCTCTTGTATGCATATAAAACAGTCCAAAAGGCAAGTTTGTTCTTGTGGACATCTTCCCTTGTGAACTTGATGTTATTGTCCACTGAGTTAATGTGTTCTGTAAACTTCATTGGATCTGATTTTAACCCAAGTGTCATCCACATAACTGAACCAGTGACTTGGTGTAGTTCCCTGGAAAGTAAGTAAGGCCCTCTTTTCCACGTCCTCCATGTACAGGTTTGCTACAATAGGAGAGACTGGAGAACCCATTGCACAGCCATGTTTCTGTCTATAAAAAAGGTTCTTGTACATGAAGTATGTGGTGTTAAGGCACAAATCTAGCAACAAACATACTTGATTGGGACTGAGCTTCGTTCTGCTACTGAGGGTGTTATCTTGTTGCAGTCGATTTCTTACAGTCTCAATTGCCTCTGTAGTAGATATACATGTGAACAAAGAAGTGACATCATATGATACCATTGTTTCTTCTGCCTCTAGTGTAATGCAGTGAAACCTTGGTTGCAAACTCTTTGGCATTCTGGATATGATGCACTGTATTGCCTACCAATAGGGCTAAGATGTTAGCCAAGAATTTTGCAATGCTGTATGTCACTGAATTTATGCTGCTGACAAAGGGTCTTATTGGGGCTCCTTCTTTGTGTATCTTGGGGTGTCCGTATAAACATGGTGTGGCTTCTCTGGGGTACAGGCGGTGGTATAAAACTCGATCAATGGTAAAGTTTCATCATTCACATTCTGAAGTAGCTCTGGGTCATCGGCTCTTTAACAGTACGAAATTGATACATTTAGTTGATACATTTCTTATATTTGTCCCTGCTGAGCTGAATCCATGAGTTTGATTAAAATCCACTGTTAGAATTGATAGTTTTTAATATTTCACAGATGCTGCTGAGAAATGTATCAACTAAATGTAGCAAATTGTAAAAGTTTAGAATTTGCTCCTGGATCACTGAGCTGCCAGACTGAAACACTAGTGACAGGAACATTAAACTTTAAACTGAAATTTTGGGAAAACTGTAAAAAATATGTCTTTGTTTATTGTCTAAAAACAACACAGCTGAAAAAAGTATTTGGAAGGTGAACAACCCCTTTAACCCTTTAAGTGCCAGCAGAATTTCACATTTTGGTTACGCGAAATGCCAGCCGTTTTTAAGCATTTTGTGCTCTCTCACTTTAGGGGCATTTTCTGAGGGGAAACCTATAGTTTACCTAGGAAAACTATACATTGTTTTTTTCGGTAGAAACTGAGCTTTCTAAATCTGCCTGAGTTTTCATGTATTTCCACCTGTGCAAAAAAATTTATAGTGCTAAATAACAAAAAAAAATGAAAAATTACCATTTTTCATTGTATATCAATTTATACCAGAAAAATATTTCATTTTACAGATGAAAATCCAACTGATTTGGAAAGCCTTATGTCTCTCGAACGTGCCAATACCAGATATGTATAGTTTTAGGGAGATTTAGGATTTCTGTACAGCAAAAACTCCCGGCAGTATATTACTGAATTTTGAAAGCACTAAGGCAGAAAACGGCATGCTTTAGATTCCAAGGCAAAAAATCCTGAAACCATAGGTTTACCCCAGAAAACCATACATTTTTGAAAAGTACACATTCTGCCGATTACAAAATGGGTAACTATGTCTCTCTACTCCCAACTACCAAACAGAAAAGCTTGTCTGAACATAGCGGTTTTTCAATATAAAATTCAAAATTTTGAAAAATCATTTCAAAGGTTTTATTTTGCTGCTCCGCATATCCCAAACTATATTACGTACCAAGAAAAAGCACCTGAAATATGATTGCCAGGGGTCCACTGAACAGTTTGATATCCATTATGCATAGGTTTACCAAAGTATCTGGCATTTAGAGACACAAATATGAAGTTAGCGCATCCAAATTGTTCAGGACTTTACTTCAGCTACTGAGAAATCAACACATTGACTGCATTTTTTGTGGGGTAAAAACACAGAAATATATGTTTACCCCCCAAACCCATATATTTTTGGAAAGAACACATTCTACAGAATCTAAAATGGGTACCCATGCCTTTCTGCTCCAAACTACTGAGTCGCAAGGCTTTCCCAAAATTGTCGGTTTTGGTGAAATATCTGAAAATTGCCTCAAAACTTCAACTTCCCAGCACCATATCACCCATGTATCATTACGTACTAAGAAAAAGCACCCTAAATATGATTGCCAGGGTTCCTCTGAACATTTTGGTGGCCATTGTTCATAAGTTTACCAAAGTATCTGGCATTTAGAGGCCCCAAAATGAAGTTAGCGCATACAAACAGTCCCGTGAGTAACTTCATCTAATGAGAAATCAACACATTGACTGCATTTTTGTGGGGTAAAAACACAGAAATATATGTTTACCCCCCAAAACCCATATATTTTTGGAAAGTACACATTCTACAGAATCTAAAATGGGTACCCATGCCTTTCTGCTCCAAACTACTGAGTCGCAAGGCCTTCCCACAATTGTCGGTTTTGGTGAAATATCTGAAAATTGCCTCAAAGCTTCAACTTCTCAGCACCATATCACCCATGTATCATTACGTACTAAGAAAAAGCACCCTAAATATGATTGCCAGGGTTCCTCTGAACATTTTGGTGGCCATTGTTCATAAGTTTACCAAAGTATCTGGCATTTAGAGGCCCCAAAATGAAGTTAGCGCATACAAACAGTCCCGTGGGTAACTTCAGCTAATGAAAAATCAACACATTGACTGCATTTTTGTGGGGTAAAAACACAGAAATATATGTTTACCCCCCAAAACCCATATATTTTTGGAAAGTTCACATTCTACAGAATCTAAAATGGGTACCCATGCCTTTCTGTTCCAAACTACTGAGTCGCAAGGCTTTCCCACAATTGTCGGTTTTGGTGAAATATCTGAAAATTGCCTCAAAGCTTCAACTTCTCAGCACCATATCACCCATGTATCGTTACGCACCAAGAAAAAACACCCTAAATATGATTGCCAGGGTTCCTCCAAACAGTTTGGTGGCCATTGTTCATAGGTTTACCAAAGTATCTGGCAGTTAGAGGCCTCAAAATGAAGTTAGCGCATACAAATAGTCCTGTGGGTAACTTCATCTAATGAAAAATCAACACATTGACTGCATTTTTGTGGGGTAAAAACACAGAAATATATGTTTACCCCCCAAACCCATATATTTTTGGAAAGTACACATTCTACCGAATCTAAAATGGGTACCCATGCCTTTCTGCTCCAAACTACTGAGTCGCAAGGCTTTCCCACAATTGTCGGTTTTGGTGAAATATCTGAAAATTTCCTCAAAGCTTCAACTTCTCAGCACCATATCACCCATGTATCGTTACGCACCAAAAAAAAACACCCTAAATATGATTGCCAGGGGTCCTCCAAACAGTTTGGTGCCCACTGTGCATAGGTTTACCAAAGTATATGGCAGTTAGAGGCCCCAAAATGAAGTTAGCGCATACAAATAGTCCTGTGGGTAACTTCAGCTAATGAAAAATCAACACATTGACTGCATTTTTGTGGGGTAAAAACACAGAAATATATGTTTACCCCCCAAACCCATATATTTTTGGAAAGTACACATTCTACCGAATCTAAAATGGGTACCCATGCCTTTCTGCTCCAAACTACTGAGTCGCAAGGCTTTCCCACAATTGTCGGTTTTGGTGAAATATCTGAAAATTGCCTCAAAGCTTCAACTTCTCAGCACCATATCACCCATGTATCGTTACGCACCAAAAAAAAAACACCCTAAATATGATTGCCAGGGGTCCTCCAAACAGTTTGGTGCCCACTGTGCATAGGTTTACCAAAGTATATGGCAGTTAGAGGCCCCAAAATGAAGTTAGCGCATACAAATAGTCCTGTGGGTAACTTCAGCTAATGAAAAATCAACACATTGACTGCATTTTTGTGGGGTAAAAACACAGAAATATATGTTTACCCCCCAAACCCATATATTTTTGGAAAGTACACATTCTACCGAATCTAAAATGGGTACCCATGCCTTTCTGCTCCAAACTACTGAGTCGCAAGGCTTTCCCACAATTGTCGGTTTTGGTGAAATATCTGAAAATTGCCTCAAAGCTTCAACTTCTCAGCACCATATCACCCATGTATCGTTACGCACCAAAAAAAAACACCCTAAATATGATTGCCAGGGGTCCTCCAAACAGTTTGGTGCCCACTGTGCATAGGTTTACCAAAGTATATGGCAGTTAGAGGCCCCAAAATGAAGTTAGCGCATACAAATAGTCCTGTGGGTAACTTCAGCTAATGAAAAATCAACACATTGACTGCATTTTTGTGGGGTAAAAACACAGAAATATATGTTTACCCCCCAAACCCATATATTTTTGGAAAGTACACATTCTACCGAATCTAAAATGGGTACCCATGCCTTTCTGCTCCAAACTACTGAGTCGCAAGGCTTTCCCACAATTGTCGGTTTTGGTGAAATATCTGAAAATTGCCTCAAAGCTTCAACTTCTCAGCACCATATCACCCACGTATCGTTACGCACCAAAAAAAAACACCCTAAATATGATTGCCAGGGGTCTTCCAAACAGTTTGGTGCCCACTGTGCATAGGTTTACCAAAGTATATGGCAGTTAGAGGCCCCAAAATGAAGTTAGCGCATACAAATAGTCCTGTGGGTAACTTCAGCTAATGAAAAATCAACACATTGACTGCATTTTTGTGGGGTAAAAACACAGAAATATATGTTTACCCCCCAAACCCATATATTTTTGGAAAGTACACATTATACAGAATCTAAAATGGGTACCCATGCCTTTCTGCCCCAAACTACTGAGTCGCAAGGCTTTGCCAAATTTGGCGGTTTTGGTAAAATATTTTGAAAATTGCCTCAAAGCTTCAACTTTCCAGCATCGTATTGTCCATGTATCATTACCAGCATAAAGCATCCTAAATATAAACATAGGGGTCTACTAAACAGTTTGATGCCCAATGTGCATAGATATACCAAACTATGTGGGGCACAGAGACCCCCAAATGACAATATGTATAGACATTTTCACGGCTGACGCGCTGGCTGCTGCAATATAACCACCCGGTGTGTGTATTATGCGACATTAGACCACCTAACAGTACAGAGACCCCAGAAAACCATATATTTTCAGAAAGTACACATTCTGACGAATCCAATATGGGTAAATATGTGTTCCTACTGCAAACTGTCAAACTGCAAAGCAATGCTGAACGTAACGGTTTTTATCAAATTTCTGAAAATCGTCACAAAGCTTGAATTTTACCCCATTATATGCCCCACATTTCGTAACTTATCAGCATAAAACATCCTGAATATGAACGCCAGGGGTCTACTGAACACTTTGATGCCCAATATGCATAGATATACCAAACTATGTGGCGCACAGAGACCCCCAAATGACAATAGTGTATATACATTTTCACGGCTGACGCACGCTGGCTGCTGCAATATAAGCACCCGGTGTGTGTAATATGCGACATTAGACCCCCCTAACAGTACAGAGACCCCAGAAAACCATATATTTTCAGAAAGTACACATTCTGACGAATCCAAAATGGGTAAATATGTGTTCCTACTGCAAACTGTCAAACTGCAAAGCAATGCTGAACGTAACAGTTTTTATCAAATTTCTGAAAATCGTCACAAAGCTTGAAATTTATCCCATTATATGCCCCACATTTCGTAACTTATCAGCATAAAACATCCTAAATATGAGCGCCAGGGGTCTACTGAACACTTTGATGCCCAAAATGCATAGATATACCAAACTATGTGGCGCACAGAGACCCACAAATGACAATATGTATAGACATTTTCACGGCTGACACGCTGGCTGCAGCAATATAACCACCCGGTGTGTGTGTATTATGCGACATTAGACCACCTAACAGTACAGAGACCCCAGAAAACCATATATTTTCAGAAAGTACACATTCTGACGAATCCAATATGGGTAAATAAGTGTTTCTACTGCAAACTGCCAAACTGCAAAGCAATGCTGAACATAACGGTTTTTATCAAATTTCTGAAAATCGTCACAAAGCTTGAATTTTACCCCATTATATGCCCCACATTTCGTAACTTATCAGCATAAAACATCCTGAATATGAACGCCAGGGGTCTACTGAACACTTTGATGCCCAATATGCATAGATATACCAAACTATGTGGCGCACAGAGACCCCCAAATGACAATAGTGTATACATTTTCACGGCTGACGCGCGCTGGCTGCTGCAATATAAGCACCCGGTGTGTCTAATATGCGACATTAGACCCCCCTAACAGTACAGAGACCCCAGAAAACCATATATTTTCGGAAAGTACACATTCTGACGAATCCAATATGGGTAAATATGTGTTCCTACTGCATACTGTCAAACTGCAAAGCAATGCTGAACGTAACGGTTTTTATCAAATTTCTGAAAATCGTCACAAAGCTTGAATTTTACCCCATTATATGCCCCACATTTCGTAACTTATCAGCATAAAACATCCTGAATATGAACGCCAGGGGTCTACTAAACACTTTGATGCCCAATATGCATAGATATACCAAACTATGTGGCGCACAGAGACCCCCAAATGACAATAGTGTATACATTTTCACGGCTGATGCGCGCTGGCTGCTGCAATACAAGCACCTGGTGTGTGTAATATGCGACATTAGACCCCCCTAACAGTACAGAGACCCCAGAAAACCATATATTTTCAGAAAGTACACATTTTGACGAATCCAATATGGGTAAATATGTGTTCCTACTGCAAACTGTCAAACTGCAAAGCAATGCTGAACGTAACGGTTTTTATCAAATTTCTGAACATCGTCACAAAGCTTGAATTTTACCCCATTATATGCCCCACATTTCGTAACTTATCAGCATAAAACATCCTAAATATGAGCGCATGGGGTCTACTGAACACTTTGATGCCCAATATGCATAGATATACCAAACTATGTGGCGCACAGAGACCCCCAAATGACAATATGTATAGACATTTTCACGGCTGACGCGCTGGCTGCTGCAATATAACCACCCAGTGTGTGTATTATGCGACATTAGACCACCTAACAGCACAGAGACCCCAGAAAACCATATATTTTCAGAAAGTACACATTTTGACGAATCCAATATGGGTAAATAAGTGTTTCTACTGCAAACTGCCAAACTGCAAAGCAATGCTGAACATAACGGTTTTTATCAAATTTCTGAAAATCGTCACAAAGCTTGAATTCTACCCCATTATATGCCCCACATTTCGTAGCTTATCAGCATAAAACATCCTAAATATGAGCGCCAGGGGTCTACTGAACACTTTGATGCCCAATATGCATAGATATACCAAACTATGTTGCGCACAGAGACCCCCAAATGACAATATGTATAGACATTTTCACAGCTGACGCGCTGGCTGCTGCAATATAAGCACCTGGTGTGTGTATTATGCGACATTAGACCCCCCTAACAGTACAGAGACCCCAGAAAACCATATATTTTCAGAAAGTACACATTCTGACGAATCCAAAATGGGTAAATAAGTGTTTCTACAGCAAACTGCCAAACTGCAAAGCAATGCTGAACATAACGGTTTTTATCAAATTTCTGAAAATCGTCACAAAGCTTGAATTTTACCCCATTATGTGCCCCACATTTCGTAACGTATCAGCATAAAACATCCTAAATATGAATGACAGGGGTCTACTGAACACTTTGATGCCCAATATGCATAGATATACCAAACTATGTGGCGCACAGAGACCCCCAAATGGATATATAGTAGATAAAATTTACATAGGCAAAACAAAATAACACAGAACAGTGTGAAATGCAAATAAATCACCAAAAACTAATAAAACCACAAAAATCAATGCTTTTTTTTTTCACACTAGTGTAATCGGCCACCAGAATTACCGTTTGAATATTTTAGCTGGGCCAAATCGATTATACGGGCAGAAACAAGTGAACAACACAAATGCAGAGCTGAAAATGCAATAAAATGGCTAAAAATTCAATAAAATGGCTAAAAATGCACCAAAATACCCAAAATTGCAATATAACCACCAAAATAACATACAAAAGCTATTGCACAGTACGGTTAGCGAATACGCTATTCGGAACGGCAATAAAACATTTTTTTTAGCCCAAAAAGAGACGATGCGATAAGAAAAAAAAAAAAAAAAGCCACAAAGCCATATATGTACATATGCGTGTGCACAACGGGTAAATTGCATGTTATTTGCGCATGTGCGCGTGTGCAAGTGTACATGGGTGCTGTGAGTGTGTGTGACCCCCCCAATCCCCAAAAATCTATGTGTGAGTGTGTGTAAGTGTGAATGTAAGTGTATATTACTGTAATAAGTGTGTGTTGGTGTGTTTGTGTGTTTTTGTGTGTGTAAATGTTACACTTACCTGGGGTAGATGCTGCAGATCGATCAGAAAGGGTCCCACGCAGCAGATCTCCAGCTCCAACGATCATCAGCCATGTGGGGGCGGAGCTGGGCGGAAGTGCGGCGCAGGCAGCAGCAGGACGCATAGGAAACGCGTCCCTGCTGCTGCTTTGGGGCCCCTGGGCGATCGCGCCCCAGGGGCCACACGATCCCCTGCTCTGCTCGTTGTCTAGGGGCAGGGGATCGTGAAGGAGCGGAGCGAGCGGCTCTAACAGCCGCTCCTCCACTCGCAAACCCGGAAGTGCTGCAGAACGTAGAATCTACGATCTGTGGCACTTTGGTCCTTTGATCCACAGAACGTAGATTCTACGTTCTGTGGCACTTAAAGGGTTAAATTCAGATTGAAAAAAAAAGGCAAAAAATATCTTTAAATTGTTAAAGGGGTTGTTCACCTTCCAAACACTTTTTCTTATTCAGTTGTTTTTAGATTGTTCCTCAGAAATAAAGACTTTACTCAATTACTTTCCATTATTTATTTTGTACTGTTTTTCCAAAATCTAAGTTTATAGTTGAATGTTCTCTGGTGTTTCAGTCTGGCAAGTCAGTAATTCAGGTGCAGACTCTGAACTGTTACAATTTTGCAACATTTAGTTGATACATTTCTCAGCAGCATCTCTGGAGTATTAGCAACTATTGTATCAATTCTAACAGCAGCCTGTAATGAAACCCAGAGATTCTGCAGCAGAGACAAAGATACAAAATGTATCAACTAAATGTATCCACTTATTCCAGTTTACAGAGTTGACGACCCACTCCCGGGCTGCTTAAGAAGGTGAAAACCTTGACACTTCAATATTAGAAAATATATACATAGAAAATATAAAGTCATTGGAAAAAGTCATTATTTCTGGTGATCTACCTGAAAACAACTAGTTGTTTGAAGGTGAACCACCCTTTCTTTAAAGGGACCCCTGGCATTGATTTTACATGAATTTGACAGGATTTTTTTGGGTGATTTGGGGCAGAATAAATGTCAAAAAACTTTCTCTAAAAATTCAAGGTTTTTTTTCCATGAAAAAAATTTTTTTTTGGAGAAAACAAAACTCAACCTTTAATAAATAAACCCTGTAATGTTTAAATTATTTTCTAGTAGACTTAAGGTATAAAGGTCCAAATTACAGAAAGATCCGTTATTTGGAAAACCTCAGGTCCCAAGCTTTCTGGATAACAAGCACCATACCTGTACAGCAGACTGAAGTTTCTTTCTTACTCCTAAAAACATAGAACTTAAATATTCTATATAACATTTAAAGGGACACTTAAAACTCACCAGCAGTAGTCCAGCAGGTGTGGAGGAAGAACTGGGATGTAAACATGTTGCCAGTACATCGGGAAGAGCATAGCGGAAGATCCATGAATGCAGGCAGTAAGCTGTAAGGAATGAACACAACCTATTTAATAAAAAAGAAAAACTGGCGCACACCTAATCCCTGTATATAAAATCAAACTAATGTAGGTCATTTTGCACACTCTTTTATCTGAGAACTACCCAACTGTAGACCACATCCTAATTTCACCAGTGGTTGCAAGAACTGTCTAGGACTACACATAGCAGAAAAACATTAAGCAGAGTTATTAGTATTTTGCAGGTAAAACATATATGACTGGCCCTTGTCCAGTTTTGTAAATGTACCCCTGAAACATCAACAAATCCGGTTTTGTGTTTTCATGCTGCAATACAACACATTGTTGTTTGTGAAAGTTAAACCCTTCTGTCGCAGGAAAATTTGTTTTAGTCAAAACGTATCAGTTAATAGTGCTGCTAAAGTAGAATTCTGCAATGAAATCTGTATTTCAAAAGAGCAATCAGATTTATTTTATATTTAATTTTGAAATCTGACGTGGGGCTAGACATGTTGTCACTTTCCCAGGTGCCCTAAGTCATGTGCTCTCATAAACTTTAGCCACTCTGTACTGCTGCACTACAAGTTAGCATTGTATATATATATATATATATATATATATATATATATACATTCATATATTTATATTCAGTACAGAAGGTCCGCACGCTCAGGACTTAAAAATTAAATAATGTTTTATTAACAAAAGACCTGAGAGTGCGGACCTTCTTTACCGAATAATTATTTCAAAAATTTTGGACACACTGCACCCAGGCAAGTTGAACCTGGTGACGAGAGTGCCGATATGATAGTGATCTATGAGGATTCAATAAGAATATACAGCAAGTGGTGAAAAACTAAATCCTCAAATGTGTTGGTTGTTATACTTCCTTAGATCTGTGTGTGATCAGTGAAATGACAAATAAAGCAACCATTATATGTATATGTGTTTACTCAAACAAAACTGAAGAAGCTGGGACTCTGTGTCCTTGGGAAGCTTCCACCTAAAAGGTCTTGCCTTCTGCTAAGCACAGATAATGACATTTGTTGTCAGTGATGCACATGCAACCAGCACTGGCATCCCAACACTAGATTGCAGGTTCCATTATGAAAATGTTAAGCTCAGTTCTCTCTGTGTGGCCTTTTTAGTACTACATGAAAATCTGTTATTAGGTCAATAAAAAATTACAATGAAGAACCACAAGTATGACCCGTGATAAGTTAAAATCTTATACACAATCATAAACACGCGATATACATAAGAGCCTTCCCAAGGCAAATACACAGCACTAATTTATTTGCATCCCGCATTGCGCAACTTAAAGAGACCTGTGTCCAGCTTACTGTAGAACTTTCACTATATCTAGCTAGGGTTGCCACTTGTTGGGTTACCAGGACAGTTCGGCTGACTGGGTGAAAACTGTCTGTCTGTATTTCCAAATTCGGGAATCCAGAAAGATTTTGAGCATTTATACCTTGAGGATAGCCATAAGGTTTGCTGTTTAATGAGAATGAAATACATAACTAGTCTTATGTGACAAGGACCACTTAACCCTCCAGCATGATGTATCAGCTTAAACCACAGTTCACCTTCACCTTATCCATATTCATATTATTTTTTTTGCCAGCATTTATCTGGTTGTACTTCATTTTTTTTATTATTTCATAGAATTTTTTTGTAGATATTATATATACAGAAATACACAAAAATAAAAATAGATAAAAATAAGATTAAGAATAAATAGGACAATTTGAGCAATATACCATACAAATTAAGGTGTACAATATACACACGCAGCCAAAAGCTTAAACAGACATAACAACATGATGCTGCTAAAAAAATATTGGTTTGGCTAACCAATCCTCTGACTGGTTTCTATTTTGCGGAGTTAGATCTTCCATTAAGTCCTCTTTTAGCCAGTCCTCCCAATTAAGACTATCTATTCAGAAACAATGCCCATGGTTCCCATGTGTTCCAATATATTTTGCTTTTATTGTGAAGTATATGGGTTATTTCTTCCATCTTCCTAGTTTCTTCAACTACCTGCTGCCATTCCATGAACCTCGGGGGAGCCAAATCTTTCCAGTGTCTTGGGATTACTGATCTAGCTGCATTCAGTAAGTGCAAGGTAAGTTGATCCCTCAATATTCCATCTTTGTCACTCAAGCAAGTTTAGCAGGATTAATGAAGCATCCACCGCATTAACATTTATAGATGTTACTTCTGTTATTACTTTCAAGATCTTTCCCCAATAATCTTTCAAAGCCTTACATTTGTACCATATATGGACATGAGTTCCCTTATCTTTACCACATCTTCAACAAATATTTAAGTTTTCTGGAAACATCCTTTCCAACTCAACTGGGGTAAGATGCCATCTTGTTATTAATTTGTAGTTCATTTCCCTCACTCTTGCTGCTCTAGCTGATTTATGCACTGAAGCCTGGATCTTATTCCAAAGTGAAGAATAAATGTTGATGTTTAAATCCTTTTCCCACTCCCTGCCGCTGTATCTTCCTCTAAAGAGATAGTTGATATTAATAATTTATATATAGTGGAAATTGCTTTATTAAGTATCTTGTTACTCTCCAGTATAGCTTCCCATTTAGTTGGCTCTCTATTCCATCCTGCCTCTTTAATTTTATAGATATAGGGGCCGATTCACTTCAAGTGAAATATTCGAAGTAAAAAAACTTCTAATTTCGAAGTGTTTTTTGGGCTACTTCGACCTTCGACTTCGAATCGAAGGATTCGAACTAAAAATCATTCGACTATTCGATAGTCAAAGTACTGTCTCTTTAAGAAAAAAACTTCAACCCCCTAGTTCGCCATCTAAAACCTACCGAACTCAATGTTAGCCTATGGGGAAGGTTCCCATAGGCTTGCCCCAATTTTGTTGGTCGGTGGATTAAAATCATTCGAATCGTTCGATCGAAGGATTATTCCTTTGATCGAACGATCGAACTATTTGCGCTAAAATCCTTCGACTTCGATATTCGAAGGATTTTAATTCCCAGTCGAATATCGAGGGTTAATTAACCCTCGATATTCGACCCTTGGTGAATCAGCCCCATAGTGTTGCAGTTGGCAATAGTTCCATAAATCTCTAGAGTGATTGCCCCATTTCCTTTGGATTTCTGTATATGATATTATATTGTTATTCTTCAAAAATTGCCAATTCTTGTAAGTCTGCCGTCTAATTCATACCATTTCATAAAGGCACCTTGCTCTAGGCTGGGAATAAATAAGATATTATTCACTAGAGGTTGTAAAATAAAGGGGGTTTTAGACAGATTCAACTTTGTTCTGTTTCTATACCATGACTTGTATGTAGGGGCGATTAATGGGTGGTCCCTCGCTGTTCTCGGTAAACAATTGGGGTCACTCCAAAGGTAATTTAGCAATGGTTTCTCAACACACTGTTGTTCCAAAACTACCCACTCCTTCTTCCTGTCCTCTAGGGTCCATTGTTTTATTTGTGTTAGATGCATTGACGCATAGTATAACTGTGCGTCAGGTAAAGCTAACCCTCCCCTTTCTTTTGGTAGTATTAGTTGTCTGTATTGAATCCTAGCCTGTTTACCCTTCCAAATAAATTTTGTAAACAATGATTTGATTTTTTTTGAAGAAAACTTCTGGTATCAATACTGGCAAAACTTGTAAAAAGTAAGTCAATTTGGGCATCAAAAACATTTTCACTGCTTGTACTCTTCCTAGCCATGACAAGTTTAATTTATTCCATATATTTACCCTTTCTTGAGTTTCTTGATGTCAATAAAGGTACACAGTTAATATTGTAGAGATCAGACATGTTGGGAGAAACTCCCAAGTATTTGATGCTATGGTTTGCCATTTTAAAGGGAAAGCTTTGTATTAGTTTTACCATTATATTCGTTGGGGTGTTGATATTTAAAATCTGTGATTTTGTTAAATTTACCTTAAAACTCGACAAAATTCCAAAGTGGTTTATAAGTGTTAGTAGGCAAGGTAGGGAGGACATCGGGCTGGAGACAAAAATTAGCATATCGTCTGCAAAGGCGATTGTCTTATATTCCTTGTCTCCAATCTTTATCCCCTTTATTTTTGCTTCAAGTCTTACTGTATATGGGAAAGTAAGGTCTCTATTACCAACACAAAAAGCAGCAGCGATAACGGGCACCCCTGCCTAGTTCCATTGCAAATGCTCACTGGGGCCGATAGTTTGCCATTCACTTTAACTCTCGCATATGGATCTTTGTATAAAGCTAAGATGCGATTTATAGTGACCTCCCCTATAACAAAACCTCTCATTACATTCTCCAAGAACGGCCATGATACCCTATCGAATGCTTTTTCAGCATCCGTTGTAATTACTACTGATGACGGTTGTAATTTTTCCTATTCCATTTGCCCCAATTTCATTAATGATATGATTTTATAAATATTGTCTTTTCCTTCCCTTTTAGGTATAAACCCTGCCTGATCTTCGTGGATTAAATCCGGTAAGTATTTTTTTAGTCTATTTGCTATTATTTTAGCGTAAATTTTTAAGTCAATGTTTATTAGGGATATTGGCCTATAACTTGCACATGACTGGGGGTCTTTCCACTCTTTCGGTATGATAATTATATGTGCTTCTTTCGCCCATTTATAAAATCGATGTGTTTGATCTATAGAATTAAAGTAAGAACTTAGCAAGGGAATTAAACCCTTTTTGTATGTTGTATAGTGCACTAAATCCATCTGGTCCCGGACTTTTCTCACTGCCAATGAATCTATGGTATTGCTTATTTCTTGGAATGTATATGGTAAATCTAATATAGATCTCTCATTTGTTGATAAAGATGGTAGTTTTGCTTTCTCTATTATTGTTCCATTGCAACTAATTTATCATTTTGATCTACCCCTTCCTATAATCTATATAATGTTTGGTAATTACTACTGATGACGGTTGAAAATTTTCCTATTCCATTTGCCCCAATGTCATTAATGATATCATTTTATAAATATTGTCTTTTCCTTCCCTTTTAGGTATAAACCCTGCCCGATCTTCGTGGATTAAATCCGGTAAGTATTTTTTTAGTCTATTTGCTATTATTTTAGCGTAAATTTTTAAGTCAATGTTTCTTAGCTATATTGGCCTATAATTTGCACATGACTGGGGGTCTTTCCCCTCTTTCGGTATGATAATTATATGTGCTTCTTTCGCCCGTTTATAAAATCCACGTGTTTGATCTATAGAATTAAAGTAAGAACTTAGCAAGGGAATTAAATCCTTTTTGTATGTTTGTATAGTGCACTAAATCCATCTGGTCCCGGACTTTTCTCAGCTGCCAATGAATCTATGGTATTGCTTATTTCTTGGAATGGAAATGGTAAATCTAATATAGATCTCTCATTTGTTGATAAAGATGCTAGTTTTGCTTTCTCTATTATTGTTCCATTGCAACTAATTTATCATTTTGATCTACCCCTTCCTGTAATCGATATAATGTTTGGTAATATTGTTGGAATGTTTTGACTATATTATGTGTATCGTAGTAAACCTTCTGATCACTGTCCTTTATTGCTGTAATATGAGTGACCTGGGTAATTTTTTTCAGTCTTTGAATGCTAACCTTTCCTAAGTGCTAAAATTTCACAAGTGCTTAGAAATGACAGTTAAACAAGACAGTTGGACAAGGCATTGACAAGGCAAAAGGAACCGGATTCCCCTGCAATCAACAGCGAACCATCTGGGATAAGAAGAAAACAGATTTGCTTGTACCTGCTAGTTTGTTACTTCTTACTCCAAACATGCTTTATCCTGCATTTCTCCTCCTTTCACTCTCATGCTTCATAAAACATTTTTCACTACCTCCTCCATCAAATCCCAGTTCTATACAAATTTCAGCCTCTCTACTCTCCTCTCCTTCCCTCTCCACACATGAAGTTTATAAAGTACTCTGTTTAGCTATTCCACAAAACTCCTCCTTTTCATACAAACCAAGGACTTATAAATCCCACTCTCACTTAGTCTATCTTTCCTTTCTATTGCTGGCAGCTGGGGACATTTCCCCAAACCCTGGCCCTTACCCCATCCCAGTTATATCACGACCACGAGCTCCTTCTCTCCGGAGCAAATTCAATCAGTACAGAACACTTACTCCTATACCCAAAAACCCAGTTAATCTTTCATGTGCTCTCTGGAATGCCAGATCTGTTTGCAACAAACTCACCGCTATACACGACCATTTCATTGCAAATTCCTTTAACCTACTTGCGCTTACTGAAACCTGGCTCTCTCCTACTGACACTGCCTCACCTGCTGCCCTGTCCTATGGGGGCCTACACCTTACTCATACTCCTAGACCTGGTAACAGACCTGGAGGTGGGGTGGGTTTGCTTCTCTCTCCCCGCTGTACTTTTAAAGTTCTTCCACCTGTTCCCTCTTTATCATTCTCCTCATTTGAGGCTCACTGCATTAGGCTCTTTTCTCGTCTTTCACTCTGCATTGCTGTTATATATCGACAACCAGGACCAACTGCACAATTTCTGGACAACTTTGCAGCCTGGCTTCCTTACTTTCTTTCATCTAACATCCCATCCATCATATTAGGTGACTTTAATATACCCGTTAACAACATCAACAACTCTTCTGTCTCTAAACTTCTTTCACTAACCTCCTCCCTAGGCTTATCTTTGTGCTCAGACTCCCCCTCTCACTCCAATGGTAATGCTCTGGATCTCATATTTACCAGACTCTGTTCAACCTCCAATTTTACTAACTCCCCATTTCCCCTCTCTGATCACAATATGTTCACATTTCAACTCTCACTAACTCCCTCCTCACCCCCTGCTATTCCCCAAACACGTACTTACCGTGACTTGCAAGCTGTAGACGTGTCACATCTCTCTTCTTCCTTTGACTCTCTTCACTCTAATATCTCAGCCATCTCATGTCCTAATGTGGCTACCTCTGTCTACTATAGTACTCTCACCACTGCCCTAAATGAGCTTGCCCCTATAAAAACTAAACGTTCTCGACCCAAACCACTTCAACCTTGGCATACTGCTCATACCAAAGCGCTCCAAAGACACTCACGTGCACTTGAGCGTCGCTGGCGCAAATCCCGTTCAGAATCAAACTTTTGGAGCTACAAATCCGCCCTGCGCTCCTTTAACACCAGCCTCTTCCAAGCCAAACAAACATACTTTACTTCACTCATTACCTCCCTTTCTAAAAAACCAGCACAACTTTTCTCCACCTTTAACACTCTCCTTTCCCCTTCTCCACCCCCTCCATGCACATCTGTCTCTGCTCAAGATATTGCTGAGCACTTCAAAAACAAAATTGACACTATCAGAAGGGACATTACACTACTCAACCCCCCTAGACTTCCACCACCCTCCCTCCACACTGCCCAGTCTCTCCTGTGCTCCTTCACCCCTGTCACTGATGAGGAAGTCTCAAAGCTTCTGGCCTCTTCTCACCTTACCACCTGCCCGCTTGATCCAATTCCCTCGAAACTTCTCCGCAATACCAATCCTTGTCTAATCAAAGCCTTAACTCACCTATTTAATCTTTCGCTCTCAACTGGACTGTTTCCTTCTCAACTAAAACATGCTCTTGTCACCCCCATTCTGAAAAAACCCTCTCTTGATCCCTCCAATCTTGACAACCTCCAACCTATCTCTCTGCTACCTTTCATCTCTAAACTACTTGAGCGCCTAGTCTACAACCGACTTACCTCATTCCTCTCTGACAATAACCTGCTGGACCCCCTACAATCTGGTTTTAAGCCACAACACTCCACAGAAACTGCCCTGACTCGACTAACTAATGACCTTTTAACCGCTAAAGCCAACAATCATTTCTCACTACTAATACTGCTTGACCTCTCAGCCGCATTTGACACTGTAGATCACCCTCTCCTCCTCCAGTCCCTCCAGTCGCTTGGCCTTCGTGACACAGCCCTGTCCTGGTTCTCTTCTTACATCACCAATCGTTCCTTCAGTGTCTCCTACAATGGAGTATCATCTTCTCCCCTACCTCTTTCTGTTGGAGTTCCTCAAGGCTCTGTCCTGGGACCATTACTATTCTCCCTCTATACTTCCTCCCTTGGCAAATTAATAAATTCGTATGGTTTCCACTACCACCTCTATGCTGACGATACTCAGATCTATCTCTCATCTCCTGATCTCAACCCAGAACTCCTAACTCGCGTCTCCTCCTGCCTGTCCGCTATATCTACCTGGATGTCGCAACGCTACCTTAAATTAAACCTCTCTAAAACTGAAATGGTTCTCTTTCCTCCAAGAAACACCAGTAGCATCCCCGAAGTATCCATCATAGTTAACAATTCCACTATCACCCCCTCTCCCCAGGCCCGGTGCCTTGGGGTTATCCTAGATTCTGCCCTGTCATTCACTCCTCATATCCAGTCACTTATTAAATCATGTCACTTCCACCTAAGGAACATATCCAAAATACGATCATTTATCACCCAAGACGCTGCCAAAATTCTTATTCACTCTCTCATCATATCGCGTCTAGACTACTGTAACTCTCTTTTAATTGGCCTCCCCCTCCAGAGACTGTCACCTCTCCAGTCCATAATGAACACTGCTGCGAGGCTCATACACCTCAGCAACCGCTCATCCTCTGCCTCGCCATTCTGTCAATCCCTGCACTGGCTTCCGTTACCTTTCAGAATCAAATTCAAATTAATGACACTGACTTTCAAAGCACTTCACAACTCTGCTCCACCCTACATCTCTGAACTCATCTCTATATACTCACCCACTCGCTTACTATGCTCCTCTACTGACCTGCTACTCAACTCTTCTCTCATTACCTCCTCACATACTCGCATTCAAGACTTTGGAAGGGCTGCACCCCTCCTCTGGAACGCTCTCCCACGATCTGTCCAACTTTCTCCCAACCTTTCTGCTTTCAAAAAATCTCTGAAAACGCACTTCTTTCGAGAAGCCTACCCTCACTCTGCTTAACTACCAAACGCAACACCACATACAACACCACATTTCTCACCCACTTACTTCGATCTTGCCCACTCCCACACCTTGTGTATTACTCCCTTCCCTTTAGACTGTATGCCTATGCATAGGGCCTTCCTCACCTCTTTGTACCTGTATTGATTGTGATGTTTGTTACTCCATATATTCTATGTATGTAATTCATGTGATGTAGTTGTATAATCACAGTTACTTTACAGTGCTACGCAATATGTTGGCGCTATATAAATACATGTTAATAATAAAATAATAAATAATAAAATATTTGTTACATTTGTCCCCAAATTCGTATCCCTTCTGTTTGCTGTTCATATATGCTTTGTATATACCCTGGTCAAGTATTGCTTTCAGCTGCAATCTTTTCTTTTCTAGTTGTACTAACGTATCTTCCATTATTTTTATTTTATGCTTCTGTTCCAGTGTAGAAATTTCTTTAATTAGGCTGTTAATTTGTTTTCCTTTTTCTTTCTTTAGATTACTGCCGAAAGCAATGAACTGACCCCTAAGCACACATTTCTTAGTTTCCCAGATCGTCGCCAGGCTAACATCTGGGCCTGAATTTTCTCTCAGAATTTGTTGTATCATAATCCAAATTTTATTTTTTGTATCTTTACGGTGTATCAATAATGGTTGTACTTAAGTGGATTTACTGCATCTCCAATCTGACTGTACAACAAATGGGAGAATAGGATTTCCAAAATTACTATTCTCATAATAATCTGTCATTTGGTAATTTAAAGCCCTAAAACAATATTAATTTTTCATTCAGCCAGATGACACATTGTTTAGTGTTTAAGACACAGCATTCAAAACATTATAAATGGATTCTGCCAGAAGATGTCTGTTTGAGACAACTTGAAAGGCATTAATTATCTCGTTGAATGGATAGATTCCTCTGTAGGCGGAAGCACCAGAAAATACACAGTATGTGACATTGCCACATGAAATGCAAAAAGCAGAATAGTAATAATGGCATACCATGAAAGGCGTCTACAAACTGGAAGGCATAGCAGGCCCCTGTGGATGGTTAGAAAAACCGATGAACAGAAAGGGTTTAGTATACAGAGGAAGCCGCAAGATGACATAACAGGATCTGCAATAGTCTTACAAGGTATAAGGAATGGTTTATCTGAACTGGAGTTCTGGTAATTAATGCCATAGTATAGAAATAACTATTTACGACATTCAAAACAGTTGCATAATATTTTTATGAGATAGGTTTTTTTTATTTTTTAAAGGGGACATATAACTGAAAATCATCCTCACTATGTAGGCACATGATACATTACAAGATGTATGATTTTAAAAAAGGATAATTTTTATTAGAGCTCCCCATAGGCCTCCCCCCAATTGCCACAGCCACTTCTGTATATCCTAGGGAAGCAACCATTAAACCATGGCATGGTTGGCTGGAACTAAAAAGGTTTTTGGGAAAATGTTCACTTTGTTTTATGGGTGCACCATTACGTAGGTGCAAGAAGGGGAAGCGGAGGGGCAGTTTGGAGCAAGGGAGGTAGGGAAGGACAGAGGAGGGGCGAGTGACGGCAGGGGAACGGGGATAAACAGAGGAGGGAGGGATGGGTCAGAAGAGGGAGGGACGGAGGGACTGAGGAGCAAGCAACAGAGAGGGTGAGACCTGCAGAGGGGAGCGAATCTGGACTAGGGGTAGGCAGAAGAATCTTGAACAGCCACCTGCCCAGCACCCCCACAGCATTGCGTCCTTGGCAGACGCCTCTTCTGCCTACACCTAGATCCAACCCTGCTCCGGACGCTTGCACCAAAGTGTAGGCGCTTTGAAAACTGTCTGGGGGGGCAGTTGGCCGCTCTGCCAGCACCTGGGCCCACGATCATAGTTACGTTGCTGGGTGTACCCCATCCTTACCACCTGCCATAGGGCAGCCTGTAAGAACAGCCTCATTGCTGCCTGTACCTCCTGCTGTTGCTTCCCCCACTGCACCTCTTGGATATTGTGTTCAGGTATCTAGTTAAATGTTATCATTAATATTGCAAAAGCATGTAATGTGTCATTTGCCATATATATTTAAAATGAATACCACCAAATAAGCATGAATGATTATTCTGTATGGCTAAGACAACTGCATTTTAATTCAAAACAAGAAGCTGACAAGGGGGAACCTTATAAAATTACTGTTAAGCTCACAATGTTTTTTTACTACCCGTCAATGAGGTTAGAAGGACATGAAGGAGGCTTTAACTGTGGTTGCCTTCTTGAGAGCACAAGGTCAAAAGACCTACAAACGAGCATTTTCCTGAAAAATGGAAGAAAGATGAAAGAGATGCAGAAAGAGCCTTCTTTATGACATAGTCTGGCTGATACAAATGCAGATTTCACAGCTTCTTTCATCTGACTTTCTTTAACAGAACAATAGAGGCAAGGGAGATTTCTCATTCATTTCTGAATATAAAGGTGAGACAGCAGATAAATATCTTCTGCCCTATACGAGACATCCACCAGTTTTTATATTCCAAGCCCAAGAAGTAATATAGGAGTCACGGCCAACACAAGAATAAAACAACTCTGTCTTATTTGTCTGAATAGGATTGTGTGTCTGTTTGAATGTCTAGGCTGAATAATATGCTCAAAGAAAAAGACAGAAAACAACTTTATTTGTACTTGCACCAATTTGTAGTTGAAACTATGAAAATGACACACTAGCTATGCCCAGCACTGTTTTGATAACCAACATTTTGTGTTTCTACAGCAGCTGTGAGTACAAGGGAGTAAATGTTTTCTTCCCATGAAATTGCTGCTGAGGAAATGATTACTTCACAACATGAGCAGAAAACTTTTTTTTTTAATTTTTACTCAGAAAACCCAAATTAATCAAATGATAGAACAAAAAAAACAGCCCAAATAGCCTAGAGAACAACATTACAATTATTGGTAAAGTGTTTATTTCTGCAAAAGAATGGTCTGAATACTTTTGTAAGGTATATATTAACATACATTAATATCAGAAGTTTATTGTTGTAATACCTGGTGCATCCCAGAATAAAGGAAAACTGTTGCTTTCATTACCCATTTTACTTTCTTTGTTTTAAGAACAGCAGCACGCAGAAGGGTTTACAAGCTCAAATGTTTACTACACAAAGGGAATTCTTTTAAGCTGGCCATGGACGATTTTCGGGGCGTGTGAAGAGTCCCGACATTTTTCGTCCCGCGGAGATCGGTCGTTTGGTTGAACGGACAGGTTAAACTATTTCAGTCGTCTGCCGATAATTTCTCTGGATGTATTGCCGATCGTTCGATTTTCAGTGGGAGACTGTCACCAGCTTCGTAGGATATAACTTTCGTATGATTGCTGCCAGGGGCAGAACATTGGCTGATCTGTACTTTTACTACTTTATTTGATCTGAATGGTTAGTGGCAGATCGGGAGATGGGGAAGTCAGATCGTTTGAGGATTCGAACGATCGGATCTTTGCATCTATGGCCAGCTTTACGTAGCAAATGTTTGTGTTGTCAATGTTATCAGTGTTTACGACCCCCACCCTTTCATAATCTGCTGTGCTTTTAGATGGCAGCAGATATCTGTCTAATACAATATCCAAATGGCTAGGATAAAGCATATAAATGAATGCTTATGTTTGGAACCAGATCTTCGCCAGAACAGCAGCACTTTGAAACAGTTTGTTTGATAAGACGGGAGCTTAATGCCACTTAGGTTCCATAAAGCATCTAATAGATAAAAGATTTCCAGCCCTAAAAGTGCTACCTCCTTTAAAATGGTAGAACGTCAATATTAATAGTAGAAAGGAAAAAAAGACAAGCTTCATTCTGTTCAAAGTTCAGTGCTGCACATTTCAAGATTTTGCAGTCAATAGAGAAAAGAGTGATTTCTTCTTCTCTGAGCTGTTAATGTGTATTGACTGTTTTTCTTTTTGGATAGCAGACTAAAGGATTATTTAATAAGTAAAGCATGTTTTTCTGATATAAAGTACTAAATACTCAGCAAGGATTAATAAGTGGTAAATGGGTTTCCTTTTTTTTTCCTCTCCCTTTTTTTTAGTTTTATTTGGCTCCTATGTGTAAAAACTATTAAAGGGGTGGTCCACCTTTAAGTTAACTTTAAGTATGTTATATAATGGCCAATTCTTAGCAGCTTTCCAATAGATCTTCATTATTTTATTTTTTTTATAATTTTTGAATTACTTATCTTCTTCTTCTTCTGACTCTTTCCAGCTTTCAAATGAGGGTCACTGACCCCTAACTAAAAACAAATGCTCTATAAGGCTACACATGTATTGGTATTGCTACTTTTTGCTACTTAAATTAATTGCTACTTTTTGCTACTTAAATTAAAGTGCAGTGGGTGCCTGATCATTTAATTCATCAACAATTTTGAGTAAAAACCAATCACTTCCCAAAACAATTAATTCCCAAGCCAATTCATAAATATTAAATATAAATACAGATATAAAGTGCTGATTAGTGCATATATCCAATGACTGTTGCCCGATTAATAATGACAATCAGTTAATTTACAATTCATGATTAGGCTCAAATAAAAATTACCAAAATTCATTAGGAAGTGCCAATTAATTATAAACAAGGTGCTTTTACTTGATTGATGTTCTAGAAAAAAATCATAATGATACTAGAATTCATAAAGTGCATTCTTAATTAATCTATCTCTCTAGTAATAGATACTTATTGCATGGCACTTTATAATTCTAGTATAATTATGATTTTTTTCTTGAACATCAATCCAGTAAAAGCACCTTGTTTATAATTAATTGGCACTTCCTAATGAATTTTGGTCATTTTTAATTTTATTTGAGCCTAATCGTGAATTGTCAATGAACTGATTGTCATTATTAATTGGGCAACAGTCATTGGATACATGCACTAATTGGCACTTTATATCTGTATTTATATTTAATATTTATGAATTGGCTTGGAAATAGATAATAGAGAGCGTGGGGCTATGTTCACTTGCTTGCTCATCATGATTTTATGATTTTTCTCAATAAATTTGGATTTTTTATATGACCCCAAATGCTGCCTGGTGCTCCATGATTTTGTTGCTTTATGAATTGGCTTGGGAATTAATTGGTTTGGGAAGTGATTGATTTTTGCCCAAAATTGCTGATGAATTAAATGATTAGGCACGCACTGCACTTTAATTTAAGTTAACTACTAATCCTAATGGTAGGGAACTAATCTATCACTAGATATTAATTTAATTGTTACAGACGGGGTACTTTTCTATTCCTTTTTTTTTTTTGAGCATTTTGAGCACTGACCTTCCGATGGTAGTCAGCCCCTGTTTGTAACTATTGAGATCTTGTTTTTTTGTTGCGATAAAAGAGTTATTTTTCTATTGCTACTTTTTATTACTCAACTTTCTATTCAGGCTCTCCTATTCATATTCCAGTCTGTTATTCAAATCAGTGCATGGTTGCTAAGGTAATGTGAAGGATAGCAACCAGACTGCAAAATGCTGAAATTGCAAACTGGAGAGCAGCTGAATAAAAAGCTAAATCACTCTTTACATCATACTAAAAGTTAGCTCAAACGTGAATAATATAGTCATACAGCAAATACATATGGGTACCTTTCTGGTGATTTAAGATTATTAAAGGAGAAGGAAAGGTTAAAACTAAGTAAGCCTTATCAGAAAGGTCCATCTAAATATACCAGTAAACCCTCAAAGTAATGCTGCTCTGAGTCCCCTGTCAAAAGAAAAACTGCATTTCTTTCCTTCTATTGTGTACTAATGGGCTTCTGTATCAGACTTCCTGCCTTCAGTTTAAACCTCATTGCCCTGGGCAAGAGCATGCTCAGTTTGCTCCTCTTCCCGACCCCCCTCCCTTTTCTACTGTAATCTGAGCCCAGAGCAGGGAGAGACTCAGGCAGGAAGTGATGTCACACCACGTTAATACTGCAGCTCCTATCCTAAACAAACAGAGAGTTTCTAGAGCTTTTTACTCAGGTATGGTAAAGCATTCTACAGAATAAATATAGCATTCTAGCTTGCACTATTGCAGCTAATCTATTGGCAATAAAATGCCTCCGTAGCTTTCCTTCTCCTTTAAGGGGCATATTTATCAAGGGTCGAATAGTAAATTCGAATTTTTGAGTGTCAAAATTCACACATTCAAATTTTAATCCCCCTATTCCAATGTAAATTAGAAAGCAAGATTTATCAAAACTCGACCATGTAAACAGTTCTAATTCGAATATTCACCACCTAAAACCTGCCGAGTTCATATATATAACGTCTGTTGACCCATTTGGAGATAATAATAGCCTTCCTGACATTTAAGGGTTTTTATTTGGAGAAAAATTAGATTTGTATGAATTGAATATGATTCAAATTTTCGGGATGGAACTATTCAATCGAAATTTTAGACATTCAATTTTTTTCTTAAATAACCTCCCAGTTGAATTGTGAGTATATTCTAATTAAAAAAAAATCACATGAATACGAAATATGACCTTTGATAAATGGGCCAATGAATGTAAATTTGAATGTGAGATTTATCACATCTTGACCATGGAAAAAGTCCTAATATGAATATTTGCCATCAATGGCAGAGGTCCGTTGAGCCATTTGGAGATGTTAACAGCCTTCCTTACATTCAAGGTTTTTGTTCGGAGAAAAACTCAATTTGTATGATTCGAATATGATTCAAATACAATTTGAATTTTCGGGTCATAATCATTCGATCAAATTCTGTCAATACCTTGACAGAATTATCCTTGACTATCCCCAACCCAGAATGGCGACTCTATCAAATCAGACAAAACTCAGGTTAAGCTTCTTGTCCCTACCTAGGTGTCAAGATTTGAACAAATCATTCACAATCTACATGCAGCAACACACTCACATCTTCTAGCTTTTACCTATTCTTGGGAAATGAACCTCTAGCAAAAATGAATGAGAAAAAAAAATCTATACAGCCTCTAAACAAGCTCAGTCAGTAACAAAAACCAAAACAAATAAATGATGAAAGCATATGTATGCTATAGATGTGGAGAAGAGCAGGGCAATTATAAATGTTTCTGATGTTTACCCTTTTTCATGTAATTCCCGTCTTATGTATATGCCTGTTCACCTGTTCAAAGGTTTTGCCAATGCTTATTGCACTTTTCGTTCCACTTCTACATGGATTTCTAAATATTATTAAATGGAACTGATAATGATACAGCTTGTACACAGACTGTTTATATCTTAACCCTTTGTAATGCGTACAATAAAAGCTGTTGAATACAATAAATATTCAGGTTTTAATGTTTTCATTAAGCAGACCCAGGGAAAATAAAAAGCATTAAAATATACTGGGCCTTTAACAATGTATCACCCTGTGATCTGCATCCACTTCTTTTTTTCTACTTCTATCATCGGTAAACAGGTTCTGGAATCCTTTATCTGGAAACCTGTTGTTGAGAAAGCTCTGAATGATATTTATAATTTGGGACTATCGCCCATAGAATCAGTTTTAAGCAAATAACTTTTTTTTTAAACAATTTCCTTTTTCTCTGTAATAATAAACCTATTAGATGGTTGTAAATATATATATATATAAATTTATTGGCACTCACCAATCACGTAACAGTCCACGAAAGCACTCACAGCAGCCGCCATAAAGAGTATATCAGCAAATCTTTATTTGTGCATGGTGTATCAACGCGTTTCAGCTCACCTGGAGCCATCGTCAGGATAGTGACAGGAAGTGTGGTACATCAATAAATAGCCACCTTACCCAATCATAGTTAAGTTCTAATTAAAACAGCACCTGTATATACTGTTACCACCATTTTAAATGGTAACTAGTTTGATATTTAGCTGCTACATTTTTGTAGATATTATAGATGGTAACAGTATATACAAATGATACAGTGTAGATACAAATGTTTTCTTAACCCACTACATGTATTTTTATTCTTCCACTTAAAATTCCAGTCACCTTAGTCAATATAGATGGATATATGTTGCACTTTAATGTATAATGGTCACTAATTGGATATTAGATTAATATATTCACATTTAGTAATAACAGATTGTTTTTTAAAAGGTGCTGTTTTAATTAGAACTTAACTATGATTGGGTTAGGGGGCTATTTATTGATGTACCACACTTCCTGTCACTATCCTGATGACGGCTCCAGGTGAGCCGAAACGCGTTTTGAAACGAACAATCTTTCTTTTCCAAGAAAGACCGTAATTGTTATGTTTATGGCCACCTTAAGCTGCATGAATCCATTAGTGGCAAAAATCCTACTGGTTTTAGAGAGAAGGAAAGTCGTTTACCACTTGGTGGTGCCAAATGTTAGGCACCCCCAACTGAATGTATTTACTTACATGAAACCCCGGGCCGCTGCTCCTATCAGCAGAAAGCTGCCCCGGCAGGGGTTATTCCAGCAAGCACCACAGAGCGCTTCTCTTACGGCTAAATGTAGCAGACTTAAGGTTTGGCAATCCAAATTACAGAAAGATCCCTTATCCAGAAAATCAGAGATCCCAAGAATTCTGGATAACATACATTTCCTGTAGTATGTACTATCATGATAGCTGATATAATCTTTTAAATATTTACAACTGGCTGGCTGGCATTATTTTATTTGTTATATCTACCATGCATTGTTGTTTTGTAAGTACAGGGGTGGGACATTTTATATGGAACGCTTGCGATCTGGAGTTTTCTGGATAAGGGATCTTTCTGTTATTTGGATCACCATACCAATATGTCTGCTACAAATCATTAAAGGGGTAGTTACCTTGAAGTATGTTGAAGTATGGCCAATGCTGAGCAACGTTTGAATTGATCTTGATTTTTTTCAATTATTTGCCTTCTTTTTGTGATCCTTTCCAGCTTTCAAATGGGGATCTTTGAAACCAGCAGACATAAAAACAATTGTTCTGTGAGGCTACAATGTTATTGCTATTTCTAATTACTTAGCTTTCAAGTCAGACCCTCTCCTATTCATTTTACAGTCTCTCAATCAAAACCACTGCCTGGTTGCTAGGATACTTTGGACCCTAGTCACCAGCTGCTATAATTAGATACTGGGGAGTTGTTAAACAAAAAGCAAAATAATCCAGAGACCACGAATTGAAATAAAAGTACAATTGCAAATTGTCTCAAAATATCACTAATGGTCTCTACATCATACTGAAAGTTCTTTTTAAGATGAGCAACCCCTTCAAATAAACCCAATAGTGTTGTTTCACCAGCAATAAGGATTCATTATCCAGAATGCTCTGGGCCTGGGGTTTTCAGGTAATGGATCTTTCCGTAATTTGGATCTTCATACCTAAAGTCTATTAGAAAACCATGTAAACATTAAATAAACCCAATAGGCTGATTTTGTCTCCAATAAGTATTAATTATATTTTAGTTGCCATCAAGTACAAGATACTGTTTTATTATTAGAAAGAAAAAGGAAATAATGTTTAAAAATTTAGATCATTTGGAGTCATGCGAGACGGCCTTTCCATAATTTGGAACTTTCTGGATAATGGGTTTCCGAAAAATGGATCCCATACCTGTATCTAAGTTATAATCAAGTAGAAAGTACTGTTTTATTATTACAGAGAAAAAGGAAATCAGCTTTAAAAAATTGTATTACTTGATTGAAAAGAAGTCTATGGGAGATTGCCTTCCCGAAATTCGTAACTTTCTGCCTAAGCTTCCAGATAACGGATCCTTGTAGTTGAAAAATATTTAGTATTACAGTATCAGGGACCCAATTGTACCATAAACAGAAACTGGTGCAATTTAAAAACAAGGTACCGGTTCCCTAAAAGCTTCCTGCTGAGGCTGACATTTGTAGATCAGGATCTGTGGGTGAGCCATGGTTGAAAATCCATGTAAAACTGTATTTCCATAGAAACCAAATAAAAACATTAATGTGGTCTTTCTCCAGCTCTCCATATCTTCACACAGATGTGCAATAGCCAACCTAACTTGAGAGGTAAACTGCTATTATAAATCTATATTGAGTTGTTTGCTATTCTGTTAATGGACTCTGCAGATTATACCTATCGCTCCCAGTTGAGTAATCCATGGTCATGACTTGTGTATAGCATTTTGCAGGAGGACTTCTCAAAAAAATGTATCTGAAGGCTGCTATAGTTATCAGTACATGGACGTTAAAAGCACCTTAAGAAAATATACCTTTGACTTCTTTTCAATATGAAGTGAAGTCAAGGGTAAATTTCAGACCAACTCTTAAACAAAATAGATACAGTAAATGGCTACTGCCTTCACATTTGAAGCTATTTTTAGGATGAGTTCATTCAAATATTTAGGGGGTTATTTATTTAAGTCCAAATGCAAAAAGTTAAAAAAAATTTAGTGTTTTTTCACTATAAAATCAGAATATTTAGTGGGGGGAAAAAAACACACATTTTCCGAGATTTATTATGGCTGGAAAAAGTCCAAATCCAAAAATCCGGCATCGCAGACCTGCCGAGGTTATATACAAGTCAATGGGAGAGGTCCCTATCCTATTTGAAAGTTTCTGAGCGAAAGTCTGCCCGAAAATCCAACTATTTCTGACTTTTCGAACAAAAATCAGAAAAATTCTAGCTTTTCAGGAAAAATCTCTGAAAAAATAGTTCAAGTTGGATTTTCACTTGATTTTATCGAGTCTGTCACCGATCAGATTAAATTGAAAAAATTCGGATTTTGATAAATAAGGCCCTTAATGACATTTATTTTACATTATGAACTGAAATCTGAGGTTACATTCCATTAGTATGATAATAGAGAGCAAGTGGTTGTCTTAAATTTATCCCCATTTCTGCCAGAAGTAAACATTAGATATTTGTATATTTGCTTTAGTAAAAACCAAAAGCACAATTTAAAAATCCCAGTGAGGAAATCTGGGTGTATAGGAGATGATCTTACCGTGCTGAGTTTGCTGCAGCAAATCAAGATTCTTCTTTCATATAACATACTAGCGTAGAGGTGCAGCATGTTATTCACATCTACGGCCACAAAGTATTCTGTCAGATTTCTCTGAAAGACACAATGAATGCAAATTAATTTACCAGTTGGAACGCACCTTGATTTCAACAGTTGGTTATACAGGTATGGGACCTGTTAATCCAAAATGCTCGGGAGCTGTGGGTTTTCCGGATAACAGATCTCTGTAATTTGGATCTTCATACCTTAAGTCTACTAAAAATTTACTGTACTGTATTATTACAGGGAAAACTGAAATGTTTTTGTTTAAAAATATGAATTATTATTATTATCGATAAAACAGAGTCAGCCTTCCCATAATTGAGAACTTTCTGGTTTTCCGAATAACAGATCCAATACGTGTATATAATAGATTGGAAGAACAAGAACAAATCTGCATTACTATAAGTAGTAAACATCCCTGTACTGATACACCTATATCTGTTGCACTGAAAATATATTTTCTCCATTCTCTTCACTCTGAGTTCCTGCATATTCTGATTTGACAGAACCTGCATATATAAGCTACAATTATAGATAGCCTCTGCACGAGCTCCACAGAAGCACCTACATTTTATCATGAACAGATGCACTCTTAGGGGGTTATTTATTAAAGTCTAAATGGCAAAAAAAATCTATAAAATCTGAATTTTAATGAAAAAAAACAATTTTTTTTCCGAGATTTATTATAATCCAAAGATGCAAAAAGTCTAAATCTGAAAATCCGCCATCTCAGACCTGCAGAGGTTGTATATGTAAATGGGAGAGGTCCCTATCCTATTTTGAAGTTTCTGTGGTCTGCTCTGGAATTGGCCTGAAAAACTGACTATTTAAGGCAAAAATCTGAAAAATTAAGCGATTTTGGAAAAAACCTCAGAAAAATTGTACGATTCAGGTTTTCGCTCTGAGTTTTCCACTGATCTGATTAAATCATGTTTTTTTTAATGATAAATATGGTCAAATCATGTATTCTAGTTAGTTCGGACTTTGGAATTTGGTAAATAACCCACTAAATATTCTTGATTACACTACACAGCCAAATATCAACAAACAATATATATTTTAACCTACATTTTGGAAACTGAAAACTGAAAAACGGGAAAGCCGTTATTCAGAAATCTCTGAATAAGAAGGAGGCCATCTGCTACAGTAAAAGACTGTAATAAGTGTCAGGCCACACAGCTCTTACAGGAGCTGAAGTCTGGACCAAGGAGGAAGCTGCAATCCAGACAGGCAGGGACAGTCCAAGTCATAATCCAGGCAGAAGTTAGAGGTAGGCAGCAACAGTCAGGAACAACGAAGAAGGTTCAGGAACCAGGAATCAGACAAATAGCAAAATATAACACACACTGGGACTTCAATAAGCAAGACCTATACTCGGCATTGAACCCAGGTCCTTAAATGTCTATTTATTTTGGTGCCAAAACATAGCATGATGATGTCTACACGATGATGCCATCATGCTGGCGGGCGCTGCCATCTTAGACGTGGCACCAAAGAGGAAGGGTGCACCATTGGGCACTCCTTACAATAGGACAGTACATACCTTGTACTTATTTGGTTTAATTAACTGATTTTTTTACACTTAAGGTATGAAGAGGTATCCATAATATATAAATTATGGAAAGAACCCATAAAGCCCCAGGTCCCACACATGTACTACTAACTGCAATAAAAACACCTTCAAATACTGTACTGGCAACTGTACTATTGAAACCTTCATATAACATGTTGATAGTCAATAGGTATGGGACCTGTTATCAAGAATACTTGGGGCCTGGGGTTTTATGGATAATGGATAATTCTGTAATATAGATCTACTAAAAAAAAACTATGTAAACATTAAATAAACAGAACAGGCTTGTTTTGTCTTCAATAAGGATTAATTATATCTTATTTTGGATCAAATACTAGCTACTGTTTTATTATTACAGAAAGAAAAAAATGATTTAGAAAATCTGAATTATTTGAACAGAATGGTGTATATGTGAGATGGTCTTTCCGTAATTTGAAGTTTTCTGAATAACAGGTTTTCGGATAACGGATTCAGTATCTAGACCATTGATCCCCAACCAGTAGCTCGTGAGCAACATGTTGCTCTTCAACCCCTTGGATGTTGCTCCCAGTGGCCTCAAAGCAGGTGCTTCTTTTTGAATTTCTGGCTTAATGACAAGCTTTATTTGTATAAAAAAATATGTATACTGCAAAACAGAGCCTCCTGTTGGCTGCAAGTCCACATAGGGGCTACCAATACCCAATCACAGACCTTATTTGGAAGCCCCAACAACTTTTTGCATGCTTGTGTTGCGCCAACATTATTTTATACTTGAGTTTAGCTCATGGGTAAAAAAGGTTGGGGACCCCTGATCTAGACTATGCCTACACCATTAATGTCCTCATACAGATTTGATAACATCAAACAATAACACAATCTCCATACATATAACATCGGTATATACTGCAGTTGCAGCAAATCTATGTATACAGGTATGATCGGGACCTGGGGTTTTCTGGATAACGTATCTTTCCATAATTTGGACCTTCACACCTTAAGTCTACAAGAAACTCATGTAAACATGAAATAACCCAAATAGGCTGCTTTTGCTTCCAATAAGGATTAATTATATCTTAGTTTAGATTAAGTACAAGGCACAGTTTTATAATTACAGAGAAAAATGAAATTGTTTTTAAAAATGTGGGTTATTTTGGAGTCTATGGGAGATGGCCTTTCCATAATTAGGAGCTTTAGGATAATGGGTTTCCGGATAACAGATCCCATACCTGTACCAATGTTAAGAGACTGGATTTCACATTAGAATGTAAGTGCTCTGAGCCCGAAAGGGTGACAGCAGGCACCAGGAAATATTTTTATCTTTTTTACTTTACAGAGCACAGATATGAGTTTCCTTCCTAAAACAAATAAAAAGAAAAGGGGAAAGAGTCCAAGCTGAGTAAGAGACACTGTGCTAAGAATGAAGTGCCATGGCTGCAAAATCAGTCCATGAAATCCTTAAGCAGGCGCGTTAGTACCAAAAAGTGGCTTAACGTTGAGAAGATACAAAATATCTGGAAAGACTCAGTTGCAGCCCTTACCATCTGACATCAATTTTTTAAGGCTTCCCACTTCTCTAGAAGTAGAAGGGTTGTGCTAGCCATGCATCCTTAAAGGCTAAGGGACCCAAATACCTGCTTCTGGCAGTGCTGCGTAAAGTCTTCTATAAACACCAAGTTTACTGCCGACTATAAAAAAGCATGAGCCTGATCTTAAAGAGGTGTTTCGCTTGGATGCAGAGTGCTTGTTCCAGATAAAGGCCAACTTACTCACAGTTGTTAAGAAAAGTTCCAGGTGTGATAACATTTTTAAACCTAAAATAACATAAGCTTTTTTTGACCATAAATATACATATCAATGATAATATTTATATATTTATTTGTGTGTGTTTATTTACTCATAATGTCACTTCTACATCAGCTATCTGTAAAAATAAGATATGTGAGAGAGACAAAGATTAATTTTGTTACTGCAACATAAACTACAAAGGTAGATTTAATTGTTGTACAGGTATGGTACCTGTTATCCAGAAACCCATTTTCCATAAAGCTCCGAATTAAGGAATGGCCATCTCCCATTGACTCCATTACAATCAAATAATCCACATTTGTAAAAATGATTTCCTTTTGCTCTTTAATAATAAAACAGTAGTTTGTACTTGATCCCTACTAAGATATAATTGATCCTTATTGGAAGCAAAATCAGCCTATTGGGGTTATTTAATGTTTACATGATTTTCTAGTAGACGCAAGGTATGAAGATCTAAATTACAGAAAGATCCGTTATCTGGAAAACCCCAGGTCCCAAGCATTCTGGATAAAAGGTCCCATACCTGTACTATCTTTTCTGTTAAAAAATACTTTGCATGCTGCGCTATAGAACTAGGATTCCCCACCAGACAAGGGTTAAGCAGTGTATGTCAGACAATAGGTTGTAAATGCAAAGCAGTTCTATGCAGCCTTACTGGTATAATATCACTGCATATTTGTACCGTGAAATGTTCCTATTTTCCATTAATAAAAGTAATAACCCAATGGCACTTCTTGTAAAATCATGGACTGGAAAATACAGGCACAACTAAATTCATAGGATCACTTAAACTGTGCAATGTGTTTCAGGGATTGTGTTCATATGGTGCATAGAATTGGCTGTTTATATTACCTTGAGACCTCTTTTCTCTCCAAGGCTTTCCTGCATGCTATTGCCTGTTCTTGTTTTAGAATGGCTGCTTTGCTGTGCATTCTGAACCAAAGTTGCGTAGCAAAAGGAAACAATATGACGGGGATGGAAGAGGCTCGTTCCAAACAAATAGTATATTTTGGATCATTCGTTAAAATGCTCTATAGTTGGGTATATTGTTTAAAAGAGAAGGAAAGCTACTGAAGCAGTTTATTGCCAATAGATTAGCCACAATAGTGCAAGCTATAACACTATATTTATTCTGATGAATGCTTTACCATATCTCTAGAAGCTCTGTTTGTTTAGTATAGCAGCTGCCATATTAGCTTGGTGTGACATCACTTCCTACCTGAGTCTCTGCCTGCTCGGTCATAGCTCTGGGCTCAGATTACAGCAGGGAGGGGAGGAATGAGGGGGGAATAGGGTAGGGGAGCAAACAGAGCATGCTCAAGCCCGTGCCCTGGAGGTTTAAGATGAAAACAGGAAGTCTGATAAAGAAGCCTATGTGTAGACAATAGAAGGAAAGAAATGTTGCATTTCTTTTGACAGAAAACTCAGAGCAGCATTACTTTGAGGGTTTACTGGTGTATTTATATAGACCTTTCTCATAAAGGTTACTTAATTTTAGCCTTTCCGTCTCCTTTAAGTCAAGGGTGATCAAGAAAGTCAGGATCTGCATAGCAATCAAAGTTGAAAGGAGGATTTTGGTGATAAACTCTCATTTGCATGTGTTTGAGCGCATACAGCTCAAATTCTGAAGCATGCTACCCAGTGCCAATCTATATCTAGTAAGGCAGCTATAAACAGTGAGTTATAATATTTTTGTTTAATATGACGTGTGACTGGTTTGTGATACTATCTATAAAAGACTGACAGAGCCAATAACAAACTGAGAAGGGCTACCTATACCACAGATCTCTTTTCTGCTCTGTTGATTATTCTAGGCCTTCTTTGTTTAAAAAATAATAATTTTTCAAGTCACTGCCAGTTTATTTCATGCCCTCGTCCAATATCTGCTTTGCTAAACATAAAGAAGTCATAATTACATGACACAACTGAATGGCATTCATTGTATTTCCAGCCTCTCACAAGAGCCCAAAAGAGCTCTGCAAAGATCATTCTTTGCACTTGTTTAACACAAAGCATGATAATTAGCATGGTGGCTAATATTGTTGAAGGTAGATTTACACATGAAGAACCATTACTCGACAAATAGACTCTTACACCTCTGCAGAAAACACTTAGACTCTCTTAAAACATAGTAATTATTTAAATGCTCTGATTTTATGCTGCACACTGCGGGTCAGTCATTGCAATCCCATTAATATTTATGATGGGGTATTGGCTGTATTTATCTACACTTAGACGCCTACATGAATACTGATGCTTGTAGGAAAGAAAATTCTGTATTTATGACGCCCATAATGAATTCATATTTTGGACAAACAAATTCTTTGGAAGCAATACCTTAGCTTCCATGTTTTGATTTTACATCAGGTGTTGCTGAATATAGCTCCCAAGTTTAATGCTAGAGGCATTGGGAGATAGTAGTTGGTAACACCTAGAGGGCCACGGACTCCAGGGCTGGAAAATTAATCTGAAGATCGCTAGTCCAATGTTATGTTAATGTGGCCATAGACACACAGATAATATTGTACAAAAAGATTTTCCATATTCAATGGGTGTATGGTGCGAGATGAGCCGACCCATATTGGCAGAAGACTTGGATATCAGTCAACTATCGGGACAGCCAGAAAATTTTGATCGGGATCCTTTGAAGGCACCTGAGCATCGGCCATTGTTAGTGCTGCATCGTCAGATACAGGTAAAATTATATTATTTATATGTATATCTGACGATTCAGCTCTACACATGTGTTGAAATAAACAATCTTTCTTGGAAAGATCTTTTCCAGGAAATATCGTAATTGTAACACCTTAAATGATCCATCTCTCTCCAGAGAAAGCACATTTTGATTTTTTAATATGAAGCCAAAAAGGACCCCCTACATTTTCTGAGAACTGATGACTAAGCTTTGCCCGCTCTGGATAAGTCTATAGACAGAAAAAAATGAGGCTCATTAATAACATGTACAGGTATGGGACCTGTTATCCAGAATGCTTTGGACATTTCCCAGATAATGGATCTGTCCGTAATTTGGATCGTCACACCTTAAGTCTACTAGAAAATCATGTAAACATTAAACAAACCTAGTAGGCTCGTTTTACTTCTAATAAGGATTAATTATATAATCGTTGGGATCAAGTAAAAGGTACTGTTTTATTATTACAGAGAAAAAGGAAATCATTTAAAAAAATTTGGATTATTTGATTATAATGGCGTCTTTCCATAATTCTGAGCTTTCTGGATAATGGGTTACCTGGTAACGGATCCTATACCTGTACTGTTTTATTATTACAGAGAAAAAGCAAATCAGTTTTACAAACTTGGATTTTTTTTGGATAAAATAGAGTATTGCCTATAGATCCGGATAATGATCCCATACCTGTACAAACTGAACACAGCCAACACAATAGGGAGTATCAGCATAGAGAGCAAATAGAATTAAACACTGCAAACCAAACATCTTACTTTGTTGTTCATTATTTATAAAAACGATAATTTAATTATTGGCAATAAGATCTAACGGCTGGTTAAGAGAAATAAGACTAAGCTTAACAAAAGAATAACAGCATTGTTTTTTTACAATAAAAAAGTGATCAAGTACAAAAGAAACTATACTCACATTCTCTGGTATACTGGGCAATTCTTGAGAATCAGGCACTGTAAAATGGGAATGCTAGAGGGAAAATCAGATGTGTTTTAGTTAGTAAGAACAGTAACAATATCTGAAAGAGGAAACTGAGAGGAATGCATAATAGAAGAATGCAGCCAAGCCAAGAAAGAACTAACCAAAAACACTATTAAAAGAAATCAGACTCATGAAAAGGGAAAATTAAATGGGGACACGGTATGTTCTGTACCCAATACTCCAGTCAAGGCAAATGGCCTTACCCAATTCTCCAGTTCGCTGGTCTAAACAATTGGAGAGATGTTGCTTTACTTTGGCTGCATGTGACATCTGCTGATTTTCATTTAAACCAAAACAATATTAAAGAGGTAGTTCACCTTTCAGTTAAAAACACCTTGTTCTAAGCAAACTTTCCATTGGTAGTCGTGTTTTGTTTAATAAAGTTTCAATTATTTGCCTTCTCTTCTGCCTGGTTGTTGGGACTGAACGGCAAGAGCCCACAATATATCACTCTCCATACTATTCTCACCCCTCTCCTCATTCAACCGCTTTATCTTTATTCTAGTCTTTTCTTTGCATACTGTAATCTATTCTATTTACAGAATTTAGCCTCTTGGTTCCCATACACAAACAGGGAATGGCCATGAAATAGGCAAATGGTTAATAGCAAGAGGGCCCACCAGGAGGTTTTTCCAGTGTCATCAGCAGGAATGTCTGACACTGATCAGTGAGCTCTATAGCCAGAAAGTATTGCTCTGTGAGGATGCAAAGTGAAGCCTTCTGAAATCAGAAGGTATTTACTTGTCTCGTGCCATACACACAGCACTGCCTAGATACCAAAATAAGAGTTTTAATTCTCCCGTAAGGCACCATGGGCGGAGAAGATACAATTTATTGCTACCTTCTACGGAGGACCACACCTATTCACCATTCAGTCTGTAATTTAAACCACTGCCTGATTGCTATGGTAAATTTGACCCTTGCAACCAGCTGATGAAATTCTCACAAATGAGAATGTTTAACCCAAGTAGTGCATCTGCTTTATGGAAAAGTTTTTTTGGTGATAATAGCAAAGGGGTCCTGCTATTATATATTCGCTGCTGTATATGTATATATGTTGGCGCTATATAAATACATGTTAATAATATATATATATATATATATATATATATATATAAATATATATATATATATATATATATATATATATATATATATATATATATATATATATATATATATATATACATACTGTCTAGCTGACGTTTCTGGGTACTTAAGATATGAAACATGTTTATGAAGTGGAGTATTTTATGAAGTGGAGTATTAGCAAACAGACATACAGTAAGGTTGGATTTACCAGAGTAACCAAAAACAGACAGTGTTATGTAGCAGGGACAATGAATGAGACAAAGTTGTTACTTGAATTCTATATTTCTGCATTAATTCACAAGTTACTAACAGGGACAACCCTGGCCACCCTGAGACAGCTTGCTGCTGCCTAAAACAACTAGCCAGTGGCGTAACTACAGAGGAAGCTGACATTGCGGCTGCAGGGTGGTCCAGGAAGCATAGGGGCCCATGAGGCCTTAATTCGTATTAAGTTTCAATTAATATTGGTAAAACAAATCAACTTCGAAACATTTTGGGGGCCTGAAAAATAATTTGCTGTGGGGCCCAGTAATAATTAGTTACGCCACTGCAACTAGCCTCATTGGTAAAGCGCCCCTGGTTACAAACACAGGAAAGGAGGGGTCAGTCGATTCTGCTGTGATACATATAGCATCCAATAAAAAAGTATTTCTTTATACCTCTCAGATTCAGAAAGCAATTTAACCAAGTGATAAATAACAAACAATAACAAAAGTTTCCAGCAGATAAAATGGTTAGACAGAAGCCATATGTATGAGCATAACCGGCAGCACAAAGTTTAATTGATTTCATACGCAGTGGTTTGAATATGACAGAACATCACAAACATCAAACACAGATCAAAATGTTGAGGAAGAAAAAAAGGCAGCTCAGTGCCCCTAGTGATACTGGGACTTTCTGAATAGCTCATATGCCAGAAGACACCCAAACAAAATAGTCCTTGGGCTGTTTCTTTGAAATTAGTTTCTACTTGACTACTTGTGAAGAGGCTGTCAGCATTCCTCCATGCCACTGCCCTGAAAGAGAGGCCAAGGTAAGCCAGAACACCAGCAGGCAGAAAGGCAGCTTGTCCTGCAGGTTACAGAAAACTACTTGTCACATGGGATGGTCATGTTCTTTGCCAGCTGGTGACTTATCAAAGCCAAACAGATGAAACTTGTCAGCTACTGTTAAAGAGATGAGTGTTAAGCACTAGTGGTTTCAGGCTTTTTAAAAATAGGGATTAACCCAACGACCAGTAAAACCTTACATTCCAGGGAACCCAATGAACAAAACTGCAAAATATAGAAGATTGGGTATGTGATCAATGATAGCACCAAGAGACTTAAAGGAGAAGGAAAGCTACTGAAGCAGTTTATTGCCAATAGATTAGCCACAATAGTGCAAGCTAAACACTACCCCCATGTGTAATATAAGGCACTATGTTTGCCTAGGAGCAGTAACCCATGACAACCAATAAGATTCTTGCATTTAAACAGGTGACTAGTAAATGCTACCTGCTGATTGGTTGGTATGGGTTACTGCCCCAGGGCAAACTTGGTGCCTTTTATTACATAACCCCATATATTTGTTCTGCAGAATGCTCTCAATACCTGAGTAAACAGCTCTAGAAGTTCTCTCTGTTTAGGATAGCAGCTGCTATCTCTGCTTACTCATAGCCCTGGGCTCAAATTACAGCAGGGAGGGGGGCAAAGGGAGGGAAAGAGGAGCAAACTGAGCATGCTCAAGCCCTAGCCCTGGAGGTTTATGCTAACACAGGAAGTCTGATACAGAAGTCCACGTGTACACAATAGAAGGAAAGAAATGAGGTGGTTCTTTTGACAGAGGACTCAGAGCAGCATTACTTTGAGAGTTTAATGGTGTATTTATATAGACCTTTCTGATAAAGCTTAGTTAATTTTAGCCTTGCACCTGCAAACATTTGCTGTATCTTTGTATCTGTTTATATCTATTTATATCTTTATACAGCCTTAATAAAATAATAATTGAACACAAAAGGTGTTTTCGGGGGGTTGAGAACTAGGTATAAGTACCCCATTGTGTCTCCTACTGATTACTGTCATAAGCTTGAACCCAGAAACTGGAAGGCCAGTCTCAATCAAATTACATGCCTGCAATTTGTAGCAAGTAAACGATTAAATTAGTAATGTTCCATAAATGTGGCTCATACTGATAATGTATTTTAGCACTGTGAAACAATAGAGTTTATTTTAGTGCTGTTTTTTTTCCTCATGAGCTCCAACAGTTTGATATACAAAGAGGTTTCATAACATGAAATGTCATGATCTGTCAACATCCACATGTGTCAGTAATTATTTCTAACCATTCAAACAATAAACATAGACATATTTTGTTCCTTACCCTGGGACTTTTATTGCGTCTTCTTCTTCTGCACTCCCTCATATTGTATCTTGGTTTCCTTTTGTTTTCTTATCTACATATTATTAAACATTGTGTTCTGAATCTTTTCATTTTAAACTGCTCACTAACCATTGATAATGTGGAAATTAGATCTTGATAAGACTGAATAGTGGAATAATGTTAGTTAAAGCTGCATGTGTTTCAAAACACATGCAGTCTTTTGATTATTAAAGGACAAGGAAAGTTAAACTAAAGAAGTAGCTAGAAATGTTGTACATTATGTTTTGTGCTTCTGTACCAGCCCAAGGCAACCACAGCCCTTTAACAGTAAAGATCTGTGTCTCCAAAGATTCCCCAGTAGCTCCCCATCTTCTTTTCTGCTGATTCACTGCACATGCTCTAAGCTGCTGCCACTTACTGAGCTTAGGGACCCACTCACAATATACAGTAAACATAGAATATAAATGCCACAATATAAGGTTGCTTAGCAATTAATACAGATAATTGCTACATGGCAGCACAGAAATCAGTGCAATTAGCATCAGAATTTAATAATCAGCCCTGTTTGATAATTTGCAACGACCCCAAAGATTAGCTTCTCAACAGCTGAGCCCACTGAGCATGTGAGTGTTGCAGACACTTTCCATGATGGTGACCCCCTGTAACAAGTTTGAAGTCCTGGATCATTGCTGCTATTGAGATGCTGAAACTTTAGGCCGGTGCAATAAGTGCAGTATATAAAACACTGCATTTTTAGCCCTATTCATTTTTAGGGTTTAGTTCTCCTTTAAAGTAAAGATTGAGGCTACAACCTCCTTCAATATGAAGTTGTGTGGGGCTCCTGGCTCAGGGCGCAGGAGGGAGCTACTACCTAGTGTATAGCTTATTTCTTGTATATTGCATTTCTATCCCTGTTGTAATTCAACTGACGTGATAACCTGTGTCCATGAATGTAAAAATGTGGAATGTTTTACCCGTGTCTTGTATCTGTTTACTTGCTTTTCAATAAAAACCTTCTTGAGCAAAAAAAAAAGATTGAGGCTGGTTCCAGTAATACTGGATCAAATACATGGTCCGGTTTTATCTCATGAATGGGTTTAAGAGATAATGGGGTGACTTCGGAATGCAGCTCAACAAAACTTTTCAGCCAATGCCAAAAGTATAAGGACATGGAATAGCGTAACTAACTTAAATAGGGTTTTAACAACAGCCAGATAGCATGTTTAGTTGCAGGCTTGCAATAGGTATACAGGTATCCAGAATGGAGACCTTGAGTCTTTCGGATAAGGGATTTTTTCGTATTTTATATCTCCATACTTTATGTCTATTCAAAAATCTGCCCATGTATGGCCACCTTTACTCCAATTATCACATGTAACCCTATTTGTTATTGTACTGGCATGTTTTATTCTACTCTGTATGTATCTTACACCTTAGTCACAATCCCACAGTGGGAGAAAGTGTAAGAGATGGGATAGGTTTTCTTACTGCTAAACATTGCACCTATCAACCTTTTAAATATTTTACATCTATATCTTCCCTATTATTTCTCACCTCTGATGCTCATTCTTTTTGTGTTTCATGTATCACATTATATTGCTGCCATCTACTTCTTTGACCAACCTCACACTTTCTTGCACTCTTAGTTTCTTTCCTCGAACACCCCTCCATCATTTGCAAAATCCCATAAATAATCCCAATGTCCATGCTGTCCCGAACAGGGCCAGAACTAGGGGTAGGCAGAAGAGGCACCTGCCTAGGGCGCAATGATGTGGGGGCGCTGGGCAGGTACCTGTTCAAAGGTTTTCTGCCTACCCATAGTCCGGTTTGATCCCCTGCTGCTCTTGCTTCCCACCTCTCCCCACCCTCCATCACTCCCCTGCCCTTCCCCTTGGTTGCTCTCCCCTCCCTTCTCTTCTTATGGCGCATGTGCACACGGGTGGTATGGCACCCTGTCGGCTTGACCCAGCCCTGGTCTCTAAGCTCTTTTGTTATCATCCTCCCCGGCCTAACGCTCTACTCTGATTTTCTCAGGGGTGTTCCCTTCCATGAGCCAAGGTGAAAACCTTGCTTCAGGCAGCATTGTTCATGCCCCGCGCCCCCCCTGGACCAGGACAGGGCCGGCATTACAATGACTACCCCAGGGCAGCTAAGGGGCCAGAATCACCCCTTGATTCTCCCACATATTCATCTAATGGTAAGATTCTTGGTCATAATTCCTATAAATTTAAATCAAGTTTCTAAACCAGGAAAACTTTGCAGTCTTCTTGTCCTTTTCTCCATTGCTAAAAAGACCATGACCACTCATCTAAATACCTGTCCTTGATTATGTTATTTAAAAATGTTTACTTAATCTCACCCTCTCTAATGAAAGCTATAGCCCCTTTATTCATTTTCCTCACTTAACTGATATATTGCCCTACCATTTAAAACATTCACTCCATTGAAAAACCCTCCCATGTCTCCTCCAATTTATGTAACCTCCATCCCACATCTTTGCATTTCCTTATCTCAAAGCTCTTCTGAATGCTAGTATATAACCAACTGACCCTGTCTCTCTCTCTGATGATGGTTTGCTTGACCCCTACAATCTGTTTTTTGTCCACATTCCACTGAAACTGCTCTAACACAACTCACCAATGACCTGCTAATAGCAAAAATGCCTTCTCCTTAACAACGCTGCTTCCTCTTTAGCAACTTCACCCCCCCAATCCCCAAAGTATGCTGCTGTTCTTATATTGAGCTTTTGCCATGCTATAGTCTTCAGGGTAACATTTCAACTACTCACACATTTGAAGCAATTCACAACTCTGTCACAACCACCTATAAACCAATAGCTCATTACATACTTCTAATAATATTCTCCTGAATACCTTAATCATTATCTTTTCAAATTCTAGACTTTGGTAGAATTGCATCCCTTTTAAATTCTCTTCTATTTGCTATCAGACCTTCTCCCACGGAGATCTCTGTTCGCTGAGATTCTGATTTATTTGCAATTTTGCTGTATTTGTTAATTATGCACCTTAGCCTTGACATAATAACTTCATAAGTATTTAACATGCCACTTAATATGACCCAAGATAATTTAAATGGTATTAAGTGGCATATTAAAGAATCTTACCAAACCAAAATATATATTTAAGTAAATATTGCCCTTTTGCATCCTTTGCCTTGAGCCCCCATTTTAGGATATTCTCTGTGCCACCTCTGTGTCACCTCAGACCTGACCAGAAATACTGCAGCTCTAACTGTAACAGGAAGAAGTGTGGAAGCAAAACACAGAACTCTGTCTGTTAATTGGCTCATGTGACCAAATGTAATATGTATGGTTTATTTGTGTGCACAGTGAATCCCAGGATCCCAGGGGACGGCCCTTAGTTCTTAAAATGGCAATTTTCTATTTAGGATTACCCAGTGGCACACACTAATGAAGTATATAATTATGCAAATGGTTTATTTACATGATCAGTATACTAGGGTATGGTTTTCCTTTAATGTTTACACACTCAACCTGGAACCAAATTATGTGTGCACTTCACACGGGTTATTTTATCTGCTGCAAAGTGCATAATGCAATCTGCCCCCTGGATGGTTGCGCTGCCTGAATGAACACTAAAGGTGGCCATACACGGATAGATCCGCTCGTTTGGCGATGTCGCCAAATGAGCGGATCTCCCTCCGATATGCCCACCTTGAGGTGGGCAATATCGGGCTGATCCGATCGTGGGCCCTAGGGCCCAACGATCGGATCCTTCACGTTCGCAAACGGGCGGTCGGATCGCGGGACCGCATCAACGAACAGATGCGGCCGCGATCCGACGGGATTTTTAACCCCATCCAATCGAGATCTGGCCGACTTTCGGCCAGATCTCGATCGGGGAAGCCCGTCGGGGGCCCCCACACACGGGCCAATAAGCTGCCGACTCGGTCTGTCGGCAGCTTTTATCGGCCCGTGTATGGCCACCTTAAGGCACACACTCCCCATAGAGTTCCTACCCTTCTGCCCAGGGGAATAGTAATGTAACGCCTATAGTAATTGGATTTGTATATTAAAGGAGAAGGAAAGGTTAAGACTAAGTAAGCCTTATCAGAAAGGTCCATTTAAATATACCAGTAAACCCTCAAAGTAATGCTGCTCTGAGTCCCCTGTCAAAAGAAACACAGCATTTCCCCCCCCCCTTCTCTGCTGTAATCTGAGTCCAGAGCAGGGAGAGATTCAGGCAGGAAGTGATGTCACACCAAGCTAATACTGCAGCTCCTATCCTAAACAAACAGAGAGATTCTAGAGATTTTTACTCAGGTATGGTAAAACATTCTACAGAATAAATATGGTGTTCTAGCTTGCACTATTGCAGCTAATCTATTGGCAATAAAATGCCTCCGTAGCTTTCCTTCTCCTTTAACTGTCTATACTAAATATTCACTGTTCACAGTTTTTGGGTTGTCAAGTAAACAAATATTTTTCAATTCCTGTAAAAGGCAATCCCATTACAATGACTGAAAGGTTGGCACTAGTAGATAGTCAATGATCTATTCAGTAGGCTATACCCACAAATACCAGGTCCATCTATAGGCAGGTAGAGGCTAGCTGCAGAAAAATATTTTGTATAATGGAAGAAGCATTAGAGAGTTAATCAGAACATTGTCTTACCACACTCAGGTGCATAGGCGTTCCAGGTTCTGGAATTGGATGTCCATGAAGAGTTTTAAGGAGTTCATTGCGTTGGGAGTCCTAGAAAAATGTAGATCAATTAAATTACACAGACAGAATTGTCTTGACTTTGACATTTGTCAATAGTTTTGGTCTTGGAGATTTCTCTCCTAGGTTCATGACGTTGCCTGGCCTCTTCATGACAGATGCAGTACCAGTGTTTACAGCGGACAGAATGATGTATTACTTTTTTATTTTATGTAACTTTACTCTTCGTCCTCCCTGTCCTAAGTCCTTGTATACTTTATGACAAGTCAGTGTTAGACCAGTGTACTTCAGCCTGAAGAAAGGGGGTAAGACACAGTTTTTGTCCAAGAATCAACTACAGTTATAAATGTCATTGTATTACTTTCTTTATACCAGTAAGCTGCTTCTTATATGTTCATAGAAGCCAAACAAAACGGCATGTTAGTCTAGCCAAAGCAAATTTAAAAGTGACATTATTTTGTTTTCATGTGTTATAATACATTGCTTCCTTTAAACCTCAATATTTACACTGGATAATAAAAAGAAAAAAGGGTACAATGACATAATGAATTCAGCCCCTTCCTTCTACTTTTAGTATGCAAGTGGTGATTTATACTGTACAGGTATGGGATCCGTTACTTATGAAAAATGTCAGTGCATTTAAAGTTATTTGTAAAAACAATTGCAATTGAAAGCAGCATTTCAATAACACCGGGTTATTACTTTTTAAACAATGTTGCAAAAGTCTCAGGTCTGTTAATCAGCTGCCTTGTCTTACATTGTTTCAAAAGTCTTAGGGCATGGACACACATGCAGATCTTAATCGCATTATCAGAAAGGTTTGCGCCACAGTTTTTAAAGAAAGCCGACCGTCCCGTAGATAGGCTTAGCGGTGTAAGCTTAAGCTAAGGCACAATAAAGCTAACGTATACGCAGCGTTAAGCTTTTTCAAAAACCGTGGCGCTGAAGACGCGGCTAAGATCAGCATGTGTGTCCGTGCCCTTAGTCATCAGGCCAGAGAACAGAGGGACAAACAACCACTGCTTTAAATACCATTACATATACAAATAAATTAAAAATCATAGACAATTTGTAAGAAATGTATATTGCATAGAATTAGGTTTTCTTTTATTAGGCACATTTTTATTTTGGGTTTGACTTGCTCTTTAAATAGGCTCTGTTCTGATTTCAAGTCTTGATTTCAGGGGATAAATGTAATATCATTTCAAACAAGCATTAAACAGCAAATGTAGTCTGGCTCACAATGATTGATCCTTTTCTGCATAGGTAGAAAGACCATGTAAGAAAGAACTATGTACAGTATGGGACCAGTTATCTTGAATTTTCTAGTAGACTTAAGGTATAACCCAAATTACTGAAAGACCCATTATCCGGAATTACCCAGGTCTCGAACATTTTGTATAACAGGTCCCATACCTGTACACAAAAGCAATCAACATTATGTATAGCAAAGTGGAGCAACTAACTGTGCACTAGTGAGAACAGTGAAGAATTATAGAAATTCTGTAAGCATTTTAAGGAATAACTGGATCCTGGGTGGCATGTGTTACTTCTATCCACATAAATCAATTAGAAACAAAGTATAACATATTTTTCTGGTAGTACCTGATTTTTCGAGGAGTATTCTGCCAAGATGTTCAGCAGTTTGTAAAACGCTTCAAACCATGGGAGGTAGCTGGAAACAAGCAGACAGATAGCAGCAAAATAAATATTGAGGCTCTGTCTATAACCAGTCTCTTACATGCAGTGGGCAAATAAACTTAACCATTTAATGGGGGTTTTTCTATGCCCTACAAATAATGTAAATGGTTCAACAGTGAATACACCCCAAGTTTTAATTTGTGTTACAAAAGGGTTACATTTGTCTACGTGTCATATTACAATGAGCATTCAGTAATTTGGCAAAAATTAGGGATGCACCAAATCCACTATTTTGGATTCGGCTGAACCCCCGAATCCTTTGGGGGTTCGGCAGAATACCAAACCGAATCCTAATTTGCATATGCAAATTAGGGGTTGGAAGGGGAACATTTTTTTTACTTCCTTGTTTTGAGACAAAAAGTCATGCAATTTCCCTCCCCGTCCCTAATTTGCTTACGCAAATTAGGATTTAGATTCAGTTTGGCCGGGCAGAAGGATTCGGCCGAATCCTGAACCGAATCCTGGATTTGGTGCATCCCTAGCAAAAATCACTGTTTTTTTGCACATACAGCGTATGCCTATATTCTCACATATGACATTTTGGTTAGTTGTACAGGTATGGGATCCGTTATCCGGAAACCCGTTATCCAGAAAGCTTACGAAATGGCTATCTCCCACAGACTCCATTTTATTTAAATAACCAAATTTTAAAAAGTTATTTCTTTTTTCTCTGTAATAATAAAACAGTGCCTTGTACTTGATCCAAATTAAGATATACTGTAATTAATCCTTATTGGAAGCAAAAACCATCTTATTGGGTTTATTTAATGTTTACATAATGTTCTAGTAGACTTAAGGTATGAAGATCAAAATTACGGGAAGATCAGTTATCCGGAAGACCCGAGCATTCTGGATAACATGTCCCATACCTGTACATATATATATATTCCGTGGCCCTAATTGAGGCTCCAAACACGACACGCTTCAGGCACAATGATATTCTTAAATTACCTTGGGCAAATTACTGCATTTGTTGCAGGCTTTAACATTGCTGTAGTGGCAGGGAATATGGGAGGCTGCTCTTAGACTAGCAAAAGCAGACAAACTAAACAATGGAAGGTAGCCTGAAAACGCTCTGGCTGTTGGGCTGCATAGGCTGCCATTTTAGTCCCTCCAAACTAAGTTAGCAGTTTAGTGGTCCATCATCATTTATTTAGCAAAGTCCTTCATGAATGCTGATGGGCCTGAAAACAGGCATGAAAACCTCATTGGACAAGGACCTCATTGGTGATTTGATCAATTCTCATCGAACAATTCTCTATAGGACCCACTGTAAAATACAATCACTGGCCCCAAGTCAACAATGTTATCAGTCTATGTCACAGTGTGTGCAAAATATGAAAGTATGTGGCCAGCTTAAGTTTATGACACCTGGGCTTTTTGAAGTGGCACAGTACTCAAGCATAGGACAGCAGGAGTCAACCCACTTGCATGGCAAACACTGCCTGAGGCAGACAAGGAAGGCCACAAAACGCTAAGGTGCAGAAACAAGTCTTCACTGTTTTCAGTTTGAGCACTGCGGTGGTCAATACACATTGTTAAAGGGATGGTTCACCTTTAAGGTAACTTTTATTATGTTATAGAATGGTCAATTCTAAGCAACTTTCAATTGGTTTTCATTTTTATTTTTTTATAGTTTTATTTGTTATTTGCCTTTTTCTCCTGACACTTTGCAGCTTTCAAATGGGCGTCCCTGACGCCCTTCTAAAAAACAAATTCTCTGTAAGGCTACAAATGTATTGTTACTGTTACTTTTTATTACTGACCCTTCTATTCATATTCCAGTCTCTTATTCAAATCAATGCATGGTTGCTAAGGTAATTTGGACCCTAGTTAAAAGATTGCTTAAGATGCAAAGTGAAGAGCTGCTGAATAAAAAACTAACTCAAAAACCTTCAATAATAAAAAATGGAAACCAATTGCTAATTGTCTCGGAATATAACTCTCTACGTCATACTAAAAGTTATCTCAGAGATGAACAACCCTTTTACTATGAGAGATATATGCAGTGTCGGACTGAGATGCCAGGGTCCCACCAGAAAACCTTAGACTGTGTGCCCACTTTCCAATCTATTATACCTCCTCTCCTCACTCAACCTCTTTGTTCTCCTAGTCTTTGATCTGTACTTATTACACTTTAGTCTTCCATTATTATGCCTCTTTTTTCCCATAATGAAATAGGGAATGGGCGTGAAGTAGGCCAAATGGTTAGAAGCAAGAAGGTCCACTGACACTTGGGAGTTTTCCTGATATCCTGGTGGGCCAGTCCAACACTGGATATACACTTGCATAGTTTTCATGTGCCTTAAATGTCCTAAGACAGCAGAATGGGTATACAAAACCTAAAAGCTGATTTCATTAAAAGTAATGAGATGTTCATCTTGGGTCTTCTTGAGATATCTAGCAACTTAAACATTTAAATAATTTATCCAAACCAGTTCCACTTTAAAACTTTCGTAATCATACACATACATTTTTACAAACTGCTCATGTGGGGTAAAAAAATGTTTCATAATTATTTCCAATTCGAATCTATACACATAAAGTCAGTAGATATTGCAGAATTTTTCCTTTGCCTTGTCTTTCATCATCAGTTGGTACCAATGGCAGCATATTGACTAGAGCTGCATATGAAAAGCATCCAGGCTTTTGCCACCTCTCCTAATTAGAGCTGATCTGTAAAAAACTTAATAGGGTGCCGTTCAGCGTCTTTTTGCCATCTTATTAGAATGTAAAAGTTTTGGCAATGTCATTGCGCTGAGCTCCAGTTATAATACATACATGGTTATTTTAATGGAATCTGTCAGTGAAAATAAGCGTTTACATAATATGACCTTAAATGATGCTACAAATTCAGTAACATTTAATTCAGCAAAATTTAAAAATAAACAATCTTCTCAACAGGCCCTCTCAGTCCATTATGTGAAATTTCCTAATAAAAATGCTTATATCTTCAGCAGCATTTTGTGCATACCCTTGCAGCCTTCTCATGCAGTGAAATAGCAGCAAAGGCACCCCACAGTCCCAGTCAGTCACAAATGTGAAGCACAAAGACTATATCTTGTGATATAGCTGGATAGATTTTAAAGCTTTTACATGATAGGACTCCATCCTGCCAACTGTAAAGGAATCTGTGCCCCCATGGTTACTAACTGTGCCGTGTGCCGTAATAAATGAAGTGCTAAGCAATTTACGTGACAGATGAGTGAGCGGCACTAATGTTTGTCTGAAACCTGCAAGTTATACTGTAAAATTTAAGTAGCTTATCAAAATACACTGATAAGCAACTTAACTTTTCATATTATATGACAGCATTATCGCTTCTGCTAATACATTTCAATCAGCCAAGGCTGCTGCTTGCTGGATATTACAAAGTGGAAAACGATTACCAGTTTAAACAACGTTTATGTAGCAGTGGCTGTGTAAACATTCAGAGAGGGATTAGGCAGCAGAAAGGTCCTTTCTTATAAACAAACTTCCCCGGAGTTGGAGCAGCTGAAGGAGTACCAAGAAATCCGTGGACTCTGAGAGCCAGATTAAGGACCTTTCAGTAAACAGAAGGATTACACGGCCCTTATCACTAGAAGCCCCTTCTAGTTAGCTGAACAGTGAGAGAAGGAAGGGATTTTGCTCAGTAAAAAAGAAACGATTCTGGCCAGCTGGAAAATGTCTTTAAACATATTTTCCTAGCAGGGCCAGGATTATACCAAGGATCCAAAAGTACTAATCAAGAGGTAGCCCTTCACCTACACAAACTAACTAAAGGGAAAATACAAAAATGAAACAAAAATGCCCAACACTTTTTATTAGAGAAAGAATGAAAATTAGTAAAAAAAAGTAAAGAAGATTGTCTACACTTAAACGCAATGGTTTTTATAATAATAAACATGAAGTAGCATAAAAAATTACACAAATAACTGCTTTAAAAAAAAAAAGACAATACAGAAAGAGAGCACTAAAGTATAATTTTATTTACATTAGAGCCAGTGCCAGGCAAGCCCGGCTAGGCCCCCTAGACTGCCTGGCCAGTAGGAGCACACAACAGGCACACACGCACGTGTGAAAAAACGAGAAACCGTGTTTATAAAGTTGTATAATGAAATTTTTTAAAACAGGTGTTAAAGGTAGAAAAGGTCATGCAAAACCCAACGTTGTTTGACGCACATTTCAGATCAGACTTGTCATTCAACCCCTCACAAGTGTGCATTGTAACGTGCAGTGCAGTGGATTCTGGGACTTGAAGTCACTCTGTTTTCCTTAGTAAGTGTTGCACTCGGGAAAGTAGAGGGAATTCAAGTCCCAGGATTCATCACTTGATTGAGTTAAATGGTCCCTACGAGTCAGAGGCAGAGTAAAATGTATTTAAAAAAAGTACAGATTTTTGCTAATTCACACTGTAGTTAGGCCCAAGAGCTAGAAAGAGTTGCATGTATAGAGATTCATGCATACCTCCCAACATTTTGGAAATAGAAAGAGGGACAAAAAGATTTGCCACACTCTGAATTCTTTGACCATTTTTGTGGCCACACCCCCTAATTGCCATGTTCATGTTACAATATTTGGCAGGTTATGAAAATGTTAACACATTTCTGTGGTTTTTATGTGTTATCACAATTTTGCAAATGAAAGTGAATTTACCTTAAAGCTGCAAGTCACAGTTTCCCCAAGAGACTTGCTTATCTTAAATTGTTACAATTGTTTCTTTGCTTATCTTAAATTGTTACAAATGTATCTAAGTGCACCTGCCATCTATTCTGGGCTCTCAAAAGACAATTAAGTTAGAAACTATGTATCTTTTTTTCTGGCTGTTTAATGCAGGAGATCAAAGAGAAAGTTGGGACATTTCAGTAACAATACGGGACTGCGGGTTGAGTTGTCCCAGGAACTGTTCCGTGGAAAACGGGACAGTTAAGAGGTATGGTTCGTGCAAACAATGAATCTGTGTATACATGAAGGAATAAAAGTCAGTAACGTGACTATATGCTGCGGGGCCCGAGTGCAGGCAGCACAGCCCGGCCCGTCCTCCTTCGATTTCACAGCAGTTTCGCTAGCATGTGAGGGGGTGCGGGCCCTGGTGATTGATGGTCAGAGGCAGGTATATCAATGAGTTGTCTCTATTGTGTTTTTTTTTTAAGCCACTTAGTGTAGAGCCTGCATTCTGCATATGGTTTTTTAGGTTTTTGTGCACACAGCAACCTACCTAAAATGCAAGAACATGTCCTTATGCTTCTCTAACAATGCTGGTTTATAGCTTTCAATACATGGGCAAAGTGAATGCAACTTTTAAATTTTCTGAGCAATGAAATCCCTAATAAAGAATCCATACTTTGAACCCTAATGCAGTCTAGATGCAGTTCATAGGGTAGGTCAAATGATGGCAGTGTTGAGGTGTATTAGGATGTGATTTGCTTTAATTGCCCAGTGTTTTCCTAATCAAAAGCTGAACAACTTCTGACAGAGATGAAAAAGTTTCCATGGCTTATTTACTCTTTAGCGACCAAGCTGGAAGGAGCTTTGCAAACAGAAAGCCATAAAGGAAAATGCACCTACTGGGGAAAACTGTCCACGGTCAACTGCATTATCCCGTGGGAAATCTCACATAGATTGGAGAATAATGAAGGGAGCTTTAAGCTGTGAATTAAGATTTCCGGTGGTGGAATCCTTCAAACTATTACACACATTCATGTGCATTTGAGGTATACAGTTGACGTGTAGAGTAGTATTCCTTATATTATTCGGGTGAACAAAGACACGCACACACACACAGGGATACCAGAAAAACTGCAGGTGGGCCCAGGTGTCAGTGGACCCTCCTACTTCCAACCATTTGGCCTCTTTCCTGGCTATCCCCTCTTTCTAGGCTAACTAGATGGAATAATTTATTATAGTTTGTAAAGAAAAAAAGACTAGGAGAATAGAGGTTGAGTGAGGAGAGGAAGATTAATAGTACTGAGAGTGGGTTCCTGGTCTAAGGTTTTTGGGTGTGTGTATATATATATATATATATATATATATATATATATATAGTTAGCAGTTACAGCTATATAGATATGCGGCAAATATGTTACTCAGAGCTGGAGTTGGGAGTTGTAAACCTTCATCTAAATTCTGATGCACTAACAAACTGTATAGTTTAATAAACACACTACAGGAAGAAATCGGGTAAGGAATGTATTACTACAAAAAAAATTTTTAAACTGTGTCTCTGTTTGCTTGCTACAAAAAAAGATGCATAAAATGCATGCTGCATGATAAAATAACTGCTGGGATGAAGTCACACACAAACTTTGTATGTTTTATCTTTGCAAAATCCAATCAAGTCTTTCCAGCAGGGTGAGAAGACCTCCAGCCTGGCTCCTTAAACCCAAACACACTGTCTTCTCCAGTTTTGGCAGCTCAGCCAGTAGCCCTGCTGGGGGATTTATAGCATATGACTTGCTTATATTTAATTTGTAACCAAAAACTTCCCCTTCCTGTTAGCTACCTTAGAGCGTCTGATTAACTCTTGTTTTAACAGGTCAGGGGTTAAACAAAGGAAGGGAAGCAGTGGGTGCTGAGAATGGCCAGAACTTGCATCTCAATAGAGCCTGTGCAAGGAACATTAAAAATAAGCGATAGGCTAAAGATTGCTCAAGACAGTTGAAGTTCAAAGGATCAAGGAAACATAAATCACAGCAGAATGCAAATACGAGGAGGGACCCTGGCAAGCTGCCTTGCACTCCGGATCTGCTCCCAGTTATGGCACTCATATGTTTGCCTTCTAATATAAAATGACACTTTTACAGCTAAAAGTTACATAAAGGGTAAAAAAAAACTTGTGGCCTGAAGTGCTAGAATTAAACAGTGTAGAGCTGCAAGAAATGAAGCAAAATGAAGCAAAACTCAATATGGTGTCTTTGTTAGGAGGAAATTTATTTATCTTTATTTATTGAGATTCTGACTATTATATAAATTTTGACTAAACGTTCCCACAGATATATAGAGAAAATATAGCCTGAAAACAAACCACAAGTGTAATATGCTAATTTTAATGGGTGTGTTGTTTTAATTGTACTCACTATATAAGACAGAGAGCCAGGAACAGACTCCACCTCTGATGAAGTGCCAAAGAGAGGCACGAAACGCGTCAGGTGACTAGACACGCTATGGTTTAGTTGAACAGTCTCAGGAGAATGCCTGTCTGTGTTTTTAAAGATGCTTGGAAATAAAGACTTTTTTTTATCTTAATATCCCGTGGTTGGCTCCAGTCTATCTATTGCTTTCTAGGAGGAAATTAAAGCAGTTTAATTTTTTAAATGGGATATCTTAGTTTCCTACAATTTACAGTGGGGCTGATTTATTCAAAGGAAGGCTGATACTGACAAAAAACTACTTTAAATTATATATATATATATATATATATATATATATATATATATATATATATATATATATATATATATTTATATATATATAAACACACACACATTAGAATGCAGCTCATCCTTTTTTATTGGGTGCACATAGGTGTGGCTTGTAATATATACTAACCGGGCTGGGGGTAGGCAGAAGAGGCAGCTGCCTAGGGCGCAATGATTGGGGGCACTGGGCAGTTACCTCTTTTGCCTACCCCTAGATTGGTCCCGGCACTGGACTTGCAACCTTGTTGCTGGGGCGTATGTACATGTGAACACTGCTGCCGCTCATGCGCACAAGACAAAGATGGGGGGTGAACTGGCCGGCTGGGCTGCCTAGGCCGCCTAGTCGGCAAGACCCACCTCTGCATACTACACACTTAACCCCAGCACTTCAATATATAGCTCCCAGGGCAAACTTATTTTTGCACAACATAAAGGTAACATTTTGTAAAAAGAGACACTTTTACTTACACAGTTTGTACAAAGTATGCATAAGCTGATGCACCCTGTCAAGGCAGTGGTCATGCATCAGTCCTAACTAAGTGAAAAAAGAGAATATTATCTTTGGGGGGAGAAAGACCATACATTATATACTTTATTTACTGTAGTCATAAAAATAAAATACTGCAGTGGGTAAAATATGTTTCCTTTTTTTTCCTCATTTTTATAACAATTCATTACAATCACATTGTCACCAAAGTCTGCATCTGTCTGCATTCTGTCACCAAAATGCAAGTTTAGTAGAAACAAAAAATACAAGGGGACCTGGAAAGTGATATAAAAGAAATATTGGGTAAATAAGAAGAAACAAGAGAGAAAGAAAGGGGTAGAAATGAAATGCATAGGTGAGGGTGGAAAGCCGAATTAATGATGTCAAATGAAGAGAGGAATAGAGTAGGGACAGGATTGACACCAGTAAGAGAATAAATACAAAATGAAAAATGGTTAACATGTGAGACAAGAATAGGGGGTCCATCCTGAGAAAATGTACCGGTATCTGCGCTGCAGCTACTGCTGTCTCTAATGCCACACTGCGATGTTTAAAAGTGCAGGCAGTGTTGTCAGTGTTTTCAAATCAGCAGTATGATAAGCATGTTAACTAGTACAGACATGGGATCTGTTATCCGGAAACCTGTATTACGGAAAGGCCGTCGTACCATAGACTCCATTATAATCAAATTTTTAAAAATTATTTTCTTTTTCTCTGTAATAATAAAACAGTAGCTTGTACTTGATTCCAATTAAAATATAATGAATCCCTACTGGAAGCAAAACCAGCCTATTGGGTTAATTTAATGTTTACATGATTTTATAGTAGACTTAAGGTATGAGAACCCAATTACAGAAAGATCTGTTATGCGGAAAACCCCATGTCCCGACCATTCTGGATAACAGGTCCCATACCTGTACTAGTACTAGTGCCAAGATGTTGGAATTAAAACTAATGCATTAAGTGAATTCAATAAAGGGAAAGCAGAATCCACTGGGTTTGTGCACTGCATTCCACTCACTGCATATATTACAATGCTGTACTGCGGCGTCCCTTATGTACTCAATGTACTACAGCACACAGCAGCTATTTAACAGTGGGACACTGCAAACATTAGTAAGTCTAACATCTTGAACACATTTGTAGTTACATATTATCACTTACTACTATTGTGCTTTGCTAAGTTGCCAGCATTAAGAACCAGAATGGCCAAAGAGTAAAAAAAACAACATACCATTAAAAAAGTAAAATGTATAGATCTGAATTTTTGCTATAAAAATTTTTGTAAAAAAGAATGTTTAATTATCCACTATAATTTGGGTGCATATTTATAAAAATGACAGTTACACATTTTTTGGGCAGGCACATCAGAGGGCCCCATACAAGGATCAATAAGTTGACAACTTGGCCTGGATATGACTGGGGGAGAATGGTAATTTGCTGCCTCTAGACAGATTTTGTAGGAAAGTTTGCATTTTTGTGCAGATAAAAAAAATACAGACATTAAAGGCATTACATACTGCTATAGCTACTGATACTTGCCTAGGTTTTTTGGGGCATGTTAAGATCCTCATGTGGGGTTTCCTTAAAGGAAATCTATACCCCTGAACAATGTAGGTAGTACACTTTTTTAGTAATATGTGCCATTGGGTAATCCCATACCTCCCGATAAAAAAGGGGACAAAAACGAACTTGTGCCACGCATAGCGCAGTGAAATTGTTTGACCACACCCATTTTATGGCCACTCCTCCTAATTACCATGTCCATTTTAAAAAATGTGGTAGCTTATGAAAGTTTGAACACATTTCTGGGAGTTTTAGTGCAATGTTTTTTATCTGTTATAACAGTTTTGCAAAGGAAGGTGAATTGCCCTTTAAGCTGCTAGTCTCAGTTTCCCCAAGAGACCTGCTTATCTTAAATAGTTACAATTGTTTCATTGCTTTTCTTAAATTGGTACAAAGGTATCCAAGTACAACTGCTGCCTGTTCTGGGCTCTCTGGCAAAAAGCCTCTTATTTAATTTAGCTTCAGAAACTTTGTATCTTTTTCTGACATCAGTACAGGAGATCAAAGAGAAAGTCGGGACATTTCAGTAACAATCCGGTACTGCGGGCTGAGCTGTCAAAATCGGCACTGTCCCACAGAAAACGGGACAGTTGGAAGGTATGTAATCCTAAATAACAAAAAATTGCCATTTTAAGAAATATGGGCTGCACCATTGGGCCATATGATTCATGGTGCCACGAGGTAAAGGCTTGAGGTAAAAGATATAAAAGGGCATTATTTTCTTAATTACATATTTCAGTTTAGTAAACCTTGGAAAACTATACCCCCAAAATTAATAATTAAGCAGCAGATAGTTTACATCATTATTCATTTTGGGGGTATAGTTTTCCTTTAAAGATTGCTTGTGATAAAAAACACCAACAATCTTAAATAGCACCCCCCCCCCATTTTGCTGCATAGTTGTTGGTGGAATGGGATAACCATTTCAGTTCTAATATAGGGCCCCGGGCCCACATTTCACAACGCAGTCAAGGGTAAATATGTCTTTCCCTCTAATGTGGTTGTTACGGTTATCATATTTGCAACAAACGTGGTTTCCTAAACTGAAAAACATATCTTCTTCTACTGGATTAAAGAACCTTTTCTTCTTTTGGGTACTAATAAAATGATTACATTTAAGCCTCAACCCATCTGTTCTACCTCATGCCTCCTAAATTCTAAAACCTCCACATCTCAAAAAACATAACTACATAGTGCTTGGCAAGTCTCTCAGAGGAAATGGTAGAGTTATGTGTTGTTCACCTTTGAGTTAACTTTTTAAATATTCACTCCCTACATCAATTTGCAACTGTTTCCATTCTAGTTGCGAGGGTCCAAAGTACCCTGGCAATCATGCATTGATTTAAATAAGAGACTGGACTATAAATAAGCAAGCACCTGATTACAAAGATGAACAATAAATCTGTACCCTTACAGACCATTTGTTTTAAGATGGGGTCAGTGACCCTCATTTGAAAGCTGGAAAGAGTCAGAATAAGAAGGCAAATAATTTAAAAACTAAAAAAAAAAAAAAAAATAATGAAGACCAAAGGAAAAGTTGCGTAGAATTGGACATTCTAGAACATAAAGTTAACCACCCCTTTAACAACTTGATAATGACAAGAGAAGGTTGGAAAATACAATACAAATGTGAAAATTCATTCTGGAAAGTTAAGAACGGTAAAGCTGGCCATACACGGAGAGATCCGCTTGTTTGGCGATCCGCTCGTTTGGAAACTGACACACTGATACTGAATTTAGACTGTATAGGATTTCTTAACTCTTTTTTTGTTGATCTTTGTGTTATTTATGAGCTTTATACACCTAAGTTTTGTAAAGTCAAACTATAACTGAATAACATTAGTGACAAGTGAAAGAAAGCAAACATTGTCTTATCAAGAAAGCAGTGGAGAGCTCAGACCACCTGTGAAGTGCAGGCAGTAGCGAGGATTCATAGACTTGTATATTTAATGACAGGAAAAACCTTGGCAACTGCACAATGTCTCTCTATCCCTAGACCCGACTTAAACACAAGAAATGTGTGTTAATTGAATAACTAGCCTCATAGGACTGCAACATCTATAAACTAATGGTCCTGGTCACTACAGGAATCCTAAATTAGTGGTAGGGATATGTGATCCCCCACAAACAAGCTAAGACCTAAACAGATCTAGAAAGGTACACATCCATTGCCACTACAGGTATGGGATCCCTTATTCACAAACCTGTTACCAAAAAATCTCTGAATTATGGGTAGGCCAATTTTATTGGGGAACTATCGTGAAAATGAAAATTGAATATAAGCATCATCATACTAAAATAAGAAATTGTCTAAATACAATCAATTAAAATTTTTGTACCATTTCTGAAATCAAGTTTTCACTATTCTTCTCTCAGCATCTGATTCTCTTCATTCTCTCTTCATGCAGCAGTTGGGTATCAGTATCATTGACAGTTAGATCCAATCTATCTTATGGAGGGGCTTAATTTCCTACCAGATGTATTACAGCTCACCCAAATAACTGATTCCAGTCCAAACAAAATCTAACAAAATAACTGCATTTGCACAAATCCTGCCTGTAGAGAGACATGATGTCTGGGGATTTTAATAGAGTGGGCATTAATACATCTTGTAGGACCGCAAAATGAGCCCCCCTATAAGATAAATTGGATCTGTCAATGAGTATACGACACACCTAACTCCTGCATGAAGAGAGAATGAAGAGAAAAAGATGTTGAGATAGGAAAAGTGAAAATAAACGTGATTATTTCATAAACGGTACAGAATTTTTAATTGGATGTATTTAGAAAGCTTTTCATTTCATTGTGATGAAGCGAATATTAAATGTTCATGATAGTTCCCCTTTAAGTAAATAATTCAAATTTTTACAAATGGCTTCCTTTTTTTCCTGTAATAATAAAACAGTACTTTGTACTGGCAATACAATACTAGTTTTATTAAATGCTTAAATGACAGAAGTACGGTAAGTAGATTTAAGGTATTAAACAAATAGAGAAATTTTTTTGGACTTTGGTGAGTACAACCACTGCAGGAAGAGAATTTCACAGCTCTCACTGTAAAAAAAAAAACCTTTTCGAATATTAAGATGGAACCTCCTTGTCTCTAATCTCAATGGGTGCCCTCTGCTGGAAGGACCTACAGGTAAATAAAGCATTAAACAGATTATATATGGTCCCCATATATATTTACCCCATATATATTTATAGTTCTCATATCACAGCTTAAACTGGTGGTTCATCTTTAAAGTAACTTTTAGTATTTTGTAGAATGGTATATTCTAAGTAACTTTTCAATTGGTTTTCATTGTTTATTTTTTATAGTTATTTGCTTTTTTCTTCTGACTTTTTGAAGCTTTCAAATGGGCATCGCTGACCCCTTCTGAAATACAAATGCTCTGTTAGGCTACAAATGTATTGTGTTATTGCTGATTTGTATTATCATCTTTCTATTCAGACCTCCCCTATTCATATTCCAGTCTCTTATACAAATGAATGCATGGTTGCTAGGGTAATTTGAACATTAGCTACAAGACTGCTTAAAATGCAAATTGAAGAGCCGCTGAAAAAAAAGCGAAATAACTCAAAAACCTTAAATAATAAAAAATAAAAACCATTGCAAAATGTCTCTGAATATTACTCTCTGCATCATACTAAAACAACCCCATCTTGGCCAGTCTGTCACAAGACGTTCCATACCCTTTACCAGCTTTGTTGCCCTTCTTTGGACTCTCCAAATCAATAATATGCTGTTTAATGAACTGTAAACTAAAACTGCAGGGCATATTCTAAATCACATTCAAATGGGAAAAAAATAATTGAAGATCAACAGCATGCAGCTCTTGGTTCCTGGGGGTGCCAATTATGGGCTGCAATTGGCTATTGGTTGCCCCTATGAGGACTTGCAGCCTACAGGAGCCTGTGTTTGGCAGTACACAATGTTTTTATGCAACTAAAACTTGCCTCCAAACATGGAATTACAAAAATAGTGAAGTGAAGAATAACCCTCTCCTCCTGTTTGAATAAAACTCAAAACCTTGTTTGCCCTTGCAGCTGCTAATATCAAGACCGAACAAATGTTTGCTTTAATTCATGTTATAATCACAGTGCATGCCGAAAAACACTCAACTGGCCACTCCTTGTTGCTTACTGCAGTGTGCATGTTGTGATAGATGGTCGGTTAGATGGGTAAGCACCTCCCAGTGCAAAACACAAGCATCTCTATTGTGCACGTGCATACAATAAACTTGAATTGCGGAGCACCATTGAGAAAATCATTTGATTATTTTCAAAATTTAAAACCAGTAAATTAAAAAAAGTGGTCATCTGCTTAATGCATTTTGTGGCGTCTCTCCACTTTCTCAGAAGCTCCTGAGCTCAGGAGCTATAGTGACTGCTTGGGATCCCAGTACATGTGCAGCACAAAGAGAATAAATCAGTTGGTAAGTGCTCCCACAAAGACTGAGTTTTGAAAATCGCTATCGTGCAACCTCCCAAACACAGAGCACACTTAAAGGAACAGTAACACCAAAAAATTTAAGTGTTATAAAGTAATGAAAATATCATGTACTGTTGTCCTGCACTGGTAAAACTGATCTGTTTGCTTCAGAAACACTACTATAGTTTATATAAACAAGCTGCTGTGGCGCAATGGCGGAAATTGAAAAAAGGCTATATGGCACAGGTTAACGAATGGATAACAGATAACACCATTAGACAGACAGAGCTTATCTTCTATTGCCTTGTAACTTGAGCTTTTTCTCCTTTGAATGGCTGCCCCCATTGCTACACAGCAGCTTATTTATATAAACTATAGTAGTGTTTCTTAAGCAAACACAGCAGTTTTACCAGTGCAGGGCAACACTGCATTATATTTTATTTACTTTAAAACACTTTTATTTTTTGACGTTACTGTTCCTTTAAAAACGATTGCAAATGCAATATTTATCTGTTCTCTGATACTTGGGTGCCTTATTTATTAAAAACCAAATTTTTTTTGATTATTTTAATTAAAAAAAGTCCGACCAAACTAGAATCCACGATTGGACCTTATTTGTTATTAAAAAAGCACAATTTAATCGGATTGGGACAAAAAGGAAAAAATCGAACGAAAATCCAAATCATGATTTTTTTCCTGAAAAGCGCAATTTTTTGAGATTTTTGCCCTGGATTTTCAGGCTAATTCCAGCGCAGACCACAGAAACTTTCAAATAGGATATCGACGTCTCCCATTGACTTATATATAACCTCGGTAGGTCTGAGATGCCAGATTTTCAGATTCAGACTGTTTTCATCCTCGGGTTATAATAAAGAATTATTAGCACTCAGACTTTAATAAAAAAAAAACTTTAATCTTGAAAACATTTAGCAAAAGTCAGTCTTCCTCTAGATTTGTTAATCTGCTGGCTACTGTTGCATAGTTTGAAGAGGCAGAACCAGCAGTGCAGAGAATACACAAAGCCATCCAGAATACAGAATTTAATAGCAATTACAAACCACGTTAACAATTTTTTACTTTATTTGTTGGAAGGCAAAAAAAAGCTGCCTTTTTAACCTAATTTGCTGTAAAGTAAAGTAATGTTTATCTTGACAAATATATGGCCAAGTGATTACAATATTTTTTAAGCTTGCTGTTAGTCTTACATATGTAAACTAAAATGCCAACAAATAACAAAAATCTGTAAAATCTGAAAGTCTCATTGACCGCAAGACAATAATTCCCTAATTCACACACAGAGATTCATAACACACAGATCCCAAAAACACACACAGGCCATTGTACAGCTGAAGGCGCTGTTATTCTGCTATGAAGTGGGACATTTGGTAAATGATTTATGTGTCTGTGTGGGTAAGTGCACCTTTAAAAATGATCTTTATACCAATGATGCCTCTCTCTCTCTTGCGCTCTACCCAGTCTGTGCAGAGTTGACAGCATTTTTATATTTTTTAATAATATTTAGTCTCTCCCTGAAATGGAAACTTTATTTCAAAGAAAGAATTAAAGCACAGAATAAAAAGCAGAACATAAATGTGTCAGCAGCCTTTTTTTTTTAGCTGCTTGTCAATGAATGACTCTTTCAAGCTGAAAAGCCAAATAATTCCATATGCTTTCCTGGCTCAGTTTTGCTGTGTGTTATTGTTCGAAGTGAAATAATTGAACGAGACTTAAACCTTAAGGATTTAGTATGTTATAATAGTGTAAAAGACTGCAGCAGTAATGAGAAATATAAAATCTGTCATTACACGAACATGCAGGAGCGAGCCATTTATCTTTAATAAAAGCCTCAGATTAAGTTTTATTGGCAGTACTATTTTATAAATAACTAATTTTTTTCAGTGTTTCACAGGAATCACAGACAAACAGATAAGCAGAAATGCAGAGGGAAATGATGTCACAAAACAGCCTCACTGACTGAATGGAGTCCGACAGTGACACATTTGCCATTCATTTTATATTTATTTCTTTATAAAAATCTTTCTTTCTTTTTCCCAAAGATGTTTTGAGAAAAACTCATACACGTCTGCCTGTGGAAATGAAAGTGCAAACATTTATAGTGCTTTCTGTTCATCTACTATGTCAGTCAATGAGGCCATACACAGATTGGCCAGATATCTATTGGGCCAATGAATGGCCAAATAGAGGCATCAGTGGAGAAACTACAGAGGAAGCAGAGGGGGCAGGGAACAGGGGGTCCAGACTGTGGAGCCGGCTTGTTCTATAGGTGACCCAGCGGTCCGGGAGTGCCAATGAGGAGAGTTGAGATACTCGCCTCAGGCGACAGCGCCCCACTAGGTAGCTTGGGCAGCAAAAATGCCGCTCTTGGTACTTTTAAGAGCCGAATTTACAGTTTTCAAACTAGTAATTTGTCTCTTCTAGCACAGAGAGCGCAATTATGCTCACTGCACTAGCTTTCTGTCCCTCTCCGCCGCCCTGGTGGCCCCCCTGAACCCCCTCCGGCACAAAAAAGGTGAACGCACAGGGATGGGGCAGCAGAAACAGCAAACTGCCTCAGGTGGCGGAGGGGTCAGGATCGCCCCTGCCTGTTACGCCAGTGAGAGGCATCATCAACCTGAAGGATCAAAATTGGCTGGAAGTGAACAGGAGCTGCAGCCTCTTTTTACTCTCTTATCTTTTTCCATTTAACTATTGGCAAGTTGCAATCAGGAGTGATTCAGGTCCCTAAGTGGCTCCTGTGATGCCGTTCACCTACCGGTCTTATCTTGCATTGGAGGGAGTCCAGGGGGCGCATCTCTAGTCTAGAGAGGGCAAATGTGCTCTCTTGCACTAGAAGAGCCAAATTTACGGTTTAAAGAATGGAAATTCTGCTCTTAAAGTTACCAGGAAAGACTTTTTGCCGCCTCTGGTAACTTGTGGGATGAGGCTGTCTGAGGCCCCTGGCTGCAATGGTAAGTAAGAACAATTCCTGAGCTGACATAAATGCCCTGTTTATAACCAGCAAAACCAGGGGCACCATTAGGGTTACCATCTGGCCGGTATGTTATTAATATGGAAAAACCCGAAAAATATAGGATGGCCAGTATTTTTTTTTACAGAAAAGGTGGCAGTCCTAACCACCATCAGAAATCTTGGGGCCCTGTACATTTTATTTGTCTGGGGCCCGTGCATGAATACAACATAGTGCAAACATTATTGGCCACGTTCCTTGTATGCAATTCACAAAAGCAACTAGCATTTAGGTAGGTTTTGCAAGGACAAAAGGTTGAACTTAATGGATGTTTTTTTTCTTCAACCACAGCTACAAAGGTACAAACTCACAAACCAATTGATTGAAAAATATCGGTGTAACCAGTGGCGTAAGTAGGGTGCACCGGGACCCCCTACAAAAAAATCTTCAGAGGGGCCTGGCACACTCCGATCCCCATCATCCAGCCCACTTCCCTTCCTGCATCTGCCGTGCCCACATCCTGACTCTGCCCCGCCAACGCTACATCCTACTCCGCCCACTTCCACTGTATTTTTCCTTTTCTGTCTACAACTGCGACTTTTCTATTGCCTGATTTACCATTACTATTGGAGGAGGGGGGGGGGGTAAATATAAACCAGTGATTCTGAAAATGGTGGTGAAAGGGCTAAAAAGGTCAAAGTTAGTTACGGACAGTTTGCTATCGGCAACTGCATTTAGGCATCTACTGTATGTTCATAAGTAAGCCCTTACAGTATGCTATTTAATTTCCTAGCTGACACTCTATACAGATTTTGCTTAAAGTGGATCTGTCACCCAGACACAAAAATCTGTATAATAAAAGTCCTTTTCAAATTAAACATGAAATCCAATATCTATTGTTTATTTAAGCATTCATAGCTGTTGCCTGCTTGCTATAATTTTGAAATCCCAGACTGAAGGAAACAAGATTCAAATAATTTATTTAGTGTAGTTAAAGTTCATTTTCCTTGACTAATCTGATAAAATAGGATTTTGAATAATTTTTTTGGGTGATGGGTCCCCTTTAAGCGATTTGGCAATTTACCCATGTTTTTTTTTCTTGGCATCAGCATACTTTTCCCCCCATTCTTACTTGAACTACTGTTGGGGAGATTCAGTATCTATTGAAGGAGCCCCTATGGATTACAATAACCTTGTGATGGCCCCTTAATTTCAAACAGCATCTATGAAGATATTGCTTGATAGTACAGGGATGGGATCTGTTATTCGGAAACCCATTATCCAGAAAACTCCGAATTAAGGAAAAGCCATCTCCCATAGACTACATTTTATCCAAAATAATCTAAATTTTTAAAAAATTATTTCATTTTTCTCTGTAATAATAAATATTTATATTACAGAGGGTGCCAGTTTGTTAGGCATTCGCCAGTGAATCAAGTCCTACGTTTTTTCCCTGGGCTGGTGCTCCTTTTTGGATGTGCAGCAGAGTAAAGATTTCTGTCTTTACTGTACTGTGCATGTGCCAGGGACACTAGGGGAAATGAGTAAAATGGTAGTTACATGTTCTGTTTTTTACCCTTACAGAAACAACGGTCAGGGGAAAATAAACTTAATGACGCAGAGACGTGCTGTTCTGGAATGCATGCCTTCTTTCCAGTCCAAACCTGCTTTCATCATATGTTGCAACTAGTGGAGACGCAACTGTTAACTGCTGGAAGCCAGTGGCAGACGAACAGTCCCATGAGCCATAGCCATTATTCTAGGTGTATCTGTACCATACAAATCCCCAGCCCCTAATTTACTTAAAGGAACAGTAACGTCAAAAAATAAAAGTGTTTTAAAGTAATGAAAATATAATGCAGTGTTGCCCTGCACTGGTAAAACTGGTGTGTTTGCTTCAGAAACTCTATTATTGTTTAAATAAATAAGCTGCTGTGTCGCAATGGGGGCAGCCATTCGAAGGAGAAAAGGCTCAGGTTACACAGCAGATACAGTGGTGTGAAAAACTATTTGCCCCCTTCCTGATTTCTTATTCTTTTGCATGTTTGTCACACAAAATGTTTCTGATCATCAAACACATTTAACTATTAGTCAAAGATAACACAAGTAAACACAAAATGCAGTTTTTAAATGAGGGTTTTTATTATTTAGGGAGAAAAGAAATCCAAACCTGTGTGAAAAAGTAATTGCCCCCTGAACCTAATAACTGGTTGGGCCACCCTTAGCAGCAATAACTGCAATCAAGCGTTTGCGATAACTTGCAACGAGTCTTTTACAGCGCTCTGGAGGAATTTTGGCCCACTCATCTTTGCAGAATTGTTGTAATTCAGCTTTATTTGAGGGTTTTCTAGCATGAACCGCCTTTTTAAGGTCATGCCACAACATCTCAATAGGATTCAGGTCAGGACTTTGACTAGGCCACTCCAAAGTCTTCATTTTGTTTTTCTTCAGCCATTCAGAGGTGGATTTGCTGGTGTGTTTTGGGTCATTGTCCTGCTGCAGCACCCAAGATCGCTTCAGCTTGGTCAGAAGCTGGCCAGACATTCTCCTTCAGGATTTTTTGGTAGACAGTAGAATTATTGGTTCCATCTATCACAGCAAGTCTTCCAGGTCCTGAAGCAGCAAAACAACCCCAGACCATCACACTACCACCACCATATTTTACTGTTGGTATGATGTTCTTTTTCTGAAATGCTGTGTTACTTTTACGCCAGATGTAACGGGACGCGCACCTTCCAAAAAGTTCAACTTTTGTCTCGTCGGTCCACAAGGTATTTTCCCAAAAGTCTTGGCAATCATTGGCAAAACTGAGACGAGCCTTAATGTTCTTTTTGCTTAAAAGTGGTTTGCGCCTTGGAAATCTGCCATGCAGGCCGTTTTTGCCCAGTCTCTTTCTTATGGTGGAGTCGTGAATACTGACCTTAATTGAGGCAAGTGAGGCCTGCAGTTCTTTAGATGTTGTCCTGGGGTCTTTTGTGGCCTCTCGGATGAGTTGTCTCTGCGCTCTTGGGGTAATTTTGGTCGGCCGGCCACTCCTGGGAAGGTTCACCACTGTTCCATGTTTTTGCCATTTGTGGATAATGGCTCTCACTGTAGTTCGCTGGAGTCCCAAAGCTTTAGAAATGGCTTTATAACCTTTACCAGACTGATAGATCTCAATTACTTTTGTTCTCATTTGTTCCTGAATTTCTTTGGATCTTGGCATGATGTCTAGCTTTTGAGGTGCTTTTGGTCTACTTCTCTGTGTCAGGTAGCTCCTATTTAAGTGATTTCTTGATTGAAACAGGTGTGGCAGTAATCAGGCCTGGGGGTGAGTACAGAAATTGAACTCAGGTGTGATAAACCACAGTTAAGTTATTTTTTAACAAGGGGGGCAATCACTTTTTCACACAGGCCCATGTAGATTTGGAGTTTTTTTCTCCCTTAATAACGTAAACCTTCATTTAAAAACTGCATTTTGTGTTCAATTATGTTATCTTTGACTAATAGTTAACGGTTTTTGATGAGCAGAAACATTTAAGTGTGACAAACATGCAAAAGAATAAGAAATCAGGAAGGGGGCAAATAGTTTTTCACACCACTGTAAGCTCTGTAGAACATAATGGTGTTATGTGTTATCCACTATTTAACCAGTGCCATATAGCCTTTTTTCAATTTCAGCCATTGTTACTCCACAGCTTGTTTATATGAACTATAGTAGAGTTTCTGAAGCAAACAGATCAGTTTTACCAGTGCAGGGCAACTGTACATGATATTTTCATTACTTTAAAACACTTACATTTTTTGATGTTACTGTTCCTTTAAAGCCTGAGGTGTCTTTGCCACACATAATAAATGAGCTCTCTAAGTTTCTGCCTCTGGATTGCATGGATTTTTGGCAATGGCTTAACCATAGAGCCCTAATTATAAATGTTCAATGTAAGCTAATAATTTTGGCTGACTTTTTTAGTGGCTATTTTCACTGTTTTGGATAATTTAAACCTGACTATATAAGAGAAAGCAGCACTGAAACCTTCACCCACTGCAATCCAACGGCGCCCTTTGTGTTTGCATCACACTGTACCTGCTATATATGAATAAGTGCAAGGATGGGACCTGTAATCCAGAATGCTTGAGACCTGGGGTTTTCCAGATAAGAGATGTTTATAGATAGACAATAGAGTATATCATGTAAATAAAAGTACTAAGAAAATAAAAAGGTTAAGTGTGAAGTGGGAAAAAATTAGTTTAGAGAATGGGCCCATGGTCTAAGGTTTTCTGGTGGGCCCCTGCATCCCAGTCCGACAGTGATCCTGCAGTAACCTGTAACCACTTGATAATTAGCTTTGATCATTCTGTTGCAAACAGAACAAATTAACATAAAGTCCTTTGGTTATTGGGTTTTTCTAGTCATAACAGAAGTAATATGGATGCTCAGGATTGCGTACAATTCCAAATACAAAACAATACCTTAAGTGCTTTTTATTTCATATTAAAGTGGCTAGGTTGATTATTAAGGTATTTAGTTTATGGATGGACACACTTGGGTGCATAGATTATGCATGTATATTTCAAAGTAGCAACTGGCTGATAGGTAGTTAAAAAAAAAAAAAGGTTGAACTCGATGGACATGTGTCTTTTTTCTACCTTACTTACTATGTTACTATGTTACTTCCTTTTAATATATAACATACCTTATGGAAACAGTAGTATTTCAGCAATAAAAAAGTTTATTGTATTAACAGAAAATATACAATATGCATCATAACAAAATTAGACAGATGCATACATTTGGGCACCCCAACAGAGATATTACATCAATACATAGTTGAGCCTCCTTTTGCAAATGTAACAGCCTCTAGATGCCTCCTATAGCCTTTGATGAGTGCCTGGATTCTGGATGGTGGTATTTTTTTTTACCATTAGTCCATACAAAATCTCTCCAGTTCAGTTAAATTTGATGGCTGCCGAGCATGGACAGCCTGCTGCAAATGATCACATAGATTTTCAATGATATTCAAGTCGGAGGACTGTGATGGCCATTCAAGAATATTGTACTTCTCCCTCTGCATAAATGCCTTTGTAGATTTCAAAGTGTGTTTAGGGTGATTGTCTTGTTGGAATATACAACCTCTGCGTGTGACTGATGCTTGAACATTATCCTGATGTTGATATTGGGTTGAATTCATCCGACCGTCGACTTAAACAAGGGCCCCAGTCCCTGAACTAGCCACACAGCCCCACAGCATGATGGAACCTCCACCAAATTTGACAGTAGGTGGCAGGTGTTTTTCTTGAAATGTGGTGTTCCGCCATGCAAAGTGCTTTTTGTTATGACCAAATAACTAAATTTTTGTCTCATCAGTCCAAAGAAATTTGTACTGTGGCTTATCTAAATGAACTTTTGCATGCAACAAGCGACTCTGTTTGTGACGTGAATGCAGAAAGGGCTTCTTTTGCATCACCCTGCCATACAAATGTTCTTAGTGCAAATTGTGCTGAATTGTAGAACGACGTATACATACACCATCTGCAGCAACATGTTCTTGCAGGTCTTTGGAGGTGATCTTTGGGTTGTCTGTAACCATTCTCAAAATCCACCGCATATGCCGCTCCTTTATTTTTCTTGGCCTGCCAAACCTGGGTTTTACAGCAACTATTAATACAAATCCCTATTTTGTGGTTACAATTTTTTGGTGCTCTGCTGCAGCAATTCCATGTAACACAATAATACACACAGCAAAATATGCTTACTGTTTCTGGTTATTTAGATCTCCAAGCTACAGCAACTGTGCCTGTGGCCTTCCATTTCCTGATTACATTCCTTACACTTGAAACTGACAGTTTAATCCTCTGAGATAGCTTTTTGTAGTCTTCCCCCTAAACCTGATATGGAACAATCTTTGTTTTCAGGTCTTTTGAGAGTTGCTTTGAGGATCCCATGCTGTCACTATTCAGAGGAGAGTCAAACAGAAGCACAACTTGCAATTGGTCACCTTAAATACCTTTTCTCGTGATTGGACCCACCTGCCTATGAAGTTCAAGGCTTAACAAGCAAATCCAACAAATTTGGTATTGCCAGTAATCAGTATTGAGCAGTTACATGCATTCAAATTAGCAAAATTTCAAGGGAACACACATTTTTGCACAGCCAGTTTTTCACATTTGATTTAATATCATACAACTGAATACTGCTTCACTAACAACTTTTGTTCAGGAAACACACCAGTACTCAGATGTTCTCAGAGGGGTTCCCAAACTTGTTCATATGACTGTATATGTATATATATATATATATATATATATATATATATACACACCTATATTAACTGTAGTTTTTTTTTTTAAATCACTGCAGTCTTGGATATTTTGAATGTCCAAGAAGTCAACCAAGCCACTAAAAGAATCAGCCATCACAGCATCACCCAGCAACATTTTCCACAACCTCACTATATAAAGGAACTATTGTCACCATCTATACAGACATTTGCTCCTATCTTGTGCCTACCCCTACATTCAAAGGCTGTAAGATCAAAGCTAAAGGAAATTAAAATCTAGGCTGATGAGAAGGACATGAGAGTTGGAAGAACTTATTACGTTTGTATTTTGCAAATTACACTTTCAATTCCAGTTACTGAAAGATATGGGCAATATATTTAAAAAGTGGATGTCTTTATTTAACCATATATAAAAATTTTGTCCTTTGGAAAAAACTGAACCTTTTTGAATCGGCTTTTTAGTTCTTTGCCAACTTTGACAGGACTAATAGCATCAGAAACAAAAATTTGGAAAACAAGAAACCCTCTTGCCCCACCCTGCTAGGATTGTCACCTTTTCTGGGGCCAGATAAAACTGGCAGGGGGGGGGGCAGATGATGTTGAAGGAAGGGCGGGGGCAGGGCTGATGACTGGGACAGGACTGTTGATGTTGGAAGCAAGACTGTTGATGTGGCGATCAGAGATTGGATGACCGCCATGTCATTATTTTCAATGTCCTGTCCGGATTTCCGAATTTGGAAATCCAGACAGGAAGGTTTCCCCCTGACAGCCCTTCCAAATAAAGGGGGCCCTTCCAAAAACTGGGCTGTCCGGGCGAAATCCGGACAGGTGGCAACTCTACACTCTGTCAATGGCTATTTTCTAGTTGTTATGTAATTTTTTTAATGTTAGTTAAATAAAATAGTGTAGGTTTAAGCAAACTGTATAATTTTGAGCTACCCGGCTGGGACCCCAAACTGCCTAAACAAATGCTTGAAGGCTGTAAAATCATAAACAAAAAAAATTATAATAAAAATAACTACTTTAGCATTTTGTGCATCAAAGCCATACTACCAAAATATTTGTATTTAGCAGCAGTGTATTCACGAGGGCAAATGGATAGTGGCATCTCCTGTCCTGCCCTCTACACATTCACTAACTTGCACTAAATGTACCCTGTAATTACCACTTGATATATAGAAGAGTGTAAGGACAGAGCTGCCTTATGCCCACTAGGGCGGCATTCTGCACCTTGTGTGGGATTTTTAATGCCAATGTTGTGCCCCTTAGTGCTCTTGTGTTATATCTAGGGCACTCATTAATGAGACTTTGAGATTTATATAAACTACAACTAATGCTATTTTCTAAAGCAGAAAATATCAAGTGGATTAATATTAAGATTAAGTGGTGTCAACCCATCAGATAATGAGAAAGACTGCACAAATAATTACAGTGACATCAACTGGAAATTGTTTATAATAATTAAAAGTTGCACAGTGCTACAACATGTACCCAATGTGGGTTGTTGCATAGTGCCCCTTCATTACCATTTAGTCAATTTTTACGGAATTATGCTTATATATATATATATATATATATATATATATATATATATATATATATATATATATATATATATATATACACATGTAGAACAGGACAGCTCCCACCTTTAATTAAAGCTACCTTGTAGCTGCCCCTGTGCCCGGAGTAGAATGCAGATACAAAAAGAACAAAAAACATGTAACAATACAAGTTTTCTTCACTGCAAAGACCCCTGGTGCTGGTTTTTGTTCTTTTTATATATATATATATATATATATATATATATATACTTATATACTTATATATATTATATAATTTCTCTCGCCTGCCTAAACTTTAATTAAAACCAAAGCTGCTCTAACGAATCGCTACCATCCATTGGTCTTGAAGGCTAAGAATGCAGGGGGTAAGAACAGGGTATAAAATATGCCAAAAATGATTGCAACCGGGAGCAGCTGTTTCTTTTCTAGTTACAAAGGAATCCTAATGAATTGGGGAGCTTTATAATAAATAGATATTTTCCTTTTAAATGCGGAGATCCTGCCATTAGAGACTCTTTTGATATATTTTTTAAAATGCTCATTAGTAGAGAATATAGTGTGTGCTTTATTAAATCACTGTGGCTATCTTAACGGTACCAAGCACTCAAGGTCAGGTACGTATTTAGAAGAGATAGGCCCAGAAGAAGCAGCTCCTACCAGCTGCTGGTGTAAGTGCACCAGATATGAACACCTCCACAGCTGCAGTTTGTTTTGGGGCCAGAAAGATTTCCTGGATTAATAGGCATTGCACCAAGATGTACTCACGTTTCAGGGACATCTTACGCCTACATTTATCTAACCTAGACAGATTGATCCTGGACAAGTGTCTCTTGTGTGAGATATTTTCAATAACAAGTTCGTATAACCACATTTGCTATTTCACTGTAGGTGAGCTGATGATAGCAGAGCTTTTTAAATTGCAATTACAGCGAAACTAAACCTTCAATCTTTCCCCTTTGGCTTCACCAGCACTCCCCCCCCAGCTTCTCACAAAAGTATTGGTCTCCTTCCATACACCAAACATACATGGAAATAGAAAGAGGGAAAAAAAAGATTTGGCAAAAGTTTTTTGACCATGTCCATTTTTGTGGCCACACCCCCTAATTACCATGATCATTTTACAAAATGTGGCAGGTTATGAAAGTTTGAACACATTTCTCTGTTTTTTTTTCAGTTAGGACATTGTTGCTATGCATGCGCATTGCCCTTTAAACTGCAAGTCTCAGTTTGTCCACAAGAGACCCGCTTATCTTAAATTGTTACAATTGTTTATTTGCTTATCTTAAATTGTTACAAAAATATCTAAGTGCACCTGCTATGTATTCTGGGCTTTCTGCCAAAAGCCAATTAAGTTACAAACTTTGTATCTTTTTCTGGCTGTTCAGTGCAGGAGATCAAAGAGAAAGTCAGGACATTTCAGTAACAAACCCGGGACTGCGGGTTGAGCTGTCAAAATCGGAACTGTTGGGAGGTATGCCCCTCTATCATTGCACAAGCTGGTTGAATGCTGCCATGTTTGGCATTATCACTTTAGTTCCCAGATTCAACTAGGGTAATTAGCATGCGCACATGCACACTGGAAGCAGTCCTGCATGCCCTTACTCAGAGATTAAGTCGGTAGAATTTCATAAAGAAGTCACTCGGGTAAGCATGGCAATGGCAGCTGCAAAATGCTAGTGCAGAGTACTGCAATTTAGGTGCAGTTTAAGATGGTTGTGTAATGCCGTGTTTGGTTTTTTTCCCCGGTCTGGTGCAATTTTCTTTACTAAGGAGCACTGGCCAAGAAGAAAACATAGCAACTACATATAACCAGGGGTACCTAACATATTGTTACCCATCCCCCAATAAAGGGCACTTTCCTTTTTAAAATTTATGTTCTAAACATTGCTTTTTATTGATTGAAAGTCAGTGAATTATAGAAGACATTCTGCCATCTATATACAGATACTTAGGAAAGGTAAGTAAGATGGTGGTGTATTGCTGTGTTTGTTTTTATTCCCAGACTGGTCCTTTTTTCCTACAAGGAGCACTGACCCATTAAAAATCCATAGACATTATATATAACCGGTACCTAATATTTGGACTCACCCTAGAGAATGGGGCTTTCCTTGTTAATTTTAAAATGATGTTCTAGGTATTGCTTTATTATTGATCTGTAGATTATAGAAGACAGTCTGTCCCCTCACAGGAACATTACAGTACATGTATGGGACCTGTTATCCAGAATGTGCAGGACCTGGGGCTTTCCAGATAATGGATATTTCCGTAATTTGGATCTTCATACCTTACGTCTACTAGAAAATCATGTAAACATTAAATACACACAATAGGCTGGTTTTGCTTAGTTTGGATCATATACAAGGTACTGTTTTATTACTACAGAGAAAAAGGAAATCATTTTTAAAATTTTGGATTATTTGAATAAAATGGAATCTATGGGAGACGTCCTTTCCATAATTCTGAGATTTCTGGATAATGGGTTTCTGGATAACGGATCCTATACCTGTACTGTGCAGCTAAGAAGTTAAAGAACAGTTCTCGAGACAAAAACTAAAACACTTGACAGGTTCTATTCAAACAGAGTAGAACTTAAATCTTCCTTGATACCTTAGCACCTATGCTCAAAAACATTTCTCATACATATGTATTTGCCACACTGATTTGACTGCTCTCCATCACTTGTTTTACAACAAGTGTAATGTCAGAGATCCAAGAGCCACTGCTGACCGCCTCTTGCTCCTTTAAGTGAAGGTGGAAACTGTACTGGAAAAATAGCAAAGACAGGTGTTTTGAAAACAGGAAAACTTCACCTAAGACACCCAGAAGGTTAACAAGGCAAAGCAAGCAAGGAAGAGAAGGTAGTCATTAGCACAGGTAGTTTTAACTGCCAAAAAGATTAAGTACAGGAAGAAGGCAGCTTACAAGCAAGATCAATATCAAAGATTAATAAAAGAAGTTACAGGTGCCCCAAACACAGTTGTGTCCAGCAGCAAGAAGACATACATTGTAACATAGTAAGTTAGAATGAAATAAGACACATCTCCATCAAGTTCAACATTTTAACTCTATTTTAACCTGCCTAACTGCTAGTTGATTCAGAGCAATGCAAAAAGCCCCATTTGAGGCATCTCCAATTTGCCTGAGAGGGGGAAAAAACTCCTTCCTGACTCTCAAGATGGCAATCGGATCAGTCCCTGAATCAACTTGTACTATGAGACCAAATGTATTGCAAACTACCATTGGCATCAGTAAGGCTTTAACACCGCTTTCATTCTGTTGAATAAGAAAGGATGCTGATATAACTACTAGAATTCCCCTGGTGCCGTGTCCTTAGTATGACAGTGATGACATAATCAACCAGCTAGGCCACATCATCGCCAGCTACCAGACAGACACGATCTTCACAGGTACTAGGATTTTAGAAAAAGTGCTACCAGGCTCTAGCAACAAAGGTGCACTGCAGAGAACTTAAAGTGCTTACAGGGCTTGTTCACCCTAGCACAACATATTGATTACAAATGGAACAGAACAAATAATTATTATTTCAGTTGATGACTTTTGCTAAACTGTAAGTTTAAAAAAAATTAATGAAGACTGATACATTAGTTGTTCTAATTTCTCAACATCAACTTCAACTTAAAGCTTGCAAAGGGTGGCCATAGACTTTACAATTACGATCTTTCCTGGAAAAGAGATTTCCAAGAAAGATTGTTTGTTTCAATACACACGTGTAGAGCTGAATTGTCATATATACGGGTAAAAACAATAGAATTGTACTTCTATGTGATGATTCAGCACTAACAATGAATGATGTTCAGGTGCCTTCAAAGGCATAAAGTAACCCTCTTCCTGCTTTTCCCTTCTTCACACTGTAGGCGTGTCAACCAGAGGCTACTGGAGAAAGAAGAGGTGGAAAAAGAAAATTGCTGAGAAGTACCCTGGGCCTGTGCAGTTCTCTGCTAAGAGAAGCACCAGCCTGCGGTACCCGGTAAGAGATTATAATCATTGGGCGGGGGACAGAAATTTGTCACCCCCAGAGATTTCACCTTTCCTTCTCCCTTAAAAGTAACACCCGCAATTATACATTTTCTTTTCCACTTCTGGACATGCCCTCAGATTTTACAGCCTTCCTATGCATTCTAAATTCCTACATTCCAAGGCAAACAACAAAAATTGTAATGACAACCAATATCAATAATGATATGACCTATTAAAATACTGCAAATCTTTAAGGGGAAATTAAAATTTAATTTAAGCTTCAACATACTGAAATAAAACGTTTTCTAAATATAATCAAATAAAAAATTCAGCATAATTCTGAAATAATCAAGTATCTTCACTATCCCTCTCTCAGCATCTGTTTCTCTTCATTCTGTCTTCATGCAGGAGTTGAGTGTATATATCTTATAGGGGGGTTCATTTTGCATAGAAGAGGTATTAGAGCTCACTCTATTAAAATCACCAGACATCATGTCTCTCTACATGCAGAATTTGTGCAAAAGGCAGTTATTTTGTTAGATTTTGTTTGTACTGAAATCAGTAATTTGAATAAGCTCTAATACATCTGCTAGAAAAGGAAGCCCCCCCACTATAAAATATATTGGATCTAACTGTCAATAAATATCTGACACCCAACTGCTGCAAGAAGACAGAATGAGGAGAAACAGATGCTGAGGGAGTGATAGTGGAGATAAACTTGATTATATCAGAAACAATGCAGAATATTTAAGTGAATTCATTTAGAGTGTTTTTTATTTCAGTGTGATGAAGTTTACATTAAATGTTTATTTTCACGATAGCTGTTAATGGTCTGCTAGTCACCAGCTCAAAATTTAATGAAACAATAATTAAATAAAAAAAAAAAAAAAAAAAAAATATATATATATATAATGAGACCAGGTGAGGCCATGCGCACACCTCAAAGGTGAAGTAACCAGGTGCCGCCGCTATATCGAATATCCACTTCTCTCTTGTTGTAAGCAGCGCACACTGGATGATTTTTTAAAAGATTAATTTATTTTTCAAAATATTAAAAGCATAAAGCAAGATCAACGTTTCGGTCCTGGTCTTGGACCGTTGTCAAGATCACACCTGTTATTAAAAACAAAGCTTTATACACACATCAAGGCACTAAACAGGAAATGAGATCATTGACATTCAAATTAAGGATATCCTGTGGATCAAAGCAGTCATAGCGAACAATCATAACAAATGTGTAATAAATAGCAACAATGTTGTTTTAAACCAAAACAGTTGTAACACTCAGCAGCTATACAAATTTTTTTATATGCTATGTAACTGTCCCAGATCTAACAGCTGTGACCGGCATGACTTATATTATTATTGCTCATCTCTGATTAAGAAAACAAGTAAGGGACAATTGTTCATTGAGACCGTGTGGCATAAGCGTATTTAGTTTTTTTATCCAAAAACACTCCTTTTGTAGGAGCATCTTGGATCGGTCCCCTCCTCTCCTAGGGGGTGGTATGTGATCAATGCCAATATATTTGAAAGTGGGTAAATGATGACCCTTTTCTAAAAAATGCTTAGCCACCGGTTTCATAGTGTAATTGTCCCTGAAAGCCGTGCTGATTGCCGAGCGATGACCATCCATTCGCTGGCGTAGGGTCAAGTCAGTTTTGCCCACATAAGACAAACCACAAGGGCAAGTGATCAGGTATATTACGTGGGTGGTTGTACATGTAATGTGGGACTTGATATTAAATCGCCTGCCAGTGTGTGGATGGGTAAAACTCTGGCCTGGGGTCATGAAACGCCATGAAGTGCAGGTAGGGCACTTAAAGCACCCATTTTTTCTTCCCTATATATATATATATATATATATATATATATATATATATATATATATATATATATATATATATATATATATATATATATATATATATATATATACACACACACACACACACAGCTAGGTACTAAGGAAGCAATTCTGCAATGCAGCTGTGACAGAACCATACCCTCTCTGCCGGCAAAGCTACTTGGGGGAAGTAGTTGCATCTCTGCATAATAATAATAATCACAGATTCTGTGGCCCTATTTACGTAAACATAAGGGTACACATTTAAACATATAGCGACTCTGCTTGCACATGATTGTTCACTCATTTCAGGTGTTAAATACAGAGCACAGGGAAACTTCTAATTACTAAATGTGTCATGGATAGGTAAAATATTCCATAATTTATTAACTACTGAATTAATATATTCTCATTCTGCCAGAACAAGTGTGGGCTTCCAGCTTTTCATATCGACACATATTCTAACACTTAAAAGCTTAAATACATAAACACATACACACATTTCCATAGCAACATCTGCTCAGTTAAGAGCACATGCCGACTTTGGCACTAAAATCCCAAACCTGGCACAGCACCTGACAGGCAAATACTGTATGCCTCTGTATTTTAGGGAGGGTATGAACCTTTACTATAAAAGGCAGACGAGTCCTGGAGAGGGCACTGCACGATACACTGCCATTATTTTTCAATACCTGTAGAGCTTGGGTTTTCAGCTGGAGAATTCCAGGTTCTCTTTCTAGCGTTTGTCAACAAATCCAATCTAGGTTCAGCTACACTATAACAATCACCCACTGCAAAAAAAAAACCCTACACAATATAATCAACCTAAGCTTAGAACAACAGAAGAGAAACAGCCTAGACATGCTTCATCTAAAAGCATCTACCTGGTCTGTTTGTGATGCTCTGCTGTTTTATTTGAAAATCTCAGCATTTCTTTCAACAAATTGCAGAATTGTAAAACTGATGGTAATGAAAGGTGTGTCTAAAATGATTTCCAAACTAGAACCTATGTTATCACTGCTACTTCAAGGTAAATGCTAGCAAAGTATAATACATTAAAGGCCTTTTATGAATACAGTATTTGAGATGTGCATGACATGGATGTGCATAAGCAAAGTGTTCATGTAAAAGCGAAGTGACTCGATTAAAGGTAAAGGCATGGACATTATGAGCCAGTGTCCCATTCTTTTTTTCATCCCAACTTGCGGAAAGGCCTTCTCCCATAGACTCAATTTTATCCAAATAATATACATTTTTAAAAATGATTTCCTTTTTCTCTGTAATATTAAAACAGTACCTTGAACTTGATACAAACTAAGGTATAGTTAATCCTTACTGGAAGCAAAACCTGCCTACTGGTTTTATTTAATGTTTATATTATTTTATAGTACACTTAAGGTACAAAGATACAAATTATGGAAAGATCCATTATTCGGAAAACCCCAGGTACTGAGCATTGTGGATAACAGGCCCATACCTGTACAACAATAGCAACATTTCCCATCAACTAATTATTCAATCTGTTGACTGAGATGCCACAAAAAAAGAATGAAGCCAAGGCATCATTATACACAATGGCTGCATCATCATGGTACATAAGGTCTTACATCGTTGCATAGTTAAGCATTATAATACAGGGCTCCAGATCCATACCTCCCAACTGTCCCGTTTTTATAGGGACAGCCCCTCTTTTGACAGCTCAACCCGCAGTCCCTCGTTTGTACTGGAAAGTCCCGTTTTTCTCTGAACTGAACAGCCAGAAAAAGAAAAAAAGTTTCTAACTTAATTGGCTTTAGGCAGAGAGCCCAGAACTGCCCCAGCAGAAGATAAGACACTTGTAACAATTTCTAGATAAGCAATTAATTAAGTAATTGTAGCAATATAAGATTACAGGTCCCTTTGATAAGACTCACAGCTTAAAGGGCAATTCACCTTCCTTAGCAAAACTGTAATAACCGGAAAAAAAAACACAGAAATATGTTGAAACTTTCATAACTTGGCAAATTTTGTAAAATGAACATGGTAATTAGGGGGTGTGGCCACAATAATGGGAGTGCTCAAAAAAAAATTGCCGCACTACGCACGCCAACTTTTTTGTCCCTATTTTTATTTACAAAATGTTGGGAGGTATGCAGATCTGGTTATAACATAGGACCGAGCAAGCAATATAGCACAAGAACAATATCAATAAAACAGCTGCCAATCTAGCAGATTAAACAGCATTCATACAAACCGACATACCGGTAAATGTCAGTATCTGGTGTAGAACATCAGTTAGTCAGTGTCAAAATACTAAAATCATCTTTCCGCAATCCCTCAGACAACCATGGAAACAAATTGAAGCCCAAAAGCTACTCTAAGTACGCTAGTACGTATGGGGTCTATTATCCGGATACCAGTTATTCAGAAAGCTCCAAATGACGGAATGGTAGTCTCCCATAGACTCCATTTTATCCAAATAATCCAAATTATTAAAAAAGAATTCCCTTTTTCTCTGTTGTAATAAAAAAGTAGTTTGTACTAAGATATAATTAATCTTTATAGAAAGCAAAACCAGTCTACTGGGTTTATTTAATGTTTAAATGATTTTCTAGTAGACTTAAGGTATGACGATCCAAATTACGTTAAGTTCTGTTACCCGGAAAACACCAGGTCCCGAGCATTCTGCATAACAGGTCCCATACCTGTATACTGAATGAGAAGTGGATTTTCTGTGAAGGCCACCATACACTAGAGGGCAGATTTATCAAAGGATGAATTTCGAAGTTATATGTACTCACAACTCGAATGGGAGGTTATTTAACTCAAACGTCTAATATTCAGTCGAATACGAAAGACACGAAAATTCTAATCAAATTCAAATTTAGTTTTCCTCCAAATAAAAACTTGAGCGTCAGGAAGGTTTTTAACATGAGCAACTTAGATACTCCCCATTATCAAACTCCTTTCTGAATGGTGGCTGCAGAGTCTGCAGTCCATCTTCCTTATTTCTCACCATGCCAACCTATGTGTTTTTAATCCATTTATATATATTTTATGGGCACAGCCCAGCATCACTGAAATTTTTTCTTATCTCAGTGATGAGTTTTGTCTATATAGTAGCGTGGTTTTTGTAATGTAACAATAATAAAAGTTACGTTTTAAGTGGCTAATTAACTGCAACACCTGAACTGGTTATCTTGTGAACCACTGAGTGGATGCAATAGATAAATTGTATTCCACTTCATGGGTTCTCAATTGTTACAATTGTCTGATATATTTTTTGTAACCTGCGGGTGCACAGAAACACTTATCTCTCTTCTTACCATCTATTAAGACTGAGGTTTTTAACATCTAGAAAAAGGTTCAACAGACCTCTGCCACTGACTTATACATGAACGACAGGTTTTAGGTGGTGAATATTTGAATTAGAACTGTTTCCATGGTCGAAGTGTGATAAATCTCACATTCGAGTTCAAATTCTAGTTGGTGCTTTAAAATTCGAATATTGAGTTTTGACCACAAAACAAATCAGAAAATTTGAATTTACCATTTGAACTTTAGTAAATCTGCCCCTAGGGGGTCCAGGTTTCAACTTTTTCCATTGCATTTTCATCCAGCGTGTGCCCCTGTTGGTGGTAAACTACATCTCACAGCTATCATGTACTTCAGCAATAGATAGAGAGTTTGGAGAAGGTCCTCTAAACTAGGTGCTAGCTACATCCTTGACCTTTATTATGCAATTGTTCTGGCATTTAAAGTGTTAATTCTTTCAAGAACGCTCCCCATCCATAAGCAGCTGCTGACTATTCCACACCCCCATATCTCACTCACTGTGCAAGCATTCAAACACCACATGTTCCTCAATGCCTGCTTAATTTCCTTAAAAGATTGCAGAAAAGCTTTTAAAAGGATCCTTGCCCTGGCAGCTATTTAACTGTGCACAGAAGGAAAGAGAAGGATAAAAAGGTATCTCCATTGGAAACGGGGAAGGAACACTTTTTTTTAGTTGCAAATAAATGAAACGTTTAAAATTGTATGAAATGAATCGAAGTCTTTAGTCATGCAAATCAGTTGCAATACGTTAGCAACCCGAACGAATCTATAGGCATTTGTATTGGCAAGCAATTGCATGATTGTTGTTTTAACTTGTATATGGATCTATCCCTGAAAGATCCAATGGGTAGGATGAAAGAATGTCTATTGCATCCCTTCATGAGAAACACAATTATCTTCTCTAATGCAAGCTGGACGAAGTACACTTTTTTTTACAGACCCATGGGATTATTATCAAATCCTTATAGGAAGTGAAAGCTTGTAAAGGTATTGGACCTGTTATCCAGAATGCTTGGGACCTGGGGGGGGGGGGGTTACGGATCTTTACATACTTTTGACCTTTATACCTTAGTTTTGCTTCCAATAAGGATTAATTACATCTTAGTTGGGGTCAAGTGCAAGCTACTGTTTTATTATTACAGGGAAAAAGGAAATCTATTTTAAAAATTTGAATTATTTGATTATAATGGAGTCTATGGGAGACACCCTTTCCGTAATGCTGAGCTTCCTGGATAATGGGTTTCCGGATAATGGATCCAATACCTGTATTTCATTTCTTTTAAATGATATCAACGTGTGAAATTAGAGCTCATCACAGAAAAACTCACCCATATTCTATTCATTCATATGGGATTTCTGTTTATCAGCGGGTGAAAGTTAGAGTTCCCTCCTGTGTCTCCTGTAATCAATTCATCTTTTACTATATATTTATTTTGCTTACTGCATCGGACCCATGGATGGCCAAAAATGGATTGTAGTAAATATAGAAGGACCCTTTTTTTTTAAATGTTGTTTTACACCAGTTCCATACTCCCAAGGAATATTGGTATATTGTATTTTTATTCTAAAAGTTTTCCTGGCTACCTGATGTGCTCATAGCAAGTTATTTAAATGAAGAGTGGTGCAGTCCATAGCTTACCAACCCAAATGTTAGAAGTTGATGGGAGTTGCCACTAAATGACTCATTCAAGAGCAGATGATAAACTAATTCAGTTCAAATTCATACGTAGGGCATATCTAACGCCATACAGACTCCACAGAACATCCCCAACATACCCCGATCAGGACCGCATCAATTATCCAGATGTGGTCCTCGATCGCAGGGAAAATCAAGCCTGCCCGATCAACCCGATTTTTGGCCAGATATCGATTGGGTAGACCCGTCAGATGCCCCCACACACGGGCAGATAAGATGCCAAATCGGTCTACAGGACTGATATTGGCATCTTTAATCTCACCTTTAGGAGAGCCTACAACCATGATAATCTAATCCCTGAATGATTTCAAGATTAGGAATAAAAATCACACAATGTAAATTTCCTGTTCCATAAATATTTCACACAGGAACAGGTGCCTTGTGACATGCTGAGAGCAATAGTCTGTGCAGGGCCAAAACAGTCGAAAGCTGCCTAGGGATTTGTGGTATTGCTGAGTTATCAAAAAGCTTAGGAATGACAACACGGTCTGGGTCACTTGATAAGAGGGTGCAGCTTTGCATCAAGGATTAATTTATTATCTAAGATCCTACATCAGAATAACTATCAGAACTATCAGCTGTGGATTCAGGTTTAATGAAAAATACACGGTCATCGAAATTTAGGGGACATTCAGGTTATCGAATAAAAACCAGCAACATACAGCCCAAAACTATCGAAAATCATGAAGGCAAAAAACACCTTACAATTGTTAAAGGAGAAGGAAAGGCTAAATTTACTTGGAGGTGCCAAAAGTTAGGCACCCCAAGTGATTGTATTTACTTACCTGAAAACCCGGGCTAGTGATCCTATTAGCAGAAAACTGCATTGGTCCGGAGGTTATTCCAGCGAGCACTTCCAGCTTCTTCTTTCTTCAGCTTCTTTCCCAGGGCAGACACATGCACAGTAGAACAAAATAGCCAACTTCTTCGTTAAAGTTCGGCCTTTAGCTCTAATACTCATGCACAGCCGCGAGAAGAAAAAGGAAGCCAGAAGACGATAGATCCGTGGTGCTTGCTGGAATAACCCCGGGCCGGCGCAGTTTTCTGCTGATAGGAGCACCGGTCCGGGGTTTCGGGTAAGTTTATACAATCACTTGGGGGTCCCTAACTTAAGCCACCCTCAAATAGTCGCCCAGTGACAAATTGATACTTCTTTCGGGCAACTAATCTCCACAAACTGCCTTCCCGCTGGCTAGAATGTAAATCTCCGGTGGGATGGTACTCGGAAATAGCAGCGTGTGTCTCAAACTTAACCTTGAAAAATTTGCGGCTTCATAAACAGGCCCCATGGTGTGCAATAGATAAGTGGTCATTTACGGAGACCTGAAACTGCAGGAAGGCATCTACAATTCTCCCACCTGTTATGAATACATCACTGCCAAATGTATGTGCTCTGTGTCCTGCATGTAATAAATAACCCCTAAGGCCTTTTAACTGCAACCAGAAACATATACAATGGCTATGTCTTCATGTGTTCCTTTTTGGCCTCATCTTCACTTTTGCCTCAGCATTGCTGCCAGCCCAGAGGTTAAATAATTATATAGGTCACTTCGCCAATCAATGTATTGAACCCGTTATCCAGAAAGATCCAAATTACGGAAAGGCTGTCTCCCATAGACCCTATTTTATCCAAATATTTAAAATTTCAAGATCTGTTATCTGGAAAACCCCAGGTCCCGAGCATTCTAGATAAGAGGTCCATACCTCTATATATATATATATATATATATATATATATATATATATATATATATATATATATATATATATATATATATATATATATATATACAGTCCACAAAATAGCCAGCACTCTCAAAACTTGCATTAAGAAAGTGGGGTGTAACAAGAAAGAAACAGAGTTGCATAATATCATGTTTTTAGTAGTAGCGTGGATGTATAAATGTAGAGATTTTTAATAGTTATTTAAATGAGGTTTAAACCTGCTTTATATTGAGATATCTAATGATTGATATATTAATGGAAGTTGCGTTTTAGTGATGTTGTTAACACGTCAGTCTCTATGTGTTCATTCCCGCCATGTTTGGGTATTTATGGCATTTTTACAAACAATCAAACACTTTGAGAAAGTCCTCGGAGGAGGCCGAAACGTTAGTTTCATATGTAACAATAAAACGTTTTAATTTCTACAATAAGACCTGAGAGTGCGTATCGTACTTGCTGACATATATATATATATATATATATATATATATATATATATATATATATATATATATATATATATATATATATATATATATACACACACATACATACATACACACACACAAAGGTATGGGATCTGTTATCCGGAAACCCATTATTCAGAAAGCGCCCATAGACTCCATTTTATCCGAATATTTCAAATTTTAAAAATGTGTTTCTTTTTTCCCTGTAATAATAAAACAGTACCTTGTACTTGATCCAAACTAAGATATAATGAATCCTTACTGGAAATACTGGAAATACAACCAGCCTAGTGGGATCTGAATTACAGAAAGATCCGTTATCCGGAAAACTCCAGGTCCAAGACATTATGAATAATAGGTCCCATACCTGTATATGTATATATTCCTGTGTGTATGGTTGATATAGCACCATCCTTCTATTTCTAAATAAGTTATTCATTTAAGTTTTTTTATTTCTTTAAGGCAGCAATGTGTGTGCGTGCATGACGTGCCATCAAAATGCACATTGTACTCTTATAGTAGTTACATAGTTACATAGTTAAATTGGGTTGAAAAAGACAAAGTCCATCAAGTTCAACCCCTCTAAATGAAAACCCAGCATCCATACACACACCCCTTCCTACTTTTAATTAAATTCTATATACCCATACCTATACTAACTATAGAGCTTAGTATCACAATAGCCTTTGATATTATGTCTGTCCAAAAAAATCATCCAAGCCATTCTTAAAGGCATTAACAGAATCAGCCATCACAACATCACCCAGCAGTGCATTCCACAATCTCACTGTCCTGACTGTGAAGAACCCCCTACGTTGCTTCAAATGAAAGTTCTTTTCTTCTACTCTAAAGGGGTGGCCTCTGGTACGGTGATCCACTTTATGGGTAAAAAGGTCCCCGGCTATTTGTCTATAATGTCCTCTAATCTACTTGTAAAGTGTAATCATGTCCCCTCGCAAGCGCCTTTTTTCCAGAGAAAACAACCCCAACCTTGACAGTCTACCCTCATAATTTAAGTCTTCCATCCCTCTAACCAATTTAGTTGCACGTCTCTGCACTCTCTCCAGCTCATTTATAGCCCTCTTAAGGACTGGAGTCCAAAACTGCACTGCATACTCCAGATGAGGCCTTACCAGGAACCTATGAAGAGGCATAATTATGTTTTCATCCCTTGAGTTAATGCCCTTTTTATGCAAGACAGAACTTTATTTGCTTTAGTAGCCACAGAATGACACTGCACAGAATTAGACAACTTGTTATCTACAAAAACCCCAAGATCCTTCTCATTTAAGGAAACTCCCAACACACTGCCATTTAGTGTATAACTTGCATTTATATTATTTTTGTGTATACTTCTATAGGCTTAATGCACATAAGCTGTATTGACATTTGTTCATTTCATGTAATGCTACATTTCAACATCAACAAAAAGATGGATTAACAAGGTAATTTCTCACCTCATGCTTGGTTTACACTAGGCAGACTCCCCACATAAGATCTAATGGAAGCTAAAAGTGGGGTCATATGGAAAACATTTTGCTTTGGAGCAGGCCAAAAAATCCATAAAAGAAGTAATTTACTAGTAAAAGTTCTCTCACTGGAACATTATGTGGCATCATTTTCAGCATTAGTGAAATAAAGGATCCAGGAAAGCTGTTTGCTTGAGAGTGGTGAGACGCTGTCTCTCTGAGTGCATCAATACCAGGCCTGCAGAGTTCCTTCTTGCAGCTTAGCCCTTTTAAATAATGAATTGTTAAGAGCTCCTTATTATAAGATTTCCATTAAACACAAGTGACAAAAAAATAAGGAGAAAAAAAAGCTTATGCCTTCACAACTGCGAAATACAGACCTACCTACAAGTGTGAGAGTAAATGAAGAAGTCTGATATTGAGATCATTCAATATCAGACAATATTTCTTGCGCCAAAAAGAACATGGTAATCAGCGGCTCTTGTAATAAAGAAGTCGAATAATACCACGTTTGAAGGTTTCAAGATATCTCAGCCTCAACTTAAAGGTGTAGTTTCTTAAAAAAGGCTTTAATATTAAAATCTTTTGTTCTAGAGAAGAGGCCTGGTTTGTGATCCAATGCTAAACTTTCATGAGGGGCCACACGGGGGGGGGGGGGGTCGTGGGCAGGATGCAGCCCGTGGGCCACCAGTTGGACAGCCCTGATGTAGAGAATTATATTTTGAGAATTTGTGGTTTTTGAGTTATTTAGCATTTTATTCAGCAGCTCTCGTTTGCAATCAGGTTGCTAGGATTCAAATTACCCTAACAACTATGCATGGATTTGAATAAGAGACTAGAATATGAATAGAAGATTGTCTAAGTAGAAAGATGAGTAATAAAAAGTAGCAATAACAAACATTTTGTAGTCTTACGGAACATTTGTTTTTTAGATGGGGTGAGTGACCACCACTTGAAAGCTGCAAAGAGACAAGGCGGCAAATAATTTAAAAAAAACTATACTACTAATAAATAATGAAGACCAATTGAAAAGTTGCTTAGAAATGGGCATTCTATAACATACTAAAAGTTAATGTAAAGGTGAACCACCCTTTAAAGTAAGGTAACTTTTATTATGGTATAAAACGGCCATTTCTAATCAACTTTTCAATTGGTTTTCATTATTTATTTTTTATAGTTATTTGCCTTTTACTTCTGACTCTTTGCAGCTGTTAAATGGGCATCACTGACTCCCTTCTAAAAAAAACCCCAAAAGTTCTGTAAGGCTACAAATGTATTGTTATTGTTACTTTTTATTACTGATCCTTGTATTTTGGCCCTTTCCTTTTCATATTCCAGTCTCTTATTCAAATAAATGTATGGTTGCTAGGATAATTTGGATCCTAGTTACCAGACTGCTTAAGATGCAAATTGAAGAGCTGCTGAATAAAAAGCTAAATAACTCAAAAACCTTCAATAACAAAAAATTAAAATTGCAAATTGTCTCAGAATATCATTCTCTACATAATACTAGTTATTTCAAAGGTCAACAACCCTTTTAAGTCTTTAGGTGTCAATCACAAACAGTATAGGATAAGGGCTGCCCAATCTCATGAAATCAGCAGCATTTAGGGTAGTGACACACGTGACAATTCGTCGACCGTGATTTAAAAAAAAACAAGTTTCAATGATAAGGCAATCATCTTTTTGCAAGCAAAGATTTCGGGCAACTTCGCTTCCGATTGATTTGCATCCCATTCTCCACCCACACGGGCTGGACATTCTTCAAAAAGATCAACAAGCCTATCTGTGTCAAAGAAATGCATTAAAAAAGGCATTTTCTGCAATTTTTGCCCAGGTTTTTTTAAAAGCAAGTTTAGGCGACAAGTCTTTTGTTTTGTCTTGCCATAGAGAAAAATGTAAATTGCCAGCTATTTCACACACAATGCTATTTGATATCACCTGTAGTCCCAAAACGCGCAGAGAACCCTTTTTGGATCGATTTATCAGAAATAGCATGGCTATTCAGAAGTAGTTAAAATCTGTGCAAGCAAAAGGAAGATTAGTAGCCGCGATAGTATGCAAAATCTTGTGTGTGCGGCATATCGTATGTACATAAGAGTGTATGGGTGTAATTTTTAGGGCGACAATTTCGCATTCTTTGTTCCAGCGATCACACGCTCACTCATCATTCGCATACGAAGATACGCATAATACTCGTGCGACAATACGCTGCAGAAATGCCTTTTTTAAAGCATTTATTCAACACAGATAGGCTCATTGATCTTGGTAAAGTACGTCCAGCCCGTGTGGGCGGAGAAAGCACCGTGGTGCACTATGGGATGTAAATCGCTCAGAAGCCGAAGTTGCCTGAAATCTTTGCATGCAAAAAGACGATCACCTTGTCCCCGAAAATCGCAGGCGAGAAATCTCCCCGTGCGTTACTACCCTTGGGCGTAAGCTACATCATAGTCTGCAGAAACATAATCACCTAGTATATCTGTTTGTTTCTCCAAGATGCTTTGTTTATAAAATGATAACACTTTTTTGACATCGACAGAGTTTATGTTTTGCTTCAGCTTCTAAAGCGATTCTGCGAGCTATAGAGCTGTCATTACTATCCTTCAACTGCAATAAGCTTTGAATGAAACATTGACATGAGAGGCAGCCCCCTCTTCAGCCATCTCAAAGAGCTCCTTAATACGGTACACATCAGTTTGGAATAAAAAAATAAAACAATAAGAGGCAGTCCTTTCCCATTATGAACTGCAGTTGCTACCATCATCACTGAAAGTGGCTGGTGGTGCAGATTTTAAAGCTAGAGGGTGTAATATTAATCCTGTCGATCAAAAACATGACAAAGCAGCCTGTCAATTCAATTCTATTTCAAGGGGTTAAATTATTGCAGTTAGAAGGGAAACTTCTTTTACTAGAGGTTCTAGAACCATGTTTCAAAGAATTTTCCCATCACACTCCTCATAACTCAAACCTCCTATCAGGTCTTTCATTGCCAAGCAGATGGAATATATTAAGGTAAAAGGTCCTCAGACAGGATCGGTCAGCCTTCCATCTCTGCCAAAGGCTTCACGCTAACTACAAGCAGATTTGCAGGCGGCCTCTTTGCTCTGTTGCAATGTGAGATCTGGCACATCCTTTGCCCCGACTACCAGCAGGAGGGCAGGAGACCAGCTGAGCACGGCTACTGTGCCAAACAGACTGTGCAAGGCCTTGCTGCTTGAATGCTTCTACAAAAAGACTCAAAGTCCGTGGCCTCTTTTGTAAACAACTTCTTGTACTTTCTGCCTGCAACTGTGCCAAACCATCCTGAAGGCTTAGCGTCAAAAGGTGGTACAACTTAATCCATTTACATCTGAGAAGATATTCAGCGGTTGCCTAGAGAGTTCAGCATAAGGCGAGAGAGCTGCTTGATATCAAGAATGCCTTGCTGTAACTTGTACATAAACTCAAATGCAGGTTAAGCCAATGTGATAGCTAAAAACCCGTATTACATTCCCGTGCACAGATAAAACCAGGAATAACTGGGATTTGCAAAGTAGCTGGATACTAACATCTGTTGTAAACCTTTCATTATAAAGGTCAGTAAGCATGTATTCTACAGCATATTGTTAATGTCTGATTTTGTGAGGTGGCATGTTTGGAAAGCTGTATTATTAGACTTTCATTCTTTTTATCAAATGCCCTTTCTATACGCTAACATTCTAGGCTTTTGCAGCTGTTTGGCACCAAGTATAGGTATGGGATCGGTTAACCAAAATGCTCGGTACCTGGGATTTTCTGGATAATGGATCTTTCCGTAATTTGGATTTTCATACCTTAAAGGAGAAGGAAAGTTAAAAAACAAATAATGCTCTATGTATTGCCCCTTAGGTGAAGAACTACTTACAATAATGCTGCCTCTATACAAGTTGCCCTTTAGCTGCATGTAGAGATTGATGTTAAAAATATTGAAGAGTGCATAAAATATTTATGACGATCCAAGTATAGGAGAAGGAAGAGGAACTCCAGCAGTGTCACTGCAAACAACTTTTTATTCCAGGCAGTGGTAAACACAACATGTTTCGGGTTCAATACCCTATATCAAGTGGTGACATCCCTCTGCTGATAGAATACTGCTCAATCAGGGCTTGCACATGCGCAGAATAAATCTTCCAAGCCCTGCGCATGAGCAAATGATCACTCTACTTCCCCCAGGCCAGCAATGACATTATGATAACATGTTAAAAGTGAAAGTCATCACTGACCTCCTCCTCCCCCCTTCATTGTGAAGTACTAACAGTAACAATCGTGTCTTGTTGCTGTAGTGATTTAATTCAATGTGTGGATGCAAGTAAAGCATAGCGAATTTAGTAATTAAAGTACGGCGTTTCAGGAGGGGGGCATGCAAGCAACAGTTTGCATTGTTAATTTAAAAATACCTTTCCTTCTCCTTTAAGTCTACTAGAAAATCATGTAAACATTAAATAAAACCAATAGGCTGATTATGCTTCCAATAAGGATTAATTATATCTTAGTTTGGATCAAGTACAAGGTACTGTTTTATTATTACAGAGAAAAAGGAAATCATTTAAAAAAAAATCTGGATTATTGGATAAAATGGAGTCTATGGGAGATGGCTATTACGTAATTCGGAGCTTTCTAAATAATGGGTTTCTGGATAATGTATCCCATACCTGTACTGAACCCGAGTTTCCAATTGCCGATTTGCACAAAATAACACTTTTTTTCATCACATTAGTCTAGATGAATTACACCTTATTTCCAGTGATCCTCATGGCTCTCCCAACTCCATCAGTGTCAAATACCTGCAAGAAAATAAGGACACCTTGTTGTCTATACCAGCACTGTCCAACTGGCAGACCCACTCTCAATGCTCCCTCTAATTCCTTCTCGGCTGTGTGTGCGAAAAAAATAATTTTTGTGGTTTTAAAAACTTGTGTGTACTGGCCTCAAAATTTGTGTGTGCACACACGTTCACACAGTTTAGAGAACATTGCCCCCGCTACTTCTAGGAAAGCATTTATTCTGCTGCCACACTAATGTAATGAAAGCACACATGCCAACAAACAACCAGTGCAAGAGAATCAAATTGATTTTATACTGCATTAAACTACAAACTAAAACTACACTAAAAACTAGTGACATGGACCATGAATCATGATGCAGGGGGAAAAGAGTTAAAATGGGCAAATGACTCAATTATAGGGTGAGGAGAAAATATAATGGAGGCAAGAAATGTAAAGTAGATGTAAACGGGGAGAAGAAGGCGAGAACAGCTGAGCTGTCTAAATCGGAACAGTCCTGCAGAAAACGGGACAGTTTGGTGGAATGACCCAGTGTAGCCACTGCTTTTAAACTGGCAAATGCTACCTGCCAATTGGTTGTAATAGTATATAGTATTGTCTAGACCTGGACAAACTTTGCACCTTATACAGGTACAGGTTCCGTTATCCAGAAACCCATTAGCCAGAAAGCTCTGAATTACGGGAAGGCTGTCTCCCATAGACTCCATTATAATCAAATAATCCAAATTTCTAAAAATTATTTTCTTTTCTCTGTAATAATAAAACAGTAACTTGTACTTGACCCAAACTAAGATATAATAAATCTTTATTGGAGGCAAAACACACTGATTCATTTAGCCAAGTCAGTAGCACTTCCATTATACTTTAATACATTTTTACTTAGCCTTAGGAGTGCTCCCACTACCCCCCCCCCTTTTGTATTTGGAGGCAAAACCAGCCTATTGGGTTTATTCGATGTTTACATGGTTTTCTAGTAGAAAATCATGTAAGATCCAAAGTACAAACAGATCATGGAGATCCAAAGTACGCAAAGATCCATTATCCAAAAAAAACCCAGGTCCCGAGCATTTTGGATAACAGGTCCCATACCTGTATTACATAACCTCATTTATATATATATATATATATATATATATATATATATATATATATATATATATATATATATATATATATATATATATATATATATATATGAAAAAATTAAAAATAGCACCAAGGGTCTTTGCAGAAAGATTTTTTGTATTATGGCATGGTATGCACAACTGATGTTTCGGTCTCCTTTGGGATCTTTCTCAAGGTCCCGATGGGGACCGAAACGTTGGTTGTGCATACCATGCCATAATAAGATTTTTTTTTTTTGCAAAGCCCCTTGGTGATGTTTTTCATTTTTTCGTACGTCTTGGTTTTATGTGCAAGAGGGCAGCTATATGGAAGCTGGTGCTGTCCAGTGCACAATATATAGTGAATAAAGTACCCCCTCTTGTAAAATATAAGGATATTATAAGTTACTGAGGAGTTTCATGACCATATAAAAACACGAGGCAGAAGGCCGAGTGTTTTTATACAGGTCATGGAACTCCGAGGTAACTTCTAATATCCTCATATTTTACAACTGGGGGTACTTTATTTATTACACAAGTTAATACACAAGTTTCAGTGAGTCGTGACAGAAATGACATCAGAACTCACCGTTTATAACTGATGACATCAGAACTCACCGTTTATAAGGATATAATTTTCAAGATATTTATGGCTTTTGTGTATTATTTATATATATATATATATATATATATATATATATATATATATATATATATATATATATATATAATATAACCTTCAAGAAATTAAAGATATATTTGAACCTGAATGATCCTATTTTAAGCATTTTAATGCAGCTGCTGTAAATTTGCTGTAAACCACTGTACGAGTAATACAACTGAGAACTGAATGCCACTGATACTGACTATATATTAAATGACTTACGTCCGGCTTGATTTCTGAACGGAGTAGTTACTACTGGGAATACCAAATAGGATAAAAACTGTTCAATATATGGAAAGGAGCGGCTGCAGATTTATATAAAAACATACCAGCTGAAGAGTAGGCCTTCTACTGATATAGGTACATATGTAATAGAAGGGGGAGGTTAAGGATATTACAACCAAAGTGTGTTATGTTTCTCCTCTGTCCATACAAACACCCATACACTGGTTATTCATGCTGCTTCTCTTTTCTGCATCAGTAAGCTGCCAGTTGGCAACCTCAAGCCAGGAAGCTGTCAGTGTCAATTGAACTAAGCCTACAAGGTTCTTGCTGGTGAAAGGCCATCCTCTGTTTCCAAAGCATGGGAAAAAACAACTCTGCTCTCCTTCCATTCTAGCTGGCGACTTTCACTGACTGCAATATCAAGGAGCTGTGAACTGACTCTAACAAAGGCGTTCTGTGGCGGAGTTCTGGCTGGGACCCATGTCAACAGATTCCAAGGTCGCAGGTCACACTAACTAACATATATTCCAGGCAGACACTGCTTTAAGTACAAGCTGGAAGTCGTACAAATTTGAAATTTTTTTTAATCCCCAAGATATTCCTGATCCTTCCACATGTTTCTGCTCAATTAGAAACAATTCTCACTTTGCACCACGTGAGAGGCCCCATTGGATTAGGAGTTCAATCAAAAGAGAAGATCCTTGAGTCAGACACAGAGAGGCTCACAGCCAACTGTATTATTTATTCAAGCACATGAAGTATATGTATCTAGGCTATTCTTCATTTATACATATAAATAATGAACAAAGAGAGCATCAAAAGGAAAGAGTACTATGTTTATAACTATTTGTGCACAACTTTCATTTATAACAACTTTAAAAAGACACAAGGTATGAGGTCAGAGCATAATGTTTACATCCCACAATATTTATTTCCATTTTATATATTTTATTTACAACTCATGGTAAATGTGAAATTAGCACACAAATAAAATACTGCTGGCAAATTGTGCCTTTTTTGGAAGAATGCAAACCATGAGTGAGTGCCTTTTGGGGAAAAAAATACATATAATACATATAATACATATAATACATATACATATAATACACAAAAGCAATGAATATATAAATTATATCCTTATAAAACGTTACTAGTATTGTTGTCAGTTATAAACGGTGAAAAGTGATGTCACTTTTGTCACATGACTCACTAAAATGTGTGTATTATAATAAATAAAGTACCCCTTGTTAGAAAATATGAGGATATTAGAAGTAACCTCAGAGTTCCATGACCTGTAGAAAAGAACTCAACCTGCGGTCATGGAACTCCGCTGTGATTTATAATATCTTTATATTTTACAATAGGGGGTACTTTATTCACTATATAAACACTCTGCATTGCATTTTAGTAGGATTTAAGTACAATGTCTTATCAACTGCTCTCTCTATTTTTTTTTAATAGTTAAATTATTTGCCTCCTTTTTCTGCATCTTTTTAGTTTTCAAATGGTTGCTGACCACAACAGGCAAATAACTGATCTGTGAGGCTATGATTTTCTTGATATCATTTTTTAATAAACTTTCTATGAAGGCCTCTACTATTCATATTTCAAACAGGAGAGTTGCTGAAAAATGCACTAAATAATTCATAATCCACAACAAGTAAAAAAAAGAAAAATAACAGCTTTTTCATAGGTTTAGTATGATGATGTGATACTCTGTAAGTCCTATAAGTTAGCTCCACCTGTTCTTTCTTGTTTTTTTATATAAAAAGGATGAATTTTCACTGTAGAGTTTTCCAGGAGGATAGACAACAAGGTTAAGGGTAGAAAGTTTTATGGAGAGACATCTTTGTGCTAAAATTTGGAGATTAGTAGCACGTAAGGAGAGCACTCACCCGAACTCCAGAGAGCAGGCTCCGACCAACAGATTAGGCTGTGCTAACAACGCCGACACGCCTCCGGATAGAGCGTAACAAATTGTATCAATAAAAGTCTCTGATCCACGGAGCACCAAGCCAGGTCGAAGATTAATAAATTTTCATTTTATTGAAGATTAAACATTTTACATGATAGTAAATCACCAACAGTGCATCAAACGCAGTCCATGCTTAACGCGTTTCGTAGCTTCAACGCTACTTCATCAGAAGCATAAACGAACAACTTCCCATAATGCCCTTAAATAGTGCAACAAACCCCTTTAGCCTAATTAGAATCATCAATTGAATTAACCCTTAATAAGAAACCCACAAGTTAAAAACATTCTAGGAAAATGCACTAAATGAAAAATTTGTTACAAAAATCCACAAAAGGGGTTAAACATGACAAAACATATCACTACCTCCTACGGTTAGAATAAAAGGGAGGGAGAGAAAGTGCAAATATAAGTACTATAATAAGGCAATATATGATTATATAAAATATTAATTTAAATAATGCCAAATATTCTAAGGATATATAAATATGCCATTAATAACATTAAATACAAAAGCACGAGAGCTCACACTCCCTATTCAGGCCCCCATAATCCTCAGTGGTTTTCAAATGATATATCCAGAAGGTCTCCAGCCTACTTAATTTGGTTTCATAATCTCCCCCTCTAACGTCTCGCACTGGCTTATCTATGACTTGGAAATTAACCCTTGCATAACCATCATGTTTCTCAACTATATGTTTAGCCACTGCGGATCTAAAATCCTTTCTATCCACCGCCGACAGATGTTCCAAGAAACGGGTGCTTGCCATACGGGTAGTCTTACCCACATATTGGGATTTGCACTCACATGTAATTAAATATATGACTCCCTTAGACATACAGTTGAAATATCTATTTATCGTATAATTAGCCCCTGTCACGGAACTTGAAAATATTTTAGATGGTGTCACACTCAAACAGGTTTTACACCTCGTTCTTCCACACTTGTACACACCTTTAAATTTAATCCAAGAAGGTTCAGTTTCCTTGGTTTTGGAAGAATATAAGCTTTTAGATACATGCGTGGCTATACTTTTGCCCTTTCTGAAAACAAAACTAGGAGTTTTGTCCAAAGTTTTTCTCAGAACTGGGTCTTGTAATAAGATCCCCCAATGTTTACGCACACTACTCTTAATTGAATTGGCATCCTTGCTGAAAGTGGTGCAAAAACGCACCTTTGTTTGCGAAGCATCATGTCCTGTTTTGGATTTGGTTTTGGGCTTATAGTGTAGAAGAGTAGTGTGCGTAAACATTGGGGGATCTTATTACAAGACCCAGTTCTGAGAAAAACTTTGGACAAAACTCCTAGTTTTGTTTTCAGAAAGGGCAAAAGTATAGCCACGCATGTATCTAAAAGCTTATATTCTTCCAAAACCAAGGAAACTGAACCTTCTTGGATTAAATTTAAAGGTGTGTACAAGTGTGGAAGAACGAGGTGTAAAACCTGTTTGAGTGTGACACCATCTAAAATATTTTCAAGTTCCGTGACAGGGGCTAATTATACGATAAATAGATATTTCAACTGTATGTCTAAGGGAGTCATATATTTAATTACATGTGAGTGCAAATCCCAATATGTGGGTAAGACTACCCGTATGGCAAGCACCCGTTTCTTGGAACATCTGTCGGCGGTGGATAGAAAGGATTTTAGATCCGCAGTGGCTAAACATATAGTTGAGAAACATGATGGTTATGCAAGGGTTAATTTCCAAGTCATAGATAAGCCAGTGCGAGACGTTAGAGGGGGAGATTATGAAACCAAATTAAGTAGGCTGGAGACCTTCTGGATATATCATTTGAAAACCACTGAGGATTATGGGGGCCTGAATAGGGAGTGTGAGCTCTCGTGCTTTTGTATTTAATGTTATTAATGGCATATTTATATATCCTTAGAATATTTGGCATTATTTAAATTAATATTTTATATAATCATATATTGCCTTATTATAGTACTTATATTTGCACTTTCTCTCCCTCCCTTTTATTCTAACCGTAGGAGGTAGTGATATGTTTTGTCATGTTTAACCCCTTTTGTGGATTTTTGTAACAAATTTTTCATTTAGTGCATTTTCCTAGAATGTTTTTAATTTGTGGGTTTCTTATTAAGGGTTAATTCAATTGATGATTCTAATTAGGCTAAAGGGGTTTGTTGCACTATTTAAGGGCATTATGGGAAGTTGTTCGTTTATGCTTCTGATGAAGTAGCGTTGAAGCTACGAAACGCGTTAAGCATGGACTGCGTTTGATGCACTGTTGGTGATTTACTATCATGTAAAATGTTTAATCTTCAATAAAATGAAAATGTATTAATCTTCGACCTGGCTTGGTGCTCCGTGGATCAGAGACTTTTATTGCTAAAATTTGGAGAACAGAAGGCCAAAAATATCGGTGGTTTTGGAGGAATGGCACAATTCTATAGGAAGGATTGAGAGTCCTACTAAGGGCCGTGACATGCAGAGCACTTTATTGCCAAGCTGAAAAATCTCCTCTCCTGCAGGGGATGAAGCTCCCATCAAAGCCTGCCCCTTTACATTAGTTGTAAAGCATTTTACATGCAGTGATCCTGGGTACTTGTCTGAAAATGCAGGCATTTTTGATTGATTACCGGGGATAACTACATTTAATGTGATTTGTATGCGGCAATTTCAAATAATGTAATGGGCAGGTAATATCACTCCACCTTGTGCAGCACTAAAGAGTGACAGAAGTTTATCAAAGTCACATGGCTAGGGGCACCTGGTAAACTAACCACATGTCTAAGCCCCATGTTCAATTTCATAATTAAATAGTAAAAAAAAAAATTTGCTCTTTTGAAAAATGGATTTTGCTGAAGGATATTGTCAGAGGAGCGCTATTTACAGATGCATTTTGTCAAAAACTTGATTTCCCGTTACAGAATCCCTTTAAGGGTTGGGATCACCTAACACACGATAATGCTGCTCAATTTCTGCATTAGGCCCTTGTCAATGAGGTTTGTGTATACTGAGATAATATTCCTTTCAGCAGAAGTTGTGCAAAGCTTCTGGTTTGACCCATTCATTTATCAAACAGAATAGAGGCCTTAGCCACAGTGAACAATGCACCACTGCAGCTCTATGTCCTCATACTGACAAGAAGTTCAGGGTCTTATAAACTTGAATAACAAACAACAGCAGTCTTAACATCCTCCACAAACACAGGCAAGGCATTTTGCTTATATTAAATATACAAATTCCGCAGCAAGATAAGAGAACCCATTCTTGAGATTGTGTACAATTCTTTCCATGCATCTTACATTTCAAACAGGATACAGTTATGGCACACAGCCAAGTGGCCTAATCCGGGATAATGAAAAAGTACCATTGGCTAAATCTTAAATAGAAATGCAAACTAAAGAACAAAATATGATTATATGCAACCCCTGAAAAAGACAAACTGTAAGTAAAAAGTTCTATACTGGGAAAGCTCAAGATGTTAATGCCTGAAAAAATTATCAGAAATGACCTGATAAGATGGGTTCTAGATTGCAAAGACAGATCAACATGTTTCCTTTACTAAGCACAATTCAACAAAATGTTAAGAGTTCACTATGCTTTTACAGAATTGAAGGGGTGATTCACGTTTAAAGTGATACTGACACATTCCAATAAAATAGGAACGTGTTGGTATCAGTGAAAAGAAGCTGCATGCAAAATATAAGCAGCTGAAAGTTCCCCAAAGTCACCCCAGCCTGGCGAACCTTAGTAACGTTGACCCTCCGACACCATTAAATCATACTTACGAGTTGTTTCAGTCACGCTGGGCTGGGGCGGCGCCATCCCTCCATAGGTTAATTACACATGAAAACAGGACTCCAGCCTGTGGAGGGAGCCCCCAGCCCAGCCTGACTGAAACAACTCAGCAAGATGATTTAATGGTGTCGGAGGGTCGCCGTAACCAAGGTTCGCCGGGCTGGTGTGGCTTTGGGGAGCTTATATTTCACTTGCAGCTTCTTTTCACTGATACTGACATGTTCCTATTTTTATAGGAACATGTCAGTATCACTTTAACTTAAATTTTAGTATATTTTACAATAGCTAATACTAAACCTTTTTTTTAAAAAAACAACTTTTTTTCCTTTTAATAGTTTTTGAATTATTCGCCTTCTTCTTTGCAGGTTTCAAATCGGGGTCACTGACCCCTTCTAAAAACAAATTCTCTAGAAGGCTACACATTTGTTGTTATTGCTACTTTTATTACTCATCTTTTTATTCAGGCCCTGCCCTAAATATATACAGTCATATAAAAAAGCTTGACTTAAATATCAAAAATGTTTCCAATATCCTTTCATATATACCCTATAAGTATACCAACAGGTCAGATCTAACCCCTTTGACCTCTCTTGTCAAAGAGGTGGGCAGATGTAAGTTTAAAACAAGAGAAGTAACACAGATGTGAAAAAGGGAGGTATCCCAAAACATGTTGTGAACCACACAATAAAGGTGTTCTGCAGGTTGATTACTGCACATTGCTGCATTGAAAGCATACTGATGGAGAGTGCAAGGAAAACTGTGACAAACAAGACAAGGTACAGGTCCCACTTTGTATGTTCTAAAAACGCACTCCATCTCAAACCTGCCAAGGTCATGTAGAAGTCAATGGCAGATGTCCCCTACAATTGGAATATATCATGATCTGTGCTGGGTTTTCGCACAATAATCCAAATAATTTGTGATTTGCCTACAACAATCCGAAAAAATCAAAGTATTCTGGTGTCAAATCTTTAAAAAAAAAAAAAAAAAAAAACACGATTCAGATTTTTTCATGATTTTTATTGAGTCTTTTCCTGCCTAAAATGTTTTGAGGGCATCTGCAAAGTGGAGAAAAAAAAATTATATCTGACCTGTTCAAAAGGGTCAATTCATCACCAACCCTACAGCCTAAACTTATTTTCTCAATGCCTTGTCCGCATACCTCTTCACTGCACTCTGCAAAATGTCAGGCATCAATATTATTTTTCTTAATAAAGCAATGATGCAAAAGAAGTCCATGTCTACTAAATGCTAGATAGGCACACAGATCTCCCACGTGGTCACACCCCCAGTATGTCTTAGTTTGCTCTGTTTGCTCTCAGACCGCAGGACAATCAATGAGATATAATGATGCGCATTCAGACATTTCCTCAATAAACAGGAATAGCTTGCCTTACCTTAAGATACAAAAGCAGCTTTTAGCGCCTGAAGATAACCGGCAGAAGCCAAACCTCTGCTTGCTGTCAATGTCAGTTAGTACAAATGTGAAGTTCTGTCCAACATGGCTGGAGGTGAGGCTAAAAACAAGAGATTAAGTGACATGTGAAAATATGTACTGTGTGATACAGCTAAAAAGAGCATGGCATCACACAACAAACATGATGACAATGGTTTTTTTTAGCAGCAACATATATTTTGATGATGTCTGTAATTAACTAGGAAATGCATGACAAAGTAGTTAAAGGGTTGGTTCACCTTTAAGTTAACTTTTAGATGTTATAGAATGACTAATTCTAAGCAACATAGATGTTTCCTTTTTTTTACAGTTTTTGAATGAATTGCCTTCTGCCTATTCCCAGCTTTCAAATGGGGGTCACGGACCCCATCTAAAAAACAAATTTTCTGTGAGGTTTCAAATGTGTTATTGCTACTTTTTATTACTCATATTTCGATTCAGGTCTCTCCTATTGATATTTCAAATCATGGTTGTGAGGGTAGTTTGGACCCTAGCAACCAGAATGCTGAAATGGAAAACTGGAATGGTGCTGAATAAAAATCGAAATGACTATATTCAATATTGACTATTGAAATTGTTATATATATATATATATATATATATATATATATATATATATATATATATATATATATATATATAGATAGATAGATAGATAGATAGATAGATAGATAGATAGATAGATAGATAGATAGATAGATGATATAGTGAATAAAGTACCCCCTCTTGTAAATTATAAGGATATTATAAGTTACTGATGAGTTTCATGACCATATAAAAACACGAGGCAGAAGGCCGAGTGTTTTTATACAGGTCATGGAACTCCGAGGTAACTTCTAATATCCTCATATTTTGCAACTGGGGGTACTTTATTTATTATAATACACAAATTTCAGTGAGTCATGTGACAGAAATGACATCAGAACTCACCGTTTATAACTGATGACATCTGAACTTACTGTTTATAAGGATATCATTTACAAGATATTCATAGCTTTTGTGTATATATATATATATATATATATATATATATAAATAAAATATAAATTATTATTATATATAGTACTTAAAGTTCATGAAAAGGTGAACAATCCCTTTAACAAACATCACACCTTCAACTAGTAGATGTTTTAGAGCGAACTCTATTATTATTAAAGAGATACTGACACCAGAAATTAAACTCTTTTTAACATCTATCATAATATTGCCTTTGAAAGTTACTTATAACTTTGCTATAAAGTATTTGCAGGATGCTTTTAAATTACCTGTCTGATGCCCCATGTTCCTGTATGAGGGGGCTGCCATATTTGTGCAGCAGGAGTCCATTAGTATTAGAAATTTTAACTGACAAGCTAAGATGGGACAGTCAGGTTGGCAAAACAGTCAGGTTTAGAAACTAACAATAACTTACATAAACAAACATCTCCGCAAAAAACGATCAACATGACCTATAGGTAACATTTAATGTACATTAGAATTTTAAAAAGTAGTTTTTTTAGTGTCAGTATCACTTTAAATAACTAATACAGAACAGATATGGAGCTTTTATAATTGAAGCATTTGGAAAGATCTGCATAAACACGTAAATGCAGTGCTCACCCGACCAGATTTTTATGCCTGCCGGCAGATATCTGGCTACTCAACAGGGCAGACAGTCAGGAGGCCTTATATTGGTCTGTGTTTGGATAGTTTAACAGGCACAAACACAAGCATGTGGCTGCCCCAGAGTAATAGGCAATATTTTAACAGTGCCAATCTGTTTTTATTTTGCATAATTAAAACAAGGTTCAATAAAAAAAAAACTATATATGGTCAAACTTGTAGCAAGCTAAGTATAGGTTAAATACTGCTGTAAATAAGACAGGAGAGGGTACAATCTCATAGTAAGGAATGTTTAAGTAATTTAAATGCAAGTATAAAATTGTATTAACAATTTAACAGGAACTGGAACGAAGTTTTTGTAGAAAGGGCTGCATCATGGAATATACGTGGAAATTTAAAAAATTCAATATTACCTGTCTAAGCTGAATGGAAAGCAAAACTTCGTGACAGTCTGCAGAACTTCCTGTTGAAACAAAACAAATATGTTAATACATTTGTAAGGCTAATAATCTACAATAAAAACATTTAACTGCAGTGGGAAGTCGTGGCTTTGACAGGTCTACTAAAAGGTTATGTCAATTTGTATTTTTTTAAAAAAACTCAAGGTAAGAATTTTATAATTCTGAATTTGCCTTGCTGGATAAATCTGGGAAAAAAAATATAAGCAATATACATGAGCAAACTCGTTCTATCATCACCGTTTAACCCCATAATAATCTAATTTAGGCCCAAGCAGTAGACTATAGTGATGGTCAGCCTGGTGATGGCCGTGGCAGATGGGTGTCCCCCCACCTGCCCTCTAATTTGTGCACTATTCAGCATTTGGTGTACAGTGCAGTATTCTCCAGGGTACAGGCGCTTATTAAATGAGCACTAAAAGAACACTCTTGCCCCCTTAACATAGAGCACTTGTGCCCTTGTAAATGACCCCCTATGATCAGGGTTGGATTAATACACATGCTATAGTGATCAAAAGTGATCAAAGGTCCATCTAGCTTTTCTCAATTATTACTTCTATTTTCCTCTTTTAATATGTAGTTTAATTTGTGCTGCTGGGTCTCGTTGGGTGCACCTTCTGGGAGAAGAAGGCAGGCAAATAAACCAGTTGCTTATTAAGTGAGCACTAAAAAGAACACTCTTGCCCCTCTTAACACTCACACCCTTGCAAATGACCCCCTATGATCAGTGGCGGATTAATACATAGGCTAACAGTGTGATCAGGGGTCCATCTAGCTTTTTTCAATTATTATTTGTATTTCCATCTTTTTTTAATATTTATTTTTATTTGTGCTGCTGTTTGTGTGCACCTTCTAGCAGAAGAAGGCAGGCAAGGCACGTGCTTGAGTGCGCGCAGATCCAATGGTATCACTGGAGTCTGCCAAAACAGACCTGACATAGGGAGCTTCTGTGCATGAGTGCCTGGTTCTGCATGCATTTGAACACAGCAGTATCCTAGAAGGGGGACCTGTGGATATACCCTTTGAGACCCACATCACTGTCTATCACTGCCTATCATTATTTTTCAGCAGAATTGACTGAACCTTTGCACAAACTGATCATAAATAGTCTGTTATAAACATTAGAAGACATGTGAGGTCATGAGCCAACAGCAAATGGCTGGAGCAAAATAAGGCCTCCCTAAGGATTTTCAATCAATATGGCCTTCTTAAAATTTATTTTTAAAAAAACCCAATACATACAAACCATTTTTACTTTAATTGTACTGCATTTCTACTGTACAACAATTAATATAATGCAAATGTATTTTAATTGGTGCAACTAATACTATACTAAGAAACCTAACAACTTGTCTCCCTGGAAGGCAGAATTATATTTGTGGGCTAGATTCTTTTCGAATGCAGCACGGATAATGACTTTTCTCGGTAGCTTTAAAGTATCTTCTTTCTAAACTGTGTTTTAAAAATGAATTTTCAAAACTGTTCCAACTTCAGCTCCTAATGAGCCTTCTTCTGGACCTATAGTTTCTTATAGTCTGTTACAGAGCACCTGTCTGTTTAATACAATAATTGCTGGTATTTCTCATCTGCTGCAAAGAAATGGCAGCAATTAATGTATCAATGGTAATAATCTAGAGAGAATCAGCAAACTGCTTTACTGAAAACATGAGCTGGGGGGAAATATTAATTTCTATTTAAAACATACATTTTAGAAAAACTAAAAAAATACAATTTGAGGAATTTCATTATTTTTAGCTTAATATTCGAACACAATATGTATTGCAAAGGTAATCTACACTTTTGCATCACTCACAAAAGGACTAATGGTTAGAATAAGGTTAAACGTTAGGGATGCTTGATGCAGAGAATGGGGCAATTTTCCACTTAATCGGGTAACAAGCTCCTACCGTCTAATCTACAGGGAAACTATGGCCATAAGAAGGTATCTCTGCCACACAATAAGGATTTAATCAGAGAGCAGGAGGGAGCTGCAGAGGGAGTGAGGGGAAAGTTTGTTAAAACATATCAGTCCTCCAGGGACTGTCACCAGCCATAGCATATGGGGTACGGAAAGCCAAACCGCCCTCCTGTAACTCCCAGTGCAGGAGACTGTAACCTAGCAACTGGCAACCTGGGAATGTACCTACATATCTAGTCAAGTGCCATGTCACCAGCACAAATGAGAGGCTCTCGCCAAGTCAAACAATATAAAAATGCCCCGTCATCTTTACTAGGCAATCTTATTCAACGCCTAATTACCAAATAAGAAAAAAAAACATAAAATTTTGAATATTTTAAAAATTGTTAGAGGAAAAAAAAGAAAAAGAGGTTGTTTTCTTATTAAGAAGTAGCTTACAGCAGAAAATGTCCCTTATCGATAAAACATAGGAAGATCTATATAACGTTTTTAGGTTAAATAAATGAATTTTAAAAATGTGTATTGCTACAAATAATCATTCCCCAAGTGATAACACAAAGGCCAGTATTTCAGCAAGGTATAAGGAAACTTAGTAAGTTTATTTGACAAGGAATAAACAAAAGCATGTGGACAAGGGGGTGGGGCAACATGACCTATATACTATGGGCAGTGTCAGACTGACTCGCCGGGAAAACCGGGAGAAAACTTGGCGGGCCCTGTTAGGCCCATGGTCTGGGCACATGGGCAGGTTATTTAGTTCAGTAAGAGAACGATGGGGGATGTTCGGCATTGAAAACCATCAACACTGGAAAGCAGGTGGCATCGGGTTGTTTTTCCGGAAAGGCCCCTGAGCTCGGGGGGGGGTGGGCTTATTTGGGTTTTCCGGTGGGCAGTGCTTCCCCCAGTCCGACACTGACTAGGGGGATAATTTACATAGCCCCTGGACAAGAGTACTGTAGACTGAAAAAGCAGACCCCTTAGTGCTCATTTATAAATCAAAGGTCTGGCTGTTCTCAGAACATAATGGCGCAAAATGTGCCGACATAGCCAAAGCAGTTCTACCCTTACTGCCTGCCTCTCCCTGCCACCCCTTACGAATGCAGCAATTCAGAATACAGGCAGAGCAGTATTATTTAGAGAAACTAGAGGAAACCAGTACAGTCATGGGATCCGTTATCCAGAAAGCTCTGTATTATGGAAAGGTTTCTCCTCTCTGTACTTGATCCAGTCTAAGATATAATTAATCCTTATTGGAAGCAAATCCAGCCTATTGGGTTAATTCCATGTTTACATGACTTTCTAGTAGACTTTAGGTATAAAGATTCACATTGAGGAAAGATCAGTTATCTGGAAAACCCAGGTCCTGAGCATTCTCAATAAAAGGTCCCATACCTGTACCTTGTAACTGATGTTAACAAAGTTGCATTAATCCACATTGGTGGACAAAGCCACCCTGTTGGGTTTAGTTAACGTGTGTTTTTTAGTAGACATATGTAAAACACCAGGACCAAACCACTCCAGATAATCGATCCCAAGGATTAGAGGGAAAATTTACCTCAATAGTAAACTATTTTCATTGAAGCCTTGGAATTCCAAAGTCACATCTATTATGTTTATATTTAAAATTCATTTTCATAATTCCCATGCGGGTCCATTTACTAAGATGTATTATGAAGTTTTGACCAACGCACCACCCTCTACATTCTAAATCCGGAAAGAGTGCACTCACTGTACTGACATATATATATATATATATATATATATATATATATATATATATATATATATATATATATATATATATATATATATATATAGACAAATACAAGATTCCTCTGCACTCAACCCATTATCAATATATTTAAGACAGAGACATTTTGTGCATACTGCTACTGAAAAAGAGTGCAGAGGAATCTTGTATTTGTCTATATGTATTTTGTGGTCACACCCTCATTGCACCCCCGCCTAATGATTTTAAAAACTAGTGGTGAGCACAACTTTCCCTTGTTTGTTATAGTTCTACAAGAGCAGTGACCAGCTCCATGTTGTAGCTCCCACCCTCTCCAACTATAGTCAGGTGATCCCACTGGTGTCTAATAAAAGGGCAGCCAAGTTTGGGAGTTTTACTTTGAAAGCAGCTAGTAAGTTGCAGGTAAAACGTATTCGTCCCTTTTATAAAATGTATAATTAAACCATAGAATTCTTAATGAATCAGATGAAAATTGAGCATAGGACTGGCCAGATATGGGATGACTTTGACGTAGTTGGCCAGCTTAAATATATTGCAATATATGGACAAACAATCCCTGTTTTGTTTAAAGGGTAAGGCATTTTTCAGTAGCAGTATGCACAAAATGTCTCTGTCTTAAATATATTGATAATGGGTTGAGTGCAGAGGAATCTTGTATTTGTCTATATGTATTTTGTGGTCACACCCTCATTGCACCCCCGCCTAATGATTTTAAAAACTAGTGGTGAGCACAACTTTCCCTTGTTTGTTATATATATATATATATATATAGATAGATAGATATATATAGATAGATATGTAGATAGATATATAGATATATATAGATATAGATATATATATATATTTGTAAACAGTGCATAGTGATGTCATCAGTTATAATCAGTGCTTACTGATGTAATTTTTATCACGTATTATAAATAATGCACCCCCATCTATAAATGCACAAGGCTGAAGGCCCTTCAGTGTAACATTTGTTCAAGCCACTGTAGCTTGTAGCAAAAAAAAAAAAAAAAAACATTAACCCCCAAACCCCCAAAATAGTATCCTAAATGCCATTTAGGATGGGCACCTCTATTCACTACTTTGCCCCATATACCAACAGTTTTAAATTGTTAAAAACAGACTTAATTTTGAATATATATGCCACCCACCCCCACCCCAGATGAATCAGGTGCTCTCTGCCTCAGTCCTACAGATGGGAGGATAATATATACACTTGTGTGTGTGTGGTATGCTATTGTAATCCTATAGCTTCTTCATCCGCTGAGTGCAGTAATTAAGTGTTAACAAACCTTATCTATTGTCCTTCTCTGTATAACACGTCCTCATGTTTGCCTTGTTTCCTATTCTTTAGAGCATGGCTGCTGAAGAGTGGGTGTTAATCAGATAAATATTTAGAAAGAAGGGGGCACTATGATAAAGCTGTTTAGATTTAAATCAAGACACGCCTAGAGTAAAGTTGGACCAGAGTTATAAATTAAACATTAGCTTGCACTGGGACCTCTCTTCTTGGTGCTAATAATGAATTTTCAATGGTAAGTGAACGGGTGCTTCTCACTTCATTTATTTCTACACTGATTCCATTATTCCCTAAACAAGCAATATCAATCTAATAACCTGCTTGATGGAGCAGAAATTAACTGGGTGTAAAGAAACTCACTGCAACATTTAACCTCTTTCTTGCCAGGGGTCCTGCAACAAACTTTATTGAGGCATTTCCATTAGAAACTGCAAGGCAAAATCATTGTTTTTGCCCTCAGCATGGATGACCTCTATGGCTCCACCACTCGTGATTGATCAGGAAAGATAAGCTCATCTATACAGGATCTCCCACCAAACACCTCTGATTTGCAATATCTAGTAGAGGGGCATGTGCACAATCACAAAGCAATTAGAGTAATACATGACTGTGAGGGATGAATCCAGATGTTTAATATTATGATCTTCAGTCCTCCGCTGATAGTCTGCAAACTTCACCTCTCCCTGTCCTGGTTCAGACGCTTAGTAGGACTTGGAGATGGGATGGAGACAGAGCAATTATGACGAGGACTCACGTTACCTGGAAACAGTGACTGACACACAAGGAAATATAATTTCTGTTTACCTATGTATACTGTTCCGCAGGGCTGCACAATAAATGAGAATTTAAACTGAATATTCAAATGCATATAGAAAGCAGCCAATAAATGATAGAAGAGTTAAAGAGGGCCCTGCCCACAAGAGCTTACAATCAGGACTGGGCCGGCAGTACACCAGGGGAAAAAGATTCAGATTCAACACTTCTGAATGCAAAAGAGAGGAGGCTACTTCCCACAGTAGGGTTGAAGATAGACATCATATTTCAGCTAGTTGATGTTTGCACCCGTGTGGCACTAGTCTTAGATGGAATAGGGTGGCATGGGGTGGCTCCAGGGCTGGAAGGCAGGGGTAGGCAGAAGAGGCCCTGCCTAGGGCGCAATGATGTGAGGGAGCTGGGCAGGTACCTGTTCAAAGGTCTTCTGCCTACCCCTATTCCGGGTTCGCTCCCCTGCTGCTCTCCCCTCCCTCCTCTCCTCTATCACTCTCCCCTTCCTCCATCACTCCCCTAACCACCCTCCCTCCCCTTCGCCTTTGTTGGTCTCTCATCCCTCCCTTCTCTCCTTTTATGGTGCGATTGTGTGTGGCGGGTCGTGGTCCGGCTCTGGGGGGCTCAGCAGTTAACACTGTTGGCTTGCAGCACCAGGCACTACCTACAAGACATTTGTATTTCCCCTTGTGTCTAAGATGGTTTCCTGTGTAAAATATGCATGTTATTTTACTTAATCCTGTGTACAAACATTTTTAATCAAGTCTCTCATCCCAATGAAGAAAAGCTCAAAAAAATCTCTCTAAATTGTTCTCAGATTTGTCAGTAATTTTAGAAGATTATACTACTCTTAAGTAAACACTGTGTAGCGCTATAGTAAACTGAGTGCACCTTACTCTACTATGGGCTTCACTCCTAGTACATCTGCTCCGGATGAGACCTTAAATCTTAGGGAGTGAGCCTTCGCATCGAGGTAGAAGCAGGGTGTAGTGCAACTGTAACTGTAATCAGGGTGCAAAGAATTGGGCGCCAGTGGTTCTTATAACTTAACCAAATAACAGATTTATTGAGTACAGTATACAATCCTCAGTGGAGTGTACATAGATCAGAACATTGCAGGTTCATACAATAAATTGAATAGGCAGTACTCACAACACCTTTGGTCAGTATGATTCTCCTCAGAGATAGGAACAATACATGCAGCTTTGAGGAGGTACACCCAGCTTTCAGCCTTTTCCCTAAGTGGAACCTGAGGGGAATCTATCTACCCTAGGTCTGTACACTTAGTCCCTACTTCTGGGCAATGAGTACCCTGGGATCTTAATCCCACTACAATCCTCGTAGGAGCCTCAGACTGCTCAGCTAAATAATCTGACTGACTATCACTCCTAGAGTGATCTATAAGGGTGAGTAGCCTATTCTTAGTAGACCTGACCTGTCTAGGTTCCACTCGAGCTCTGCCTCCTGCACAGGCTAGAGCCAGCACAAGATGGACCCTGATAATCTGGCTTCAGAGCCTTTTATACTCTAGCACAGTGCCACCTGCTGGTCACTGTGGGAAACAACAAGAGTCAACAGCACCCCTACCAACTGTATTTTAGGACCCAATTAGGTGTCCATAACATGGAGGGACTGCCTGCACAAAATACTAGGGGTGGCTATTTACACATCCCTACATTCTCCCCCTGGTGATTTCCTTACGTCCCGGCAAGGAACATATTCAATATCAAGGCAAAAATACATTACAACAATAACACATGTATTGTATTTACTGTAGGGTTAACATTTCCATAGTAGCCTCTCCATAGGCCTACTAGGGAACCATGGTTAAGCTGAAAAGAAAGCAGTTTAGGCATATCTAAAATATATAAAATAAGCAGTTAAGGCACATCTTGCTAGAAACCGTTTTGAGAAATCTATCTCTATCATAGAACAGTGGTCTAAGTCTTCTCACTACTGGAGACTTAGTACATTCATATCAAACACTTTACCAAAAAGTGACACTTAGCCATTACCTTATAACCTCTTCGGGGTCACTCTCCTGAGTGTACCCAGGTAACAATGGCATCTGAAAGAGAACAGCAGCATAGAAAAACATTGGACTGTCACTGAACTGTGCCTTTATTAGCTTCACATTTCATATCATTATGGCAACACCATAGCATTCATCTTATTATGCAACCACTCTTGGGTACTGTCCAGGTACCCTTGGTCAATAACTCTCTGAAAAGAAAGGCACAAGTTAGACATACTGTTTTTCCTCAAATACTTTAGCATTCCAGTCCATATAAGAACCCGAACCCACAGTCCTTTTGTATATGCACTTAGGAGGGTAAAGGGGAAATGGGATGAACCTAAAAACGTGTAGGTGTTAATTGGAATGTTATTAGTCTTTAGACTCAACTCCAACGAGTATGAAACAAGAAAAATCCTTCCCTTGAGAAAGTCAAGTCACTTTAAAGGGACAGGTGTGGTCAGTTCAATCAACTGCAGAATCACTCCCAGTGGAGTATTATCAGGGAAAAAGCAATTTCTCCAGATCTACAAATCATGTGGAGGAAACGAGCTTTGGTGTCTTCATAGGGGATATAATACTTGGGGTGAGGCTTGTCCACCCATTGTCCATCTCCCTCATAGACCTCCATGGAGAAATATTTGGTGGGGTTGTACTTCCCACAACTCTTGACTGCATTTTTCAAAATGGTACGGCCGTACCGCCACTCTCTTTCAATAGAACGCAGGTACTCCCAATCCTGCTTGCGCCGCACTTCATTTGGGTTTTTTAAGACAACTGTGGTGCATTTTCTCTTTCCTCAGGATTTCATCGATGAGCCAATCCTCATAGGAAGCAGCCACTTTCTCATACACCCACAAAGGAGCATAAGGCATAAATAGCCCCATTTTCTATACACTCGAAAATTTATCACCCGTTGCACTCGGGAAACAGACCTGAAAATATTGGGATCTGTTCGTCCAGGCAGCACCCAGAAATCTTTCTCTTCCTCTGGGCCTATCCTGGGAGGTGCTGTGAAGCTGCGAGACATAAACTCTTTGGGAGCAGGTTGATCATCCAACTCTGGGCTCTCCCCATCATACTCCTCCCATCCTGGAGCAGTTGCCATGGTGGGATCCATTTTGGGTTTAGGGATATTCGCCACCCAGTCTTTTTCACCGGCCAAAGATATCTTTCCCCACTCGAGGTGATAAAGCTCAGATACATGGGTGCTTTCCCATGGCTCACTAGGGGTTACATGCACCATCACTTTGGGGTTGTAAGACTGTACGGGTTCACTGACCACTGATCTTTGACACTTACACCGAATTTGTGCAGCATTCTCTGACACTGACTTCCAGTCATCATCCTCATCTTGGAGGGAAGTCAGCTCTTTCTCCACTTGACTCTCAGACAGTGGGGGATCTCTGAATGTTGGGGTCACTGGCAACACGGACCCAATTCGCCCAAATGAGAATTTGCGCCAATCAATAGCATGAGTTAGGACTGGAGCACAGGTCGGTGTATTAAGAGCAGTGTACGTAGTAAGGGTTACATCCACCCAAGGTCCCGAATTCCTCAACCGCAACTCACTGGTTGAGAGGCTCTCTTTGGGGCCTATCACGGAGGTAACTTTACCGGTCATCCTCGGGGCTTTTCTCCTCTGGGACTCTATCCACATCAACTGCAGCAGGCACTTCAGGCTGCAGGGTTTCCACCTCGGGAACTACAGCATTAGCTTCAAGCCTGAAGTCTGCAGTAGGCTCTGACACATTTTCACCATCTGCGTCTCCCCCTGGTGCAATCGGCACTGTCGCCACTGAAGGCATGGTCGTTGGCGACGCCATAACTTCACCCCCACTCTCGGGCTCTTCTGGGACAGGGGCAACGCCCGTATCAACTGTCCAGCCGGACGGGATCATCTCACTAACCGCAGCCGCGGTCTCTAGGGCCTCACCTTCAATCGAAGCCACTTTGAAGGGGAATGCACATTCCTCGTTACAGCAGGCCTCACTATGGGGAATAGGTACATGGGATTCCGGTGCGGGAGCCGCAGCCGCTGACACCCCCGGGGCCTCCTCTATCTCTTCATAGATCAGTATAGAGTTGCCGCTCACATCATCCTTGGTCGTCCCCACCAATGGAAGCTGGTCTGCCCGAACAAAAGGTCCCATCCATAGTTGAGAGACGCATTGCACACAGACTCCACCAGGATCCTCTAGGGCGTTGGGTGCTTCCAGATCACATAGGCCGCATACTGGAACCATTCCCCGGGGACTGGGTGAGAAAGTCCCTTGATATACATACTGCCGCTCATGCTCCACAACTGTAGGAGCGCACGGCACTGGCTTTTCTTCAAGCGCTCGAACCTCCGGTTCAGCAACAGGCTCCGCGATCTGCTTTCTCGCATCCGCTAACTCCAGCAGGGTTGAAGCAAGATACAAAATGGCTGCGTTACTGTTTTCTACACTGGGGCGCCTCGCCATGACCCTGGAAGCACCTCCTCTGTTTGGTCTGGCACACCTCCTTTGTCTTTTTCGCGCGCTCCCCAACTTAGCCCTCACTGAGCAGGGTATTGAGGGGGAATGTGACGCAGTACAAAATTCCACAGCAGTAACTTCTTCAGAAACTCCCCCTGGTGGATCACTCTCAGCAGGGGCACATTCGGGCATCACATTAACACAGGCCACTTCTATGGCAGGAGAGTTGTCCAGATTTACTGCACACAACTCCGTCGTTAATAAAGTAATATTTGAATCCACTTCCAAACATGAAGACACATTAGCACTGGGCCCAGACTCTTCCTGGGGCAAGGCCACTACATCACTCGCATCTCCCTTGTCACAGAGAGCGAGGGGAATTGCAGTTATTGGAGGGCTTTCTCCTAGCAACAGCACTACTGGGCTCTCAGGCTCACACGGCCGCTCAGTAGCAAAAGCCTCCTCAGTTGAGCAGTCCCCTCTATCAGTAGATTCAATTAGTCCCGTACTCTCCCTTGATTCTACCGGGCCTTCCGGCTCAGGCAGTAGTTCGGGACCCCGGACTCCTCCGGGTAATCTACTCTGTCAACGGACCCAGTAACCCTTACACTCTCTTCATCTTCAGAAGGCGGGTTACAAAGTGCAGCAGCACGGGCCTCACTAAGGTTCTGTGGTGTAAAATAGTCCTGATAAACACACGGGCAACCTTCTGCAGGGGCGCCTATGGGATACACTCTGGAGGGCCAAGTTTCCTTGTAAGGCTCATCAGGGACCCAGTATAAGAACCTGGCCTTTCCTTTTTCCATTGAAGGCCCCTGGGTGACATATTCAAGCCCGTCGAATAACGGGTTATCCATAAGAGCGTGATGCACACTATCTGGAGGGCAACACTCGGGTATGCCGTCAACTACAACGGCCTGACACGGCTCCACTTTCTCTAAAAGAGCCCACAGATACACAGCAGAGGGGGTTATCACAACCGTTTTCTCCTTTTTGTGGGACTGTGCTGGCAGGCTTGCATAAACACAGGGACAACCATCCGGCAATCCATGAGGGAAAATCATAGAGGGCCCCTCACCATCATCAGGGAGCTCATTTTCTACTTGCCACAATAGCCGCACAGTGTCCTGAATCTCTGAAGGAGCACGGGCTATGAATCGGTACCCCATAAATCTTGGGAACATACTAAAATGGCATGCAGCTAAGTACACAGGAGCGAGTGGGTGAACTCCATCTATCACCACCGCTCGCCGACCGAGGGTTTATACTTTCCTTAATAGCCCAGGCATACACTGCGTCAGGAGTTATCAAGCCTGGGATAACTGAGGGGAAATGACCCTCCATTTCTTTGGGCAGTATAGTAGGCATTTTCACTATGGCGAAATACTATACTGTAACTGCGCCAGAATATTTGAGCAGGAGAGAAGAACCACAGAAGTCTCCCGCCTCTTTCCTGGCCTTTTTCCTATTGAGTCCGCACCTGCAGCGCCTGTCACACTAGGCTGCAGTGCGGTGTTACAGTTTAAACCCCTCGAGCCCCACGTACTGGGCGCCAAAATGTAGCGCTATAGTAAACTGAGTGCACCTTACTCTACTATGGGCTTCACTCCTAGTACATATGCTCCAGATGAGACCTTAAATCTTAGGGAGTGAGCCTTCGCATCGAGGTGGAAGCAGGGTGTAGTGCAACTGTAACTGTAATCAGGGTGCAAAGAATTGGGCGCCAGTGGTTCTTATAACTTAACCAAATAACAGATTTATTGAGTACAGTATACAGTCCTCAGTGGAGTGTACATAGATCAGAACATTGCAGGTTCATACAATACATTGAATAGGCAGTACTGACAACACCTTTGGTCAGTATGATTCTCCTCAGAGATAGGAACAATACATGCAGCTTTGAGGAGGTACACCCAGCTTTCAGCCTTTTCCCTAAGTGGAACCTGAGGGGAATCTATCTACCCTAGGTCTGTACACTTAGTCCCTACTTCTGGGCAATGAGTACCCTGGGATCTTAATCCCACTACAATCCTCGTAGGAGCCTCAGACTGCTCAGCTAAATAATCTGACTGACTATCACTCCTAGAGTGATCTATAAGGGTGAGTAGCCTATTCTTACTAGACCTGACCTGTCTAGGTTCCACTCGAGCTCTGCCTCCTGCACAGGCTAGAGCCAGCACAAGATGGACCCTGATAATCTGGCTTCAGAGCCTTTTATACTCTAGCACAGTGCCACCTGCTGGTCACTGTGGGAAACAACAAGAGTCAACAGTACCCCTCCCAACTGTATTTTAGGACCCAATTAGGTGTCCATAACATGGAGGGACTGCCTGCACAAAATACTAGGGGTGGCTATTTACACATCCCTACAACTGCATGCATTTATCCTCCTGCTCTAACATGATATTGTGCATATTAGCAATATTCAACATTTTATTGGTGAAGTGGTGCTCTGAATGAGGCTTTATTACATTCAAAGCAGCTTCACAGAAGGGTTAGTCAAAAGCAGTTATAATAAATGAGTCTCTTTTGTCATATAATTGCTTATCATTGGATATTGAAAGAGAGAGTTTCTATGAATTAGATCTACTAATTTTACTAACTAGTACATCACTCACAATTTGCATGCCAGTTCAACTGTTTAACCATCTAAAATTGATAGTGCCTTGATTTAATCAGTTCCCATGAACATTAAATATGCATATTAGCATGCACATTCTCACCCAATACAAAAATACTAGCTGCTTACTTTAGAATTTATAGAGCTCCCATGCCTAATGCCAGAGAACATATACATGCTATAGCACCAATAGCATTCATTAGTTAAAAACATATCAAGACAATGATAAGGCTTTCTGGAATACATTAAAGGTCATAGGCACATATTTGCATTGGGTAAAGGGTAAAAAAAATGCCACCTTCTTGGAGCTACAACTCAGACAATAGAATAACTAGACACCGAATTTTGAAGGTATGTGAATAACAGAGGGATTTTGTTGATTCATTTTCAAATACAGTGGAGGATACTCAGTTTATTTCAAGGAACAATCTTTAAGAAATGTCCTTTCAGGTAAGATTTTGAAATTCTGCCAATGCCAGTCAATCGAACAAGAAGATATATTCAGATTAGGAAGGTTCATTTGTGATTAGGGCTGTTATGTATGTAAAAGGGTTTCGCATTTAGTGCAGATCTAGGGCAGGGTTTAGATCGGCAGATGTCTATTAATAAAAGACTCTGAATATGTGGGAGAGGATATCTAATAAAGCGGATAAAGAATGAGAAGATGGGACTAATTGGTAAGTAAGGATACATACGACTGGAAAAGAAAAGCAACAAAACAACCATAGCCCAATATACAGTCATATGCAAAAGTTTGGGAACCCCTCTTAATTCTTTGGAGTTTTGTTTATCATTGGCTGAGCTTTCAAAGTAGCAACTTCCTTTAAAATATATCACATGCCTTATTGAAACAGTAGTATTTCAGCAGTGGCATACCGTTTATTGGAAAATATGCAATATGCGTCATAACAAACTTAAGACAGGTGCATAAATTTGGGCACCCCAACAGAGATATTACATCAATACTTAGTTAAGCCTCCTTTTGTAAATATAACAGTCTCTTGACACCTCCTATAGCCTTTGATGAGTGTCTGGATTCTGGATGGCAGTATTTTTTTTAACCATTTGTCCAAATCTCTCAAGTTCAATTCAAATTGATGGCTGTCGAGCATGGACAGCCTGCTTCAAATCATCCCATAGATTTTCGATGATATTCAAGTCAGCGGACTCTGGCGGCCATTCCAGAGTATTGTACTTCTCCCTCTGCATAAATGCCTTTGTAGATTTTGAGGTGTGTTTAGGGTCATTGTCTTGTTGGAATTTCCAACCCCTGCGTAACTTCAACATTGTGACTGATGCTTGAACATTATCCTGAAGAATTTGTTGATATTGGGTTGAATTCATCCGACCTTCGACTTTAACAAGTGCCCCAGCCCTTGAACTAGCCACACAGCCCCACAGCATGATGGAACCTCCACCAAATTTGACAGTAGGTAGCAGGTGTTTTTCTTGGAATGCGGTGTTCTTCTTCCGCCATGCAAATAACTAAATTTTTGTCTCATCAGCAAAGCACTTTGTTCCAAAATGAGTGTGGCTTGTCTAAATGAGCTTTTGCATGCAACAAGCGATTCTGTTTGTGGCGTGAGTGCAGAAAGGGATTATTTCTCATCACCCTGCCATACAGATGTTCTTTGTGCAAAATTAGCTGAATTGTAGAACGATGTATAGATACACCATCTGCAGCAAGATGTTGCTGCAAGTCATTGGAGGTGATCTTTAGATTGTCTGTAACCATTCTCACAATCCTCCACATATACCGCTCCTGTATTTTTCTTGGGCCTGCCAGACCTGGGTTTTACAGCGAATGTGCCTGAGGCCTTTAGGGTTGCCACCTTTTAAAAAAAAAAAATTACCGGCCAGTGGTAGGGGCGGAAAATAAAGGGGCGGGACGTGACACAAAAAGGGTGTGCCACTGGGGTAGCGTCACAAAAGGGGCAGGGCCACCGCCCCAAGCCGAAGAAAATTTAAGTTTTCATCGGCGGGCAAGGGATTTTGTAAATGGTATTACATATTACCGGCCGCTACATTGCCGGTAAATTTGTAATATCGGCGCCGGTCCTGGCAGGTGTTTTACCGGCTAGGCCGGTAAAATACCGGCCGGGTGGCAACCCTAGTGGCCTTCCATTTCCTGATTACATTCCTTACAGTTGAAACTGACAATTTAAACCTCTGAGATTTATAGGTTTTTGTAGCCTTCCCTAAACCATGATACTAAACAATCTTTGTTTTCAGATCTCTAGAGAGTTGCTTTGAGGATCCCATGCTGTAACTGTTCAGAGGAGAGTCAAACAGAAGCACAACTTGCAATTGGCCACCTTAAATACCTTTTCTAATGATTTGGCACACCTGCCTAAGAAGTTCAAGGCTTAATGGGCTAATCCAACCAATTTGGTGTTGTCAGGAATCAGTATTGATCAGTTAGATGCATTAAAATCAGCATAATTACAAGATTACCCAATTTTTTGCACAGCCAGTTTTTCACACTTGATTTAATTTCATACAACTGAATACTGCTTCCCTAAAAATCTTTGTTCACCCCAGTACTCCTGGGAAATGAAAGATATACTACTGTTATCTTTTTTTGTTGAAAGTGGAATAAATTATTATGCAGACTGAGAGGGGTTCCCGAAACTTTTTCATATGACTGTATAATATGAAATACATGATAAGAAATGCTAGAAGTCATAGAGCACCAAAATTAGCATTTCTGTGTAGCGATGCATCAAACCTTACATTTTAGGGTCCGGCTGAATAACATCCTGAATCTGAACCTATCCACAGTGGTGGAAATTCAAAATCATGAACAAAAAAAACCTGATGCACATGTGAATTGTTTAAACACGCACGTTGCTATTTTTTTCAAATAGATAGGTTCAAATTCAGTTCAGCCAAACTCTTAGAATCAGCCAAATCCGAATTTTACTTAAATAGCTCAGAATTGGGATTCAGTGCATCCCTACTTCTGTGTTAAAATACCACAAACTACACATGTAAAGAATCTGTTATACAGAAACTCGGCTCTGAAGTACAGCAATGTAATTTTCAATAGTTTCCTATACAAGTATAAGCAAATATTTCTTCATGTGGTTTTTGTGGACTTACTTTTTCCATGTAATAATAAGACAACTGATTTGATTTGACTAACCAGAAACCCCCGGGCTCGTGCCCCTATCAGCTCCTAACTGCACTGGCCTAGGGTTATTCCAGTGAGCACCACGGAGCAATCGTCTTCCAACTTCGTCTTTCTTCTTTTCTTCTCACGGCTGTGCATGTGCGATAGATCGGAGAGCCGAACTTTAATGAAAAAGCCGGCTATTTCATTCTACTGCGCATGCAGGGTCGGACTGGGCCATAGCTCTTTTGGGCCTGCCAGGCCAGACCCGCTCTCTGCACTCCCTCTCCTAACCCCTCTTCAAGACACTGGCAGCGATTGTGTGACGTAAAGAGCTGCGCATTCACATGCGGGGAGTGTGGTACGGCCAATAGGTGGCTTAGAGAGGACTTTGCGGCTGGGGGGAAGGCTAAGGCTGCAGGCCCAGTTTGCCCTGGGCCCCCCAGTCCAATGCTGTGTGCATGCGTCTGTCCCAGGAAATATACGATTGATCCGTGGTGCTCTCTGGTAAAATCCTGGGCCGGTGCAGTTTTCTCCTGATAGGAGCCAGGGGTTTCAAGTAAAAAGGACTTTCCTTCTCCTTTTAGGTAATTACGTAAACATTTTTATATGATTTTTATGATGAAAATTGTCATGAATATGTATTTGTTGACATAGGAAACATGGGAAATTGCACTGCATTATTTCATAGCTTTCTATATAATGGGTGCCCAAATCTTATACCTGTCCCTCACTTTCTCTGTATATTAGAATAATCAATAAGAAGCATCCACTGTATAGATATGAGCTTTTACATCTGCTTTATAGTGGTCTAAAGTTATTCCAAAATAGTAGTCTACATAAGGCCTGTATGTAAAATCCTTGGTCTTTTATGGAGAAACAACAAATAATGCAGATAAAGTTGTCGTGTATAAACGTCAGGGTACTACACCTCATAGTAGCAGCGAGCACACAGGTGCTGCTATCATTGAAAGCATTTATTGAAAACACAAGTATTTACAGCAATTGTTTGTTTCACCAATTTATTCTGGACAGTAATAATAGAAAAAAAATAGTGAACAAAGACCTTCACTCCCTCCATGAAAACCGCACTAGTGGTATTCAACATCACTGTTTTCAGTTGGGCAGAGGCCATTCTGCCCACTAAACTGCAAGGAATTCAGATGGGCAGGGAGCTCTGGTGCTAAAGGGCACTGTTGGTACCACTTGACCTATTTAAAGTTTAGCTTTGGTCTCACTGAACATAATCATGTCAAGGACAATATGGTAGCAGCAGGGGACAGTTTGGACCATGACTAAAGGTGGCCAAACTGGAGGCCCACTGAATAACGGCTAAATCAACGCTCCTTGTCCGATGGTATTTTCAAACCAGTTTGATTGATACCAAGTGAACTGGGCTTGAAGCTTAATTTGACCATGTACGGCCACTGTCAAAAAATAACCACAGCAGACTGGACTGTGTACTGGAAACTACGATTAAGGTAAACGTTTTTTGTTCCATTTACTTGAATGAAAGTCAGTGTTGTGCACATTTCCCATATGAATATGGCACAATGGACAAAAAAAACCAAGTGCAGGTTGCTTCCCATTATGTCAATTCGAACTAGGGATGCACCAAATCCTTGTGCCTGGCAGAACCAAATCCTAATTTGCATATGTAAATTAGGGGCATGTAGGGAAATCACCTGACTTTTCATCACAAAATAATTTTTTCCCCCCTATTTTCTTTCTTGCCCCTAATTTGCATATGCATCTTTAACTAAGGATTCTGGGATTTGGCCGAATCCCAAATAGTCGATTTGGTGCATCTGAACTAAGACACGTAAGTGAGATTACCACTTGACAACGCCAGAGGTGCCTCTCTGCCAAATAATTACTCTAGTGAGCCATTTCTCTAGTGAGAAATATTTCCAGTGTTTTTAGTCCATCAGTACTATTACTAAGATTTTTTTTTTTCTCAAAACTGCATGTCCTATGCATTATAAGAAGTGCTTGCAAGTCTTCTTGCAAACTCTTAAGAACATAGAGCCTGTAGAAACTCAAAGCTGCTCATAGGGTCACATATAAGAATCTAACCAAAAGACCTCTGTTCAGAGGACAGGTTTTTATGGCACATTTGGAAAACTGATGATTCTAGAAATGGTATAAAACATATACCAAACAACATCAGTAATAAGTATGCTTCGGGAGGTGCCTATGATACAGTATTTACTATGACTATTTTTCTTTATCATTTAATTCAGAAATTTTGCAGTCAAACCTAACAATCGATGAGTGCCAGGATTATTGTCAATAAGTTGTGTCTTAAATTTATTGAACGATGCAGCCTCAATCCAGGCACATCAAATCTTCTAAATGTCAAGCCTGATTTGATTAGGGGAAGGCTACAACCTTGGGAAGTGGTGGCAGGTGGCGATTGTCCCAAACCAGCGGTGACACTGAAAGGGCTATTCCACTGGGGCTGCAGGTTCACACATTGCACTTTAGCTGGCAACACATGATTTGGATCCATTCCCTCCTTGTTAATTATAAAGGGGTTTTTTTTAAGGGAAAAGGGGAAAGAAAGAGAGAAAGAAAGAAAGAAAGAAAGAAAGAAAGAAAGAAAGAAAGAAAGAAAGAAAGAAAGAAAGAAAGAAAGAAAGAAAGAAAGAAAGAAAGAAAGAAAGAAAGAAAGAAAGAAGACAAGAACTACAATCTAGAGCACTATTTACAGCTTGCAAAAACTAATAGATGAAGATAGAAAGCATATCTGAAACACTTTCAATACTTTTATGGTTTATATTTTAGAAGGCAGGAGATTAAAGAAGACAATACCCTTATATCCAACATGTCTATTTTATATTAATGTATTTCCAGCAAAAGCTCAGGCAGAGATAGGCAGACAGACAACTAGATGTATTCAGAGAGACGGGCAAATGTGAACATGAGCGTTATAACTAACCCTGTGATCAGAGCAGTTTTCACTCACCATTCTGCTCATGGCACTCTACAATATTATGATTTAAGATTATGTAAATGGAAAGTTATACCTATATGGCACAGCTGTTAAAGTATATGAATCATGGTCAATGTGGCTACATATGTGCCACATAAACTGTTCAGACTATTAACCCCATATAAAATAAAAAGCACAGACTTTGCCAGGTGACCCATAGCAACCAATTACATGTTTGCTTTTAAACAGGTGCCCAGAAAATACTACCCACTGATTGGTTGCTATAGGTGTAGTCATTTTTGCACCTTATATTAAATGGTGAAAAGCAGGCCACTAGGGGAAGTCAAAGCCTACATGGTCTATGCTGGAGAAAGCACATTCAATGGGAATCTATTTGATTCTAAATATCTGCTTGTTCCTGAAAGTAAATATCTGCTTGTTCCTGAAAGTGCCAGACAATACGCAAAGTTTCCCGGTCATTTGCCTAGGTGCCTGTCAGTTGTGAAAATCAGGAGACCAAGTCACAGAGCCAACAGAACTTTTCTACCCTGTTTCAAGGGTTCACTCTGCACTATCCTCTGCAGAGTAATCATACTGTTCCACTCTCGTAACCAAACAAGTTCCTGGTGCACTCCTATCCCCATCCTCCTGCCCACTTCCTGTCCCGCCCACACCTGCCCCAACTCTACCATGTCCCACGCTAACTCCGCCCATGTCCTGCTCCAACTTGCTTCCCCTTCCTCGCCGGTAAGAGAGCAGCTGGGGTTTCTTATTAGCTATAAAGAAAGCAGCCCCCACAGTCCAGCCCCCTTGAACCCCGGACGCCCCTGCAACTGCAGGGTCTGCTTCCTCTATTGTTGACTTTACAACACTTAGAGAGGAGACTGCAATCCATGAGTCCTGGTTCATAAGGTTAAACGCCAGGACTGTGGACTCTGTTTTAGTTTGATGGCACTGTGCAAAAACTTTAACGAAAACAAAAATTGTGGGAGAAACAGATCACATATGCCACCAGATGTTGGAATATGCAACAATGCCTAGATGGGGCAGGATATGTTATGCCTTTTTTTCTTTTACACAAAGCTACTTTAAGAAATATGTAGAATATTCTCTTGTTGCTTTTCTTAAATAAATAATATAGATTATTTTAAACCAACAAATAGCCAATTTTGTATTTGTTCTTTAATGATATTATTGGGAAACCATATAGTCACATGTCTACATGTTATGTTTAAAAGGAAACATTGAGAACTGTATAGGATCATGAATAAACCTTAAACTGCATGTTTAAAGTAAAAATTTTTAGACTTTAGTAAAGAGCAGGGACAAGAAATAAATTCAGTCCACTTGAATCATGCACATACACAGCTCTTTGTCTGTGAACAATAGCTGCACCGCGGGTAGTGATTTCCTTCACTGGACCAAAAAGGCTTGCAAATTAGCTTTTATGGAAACAGAATACACTTTGGAAGTGAAGGGATCACAATCTTAGTGCTCATCTTAAAATACAAAATTAAACATTAATACAAAATTAAACATTAATACAAAATTAAATGAGATGCATATAGGTTTCATAAACTTTTTATATACATAAAGTGAAAAGCCGTGAGTGCAAACCAATGTGAAAAAAAACACTAACAATTTCACAGTGAATCCAAACTGCCACCTTTTTGAATAGACTCATTAGACACTGGTGGATAGTTCACTTTTAGGGCAGTAATTGTACTTATCATATTGCAGCCTTGACATGTTGTGCACATGGAGGGAAACCAGGAAAGAAAATGAGCTTGGATTTCATTATTGGTGAAGGAAGAGCACATCTATGCATATTTGAAGTTGGTAAGCCTATTTGCTTTTTAGGAATCTGTATTACTCACAATACAGACAAATAATCATTTGTCAAAGTTGCACTGTGTATTTTGACATATGCAGGACACAGTTAGGGTTGCCACCTTTTCTGGAAAAAAATACCGGCCTTCCTATATGCTTGCTGTTTTTTCCTATTAATAACATTGGAGTCAAACAATTGGAGTCAAAGGTAAAATATCGGCCAGGTGGCAACCCTAGACACAGTATTAAAGGCAAACTATACATTCAAGTCAAACATTCAGGGTTTCAGGGGCGATGCTGCCCCCTCTCCCACTCCGCGATTTCACCTTTTGGCATCACAGCGGTTCCAGGGGGCTGCATTGCTAGTGCAGTGAGCACTATTGTCGTATCAGAGCCGAATCAGAACACCACACGCTAACAAAAAAATATATTTTCAGGGTGAATTGTCAACAATACTAATCAGACATTATTCTGGCATCAGACATCTGTGGAATATCTATAGAGCATTCGTGGAACTCTATTGTTCATCTTGCTAATGTTTTGCTTTGAATATGTGGTTAGGTAGGCTCAGGTAGCCTCGCTGACAGAAGGTAATTTTCTGGTGGGCAGGAATTAAGGTTCCATAATGGTGGTTCACCAAATGTATGAATCTCAGAACAAGCAAAAAAGGACATACTGGGGGTCATTTATTAAGTTTGTGCAGCATATATACATTCGCAAATGTTTATATTGCCCATGGTTTTTCCTGAAGCTAAAATATTGCACTACAGTGCCCGTCTTTCTGTTCTGTTGCGAATTTGACCTGCAAATACATTTTAGCAAATGAGAGAGGTGTTTGCATGAGTGCACCCATTGTGTGAGTTTGTTGTATGCGAAAAATAACATTGACAGTAGCTTAAATTCTCAATTTGCAAAACTGTTTTGCGACTATTTTCTCCACCAACAAAGTCGTGGTGTAATTCAAATGCAGAGTGTGGACATAAATATTCACAATTTGCAATTTTTGCTGTATTTAAAAAGCTCTTATGGACATTAGCAGTACGAAAAACAGCGAAACTGTAATAACTTAAGAAAAACACAGAAATATGTTCAAACTTTTATAACCTGCGAAATTCTGTAAAATGAACATGTTAATTAGGGGGTGTGGCCACAAAAATGTACATGGTCAAAAAAATTCACCACGCTGTGCGTGGCAACTTTTTTGTCCCTCTTTTATTTCCAAAATGTTGGGAGGTATGGAGCCCCACTGTGTGTGAAGCTGCTGCTTAAGTATGTACAGGTACATCACCTTTGATAACTAATAACTTCCATGCCAAGTATTTGTAACTGCAACACTCTACTTGCATGGGTAGAATTTCCTCTGTTATATCATAAAGTGCCAGTGATGGGGAATAATTTGTATTCTCCTTACTGGGATCAAGGAGAACTAGATGTGCTCTACCTTGTAAAGGTTTGTTTGGGTTATAAAGGTGAATTTTTTCACACCAAAAGGCATGGATTTTAACATTGATACAGTTAGTCTGGAAAACTATTTATGTCCTGTTGAACAGACCAGTAAACGTAGGAAATTTTATTTTATTTTGGGGTACTTGTATTTGGAGTGGTGGGTGCTTCCCGTTGAAGTCTATGGGAAGCAGCCTGCATTGGGTTGCCACTACTACGATGCTATTGTGTCACTAACCTTAATATGTTTACGATGATAGACAGATGCATCTATCACCCTCAGTGCACTAATATTTCAAAGTGGAAAGTGGTGAGGCCAATTGTCTTCTCCATCTGGATGTAAATATAGAGAGATAGACTGAAATGAGTCTTAATATTTTTCCCTCTGTGGGAACTACGCTGCCAAGCTTTCAAAGCTGCTTTCTGTGCTGTTAATTGGGACCACAGTAATGAGAATACTGCCTTGTATTCATCAGAAGATGAGGAGGAGGAAGCAAAGTAACAAATGCTCTTTATGAACAATGGCATGAGGTACCCTCCAGCCTGTACAGTTCTAATGAATCACAACTTACACTGGTATCACAGAGGTTAAAGAAACCGTAAGTAGCCATACTAAAAAAAAAATGTACAAGAGGCTGTTAAAAAAGTTGAATGATGAGGAATGAAACACAACTAACTTAAAAATATTGAAATTTACTAAAAGGTATAACAAGAACTTTATATTGAAAACTTGTCACATAATAAAACTAGAAAAGGATGCTTAACAACAACACCCACAAACTAGAAGAATATCAATACTAATGGTCCTGCAAGGTGTGTTAATCATTTCATTGGTTAAAAATACGTATTATAATATAAGTTGCCTAAGGAAAACCATATATGCTTGGGCTTTTATTTCTGACTTTATGAAGAAGCTAATTTTTCCATCTTTTTCATTATAATACAGGTATAGGATCTATTAAAATGCCTGGATTCCTGAATAAGGAATCATTCCAAAATTTGGATCATCGTACCGTTAAACTACAAACAAAATTATTTGAATGTGAAATATACCCACTAGGATTGTTTTTGCACCAATATGAAATAATGCAGCGTGGTTACAATCAAGTATAAGGCACTGTTTTATTATTATAAAGAAAAAGAAAATAATTTTCAGTTATTTGCTTGAGCTGGAGTCTATATGAGATAGACTTTCCCTAATTTAGAGCTTCATGGAAAACAAGTTTCCAGATAAGGGATACCTGCACAGACAATTGCATTCTTAAATAATCTGAAACTTGTCTTAATTTTTTTTTAATTGTTTTCATTTTTGTAATCCTTTTTACCATTTCAAGGAACAGTAACACCAAAAAAATTAAAGAAAAGTAATTAAACTATAATGTACTGTTGTTCTGCACTTATAAAACTGGTGTGCTTGCTTCAGAAACTCTGCAATAGTTTATATAAGCAAGCTGCTGTGTAGTCATGAGGCAGCCATTCAAAGCTGAAAAGGGAGAAAAGGCACAGGATACACAGCAGATAACAACAGATAAGCTCTGTAGTATACAATGGGATTCTTCAGAACATATCTGTTATCTACTGTGTATCCTGTGCTTGAATGGCTGTCCCCATGGATACACAGCAGCTTGTTTATATAAACTATAGTAGTCCTTCTGAAGCAAACACACCACGTATAACAGACCGTTGTCATTGTCATTCCTTTAAAACACTTTTTTGGTTTTACTGTTCCTTAAACTAAGCATACTTCACTAAGACAAATACAAGAGGTCCGCTGCACTCAACCCATTATCAATATATTTAAGACAGAGACATTTTCTGCATACTGCTACTGAAAAATGCCTTACCCTTTAAGCAAATCAGGGAATATTTGTCCATATATTGCAATATATTTAAGCTGGCCAACTACATCAAAGTCATCCCATATCTGGCCACTCCTACGCTCAATTTTCATCTGATTCATTAAGAATTCTATTGCTTCATTATACATTTTACAAAGGGACTAAGTTTTACCTGCAACTTACTAGCTGCTTTCAAAGTAAAGCTCCCAAACTTGGCTGCCCTTTTATTAGACACCAGTGGGATCACCTGATGGAGCTGGTCACTGCTCCTGTATAACTATAACAAACAAGGAAAAGTTGTGCTCACCACTAATTTTTAAAACATTAGGCAGGGGTGCAATGAGGCTGTGACCAAAAAATACATATAGACAAATACAAGAGGTCCTCTGCACTCAACCCATTATCAATATATTTAAGACAGAGACATTTTGTGCATACTGCTACTGAAAAATGCCTTACCCTTTAAGCAAAACAGGGATTGTTTGTCCATATATTGCAATATATTTAAGCTGGCCAACTACGTGACTTTGACATAGTTGGTCAGCTTAAATATATTGCAATATATAGTATCATGCAAGGTGTAAAACCATAACTAACAAATATGGCACACCTCAATGTCTAACGGTGGTGGCACACTCCCCAGAACGCAGTGTGTTCACCACCCTAAAAGACCAGACATCATTATATAAAATCTGGCTTTATTTATCAGGCTGTGTATTGATTTTAGCTGAATGCATAGCCCAATGTAAAACTCCAACATAAAAAGCAGATGTTTCTTTAAAAATTCTGTGTTAAAAAAATGCTGTTTTACTTTTGATGCCACTTTTCACACAATGCTTTTAATTTCCACCTAGATTTTTCCCAGTGACACAAATAGGTAGGCCAAATCTAAGGTGGTAAAACAATGGTGTAAATTATAGCAATTAAGCAGGAAATACATATCTTTTTTATATACCATGACTAATTTGTTTTAATGGATTATTTTAGGGATCTGTACAGATGATAAACAGTATTTAAAAATAAGCCATTTACACCAATATATGTCAATATTAATTTTACACAGTGTAATAAATAGAACACTAAGAGTAAGTAGAACAGGTGAAATTCCAAGTATATTTGTCAGAGCAATGATGCTCCCACACATATTAATAAAAAACTAATTTGCAGATTTCAATTGGCCTCTATGCAGATATTTACCAAGTACTGATTATTAAAAATCAGGTATTTAATTCATGTAATTTTTACTTTTATTTTCTGTGTGCAACAGACTTTACAGATGCAGCAAAACAGGCCCAAACAAGGGCACTCCCTGGAATTCAGTGTTTTTCTTTTTCTAAATGTAATGCGCCTCATTTAAGAATAAAAGTTCTATTTTTGCTGTATTCCTCCGCAAAACATTCTTCCAGTAAACTTCTGGTTAGTCCACATGATCTTTAGCAACACCATCAGCAATATTTTTGGGGTACAGCGGTAGCTTTCTCTTTCCTAACCTGCCATACACACCATTGCTGTTCAGTGTTCTACTGATGGTGGGCTCATGAACATCAACATTTGACAGGATGAGACAGGCCTTCAGTTGCTTAGAAGTTACCCTGGGTTCCTTTGTAACCTCTCAGACTATTACATGCCTTGTAGTTGGGTAGGGTAACAACAGTCTTGAATTTCCTCCATTTGTACATAATCTCTCTGATTGTTGATTGGTGGATCATCTTGTAACCTTTTCCAGCTTTATGGGCATCAACAACTATTTTCTAAGGTCCTCAAACACTTACTTTGTTGGAGCCATGATACATATCTAAAATGTGTTGTATGTATGATCAGACTTTGCTGGAACCCTGTTCTTTAAATAAAATAGGGTCTCTCGCTCACACCTGATTGTCATCCCATTGACTAAAAACACCAGACTCTGATATCACCTACCGGTATAGGATCCCTTATCCGGAATCCCATTTTCCAAAAAGCTCTGAATTATGGGAAGGCCATTTTTCATAGAGTCCCTTTTAAAAAAATAATGGTACTTCCTTTTTCTCTGTAATAATAAAACAGTCCCTAGCAGTTGATCCAAACTACGCTGTTAAATTCCACATTAAGAGACCCACACCTTAAGACTGCTAAAAACCCTCACAGCCCTAATGTTTAGATTTCATATATCGAAACTGGTCAGTGTGATGGCCTTGTATGTGTTCTCAAAGGCCTTGTACGTGTTCTCAAAGGCCTTGTACGTGTTCTCAAAGTTTCTGAAAAATGTGGTAAGGATTTAAGAGTTCCAATGTGCAAAATATCTCCTAATATTTTAACTCCACATTTAGGGACATGTATGAAATTTTTGGAGAAGAAAGGCAGAAGCGTTTATTCATTGTTTGATGTCTATTTGAGTTTTTCGTTTTTAGCAAGTCCTCTCTAGTTTTTAATATAGCTGTTTTAAATGCTCTTTCTAGTTCCTGCATTTGGTAACCTCTTTGTAAAAATTGATCCCTTAGATTGCAAGCTTTACTTAAAAATTCGGCTTCTGTGAGAAGAAAATAGATTAATATATTAGGAAGAAAGTTATAATCATAAATCAGGAAAAAAAAGGGGATAAAAATGATTTTCTAAGAAACAAAAAAGAAATGACAACGCAAAACAATAGCCCCCCATTCCAACAAGAGTTTCAGAATTACCAAACATTGTTAGAATTTATAAACTTAAAGTTACATAAAATAGTAAAACAAAAATTGAAACAAGAAAAGTAATCTTATTGAAATCATTTAATCTTTAAGAAAAAATATGGAAATGAAACATTAAAATACACTATACAATGATGGTAAAGTTGAGAAAAATAAAAATAAATATAGACTTCAGAGGTTATATAGAAAATAACTTATAAGAACGTTATGTAAAAGAAAATGGAATCTTTAGAACACAACAAACAGCTTTGAAAGAGTTAAGAAATTTTAAGGAGGAAGTACGTCTTCAATGACGAAAGCTTCCAATGCCTTTTAAACCATGTGTATGTAATTGTCATTTAATGCCTATGATTACGTGTGGCAACACACGAAACGCGTTAGGATATATGTTTGTGCAATAAAGAATTAAGTTTTTACCGCTACCTGGAGTCCTGTGGAGTGCGTGCCAAGCAGTTGTCTTCTTACCTACATGTATGAAATTAACTGAATAGTGCAGGTGGAGAAAGTGGGAATTACCCAATAGTGGTGTATGTGGGGCCAATAAATAAGGAGTACATTTTGCTAAATTCCTTGTATCTTGCTAGTAATCACAGGGAGTCTTTCAAATCTGAGGTTGTGGATTGGAGTCTCTTATCTTACAAGGGGACTATGGGCTAGAGATTTAAGGGATCCTAGGAATGGTAAGAAGATGTTTGTGTCATCAGCATAAACCAAAAATGCAAGTGGGACAGTTGGTGGGTCTTACTAAGTAGGGATTTTAGAGACCCCATGACTTTTGTATTTAACTATGGATTGTGCTGACTGAACAATTTTAGATTCATAAAGAGTAGTGTAATACTCCCTAAGCACTCATGCTATATATTGTGGGTTGGAGACAATTTTACCCTCCTCTGAAAGTATTCTAGGGATAACCGTAGTTGAGGTAAGGGAAGCAGCCAAGTAGGCCACGGTTTCCCCCCTGATAAATCCACTCATTTCTAAGTTGCTTACACACAGAAAAGCAGAGCAGAAACTAATTGCAATACTGGCTAGATATTAAAATAAGGCATTAGGTATGTAGAGAATTAATGGGGAAGATCAAGAAGCTAAACTCGAGCATCCTGCTAAATATATTAACCAACAGCACTAAGGCAATAAAAAGCATCTAGTACTTGTAAAAAGTCTCTGCATGAGCTCTCTTGGTATACGGGTACTTTGCTGAGGCTGAGTATTTATCAGGTGTTGACTATGTCGCCTTGAGTCTGTAGAAAACAGTAACATTAGACAACACAGTAGGGGGCATGCATATTAGAGTTGTTATTAATATGTACAGTATAGCTTATGTCACAGAATAGGGCTCGTTTACAAATGCAAGCAGTTTGCAGAGTGCTCAAACAGGCTTAAGATTCAGAGCACATACATACTCTTTAGTCGTTTGTGGTAAGTACCAATGCGCTTGGTCAGTCTGCTGTGACTAACTGCATACATGGATACAAGAATTACTAGCAGCCTTGACATGTAGGTAATTCCAGGTCGTCTTGATAGCTTGTATAGACAGACGTGTGCATTTTATCTGACAAGTGAGTTAGATTCTAATGCCGTCGCTGCACCATAAAAACCATGCAACATAATTTACATGTGATTTACCAAAATGGTGGTGGAATTCATGGCACTTTGCTCTGCTTTCCTACAGCAGTTGATGTGTTTTGACCCTGCAACCAAACTGTTGCATATCCCTTCCAATAAAAGTCTATAGTTCATTAATAGAGGTGTGATGGTACCTTTTGCAGCACAGCGGGGACGCCCACTGTGTCCTAAATCTTTGCACAATGATCTGCTCTGATGCGTGTGTGATGCACTTCTAGGTTTTGGCGCATGTTCATGTCTGACATCATCGCATTTAGCGTGAATTTCAAAATTTTTAAAGGCGCATCTGACCTTTCCCAATTGCCCAACATAAATGATCCTTTCAAGTTCCTGGGTGTCTCTTGTAGTCTGATTTTTAGTGTCTGATTCTTGCCTGTCCCTGACTTTGCCAATCCGCTGCATGAACTGACCCCTGCCTGTATTTTGACAATTCTTCGGATTTTGTTTCGGTGCAGCGTTTCTGATCTGTGTGTGACCTTGGCCTGTGACCTCGACATTGTACCTGCTCTCTGATTCGGTACTGTTTTGCCCAGACTGGTTTGACCCAGCCTGTTCTTGTCTACATGGTCTGCTCCCCCGCCCCTTTCATACACGTTCGGTTCCCATGCTCCGTCAGAACTTTCTCCCTGGTTCTCCCACAATAAGACCTGGTGGCATCTGAGTAGCGGAGTGCTCCACCCAAAGCTAAAGGCAGCTGCTATAGGCAGAAGAGTGGGCCATGACTGGAACCTTGGAGTCTGTTCTGGGTTTGGTATACTTTATGTTACAAGATGGTGTCAGAAAGGAATAATTTAAAAGCTTTAAATGCCTGTGGTTGTCATTCCTGCTGTTACTCAAGACAGTGCTACATGGTGATGCCTTGCTGGACAGCCAGGGAATAAAAGCACCACTGAAATTTTGAATAAATTCAGTGTAGGTGAATTTGTTCTACTACCTATGATTATTTCCCCCAAGCAGTCCGTATTGATAAAAAAACAATGCAAATAAAGCAGTGTAATGTCAGAATTTGAAGCATTTTGTGACATTTGCTTTACCTGTGAAAAGTATTTGCTCAGAATTCCCAATGTTGCAAAAACCTATAAGTTATACGTTCCAGTGGCAAAAAATAAAGCTTTAACAATTACATATTCTAGTGTTTAATATAATTCTTCAAATATAATGAAAGCAGCACTAACAAAAAGCACAAATAAAGAGTACTGGCAGTCAATCCTGAGAAGTTAGAAGGCTTAGAAACATTAACATTTCATAATTTTGAGACACATAATGCACAGATGGGACAATTTTTGCTGCTAAAATCCTGACATTTTCAAGTCAATTAGGGCCTTTTTCTAACCCTAGGACAAGGCTCTCACAAAAGCCCACAGCAAGGATTGACTGCACCCTCACACGAAGAGACCAGACTTCAATACTTAAAAACGGGTCTTCTTCCCTCAGCATAACAAAATCCCACCTGGGACATGACTAACAGATGTGTGAAATCTGTGACAGGAACCCAACTGTACCCATTGCCTTTTCTCACATATAATACAGAAAAGCAAACTACAAGCTAAAATGCATATTAAATATATGTGATTTCCATTAATAAAAAATTACATGCACCATACATTGTATTATCGGCTTCTGAGCTCAGCTCCAAAAATGAAATGCCTCAGTGCTTTTTCAGCTACTATCTGTACACATTAATTTAATGTGTCTAAGGATATAAAATGTAACTAATATATGCTAAGTGTTACAGCGTAGAAAGGAATACAGGAACACAATAAGCACAACATGGGACCAGACAATATGCAAAGAAATCCCTGTCCTGGGGAGCTTAAAATATAAATATTTATATTTTTGCACCAAATCCCTGAATTACTGTGGCAGCATGACAAACAGCATGCATTGTATATTCCATATGTTCCTTAACGTTGCTTTCCTAACTACTCAATACAGCAACAAAATGATATAAAAAGTATCCTAATCAATGGCTTCTCGAATTTTCATAGTTTAATGTGAGGGAGGGAAAGAGAAAAAAGGGGCGTGAAAGAGAATGAAAGGAAGCCATGGGGAAAGAAAATAAATCAAGAAAAAATAGAAAAGGAACTTGAAAATGAAAAGATATTAAAACAGAAATTGGAAATACAAGTGAAAAAAAAAAAGAAATAGAGAAGACAAAAAGCAGCAGTCCGTGAATGAAGGGAAAGAAAGCAAAATGAAAGGGAAAGAAAAGATAAATAGAACTAAAAAGGAATCATAAAGGATATTTTAAAGGAAAAGAGTTGAATGCTAGGATAAAGGAAGATAATAGACCAAAAGGGAAGAAAAATAGATACCTCTATTTAAGAAGCAGACTTATGAAGTAGATGGACTGCCACTCTAAATAAAAATTTGTTTTAATGGCAACTGTGAGGCATTATGCCATATGCATAAATAATAAATGTTATTTGGCATGAAATAGGCGATGTGTTAACTGGGTAAAGAATGTATAGAAAAAAAACAGCCAAAACCAGCACTCTGCCATATCATTCAATACAGAAATTGTCCACTACAGGCTTTATTGGAACGGTATGTGTACATATTAATAGGAAAAGCCAATAATAACAACCCATAATGCATAAAACGCATAATGTACTAAAAACATATATTATATGAACCAATACATGAAGCGTATAACTGCAGTGTAGAGTATATGTCCACTATTTGTTCTATAACACTGGCATTGGCATATACACTCAGGAGGCTGCTTGAAAATGGGTTTAGATATCAAACAATGCGAAAATAATATACAGTTATCAGTTATTCCAAAACCGTTATCCAGAAAGCTCTGAATTACAGAAAAGGCTGTCTCCCAAAGACTCCATTATTAGACATAATTAATCCTTATTGGAAGAAAAACCAGCCTATTGTGTGTATTTAATGTTCACATGATTTTATAGTAGCCTAAAGGTAGATCCAATTATATATATATATATATATATATATATATATATATACACACACACACACACACATCCTGGTTTCTTATGACTTAAAACATATATATGCAATGTACACATGAGATCCATGGATGGGTGGTGGCATGGGGGCTGATGGAGAAATTGTGGTGGTGAGACCTGCCCAATATTTATGGAAATATAAACACACTTGGGTTGATCTTGTTACGGATCTCAGACATGAGGACGTCACTAATTTATGTAAATTTTCCAAAATGTATAAGTGGATTAATACCATAGAGAATGTTATTCATTCCTTTCTTTCTTTCTGTTTTTTACTTCATTTCTATCTTGCTACCCAGACCTACGGTGCTGCCTGTTTCCTGGAGGAAATGCCTTGCTAACATGCACATCAGCGATGTGCGGTGTGCACTATTCTTTTCATACATCTTATTGAATTTTAGTTTCTTGTAGTATCTCGGCCTGAAATAGACAAGACCTGATTTAAGATGTGATAACATTATTTCTCACAATAGGCCTCTAGGGAAGTATCTTACACTTTATGCCGAATATATAAATTAGAATTAAAAATAAGCTAGCAGTCACAGCTCTCCCATCTGGGATTTCTCTGCTTGCCAGTCCCAAATCTTATTGATTTGGTCAAGCACTCTATCTTGGCTAGTCTATTATTAACCCTTACAATACCAGCAAAGCACATTACGTCAGACAGGTCCTGTCTCCCACAGAAGACAAAACTAATGGTTGCAATTTAGTATAATGCACAAGAATGTGGGTTGTTATTTTTATAAGATATAATTAATCCATATTGGAAGCAAAACCAGCCTATTGGGTTTATTTAATGTTTACATTAATAGACAAAGTATGAAGATCCAAATTACGTAAGATCCATTATCTGGAAGACCCCAAGTCCCGAGCATTCTGGATAACAGGTCCCATACCTGTACCATTAAAATGCAAATATAACTTTTACGAGTTTTATTCTTTAATAATTTAATAATGTTACATTAGGTGAGATGTCCCTATGATGTTAAAGTCTGTTTTGATTCCATCTTTGTGATCAAGTAACCACAAACTATTGCCCAGTAGTGGGAAATAACATTGATATAAATTGCAATCACTTGTTTTATAACTTTTATAGCTTCTTTATTTAAATTAACTAAATTGAAAGAATATATGGACAGCTTGAGACTTGCAGTACCAATTTCCACCAGTTTTACTAGGATAGAGTTTTTTCAATAGAATAGCACCACGGGCTGTAACTGGATTTTTAAAACAGAATATATTTTGAATCAAACATTTTTCAGAAAACAGTAGATGCCTTGTTTTACAGAAAATGTTTGAGAACATATCTTATCATATGATGGTACTGTATATTAAACCTTTTTTCTCATCACAAAAAATTATTTTTCCTGCAGCGGAATATACATAGCCATTACTATCACAAATGTACTGTATCTTCTTGACTTAAATTCCCAGTGAATGCCCATTTTGGTTTATTTGCTTTTGTTCCAAAACAACATTTTGCAACAAGGACAAATGCCTCCCCCCACCCCAAAAAAATAAATCCATAGGTTTTTACATATCATACCAGACAAGTCCCTAGAGGGGAGTGAACAAAATTAATTGTTGTGTGATAAACTTCAGTCTATCTAGAAAATAATACAGTAAGAATCAGCTGTGACACTTGCTCACAATGTCAGTTTCTAGATATACTAATTGACAATCCTGTGTCAGCTATAAACTTCTGCCAACAAATTAGGCTTTCAATCTATGGCTTGCACCGGCAGACCAGGGAATCAAATATGTACCATACTATACAAAATTTTTATACAAGGAAATAAAGTAATCTAAAAACAAGTGGACAGCATGTGTAGTATCTAATAGTTACAGTGCTACGCAATATGTTGGTGCTATATAAATCATGTTAATAATAATAATAATAATAGGACCTCAATATCTCCTGCACCACATACCGATTAAAGGTTTAAAGTGGTTTAAAATGGATGAAAAAAGGTGTTTATTGTTTGAAAATAAAATTTTGTTTCTAAACATTTTTTAAAGACCTGAAATTACTGTCACGTCTACAGTTTATAGTTCTTTTTTTTTAATCCATTGGGATGGTCCAATACTAATTCTCCATTGAGTCAGGCCAACATCCTATATGTGAGAGGGGCTGCTGCCCTTTTCACATCCTCATTTGCCATTTAACTGCATTCACCATATAACTGCTGAGAAGTTACACATTGGAAGAGCTCACCTGTTTTCTGACAATATTGCATGATGGTTTGTCAAAACTAGTTAGACAGACAAAGCAAGAAGAAGCAGCCTTCAAATGAATGGTTCTTTATCTGATTTGACCACACATGCTCTAAATCAAATCAGATTTATCCAATCATTTGGCCCCTGGGCCCAGGATTAAGGTGGCCATACACGGGCAGATAAAGCTGCCGATATCGGTCGTTTGGACCGATTTGACAGCTTATCTGCCCGTGTATGGAGGCTTCCGACGGGTCTTCCCGATCGATATCTGGCCACGATATCGATTGGGAAGGTTTGATTTTTACCTGACCGACCCGTCGGAGCCCCTTGGTGCATCGTAATTCGATCGTTCGGCCATACGGCCGAACGTTCGAATTACCCCCGATATAGCCATGCCGTTAGTGGCAAATCGGGGAAAGATCCGCTCGTTTGGCGATGTCGCCAAACGAGCGGATCTTTGAGTCTATGGCCACCTTTAGAGTGCAATGCAGATTCAATCTGATGTGGTCCTCAAACGACAGAGTTTCTAATCCTGTCCAATAAATATCCATTTATCTGACAGATATCAGTTGAGCATGCTGTTGGTTTTGCCCCATAAATAGCAAAATGCACATTATATGGCCAGCTTTACATTAGGGAGTTATCTGGCTCGAGAATAAAAGCCATGTTTTTGAATATATTAACACAGCGAGTACAAAGGTGAATGTTCACAGGCAAAATATGTGTATTAATTTAGGTTACATGCTAGTTCAGAGACGCTGAGAATCCACAAAAGTAGAATACTCTGTCTCTACAGCAGGGACAGATTTTTTTTTACTGTTAATTTAAAAAAAAAAACAGGACAGATCTGCAAACAAAGGAAAGTAAAGATAAACTTTGTTAAAATTATTTTACATAAAGGCAACTAAAAATTCCATTGCCTGGTCCTGTCTGAGCCCTACTGAGAAATTATTTTCAGTTTATTGTACTTACCAACCAGGAAGTATCACTATGATACAATTGATCCTGTTTCCCAGTTTAAGGTTTCCAGACAATACACAGCATGGAAAAAAATGCATTTATTGTATTCAAATATATTTTATTTTAAATAATGTTGATCATTGTTAACTCAGCTGGCTACTATGTCAGCTGGCTACTATGTGCTACTACACTTTTATAAATGTATAAATGTCAGGGCCATTCTGTCCCTTTTCTATTTTTTTGGTTAATTTAAGAATCTCCGTTATTCATCATTTTAGTCCCTCTATGTATACCCTTCTGTAAACCCTAGCAACTAGGCTTGCCACCGGGCCATTATCTATATAAAACCTACGTAACTGCTAGCTGAGCCAGAGGAAGGCAAAAAACCTGAACTGAAGCTCCAAGATGGAAAATGGTCCCTAGATCAACTTTCTACAAAGAGATTTCTTCAATAACCCTGTTTTTTCTCTCTTGATATTGCAAGGGTGAGTGCAGTGAATTTATTGTCTTTATCAGTTTATTTATTTATCAGTCTACAAAATTTTCAAATTTCACATCTAGGAAAAGATTCCATTTACCGGTAAGTTGGAAAGTGTTAGCATGGAAAGAATTGAATGGAAACCAGATGGGGTTATGATATTTACGACATTCAATACATATTATAAACATCTTAACTCTAGAAATGACAGATAACACACCTAGCATTTATGGGATGTTCACAATGGAGGGGTTAACATTGGGGACCTCTTTGATTTGTGCAGGGTTAAGATGGGACTGTGCTCTGACATGCAATGAAAAAACCACAAAAGTGGCAATTAAACAAACAAACTTCCCTAATTACACACAAACACCTATCCATGGGATGAAAATTAAGAGGAATAGCTAACAAGAAAAATAAAATGTGGAAAGCATAGGACTGATCATTGCAGGAAGAAGGAAAAATGTATGCAAATCTTTAACTAACACTCACAAACAAACATTTATTTAGCTTTCAAACGGTGGCTTCATTTGAATGATGAAGGAGGGGGATGGGGATAGAGGCTGGAAGAACAGGGAATAGAGAGGGACAGCTTAGAGGCTGCATAAATATTCAGAAGAAAGATTATAGGATTCATGTTAGCTGGTCTTAGATTTCTCCAAAGTCCGCACAGAATAGCACAGAAACTAACAAGAGGTACAGCAGATGTCAAACAATGCTGGGGTACTATTCACCTCCTCTCACTTGTATGTGCTTAAGTTTTGTGTTTTTTTGTGTGGTGTGCATACAATATGGTCAGGTCATTCAAGAGCTCCCCTACACACTGTGTATTGTGGCTGCAGACCAATAAAGCTGGACTGCTGTCAGCCATCCAAAAATTCCCCATGAAAAGGCATTATGTAAATTCCACCTCTCGTCCCCTTCTTTAGGGGAGGAGTGGGGGTGGGGGTAAGACCCCTTCAGTCTGCTGCTTTGGAAGTCCCCGCATTGATTTCTGTATGGTTGCAGTTTGCCTTAGGGCCATGCTGCTTGTTTTGACAGCGCATCCCCCTAGATAGTTGGGATTAGTGAAGCTTGTTTAGATAAACTTGAAATCAAGGCCTTCTCTAGGTAGACAGCTAGATGTATCCGCAGAGTTTCCAGCTGCCTGATTCTTTCAAGCCAAAAGGATGGCAGATTCACGGGAACTATCACAGCCACGGGCTATGTCACATACATAAGTAAATAAATTAAAGGCTGCTGAAGTGAGGGCTTGGAAGTTTTTTAATGGTAAAATAAGGAAGCTGTTCTGCACACTTTACAAAAAAAAGGGAGCTTTGAAACATGGTATGATGACCATTTACAAACTGGAAGGCATCCAAGATAATGGAGATGCAGAATATTGCAGTCTTCAAAGAATAAAAGCATGCGCATATAAAGAATAATAAAACATAATTCCCAACACACATGGATCTGTTATTTTTAAAGCCATTGCCTGTGATTTTACTGTAATCCTAAAAGTATGTACAAAAATGTTATATTGCTAAAATCCAAATTTGTTATTCTTACAATTGCTTACAAAATATAAGATATGGATGAGAAAATATCTTTAATGTTTACAATACAACTTTTGTAAATATTCCTCTGATAAATTTGCTTTGATTAGGCCTACATAGCCATTGAGTAGGTAAAGCTAAGGAGGCTGACCCTGAGATGACAGGGATTGATTCCTGGGGCCAACACACATGTTGCCTTAGGCAAATCATTTAATCTCCTTGTGTCTCTTACACCAAACTAAACTTGTAAGCAGGATGGGACAGGGGATTTATGTGACTGCATGAGTTTAAAAAAATCCTTCTTACAACACACAAGGTCATACAAAAACAATATTTTATCTTCTAGTACTGTAATAAGTAACTATATAGTTTACGCCCTTGAAAGTTAATTCAGTTATGAACATAAAGCCGAGATGTGGACAGATTAGAATGTCACAAAGAGTCACTAAAGGAACATGCTGTCTTGGGTGTGAGACCAACTATGTGCCTGCAGAGTGTAGTAATGTCACAGTCAGCCTTACATACAAAGGTGAACTGGTGACAAGTGTTCTTCTCTTGTAGAAAAGAAGGCCAGGATCCACCCACAATAACCTAACCAAGGTGTGCCTTGGTTAACTCTTAGAAAATAATGTTCCTTTTGTTTTACTTTAAACAACAGGAACATTCTTAGAAAAGAATGTTCCTGTTGTTTAAAGTAAAACATAAAACATAATCACTGGGGGGGAGCCAACATGTTTGGCACCCCCCCTCAGCAATTAGAATTGCTTACTTGATACCCTGGACCGGTGCCTCTGTTCAATAAAAACTGCATCAGCCTGGGATATTTTGAAGACACTATGCGTTGCCATTTTATTCAGCTTCTACTGCCTTCTCTTCATTCTGGTCTGGGTAGGTACAGTAGTGTGAAAGCCAAACTCAGATTTAAAATGCTTTTTTAATCTACTGCACATGCGTCTGGCTGGGCCCGGAAAAAAAGAAGAAAGAAGAGGAGCTCCAAATGAGCTTCTACAGATATTCCAGTGCTTCTGTTAGAAGGAAACTGCAGTGACCTAACACTTTTATAAGCTTATAAATGTGAAGCAAAAACCAATGGGAAAGCATATATTAGGCCCCAGTTAATCCTCATATGGTAGGGAGCATAAAGAAGATGCTTAGATTTAAACTAGGGCAACAAAATGTTATGGGTATTAAACCAAGAGATGCTCTAGTTAACCAGTTATAGATGGTTCATGTGGAAACAGAGAAATATCACATAATTTTCTTTCAGAAGATGAACAATAAAAAAAAATAGGGTTGCCACCCGGCCGGTAAAACACCTGCCAAGGCCGGGGCCTGTATTACAAATACCGGCAATGTAGCAGCCGGTAAATTTGTAATACACCTAACAAAAGCCCGTGGCCAGCCCCCCCAATCTGGTGAAAACTCACCTTTTTGCCGAATTCTTGCGACTCGCATGCTGTGGCTCCGCCCCCTTTGACATCACAACCCGCCCCATCCAATCTCGTACCGTGGCTCTGCCTACTTCGGCGTCACGACCCACATCTTTTGACGTCACATCCCGCCCTTTTGTTCCCGCCCCCTCCACCGGCCGGTGGGGATTTCTTTAAAAGGTGGCAACCCTAGTAACAAATGAAGCAAGCTTCTAAATATTGTAACTACCAGTCAGCCTGTGAACGCAGAAGAAGATCCATCAAAAGAATAATCTATGGAGGGCCTAAAATGACGTATAAGCTAATAATGATCAAAGAAAATAAATTAAAGGAGAACAAATACCATTTTACAACTTCAAAACTTAGGCACCCCCAAGTGACTACTTTTACTTAACTGACACCCCGGACTGGTGATCCTATCACCAGAAAACCACACTGTCCCAGGGGTCTTCTAACGAGCACCACGGAGCTATCCTCTTCCTGCTTCTTTGGTTTTCAAATTTCCCGGGGCAGATGCATGTGCAATACAGTGAAATATCCGGCATTTTTGTTTAAGTTCAGCTTTTCGCTCTACTGCTCGTGCGCAGCTGCAAGAAGACCCAAAGCAGGAAGAGGATCTAGCGAGCAACATGGAGACATCCCAGGCAGGTGCGGATTTCTGCTGATAGGTGCACCAGCCCAGGGTGTCAGGTATGTAAAAGTAGACACTTGGGGTTATCTAACATTTGGTACACCCAATGGTAAAACCGTATTCGTTCTCCTTTAAGAGCATCTGAAACTAAAAACATATTCAGAAACATAGGGGGGGAAAACAATCTTTCACGATTCTCATTACATTGTCTTGCCGCCTGCATCTCTTCAGGGTCTGCTGCCCAGTGACCTCAAATACAGCTTTGGTGAGTTTCTTTGTTCGTGTAAGATGTTTACTTTTTCTCCAGCATACTGATAAAAAAACTTCTGTATGATTCTGTTCATTATTTCCATGCTTTGGAGTGTTATTGCTCTGGATATTTTAAGAGCATTTCCAAGGGACCATCAGAATTCATTTGTAAAAGCAAAATACCACCCCATTCTTTCATTATCTGTGAGAAGCAGCCATCTGTGCAAAATGTTAGGCTACACCAGTTCATGACAGAATGTATGGTATATCCTGAAATCCTCACCTATTCTAAGAATAACTAGGCTACATCTTTATAACTAATTATCTCACGCTTACTGCCGTAAACAAAGATAAAATTCACACCAATTTAACCCTGCTTTGAGTTTGAGAGATGCAATATATTGGAGAACCTATGCTTCCCTGGGCTTAAATAGTAATCCTGCAGTTATATGAGCATCTCCTGCGGGAGAAGAATGCCATTTGATCTCTTAAAGGGATTCTATCATCGGAAAACATGTTTTTTTCAAAACGCATCAGTTAGTGCTACTCCAGCAGAATTGAAATCCATTTCTCAAAAGAGCAAACAGATTTTTTTATAATTAATTTTGAAATCTGACATGGGGCTAGACATTTTGTCAATTTCCCAGCTGCCCCAAGTCATGTGACTTGTGCCTGCACTTTAGGAGAGAAATGCTTTCTGGAAGGCTGCTGTTTTTCCCTCTCAATGTAATTGAATGTGTTTCAGTGAGACATGGGTTTTTACTATTGAGTGCTGTTCTTAGATGTACCAGGCAGCTGTTATCTTGTGTTAGGGAGCTGCTATCTGGTTACCTTCCCATTGTTCTGTTGTTAGGTTGCTGGGGGGGAGGGGGTGATATCACTCCAACTTGCAGTACAGCAGTAAAGAGTGATTGAAGTTTATCAGAGCACAAGTCACATGACTTGGGGCAGCTGGGAAATTGACAATATGTCTAGCCCCATGTCAGATTTCAAAATTGAATATATAAAAATCTGTTTGCTCTTTTGAGAAATGGATTTCAGTGCAGAATTCTGCTGGAGCAGCACTATTAACTGATTCATTTTGAAAAAACATTTTTTTCCCATAACAGTATCCCTTTAAATAATATACCACTGACAGTATATCTATATGAATTGATGATATATTTCTGACTTTATTGGTCTAGATACTATGTCAGTTTTCTGAGCTTTTCTTAATGTGGATCACTATTATTATAAAAGAATATGTAACAGGATCTTGCTGAACACATTGTAGGTTATGACTGTAGTTACTTTAATTAAAAACACACAAAAATCATCAGATTATCCAGATGCAGCAATATTCTAACAGTACTGTGGCTTTTGCTGGGATAAAGTAGGTTTATAAGGAGGTTTCATCACATAATCAACATGACGGCAGAACGTACCACATGCAAATAATTTGATTTTGAAATTTGACATTTACAGCTGCCATTTTCTTAGCTTCAGCTAGGACATGGCACCAGTAGATCTATTAATCTTGAGCCCTAGGGGTGCTGTGTCTACATATGCACACTTACACACACAAACACTACATGATGATATTACATTAGATTTGCGTGACAAATATCACATCTATAAAGTAATATAAAGTAGCATATGTTGGCTACAAAATTAGATCTGTTATTCACTTATGTTTGAGTCTTTAATGCAACACAACAGAGCTTAAAGGAGAATTAAAGGTATCATCACCAAATAGTGATTTGTGCGGGTCAATAAATTCCCCCCCTCCCAACCCCCACCCCATTCCCCCTCTATTTATAAACCCACGCCCGCCTTGCAGCGACGTCACAAAAGGGGCAGGTTTGAAAATGTAGGCTCCGGAAGCCGGCAGTGCTAGGTTGCTAGGTCCTGAAGATTTTGTGTAGGAGACTGAGAGATGTGCGGGCCAGCTCAAAACCCGTGGGTCGGGTGGGTTCTGGCCTGCCTGCACATCACTAGTGCCAAAATGTTAGGCACCAACGATTATAACTGCTTACCTGATACCACAGGTTGTTGCTCCTGTTCTCTACAAACTGCACTGGAAGCAGCACATGCACCCAGGCCGGAGAAACAGACAGAATTGGAATAAGATTGCGGTATATGAGCTATTACAGAAATAGCACGGGCCAGTGCAGTTTTAAACAAATAGTATCTCGCGGGTAGGGGAGAAGAAGAAAGTTTGCATGCCAAGTACCCCATGAAGCTTTTTTGCAGGGGCCTGGCTCTATTACATTCGACTGCTGCTATAAACCTAAACAAAACTGATTCAGCACCTTTGTGACTCCACAGCATCTTTAGTTTATGGGCTACAACAAATTCAAAATGTATAGTAGAAACACCAGTGGGAACCACCCATACTCTTTACTTTTTACAAAGAATATACTGTAAAAGCTGTAAACATTTTCTACAGAATGGCTGAACAACCTAGGTAAGTCTACCTTCTACTCGCACTCGGTAGTGGAAAAGGCACACCAGTCCCTACTAAAGGTGGCCATAGACGTTAAGATTTTTCTTGTGAGGTTAGTGGGCACCGAACTATCATCCATCTAACGATTTTTCATTCGACATCAGTTATAAAAAGAATTGGTGTCCGGTTAGAAAATGAATTGGTGTCCGGTTAGAAAATGTTCATTGTTCACAGTAAAATATATCCATTGTCCGGTTGTTTGCAGGACCAAGTAGGCAGCTACCCACAGTTTTCCAGGCTTCAATTAGACAATACCACTTGAAATTGTTGTTTCAGTTGACAGACAATCATTTTTAGATAAGCTTGGTCCTACGATAATTAAAATATAATTTAAAAATCTTAACCTCTATGGTCATCTTTAGCCTCTACCCCCAAAGGTTCCCAACATGCCAATTTTTAGCAAAACTGTTGAATTATAATGATTGTGATGCGGCCTTGCTAACTACAAGACACATTTGTGATGTGCAGTTTCAAGGCAAACAAAATGTCACTATACCTGGAAATTTCCTCTGGAACACAGAAGAAAAGAGCCACCAATGCCAGAGGTACCTCCAATTATTTATTGATGTGTAGTACAAAATCAATCATTTCAGGGGCCGCTTGCCCCCTTCGTCAATGATGGTGTACTATATCACGGACGAAGGGGCAGATGGCCCCTAAAACATTTGATTTTGTACTCTGCATCAAAAAATATTTGGAGGTACCTCTGTGTACACCATGCTAAGTCGTAAGAGTGCATCTTTTTTCTACTTTCGATTGTCCATCAATTCTACATTTGATTCTCCATCACTATCACTCATAATTATCAAAATAGGAATCTGTTTTGCACTAGAACAGATCCAAACTGATCCCAAAGGTTGCTTCCTTATCGCACATTGTTTACTGGCCCATTACCTCATGACCATAGAATGCATGTATGTTCTACCCTCCTTCAATCTCGACCTACTCCATCAGATCTCCTCAAAACTTGCCAGTCTGGACCCTAGGCCCATTCTCATAGCAGGGGACTTTAATGCTGTCCCAAACTGTAACATACTCAGGCCCAGATCTGTGGCGAGGCCACAAAGGCCCAGGACTAAGGCAGCGAAATTTGAGGGGCAGCATGCTGCCCAACCGTTTTATGAGGAGCCCTGAGGACATGTGGGCACGCAATCATTCATGGGGAGGGAGTAGTGCAGTTGCTAGGATCGCACGGAATAGGGGCTGCCAGAAAGGAAATCCGGCCATGAACATACTGACTCCCCTCTGACAAGAGATGACCCTCAGGCCTTCTGAGGTGGAGTGATGCTCTTGGTCTAACGGATTCATGGAGGTGGTAACACCCCAAGGAAGCACAAGGTTCCTGTTGTACCCCAGCTAAAATGTTCATGTTCTGGACTGACCTTGCATTTGCCAGCTTTTGAACTTTTAACCAGTTTGGTAGGGGTGGAATTCCTTCCCCACCCCTGCTCAGACAATACCTGCAAATGCCCTGCTTGACTGTGGTACTTACAAAATTGGGATTGGTCATAAGCAATGCCCTTACGGAACAATAACACAATTTGGAGTAATAAAGACATATCAGAACGTCGACATATCTTGCATAACAGTCAGATTAAATAATTTGTCCAACTCAGATCATACTATAAGTTACCTAATTACTTTCTGTTCAGATATCTTCAAATTAGGATTCGGATTCAGTTCAGTATTTGGCCGAATCTTTCGAGAAAGATTCGGGGGTTCGGCCTAATCCAAAATAGTGGATTCGGTGCATCCCTACTTCAAATAAAACATGTGGGAGCCCATACTGCAAAAAGCTTTTAAAATACACAGACAAACACCATTTGACCTCAAAACTATAATGTTATAAAGGACTTGGCCTAAGACCCATTAAGAAAGCCAAAACTTAATGGAACCAAGTCATCAGAGACTTTGATCATGACAAAAGAAGAAATATCCTCAGTCAAATAAAATAAACCTACAGACAATATATTGGATACCAGCTTTAGATGATGTTCTGATAAAGGCTCCTTGTTCCACATTTTCTGGCAAGGTACTGTCATAGAAATATTGGACTGAAATATGGAAATTTTTGCATTCACAACTGGTCTCCCTCATTAAGCTCCCCCAATATATTGGGCATTGCAAAGGGCCTTCCCCTCAAAACTCATGATAGACGGACACTTCTTCAATTGCTATTTTGAGCCAACAAAACCTATATAAGTCCACTGAAAAATAAAAGAATGACAATGTAGTACACATTAAAGCTGTCTACATACCCAGAAACAAAAGTCTCGTCGAAATGGATGGCTCTAGTGGAAACAGCTATACACAAATGGTTATTCAATGAACAGGTTCAGCAGAAATACTTGATCCCATTCTGATAGAACCCCTCAGATCATATTTGTCTTTGTCAAGTATTGTGAAATTGTACTGACTTAAGTTACCCCTTCTTTCTAATTACCTTCCATTTCTTTCTCCTTATTTTCTCCTAATTTACCTTTTTCCCCTCCCCCTCTTTACCTATCTGCACCACACTGATACAACACGTTATCTACTACACCAATTTGTCATAGGAAGATGTACAATACACACAACTGTTCTTATAATTTGTATTGTAAAACATTAATAAAGAGAATTTGAAAAAAAATCAAACATTAAAGCACTTGCTTAACGCCTGGAGAGAATGACTATGAAAGTGAACAAGAGAACACCATAGGATGCTTACATCATTGAGGTTAGAAGAAAGTTTGCTTCAGCTACAGGTTCTGAAACAGATTTTAACAATGAAAAAGCAATTTTACAAAATTATCCTAAAAATTTATATATTACATGAAAGGACTGGATGCTATTTTAGTATCGAAGAAACACAGGTCATTGTTAAACAATACACACAGCACAATTTAGTTTTGAGCAATGGTTGCCATGTTGGAATCTTATTTTTTTTGCACATTCTACAGCAAAATGTAAAGAGCTTTGGGTGCATGTTTGATATTTTATTTATCGATTCTTCAGTATGAAAAGTTTTGAAGGAATTATCAGAAGGCTAAATTTATTGTATGTCTGTCATGAAGTGCTAGTTCAACTTAAAAGTAATTGTTTTGTATGAAATGGTGTTATGTTAAGACATTTTGGTATATTCTGAGGTTTATTTATTTTTACATTTTTGTTGTGTAGCAGTCAGGCTTGGCATTTTAACATTTGATTGCTAGTAGTTGGAATGTATATATATATATATATATATATATATATATATATATATATATATATATATATATATATATATATATATATATATATATATATATATATATATATATATATATATACACATAATTTCATTAAAACTGAGTGTATGGGACACGGCCTTCCCATAATTCAGAGCTTTCTGGATAATGGGTTTGTCGATAAATAATCCTATACCAGTAGTACCATGGTACAAATCTGCATTTATAGTGTAAACTCTTGTGAACAGGGTCTTCTGTGTGCTTATGAAAAGCAAATAGTGCCAAGCTATGCTAAAATCTTTTCATATACTCCTATAAAGTACACATAATACTAGACTATAAACATTTCAGCACAGTTACGTTAAATTCAGTTTTCAGATTTCTATTTAGATGAGGTATATAATAAGAACGATCATCAAATAAGTTTAGAAGTTATTTGATCGCTATAGCTTAAATCTGTTACAAAACATTATATACAACACAATATGGATTACTGCAGTTTAGTTACCGGTAGTAAAGGGGACCCGTCTCCCAAAAAAAATATTCAAAATCCTATTTTATCACATTAGTCAAGCAAAATGAACTTTAATTACACAATATAAATTATTTGAATCTTGTTTCGTTCTGACTGGGAATTTATAATTACAGCAAGCAGGCAGGAGGCATTTCTCGGACAATGTTATTAAGGCAAGACTTGCATTAGAATCTTGTTTGTGCAACAGAATGGAGGACCCGATGTCCATCCCCATGCCCTGGCTACACAATTCAACGGTGATCAGAACGGGGAATGTGTGGAGAGCAGTGACATCTAGAAAGAGCTGAATGGAAGTAATTGTCTGTCCAGCCGAGAGGCAGACAAAAATTGATTGACAGCTGAGATTTATAAATGAGCTCACAACAGCTATGATTGCTTTAATAAAAATGTTAAATTTGAAAATTTATTATACAGATTTTTGTGTCTAGGAGACAGGGAGATGTCCTTCCTATAATTCAGAATTTAGAACTTGCTGGATAACCGATTCCCAAATAAGGTATCCCATACCTGTATCAGATTTCACATACTTATATTGTTACTTTGCCTCAGCAAAGCCTACTAATCTTTTTCAGTTTCATTGTTTAGTCAGCCACAAGCATTCCAAACAGCAGTGTAGCAAATGTTAATGAGTCATGCAGATAAAATCCCCATCTAAGCTGTAAGCGAGAATACAAGGTTAGCAAGAGGTGGGTTATAGCGATGTGTGGACCTCACGACTGGGGATGGAGGCTCTGGATGGTGTGGGGAGCCCAGACCACCAGTCCAACAAAGGTCACAGTCAGAGATTTGTTTTCCTCTTAACTTACAAATTTAATTTGTTTTGTGGATATCTCCCCAGAGAGGGTAAACTGCTCTTGGTTGCTTTTCAGGTACTCATAAAGCAACATAATCCTCATATTGTACCATAGCATAATAATAAAAAACTGCATTAAACCCTCCCCTATTCTCTGTAAAAACGCTACCCTATTTAGTAGCACCTTTGACAAGCATAATAACATAGGCTATTGTGATATTAAAATTTTCAATTAGTATAGTATGGATACTGGTATGTGCTGTTTATGTAAGTATATGGAGGGGTCAGAAGTGATTTATGTATGGATGCTGGGTTTCATTTGGAGGGGTTCAACTTGATGGACTTTGGTCTTTTTTCAACCAAACTTAACCATGAAACTACCTGGGTGACACATTTTACCCATCCAGAAATTGATGGAGTTGTAGCTTAAAAAGAACTTTAATTCCTAGTATTTAATATCTGCAGCAAATACAAGATGATATGAATATGCTAAGATTGAGCATATTTATTACTGGTATGGGACCTGTTATGTAGAATGCTTAGGACCTGGGGTTTACCAGATAAGAGGTATTACTATAACATGGATTTCCATACCTACTATAAAACATTTTTGACACCAACTAGGATTATATATCTCAGTAGGAATAAAGTGCAAGGTACTATCTTACTATTAAACTGAAAAAGGAAATCAATTTTTAAAAATGTGAATTATTTAATTAAAATGGAATATTTTACCTTGCAGTATTTCAGAGCTTTCTGTATAGTGGGTTTCCAGAAACCTTTGTATTGCCCCACCCCCACAAAAAAACTAATTATTTTGATGATTATTCCTGCAACAAAATAGCAAGATCATGCTGTATATAATAGTGATCAATGGTTTAGTTTGGTTTTAGATTGTCTACCTGTTCTTTACATGTCCCAGACACCCAATACCCGCCCCTTCTAGACCCCAACATTCTGCCCTTTTAATAGTAAGTACACCTACCCCTATTCTTTGGCTTTAGCTAAACTTTAATCAAAGCCAATACTATATGAAATATATGGAAGTTAATCCACTGGAGATCTGGAGAGTGATTAAGTGGAACAATGGAAGCATATTATCTACCAATGTGTGTCCACTTTCAAAACTATTCTATAGGGGTTTTGTAATTTCTTGTTAGATATTTAGTATTTCTTACTAGCGATGAGTGATTTTTTTCGCCAAGTTTCGCCATGAAAATGATGCCCACAGACAGGTGGAAAAATTTAGTAGTTAACAATTGACACCCTGGTTACCTTAAAATAATTTAAACCAATAAGTCAAAGCAGAGGTCTGACCTAGGTCAGTACAATTATAATTTGAAAGAACAAGAAAGGGAAAGTGCCCCGCTTAACCTATTCTACTGTTGCTTCTCAAGTTTTACTCCTCTATTCATGCCTAATAATTGGGAAATAAATAACTGTAAGATATCACAAATTGATCCCCCTAGGTGTTCAAAGTGCAAGTGCTTATTGAAAATTTTAAATAAGTAAAGTGCAGTGCAAGGATATCAATTAATTTCTTCGGAATGATTAATAAGAAATACAATTTAGAAATTTGTCACATGTCAAAACATTTTTTGTCACCAATACACCAAAGCATTACGGCAAATTTTCCCCGTTTTGCATATTTTTGGCGAATCGAAACAGTTTAAAACCGCACATCCCTACTTCTTACATACATTTTGGTTGCATATATGTGTAAGAGTTAAACACGTCAATGTCACCACAGTCAGAATGTGTCAAAATCAAAATCAGGTGAAACCAAGAAACCAGATCCGAAATGCTCAAGTAATTCCCAGCTGCATGCTGATTTGCTCATTACTGCTCCGCTTTGCATCAAACCTTTTATTTACATTACAGATTACATATTTCATGAAACACTGAGTTGGAGCTGAGAGGGCTGAAACAATGAGGAAGACATATTTTAATAAACGCGCCTCTACCCAGACTTCTCTAAAGCTTCTTTTTTTTTTTTTCCTGCCTTGAAAAAAAACCTAGGCAAAGCTGACGAACTTCCACTGGCCGTTTGTCTTTAGCAGACAATTAAAATGGGGGAGTTAAAAATGGATTATGTTAGCACACAGACAACTGGCCCAACGTGTCTGCAGCTCTGTGGATTTGTAACACTCTTTTATATTTCTCCTTTCTTCTCAGTCCTTGTTCCTTCAGGAAAGCAACACAGGCTTTGTGGTTGGAGGGGTTCAGGGATGGCTGTCCATTATTATCTAGCCACAGATGTCAGTCTATGCTCTCTCTCTCTTGCTCTTCCAATCGTTTTTTTTTTCTCTAAATCTCTAAATCAAAGTAAATTGTGACAGATTCTTCTACTGCATGGAATAAAACAGGGACAAATCACCAAATACTACTAGCATATTATACATCTTCTTCCATTATTCATCATCACCTCTAAATAACTGAATCCACTTTCAGAGGATGTCAAGTCCACGGGCATCAGTATAAACTGAGAGGCAGGTCAGATCCATGTTCTGTGATTTATAAACTGGAAATAAACTGTTTATTTATAAACTGGAAAAATCTTGTGTTGCCAAAAAATTTCCTGCCAGTCTGAGGGTGAATTGCATAGTATTTTTGGCAGTATTTGGGGCTGTAACTTACTACAGGTATGGGACCTGCTATCTAGAATGCTCTAGACCTGGGCTTTTCTGGATAATGGATCTTTCCATAATTTGGATCTTCATACTTTAAGTCTATTATAAAATCATGTAAACATTAAATAAACCAAACAAGTTAACCCAATAAGGATTAATTATATCGGAATTCATACTAATGAGAAAGGGCTACCATACAGCTTTTCTAGGACTGTGACAAACTGTACAGAAGGCCAACAGAACTACATTATTATCCTATAAATGTCTGTGTTCTGTTGAGCTATAGCTGGTTTGTCAGTGGCATGTGGCAGCAGAATCCCTCATCTATGAAGGGTGACTCAGATGAATAAAGCAATATGGCAGCTTTAAATTTCTACTAAAGATAATTTTAAGATAGCTAATTGTAAAAATTGTATGTCTTCCAAAGAAAAGATTCTTGCATGTGCAATCATTTTTCGATGACAGCTCTAGAAAGAAAAAGCTGAATGCTGCTAATTAGAGAAATATCATTATTTGTGTTTTTTCATTTCTTTTTTTGCATAGAATATGTCCCACTGTTATTTTAGCAGGACTGAACATAGTTGTGTAATCCTTATAACACCTTCCCATTCACATTCAAATGTTTTTTTTTGTTAATTATAAAACTGTAGCATTAACCTTCTATAATAATGGCAGTTATATTTATTAAGCTAAAAAGTCAATGCAGAAATCGTGCCTTAACAAAGGTGATTCCAAATATCTATTTTGCTTATATTATCTACTGTTTAGCTCTGGTTATGAAGGGACGGCAGCCATAATGCATAAAATAACTTTGAGGCAGGAAGACGTAGTGTCACGTTAGCAGGGGGAAAAAATTAATTACACGTTTCAAACCTGGTCACTGAAGTCTTCAGGGAAGATCCTCTGCAGCTCAGGATCTGTAAATAATTGACAGATAATATTAATTGGCTTTGGATTAGTGAGCAAGCAGAGAATCATGCATTAATAATTGATCAGAAGATGATAGAAATCCTGGCAGGGGACCCTGCGAGGGCAGCCTGGGTCTATGTAGAGAAACGTAAAGAACTCTCTCTGAGACTCCCCCTAAACCTCCCCGAAAAGATGAAAAAAATGGAACAAAAACAAAAAAAAAAAGCCCTGCTGCCCCATTAAATCTTAACTGCTACCTGACACTGCAACTAATCAGTTTTAAATTGACTTGCACAGGAAAAAGTGTTCTCTTTTTAACTAACTGTCTCTGTTGTCAAACGGCCAACAGAGGCAATTGATAGGAGCTCAAAGCAGAATTGAGTCAAACATGTGGATAACACAGCAAGCTTCCTTCTTTTCATTATCTGCACTTGGATTTCACAAAATGACATAAGTCATGATAATACAAACAAATGCATACATCAAGCTGAGGGTCAACTTATGGTATTACCTACAGCTATATTAAAATATATGTTTTACAGGTATGATATACTTATGCAGAAACCTGTGATCCAGAAAGCTCTGAATTACGACAAGGCTATCTCTTATAGACTCAATTTTATCCAAATAATCCAAATTTTTTAAAATGATTTCCTTTTTCTCTGTAATAATAAAACAGTACATTGTACTTGATCCAATCTAAGATATAATAAATCCTTATTGGAAGCGGAACCAGCCTATTTGTTTTATTTAATGTTTAAAGGCTTTTCTAGTAGACTTATTATGAAGATTCAAATTGCAGAAAGATCTGTTATCCGGAAACCCCCAAGTTCCGAGCAACAAAACTGAAAAGGGCACAGAGGGCTTTACAATTTCCAGCTGATTGAGGCAGTATCTACTGGTGTCAATCTGTGCCCTGTTGCAGATCACAAACACCATACCATCCGCAAACACCCATGGAGATCCACTGCTTTGCCTTAGGCTGCATTTTGCATACAGAAAATCTAACATGCTGTTGCATTCTACAATGGCTGCCAGGTTTACAGAGCTTCTTTAGAACAACAGCCTTTAACTCTGGTCATGAAAAAAAAACATCCAGATTATTCCCCTCTGAGGCAAATTGGAGAGGCTTTAAATGGGTTTTTTTTTTTTGCCTTCCTCTAGATCAACTAGCAGTTTGGCAGGTTAAATATAGAGATAAAAGGTTGAACTTGATGGACAATGTCTTTTTTCAACCTAACTTATTATGTATGTATGTATGTATTTATATGCAAGGACCATTTTAATAAGAAAACGAATTGTGCTTATCAATAATTCTGCTTCCAGTGGATGGACTGACAGTTTTATTTTGGTAGTCTTTATGCAGCATTAAAAACAGGTATGCAATGGTTATCCGGAAATTACAGAAAGACTGTTACCAGGTCCCAAGGATTCTGGATAACAGGTTTCCATACCTGTACTGATTAGCAGCACTGTGAGCAGGGGACATAACAGAAATGTGGTAGCAAGCACCATGTGCCATAGGGTGAGACTGTGCCAGTAGGGTAATACTGTTCATGCCGTATTAGCCTTAGACACCTTCCCTTTCCATATCATAATGCTTGCAAATCTGGGAATTAAATGAACAGTAACAACAAAAAGTCATGAAAGTGTTTTAAAGTAATACAACTATAATGCAGTGTTGCCCTACACTGGTATAACTGCTGGATTTGCTTTAAAAACACTATTGTTTATATAAATAAGCTGCTGTGTAGAAATGGGGGCAGCCATTCAAAGCAGAAAAGGCTCAGGTTGCACAGTAGATAGCAGATAAGCTCTGTAGAACATAATGGTGTTATCTGTTATCCGATATTTAACCTGTGCCATATAGACTTTTTTCAATTTCCGCCATTGCTACACAGCAGCTTGTTTATATGAACTATAGCAGTGTTGCTGAAGCAAACACATTAAAATTACCAGTGCAGGGCAACAGTACAGGATATTTTCATTACTTTAAAACACTTTCATTTTGTGGTGTTACTGTTCCTTTAAAAGTAGCCTTGGGACACATCACTAACAGATGCAGACTCAAAGTTTTGATCATTGTGTCTGGGTGAGTCGATCCCGCAATCTTTACAGCTCACTTCATTTTGCTGGCTTTCTTGCTCAAGGGCAATTGAATTCTTTCATGAGTAATTTTAATGTTTACTTGTTCTTTAGAGTTGGCTGGAACGCTGACTTTTCATAGGCCAAATTTGTTTTATGAGAATGTTAATGCACGGATGGTTCCCATTGTAAAGCTGAAAGCATAAATTCTACCAATGGTTACATTTTTTAAATAAGCAGACCACAGGGTTGCCTATGAAAGAAAAAGCATGCCTTTCGTCTCCTAGCGTCATTGCTGGCTCCCATTTAAATTTTTCATTATTTACAAAATAACTCCCAATTTCTTTCAAACCCTTACTCTTATAACCTCAAATAACCAACAAAACCCTCCTGAAACAATCTACACTCCACTGGTTTTATTACAGTGCTTACATATTACACAGGTATCGGCAGCATTATCCAGAAACCCGTTATACAGAAAGCTCCGAATTACGGAAAGGCAGTCTTCCATTATAAGCGAATAATCTAAAGTTTATAATCCTTATTGGAAGCAAAACTATTGGCTTTATTTAATGTTTACATGATTTTCTAGTAGACTTAAGCTGGCCATAGATGTTGAGATTTTTAAAAGATCCGATCCTCATCGTGAGACCACGATTTTCTCGGAACAATCGTACGAATTGACCATCAACTAAAAAGACCAATTTACCAGGAAAACAAAGGCTAGCTGCCTGCTTGGCCCTGCAAACATAGATAGATTGCACTAGGACCGACAAAGATTTTTTGACCTGGCCGATCAATTTCCTGACAGATGTCGGCCGAAAAATCGTAAAATGTACAATCGTTCAAATCCCACCAACCGCACGATAATTTCGAAGGATTGGTCGGACTTCCCTAAAATCGGTCGTTCGGCAAGAAGAATCGTCGCATCTATGGGGAGCTTAAAGGTATGAAGATCAAAATTACCGAAAAGATCCGTTATCCAGAAAAGCCCAGGTCATGAACATTCTGAATAACAGATCCCATACTTGTACTACCATTCATTTGCCAAGGATTAATGTGCTACAACAGGGGCCTGAACTACTATTCCCAGCCTTTTAATTTCTTTTCCAAATGAATTACAGAACTAAAGGATATGGATTCTAGTGCAAGCAGAAGTCAACAAGGCAAGTTACAGAGCTAAACAGAAAAAAGCCATCTAGGCTATGGCGGCATTAAATTATACAAGGTGTGATGCCTCAAAGGAATATTGCAACACACAGTCACATAACATTACTAGTCCTATAATGGAAAGATTAAAGTTATAAAACTGCACATTTTAGCGTAGATAAAGCATTAAGCAACACTCTCCCCTAGTTGAGATGCAATCTCTCTTATCTAAAAACGACCTCATATATACACCTGTGGAACTTGTTCTATTTTGCGTTGCTAGAATCACGGGAATTCCTCTTTTTTATTTTTATAAATTAGCAAGAGAGGAGTAGTTTCACAACATTCAAACTGCACTCTTTGCGAATGCCCATCCTGAGTGAGAGACAGTCAAGCATAATCATTGTTCTATCTTCACTAGATAAGAAGGTATTCTAGAACACAGCCTAGAAGTACAACAATGTAGTGCATCAATCTTCTAACGTCATAACACCATTCCAATGTGAAGTCACTAAGCCGGAAAATGAGGACAGCACCCCTTAAGCAGTGTGACTGCTGTGATTAAATTTTACAGTAGACTACTAGACAGTACATGTTTTGGGCCTTGCATGCCGTTTCTGAAGATCTGTAGACTAACTAGCTGGGAAGACCGGTTATTAGCCTATCTCTACCTGTTTCTTAGTTCAGTGAGGCTTGTGGTGACAGGCTTGTGGGATCCGTTATGCGGAAACCGTGTTATCTAGAAAGCTCTAAATTTGATTTCCTTTTTCTCTGTAATAATAAAAAAGTAGCTTGTACTTGATCCAAATTAAGATATAATTAATCCCTATTGAAAGCAAAACTAGCCAATTGGGTTTATTTAGGGGCAGATTTATTAATGGTCGAATTTTCACTGTTTTTTTTTTGGTCAAAACTCTCAAAATCGAATTGTGAATTATCCAAACTCAATTCGAATTTTATTTTTGAGATTTATCAAACCTATACCCTGGGAATAATTTGAATTAGACTATTCACCACCTAAAACCTGCCGAGTTCATGTATAAGTCAATGGGAGAGGTCCAGTGGCCAATTTGAAGATGCTTTTAGCCTTCCTAAAAAAAACTTGATTTGAGTTTAGTCAATTTGATTCGAGTTTTCGGATCAGCAATATTCATTCAAGTTTTAGATACTCTATTTTTTTCTTAAAGGGGACCCTCCACCCATTAAAATAATTCCAAATCCTATTTTATCATGTTAGTCAAGCAAAAATTAACTTTAATTACGCTGTAAAAATTATTTGGATCTTGTTTCCTTCTGTCTGGGAATTCTTAATTATAGCAAGCAGGCAGGAGCCATTTTGTGGACACTGTTATTAAGGCAAACCTTGCATCATCTCAAAATCTTGTTTGTGCACCAGAATGGGGGAACCTGATGTCCATCCCCATGCACTGGTTACAGAATTAAATGGTGAAGAGAACAGGGAGAATGTGTGGAGAGCAGTGACATCTAGGAAGTGCTGAATGGAAAGTGAAACAATTGCCTGCCCTGACTCTATGCCTAAAGCATAAAGGAGGGGCAGGAAACATTTGATTGACAGCTGAGGTTTTTAAATGCGTTTACAACAGCTATGAATGCTTAAATTAATAAAAATTATTTGGGTTTCATGTTTAATTTGAAAAGGACATTTATTATACAGCTTTTTACGTCTGGGTGACAGGTCCACTTTAAATACCCTCCCAATTGAATTTTGAGTATATTCGAATTCATTAGAGTTAAAAAAAATTCACATGAATTCAAAATTCGACCTTTGATAAATAGGCCGCTTAATGTTTACCTGATTTTCAAGTAATATGAAATAAGTAGTAAGTAGTATGAGGATCCAAATTACAGAAAGATCCGTTATCTGGAAAATCCCAGGTACCGAGCATACTGGATAGCAGGTCCCATACCTGTACTAGGATCTACAATGTAACCCCATGGTGCTATTCAACTGCAAGCTTGCCAAACATTTGGATTAATAATAATTATGAATAATTGGGATTAAGCAATATTTAACCTTAAATTTAGTTTTAGCAGGATATGTCAGTGTTCAGGAATTTCAGCAGCTATCTGATTCTAGGGTCCAATCTACTAAAGCAAACCAGGCAGCAGATTGAGTAAGACCAAATATGAATAGGAGAGGGCCTGAATAGACGTTCTTAAAATAATTATTGCTAATAATAACTATAAAATTGCCACATAGAATTTTAATTTATAAGCTGAAAGGTGTCCGAAAGTGAAACAGAATGATTAGAAAACTAAAGATCAAAAATCTATAACCGTTTCAGCCTTCCTAACTGATATCTCACCAAGCTCTGATCAAATATCAGTCTGGGAAGGTTATGTTTTTGGTCTTGAGCTGGCAAGTTTTCAGATCATGCCTGACCCAAAAAGCATTAAAAAGCTCACACGGCAAATTTTTCAAAAGCAGCCCTGTTTCAAACTGTTACAAGAAAGTCCACTAACATGATTATAAACTGGGATTTCAAAAGTGAAATTTCTTATGGGAACAACCGTAAATATAAGTCTGATAACTCCTTAAATTGTCTTAAACTGGTGAGAATTGGCTGCTGAGTTGATACCTTACTGGCCTGTAGGGCTAGGGTTGCCACCTGTCTGGTTTTGACCCGGACAAGCCCGGTTTTTTGAAGGGCTCCTCTCAGTGCCGAGCCAGCCCCAGCAAGTGCCCTAGGCAGCCCAAGCGCCCAACTATCGCAGAAAAAATGTGCAAAATCCCCCCGCACTTGAAAATAAAGATGCGGCACAAAAAGGAGGACGGCACAAGGTGGGCAGAGCGGCAATCGGGGACCGGACTAGGGGGTAGGAGAGGCAGAGAAGGTGCCTGCCTGCCGCCTCCGCCCCCCCAGTTTTGTGCCCTAGGCACGTGCCTACTCTGCCTACCCCTAGTTTCCGGCCCTGGCTCTTCGGGTCAAAACTGGCTGCCCGGTTTTCCGGAAAAAGGAAAACATTTGCTGTGTGAGATTGGGTGGTAAAATTATAATCCCTGTGAGTAACCTATAACAAATGCAATTGTGCCCACTGCATTCAAAATGTCCAAATGAATGCTACTGCAACGTGCACATATTTGAACATCAGAAGAAAGAGTGTGTTACTGCAGCATGATAGTCTGCTGTGCCAATTGGAAACCAGGAACTACCTCCGCATTTAGATTAACAGTACCTTCGGGAAGGGCCAGAACTAGGGGTAGGCAGAAGAGGCACATGCCTAAGTCGCAAAGGTAAAGGGGCGCAGACATGTACCTTTTCTGAAGCCTTCCCTAGTTCAGACCATTATGTCCTCGCCACCTGTGGCGCATCTTCAGCAGTGCAGTCTTCTGTAAATGTGCACACTCGGAGGGGGCAACATAGTCGGCTGGGTTGCTTAGACTGGCATAATGGACACATTGGCATTTTAGTGTGACCACACTGCACTTGAAAATGACATTATCTTAATATTCATATAGACAATATAAAGTTTAGCACTAGTGTTCCTTTAATAGCAATTACACAATAAAGAAGCATAAATACATGATGATTTATCAGGTACAAGGGATACCTAATCAAAGTTCTGCTTTAGAACAGTAGACAAAAGCGCATCTGGAAGCATCCAACCAAATATGATGAAATGACAGAAAGAGCAGCCAAATCACTGGTTACACTTAAGGGCAATCTGAAAGCCTCATTTAACAATAGTATGAATGTACATGATACAAAAATCAATAAATTCAGCCGGGAAAGAGGCAAAGAACTCATGCATGAATATTTTTAAATAGGACAAGCTGCCAGTTCTCCTTGATGGTGGCATCTCTCCTTCATCTGTCCAGGGAGCACATTTGCAATTAGATGTGAGATGGATTAGGAAAGGACAATGTTCAGATGCTGACTTAGAAACTGTATTCTGCTCGCACTCTCTGATCTTTATTTGAGAACTGTCTCCTGCTACTCAGCTGGTGACTATGCCCATTATTATTGAAATGTTGCCTTTAACATTTTCACAGCATTAGAAGAGATGAAAAATAAAATAAGCTATAGCCATATAAAAAGGAACATAGGGCATAAATCCCATGGGCTCATTTATGAATGTAGCATAATTATGCAAAGTGCAATTTTCAGTCATAAATTGCTTTTTGTTTATCCACAATGCAGTGTTTTTTCCCTATTATTGTGGAATAATAATCCACAAATCCAGGCCTGAATACTTGTATTTGTCCCTAATATGCTTATGACTTTTGGAAGATCTCATAGGGCCGTTGTATTATAGTCAGGAGCAGAATGTGTGCTACTAGTTAACTAGATAAGATATCTGCTTCAGATGTGCTTGTTGGGAGTCTTGCAGATTCCGATGAGCACATGGGAAGCAGGATCTGTTATAACTGTTTATAACCCTTTTTTTGTCGTAATAGTTTTACTAATCTTATTGGTAATAAAGCACGCTCAGTGTGGTTTGTGAATTATTTCCGAGAGACTCAGAGAACCTCAAGCAAAACACACAGTATGTCTAGGTCTAAGTTTAAGCCAATGAAGAAGTCTACTGATATCAACATGAACAATCTTGGCATGATGGCTATAAGTCCCATTTGGCCACACAATCACAGAATGACTTAAACTCAACAGATTAGTTTGAACCTTAAATATATGGTCAGAAGGAGTCCTGATTTCAGTACATGTGTCCAAAATCTGCTCACCAAGTTTAGAGGCCTCAAAATATTTTGCTGTTTGGTCCAGTAACTCCTAGTTTTAACTCTAAAGGGATTAGGATGGCATCTGGTGTAAAGTGTAGTGTGAGGGGAGAAAGGGTGATTGGTGAGGGGAAATTATTCCCATATACCCAGTACAACAGAAAGCAGGATAGGGCCACAGAAACTCTCACAGGGGCAAATGTTGTCCATCAAGGCTTTATATAATTAATGCGTTCATTTTAAATGTTTACATTTATTAGAAGTGGAAGCTCCCACAGCTGCAGGACTCTAGATAATTTTAATATGTGGAGTCTCTAGACATCAATTGCATGTATTAATTCATCATTAAGACTAGAATGAATACTGACAGCGACATAAGTATGTTTTCAATTACTACAGCCTAGCCTGTAATTGCACTAAAACTCTTCATCAAATGTAATTATATTGTGCAAGTAACCAAACTAATGTTTAACATACTGCCAGTTAATAAGAGCACAGGGTACAGAGCAATTAAACAATATTACAATTGGACTGAACGTAAAAAAGCTAAGTGAATTTTTACCCACTGTACTGTTTTTTACAGATGTGAAGTTGACATGGCATCTTTATTATGTGGTGTAAAAATCCGTGACACAATTCGGCACACATCTCGAAGCTTCTTAATGTAAAAACAGCGTAATTTTTTACACTAAAGTTGGCAAATCTGGCGTTTGCAGGGCACAAAATAAAACACACCTTAATATAGTCAGCATTTATATTTCACGCCTTTTTATAAACCGTTTCTTTGGCAAATTTTTTTTGCACAGTTAATTATACCCTTAGGAGCAGATGTATTAAGGTTTGAATAGTAAATTTGAATTAGAATTGTCAAGTTGGATTTTTGGTCAAAACAAATTTGATATTTATCATACCTGGACACTGAGAACAACCTGAATTTGATAGTATGCCACCTAAAACATGCCGAGTTCATGTAGAAGTCAATGGCAGAGGTCCAGTGGCCCATTTGAAGATGTTAATAGCCGTCCTGACATTCGAGTTTTTTTCAGAGTCGGTCTGGTTCTGGGTCGGTTTTTGGGTCGAGTCGAGTTTTAGACGTTCAAGATTTTTCTTAAATAAGATAGTATTCGAGTTTCGAGATCATTCTGGACCTTTGATAAATATGCCCTTTCGGGTACAAATCCAGATATATGCCCCATGAGGTACAATGAAGATGTTCTAAGTAAAATACACACAGTTGCCAGTTGAGATGTTAAGAAAGTTAAAAAAGACACACATCCATCAAGTTCAACCTTTTAACTTTTTTTTACCTGCCTAACTGCCAGCTGATCCAGAAGAAGGAAAAAAAAACCTCATCTGAAGCCCCTCCAATTTGCCTCAGAGGGGGAAAAAATCCTTCCTGACTCCAAAACAGCAATCGGACCAGTCCCTGGATCAACTTGTACTATGAGCTGTCTTCCATAACTGTATTCCCTCACTTGCTAAAAAGCCATCCAACCCCTTCTTAAAGCTATCTAATGTATCAGCCAGTACAACTGATTCAGGGAGAGAATTCAACATCTTCACAGCTCTCACTGTAAAAAAAAAGAAAAAACGTTCCGAATATTTAGGCGGAACCTCTTTTCTTCTAATCGAAATGGATGACCCTGTGTCAGCTGGAAATACCTACTGGTAAATAAAGCAGAGAGATTATTATATGATCCCCCTTATATACTGTATTTATACATAGTTATCATATCACCCCTTAAGCACCTCTTCTCCAGCGTGAACATCCTCAATTTGGCCAGTCCTAAAGGCCTGTACTGTTCACACCTGAGACCTAGACTGAAACTGCCCACATTGTTCACCTGTTCACACCTTATTTAAAATGCTAATGGGGCACCAGCACTGTGTCACTGTATGTAGTACATATTAGAATGATAGCTTTCCCAGTCTCCTGCTCTGTTCTGAGTTCCCTCCCTGCAGGGCCAGAACTAGGGGCAGGCAGAGTAGGGGGCCTGCCTAGGGCGCAATCATGGGGGGGCACACTTTTAAGGGGGATTTCCTTTCTTTCATTTTTAAACCCTGATTTGCTTGGCCTTTAATAGTTTTTCAACTTTATAAACCCCCTGTTCCAGACAAAATCACTCCCCAGCTCCCTTTTGGCAGCTGCTGGCACAGGTACATATTTGTGGGCAATATCTTGGCTGCTACTTGCACAGGTAAACAGATGATATGATGGATATTTGGCAGCTGCTGGCACAAGTACATATATGGAGGAAATAGTGTGTATTTTTTGGCTGATGCTGGCACAGGTACAGATTGGGCAATATAAGGGATTGGCTGCTGCTGGCTCAGGTACATGGGCCAATATGGTGGCTGCTGGCACAGGTACACAGATGTTTGAGGGCAATATGATGGATTTTTGGCTACTGCTGGAACAGATACAAATTGGGGCAATATGATGGATTCTTTTGGTTGCCGCTGGCATGGGTACAGATTGGGGTAAAAATATGATGGATGTTTTCTCTTATGCTGGCACAGGTACAGATTGGGGCCTGGGGGCAATCTGAGGGATTGACTGCCATTGGCATAGGTACAAATGAAGGCAATATGATAGTGTCAGGGCCCGAAGGCTCTGTTGTGGTGTGGACCAAGGAGGAGACAAAACAACACCAAGTTCGCAGTACAAGAGGGTTTATCAGAAGAATGGTCAAAAGCAGGCAATTGGTCGGTACAGGCAGCGAAGAATCAGAATCGTTAAACAGGCAATAAGTCAATACACGGAGAATCCAAATAGCAAGAAATCGCACCCAGGAACTATACAAGATAGACCTATAATTGGGCAATGACAGGATGGGCAAATGGATTTAAATAGTCCATAGTTTGGCGCCAAAACTTGACGCGCTGACGTCATGACGCCGACGCCGGCGTCCTCACGTTGGTGTCCTGACGCCGACGCACATTCTGACGCCGGCGTCCATTCCGTCGCCGGCGACCAATCCTGGGGCGACACGTTTCTGACGCAGTCCCACTGCGACCAGGAAGAACCGCATGGTGGAGCAGGAGGTCGCCATCTTGGATGTCCCGTGGGGTAAGTTCCTCCATTTCCATTACAGTACCCCCCCTCCTTAGGGGGGGCCTCAGGACCACCGAAGCTAGGGGAAGAAGGAAAAAGTCTGTGGAACTTACGGACCAAGACAGGAGCATGAACGTCAGAACTTCTCACCCAGGAACACTCTTCTGGACCGAACCCCTTCCATTCGATAAGGTATTGAAGAATACCCCTAGAAATACGAGAGTCCAGGATTCTCTTGACTTCGAATTCCTTATGATCGTCGACCAAGACAGGAGCTGGAGAGGAAGAAGAAGAGGGGCAAGACACAGCAGGTTTAAGCAGGGAAACATGAAAAACATTGGGTATCCGCAGCTCAGGAGGAAGTTGAAGACGAACAGCCACAGGGTTGATGATTTCGATGATAGGGAAAGGACCGATGAATTTAGGACCAAGCTTGGGTGTAGGAATCTTGAGACGAATGTTGCGTGTGGAAAGAAAAACTTTATCACCAGGAACATATGGAGGGGACGAAATCCTTCTTTTATCGGCAAACCTCTTCTGCACCAGGGAACTTTTCTCCAAGTTTGCCGCAGTAGCATGCCAAATAGCCAACATGTGAGCAGCTTGGTCATTGGCCGCAGGAACGTTGGTAAGAAGAAGATCCTGGGAAAAAGCCAAGGGATTCAGACCATACACACAGAAGAAAGGAGACTTCTGGGAAGAAGAATGCAGAGCGTTGTTGTGAGCAAACTCAGCCCAGGGAAGAAGATCCGACCAATCATCCTGGCACAGGGACACATGACAACGAAGAAACTGTTCCAAGGCCTGATTGACCCGTTCTGCGGCTCCATTAGACTGTGGGTGGTAAGCGGAAGAAAATTGGAGAGAAATGTTAAGAGCCTTGCAAAGAGATCTCCAGAACTTGGAAACAAACTGGGAACACCGGTCGGACACAATCTCAGCAGGAAAACCATGAAGACGAAAAATGTGTTTAATAAAAATTTCAGAGAGTTCAGGGGCGGAAGGCGGTTTCCGAAGCGGCGTGAAGTGAGCCATTTTGCTGAATCTGTCGATTACCACCCAGATGACAGTGTGGCCAGAAGAAACAGGGAGATCAACAATGAAATCCATTGCCAGGTGAGTCCAAGGTCGAGATGGAATGGGAAGCGGCAAGAGTAAACCCTTGGGGGGGAATGTCCGGACTTGGAAACAGCACAAACGGAACAAGAAGAGACAAAGTCTTTAACATCTTTCCTTAGGGTCGGCCACCAAAGCAAACGAGACAAGAGCTCGGTTGTCTTCTTAATCCCGAGATGACCAGCCTGTTTGGAACTGTGAGATTGGGATAAAATGGCATGACGGAATTCCGGAGGAACAAAAGCAACACCAAGAGGAGTCTCTACAGGAGCCGACGACTGAGCGGAAAGTAACTGAGAGGCACAGGAGGGAAACAAGGCGGCAATAATCTTGGTATGAGGCACAATGGGTTCAGGATCTTCAGGGCAGGAATCTTCAGGAATAAAACTTCTGGACAGAGCATCAGCCTTCCTGTTTCTGGAGCCAGGACGAAAGGTGATAACAAAATTAAAGCGAGAAAAGAAAAGTGCCCACCTGGCTTGCCGGGGATTGAGGCGCTTGAGGGATTGAATAAATTCAAGATTTTTGTGGTCAGTAAAGATGGTCACAGGAACTGAAGAACCTTCAAGTAAATGTCTCCATTCTTCCAGGGCCAACTTAACGGCAAGTAGCTCGCGATTCCCAACATCGTAATTTTGCTCTGGGGAAGAAAATTTTTTAGAGAAAAAAGCACAAGGATTAAGTTTACCATCTGAAGAAGATCTTTGAGACAGAACTGCTCCAGCTCCAACATCAGAGGCATCAACTTCCATGAAGAAGGGTAGTAGAGGTTCAGGGTGTCTAAGAATTGGAGCAGAAGAAAAGGCTTCTTTGAGGGTCTTGAAGGCTTCGAGAGCTAGAGGGGACCAGTGTTGAGGTTTACTCCCTTTACGGATCAAGGCAAGAATTGGAAAGATTTTGGAAGAAAAGTCTTTGATAAACTGTCTATAATAATTGGCGAAGCCAATAAACCTCTGAACTGCCTTGACGCTGGTAGGAAGGGGCCAATCCAAGATCGCAGAGACTTTGGCGGGATCCATCTTGAAGCCTTGTGGAGAAATGATGTAGCCAAGAAAAGGAATGGAAGAAGCTTCGAAGATGCATTTCTCCAATTTGGCGAAGAGATTGTTTTTCCTCAACCTGGAAAGAACTTCACGCACTTGGCAACGATGATCCAGAAGATTCTTAGAAAAAATAAGAATGTCGTCTAAATACACGACCACACACTGTCCCAAAAGATCACGAAAAATGTAATTGACTAATTCTTGGAAGACCGCAGGAGCGTTGCAGAGACCAAATGGCATGACGAGGTACTCGTAATGTCCATCGCGAGTATTGAAAGCGGTCTTCCATTCATCTCCCTCACGGATCCGAATGAGATTGTAGGCCCCACGTAGATCCAGCTTAGTAAAGAAATTAGCACCCTTAAGCCGATCAAAAAGTTCGGAGATGAGAGGAAGAGGATATCTGTTCTTTATGGTGATCTTATTTAACCCCCTGTAGTCAATGCAGGGCCGCAAACTACCGTCTTTCTTTTCGACAAAGAAGAACCCTGCTCCAGCAGGGGAGGTAGAAGGACGAATGAAACCTCTTTGAAGATTCTCCTGGATATATGACTTCATAGCAGAAGTTTCGGAGGGAGAAAGCGGGTAAGTGCGGCCTCGGGGGGGCATTGAGCCGGGTAAGAGTTCAATAGGACAATCATAAGGACGATGAGGTGGGAGAATCTCAGCGGATTTCTTATCAAAGACATCGGAAAAGGCTTGATACACAGGAGGAAGAGAAGAATTTGAAGATACTGAAGAAACTTTAACAACAGGAACAGCAGGCAAACAATTATGTAAACAAAATGAGCTCCAACGGGACACTTGTGTGGTGGACCAGTCAATGACTGGATTATGAACATACAGCCACCGCAGGAGATGCCGCAGGAGGCGGAGGAGGAAGGTTGGAAGCCGGACTGGAGAGTAAGGGTCTTTGGAAGCGTGGAGCCAGGGTGGGTTGGAACCTGGAAAACTACCTAGCGCGTTCTCTGTCAACTTCGACTTGGAACTCCCTTTGTCTGGTGTCAACTTTCACAGCTAATGCAACAAGATCTTCCCAGCGAGAAGGAATCTCCCGTGAAACAAGATCATTCTTGATGCGCATTGCCAGGCCGTTGTAGAAAGCAGCATGGTAACCATCATTATTCCAAGAAGTTTCAGCCACAAGAGTGCGGAATTCGATGGCGTATTCCGGAACAGAACGAGTCCCTTGCTGCAGCTGAAATAAACGAGCCGAGGCAGAAGTAGCCCGACCAGGGGCGTCGAATACAGTGCGGAGGTCATGGATGAAGGCCTTGGCATCGTCAATAACCGGATCCTCCTTCTCCCAGAGAGGAGAAGCCCACTCCAGAGCTTTCCCTTGCAGGTGGGTGATGATATAGCCCACCTTCGCTCGCTCCGAGACAAACTGACCTGGAAGCAGGGTGAATTGGATCTCACACTGGTTGATGAAACCACGGCATGATTCCGGATCACCGCTGTACAGAGGAGGAGCAGGGATGCGAGGCTCGGAAACCTGGAGCGGAGTAGCAGGGACCGGCAGGGGGACTGGAACCACTGGAGACAAGGCAGACAATTTCTCCAGGATTGCTTCTAGTGCCTGGCCGAAGTGGGTTTGTTGGGCTTCGTAGGTCTGCATGCGAGAAGCCAATCCACGAACAGCTCTGCCGACATCAGTAGGAACTTGAGGCTCCTCAGAAGGGTCCATGGCCCAATTATACTGTCAGGGCCCGAAGGCTCTGTTGTGGTGTGGACCAAGGAGGAGACAAAACAACACCAAGTTCGCAGTACAAGAGGGTTTATCAGAAGAATGGTCAAAAGCAGGCAATTGGTCGGTACAGGCAGCGAAGAATCAGAATCGTTAAACAGGCAATAAGTCAATACACGGAGAATCCAAATAGCAAGAAATCGCACCCAGGAACTATACAAGATAGACCTATAATTGGGCAATGACAGGATGGGCAAATGGATTTAAATAGTCCATAGTTTGGCGCCAAAACTTGACGCGCTGACGTCATGACGCCGATGTCCTCACGTTGGTGTCCTGACGCCGACGCACATTCTGACGCCGGCGTCCATTCCGTCGCCGGCGACCAATCCTGGGGCGACACGTTTCTGACGCAGTCCCACTGCAGACAAGGCATACAATTTCTCCAGGATTGCTTCTAGTGCCTGGCCGAAGTGGGTTTGTTGGGCTTCGTAGGTCTGCATGTAAGAAGCCAATCCACGAACAGCTCTGCCGACATCAGTAGGAACTTGAGGCTCCTCAGAAGGGTTAATGGCCCAATTATACTGTCAGGGCCCGAAGGCTCTGTTGTAGTGTGGACCAAGGAGGAGACAAAACAACACCAAGTTCGCAGTACAAGAGGGTTTATCAGAAGAATGGTCAAAAGCAGGCAATTGGTCGGTACAGGCAGCGAAGAATCAGAATCGTTAAACAGGCAATAAGTCAATACACGGAGAATCCAAATAGCAAGAAATCGCACCCAGGAACTATACAAGATAGACCTATAATTGGGCAATGACAGGATGGGCAAATGGATTTAAATAGTCCATAGTTTGGCGCCAAAACGTGACGCGCTGACGTCATGACGCCGACGCCGGTGTCCTCACGTTGGTGTCCTGACGCCGACGCACATTCTGACGCCGGCGTCCATTCCGTCGCCGGCGACCAATCCTGGGGCGACACGTTTCTGACGCAGTCCCACTGCGACCAGGAAGAACCGCATGGTGGAGCAGGAGGTCGCCATCTTGGATGTCCCGTGGGGTAAGTTCCTCCATTTCCATTACAGATAGGTGCTGGCACAGGTACAGTAGGCTATATGACTGGTAAGGTGGGAATTGGTAATGCAGGACTGGGTGGGGGGACACTGATTGAAGCCCTTGCCTAGGGTGCAAAAATACCTTGGCCCTGCCCTGCCTCCCTGTGTGTGCCAATCTCTGCTTGCCCAGTGCTGCTTGTGTGTGCCATTCTCTGCTTGCCCTACACTACCTGTGTAATGTAAGCCTGTTAGGGGTTTGTTCTTGGTATTTGTTAGCATTTGGAAATTGTTGTTAAGGGCCCCTTAGGTGTTTAATCATGTGTTGGGGGTTTGTTATATTATCCACAGGGGAGGATGAGGCATATGGATATAAGGGTATGTTTTTAACATGACTTAAATTTTTCACATACTGTATAAGTGATGGGGTATCTGCCTGCAGTGAGCACCAACCATTTGGTTTTTTGGTGTGCTACCACCGTTAATGTGGATATGATCTTAAAAGTTCTTGTGGTAACATGGGTGTGGTTTACAGTGGGTGTGGTTTAAAAGGGGGAGTGGCCAACATTGACTTCCATTATCGGCCGTCCTCCACATAGGCCAGTAAAATTTTGGCCCTCGGTACCACAGAACTTGGACAGCACTGGTCTACAAGGACTTCAAGGTCCTTTTCCATAATCGATTTGCCTAGTGCAGTCGCATTAAGGATATATCCCAGGTGCATGACTTTTATCAACATTGAATCTCAGTTGCCACTTAGCTGCCCAGATTGCCAGTTTGTTAAGATCCAGTTGCAAGGATGCCACATCCTGGATGGAATTAATTCCCAATGATTGTAATTGTATAGAGAGAGAGAAGGAATTCTCCTTGACATGCAATAAATAAACATGCTCAATTTGAGCCTTCTTTTTTCTTTAAACACAATGCACATTGTTTACTGAAACAATGATGGGGATGTTTATGGGAGGATCTTGTCTAAGCAACTTTTATAAGTTGGTCTTCATTTTTTGTTTTTTATGTGTGTATGCAACTGAAAACAAATGTTAGGGTTACTAACCTCTGCAACCAAATAAAACCACACAGATTGTGAAGCTTCCATGTTTATTGTTACCACAACTCTGGCTTTCTAACTGCTGGGTGCTAGGGTAATTAATGTATGGGACCTGTTATCCAGAATGCTCGGGACCTGTGGCTTTCCGGATAATGATTTTTTACGTAATTGAATCTTTGCAGAAAATCATGTAAACATTAAATAAACCCAATATTCTGATTTTGCATCTAGTAAGGATTAATTATATATTCGCTTGGATCAAGTGCAATATACTGTTTTATTATTACAGAGAAAAAGGAAATCATTTTAAAAAATTTGGATTATTTGGATAAAATGGAGTCTATGGGAGACAGTATAATCGGAGCATTCTGGAAAAGGGGTTTCCAGATCCTGTAATATAATAAAACCTTGAGAGGATATGGTCACTTTAAAATAGTTGTGTACTATCAATTATTTGTTATTAAAATGTAATCGGTTAACGTCTAGACGGTACCTATGGTTGCCAAGTTTTCTGGAAAAAATACCAAGATTTTTATTTTATCTCTATTAATAACATTGGCATCAGGATCATTTGTACTGGCCAGATGGCAACTCTTCTAATGGTTCCATGTTAAATATCTCAAAATAATCAATACACAATAAATGACATCCACTTTAGGAATACATAGGAGCATATTTTCAATATTCACAGATATAATCATTCCTCACAAAAGGCTATTTGAGGTGTGACGGAGAACTAAAGCTTAACTAAAGAAGTAGGCTAGAAATGTTGCAGAAATGTTTGAGCTTCTGTACCAGCCCAAGGCAACGACAGTCCTTTAGCAGAGAGATCTGTCTCCAAAGATACCCCAGTAGCTCCCCATCTTCTTTTCTGCTGATTCACTGCACATGCTCTATGCTGCTGTCACTTACTTAGCTTAGGGACCAACTCGCAATATACAGTACAATATAAATGTCACAATATACAGAAAGGCTGATAAGTAATTAAAGGGATCCTGTCATCGGAAAAAATGTTTTTTCAAAACGCATCAGTTAATAGTGCTACTCCAGCAGAATTCTGCACTGAAATCCATTTCTCAAAAGAGCAAACAGATTTTGTTATATTCAATTTTGAAATCTGACATGGGGCCAGACATTTTGTAAATTTCCCAGCTGCTCTCAGTCATGTGACATTATGACATGACATTATCCCTTTAATACAGATAATTACTACATGGCAGCACAGAAACCAGCGCAACTAGTATCAGAATTTAATAATCAACCCTGTAACATCAGTTTATATTACAGACCAACCTCATTTTCTGCTTGATAATTTGCAACGACCCCTAAGCTTAGCTTCTCAACAGCTGCTCAGAGCCCACTGAGCATGTGAGTGTCCCAGACACTTTCCAAGATGGTGACCCCATGTGACAAGTTTGAAGAAAGTGTTTTTGAGAAGCTGAACTTTTGCCTGGTGCAATAAGTTCAACATCTAAAATATGCAATTTATAGCCATATTAATTTTTAGGGTTTAGTTCTCCTTTAAGGCAACTTCTGGCAAGCTAGCCTGAAAGATAATGGCAGTTTAGACATGTCTAATAGAGCAGTCTGAGACAGTAGCACCTTCATAGAAGGGGCTTATTCAAAAGTAAAAAAATATATACAATCAATTCAACAGGAAAAATATCAAATCTTAGCGTGGTTCTTTAAGGAAGAAAAATGTTTGCAGCGCTGCACACTTCTAATATTCAGTGTGGCAACACACTGAACTTGGCACTATAGCTAAGTAAACCGGCTCTAAATTTCCTTGGCAGCAACCCACTTTCATGTGTGTTTTTACAAGACTTCTATGCATTATAATGTGTCAGCTGCTTTTCATTGACTCTTAAACAGTCTGGGAACATATTATAAAAATTTTTATTCCTTTATATGGAAAATAATCCTGTTTGAAATTGTGTATCTAATGTTAATTACTATATGAAGATTATAATTAGGCAATAGCATCCTCAATCTTCAACCTGCTCCACATTATGCTTACAGGGAGCTCAAGGGTTTGTTAAAAACACCTGGCAGTTAACTACAAGTGTGGGATCTGCTATGTGGAAACCCATTATCTGGAAAGCTCATAATTACAGAAAGGCTGTCTCACATTTTATCCATTTTTTTAAATGATTTCCTTTTTCTCTGTAATAATAAAACAGTATCTTGTACTTGATCCAAACTAGCATTATTGGAAGCAAAACCAGCCTATTGGGTAGACTTAAGGTATGAAGATCCAAATTACAGAAAGATCCCTTATCCAGAAAGCCCCAGATCCTGAGCATTCTGGATAACAGGTCCCATAATGTAAGAATATATTTATACAATTGAAATTAAGCTTTAAAGGAGCAGTAACACAAAAAAATATGATCTGTTACCTTCAGAAACTCTACAATAGTTTATATAAACAAGCTGCTGTGTAGCCATGGTGCAGGCATTCAAAGCTAAAAAATGAGAAAAAGCAAAGGATACACAACAGATAACAGATAAGCTCTGTAGTATACAATGGGATTCTTCAGAACTTATCTGTTATCTACTGTGTATCCTGTGCTTGAATGGCTGCCCCCATAGCTACACAACAGCTTGTTTATATAAACTATAGTAGAGTTTTTGAAGCAAATACACCAGTGCAGGGCAGCAGTACATTATATTTTCATTCCTTTAAGATACTTTCAGTTTTTGGAGTTACTGTTCCTTTAACAGTCTGGTATAATAATTGTTAAATTAAGGTAGCCCATTCTTGACTCTATGCGACGCACTGCCATATAAACTAATTTGTGCCATGGATGAAAACACCCTGGGCAGAATAAGAACATAAATCCTGCTTTCATAGGCATAGTGTTTTTTTTTTAATTATATTTATTATTTAAAAAGATTAAAGGCCAACTGTACAGGTTAGAAAAAGGTAGAAGTATGTACTTACAACTCGAATGGGAGGTTATTTATGAAAAAAACTAGAACCAGTAATATTAAATTGAATATTTCCAACCAGAAAATTCAAACAAATTCAAATCAAATTCAAGTTTTCCTCTGAAAAAAAACCCCTCTAATGTCAGTAAGGAAATTGACATATTCAAATGGTTCAATGGACCTCGAATTTTATGTTAGTTTTGACACAAAAAAATTTGAAAATTCAAACTCAAATTTTGAATTTACCATTCGAACCTTAATAAATCTGCCCTAAGTCGTTTTTAAATAAATAAACAACACAGAATTAATGTTAGGCATTTACACATAAATGTCTAAGAAAAAATGCCACTTTCCCAACGAGTACTTTTCTTTAAGTGGGATTACTTCACAGGCTTGAGGTCTCAAAGTCTCAGGGAATCCCTTTCAAATATATTTTGTACATCCCCTGCGCTGTTTGTCATACAGCAGAATGAGCAACAGTTATTTTAAACAACGTTACATCACGTTGGAAAATCGGTAACTGCTAACAGAACTTGAATGAACAATACGGAAAAAAGGCTTTAAAATTAGCCCTGGACAATATAATCTTATTGCTTAATTTCATGGAGTTTAAAGGCTTGTCTGCTATCCACAAGGCTGAACGTTAATCTGAGCTGTAGCCTGATTCAATTTTCCAGTTCAAGGGATGGGAATATACTTCACGTGGCATGTCGGCTCAACTGTGTTGCCCTTTTAATACAACAGCTTCTTCCCATGTCAGCACATCAGATAGGAATCATCAATTTTAGAGATCACTAAAGTAGAATCGCAGAGTCTGTGCAAGAACAGGTTTATCACTAAGCAATGCTAAATTTTACACTTACAACCTTTTTTGAATTAGACTACACATTTAATTTTCTCTAAATTACAATTACACTTCATTGAGCAATGCATTTAAATAAAAGTTATCATGAGGTAGACCATGACATTCTGAAACAATGTGCATTTTAGTGGTTTTATTTTTTATTTAGGTTTTTATTTAGCAGCCCTTCAATTTGGACCTTCAGTTCCAAGACTGGAATGAACAGACAAAGGTCTAGATAGAAATCTAAACAAGAGAAAGTGACAATAGCAATTAATATGTGTTCTGTGGCTTATAAGGGTAATTCTTTTACATTTACAGACTAACAAGTTTAGAGACTATAGAAAGGCCATAGAAATGGACAGAGAGAGTGACACAAAGACATATATTAAATACAAACATGGATTGCACCCATACAAGCTTTTATCTGGAAATGCAAGTGTTTACAAATGTTTACTAATGTACACATACACACACACACTGTGCATGCATGATGCAACTGTGGGGTTGATGGTTTTCATTCATAGTACAGGGTTTATTTTGTTATGATTATAGGGTCTGTATACAGAATAATCATAGGGGATATTGCTTATGAACATTGGCAACAGTCACGGTAATGTCTAATATTATATAAGCACATTGTGAGGATGTATGTTAATATGTATCACTTTTACACAAGCTCACACACGCACTCCTTGGCTTAGTAGTTATACAATTAAAGATAGTGATAAATAGAGACAGGTATATCCAAACCAAGTTTCTAAACAGAGTATACCTTACACCTGTAGACTAGCGAAAATATATCCTATGGTCTCGGACCAATGCAATAAATGCAGCCAGGAGGTAGGCACTGTTATGCATGTATTCTGGGATTGCCCGAGGATTCAGGGGTTCTGGCAAGGGGTTCTGCAGCACATCTCTCTAGTCTTGGATGTCCCGAGTTTTAGAACCCCCTTAGTCTGTCTCCTGGGCGTTATGGATGATCTGGGTTTGAAATCTGTAGTCAAACTATGCTACCTACAGCTTTTATATTATGCAAAAAAATCTATCCTCTTACACTGGAAATCAGTGGACCCCCCAACCGTTACCTTCTGGAGGAGACAGGTTAATATTATCCTCCCTTACCAGAACTGGTTTATGTCGCAAGGGGATGCCCCTAGAAGTTCGAGGGCATTTGGGGAGCTTGGTTGGAGTATGAAGAGACGCACTAGGATTATATTAAATATGTGACGGTATTCTGACTGCTGGTTCTGCTTCCGATATGTATGTCTTCTTATTATTTTCATGTCTGTGTATGTATGTTTTGTTTTGAAAATGCATAAAAAAAAATAAATAAAAAAAAAGATAGTGATAAATGATTGGATTGCTTATGGATATGCATGTAATACCATCTACAGTATGATAGGAGTAAGGTAATCAAGTAATAATGAGGCAAGTTGATATAGGAACACTGAGGTCAGAATAACCCATGGATCCTTAAGCAGCAGTACATGTATACATATGGATTGATTATTACAAGTGAACAAGGGGCCACAAGGTAGAGTCCTGCGCGGGTCCATTTTTTGTAACCCGTACCCGACCCATACCCACAACCTGCAATCTGCAACCCAGACCTGAAACCCGCATTCTTACCCGATTGAACCCGCTACCCGACCCGACCCGCAAGTACCTTATCTGCAAACCGGGCCCGCGACCCGCTGAACATCAAGAATCAAGAAGTGCTGTCATTGTAAAAAGGAAGTGACATCACCAGAAGTAGGCATGATCAGAAAAAATGAATAAAAATCGTTATTGAGAAGGCCCGCGGCGCGACCCGCCAAGCAACGTCTATACCCGCACCCAGAACTTCTACCCACAACCTGCACGGTACCGCAGGTTTTTGCGGGTAACCCACAGGTACCTGACCCGCTGCAGGACTCTACCACAAGGATAGTTAAGGAAATAGTAAACAAGATCTAGCAGTTTACCTTACGCTGGGATAGTGAATGATTATTACAAAAGATTTATAAGTTTATTTAATGTTGAGGAGGTATGTCATTGTGTTAGACTGTAAACACTAACACAAAGAATGACGTAACAGAAGGGACTGAATTGATCCCTTTATCAATTTGGGTATAATTGGATACAAATTGTACTTGTAACATTAGTAATGGAGTTTGTTTCTTTTATCTATCTTGTGAGAATATATTACATGACTGATGTAAATATAACACTGTTACAAAGTGCCTTGTTTTTAACCTGTGCTTATATTAACCATAAAATGAAATAGGTGAAGATTTTTTAACATTGTAATGAGATTTGAATATATGATGTTTAGTAATATGCTTAAATTGGTGTTTGGTAATGACGCTAATTATGTGACATTGTTACAGCTGTTGTTTTCCCGCCAATTAGTAGTTATAAGGCAAGTCCATAGTCAGTTTTGGTACTTTGAGAAAGGCCTTGGAGAAGGCCGATACGTGTCGATGACTTGTTGATTCTTTTTTTGAGAGTGCCGGCTTTGCGTTGGTTTATATAAATAAATATATATATATACATACATATATATATATATACATATATATATAATACACAAAAGCTATGAATATCCTGTAAATTATATCCTTATAAACGGTGAGTTCTGATGTCATCAGTTATAAACGGTGAGTTCTGATGTCATTTCTGTCACATGACTCCCTGAAATGTGTGTATTATAATAAATAAAGTACCCCCAGTTGCAAAATATGAGGATATTAGAAGTTACCTCGGAGTTCCATGACCTGTATAAAAACACTCGGCCTCCGGCCTCGTGTTTTTATATGGTCATGAAACTCCTCGGTAACTTATAATATCCTTATATTTTACAAAAGGGGGTACTTTATTCACTATATATATATATATATATATATATATATATATATATATATATATATATATATATATATATATACATACATACATACATATATAAAAAACACATAAAGTGAGGTGCACACCAGGAACGTTTTTCAAATAGTTAAAAAAGTTAAATTTTATTTAATGCATTTTCAAAAAACAGGTCAACGTTTTGGTCTGTGTCCAAGACCTTTTTCAAGACCATACATGCAACAGTGAAAATGTTCTGTGAATAAATAGTTAAACCAATTACACTCACCCAACCCCGTGCTCCTACATGACTTATGTGATTAAAAAATCACTCCCCTCTCAGGGGGGTTAAAAACCACATGAAACATATCAATGAATGGACTATATTGAGACATGCAAAATCTTTATCTCAAAAGCAATTAAGTAGCTAACCTTTTCCTATATCAAACATTGTATCCAATTATATATACACACACACACACACACACACACACACACACACACACACACACACACACACACACACACACACACACACACACACACCCCCCCCCCCCCTCTCCATGTTGCCAGCACTCTCTACAAAAAGATTTACATGCCTGGGTGCAGTGTCCCACGTATTTATCCAATCCAAAATGCAATAAGGTCCGCACTCTCAGAACTTCTTAAAAGGAAAAAATGTTTTATTGTAGAAGTTACAGACGCTGCACGAGGGAATGCAGCAGATTTGAACTGACATAGGAACTGTGCATAATATGCAATCAAATTTTTACTTTTGTCTTTCCCATTTTTTACTTTTTCACTTTAATTTTTTTATATATTTCTATCTATGCATTTGTCATTGACTGGTGATTTTTTGGTGGGTAGCACTTTAGTGTTTATTTATATTAAACAGCATTTACACATTTAAGGGTAAATGAAGCCCTTTTTGGGATCGGTGTGATACATAATTTATTCTATGGGTATTTTATATATATTATTATATTATATTATATATATATATGTATATACGGCTCGTATATATATATATATATATATATATATATATATATATATATATATATATATATATATATATATATATATATATATATATATATATAAACAGCGCTGGGTTGTGCACCCAGACCACAAAATGGATGCCTAGGTGCTGCAACTGCAAAACAATGGTCATAAAGTAACAAAAGAGTCCGCGCACACAGGACTTATGTGAAAGAAAAAGATGGTAGTTTATTCAACGTTTCGGCTCAGCTACATGAGGACGGCTCACATAATTACTGTGCATGTCTCACCAAGTCCCAAATTGTAATGCTTTTTAGAAAGTTCAGTTCAGTTGCATTAAAATTGTAACATTTTGTATACCTCTTGGATTGTCGTTGTATATATGCTCATTTTAACAAATTGGGATGTGTTCCCACCAGCCTGTCTCTCTAGTAATGCATTTATTTGTCAATTCTCTCTGTCCAGGAGTATGGCCTAGGTGGTTTTTTACAGTCTCCTTTTTTAAGAGAAGTCATGCAACTATTGTTTATCTGTTACACACAATAGTACCAACTTCTTCCTGCTACTCCTTAGTTTGTGGTTGTATTAAAGAGGAACTAAAGCCTAACTAAAGAAGGCTAGAAATGTTATACATTATGTTTTGGGCTTCTGTACCAGCCCAAGACAACCACATTACCACAGCCCTTTAGCAGGGAAGATCTGTGTCTCCAAAGATGCCCCAGTAGTTCCCCATCTTTTTTTCTGATGATTCACTGCACATGCTCTGTGCTGCTGTCACTTACTGAGCTTAGGGGCCGACCAAAAATATACAGTACACATTGAATATAAATGTCACAATATAAGGTTGATTAGTAATTAATACAGATAATTACTACATGGCAGCTCAGAAACCAGCACAATTAGCATCAGAATTTAATATCAGCCCTGTAGCTTCAGCTTATATTACAGACCAACTTCATTTTCTGCTTGAAAATTTGTGACGACCCCTAAACTCAGCTTCTCAGAGCCCACTGAGCATGTGAGTGTCACAGACACTTTCCAAGATGGTGTTTGACATCCTAAATCTTTGCTGCTATTGGGAAGCTAAAACATTAGGCTGGTGCAATAAGTGCAGTATATAAAATATGCCATTTTTAGCCATATTCATTTTAGGGTTTACGTCTCCTTTAAAGGGGACCTGTCACCCTAAGAAATAATTTCAAATTCTTTTCTATCATGTTAGTTGAGCAAAATAAACTTTACTTACACTGTATTTATTATTTAAGTTTTGTTTCCTTCTGTTTTGGAATTATACAATCATAGCAAGCAGGCAGCTGCCATTTTGTGGACACGGTTATTAAGGGAAATTGTGTATCACCCCAAAATCTTGTGTATGAACCAGAATGAGGGACCTAATGTCCATGTGCAGTGCCCTACACAATTATAGAGCCTGAGGAGGGAAGGGGGAATGTGAGGAGAGCTGTGACATGTAGGAAGTGCTGAATGGAAAGTGAAAGTAATTGACTGCCCCTCCTCTATGCCACGGGCATAGAGGAGGGGCAGGTAATATTTGATTGACAGTTTAGATATTTAAACACCTTTATAACAGGTATGGATGTTTTAATGAAAAAATTTTTTGGGGTTCCATATTTAATTTGGAAAGGACTTTCATTATGCAGTTTTTTATGTGTAGGTGACAGGTCCACTTTAAGAGATGGAGGCAACCCAATTGTTTTCATTGAACAAGTTTAAAACAAGACAGATAGGAACAATAGTCAAGAAAATTAATTCATTCTGAAACCAAATGCAAAACAGTCATTATGGAGCAACTTTAGGGCAGCTCGCAATTCCCATTGCTGCAACATTCTTGAACCTGCAAGACAGTTTTGGGGCTCAGCTATTAATTTTCCTAAAAATACCTCTGCACCCTATGTATTGTATTTGCAAATGACCCCCATTGAGACCTGAGTTAAAATACAATATTTGCTGCTTTATGATATGTAATACAATATTTTGACAGCCCAGCTGTACGGCGTGTATTATCAATCACATCACATCACTATTCAGAGTAATGAGGTCTTATTGTACATACTGTGCCTGTTTCCAAGGCATTGTAAGCTCCTTAAGCCAAGTTTATGTTCCACATGTAAGTCAGGAGTTAAGTAGAGCATTGCCAGTAACATCAGACTGTAAAGTGCTATCATTGTAGCAGCCCAGTGAACATTAATCACTTCTGCATGCTGTTTAATGCCTTGAACTGTGATTTATGTATACAATGCTTGTGATCCAAGCAATGCTGCATTTTACTCACAGATTTAGTAGATTCTGCTGTTACTTCATTAGTGATTTATTGTGTAACGTGGTTTACATACAATATCTGGGGAAAAGCAGACTTGAGAGACAATACATTTGCCTTAAAGGGCATGCATACCATTGTCTGCAATGTCCCAGGCTGCCTTTATACATGCTGCAAGTAAAGTGACATTATCTTAAATATATTATGTACTGCTATTCAAATGCAACATGTTTCCTAACTAAAGGCCCTATCAAACACAACCTTGTGATTCCACCAAGCCAGGAATGGTCTCAGAAACACTGAACTGGCTGTGAGTTTTATTATCAGAAGTGTGTGTGGATGCATGTGGAATGTCAGGCTGAAAAAACAGATCCATAATAGACTCAAGAGATATTGGTGCTGTCAATTTCCCTGATCCCAATTCCCGTTCCAAAACAAAACTTTGCAAAGTCCTTGCTCTCTGTGGGAATCTGGATTAAAGGTGCAGGAAATGTGCACATAGAAAACAGATTCTTTCACCTCTAGGTCAGCGGTTCAAATCCGGGCTGGATGAAAAGTGACTGAAAGTTATTAGCATCAAACGAGCCAAATAAAGGTTGAGAGTTATTGGACTCAGGACAGTAAAAATGGACAGGTGCTTAAGTGACTTAGCCACCGGAGCTTTTGCTAACAGCAGATTTATCTTAACAGCTTGTGTAAGTAAAAATATTCACAGAAAAACCAATAGGCTGTGCTGTCTAATAACACACTATTGCAATGAGTTGAAAACTCCCCTAAAGACATTTTATTCTATATCTTACAATATATTCATGTGCAATAATAAAAATTGTGGCAGCAATATATTTCATATTCAAGACACATTAATGCGGCTTTTAAGTGGACTACATCAAGCAAAAAACAAGTAATATATTTGTTAGGCCTATTCCCCACCATCCTAAAAATCAATAGATTACTTAACTATTATAACCTGCATAGCCATAAAGATTTGGTATCTGTTATCCAGAATGCTCGGGACCTGGGGTTTTCTGGATAGCGGATATTTCTGTAATTTGGATCTTCATACCTTAAAGGAGAATTCAACCCTGTAGAAAAAAAAACCATACCCCCCACCCCACATAGACCCCCTCCCTCCTCCCCCCAGCCTAACTGCCCCCCCAGGAAATGCCACATACTTTATACGTACCCCTCGTCACCGATTCTGGCATAGGACTTCACTGCTGCCATCTTCCGGGTCTTCGTGTCTTCTTCTGCACATGCGCAGTGGTCCAAACCGGCAAACTGCTCCAACTGCGCATGTACCGGCAAACCAATCTCCCAGTCAGCTTACCGAGGACCCGGAAGATGGATGCCGTGAAGTCCGATGACAGAATCTGCGACGAGAGGGTAAGTATAAAGTATGGGCCATTTTCCTGGGGGGAAGTGAGGCTGGGGGGAGGGGGTCTATGTGGGGTAGAGTCCTGCGCGGGTCCAATTTTTAAAACCTGTACCCGCAACCTGCAATCCGCAACCTGGACCCGCAACCTGCAATCCGCAACCTGGACCTGCATTCTTTACTGCTTGGACCCTCTACCCGACCCCCAAGTACCTTATCCGCAAACTGGACCCACAACCCACTGACCATCAAGAATCAGAAAGTACCGTCATTGTAAACGGGAAGTGACATCATCGGAAGTACACGTGATCAGAAAAAAGGAGTAAAAATTTATTGAGAAGACCCGCGGCAGAACTCTAATGTGGGGTGGGGGGTACGGGGTTTTTTTCTACAGGGTTGAATTCTCCTTTAAGTCTACTAGAAAATCATGTAAACATTAAATAAACCCAATAGGCTGGTTTTCCTTCCAATAAGGATTCATTATATCTTAGTCGGGCTCAAGTACAATGTACTGTTTTATTATTACAACAATCGTTTTTAAAAATCTAGATTGTTTGGATAAAATGGAGTCATTGGGAGACGGCCTTTCCTTAATTTGGAGTTTTCTGGATAACAGGTTTCTGGATAATGGATCCCATACCTGTATTAATAAAATGTATCAATTAGCTAGTATATCAACAAAGCTTGTTTATACTGGGCTAAGATAAGTGACTGGATAATAATAAAAAGTGGAATTTGATAATCATCAGCACAAACAAAGGACATTGGGACATGGAAGGTACTTGAGAAACTAAAGTTTCTTAGAACAAATTTTGCCTAGGTACAATTTAGCTTATGCATAATGACTAAGTGAATATTAACCAATTAAATTGAGACATGTATGTTTGCTATGGTATGCTAAGTGATAAAAGACATAAAAGATGCTGTAACAGGCAGCAAGGGAGAAACCTCTCCAAGCCACGAATGCTTCTGTATTCTGTATTTGATCAATAAAAGCTTTCTTCTCTGATGAAATCTTTATCAAGGCTCTGCTGAAATTACTGGGGAAACCTATCACAGAGGTACAAACCCAACATATTCAAAACAAGACTGAAACAAAAGTGAAAAATCCTTATGCTATGGCTGTTCACTTATTGTTCAAATGAGGTGTAAGACAGACCTGAAAGAATTAGGGTGATGAAGTCTAATGCTATGGCTGAGCTCCCCTAATTATTGACAGCTAAAACAATTATTTGGAAAAAAACAACCATAAGCATGATTTCTCTTTCCCTTAACCCTTTAAGTGCCACCCCACGTAGAATCTACGTTCTGTGGGAATGACACTTGAAATGCCACAGAACGTAGATTCTACGTTCTGCAGCATTTCAGGGTTAGGGAACGGAGGAGCGGCTTTTCAAGCCGCTTGCTCCGTTCCTTTTCGTTCCCCAGCCCCCAGGCAACGAGCAGGGGCTGGGAACGAGTGGCCCCTGAGGCGCGATCGCCCAGGGGCCCCAAGGCAGCAGCAGGCACGTGCAATATATGTGCCCTGCTGCTGCCTGCACTTTCAGAACGGAGGAGCGACTTGTAAAGTCACTCGCTCCGTTCTAAGTGCTATCCACCGGTTCCCCAGCCCCTAGGCAACGAGCCTAGGTGAAGAACAAGGGGCCCCTGGGTCGCGATCGCCCAGGGGCCCCTAGGCAGCAGCAGGCACGTGAAATCTACGTGCTCTGCTGCTGCCTGCACTCTGTGAACAGAGGAGCGGCTTGTAAAGCTGCTCGCTCTGTTCAGACTCATTCCCCAGCCCCCAGGCAACAAGCCTAGGCAGGGAATGAGTGGCCCCTGAGGCTCTATAGCCCAGGGGCCCCAAAGGCAGCAGCAGCACGTGGAATGGACGTGCTATGCTGCTGCCTGCACTTCCTGGCCGCTAAGCTCCGCCCCTTTTACCGGATCATCAGAAGAGGACGGTGCCAGCTCTGCCTGCAGCTCTCCTGGACGATCTGGACCCTACTACTCCCAGGTTAGTGCCCATCCACACACACAAACACACACAAACACACAAACACACACTTATTTTCCCATTACACACTTACATTCACACTTACACACAATCACATACATTTTTGGGGGATCAGGGGGGTCACACACATTCACAGCACCCCCACACGCTTGCACACGCACACAACATGCAATTGGTCAGTTCTACACGCACATACACACTTACACTATGTTGTGTCTTTGTTTTTTTGTTTTTATCGCATCGTCTGTTTTTTTTTGCCTGAAAAAACTGTTTTATTGCCATTGCGAATAGCGTATTCGCTAATTGCACTGCGCAATACCTTTTGTATGTTATTTTGGTGATTATACTGCAATTCTGGTGATTTTTGTGCATTTTTAGCCATTTTATTGCATGTTTAGCCATTTTATTACATTTTCAGCTGTGCGATGGTGTTGTTCCCCTGTTTCTGTCTGTAAAACTTATTTGGCCATGCTAAAATATTCAACCATTGATTCTGACTGCTGATTACAGTAGGCGGAAAAAAAAAGCATTGATTTTTGCGGTTTTGTTGGATTTTAGTGATTTTATACCATTTCGCTTTGTTCTTTGTTACTTCATTTTGACCATGAAAATTTTGTCTGCTATATAACCATTTGGAGGTCTCTGTGTGCAAAATAGTTTGGTAAATCTTTTCATACCAGGCATCAAACTGTTCAGTACACCCCTGGCGTTCATATTTAGGATGACTTTTGCTGGTACGTTACAAAATGTGGGGTATATAATGGGGTAAAATGCTTGCTTTGTGACTATTTTCAGAAATTCCATAAAAACTGTTATGTTTAGCATTGCTTTGCGGTTTGGTAGTTTGCAGTAGAAAGATGTAATTACTTGCTTTAGATTCGTCTGAATGTGTACTTTCGGAAAATATATGGGTTTCTAGGGTCTTCATACTGTTAGGGGGTCTTATGGTGCATAATGCACATACCAGGTGCTAGTATTGTAGCAGTCAGTGTGTCATACGTGAAAATTCATATGTACTATTTTCATTTGGGCATCTCTGTATGCCACCTAGTTTGGTAAATCTTTTCATATCAGGCATCAAACTGTTCAGTACACCCCTGGCGTTCATATTTAGGATGACTTTTACTGGTACGTTGCAAAATGTGGGGTATATAATGGGGTAAAATGCTTGCTTTGTGACTATTTGCAGAAATTTCTTAAAAAGCGTTATGTTTAGGATTGCTTTGCGGTTTGGTAGTTTGCAGTAGAAAGATGTAATTACTTGCTTTAGATCCGTCTGAATGTGTACTTTCGGAAAATATATGGTTTTCTAGGGTATCCATACTGTTAGGGGGTCTTATGGTGCATAATGCACATACCAGGTGCTTGTATTGTAGCAGTCAGTGTGTCATACGTGAAAATTCATATGTACTATTTTCATTTGGGCGTCTCTGTATGCCACCTAGTTTGGTAAATCTTTTCATATCAGGCATCAAACTGTTCAGTACACCCCTGGCGTTCATATTTAGGATGACTTTTGCTGGTACGTTGCAAAATGTGGGGTATATAATGGGGTAAAATGCTTGCTTTGTGACTATTTTCAGAAATTTCATAAAAAGCGTTATGTTTAGGATTGCTTTGCGGTTTGGTAGTTTGCAGTAGAAAGATGTAATTACTTGCTTTAGATCCGTCTGAATGTGTACTTTCGGAAAATATATGGGTTTCTAGGGTCTTCATACTGTTAGGGGGTCTTATGGTGCATAATGCACACACCAGGTGCTTGTATTGTAGCAGTCAGAGTGTCATATGTGAAAATTCATATGTACTATTTTCATTTGGGCATCTCTGTATGCCACCTAGTTTGGTAAATCTTTTCATATCAGGCATCAAACTGTTCAGTACACCCCTGGCGTTCATATTTAGGATGACTTTTGCTGGTACGTTGCAAAATGTGGGGTATATAATGGGGTAAAATGCTTGCTTTGTGACTATTTTCAGAAATTTCATAAAAAGCGTTATGTTTAGGATTGCTTTGCGGTTTGGTAGTTTGCAGTAGAAAGATGTAATTACTTGCTTTAGATCCGTCTGAATGTGTACTTTCGGAAAATATATGGGTTTCTAGGGTCTTCATACTGTTAGGGGGTCTTATGGTGCATAATGCACATACCAGGTGCTTGTATTGTAGCAGTCAGAGTGTCATATGTGAAAATTCATATGTACTATTTTCATTTGGGCATCTCTGTATGCCACCTAGTTTGGTAAATCTTTTCATATCAGGCATCAAACTGTTCAGTACACCCCTGGCGTTCATATTTAGGATGACTTTTGTTGGTACGTTACAAAATGTGGGGTATATAATGGGATAAAATGCAAGCTTTGTGACTATTTTCAGAAAGTTAAAAAAAAAGCCTTATGTTTAGCATAGCTTTGTGGTTTGGTAGTTTGCAGTAGAAAGATGTAATTACTTGCTTTAGATTCGCCTGAATGTGTACTTTCAGAAACTATATAGTTTTCTAGGGTCTCCATACTGTTAGGGGGTCTTATGGTGCATAATGCACATACCAGGTGCTTGTATTGTAGCAATCAGAGTGTCATATGTGAAAATTCATTTGTACTATTTTCATTTGGGCGTCTCTGTATGCCACCTAGTTTGGTAAATCTTTTCATATCAGGGATCAAACTGTTCAGTACAGCCCTGGCGTTCATATTTACGATGACTTTTGCTGGTACGTTACAAAATATGGGGTATATAATGGGGTAAAATGCTTGCTTTGTGACTATTTTCAGAAATTTCATAAAAAGCGTTATGTTTAGCATTGCTTTGCGGTTTGATAGTTTGCAGTAGAAAGATGTCTTTACATGCTTTAGATTTGTCAGACTGTGTACTTTCGGAAAATATATGGTTTTCTAGGGTCTCCATATTGTTAGGGGCTCTCATTGGGTGCTTATGTTGTAGTAGCCAGAGTGTCATACGTGAAAATTCATATCCCCTATGTGGATTTGGGGGTCTCTGTATGCCACATAGTTTGGTAAATCTATGTTTATTGGGTATCAAACTGTTAAGTAGACCCTCGGCATTCATATTTAGGATGCTTTATGCTGGTAATGATACATGGACGATACAATGCTGGAAAGTTTAAGCTTTGAGGCAATTTTCAGGTATTTCACCAAAACTGCCATTTTTGGGAAAGCCTTGCGACTCAGTCGTTTGGAGCAGAAAGGCATGGGTACCCATTTTAGATTCGGTAGAATGTGTCCTTTCCAAAAATATATGGTTTTGGGGGGTAAACCAATATTTCTGTGTTTTTACCCCACAAAAAATGCAGTCAATGTGTTGATTTTTCATTAGCTGAAGTTACCCACAGGACTATTTGTATGAGCTAACTTCATTTTGGGGCCTCTAAATGCCAGATACTTTGGTAAAACTATGAACAATGGGCACCAAACTGTTTGGAGGAACCCTGGCAATCATATTTAGGGGGCTTTTTCTTGGCACCTAATGATACATGGGTGATATGGTGCTGGGAAGTTGAAGCTTTGAGGCAATTTTCAGATATTTCACCAAAACAGACAATTTTGGGAAAGCCTTGCGACTCAGTAGTATGGAGCAGAAAGGCATGGGTACCCATTTTAGATTCGGTAGAATGTGTCCTTTCCAAAAATATATGGTTTTGGGGGTAAAGCTATATTTCTGTGTTTTTACCCCACAAAAATGCAGTCAATGTGTTGATTTTTCATTAGCTGAAGTTACCCACAGGACTATTTGTATGCGCTAGCTTCATTTTGGGGTCTCTAAATGCCAGATACTTTGGTAAACCTATGAACAATGGGCACCAAACTGTTTGGAGGACCCCTGGCAATCATATTTGGGGTGCTTTTTCTTGGTACCTAATGATACATGGGTGATATGGTGCTGGGAAGTTGAAGGTTTGAGGCAATTTTCAGATATTTCACCAAAACCGACAATTTTGGGAAAGCCTTGCGACTCAGTAGTTTGGAGCAGAAAGGCATGGGTACCTATTTTAGATTCGGTAGAATGTGTCCTTTCCAAAAATATATGGTTTTGGGGGGTAAACCTATTTTTCTGTGTTTTTACCCCACAAAAAATGCAGTCAATGTGCTGATTTTTCATTAGCTGAAGTTACCCACAGGACTATTTGTATGTGCTAACTTCATTTTGGGGCCTCTAAATGCCATATACTTTGGTAAACCTATGAACAATGGGCACCAAACTGTTTGGAGGACCCCTGGCAATCATATTTAGGGTGCTTTTTCTTGGTACCTAATGATACATGGGTGATATGGTGCTGGGAAGTTGAAGGTTTGAGGCAATTTTCAGATATTTCACCAAAACCGACAATTTTGGGAAAGCCTTGCGACTCAGTAGTTTGGAGCAGAAAGGCATGGGTACCCATTTTAGATTCAGTAGAATGTGTCCTTTCCAAAAATATATGGTTTTGGGGGGTAAACCTATTTTTCTGTGTTTTTACCCCATAAAAAATGCAGTCAATGTGTTGATTTTTCATTAGCTGAAGTTACCCACAGGACTATTTGTATGTGCTAACTTCATTTTGGGGCCTCTAAATGCCATATACTTTTGTAAACCTATGAACAATGGGCACCAAACTGTTTGGAGGACCCCTGGCAATCATATTTAGGGTGCTTTTTCTTGGTACCTAATGATACATGGGTGATATGGTGCTGGGAAGTTGAAGGTTTGAGGCAATTTTCAGATATTTCACCAAAACCGACAATTTTGGGAAAGCCTTGCGACTCAGTAGTTTGGAGCAGAAAGGCATGGGTACCCATTTTAGATTCGGTAGAATGTGTCCTTTCCAAAAATATATGGTTTTGGGGGGTAAACCTATTTTTCTGTGTTTTTACCCCACAAAAAATGCAGTCAATGTGCTGATTTTTCATTAGCTGAAGTTACCCACAGGACTATTTGTATGTGCTAACTTCATTTTGGGGCCTCTAAATGCCATATACTTTGGTAAACCTATGAACAATGGGCACCAAACTGTTTGGAGGACCCCTGGCAATCATATTTAGGGTGGTTTTTCTTGGTACCTTATGATACATGGGTGATATGGTGCTGGGAAGTTGAAGGTTTGAGGCAATTTTCAGATATTTCACCAAAACAGACAATTTTGGGAAAGCCTTGCGACTCAGTAGTATGGAGCAGAAAGGCATGGGTACCCATTTTAGATTCGGTAGAATGTGTCCTTTCCAAAAATATATGGTTTTGGGGGGTAAACCTATTTTTCTGTGTTTTTACCCCATAAAAAATGCAGTCAATGTGTTGATTTTTCATTAGCTGAAGTTACCCACAGGACTATTTGTATGTGCTAACTTCATTTTGGGGCCTCTAAATGCCATATACTTTTGTAAACCTATGAACAATGGGCACCAAACTGTTTGGAGGACCCCTGGCAATCATATTTAGGGTGCTTTTTCTTGGTACCTAATGATACATGGGTGATATGGTGCTGGGAAGTTGAAGGTTTGAGGCAATTTTCAGATATTTCACCAAAACCGACAATTTTGGGAAAGCCTTGCGACTCAGTAGTTTGGAGCAGAAAGGCATGGGTACCCATTTTAGATTCGGTAGAATGTGTCCTTTCCAAAAATATATGGTTTTGGGGGGTAAACCTATTTTTCTGTGTTTTTACCCCACAAAAAATGCAGTCAATGTGTTAATTTTTCAGTAGCTGAAGTAAAGTCCTGGACAATTTGGATGTGCTAACTTCATATTGGGGTCTCTAAATGCCAGGTACTTTGGTAAACCTATGCACAATGGGGATCAAACTGTTCAGTGGACCCCTGGCAATCATATTCAGGGTGCTTTTTCTTGGTATCTAATATAGTGTGTGATATGCGGAGCAGCAAAATAAAACCTTTGAAGTGATTTTTCAAAATTTTGATACATTTTTATAAAAACCGCTACGTTCAGACAAGCTTTGATGTTTGGTAGTTAGGAGTAGAAAGACATAGTTACCCATTTTGGAATCCGCAGAATGTGTACTTTCTAAAAATATATGGTTTTCTGGGGTATACCTACAGTTTCAGGATTTTGTGGCCTTGGAATCTAAAGTATGCCGTTTTCTGCCTTCTGCTTTCAAAATTCGGTAATATACTGCCGGGAGTTTTTGCTGTACAGATGTCCTAAATCTGGCTAAAACTATACATATCTGGTATTGGCACGTTCGTGAAACATGAGGCTTTCCAAATCAGTTGGATTTTCATGCGTAAAATGAAATATTTTTCTGGTATAAATGCATATATTGTGAAAAATAGGATTTTTTCATTTTTTTTTTGTATTTAGAGCTATAAATCTTTTTGCAGAGGTGGAAATACATGACAACTCAGGCAGATTTAGAAAGCTCAGTTTCTCCCGAAAAAAACAATGTATAGTTTTCCTAGGTAAACTATAGGTTTCCCCTCAGAAAATGCCACTAAAGTGAGAGAGCACAAATGTTTCAAAAACGGCTGGCATTTCGCGTAACCAAAATGTGAAATTCTGCTGGCACTTAAAGGGTTAAAGACTATTTTAACACACACATAAAAGCAACTTCAAAATTCAAAAAAACTGTTTTTGTCATTTGCTTTTAAGTTTTGTCTTTATTCACCTTTAAACCATTTTGTAGGAACCAGAGACTACGAAGAGAACTTTGTATTTCTGCATTTTTATTCACAATCACTTCATTATCTGTTACTTATTTAAGAAATTAACAAGGCTGTTGAACAAGTGCTGACACATGGAATGCATTCCGGAAGAATAAAGAAAAGGACTGATTGTCAATCTACTGAAAAAGGGTAAAGGTTAAAACTGGTTGGGTAAGATTCCCCCTTTGGTCCCTTTATGGTGGCCATACACAGGCAGATGCAGGCCCCTTCAAATGGAGTCAACAGCTTATCTGCTTGTGTATTGGCCCTCCTGCAGGTCTTCTCAGACAATATTTAGCTGGGATGAGGGCCACATCAACAAGCCTGCATTCCCTAGGGTCAGACACTTGGATAAACCCGATATCACCTCAAGTCCACCTGTGCGATACAGATATGGGATATTTACCCAGAACGCTCGGGACCTGTGGTTCTCCGGATAACAGATCTTTCCATAATTTGGATCTTCATACCTTTAAGGTGGCCATACACTATAAGATCCGCTCGTTTGGCAAGATTGACAAACGAGCGGATCTTAATCTGATATGCCCACTAACATACGATATTACGAATGGGCTCCGACGGGTCGCAGGACCGTGTCAACTAGCCGATGCGGTCCTGGATTGTACAAAAAAATCAAACTTGACTGATCGATATCTGGCCGATTTTTGGCCTGATATTGATCGGGAGGACCCGTCAGGAGCCCCCTCACATGGGCAGAAAAGCTGCCGAATCGGTCTAAAGGACCGATATCGGCAGCTTTAATGGCAACCTTAAGTCTACTAGAAAATCATGTAACATTGAATAAACCGAATAAGATGGTTTTGCTTCCAATAAGGATGAATTATATCTTAGTTGGGATCAAGTACAAGCTATTGTTTTATTAGGAAATTTGGATTATTTGATTATTTGATTATAATGAGGTCTATGGTAGACAGCCTATCCGTAATCCTGAGTTTACTGGATAATGGGTTTCCAGATAACAGATCCTATACCTGTATCATAGAGTGCAAATCAACTTCATAATATAATATAAACGTGGTGAATATAAATACTCTGATAAAGAACTTATATTCAGTGCATATATTGCTAGCTCTATTATTTCAAAGTACAAGGTACTGTACAAGGAAAAATGTAATCCGTAACAACATAAACAATTCTGGTTTAAATAGGATGCAATGAGAAAGAAGGGGCACTAAGGGTGTGGGAATTGTTTTTACACCACATTACTACAAGCAAATCCTGCGGTAAATGCTAGTGTTTTTACATCAGCCAGGTGTATTTCTAAACTATCCTTGTTTTGCTCTTCTTATATAATACATTATATAATGGCATTGCAGGACTTCCTTGCTAAATGACATCAGTTAATGAAGTAGAACTAGATTCTCTCTTACTTTCAGAACACATATTTAAATACATTACCTTTATATACAAGTGTTAAAAAGTATATTGTTGTTTTTTTTATACTGATGCAACTAGGCAATCAGCAAAATGCCAATTAAAACTGTAACCAAAATAAAAGAAATCATGTCATTATATACATAGTGGTTATATAATGCTACTACTATTGTTAACAACATAACCCCTGAGGAAGTCAAATACTAGTCGAACCACTGTTCTCCCCAGGACCTTCTTGCTTGGCACATGGCCCAGAAGTTTTTCCCTGCCACCTTCTGGACCCCACCACAAGCTCCATGTTAGAAATTTTCATCCAGAAGCAGACAGGACTGCACGTTTTATTTGCAAAAGTACCCAGTCCTCTTGGCTGCTGCTAAACCAGCTGTAATAAAACATAAGAGGTGGGGGCACATATCTTTCTTTCTCTTGCAGACTCAATTTTTTCTGGGGAGAACAGTGGCATTTGTAGAGCTGACTATACATCTACCATTTGTAAGTGCAATATGCTTATTTAATAAACCTTCTTTTATTATTTTACACTATGGGAATTGGCTACAGGTAATGCCAGTTATGTATTTCATAGCTTTCTGAATAATGGGTTTACAGATAATTTCCCATAACTAGAATTAAATTAAGATTTCATAGAGCAATCAATTTATACCAACAATAACAGCAAGCAAGTTGCTGAAACAACCATTAATCCCCAGGTCAGACAAATCACAAAGGCCTAAGCATAGGGTGGCAGAATTTTAGGGACGGCATGTCACCCTGCCACATCACAATGGGTTCAGAAGCACTGAGGACATGTGGACATAGCTCTTCAAATCTCCTGTGCACCAATTCCTATGCTCTGGACCCAACGAGATAAGACTTTGTGCGTGCATATGAAGGGGGAGGTGGAACGGGAAAGGGAGGGGCAACAAGTGGTCCCAGACCTAGGGGCGCCCTATTTATAAATCCAGTTCTGTCCATGTACCATGGAACACAAAACTAAATGAACTTGCACAAGGAAGGCCCAACTAAAGGGTCATAAAAATGGCGTACAAATATAATAAATGTAAAAACTTTGTAAGAAATGCAAGAATATCTGTGACTATAATCTACATCCACTAACGGACACAATTAAATCTGTTGTCAATCAATGGATCTTGCTAACACTGACAGTTTGGGGAGAGTGACTCTGTGCTTCCCATACAGTAATTAACCAGTGTATTTTCCATCTTTTTACCACCCCTTACAAACAGAGAGAAAAACTGTTGTATATAAAGGGAACACATTTAGTAAATGCAAGTGATTTTATACCTGAAGAGCCCTCAACTGCAATATTTAAATAAAAATCAAATAAAAAAGTGAAAAATCGCAATTTGTTCTCCATAACACTGTAACCTATTGAAGAGCTGAAAGTGTCTGCCTAAAGGCTCCTGAGCCAGGTCATTAGCGTTTCATTTTAATTGGAGAACAATGTTGTAATGTGTAAGACTGCAAAGGCAGGGGTTCAATACCTTGTACACACATTGGGACACATTATAAAAGAATAGGAATAATGGATACTCACATATATACTCACATAATCTGTTTGCTACATTCACTTGAAAACAAAAAAAAGGGGCACAAGCTGGGTTTCTTGTAATTAATGTGCATTTAATGAAGACAGAAAAATGGAGAAGTCCTTAGAGTGAATGGCAGGGCCTCCGTTTCCTTTAAGCTCTTTGTGTTCATATGTCCAGCCAGTAGAGTTGCCTGGTGACTATTCACAGAGAGAGCAGCTGCTACAAGTATAGTTAACTAATATTTCACACAATCAATGTGAAAAGATGCCGGCTGCTGAGAACACACAGCAGACTCTTAATGAAATGGACACAGTGGGGAAACGAACACAAAATAGACCTTTCTCACCTAGATACAACAGCCAGCAAAACGGGGGAGCACTGAATTCATTTAGTCAACATTGCACCTACTATTGCAACAGTTTCATATAAGGTTTAGTGATAGATAAAGCCTAGTGTCAAATCCAGATTTACAGCATCATATATAAAAGACACCTGCATGGTCAAAAACTTCAACAACAAATCATTGATGCAAGGGCCCCCATTTTCACACAGACCAGGCAAACTGATAAGATGAAGCTACATCCTCCTTATGTCAGTAACATTATATCCTGTATGCCTGAAACGCATAAAAGTTGTCTGGTGGCGTTTAATTTTTTAAAGTGGGATTGCCTTCAAATGTTCTAAATATTAAAGATTTTGTGCTAACAATTTTTTGTAACCAATTTGAGGGGCATGCCACATTTGTTTTAGGGTGGGCTCATATCTAGGGCATTAGATGATCTCTTTTGTCTTTAATTTGCCTCCTTGGGAATTTGTAATATTTTTGCACCAACATCTCTAATACAGACATATATATACGACCTATATGCACCTGCCCTATTCAACTAGACCTAAGCGTAAGAATACTAACAAAGTTTCGGTAGGCAAAAATGAACGCTAGTGACAGATAGATTACTTAACGCTAGCGAAACGTCACCAGCATTCGGCTGCTGAGATGCAACTTCGCATTTTAGTGAATTAGCATAGTGGTAATGAATTTACTGAAGTGAAGTAGAGCGTTAGTTGGCGAAAATTCACTCTTTAGTGAATTCCCCCCCTTGAGTAATCGTTCCAGGCAAAATGACCACTGGAGGGCACTTTTATTTAAACAGCACGTCAATCACAAAATAAAAATATGCCTAATAAAAGAATACATAATTCTAAGCAACTATCCAATAAACATTTATTAAACATGTTCAGCACTTTTAACGTTAATTTTAAAAATTGCTATTAAAAAGTAGAATTTGCTTAAACTCCTGCTTGTTTTGTTTTTTAAACAATGTTGCAAAAATCTTGTTTAATAAAGACAGGCCTGTTAATCAGCTGCATTGTCTTAAATTGTTTCAACATTCTGAGCCACTGGGGCACAGACTAGAAAGGGACAGACAAACCCTGCTTTCAATAGCTTTACAAATACAAGTACTAGAAAAATAATGAATGTATATTGCAAAGTTGCTTAGAACTATTTTTTCTTTTATTAGCCAAAAAAAAAGGAGGGGGGTTGACATTCCTTTAAAGGGGACCTGTCACCCGAAAATAATATTCCAAATCCTATTTTATCAAGTTACACAAAAAATAAACTTTGATTACACTATAAATTATTTTAATCTTGTTTCCTTCCATCTGGGAATTAATAATTATAGTAAGCAGGCAGGAGCCATTTTGTGGACACTGTTATCAGTGTCGGACTGGCCCACCGAGATACCAGGAAAATTTCCAGTGGGCCCAGGTGTCAGTGGGTCCTCATGCTGCTAGACATTTGGCCTATTTCATGGCCATTCCCTATTTCAATAAGAACACAGTGGCTAAATTGATGAAATAAGAGACTAGGAGAATAGAGGTTGTGAGAAGAGAAAGAATAATAACAGTGAGAGTGTGCCCCTAGTTTAAGATTACTTGGTGGGCCCCTGGTCAAAGGTTTGTGGGTGGGCCCCTGGTGTCCGAGTCCAACACTGACTGTTATTAAGGCAAGCCTTGCATCATCTCAAAATCTTGCTTGTGCACCAGAATGGGGGGCCTGATGTCCATCCTCATGTGTTGGCTACACAATTAAATGTCAACAAGAGGGGGGAATGTGGGAACAGCAGTGACATCTAGGAAGTGCTGAATGGAAAGTGAAAGTACTTACCTGCCCTGCCTCTATGCCTAAGGCATAGAGGAGGGGCAGACAATAATTGATTGACAGCTGAGATTGTTAAATGTGTTTACAATAGCTATGAATTGTTTAACAAAAAAAAGAATTTGGATCTCATGTTTAATTTGAAAAGGACTTTTATTATACAGATTTTTATGGCTGAATGACAGGTCCGCTTTAAATGCTGTGTTCCTCATCAGAGAAAACATTTCTGGTACAGCTGACCTGGCAATGCATATAAACAAGGCCCCCTATACCAACATTTTACTGAACATGTACAGAAAATTAAGGTGAATGTAAGCTTTGGTTTATCAATAGTTAAATCATGCAGGCCAAGGCAAAAATAACCTTTAAACCATTAATCAGTCAATAATGGCCAGTAATGCAAAAAGACATTCAGAGACCGGCCTTCGGGGCAGGTGTCATACCAGGTGTGTATGTCTATATCAAAAACTAACAAATAAAAAAACAAACAAATACAAAAAGTATTGTAGAAGTGATACCTATATTAGCCAACAATAAAAATACATTGCAATCTTTCAGAGCAACAAGGCCCCTTCTTCGGGCAAAATACAAATGGAAGCTAGAAAGGCACAGCATATATACTGTTAGATCAGTGAAAGGCATTCATGGGCAATAAATTAGGAAGTTACAGATAGATAGAGATTAATTGTAGAGATAATACAATGAATAAAGGTGGGTTGTAAATAGTCCAGGAGTCTGGATTCAGTCAGGCCACATAGTGTGACATGAAACCTGACCCTAAATTAAGGCCCTGTCTTAATGCGTTAAATAACTCCATACATTTGAATTCATAAATCTTCCTTTCCCGTTCAGTTTTAAAGTTCCCTTTTAGAATTAAGACCTGCATGTGCTAAAGACTGTGATTTTGACTGCAGAAGTGTCGCCCCACTGGTGTATCACATGATTTGGAGTTGATCTTATGTCTGTGATGGTTCAACCTCGTGCGCAATTTTTGTCCTGTTTCACCAATGTATATGCCTCCTGCAGAGCACCTAGTACATGTAATCATGTATACCACATTGGATGAAGCACATGAATAGTAGCCCAAAATGGTGTACACTTTTTGTGTATTCGGTATAGCAAATTGATCTTTGCACAGGATGTATTTGCAGGTTTCACATCTGTTGCAGGGAAATGTACCTGCTTTAGTTGTTTTAGGAAGAGCACTTCTGACAATCATTTTCCTCAGATTAGGTGGTTGTCTATAAAACAAGGGAGGTAGTTCCAGGAATATTTGTTTTAGTCGGGTATCTGTATGGAGCATGGGTTGCAGGTCTCTGGCTATTTTTCTAATAATATTCAGTTGTGGGTTGTAGGTAATTACAATAGGTACCCTGTTGTTTTCTGTCTTTTCTTTGTAATCCAAGAGTGTGTCTCTGGGTATTTGAGTTGCTCTGTGGATTTGTTCATCAATAACCTGGGGATGGTATCCCTGATTAACAAAAGTTTTCAGTAAGGAATGGAGATGTTTATTTCTATCATGAAGGTTTGAGTAAATCCAGTTATATCACAGAGCCTGGCTGATTTGTTATGTGATGAGGATGAAAACTGTCCCACATAAGATTTGCATAAGATATGCAGGACGGCCAGTTGTTTTTGATATAGGGATGTTTGTATGGTTCCATTTTTGATGTCGATGATTGTATCCAAGTAGTTGATGTGTGAGTAAGAGTGGTTAAGGGTAAGGTTGATGGTGGGGTGGAATTGGTTAAATATTTGGTGGAATGCCAATAGTTCTTTTTCTGATGCTGTCCATTTGAAACACCTATATGTTATGTCTGAAGGCCATAAGCCATCTTAAAAGTGTAAGAAGACTTTTTGACATAACAAATGGATGTTGGGTGAGATCTGGGGCAGAGTAGGTGGATTTGGAACAATGTCTGATTGGCGGTAAACTCAATTTTATAGGAATTTCTTTATCACACCATTGTGTAGGTGTTTCTTTTCAGCATAGTAAAGTAAATTAGGTTGAAAAAAGTTCCACAACTTTTTGTGGGTTATTTATTTAAACTCGATTATTTCTAGTTGAGTTTTTTAATGAGAAAAAAAAAACTTGAATTTGTCGAGATTTATTATGCTGCGAAGCTGCTAAAAGTTTAAATACGAAAATATTACATCTAAAACCTTTCATGTATAATTCAATAGCAGCTGTCACTTTAACAATTTAAAGATATTTTTAACCTTCACTAATTTTGTGAGTTTGGGGATTTTGACGCTGGTTTTCACTCAAAAACTTTAATAATCCCAGTTTTTCATGGTTTTTTTCCTAGTTTTTTTCTCGATCCAATTTCTGATTGTTAAAAAATTATTAGCGAATAAGCCAAATTCCTGGATGGGAGTTAGGTTGAGTTCACCTGCCAGTGGCTGTGAGTAGAAGGTAGTTCTATCTTATTGCTAATAGAAATGGGTATGTAGGAGGGGTGAGTAGGCTCACCAGGGTTGGCAGCATGGGTGTCCACAGATAGGGTCACTTGTCTCCCCCTGGACTTGAACGTCATAATAAAAGATATTCCCTTGCCATATGTATATAAGCTTATGAAAGACTTGCATTTTGTCAGGTCAGCACCCCTTCAAATAATGGACCATCCCAATGCTAATTCTACTGCTCAGAGCAGCAGTCCGGATTTAGCTTCGCCCCTTCCCTCTGTAACATGCTTCCTGCTCCTCAACTGTGTGAGGAATAAGAGGATCAGAGTAAAGAATCTCCTTCTGATGAAGCAACTTCTTTCCAAATGCAGATGATTGTGAATCCTATTGTTTAGCTTAGAGTATGAATGCAAGTGTATATGTGTGTACGTGTCAATGCCAGTGTATGTGTGTGTGTGTCAATGCCAGTATATCTGTGTGTGTGTGTGTGTGTATCTGTATCTGTGTGTGTAAAATTAGCTGTTAGTGTTAATTTGTGTAAGTGCAACTGTGTTTAAAGGGGTTGTTCACCTTTGAGATTACTTTAGTACAGAAACAACTTTAGTACAGGAACAACAGAAATCAGATGCAATTGAGGGATGTTAAAACAAGTGCCCATGGCCTACCCAAGTAAAACAAGTTTTGCTGTGGGTGCAACTTACATATGTAACATATAGCAACTGATACAATGCTTGTGCCCAATGGCCAGGCAACAACTTTCAGTAGAACATCCATCTTATCAATTCAGAAATGATGACTGTTGCTAAGTTTAAAGTGCTAACACATTATCATAAACAAATTACAGAAGACTTAAACATGGTAGACTTGAGTCCATAACCATCTACAATGCATTTTGTAAGACTAAGTAGAATTGTCACTAAGGGGTCAGTTTGCAAAAGTTCGTAAAAATTGTCTATAACCCATCGCCCATTATTGCAACAATCGCTTGCATCAATCGCAACAATCACTCGCATGGTTACTAAAGTGCGACGAGACAAACTTGTCTTGCGATAAGTGGTGTTAATTACGCAACCGTACCAGTTCGTTTCAGCATTATTTCTAACGAATTGCAAGTTTGTTGGCACTCATTTAAATTGACTGCATAATCTGCTTTAAATCCTGCAGATTTTTTTTTGGCACCACTGCCAATGGCCACACTAATAAAAATATATGATTGAGTTTATGTAAAATAGTATTTACTTTCAGTTTATAGTCGGGCCGAATACCGAACAAATCCTAATTTGCATATGCAAATTAGGGGTGTGAAGGGGAAAAAATGTTTTACTTCCTTGTTTTGTTACAAAAAGTCACACTATTTCCCTCCCTGCCCCTAATTTGCATATCAAATTAGGGTCAGGATTTGAATTCGGTTCGGCCGGGCAGAAGAATTCGGCTGAATCCGAATCCTTCCGAAAAAGGCCGAATCCTGGATTCGGTGCATCCCTAGTTTATAGTGTGTTACTATACATCCTTATGGCCAATTAAGTATTATTTTCCCATTATATTACTTTTTCTTAATAAATTCACTAAAAATACATATATAAGTATCATTCTTCCCCAGTGCAATCACTATTTTTCACTGCTTATGTATAAAAAAACTGACTATACTCCTCTTTTACTATACAATTTCTGTCTTTTTTCACATAACTCCAAGCGATAAAAACTGCAGAAAATTTTGTCTATATTTGGCAACATTTCTGGAGATAATCTTTAGTAAACCCTGCGAGACAACTTACGTAGCATGAATGCGATAATAGTCATTAATATATATGTTCCCCAGAATATTTGCAATAACAGAAGTGCTCGCACTTTAATAAACTTGCTTTTGCGGATTTTCTTTTGTTTTTTTTCTGGCACAGGCTATTATTGCTGCTTATCTCATCTTAGTAAACTGACACCTAAATCTTTTTATTCATTAAACACATCTGAGAAATGTAAAAGTTCACTTTGAATTAACTTTTAGTATGATATAGAATGGCCAATTCTAAGCTACTTTTTAATCAGTCTTCATTATTTATTTTTTTTATAGATTTTTAGTTATTTGCCTTTTTATTTGGATTATTCTCAGCTTTCAAATGAGGGTCACTGCCCCCATCTAAAACCAAATGCTCTGAAAAGCTACACATTTTTTGTTATCACTACTTTTTATTACTCATCTTTCTATTTAGGTCCTCTCCTATTCATATCCCAGTCTTTTATTCAAATCAGTGCAGGTTCATTTGGACCCTAGTAACCAGATTGCTGATATTCCAAATTGGAGAGCTGCTGGACAAAAAGCTAAATAACTCGGAAACCACAAATAATAAAAAATGAAAACCAATTGCAAATTGTCTCAGAATATCACTCTCTACACCAGGGATCCCCAACCTTTTGAACCAGTGAGCAACATTCAGAAGAAAAAGGAGTTGGAGAGCAACACAAGCATGAAAAATGTTCTTGGGGTGGCAAATAAGGTCTGTGATTGGCCATTTGGTAGCCCCTATGTGGATTGGCAGCCTACATTGAGACTCTGTTTGGCAGTACTGGTTTTTATGCAACAAAACTTGCCACCAAGCCTGGAATTCAAAAATAATAACCTGCTTTGAGGCCACTGGGAGCAACATCCAAGGGGTTGGAGAGCAACATGTTGCTCACGAGCTACTGGTTGGGGATCACTGCTCTACACCATACTAAAGTTAATTTGAAGATGCACAACACACACACTTGCAAATAAAAAGACTCCATTGTAGACAACAAAATGTACACTTTACCAAAATAGCTTTGTATAAAAAAACAAATAAAAACATCTAACATTATTTGATTGAATAGTTGTTGCACTAAAAACTGCAGAGTCACAAACTGCTAATGAATCGGTGAGCCCATTTTATTGCCTGTGTGTGTGTGTGGCATCTTCCTACCAATCCAAAACATGCACAATGAAAACAATGTTATGGCAGTCTATATGAGATGCCTGATTATATCACATTTCCAATTTCTCTCTAGAATGTTCTCTAATGTACTTGTAATTAGTAATCACATCCCCTCTCAAGAGCCTTTTCTCCAAAGTTTTTTCAAGTTTAGTTGAATGTCTATGTACATTTTTTTTCAAGTGAATTTAAAATTTTTCTGAGGGGCTGGGGCACAAAATGGCACTGCATACTGAAAGTGGGCCTCGCCTAGCTTCTAAAGAGGAGAATTACGTATTTAGTCCTCAAGTTATACCTATTTTATGCATGACAGCACTGACTTACACTGTCTAGTGATATCCAGTTTGTTACCCATAAAAACATCCCTAAATCCTTCTCAGTTAAAGGAGTTGTTCGCCTTCAAAACTTTTTTCAGTTCAGTTGGTTTCAGATTAACCAAAAAAAAAAAAGACTTTTTCCAATTACTTCCTATTTTCTATTTGTGACCATTTTTCTAATATTGAATTGTAACGTTTCAATTTTCACTTTCTAACGCAGCTTTGGCGGGGGAGTGGGGGGGGGGGTCGCCAGCTCTGTAACTTTACTAAATTGATTCATTTAGTGGATACATTTGTTACCTTTGAATCCCAGAGTTTTATTTAAAGGGGTTGTTCACCTTCAAACACTTTTTTCAGTTTAGTTGTTTTCAGATAGTTCATCAGAAATAAAGACTTTTTCCAATTACTTTCTATTTTCTATTTGTAATTGTTTTTGTCATATTGAAGTCATCAACCCTTTAACTGTTCTCTATGATACATATTAATTTATATATTTGTTAACTTTGTCCCTGCTGAGCAGAATCTCTGAGTTCCATTAAAGGCAGCTGTTTGATACACTTGTTGCTAATATTACAAAGATACTGCTGACAAATGTATCCACTAAATGTAGCAAGTTGTAACAGTTCAGAATCTGCTCCTGCATCACTGAGCTACCTGACTCAAACACCAGAGACAGGGACATTAAATGTTAAACTTCATTTGGGAAAATTGATAAATAAAAAATGGATAGCAATTGAAAAAAGTCTTTTATTTCAGGTGAACAATCTGAAAACAACTCAACTGAAAAAGGTGTTTGGATGGTGAACAACCCCTTTAAAGCAGCTGCTATAATTGATAAAATAGTTGCTAATGTCCCACATGTGCTGAGTAATGTATCAACTAAATGTAGCAAATTGGATCAATGAGCTGCCAGACAAACCCCAGAGACACAAACATTCAACTGTAAACTTAAATTTTGGGAAAACTGAAAAAATAAAAGATGGAAAGTAATTGAAAAAAGTCTTTGTTCATGGTGAACAATCTTAAAAAAACAACTCAACTGAAAATTGTGTTTGAATGGTGAACGACACCTTTAAGGAGGCCCACAAAACACTATAATTTATTCCTACCAGGTGTCCTACCAAAGTGTTACTTTGCATTAAACTACATTTACCAATTTTCTGCCCACTTTTACAATTTGGTTTAACCTCTCTGCAAAGAAGCAACATTCCGCTCTTGCTCTTCATGAACAGGGTATAAAGGTGAAGTGACAACTTTGCTGTTTGCAGATGATGTTGTTGTATTAACCTAAACCAATGGTGCAGCTCACAATTAAAGGAACAGTAACACCAAAAAATTAAAGTGTTTTAAAGTAATGAAAATATAATGTAGTATATTGTGCTGCACTGGTGAAACTGGTGTGTTTGCGTCAGAAACTCTACTATAATTTATATAAACAAGCTGCTGTATAGCCATGAGGGCAGCCATTCAAGATGGAAAAATTAGGAAATGCACAGAATACTCAGCAGATTACAAAAAATCTCTATAGTATAAGGTACAATGGGATTCTTCAGCTCATCTGTTATCTACTGTGCTTGAATGGCTGTCCCCGTGGATACAAAGCAACTTTTTTATATAAACTATAGTTTTGTATCTAAAGTAAACACACCCGTTTTACAAGTGCAGGAGAACACTACATTGTATTGTCATTCATTTCAAACAGTTTAATTTTTTGATGTTGCTGTTCCTTTAAACAATTTGCAGTCAAATAGTAATGAAAATCAGCAGTCTAAAGCCATGGTACTAGTTTTAGGTTGACCTGCTTTTCCTATTGCCTTTGTGACCCCCACAGGGACTGGCAGTTTGATGATGCTGACAATTATTTATTGCCTTAGATATTTCTTGTCACAGGAGTCAGCAGGGTGAATGATGCAGCAATATGTGAAGAGGAGGCCTAAATAAATGTTAGTCCACAAAGGGACTCTGTAGTCCATTAGATCAACTGCAAATAACACATTTGTAGTAACTTGCAGTGATTAGTTTACACACGGTGGTAATTGTTTAAATAATGCTTAAAAATAGCTTTAAACATTTTGGCTACTCTAAATAGTGGATATTTGAAATGCAATTAATTTCCATTAAAGTTGTTTAAAAGACAAAATCTGGCATACTGCTCTATATTAACATGATCGGCTAATACATAACACAGTCACCTGCTGTTATCCACATGTAGCACCAATTGAAATGCTAATTGCAGTTCGTTTAATGCTCATGAGCTCACACTCGCCACCTGGCATGCTCTGCCAAAGATAGATTGCAACATTACACTACATAAATGGCTAGCAAAATGCTTAAACATGAATAAAAAAAATCTATGTTAAATAAACATTTGTATACACCGACAAATTTTAACATTTTTCTCAACTCCCAAGTGCTCTACATATGAAGTCTTTTGGCAGAGAACTGAAGTTTCTTTGCACCTAGGGAAGAGGTCGGTAATGCAGCTCAGTGTATGACAGATAAACACTGCCTGTTCAGATAGGAGCAGAGATTGTATGAATATGTTTCAAGCCTGGAAGAACTTACTCCAATTTTACAATGAAACAGGATCCTTCCTTTCTTACATTGATATTGTATTATTATTGTACAGGTATGGGACCTGTTGTCCAGAATGCTTGGGACCTGGCAGCTTCTGCATAACAGATCTATCAAGTCTACTAAAAAATTATTTAAACATTAAATAAACCTAACAGGCTGATTTTGCCTCCAATAAGGATTAATTATATCTTAGTTTAGATCAAGTACGAGGTACTGTTTTATTATAACAGAGAAAAATTAAATAGTTTATAAAAATCAAGATTATTTGGATAAAATGGAGTCTATCAGAGATGACTTTCCCGTAATTCGGAACTTTCTGGATTATGTGTTTCTGGATAAGGATCCCATACCTGTGGTAAACAAACGAAGGCGTCCGAATATTACAGGGGTCCTTCTACTAAAATCTGATTTATTTTTTTTTGCATGATGAAAGAAAATAGATTTCTAAGATACTACCCAGTATACATGGTTTATAATGTTTATAAATGTACATGTACAGGGAATAAGTGTTTGTTTATCCCCATCTATTCTTTAGACTTGTTTTTTTAAATAATTCAATAAGATTGGGTCCCTTCCAGGTCTTTTTTTTTTTTTCTTTTTTTTTAAATCAGCTTTAGTCAGCTGGCTTGCAGTCAAGTTGGGAACCCGCGGAATACCAAATCAGTCCAGATTTGGTCAGAATATCCCTTATGTCCTCGTCATGCGGAAGGTCCGAAAGCACTCTTTAGATGCAGGTGGGTGAATTGCAGACAGCCATTTGGTGGAACAAAAAGTAAAATCTACTTTACTCCAGCAAAAACACACTGCTGGTGTCACTGCTGGTTTTCCGTGACGTTGGTTGTGGTTGGTTTTAACTAGATGGGGAAAAGAGTGCTGGAAAGTTGGGATGGAGTTAAGCAGGTAAAGGGTTGGGCACAGGTCTCTCTGTGTAACATTAGGGCCAGATTCAATCCACTTAGAAAAATGTTTATCACGTATAAACTCATGGACGAGATTCAATTCTAGAAGAAAAATCTTTTCTCCTAATTCAGTTCCAGTTTTTTCCCTATACATTTCAATAGTTTTCAAGCGACAAACTATACATTTTTCATTATTTTAGCTAAAATACACAAGACACCAGACCCCCAATTGAGCGTAACATCTCCCCGGGATTGGCCCTGTGGGAAAGCCAATCTCTCCAGACCCCCAATTGGGGACCCATTGCAGTGGGGATTGGTCTTCTGGGACAGCCAATCTCTCCAAATTAATTGATTTACACCAGCAAACATTAGTCACTTGTCTACAGAGTTTTATAAAAGATTATGGGCATATTCTTCATATTATGAGATCTGTTGTGTGGAAAAATATATTTACTTGGGCCACAGATGACATCTCATCTCATCACATATTTCCCATAAACTTTGATTCCAGGTGATCTTGTTTCATCTTAACAAATTTAACACATACACTCTAAATAAGTATTATTTGCAGAAATGTGGCACCACTATAGGCACCAAGTTTGCCCCATCTATGCCAACCTTTATATGGGCTGGTGAGAGAACATATTTATTTACGGGGAAACCAAGCTATATAAAGGTTACATTTTTTACTATGCGCAATACATTGACTAGTTTTCATTTGGAATAATACACAACAGTGATTTAATGATTTTTTAAACTTTCTTAACACTGATGATTTGAGCTTCACTAAAGATTTTCAAACAACCACTATTCACTACGTTGATGTTTCTTTTACTGGTTGAAAATGTTTTTTTTCCCCACTTTAAATATAAAGTAATGTTCTGACTATACTAAAAGCGAGCTCATCACATCCACCACACAGGATTAGAAATATACCTGTAGGACAATTTTTGCTGCTCAATTTGAGCATTTTGTGGTAAAATCTTGTGAATTACGATATTGCTTGTTGTCCAGGGGTTACAGTTTATCCAATCTGATTAATGCCTTTACTAGAGATTTGAAAACATCAAAGGTTACAGCTCTTCTGTTAGGGAGCCGGGAGCTCCCTCCAGGGAGGTAGTCAGGATCGTAGAGGAAGCCCTCTTGAGGGAACAAGGTCGCGGTGTCCAAAGGGTTAAACAAAGGAGTAGTCAGAATCCAGGCAAGAGTTTCACAGGCAGGCAGATAACAGCAAAGTCCAAGGTCCAGGCAAAGGGTCAGGATAACAATCAGGAACAAGAATATAGTAATATCAAATGTCAGGGAACCCAGGATACACATAGGCAATGTTTCCTATACTTGGGCGCCATTCTGGCGTCTGGGTAGCGTTTTTATGTTTGAATTTGGCGCCATAGTTACGTCACCGACGTCCTGATGCTGGCGTCGATGCGCTGGCGTGTTTGCGCCGGCACCGCTACCCACGTGGCGGCCATGGGCGCCGCCATTTTGGGAGCGACGCCTGAAGAGATAGACGCGCCGCCCGGAGCTCCTGGAATTGCTCCGGGCGGCGTTCGTGACAGTACCCCCCCCTCACGGGGGGGCCACCGGACCACCAAACTGGGCTTCTGGGGAAACTTAGAGTGGAAATCCCTCACCAGACGAGGAGCGTGCACACCAGAGTGTCCTTCCCAGGAGCATTCTTCAGGGCCAAAGCCCTTCCACTTGATGAGGTACTGGAGAGAGCCCCTGGAAATTCTGGAATCAAGGATCTTTTCCACCTCATATTCTTGTTGACCATCCACAGAGATAGTAGGAGGAGGAGACTGGTTCACAGAAAAGCGGTTGGAGGTAGCGGGTTTCACCAAAGAGACATGAAACACGTTGGGAATTCGCAACTCAGGGGGAAGCTGAAGTCTGACAGCCACAGGATTGATCACCTCCAAGATGGAGAATGGACCCACAAACTTCGGACCCAACTTAGGAGATGGCACCTTCAACCGAATGTTCCTGGAAGACAACCAGACTTTATCACCAACCTTGTAGGGAGGAGATGGTCTACGTCTACGATCTGCAAACGTTTTATGAACCAGAGCGCTCTTCTCCAAGTTCGACTTGGTTGCAGCCCAAATAGCAGACATGTGGGCCGCATGGTCATCAGCAGCCGGAACGTCAGACAACACAAAGTCCTGGGGGAAGGCTTGAGGATGCTGACCATACACCGACATGAACGGAGACCTTCCAGTGGAAGTGTGGCAGGCATTGTTATGAGCGAATTCCGCCCACGGGAGGAGATCAGACCAATCATCTTGGCAAAGGGACACATGGTTCCTCAAGAACTGCTCCAGAGCTTGGTTCACACGTTCAGCTGCCCCATTTGTCTGGTGATGATAAGCGGAGGAAAACTAGAGAGTAACACCCAGAACTTTGCACAGGGAACGCCAAAATTTAGCTGTAAACTGGGAACCTCTGTCAGAGACAACTTCCACAGGAAAACCATGCAGACAGAAAATATACTGGATGAAGAGCTGAGACAACTCCACAGCAGAGGGAAGCTTCCGCAGGGGAATGAAATGGGCCATCTTGCTAAAGCGGTCAATCACAACCCAGATCACGGTGTTTCCACTAGAGGGGGGAAGTTCAACAATGAAGTCCATTGCTAAATGAGTCCATGGACGAGAGGGGACAGGCAACGGTTGTAATAACCCACTGGGGCGAGAATGGCTAGGTTTGGATGTGGCACAAACGGTACAGGCAGCAACAAAGTCTTTGACATCTTTACGAATAGTCGGCCACCAAACTAAACGTCTAAGGAGTTCAAGAGTCTTTTCAGGACCAGGGTGTCCTGCTTGCTTGGAGCAGTGGGTTTGTTGAAGAATAGGAAGTCGTAATTCGGAGGGAACAAAAGCCATCCCAATGGGGGTATCTGGAGGAGCAGAAGACTGTCCGGCCAAGATTTGTTCGGCAATTTGGGGAAATAGAGATGCAATACTTTTGGTGGGGGGAATAATAGGTTCAAGTCTTTCTGGTAGACGATCACCCGGAGTGAAACTTCTGGAGAGCGCATCGGCCTTCCGATTCTTGGAGCCAGGACGATAGGTCAGAACAAAGTTAAAGCGGGAGAAGAACAGGGCCCACCTGGCCTGACGAGGATTCAGTCTCTTGAGAGAATGTATGAACTCCAAGTTCTTATGATCAGTATAAATCGTGACTGGAATTGAAGAACCCTCTAGGAGGTGACGCCACTCTTCAAGAGCAAGCTTGACTGCCAGAAGTTCTCGATTCCCTACATCGTAATTCTGTTCTGCAGGAGAAAACTTTCTCGAGAAAAAGGCACAGGGATGCAATTTCCCATTGGCAGAATGTCTCTGGGATAGAATAGCCCCAGCACCTACTTCAGATGCATCCACCTCAATGCAAAAGGGTAACTTAGGATCCGGATGACGGAGGACTGGGGCAGAAGAAAATGCGTCCTTTAGGGACTGAAAAGCTTCTACAGCAACTGGAGGCCAGGACCTGGGATTACCCCCTTTTCGGATGAGAGTAAGGATAGGTGCAATACGGGAAGAAAACCCCCTGATGAATTGCCGGTAGTAGTTGGCAAATCCGATGAACCTTTGAATAGCCTTGGTGCTCACGGGAAGGGGCCACACTTGGATTGCTGACACCTTAACGGGATCCATCTCGAAACCTTCTGGGGAGATGATATAACCCAAGAAAGGAATCTTAGACACCTCAAAGACACATTTCTCCAACTTGGCGAAGAGAGAGTTCTTCCTCAAACGAGAGAGCACTTCTTTCACCTGGGAGCGATGAGATTCAAGGTCTTTCGAGAAGATTAGGATGTCATCCAGGTACACGACCACAGACTTTCCCAAGAGATCCCGGAAAATGTCATTCACGAGCTCCTGAAAGACAGCGGGGGCATTGCAGAGGCCAAAGGGCATCACGAGATATTCATAGTGCCCATCCCGAGTGTTGAATGCCGTCTTCCATTCGTCCCCTTCACGGATGCGGATGAGGTTGTACGCCCCACGGAGATCTAATTTAGTGAAAACCTTAGCCCCTTTCAATTGGTCAAAGAGTTCAGCAATCAAAGGCAAGGGGTACCAGTTTTTAACAGTGATCTTATTAAGGCCCCGGTAGTCAATGCAAGGACGTAGGCCTCCATCCTTCTTTTCCACGAAGAAGAAACCTGCCCCGGCAGGAGAAGTAGAGGGGCGGATAAACCCCCGCTGGAGATTTTCCTGAATATAGTCTTTCATAGCGGAAGTCTCAGCCGGAGAAAGAGGATAGGTGCGACCCCTAGGGGGCATGGTTCCTGGCAGGAGATCGACAGGACAATCGTATGGTCGATGTGGAGGAAGGAATTCTGCGGATTTCTTACAGAATACATCAGCGAATTCCCTGTAGAAGGAGGGTAGAGTCTTCAGATCAGACATAGAGATATTCACCCTCTGGAGGGGTTCAGCAGGAAGACAATGCTGCTGGCAAAATGGGCTCCAACGGGAAATCTGTCCTGCGGACCAATCAATGGTGGGATTATGCAGGCGCAGCCAAGGGAGACCCAAAACAACAGGAACTGATGGGCAGGAAATAATTAGGAACGATAGTCTTTCTTTATGCAGCGTCCCAACCTGCACAGGCAATTCCCCAGTCGTCTTAGAGATAAATTCAGCCTCCAGGGGTCTGTCGTCAATGGCAGTGACACGAAGCGGAGTGGACAATGGGAATAAGGGAACTTCCATGTGTTTGGCAAAAAGAGCGTCCATGAAGTTCCCAGCAGCTCCAGAGTCAATGAAAGCTGAGCCGACAATGGTCTTAGTGGCTAGGCGAATCTGTAAAGGAAGGAGAAACCTGTGAGTGTTCTCTTGAGACTTCGGAGTAGTGCCCCCTACATAAGTTACCCTGGATATACCTCGGGGAACAGAACTCGTGGGCTTCACCGGACAAGAGTTCACAAAATGAGACTGTCCGCCACAATACAGACATAAGCCAGCCATTCGTCTGCGGAGTCTTTCTTGTTCGGAGAGACGAGCCCTTCCAACTTGCATCGGTTCCTCCGGAGGAGAAGGAGAAGCTTGAGCAGCTGGAGTTTGCAAGAGAGGTCTCTGGAAGTGAGGTGCGTTTACACCGCTCCCTCTCTACTTGATGCTCTCTGAGACGAGTGTCCACCTTAATGGATAGTGCAATCAGATCTTCCAGCAGATCAGGGAACTCCCTGGAGACAAGATCATCTTTAATGCGAATAGACAGACCTTGATAGAATACGGCCTTATAGGCATCGTCATTCCAGGAAGTCTCAGCCATCAAAGTTCTAAAGTCAATAGCATAGTCACTGACACTGCGGTTTCCCTGTCGGAGTTGCAGAAGACGAGAAGGGGCATTTGTGACCCGACCCGGGGCATCAAACACAGTACGAAATGCTTGAAGAAAAGCCTTGGCATCAAAAGTCAGTGGAGAATTCTTCTCCCAAAGAGATGTTGCCCACTCAAGCGGTTTGCCCACCAAACGAGACATCACATACCCCACCTTGGAACGTTCATTGGGGAAGTGCGAGGGTTGAAACTCGAACTGGATCTGGCACTGTGTAGCGAAACCTCTGCAGGCCTGTGGGTCCCCACTGAAGCGAGGAGGAGGCGGAATACGAGGCTCACCAGGCGAGAAACCTGTGCTAGACGAGACGTCCGCCATGGGAGGATTTACAGCCGCTTGGGAAGCAGGAGGCGATGGAGGCACTCGGGAAAGAAGGGTATCGAGTGCCTGTCCTATGCGGTACTGCTGGGCTTCATATTCCTCCATGCGGGATGCCAGTCCGCGGAGCGCTCGTCCGACATCAGGCGTAGCTTCCTCAGTAGGATCCATGGCCCAAGTATAATGTCAGGGAGCCGGGAGCTCCCTCCAGGGAGGTAGTCAGGATCGAGGAGGAAGCCCTCTTGAGGGAACAAGGTCGCGGTGTCCAAAGGGTTAAACAAAGGAGTAGTCAGAATCCAGGCAAGAGTTTCACAGGCAGGCAGATAACAGCAAAGTCCAAGGTCCAGGCAAAGGGTCAGGATAACAATCAGGAACAAGAATATAGTAATATCAAATGTCAGGGAACCCAGGATACACATAGGCAATGTTTCCTATACTTGGGCGCCATTCTGGCGTCTGGGTAGCGTTTTTATGTTTGAATTTGGCGCCATAGTGACTTCACCGACGTCCTGACGCTGGCGTAGATGCGCTGGCGTGTTTGCGCTGGCGCCGCTACCCACGTGGCGGCCATGGGCGCCGCCATTTTGGGAGCGACGCCGGAAGAGATAGACGCGCCGCCTGGAGCTCCTGGAATTGCTCCGGGCGGCGTTCGTGACATCTTCAGAAAATATATTGCCACTAATGGAAGCCAGACAGGTTCCTCCATTAATGTCCCTCTTGTAGAGACTGTGGGTTCCAGCTCTGGGTCTGAGGCACCTTTCTGTATCTTTACATATAGTTCCCAATTCGTTCAAATTAAAAAGATAGCAAACATGATTGTTTGATCCTCCTTACTAATCCAGTGCTCAACAATATCTTAAAGAATGGCTTCAAATTTGAAACAAGAAGGAGTAGAACACTCAGAAATAGTTTAGCTTCCAGTATGGTTTCAATCCATATCATCAACGGCCATGTGTGGATCGTCCTGACATTTTTTGTACCATGGTGATCAATCGTTTAGTTGGTTTAGACAGGTTAAAAGATTTTGGGTGGTTAACAATAATATCCCTGCATGTATTGCTTATCTGACAATACCAATGGGTGACTGTCACTACTATTTTTCGGACAGAACTTTCCTACAATTGCTGTCACAGGCAGAACATTGTCTGATTTGTTATTTACTACTTTATTTAATCTGAATTGTTAGTTGCAGGTCAGAAGATTGGGGAGTACAATCAGTCGTCGAATATGAGGCTAAAACCTGTGTTGGTGACAAAATATTTTGTGTTTACAACAACCACTAAAGAATACCAAATAAATCAGTATCAATTGCAAAAATTTAAAACTTAAGGACTGAATATTGGAGCATATACAGGACATCAAATGGACTGAACATTTCTCCCATTGTTCTGATGGCAATATCAGCTTTATATCTGTAATTCATTTAGAGAAGGTAGCATTGAGCCCTAGACAGGCCGAAATTTGCAGTGAGACCACAAAGGCAATAAGCACTTAGTGCTCCAGTATGAAATGCATGTGCGCAATCCTGTGGGAGGGAGGGGGGCGCCCTGCAGGGGAAATCTGGCCCTGGTCCTAGAGCATTTCGTTTACAGACTATGTTAAACAAAAAAGAAGTGAAATGGATATTTCCACTCGGAACTAGACAACCCCTGGGTTTAAACTCTATTTTTGATATGTCTTGCTTTGAGTAATAAATTATACTCTAAGGTTGCCCTAATTAGACAAAAAAGTTTAATTTTGCAACTTTATTATTTACAGTTGGTTTTAATATCCCTCCCCTATTCCCTCCTTTTTTATAGGCTAATAACTGTGATTGGTGGGGTTAGTCTATATATCCTGTATATTGTATTGTTTATTTAGCCTATGATTAAGTGCTCTAGTGCATGAAATGTGTTTTAAGTCCTATGTTTGCTTAAAATAAAGCTTGCTGCTCTTTTACTTTGCCTGTCTGTGGGATCCAGGTCCGGACTGAGAATTAAAATAGGCCCTGGTATTTCAGGTACTCAGAAGCCCAATCAGACCACAGAGAGGCCCAAAAAGCCCCCATCAGCCCACTAAATACTGACTTTCTATGGCACCTTATTGCAGCCCCTCTGGCATTTGCCAGAACCCACAGATTGCCAGTCCGGCCCTGGTGGGATCTGTAAGTGCCGACCATTTCTCTGGAGAAAATTTTCACCATGTTAGAGAAAAAGAAGCATGCACTAAAAGAATGATGAATGGACAGCATGGTTAACTAGAGCATTGTTTTATAGAGTCCTTTATACTATCGGTCCTGCAGAAGATATGGACACTCGCTGTTAGAATGGTATCCAAGTGAAGCCCCCAACTCTCACCAAATGCACCACTTTGGAGGAACTCCAACTTTGGAAATTTCACTACTGGCCCAGAATGGGAGTTCGCCACTTGAAAGACCTATTAGTGGAAGGCACCTTTCCCACCCTGGTTCAATTAAGTACACGCTAAAACCAACCCAATATACAATTATTTCGATATCTACAATTGCGCCACACATTTACTTCCCAGATTGGGTCCCTAACGCCTAACACAATGACATTATTTTACAAGAGTAGACTATGGTACCCAGAACCAAGCAAGTTAATCTCTGTAATGTACAAATCCCTGATTCCCTTTGATCGGGCAAAGAGCACATGGGCTGTAGACATACCCCACTTAAGTGACAAAATGTGGGCAGAGGCAATTGATGGGCTATATGAACACCTAATTTCTACTAGGGATGCACCGAATCCAGGATTTGATTCGGGATTTGGCCAGGATTCTGCCTTTTTCAGCAGGATTCGGATTTGGCCGAATCCTTCTGCCCAGCCGAATCTGAATCCTAATTTGCATATGCAAATTAGGAGTGGGGAGGGAAATTGCGTGACTTTTTGTCAGAAAACAAGGAAGTAAAAAATGTTTTCCCCTTCCTATGCGGATTCGGTTTGGTATTCGGCTGAATCATTCGCAAAGGATTCAGGGGTTCGTCCGAATCCAAAAAAGTGGATTCGGTGCATCCATAATTTCTACTAAAGACAAAGTGGTGCAGTACAGAATAATCCTCAGAACATATATTACTCCGCTAAAACTAAAACTAATGGTCAGGAACCCTAATGCGTCGTGCTCCAAATGCAACTCTCCAGACACAGGGTTTTTCCAGCTAATATGGGTCTGTTCTATGGTACATAATTACTGGGCGGAGGAAGTGAAATACATTAATGAGCAAGTCCTGCTACCTGGTATTCTGGCCCCGGAAGTGTCCTTGCTGGGAGTAGTAGAGGATACGGTTCCACTGAATAAGACCAGAACCCTACTAAAGACGCTATACTTCTATGCCAAAAAACATGTGGCAATGAAGTGGAGGAGCCCCCTTCCTCCACAGGTACAACTATGGGTCCAACTAGTAAACAATATGCTGCCAGTTATCAAATTAACCTATGTGGCCAGACGGTGCCTCCAAAAGTTCGAGAAGGTCTGGGACCCATGGCTGGAGGTCAATCCAGTAGTAACTCCAATCAACAATAAATTCCCTTAAGGTCTCTCCCATTGGGGAAAATTCACTAAGCGCCGAAGCGCCGAACGCTAGCGTTAATTCGCTAGCGTTAATTCGCTAGCGTTTGGCATTTTCGTTACTGCGCAAATTCACTAACGAACGCTGGCGTAGTTTCGCTAGTGTTACTTCGCACCCTTACGCCAGGCGAATTTTTGCTAGCGACGTAACTACGCAAATTCACTAACTTGCGCAGTGTACTGAACGCTACCTTTTACGCTAGATTTCCTTCGCCACCTCAGACCTGGCGAAGCGCAATAGAGTAGATAGGGATTGTTTCAAAAAAAGTCAAATTTTTTTCTAAGTCCCAAAAAACGCTGGCGTGTTTTCTACATTATGGGTGATAGGCTGAAAAAGATCGAAAAATTTTTTGGGGTTCCCCTCCTTCCCCCCTACATTTCCTGACTCATGGCAACTTACCTAGATAGTGGGCACATGTGTAGGGCAAAATAAAATTTTTATTTGATGATTTGAAGGTTTTCTTGGCATTTGTAGTGCTGATACGTATTCCTCCATTGAAATTTGAATTTGGCGCCGTATGCAAATTAGCCTTCGCTAGCGTAACTTCACTTTACATAGCGAATCAACGCTAGCGCAACTTCGCAACCTTACACTACCCCTGAGCGCAACTTCGGATTTTAGTGAATTTGCGGAGCGCTGGCGAAACTACGCCTGGCGAAGTGCGGCGAAGCGCGGCGAAGTTGCGCCTGGCAAAACTACGAATGTTAGTGAATTTGCCCCATTGACTACTCGTGTATGTCCTTTTCAGTATTCCTGCTGAGCTTAATTTACTACTACCCGACAAGCATGTAATCTTATTTTGTACGGCATAGCAATGAAAGGTTATGTGTATGTATTGTTGTGTTATGAAAATGTTAAATAAAAACCTTTAAAAAAATAAATAAATAAATAAGCACGTACTTTAAAATAGTAATAAGACTCATCATGGTAAAAATTTAGAAGTTGTATTCTGCAGTCATTTTATTAACTTTAATACATATAAATACATAAATTTTATTTAACAAAGTTTGTCTTCATCATCCTGTTTATATAACCAGTTTTTAAAAACATATGTGGGAAGGATAGGTAATTATTGCTGTCAAGTTCCCTGTCTCAGGTAACAGAATGGACCACAAAGATAAATACTTCATCATAATAACAGTTGTTTGCAGCTTCGCTATTGGGTGTAAAATTCAGATTTATCACTATAGTGTTTTTAAATCTTACAATTTAAGTATCAATTTAAATGGTTTCTTTAGCTTATTTTTTGTTTCTGACATTCAGTAATAAGTGCTAGTTTTATAAATGTCAGGCTCCAGAGAGACCAAAACACTGACAGATAATTTCATCCAGAAATGATCCAAAAAAATTTGCCTACAACACTAGGGAGGGTCGGAGGGCCAGTCCCGCACATTTGCTTGGTACCCAGGTGGGTTATCTGTGGACAACCTGGATGGTCAGGGAATCACCCAGAGCCCGACCGATTTGTAGGTGTTCCATGGTTACCTGACCGACTGCAGAACTCTAAGATAGATAGATATTAGATACATTTTATTTTGTTTTGGCTCAGTACTAAGAATATTATAATGACTGGTAAGAAGTCGACAACAAAGTTCCTTAAGAAACTGCAAAGGGGGAATTCCATTTCTCTATTATAAGTGCACTAGTTTATGATTATGCATTGATTAACACCCATTACAAGTTGCTGGGCTATATCCACTTCCAGGTGAACCCCAAAACAATCTTAGTTCACATAATGAAAGAGAGCTAAGCTAATGAACGCCCTTAAATTATTTGCAAGCTGCCCAGCTTACTATACAATGGCCAATAAATAGAAACTATCTTTAGCTTGGGGGGCTTATCGCCCATACATCAAGAATCTAGGTAATAGGTTTAATAAATTGCTTATTGTTTTGTCACAAAAGAAAAATCCCAAAGGCATTGAAGAAAAATAGACTTGTATTTAACAGCTCTGACATGCGATACTGCTTGGGTAAATTATGGGAAGGTTGAAAAAATACCACAAACAGACTTCCAATATTCCATATCCAACTGCATAATGAACATAGTTTACATGATGGTAGCAACATCTCTGTTGACCTCTGTCTTTACACTCTACAAGGCATTCAAATAGCAACAGCTGGAGGATGCCAGAAACTCAGGGAATAATGACACCCACTCACAGATGGCCAGTGTCTTCCAATACAGATTTTATACGATTCTTTGCTATTTATGCCATTACACCAAGAAGATGCAGCACTAAGAGCGCCAGTGAATTCACACGATGAAGGATCTTCTTAAAAAAATGAACACTAAAAGGTCAGAAAACCCTTGTGAATCATCATGACAGCCTCAACACTGCTCAAAATAACAAGTAAGCATTAAATAAACATCTTGAAAGGTACAAATATATTAATTGCATATGTTAATTTAATACAGTGTGCTATTTTTACAGAACGTAGGACATTTTTAAGGCTGTTTCTTTTTTTCAACATATTTTTCTAACTCACTCTTGGCTTCCAAAATAGAAATTATAGTCATTCAATATATAAATGAATGATAACTATAGATAGAAGAGGATGTGCAATATATGATACCTTTTCTGGAAACTCGTTCTCAAGAAAGCTTCAACCGTCACCCACTATAAGTAAAGAATTCAAATTATTCTTAATTATTTCCTTTTTCTCTGTAATAATAAAACAGTACATTTTACTTGATGGAAACTAAGTAATAGTAATATATCATAAACCTGTATCAGATTTGTACTTCAAATATACAACATATGTCCAACACCATTCTGTTAATGCAAATTACTTAAATTACATATTGCCTTGTACAAATGATCATATGGGTTTGTGTGAAAGATTGTAAATGTAAAAACACAAGGGAGTACATGGGTGAGTATGAAAGTATGCAATGCTTAGTGAGTGTTGAGCAATGATAAAATGAAAATATTAATTCAGCGCAGTAAGAGAATGTGTGTAGTTTGGGTGTGCATTTGACATATACCACTCATGGCCTCCATCAGAATATGTGTAGAAAAAAGTAAGCCAAAATCATTTGTGCCCCCCCCAATATAAAAAAATGTGGCCAGGTCCCCTGCATAAGTTAAAAAAAAAAAAACCCATTGGTGGCCAGGACCCCCCTCCAAGTTAAAATAAAAACATAAATACGTTTGGCCGTTACCTTCAAACCAAATAGCAGGACAATAGTTTGCCAAATTCTTGTTTGCACCTTCGCCGTGGGTGCAACAGTAATATCCCAAAAAGTGTAGTTCACAAGAAAAAGGCAATGCTGCAGGATTAACTGCTCAAACACAACAAGTGTTTTATTGTCAACACATGTTTTGAGCCCTGTGAGGCTCTTTGTCAAAAAAATGAGGTACTTTACTTTTGAATAACATACTACACAAGTAGGTTATGATCTGGAAAACTGCAATACTACTGCTCTTGTGATGTACAGCTCACATGACCTCAATTCAGTTATTAGGTCTCATTTACAATGCATCTTGGTGCAAGTGCATGAGCATTAAGAGCACAGAAGTGCGCCCCTTAGAGGTTTACTGCTGTGTGTTGTGAGCACCATATAACAAATGTGGCACTCCCTGCAGAGAGCAGTATCAGGAAGTGCAGCGAAGCCCTGTCCTTACGGCTTGCCTAAAGACAGGGCCCCAATGTGGGTTGAGCCTCCTGCCATTTCCTATCTTTTACTTCTGAATGTCGCCTAAACCAGACCATCCCTTTTCTACTCTCTCTGGCTCATTTTTTAAGAGCAGTGCTGCTGGCGCAAAGGTGGCGGTAGCTCCAGGTCTCCATCAATTGACACAGAATACTTTGCCTAAAGAATAGGGAGGACATCATTTTGATATTGAGCACTGGATATGACAACATACTGACACTGAAGATTTTCAGCACAATTGTATCTGATTTGCATTATAACACAGCCTCAATTGTATCAAACATTCAATATTTTGTGGTAAATACAACATTGTAGGTGAAAAACAGTGACTTGTGGTCAGAAATATACTTAGTACACTGTCAAACAGTATAGTTAAAGAAGGAAGGCTAGTTGTAATGGGACAGGAATACACCTTAACGTTGTCATGAGTATGATCTACATGCATCACATAATAAACCATGTTACCTGCATTCATTGTACATCTGTCTCATTATCCAACAGTTTCCAAAGATTCCAAGCCTTTCTATTGATTATGCCTCTATTTTTCATTGCTGTATGGATCACTGTTTTGAGCTGAGCTCTTTGGATTAATGTTAGTGACTGATCTTTCCGTTTTTTTGTCTGTGATTTGTGATGGTCATGACCACTTACACCACACCAATGATCTGCTGCACATGTCGCACTATAAGGGTCAATAAGTACCCTAAAAAGAAAACAAAAACTTCAAGACATTTATTTAGGCTTAAACTTAAGGCAATGTATACTGTGCTGGATGTTCCTTAGGAATGTCATTAAAATGAGTAGCTAATGAGCTTTTCACATTATACTGAAACTGTAACCTATATTCAGGAAAAAAACTTCTAACATCACAATCTAAGGGAACCCCCTTTTGATGTTTCTTTGTCTCCTCTCATTAAATTTCTTTGGGTGTTTTATAAAAGATTTTTTTGCTTCTGTCTAAATGCAGTGAAGTTTTAAAACAATAATCTAAAACCATAAAAAGGTTTGTTAGCATTTCAAAAAAGGTTAAAACAAATGAATAGCAAGTCAACTATAGGCTAAAAATGTATTTTTTGTAAAAAAAAAAAAAATGTTCTGCAGTAATTTTAGTGTTTGTGAGAATTGTGTTCATTAAAGCTCACTGCAATTGATGTATACAGTTGAATGCCATGTAGTGCAACGTAGTAGTTTGCTCATATCTCAATGCTTGGAACATCTCTCTTTATCTTAAGGGAGAATTGAAGCTTAACTAAAGAAGTAGGCTAGAAATGTTGTACATTATGTTTTGGGATTCTGTACAAACCCAAGGCAACCACAGCCCTTTAGCAGGTACAATCTGTGTCTCCAAATATGACCCAGTAGCTCCCCATCTTTTTTGCTGGTTCACTGCACATGCTCCGTGCTGCTGTCACTTACTGAGCCTAGGGACCAACTTACAATATTTATAGTACACATAGAATATAAATGTCACAATATAATGCTGATTAATACAGGTAATTAGTACATGGCAGTACAGAAACCAGTGCAACTAGCACCAGAATTGAATAATCATAAGTTTATATTACAGGATAACCTCATTTTCTGCTTGATAATTTGCAACAACCCCTAAACTCAGCTTCTCAATAGCTGCTCAGAGCCCACTGAGCATGTGAGTGTTGCAGCCATTTCCAAGATGGTGACCCCCATGACAAGTTTGAAATACTGGATCATTGCTGCAATTTTAGGCTCATGCAATAAGGTCATTATATAAAATATGTCATTTTTAGCCATATTCATTTATAGGGTTTAGTTCTCCTTTAACAAATTAGTAAAAATATCCCTATTATACAGTACAGGAAAGTTTAAGTCGTATTGTAAACTCTGGTTTGGTTGCTTCTGATCTTCAGTCCATATGCATAAAAGCAATCACGTTACAAATGGGGAAGAGGGTGTACTTAATAATTATTCATTAGTGCTTGTAGAGAAAAAGGCTATAAATGGTTAGTGTAAACTTCTAAACAGGTAAGGGCTCAACATAATGAAAGGACACTTTAAGTTAAGAAAATAACTGTTTACGGGAAGGAAGGTTGAAACATTTCTAAATTAGAACAACTATTTACAAAAAGGCTTAATGTTTAAATAGAAAAAAAAGAAGGTGCCTTAGTCAAAGTACAGAAATAAGGGAGTCAATCCTTTTCTGAATAGAGGGCAGAGAGGACCCCCTGATGTTACCAGAGTTGTTATGAAGAATGAATGTTAAAAAAGGTTTATTTTAAGGGCTTTGTATTTTTGGGGTTTTTTTACGTTTGGCTGCTAAAAAAAAGTTCAAGTTCAAGAAAATAACTTCACAGTTCACAAAAACACATAAGGGTTTGAGAAATTCAGCTTCCACACAAATATTGTTTATTTTACACTTCAAATTTTCAGAAGTTACGGGTTTCAAAAGGAATATTACTTAAACAGCTATTATAAGCAATATAATATAATAGTTTATAATATATACTATTGTAAGGGAAGGATGGGTCCCATCCCCCCCCCAACCCCTCCCTGCCTCCCAGCAGGGAGGGAAAGCCAGGCAAGGTCTGGCCGGAGGATCTGCTTTGATCCTCCTATCACCATGCCGGCCCACATGTTAGAGTAGTGTGTGTGTCGGAGGAGGGGCGTGTGTGCATGCTGCTGGGCAGGACTGAGCAGGGTTTAAAAGGCCTGGCGCAGCTGCACTCGGTCTCTTCTTCTTGTGTGCATCGCCCGGAGAACATCACCCCCCTGGACAACGAGCATTTAAACCTGGCTGAGTATATCAACCCCCTACTATCCCACCAACGAATCCCATTAACCCCTACTGCTCAAACCCCTAATATCCCACCAACGAATCCCATTAACAAACCTCTACTATCCCACCAACGATCCCACTCATACCCCTATTATCCCACCAACGAAAACCCTTACTGATATCACCAATTCCCTATCCCCTGTACCCCAATTCCCTTTTGTTGGTTTAGGGAAAGTTTAGCACCAGGAAGGGCGGGCAATTATAACGTGTGTGATTGTGTATGTGTAGTTAGATTGTGGGTGAATTTTGGGGATTATTAGTGTAAAGGAGGATTGTTTTATTTAGTTGTTTTATGTTGTGTAATTTGTATATCTGCATTAGAGGTAGTTGCTGTTTCTATTGTTGAGTGTCGTATTAAATATATATTGTGTTATTTGTAACTTCTGTGTTGTGTTTGTTATTATGTAATTAGAGTAGCAAGCGCACGCAGATAGTTAGTACAGTACAATATATAGTGTACAGTGAAAGGTTAATTAAGAGTAGTTCTTTAAGGAATAAATAGGCGGAGTTAAGTATCGAACATCTGCATAAACAGCGATAACGGATACACCCCCTTAACATTGGCGAGCCAGCGGCCCCTGCATATAGCGTTATTTCTGCGTTCGGTTTTGAGGCTAGGGATCGGTTATACTGTGATTATCAGGCGGTAGAGACAAGGTTGAATGTCTGCCCTGATAATTCGGACAGGTAACGCAAGTTATAGTGTAGTACCAAACGTAAATCACGCTTAAGCAGAGAATCTATAATCTATCTGTTACTAAAAATTTTTATTTATTTTTGATTACCTTTCACGGACGCGTACGCATTGCTGAAAGGAAAAATCACGTCACGGGAAGAGATCCATCGTTATCGGAGCAGGATAAAAGTCTAGTCTGGTAGGGAGAAAGGCGTTCCGGAAGTTAAAGGACCTTCTACAAGCAGCAAGGACAAAGGTTAGCACCGATTGAATGATGACATCTCAACCAAAAGTGAGTATGACTTTTTCCACACTTCAACACTTGAGTAAACACAGCACTTTTAATCCCATAATACCCAACACATACAAATCTACTGAGCTGCTATGGTCCTCTTTGTTGGACCAGGCATATGCTCATGATAAGAATTGTATCAGTAGGGGTGTCTTTAATAAAACTAACAAACGCCTCCAAATGTTAGCTAAATTGGTTTACACCTTTGAGGATATCATTTGGAAGCCAGAACACATGGAGACACTAGCTAGCACTAGAAAGGCAGGGGAGGTTTCAAATGCACTAAACTTTCATTGCAATTGTTGTGTAGAAAATATAGCAAAAATACATGCGCTAGAGACGCAGGTGCAAGAGAAAATCCAGTGTACAGTGGAGAGGGGCAGGGAAATTTGTGTGCTGGAGTCTAGGCTCTCGGACAAAGAGAGCGTCTACTCTGACATGGACAAAGAATTGCTCGGACTGTACACTGAAATCAATCAGTTGAGGAACAATGCAGTATCTACTGATGCTGTGATTGTTCAGTTGCGACAGGATCTGGCTGCAAAAACACAAATCATTGCGGATTTGCAGCAGGTAATTGTCAATCTGTCACGGCCTGGTGCTAATAGCACGGTGCCCACGAAACAGGTTTGTGTTTCGGGAACGGCACAGGGGGAGACAGCGGCGATAGCGCCAAGGTCTCCCAATGATCAAAGATCCGAGGCAATAGACACTAGGGGGGACAGGTGGAACGGTTGCTACAGTTCACTCCGACACCCGGGGAGAACAGATGGAACGACCGCTTCCAGGAACAGGACAACAGTTGGGGACAGGAGAGTGGATGGCCATTTTCCACTTCCAATCCGCCAACTCGTCCGGATAGACAGGAAGAGGTATATCCTAACCATTCCAGTATGGAAAGGATAAATTTCCTGTTGCGGATCTGCAAGGAGATCCCAAAATATGATCCTAATGTTGATCCGTTTACTTCATGTGATCTTTTTGAGGGTCATTGTAACAAGTATTCAGTGGCTCCTGCATATCGCATGGAGTTGTTTAAACTTTGGTTACCTACACACTTTAACCAAAGGTATGAGGTAACAGGGAGGACACAACCAATGAATGGACAGTATTATGATAAGGAGGAAAGACTCTCCATTCTCATGAAACTGGCAACAGGGCATTGGGACGTCACTCCAGATATTCTGTCAAAATTCAAGCCCACTATACAGGATGAACCTTAGTCTCTGTGTAGTCGGTTTGAAGCGATGTACAGGAGGGTTACTAAAGATCAGGGTATGGGAATCCCACAAGGCATGGTCCGCATGTTTGTGGAAAAGTTCCCATATCTTGATACTGCAATCAGGTTAAGCGCAGCCAAGGAACCTTCCCTTGCGGATGCGGCCATAATTATTGAGCAGTACAGACAGGATATACTGCACAATAAGAAATTTGTTAAAGTTAGGGAGCATGTGCCAGTACACGTTAAATCGCAAGATGAACGGGTACCGCACAACAAATTCACCTCAAATGCTCGCCCCACGGCCCCGCCATTTCAACGGACAGGGAGCATTCGTTGCTTTTTCTGTCTACAAACCGGACATATGAAAAGGAATTGTCCGCAATGGCTAAGGAGCCGCACTATCCCTGAGAAAACGGGCAATAATAATGGTTTCAAGCTGAAACCTAATTATTACAACTCATTGGAGGAACATGTGGATACAGACCTGGGATATTTACATAGCCAATCACCAAAACGTGTGGCTATTGTGAATACCCCAGAGGTTATGGAATCAAATGAATCCATACCGAAGGATCAGAGCAAGAACTCACAAGTAGCAGTATGTACCTCACAGGTACCTACTGGGAGTCTGGTAGATATCGATTGAAGGTTAGGGCTCCCTAAAGAGCTGGCTCCAGTATGTCCTATTATACTGGATTCTTCAGGGAGACCCCACATTACAGCCACCATAAAAGATCAGGACACAAAAATCATGCTGGACACTGGTGCGGAAATTTCCATTACCAATGTCAAACATGATTTACACCCCAATAGCCCTCAGTGTGTGGTGATCGGATTTGATCACCAACAAGGGGGGGTAAGGGCCCACAGAATTGATGAAGTAACCATTCAGATTGCCAGGTACATGACTCTTAAGATCCCAATGTGGTACTACCCCGGCTCAGATAACATCATCGGAACGGACGTGATGACACAGAATGGGTGGATCCTGGATCTGGTAAACTGTATGGTATGGAAGGGCCCCAAACGATCCAAGGTGTTTGTAATACAACGCCAGTGTTTGGGACCACCCTTGCCAGCAGTAGATAAGGGAACTGATATACTCGAACACAAATGGCCGGATGTCTCGCATAACACGGACCTGGAGCCTATTGTATACGAGAATCCCGATCTGTGGGCCCAGAGCAAAAATGACTGTGGTAGACTGGTTGGCGTTCAGGTGGACATACAAGGTCCAGACCCTCCACCTCAACGCCAATACAGATTTCCATCAGAAGCCACTCATTCGATCATGGACACAGTTCAGGAACTGAAGATTAGGGGTGTGGTCATTGAAGGAAATTCAAAATGCAATAATCCCCTCTGGCCAGTTAAGAAGAAGGACACAAACACATGGAGGCTTACCATAGACCTCCGGGTCCTTAATAAGTACACCCCTATGTCAGCCCCTGTAGTGGCACAGACTCCCGACATCATGGCCAGAATAAGTGGCAAAAGCCGTGTGTTCTCGACCTTAGATGTTGCCAATGGGTTCTTCTCCATCGAATTAACCGAGAATTGCAGATACAAATTTGCCTTCACGGTGGGAGACAAACAGTACATGTTTGCTCAGGGGTTTCATAGCAGTCCCACATATTTTCACCAGGCATTGGCAGCGGTGCTAAGTGTGTTTTCGCGGCCCGAATGTCTGTTACAATATGTGGACGACTTGCTCCTGCATACGGAAACCATGGAGGAACACTTGGTTCTGCTGAGGGAGCTATTGGGACTTCTGGCCAAGTCAGGACTCAAGTTGAGCCCCCACAAGGCAAATTTGGCTAGAGCAGAGGTGACTTTCTTAGGGGTCCAAATTTCTTTTGGAGCCAAAGGAATCATGGCAGCCCATGTGGAAGCCATGGTAAAGTTACCTAGGCCAGGCACTCTTCAGGATTTGAGAAAATTTCTGGGGGTAGCCAATTTCATGAGGGAGTTCATAGAGGATTTCGCTGCTAAAGCAAGACATCTCTATGAACTCTTACGAGGAGAAGAACCCTCAATCGAAGGTTGGTCCGATGCGAAGGAAGAGGCTTTTTCTGTTTTGAAAAGAGATCTCTCCTCGGCACCTGTACTGGCTACTCCACATCCCGATGGAGAAATGGCCGTACAGGCGCATGCGGGGACGGAGTCTATCGCAGTGGTCCTTCTACAGAAGGTAGGGTATGAAACCAGACCGCTGGGATACTTCTCCAGGTTGCTTTCGCCTGTCGAACGAGGGTTCGATGAGTGTGCCAAACAACTGGCAGCCATACATTATGCTGTTAAGACCACTGAGCATATTGTAGGTTTCAGGCCACTCACCTTGCAGACTCCACATTCTCCATTGGCCCTTTTGCTCCGTGATACACTACCTGGAGTCTCTCAACAGAGATTCGGTAGGTGGATTATGGATCTTAGTGGCCGGAATCTGCAGGTGAACCACAAAGCTAAATATGTTCTGTCCCAGTTACTGAACACCACTGGAACCGAACATGACTGTGGCCAATCAATGCAAACCAGTGTACCACAGATGTTCAGGACCAATCGACATCCAGAAGATAGGGTCATCTTTGTTGATGGCTCTCGTTTCTACCTGGAGGGAACCTATGTCACAGGTTTTGCTGTGCTAGATGAGACCACAGGTACTCAGAGTCTTGTCAAGTTACCCGGTCACATGTCAGCACAGAGAGCAGAACTAGAGGCTGTCAAGGAAGCTTTACTTCTTCAGCCCTCTGGGAAGCGAACTATATATAGTGACAGTTCATATGTAGTTCACTCCCTCACCCTGCACCTGGACATATGGAAGAGGCGAGGATTTGTAGACAGTCAAAACAAACCTCTGGCTCATGTATCGGTCCTGAAGGAACTGTGGGATTGGGGTACGACACACACGGCAGAAGCAGCAATCATCAAAATCCCAGCGCATCAAAAAGGGGATGAACCGTTGATAGTGGGGAATAACAAGGTAGATGAGATGGCAAAATTAGCGGCAGTGTCTGGGACCCTTCGGGAACCAGACACTGAACAGTTACCCACACACCGGATTGCAACAAGATCCCATCTGAAGGATGGTCCAGTGTCATTTGAAGAGGAACAAGCCAAAGATCCTTTTCTAATGACACACCTCAAAACACCTCAACATCCTTGGTCATTGCAACAGGGTATTTTGTGTTATGATACCGGTACCCAGCAGCTTCCTCTTCCAGTGGTTCCACAACATCTACAAGCAGAACTGACCAGATTGAACCACCAACTCTTTGGACATCTCGGCTGGAATAAGCTCCTGTCTTTCTTGAAAGATAAATTATACTGGCCGGGGATGTCCAATACGGTAGAGGAAGTTACTCAGCAGTGTCTTGTGTGTGCTCAGGTTAACCCCAGGGCCCCAGCTCTGAAGCCGGTGTTGCAGCGGGTCCCGCCTGCAGATGGTCCATGGTCCGCAATCCAAATCGATTTTATTGGACCTTTACCAGCCGGTAGTCGCAATTGTCGCTACGCACTGGTGGTAGCGGATGTCTTCTCCAAATGGGTAAAAGCCATTCCCACGACCAATGATTCGCCGGCAACCACTGCCCGTGTCCTTTGGGAGCAGGTTCTATCACGATGGGGTATCCCCAGAGTGATAGAATCAGACAGAGGAACTCATTTCACGGGTAAGGTCATGAAGGCGCTCTGTGGTTTTTTAGACATAAAACAGAGATTTCATGTGCCTTACCATCCTCAGTCAGCGGGAATTGTGGAACGGATGAATCGGACCATAAAGACATGGCTGGCTAAAGCACTACTGGAGAAAGGTTCCTCTTGTGTAACCTCTCTTCCAGCAGTACTAATGGGTATCCGAGCCACTGAAGCCACCAGTACCGGTATAACCCCGTTTGAAATAATGACCGGATGTAAAATGCCCTTATGCCTACCTAATGAACCCTTGGTCTCTGAACCCATAAAAAATGCCATCGCCAGAGACCTGTTTCTCCAACAGGTTCAGCAGAACCTGAAGGAGTTACTGCCTTACGCAGCAATACGGTTGCACAAACCGTATCTACAGGGGGAGACGCCAATGCCCTCTGTAGGAGAAATGGTGATGGTAAAGGTCTTCCGGCATGTTGGTCCGTGGGATGCAAACTGGGAAGGTCCCTATCGGGTCCTAGAAGTAATGGGCAATACCATGTTAAAGGTACAAAGGCCAATGACTAATAAGAAAAAGTCGCGTAGAAGTCAGGAGGTTTTGTGGGTCCACATCGACCAGGCCAAGGCCACCCGAGCCTCCCCCACTCAATAACATAAAGACACTGAGAGTTGGGTGAAAAAGGGGGAGGGTTGGGGGGGGGTCGATGTGGAATCCATAATATTTAATACCTTGTCTCTAATTAAACCGCATTCAGACTCTTGCAACGCCTCTATCCATCAATTGGCCGATCCAGTAGCCCCTCAACTGTCATCTCCATGGAAAATCATCACAGGGGCAAAGTTCATTCTTTTCACCTGGAGGTTTTCAGAGTGGATCATTGGGATCACAGATGTGGGGAGTTTATTCAGAACCAAATTGATATGATGAAAGGATGGATAGAGGCGGGGCAAGAGGTTAGGAAAGACGACCCTCGACGCAGGAAATTCAGGAGGAAGAGAGATTTGGTATCCATGGGTCTTTTGGAGGTACAGGATAGAATACAGCTGGCTCTGGCATGTACGCAGGTCCAAGGTGAGCTCTCGGATAACCTTAAACATATTGTATCATCTTTGCACGGAGGCCACTTCCCATTCAACCTCCGCCAACGGGTAAGTCCATTCATTTCCCAATTTGCACTCAATCACACGAATTGGTGGGTGGTCCAATGGCACGGGTGTCGGAACCTCACTTGTACCACCTCGTCATTGGCACCTGTATCTGGTCAGTTATTACAGGGATACAGTGCCGTCAACCTAGGGGTGGTTGTATCTAGTTAATGTGGAGGGATGCTGGAGGAAAGATGATGCGATCCTCTCTCAGGGTAATCAGGATCGGGTGCTTCGACACCAGTGTTGGAACTCCGAGGGGTCCTGTGGGATGAAGACTAACCCAATGCCGTCCTCTCATTTGGTATACTTAGGGCAGGGATATTGGTGTTGGTACCAAGGGAACAATGCAACCTTTATCATTTATGGAACTAACTGTACTGCGAGGGGAGAACTTCCTCCTGCTGTGTATTGTACTCTTAGTCCCGTTTTAGGATTAGATGTCGCAGAGCAACAAGGAAGAAATACTTCAGAAACTGCATGAGTCCGAGAAGCAGGCCACCATCCAACTTGTCCACGACCAGAACAAGATAAAAGCAATTGCCACTTCCTTAGATAAAGACGCCAAGGTTTCCTGGTGGGAAAGTTTGTTTGGTTACAGCCCAAAGGCGACCTCCTTCTTCAATCTATTGATCCATCCTGTGATAATCCTTCTGGTTCTGGTCTTTATTATGTACATGGGATTGTGTCTGATATATCGGAGAGTCAAGAGACTTGCAGAAAAATTAAATCGGAATCAGACAGAATTCCACAAAGCCACCCGTAGGAGACTCAGTACTTAAATCAAGAACTTTATAAACTTGTTAATTTATCGAGAGACTCCAGGCAAAGCTACCCTAAATTCCCAATTCTTGGAAATGTATATATATTTCTCTATGAGGTTTCTGGATGCGGATCTTTTGTTATCCTGAAGCCCCATGGTATGGTGTTTATATATTATTGGTTTTTTTTGTTTGTTTTTTTTGAGAGGGGTGGGTGTTGGGTGTGTAATTATGGGATTGTGAGTGTGAATGGGGACTTGGACAGGGTTTATTAGGGACAGGTCCCCTCCTAAACCAAGTGTATTTGCCAATCTCGCCCCAGGAGCAGTCAAGTTTGAACTGAATGTCAGATGAGTGCGGTGTTCTTTCCCGCAGTTAGAATTTAGGTACCCTGGTATCACCTCTGACTCCAAGTCTGATCTGCCTTGTAAAGACCTATCTATCCGTCCATGGGAGAACCCCCTCTGCAATCAAGATAAAGAGAAACATGTCTGATGGGAGTCTTGCCTACGAAAGTCCGGTTCTAACAGAGAACAGAAAGGCCAGTGTGCGAGACTACTCCAGGTTCATTGGGGGTGGCCGACTCCTGAAGATTGTAAAAAAAAAAAAAAAAAAAAACCCAGTCCAAGATTGTAACCTGGATTGGCCTAAAAACTATGAGGGTGAAGCCATTCCAGAAAGTATGGCCCCTAAAAGACGATAGCGTGAGCAGCTGAAACCTCAAAGACCACCATAGACTGCAGCTGGTTACAGAAAGAAAGGCCAGTCTACGGAAATTGACTCAAAGACTGTGAAAGAAAGACCAAGATGCAGAGAGAAGAAGACGGGATACTCTGAGGATGGAGACTAAGGTTACGGTGAACGGCAAGTCAGAGATAGTCGCAGTGGGTGATGTCTAGGTACCTAAGGACCATAGTATACTTCAGTCCTTCCTGAACTGTCACCAAGAGTGGGGTAGAGAGGGGCAAATACATATCCATCCTTCCCGCCAAAGTTAATTGTCGTATTCCCGACAACAGGGGGATTGTAAGGGAAGGATGGGTCCCATCCCCCCCCAACCCCTCCCTGCCTCCCAGCAGGGAGGGAAAGCCAGGCAAGGTCTGGCCGGAGGATCTGCTTTGATCCTCCTATCACCATGCCGGCCCACATGTTAGAGTAGTGTGTGTGTCGGAGGAGGGGCGTGTGTGCATGGGACTGAGCAGGGTTTAAAAGGCCTGGCGCAGCTGCACTCGGTCTCTTCTTCTTGTGTGCATCGCCCGGAGAACATCACCCCCCTGGACAACGAGCATTTAAACCTGGCTGAGTATATCAACCCCTACTATCCCACCAACGAATCCCATTAACCCCTACTGCTCAAACCCCTACTATCCCACCAACGAATCCCATTAACAAACCTCTACTATCCCACCAACGATCCCACTCATACCCCTATTATCCCACCAACGAAAACCCTTACTGATATCACCAATTCCCTATCCCCTGTACCCCAATTCCCTTTTGTTGGTTTAGGGAAAGTTTAGCACCAGGAAGGGCGGGCAATTATAACGTGTGTGATTGTGTATGTGTAGTTAGATTGTGGGTGAATTTTGGGGATTGTTAGTGTAAAGGAGGATTGTTTTATTTAGTTGTTTTATGTTGTGTAATTTGTATATCTGCATTAGAGGTAGTTGCTGTTTCTATTGTTGAGTGTCGTATTAAATATATATTGTGTTATTTGTAACTTCTGTGTTGTGTTTGTTATTATGTAATTAGAGTAGCAAGCGCACGCAGATAGTTAGTACAGTACAATATATAGTGTACATAGTGAAAGGTTAATTAAGAGTAGTTCTTTAAGGAATAAATAGGCGGAGTTAAGAATCGAACATCTGCATAAACAGCGATAACGGATACACCCCCTTAACAACTATAAACTAACTGTACTAAAAATCCCTATGTAGTGGTTTCTGAAGTGGATAATTCTATTACAGCCTTTCCAATATGGTGTAAATCCAGCAAGACTGCACCAAATCCAGGTTTGGTTAGGTATTCTGCCTTCTTAAGTAGGATTTGAATTCAACCAAATCCTTGTGCCTGGCCGAACCGGGTTTGCATCCTTAAAGAAATTGTTCAGTATAAAAATAAAAACTGGGTAACTAGATATGCTTTGCAACATAAAAAAAATTTCAATATAGTTAGTTAGCCAAAAAGGTAATATATAAAGGCTGTAGTGACTGGATGTCTAACATAATAGCCAGGACAATTCCAGCTTTCTTGTTTTCCACTGATTGGCAGTAACCAATCAGTGACTTGAGGGGGGCACATGGGTCATAACTCTTGCTTTTGAATTTGAGCTGCATGCTAAGGATCAAATGAAAACTCACTGAACAGTTATGTCCCATGTGACCCCCCTTCAAGTCTAACTAACTAAGAGTCTGACTAACTCAGAGTTAGAGAGCTGAAAGCAAGCTTTATGAGCCGTGACAACATGTAGGGGACTTTGCATGCCAGCCCTGCTGCTCATTTTTATGCTGAAAACAGAAATACTAATACTTGATGTGCCCCGGCCTCCCACTAAAGACATTAAATACACCTCCCAAAACGTTCTGGAATGTCTTGATCATCATCTGGATGCAAAGGCAGAGCAGTTATAGGTTAAGTGTGAGGGTTCTAAAATGGCTTAATTAAAAAAGTTATAGTCAGGTGCTGATTAAGTTGTTGCAGTCCTGGTTTTAGGGACTTTTATGTGTTATATTGAGTATAACTGCATCCTTTTCCTTAAAAATTAAATATGCTAGAGTCGCAAACACTTTAATTTTTTTAAGACCTCCCATCTGTTATGGCCCTACAATTGGGCCAATGGTTATTTCTATGGCAATCATTCTGCAGGGCATATGTTGAAAACGTTTGGCATAGCCAGCAGGCTACTGGCTCACCAGGGAGTTTTCGATCAGTAATAAACTGTTGCTCACTTGCAACATAAGGAACCATAATAAGCGCTCCTTCACTGATAAATGCTATCAACCCTTGCACAAGCTGAGGATATCAAAGTCTTCACACACATACCTAATGGGATAGAAGGAAGCATGGTCAAGTGGGGTCTAAAGATTCACTACTTCTGCAATTTATTACTCCATTAACTACTGTTGCTGTGTTGTTGTTTTTTTGTTTTGTTATGTCCACAGCAAAAGGACAATCTACCCAGAGTAGCAGTAAATTCTATGTAGGCACATTGTTTTAAAACTAATGTTTTGGAAACAGCAATTCATTTTAACATTGTGTCTAAAATTTAGGAGAATGTGATACTGGACATCATATCTTGGAGACACACATAGTAAGACTATTTTGACCCACCCAACTTTCATGTACCTGCTTCAAAATGTAAGCCTCTGCTCAGTTACTGTCCTTCTTTTATTTTCAGGGCAGACCTAGGGCCCAAGAACATATACCAGAGAAAGAGGGAGCTTGCCAGCCTGAAACTATTTACTTAAAATGGTATTTTCTTGGTCGAGGACATCCCCGATTTTAGCTTTTGTGCTTTGGCAAAAAAAGCACACAATCCTTGAATTTTCATTCAGTAAAGGCTATGCTTCACAGTTGTTCATGCCAGTTTTTCTCCAGTAAAAAAATATAATAATAATAATAAAAAAAAAAGAAATGACAGATCACAAGAGTTCCCTTTTGTAAACCAATTCATGCTTCTTATTTGTTAGGTTAAAGGTTAAATTGCTGACCTCTGCCCTCCTGCTTTGCAGTCTTTCCCTTTTTCTGTATAGCTTTATTTCCACTTGTATTTACATGGATTAGTCCCCTTTCACGCTTAGAAGGAATCTGTTCACAGCCAATGCCTTAGTTCTGGTTTACAAAAAGCAGTCACAATTATTCACAGACAGACAATGACCGTATTGTGGCTTTACAAAACCCACACCAGACCCTGGCAAGTTCTGTTCTTGCTTCACAAAACAATAGAGTAAAAATCTTATCAAGCGCTGAACAGAAAGCAAACAAAGCAAGCCTACTGTGAACTTGATGAGGATGTCAGGCTTGGGAAGAAGGAAAAAAAGAAGATAAATCAACAAGCAAATGAGGGTCTCGCTTATAAAGTTGTGAGGAGAGATCTATCTGTACATGGACTTGGGTGCTTTCTGGGTCATTGTATACAGTAGTTCCATTATACAACAACAGATAAGTTTTTTTGAATATTTGAGGCAACAAGTTGCTACAACTCACGTATTCATGTCAATAGAAGGTATAATACAAGTGAACCAAAATTGGAGTATCTCTGGGTGCTGCAAGCTTGTCACACTAAGGAAATTAGTATGACTCCCTCCTTTTAATATAATTAAAATTATTTTCTTTCTTGAATGACATATCAGAAATACCTAATTGATTAATCAGTGCTCAACCAGAAGTTAATTTCGTCCTCTGACCTGTCACAAATGAAAGGACGATAAACACAATAAAATCAAAAGATATGATATACATATAAATAATAAGAATGATACGCATGGTCTTGAATTTTCTGCAGTGTACTGCTTATTATTTATTTTATTAGGATATATGCTGCCTATGGAAAATGCTATTGCTGCTTTGAAAATGCTGAAGTGATCGTTCCCATCCTGACAGTGCCAGAACCTACCATACGCAGCTCACTCGCAATTAAAATGAAACAGAAGATCCCCACGCGACAAGAGATTGCCTCCTTCTTGGATTCGGTCCAACTGCCCTCACTAACCAGTCAACAGATAGAGACCCTTAATGATCCCTTTACTGAGGAGGAAGTTTCGGCTACGATTAAAACCCTAAAAAACGGCAAGTCCCCCGGTCCAGATGGATACTCAAATGATTATTATAAGACATTCGCACATATTTTGGTACCTAAACTCACTAAACTTTTTAATTACTGGATTGAAACCAACACCATTAGCTCGGAATCTCTTGCTGCTCATATAGTCACCATCCCGAAACCGGGTAAAGCCCCGGATAAATGCACTAATTACAGACCGATTGCGCTTCTAAATACAGACATTAAGATTTACGCCAAAATTTTAGCTTAGAGATTTGCACCACTACTCCCAACCTTGATTGACAATGATCAAGTGGGATTTATACTTGGTAGACAAGCCCCCGATAACACCAGGAAACTACTAAACTTAATTCACATTGCTGAAAGAGAGTCCACTCCATTCCTGGCCCTGTCGTTGGATGCGGAGAAGGCATTTGACAGGGTAAACTGGTCTTACATGCATATGGTCCTAGAAAGAACTGGACTCCAGGGCAACTTCTTAAAAGCCATACTGCTTCTCTATACTAAGCCGTCTGCTAGAGTAAGAATTCCGGGTGCTCTGTCGGATGCCTTCGACATAACCAACGGCACGAGACAGGGGTGCCCCCTGTCGCCCCTTATATTTGCCTTAATGGTAGAGCCTTTAGCAGCGAAAATACGACTGCACCCGGGGATAGAGGGACTTAAGGTTGCAGCCACTCACCACAAGATAGGATTATTCGCTGACGATATTGTCATGACCATCACTAACCCAAAATTGTCGTTGCCCTATCTCATGAATGAACTTCGGATTTTCCAACGCATTTCTTATTATAAGATCAATCAGGATAAAACGCAAGCCCTCTCCATAGGCCTGCCCCAATCGGATATAACTCAAGTTAAATTACAATATAAGTTTGACTGGAGAACCACTTATTTTACCTACCTAGGTGTTAAGATCCCTAAAACCCTGAACAATAATATATTATATATATATATATATAATAATATTTACTATCGGACAATGAGAAATTCCCACTGATGCAAATGAGATGGGAACAGGACTTCAATGTCCATCTCACCCCTCAACAATGGGACAGAGTATTTTTGGCATCCCAGGGTGCCACGAGATGCACTAATCATATAGAGAGAAATAAAAAAGTGTTGTTCAGATGGCACCTTACTCCTGTGAAAATTTACAATATTAACCCTAACTACAGCGACAAATGTTGGAGCGGTTGCAATGCCCCTGGTACTTTATATCATATGTGGTGGGAGTGCCCTCAAGTATTGTTGTTCTGGAAATCGATATTTGCATTCCTACAAGCTGAGCTACACTGGACTTTACCTTTTGAGCCTCAAATAGCCTTGCTTAACGCCCTCCCTTCTTTTGTGAAGCCGCCACAACGGAAGTTACTATTCCAAATATTTACTGCTGCTGCCACAATCATTTCGAGAAAATGGAAACTGAACACTACCTATTCTCTTCAGGAGCTATTCACACTAATTTCCACTCATGAACAAATGGAGGAGATGGCATCTACCAACGAAAATAAGAGAGAGGCCCACGATGACATTTGGTCACCTTGGCGGCTCTTTAGGTCGACTAACCAAACCGCACAGCAAGCCTTGCATCAGACCCATTCTATATCCCAATCCCAATTTGGTGTAACAGATATGTCACATTGAAGGGGGGAGCACCCCTTCGATCTGCATATATTATCTCCTGGATCATTAAAAGAGCATAACAGTTCAGAGCATAACAGTTAACTTTTTTTTCCTTTCCTCTGTTTTCTTTTCTATGTTTCTATGCTTATTCCTTACTGTGATCTCACTGTAACCAGAATAATGATACATGACTCTGTTGTAATTTGCACTTTTCTACTATATTGCACTCGGAGAATTGTGTACCAGATATACAGCTTTTTTTGTTATCGCTGTCTGTGCAATTCAATAAAGCATTTCTCTGGTTAAAAAAAATTAAACAGAAGCAAATGCCAGGGGAAGGGGTATTTTGACCTCTGCATTTATATTTGCAGTATCCTGGACACATTAAATCCGAATGCCAAAAAAAATTTTTAGGGTTTTTTTTTTTTTTACTATAAAATCTGAATTGTTAGTGGGAAAAAAAACTTGAATTTTTCTGAATTTATTAAACCCCTGAGGGTGTTAAAAGTCCAAATAAAAAAAGTACTCCAACTCAGACCTGCCGAGTTCATGTAGAAGTCAATCTGAGAAGTCCCAAAGATATCTGTGCTCGATTTTGTGCAATAATCCAAAGATTTCGTGGTTTTCGGTCAAAAATACAAAAAAATCTAAGTTTTTGGGGAGTCAAATAGGAAAAATTTGTATGATCTAATTTTTTTACTATTTTATCGAGTTGTTTCATGCAAAGGAAATTTTCAGAAAAATCTATTGATAAATAGGGGTGGGGGATTTAGTCAACCTATTTTACAGAAAATAATCATAATTTTTCAGATTTTTTAAATCATCCCCTTAGTGTCATTAACCTTATGTAAAGGAGCACATTATGTCAAGGAGCACATTTGTAGCAGATAATTAAATGACACAAGGCAGCAGAGTGCATGTAGACTCATTTTTCCATGACAGATAACCTATGTAGAGTACCCAACTGCTGATGAAGAGTGGACAAAACTAAGTAATTTCAAAAAATTATGATATATACTTTATAGCAACCCATAGTGTAAAAGCAAGTTAAAGAGGGAAATATACAATATAGCAATGATATTGTTTCTCTGTATAATTAGCCTTTTCAGAAGTGTCCCTTTAATTATGGGCACTGTCATTTTCTTCTCATGCTCAAAAAAGTTTCCAAACATATAGCAGATTATCAAATAATGCAGCACATGGGCCACAGCCTTAGTTATTGAACTTACTACCCATATGGGTAGAAAATTAGTTGACGATTGAAATAAACTGGCCTTCTAAGGTCACTAATAATTCTTTTGATTAGTAAAGGTTGCTTATTAAATAAAAAAAATCATATGAATAAAACAGCACACATTGATAGTTGTGGTAGAAATTTATTAGTTGAAGTTAAAAATTTCACATCTCCATAGGTCCCACGCATTTTGTACCATAGAGGTACTTAATCATGGGCTAATTAAGTGCCATGATTAAGTGCCCCTAGGGTACGAAAGCATAGGGGCCTATGGAGATGTGAAAATTTTAACTTCAACTAATAAATACAGCTTTTTACTTTATTTATTTAGCCCTGTGGATTCTTTTGAGTGCCGGATGGCCCTGTTTTTCTTTTTGCATATACTGGTTTGCCTCTCCCTGAAGCCGAAGGTCTGGGGCTGGTGCACCTGGACCACTTGATTTCCTCGGTGAGCAATTCACATTTACATTTATATTGATATGCTGGAGAACTCTTTTTTTCTTTTGTTTCAATCTGAATACATATGTAACATGTATATAAATATATTTCACCCTATGTTACATAAACAAGCAAACAAAATTGCAATACTATACCGAAAATTGTGTTTATAATCAGAAATCCTTTACCACTTATTCAGTGACTGTAAGGATAGCACTTGTTCCTCACATTAGTTTATCCATGGGTCCCTGCAGTGAGCATTCATGTTAAATTTTGGTTGTTTTCTTGTTTATGTAACACAGGGTTTAACACATACTTGTTTACAGTTCATTTACTCTAAGGCCCATAAGCCTACACTAGTTCCTCTATCAACTTAAACACATTTATAATCATTTTAAAATCACACTTAACAAACCAACCCATGTATGTGAACCCTGAAGACCCTTGTTATTCAGAGAGAAAAAGAAAGTTGAGTGTATTGACTGTGCCCTCTCTGATCGTATCATCATCTAATTGTTTCATTGGACAGGCTCTGCAGCCAAGCCACTGCCTACTATTGAAATTCAGAAACACGAGTGATTAACATAGGAAATGAGGGCAAAATTAAAAATACAACCTGTTCTGAATTCATGTCATATAAATATTGATGATATATGCAAGTGAATTTCAATTACAGTATATATTTTAACAAGCAAAAAAAACCTTTGGTTAGAAACTGATCTAAAAGGACAAAATAATTCATTTAATTCTGTTAATAGACTGCTGCTGTTATAAATAATTTTTACCCACTCTGATGCTAATTGGAGATGACTTCAGACGGAAATGCCTACCTCTGGATCAACAGAGAGCAACAGTTGGAAAGACTAGTTTCAGAAGCAAAACGCTGTATGTAATGTGTTGCCACTATAAAATGACTATAAGTAACCAACATTTCCTTGTTGTCCATAATCAAGATGTATAATGTTTCTATTCTTACATTTCTTCTTCAGAGATTCTTCTCTGTCTTTCTCTCTGTCTTTAAAATCAACAAATTCTGTTATTTGGTTCAGCTCAGTGTGGGGGTTTCTCAGTGTTCTATTTTGTACCAATTTGTTTTTCTCACTGTACTTTAGAAGTCTCATCAGTTGATTTGGCTTTAAATATCACGTGTATGCAGATAGACATCCCTTCACTAACCACAGATTTCCAGATTTCCAGATCCCAATAATCATGATCAAAAATGGACCTAACCAAACACAAACCGATAGTCTTTTCCCTCAGACCTATCCCTGTTAAGCCATTAAATGAGAACTAACTCCTAAAAATTAATATGGCTTTAAAATGCCATGTTTTATATACTGAAGGTTAGCCTACAAAATAATTCTGCTAGCATTCAGTCAATAATTACTCTACACCACTTTATCTCTGTACTTGTGTTTCCATATGCTCGTGGACATTTCCATTCCGCTTCACAGCACTCTCACCCATGTCAATGCCCAAACTTTCTTTTGCTGCTCCTTATCTCTGGAATTCTTTCACAGAATTCCTTAGCAGAGACACCTATGCATCAATGCTTACCTGTGTCTCTGTTGAAATGCCAACATTCTTAAAACAAGAATTTTACTATGCCAGTAGATCACAGATTTTGTTTTTCCATTCAGGAATATAGACTGACTAAATATATAAAAAATATTACCTTTGCAGGTTTTCTGGAGTCTGAGGTAACTTCTTTAGATAGATTTTACCCTTAAAGGCAAAGTAACACCAAAAAATGAAAGTGTTTTAAAGTAATGAAAATATCATATAGTGTTGCCCTGCACTGGTAAAATGGTCCTGTTTGCTTCAGAAATACTACTGTAGTTATAAACAAGCTGCTGAGTAGCAATGGTGGAAATTGAAAAAAGGCTATATGGCACAGGTTAAATAGTGGATAACAGATAACATTATGTTCTACAGAGCTTATCTGCTATCTGCTGTGTAACCGGAGCCTTTTCTCCTTGAATGGCTGCCCCCATGGCTACATGGCATCTTATTTATATAAACAATAGTAGTGTTTCTGAAGCAAACACAGCCTTTTTACTAGTGCAGGGCAACACTGCATTATATTTTGATGTTATTGGTCCTTTACAGGTTAGCCTGAAAAGGTGTCAGCAATGGGCCACAGCTCCAGATTAGGCAGAAGTGAAAATGATGCACTAATGTACTTATTTATTGCATGCAGTTGCAATGATTTATTCCTGCCCATCAATATATAGAGTATTTGTATTAACCACATAGGGGCATGTTTACAAACATTGAAGATAAATATCTGGAGAGATTTCTGGAGCTGTTGCCCATAGCAACCAATCAGATCTTTGCTTTTGTTTTCTAACTAATAGGCGGCTGTTGAAATCTAATTGCTGATTGGTTGTCATGGGCAACATCTCCAGAAATCTCTCCAGATATTTATTTATTTATGGCTCAATGTATAATTGTTGCAGTCAAACCTAAAATTTGTAGTAGTAGCAATAAATGTTTGACCACTGAGGAAGAAGCTTATTCTATGTAACCCCAAAGAAGAATGTAGCACTGAAAGGTAAATTATAAAATAGGTTTCAAATAGTCACAATCATTCTCATCTACCAGGGCCTCAGAAAGCTGTGCACACAAACCTTTTCCTAAAGTAAAGATGGAAGTACTTCTGTTGCCTTCAGACTCCACTAGGAAAAAGATTATTGTAAGCAGGAGCCATTGAGATGTAAATTGTGTCCTTTGGTCTGAAACAATGATGAACTTCTTCAGAGTTAATAGATTTCTGTTGAGAAGATTCATCTCCCTTTGTAAACAAAGCAGGGTGTTTAGGAGGGAAAGGAGAAAAAAATGTTTGTTGAATTTTGTAGAAGACAATTCCCTAGTGAAAAATAAGTCGCTAGTGCAGTTTTGCACCCTTTTGCCAGGTGCATTTTCGCTCAGGCGAACAATCGTTTCTCTGCAAATTCACTAAACTGCGAATTCTACAGAACATTACCTCTTTTTCCAGAGTTTCCTTCGCCACTTTAGAACTGGCAAACTGATAGGATAAAGCTACATCCTCCTCAAATTTATGTCAGTGACATCATATCCTGTATGCCAAAAAGTTATTAAAAATGATAAAAAAATATTATATTTTAAAGGGGTTGTTCACCTTTGAGATAACTTTTAGTATGATGTAGAGTTATATTCTGAGATAATTTGCAATTGGTTTTCATTTTTTATTATTGAAGGTTTTTGAGTTATTTATTCAACAGCTCTTCAATTTGCATTTAAAGCAATCTGGTAACTAGGGCCCAAATTACCCTAGCAACCATGCATTGATTTTAATAAGAGACTGGAATATGAATAGGAGAGAGTCTAAATAGAAGGATCAGTAATAAAAAGTACCGTAGCAATAACAATACATTTGTAGCCTTACAGAGCATTTGTTTTTTTAGAAGGGGACGGCAACGCCCATTTGAAAGCTGCAAAGAATCAGAAGAAAAAGACAAATAACTACAAAAAATAAATAATGAAAACCAATTAAAAAGTTGCTTAGAATTGGTCATTCTATAACATTCTAAAAGTTAATTTAAAGGTGAACCACCCCTTTAAAGCGCGATTGTCTTTGAAAGTTGTAACTATTCCAAATTTTTAAATGTTTTAACCTTTTTTTTTTTACCATTTCAGGGGCATGCCACATTTGTTTTAGGGTGGGCTCATGTCTAGGACAATAGAGGATAACCTTTTGTCTTTATTTTGCTACCTTGAACATTTTTAATAATAAGTGGCAAATAATGAAAAAACTATAAAAAATAAAAAATGAAGGCCAATTGAAAGGTTGCTCAGAACTGGTCAATCTATAACATACTAAACATTAACTGAAAGGTGAACCACTTCTTTTTGCTGTCCCTAACAATGTGCCACATGCTGCCATATGCAGCATGATTTTTACCTTGCTTCGTTGCAGGAGCAGCACTAGTGATAGCCACTTAATCAGAGTACTTCAGCAAATCGATTGTATGTAGATTAGAATTACAGTATGCTTTGGATTTTTCTCTTGCAACATGATGAAAATTGTATAATTTGAAACAATGTAAAAAACAGCTGCTTGCTGCAAGAAAAATAAAGAATAATAAAAATATTTCTGCACTAATTTTATTTGGTAAATAAATAAAAAAGCATTTATTTAATCATATGCAAAGTCCAACATTTCAGTCACTACAGAGTGACCTCTCAAGGACTTGTGTATCCACAAACAAACACTGTAGAGACTGAAATGTTATATTTTTTCAGAAGAGTGCAGAAATTTTTTTGCTTGTTTTTCTTGCACCCAGGCAGCTGTTTTTATATTGTTTGGTGTGAACCTTTGTGTTGGTAATATAACAGGTGTACTATAGGTGGCATACTACACCCAGCAGACTGGGTGCTTAAAGGAAAACAAAAGGCGCTATTTACTTGGGGTGCAAAAAGTTAGGCACCCCAAGTGATTATATATACTTACCTCACACCCCAGGCAGGTGATCTTATCAGCAGAAAACTGCACAGGCCCGGGTTCTTCCAGTGAGCATTATGGAGCAATCGGCTTCTGTCTTTTTCTTTCTTCACGGGTGCACATGCACAGTAGAGTGAAAAGCTGAACTTTAACAAAGAATTCGGCTATTTTCTTCTACTGCGCATGCGTCTGCCAGGCCCGGACTGGTAATCTGTGGGTTCTAGCAAATGCCAGAGGGGTTGCTGTCAGTTGCGATAGAAAGTGGCAAGTGGGCTGGTGGGGGCTGTTTGGGCCTCTGTGAAATGCCAGGGCTTTTTTTTTAATCCCAGTCCAGACCTGGCATCTGCCCCGGGAAATTTGAAGAAAGAAGAAGATTAGAATATTCAGAATATTACTATTATCGCCGGCATTTTTTTTTTTTCATTTTAGCCGGCGCAGAGTGAGGAAAGGCGTTTGGGGAGATTGGTCGCCACAAAGATGAGGCAATTAGTCGCCAGGCGACCAAATCTCCCCAAAACACCCAGTGTGGCTTTACCCTAAAACCACAATCATTTTAATCTTGAAGAACTAAATAGAGCAGTATTGTTTGTATTAAGAGGTGTAAAATTATAATTTCAAACAATTGAAGAACAAATGCAAACAGGGCACTTCCAGCATTTTGTTACTTGCAGTGATAAACAGTGAGGTGAGGACAAAACAGTAACACACAACATCATGCCATATTCACTTACACTGCAATTGCCTGCAATCATGGGTGCAAACAGTTGCCAGCCAATTGTTAGTTGAAAATATGGCAGAGTTTCACATACGTAGCACCAAATCTTGTAGGTTTTAGCAGGAGAAATAAAGGGGGACAAATTTGATTGTTTTGTCCCTGCCCGGGTCTAATCATTGGGTGACATCCCCGGAAGTTCTCACATCCAAATAAGCAAAAGCTGTAAAGTAGTAATTAAGGTTGAAAGGAGACACTTATTACCACTCATTTACACTTTCTGTTCAAATAAAACCTGTCTAAATGCAAGTTAATTCAGAGAACAGAAAAAAAAACTCCACTCATCTAACATGATAACATAGCAAGTTAGGTTGAAAAAAAGACACACATCCATCAAGTTCAACCTTTTTAAGTCTATATATAACCTGCCTAACTGCTAGTTGATCCAGAGGAAGGTAAAAAGCCCCATTTGAAGCCTCCAATTTGCCTTATAGCAGAGATGCCCTTATGCTGTCAACGTTTGCATGTTTACAATTTAGTGGTTTAGTTACTCCCTTATAGAGTTGTTTCTGCAACATTATCTCAAAAGAGACCATGTTATGATCACTATTGCCTAAATGCTCACTCACATTATATACATCATTCACATAAATCTCTCCCCAGTGGATTTTACAATCTAATATATTATTGATTTGGATACAAAAATGAAAAACATCAGGGCTGTACTTTCATCTGTAGTGTCTACTTGTTCACAAAACATTGTTTCTCACCAATCTGTCAGGCTAATCAGATTTCAGGATTCCATGGAGTATGACCAAATGCAACAAAACATTTACCTTTGGGATTCCATAGGTGCTAATTCGTAATGTTCTATCCGTCTACGTCATTATCAAAGGCTGTCCATTGAGACTGTACTATTCCATAATATCTGTAGAGCACATTGTGACAAAGATGTACCTAGAAGTTTTGCAAGTTGCTGAGCTTCAATGTGCAACCATTTCCCCAAAAATCAGAGGCCCATTAATCTGACCAATGAGACTGTGCCATTATATAGTACCAGTACACAGTCACAAATGAGAAATCATAAAAGGGGTTTCAAGGCTGTTGATCTTGAATATAAGAACCAACGTTTCGCTCTCAACAGAGAACTTTGTCTATATAAATAATGCCCAGTAACCAACACATATATATCATATACAATAGTATATGCTCTCATTCAGTTTCAGCATAACATTAGGACAGTAACATAAGTAGCATCATTACTGTGACTATGAACTGCAAAGGAAAGCAAATGGTTGGATTAGGAAGGTTGGCTTTTGCAGTACAGCAGAGCTAGGTCAATTTGGAAAAGGTTTTATGGCTAATATCATCAGCTTTCAGGAAACAATTATGCATTCATATTCAAAAATCTAGAAGTACCTTCATCAGTTGATCCTGGCCGGTTCACTTCAATGTACACTTCAAATGTGGTGTCTGGGTTTTGTCTGAAAAAATAAATGACAAAAAATTAAATGACAACTTTAAGAAACAGTAAAGCAGATATTTATTTTAGTGATATATATATATATATATATATAGATAGATAGATATATATATATATATATATATATATATATATATATATATACTAACCTACTTTGTAGTATAAGAATAACAACTGCCGTAAAAAATATTTTGCCAGATAGCAAACCAAATTTATTTCAACAATTTTACTATGAATGTTATATATATATATATATATATTTTAACAGCTATAGAATGTGCAACATTGAAACCTTCTTGCAACAGCTGTAACACAATCTACTAAATGGTTACTTTGACCACAAGTTGCTTAGGCTCAGGAACAGGTTCCAGGAATAAAGAACCACTGCAAACATCTTTATAGCCCTGGGGACTAGTTCACCTATAACCACTACCTCTGGGTTTTGTAAATTCTAAGGGGGTGTGTGTGTGTTTAACCCTTCATCCACCAAAAGAGCAAGGGGCCAGCTGAGAAAAAGTGTTGTCTAACTTTAGCATACTGGACACTGCATTGAGTTGTAACTCCCATGCAGGCCCGGACTGGCAATCTGTGGGTTCTGGCAAATGCCAGAGGGGCTGCTATAAGGTCCCATAGAAAGTCAGTATTTAGTGGGCTGGTGGGGATGTTTGGGCCTCTAAGTGGGCTGATTGGGCCTCTGTGTACCTGAAATGCCAGGGCCTATTTTAATTCTCAGTCCAGACCTGCTTCCATGGCTAATATTTAGTATAGGTCAATCTAAAAACAACTGGACTTGCTGAGTAATCAATGAAGACGTTTCACTACTCATCCGAGCAGCTTCTTCAGTTCAACTGACCGGTGTGGGAAGTTTTCGGCATATAAACTCTTCCACTAATCCATTTACAATGGCACACTGTAACTCTTCAAAGAGGTAACATCTAAAGAAAAGAGGTGTTGATTCTGTGTAGTTGTGATAGGATTATGAAAGGTGTCATGAAACTCCTAGATACAGGTGTTACTTGTGAGAGTTGCATTAATGGAAGTGTGAAGTGTTCTGAATCCGCCGGGGTACAGATGTTAGAACAGCATTGTATGTAGCAGACAAGTGGTGTCGAAGGCCCAACACCCCCCCAGAAAAGTGGTACGGTCCGACCCCCCTCCAGAAAAGTGGTACGGTCCGACAACTGCCCCCCCCCCTGAAGACAAGTGGTACGGTCCGACCCCCCCGTGAAGAAAAGTCGTACGGTCCAACCCCCCCATTGAAGAAAAGTGGTATGGTCCGAAAAAACCCCTCGAGAAAAGTGGTACGGTCCGACCCCCACCCCCCTCAAGAAAAGTGGTACAGTCCGACCCCCCCCTCGAAAAGTGGTACGGTCCGACCCCCCTCCCCAGAAAAGTGGTACGGCCTCCCCCCCTCAAGAAAAGTGGTACGGTCCGAACCCCCCCCCCCGCCCTCAATAAAAGTGGTACGGTCCGACCCCTCCATTGAAAAGTGGTACGGTCCGACCCCTCCATTGAAAAGTGGTACGGTCCGACCCCCCTGAAGTAAAGTGGTACGGTCCGACCCCCTCCCCAGAAAAGTTGTACGGTCCGACACCCCCCAAGAAAAGTGCTACGGTCCGACCCCCACCCCTGAAGAAAAGTCGTACGGTCTGACCCCCCCCCTGAAGAAAAGTGGTACGGTCCGACCCCCCCCCCCCCTCAAGAAAAGTGGTACGGTCCGACCCCCCTCTCAAGAAAAATGGTACGGTCCGACCCCTCCATTGAAAAGTGGTACGGTCCGACCCCTCCATTGAAAAGTGGTACGGTCCGACCCGCCCTGAAGAAAAGTGGTACGGTACGGCCCCCCCCCCATTAAGAAAAGTGGTACGGTCCGCCCCCTGAAGAAAAGTGGTACGGTCCGACCCCCCCCCCCCTGAAGAAAAGTGGTACGGTCCAGACCCCCCCCACCCCCGTCAAGAAAAGTGGTACGGTCCGACCCCCCCCCCCCCCTCAAGAAAAGTGGTACGGTCCGGACCCCCCCCCCTCAAGAAAAGTGGTACGGTCCGACACCCCACCCACCCTCAAGAAAAGTGGTACGGTCCGACCCCCACCCCTGAAGAAAAGTGGTACGGTCTGACCCCCCCTGAAGAAAAGTGGTCCGACCCCCCCCCCCCCTCAAGAAAAGTGGTACGGTCCGACCCCCCTCTCAAGAAAAATGGTACGGTCCGACCCCTCCATTGAAAAGTGGTACGGTCCGACCCCTCCATTGAAAAGTGGTACGGTCCGACCCCCCTGAAGAAAAGTGGTACGGTACGGCCCCCCCATTAAGAAAAGTGGTACGGTCCGACCCCCCCCCCCCTCAAGAAAAGTGGTACGGTCCGACCCCCCCTCTCAAGAAAAGTGGTACGGTCCGACCCCTCCATTGAAAAGTGGTACGGTCCGACCCCCTCCCCAGAAAAGTGGTACGGTCCGACCCCTCCCCCCCCTCATGAAAAGTGGTACGGTCCGACCTCCCCCCCCCCTTGAAGAAAAGTGGTACGGTCCGGACCCCCCCGAAGAAAAGTGGTACGGTCCAAACCCACCCCCCCCCCTCAAGAAAAGTGGTACGGTCCGACCCCCCCTCTCAAGAAAAGTGGTACGGTCCGACCCCCCCTCTCAAGAAAAGTGGTACGGTCCGACCCCCCCTCTCCAGAAAAGTGGTACAGTCCGACCCCCCCAAAAGAAAAGTGATACGGTCCGACACCCCCTCCCCCGAAAAAAAAGTGGCACGATCCGGAACCCCCCTGAAAAAAAGTGGTACGGTCCAAACCCCACCCCCCTCAAGAAAAGTGGTACGGTCCGACCCCCCCCTCTCTCAAGAAAAGTGGTACGGTCCGACCCCCAATTGAAAAGTGGTATAGTCCGACCACCCTGAAGAAAAGTGGTACGGTCCGGGCCACCACATTCAGAAAAGTGGTACGGTCCGACCCCCCCTGAAGAAAAGTGGTACGGTCCGCGCCCCCCCCCCCACAAGAAAAGTGGTATGGTCCGACCACCCCCCCTGAAGAAAAGTAATACGGTCCGACACCCCCCCCCCCCCCCCGAAAAAAGTGGCACAGTCCGGACCCCACCCCCCTCAAGAAAAGTGGTACGGTCCGACCCCCCCCATTGAAAAGTGGTACAGTCCGACCCCCCTGAAGACAAGTGGTACGGTCCGGCCCCCCCCTGAAGAAAAGTGGTACGGTCCGACCCCCCCCCCTGAAGAAAAGTGGTACGGTCCGACCCCCCCTGAAGAAAAGTGGTACGGTCCGACCCCCCCCCCCACACACACACAAGAAAAGTGGTACGGTCCAACCCGCCCCCCCATCAAGAAAAGTGGTACGGTCCGACCCCCCCTCCTCAAAAAAAGTTTTATGGTCCGACCCCCTCAACCTGAAGAAAAGTGGTACGGTCCGACCCCCCCCCCCCTAAAGAAAAGTGATACGGTCCGAACCCCTCAACCTGAAGAAAAGTGGTACGGTCCGACCCCCCCTAAAGAAAAGTGATACGGTCCAAACCCCCCCTGAAGAAAAGTGGTACGGTCAAACCCCCCCATTAAGAAAAGTGCTACGGTCCGACCCCTCCTGAAGAAAAGTGGTACGGTCCGAACCCCACCTGAAGAAAAGTGGTACGGTCCGCCCCACCCCCTCAAGAAAGTGGTACGATCCGACCCCCCCTGAAGAAAAGTGGTACGGTCCGACCCCCCCTAAAGAAAAGTGATACGGTCCGACCCCCCCTGAAGAAAAGTGGCACGGTCCGACCCCCCCTGAAGAAAAGTGGCACGGTCCAGACCCCCCCCCTGAAGTGGTACGGTCCAAACCCCCCCCTCAAGAAAAGTGGTACGGTCCGACCCCCCCTCAAGAAAAGTGGTAGGGGGGAGGTCGGACCGTACCACTTTTCATGAGGGGGGGGTCGGACCGTACCACTTTTCTTGAGGGGGGTCTGGTCCGTACCACTTTTCTTCAGGGGGGGTCCGGACCGTACCACTTTTCTTGGGGGGTGTCGGACCGTACCACTTTTCTTGAGAGGGCGGGTCGGACCGTACCACTTTTCTTGAGGGGCGGGTCGGACCGTACCACTTTTCTTCAGGGGGGGTCGGACCATACCACTTTTCTTGAGGGGGGGGTCGGACCGTACCACTTTTCTTCAGGGGGGGGTCCGACCCCCCCATTGAGAAGTGGTACGGTCCGACCCCCCTTGAAGTAAAGTGGTACAGTCCGACCCCCCTCCCCAGAAAAGTGGTACGGTCCGACCCCACCTCCCCAGACAAGTGGTACGGTCCGACACCACCCCCCACAGAAAAGTGGTACAATCCGACCCACCCCCTTCAAGAAAAGTGGTATGGTCTGACCACTTTTCTTGAGAGGGGGTCGGACCGTACCACTTTTCTTAAGGGGGGGTCAACCATACCAATTTTCTTGGGGGTGTCGGACCGTACCACTTTTGTTGAGGAGGGGGGGGTCGGACCGTATCACTTTTCCTGAGGGGGGGTCAGACCATACCACTTTTCTTGAGGGGTGACGGACCGTACCACTTTTCTTGAGGGGGGGTCGGGACCGTACTGATTTTACTGAGGGGGGGTCGGACCGTACTGATTTTATTGAGGGGGGGTCAGCCGTACCACTTTTCTTGAGGGGGGTCCGGACCGTACCACTTTTCTTCAGGGGGGGTCCGGACCGTACCACTTTTCTTCGGGGGGGGGGGGGGTCCGGACCGTACCACTTTTCTTGGGGGTGTCGGACCGTACCACTTTCTGGGGAGGGGGGTCGGACCGTACCACTTTTCTTGAGAGGGGGGTCGGACCGTACCACTTTTCTTGAGGGGGGGGGGGTCGGACCTTACCACTTTTCTTAATGGGGGGCCGGACCGTACCACTTTTCTTCAGGGGGGGTCGGACCGTACCACTTTTCGGGGGGGGGGGTCGGACCGTACCACTTTTCTTGAGGGGGGTCGGACAGTACCACTTTTCTTGAGGGGGGTCGGACAGTACCACTTTATTGAGGGGGGGGTCCGACCCCCCATTGAGAAGTGGTACGGTCCGACCCCCCTCCCCAGAAAAGTGGTACGGTCCGACCCCCCCTCCCCAGAAAAGTGGTACGGTCCGACCCCCCCCCTCCCCAGAAAAGTGGTACGGTCCGACACCACCCCCCACAGAAAAGTGGTACAAGCCGACCCACCCCCTTCAAGAAAAGTGGTATGGTCTGACCACTTTTCTTGAGGGGGGGTGGGACCGTACCACTTTCTTAAGGGGGGGTCGACCATACCAATTTTCTTGGGGGTGTCGGACCGTACCACTTTTGTTGAGGGGGGGGGGGTCGGACCGTATCACTTTTCCTGAGGGGGGGGTCAGACCATACCACTTTTCTTGAGGGGTGACGGACCGTACCACTTTTCTTGAGGGGGGGGTCCGGACCGTACTGATTTTATTGAGGGGGGTCGGACCGTACTGATTTTATTGAGGGGGGTCAGCCGTACCACTTTTCATGAGGGGGGTCGGACCGTACCACTTTTCTTGGGGGGGGGGTCGGACCGTACCACTTTTCTTGAGGGGGGGTCGGACCGTACCACTTTTCTTCAGGGGGGGGTCCGGACCGTACCACTTTTCTTCAGGGGGGGGTCCGGACCGTACCACTTTTCTTCAGGGGGGGTCCGGACCGTACCACTTTTCTTCAGGGGCGGGTCCGGACCGTACCACTTTTCTTGGGGGGTGTCGGACCGTACCACTTTTCTGGGGAGGGGGGTCGGACCGTACCACTTTTCTTGAGAGGGGGGGTCGGACCGTACCACTTTTCTTGAGGGGGGGGGTCGGACATTACCACTTTTCTTAATGGGGGGGGCCGGACCGTACCACTTTTCTTCAGGGGGGGGTCGGACCGTACCACTTTTCAATGGAGGGGTCGGACCGTACCACTTTTCAATGGAGGGGGGTCGGACCGTACCACTTTTCTTGAGGGGGGGTCGGACCGTACCACTTTTCTTAATGGGGGGCCGGACCGTACCACTTTTCTTCAGGGGGGTCGGACCGTACCACTTTTCTTCAGGGGGGGTCGGACCGTACCACTTTTCTTCAGGGGGGGGGTCGGGCCGTACCACTTTTGAGGGGGGTCGGACCGTACCACTTTTCTTGAGGGGGGTCGGACGTACCACTTTTCTTGAGGGGGGGTCGGACCGTACCACTTTTCTTGAGGGGGGGGGTTGGACCGTACCACTTTTCTTCAGGGGGGGGTCCAGACCGTACCACTTTTCTTCAGGGGGGGTCGGACCGTACCTCTTTTCTTCAGGGGGTGGGGGTCGGACCGTACCACTTTTCTTGAGGGGGGGTCGGACGTACCACTTTTCTTGAGGGGGGGTCGGACCGTACCACTTTTCTTGAGGGGGGGGGGTTGGACCGTACCACTTTTCTTCAGGGGGGGTCCAGACCGTACCACTTTTCTTCAGGGGGGGTCGGACCGTACCACTTTTCTTGATGGGGGGGGTCGGACCGTACCACTTTTCTTCAGGGGGGGTCGGACCATACCACTTTTCTTGATGGGGGGGGTCGGACCGTACCACTTTTCTTGAGGGGGGGGGTCGGACCATACCACTTTTCTTGGGGGGTGTTGGACCGAACTTTAGGGGTGACGGACCGTACCATTTTTATTCAAAAAAGTGGTACGTCCGACACCCCCCAGAAAATTGGTTCAGTCCAACACCCCCCCCATCAAGAAAAGTGGTATGGTCCGAAACCCCTCCCCCCAAGAAAAATGGTACAGTCCGACACCCGCTCAAGAAAAGTGGTATGATTCGAGACCCCCCCCCAAGAAAAGTGGTATGGTCCAACATCCCTTCAGCAAAAGTGGTACGGTCCGACCCCCCCTCAAGAAAAGTGGTACTGTCCGACACCCCCCCCCCTCAAGAAAAGTGGTATGATCCGACACACCTTCAATAAAAGTGGTACAGTTCGACATCCCTCAATAAAAGTCATACAGTCAGACACCCAAGGGGGGCCGTACCGTACCACTTTTCTTCAGGGGGGTCGGACCGTACCACTTTTCTTCAGGGGGGGTCGGACCGTACCACTTTTCGGGGGGGTCGGACCGTACCACTTTTCTTAATGGGGGGGGGGTCGGACCGTACCACTTTTCTTCAGGGGGGGTCGGACCATACCACTTTTCTTCAGGGGGGGGGGGGGTCGGACCGTACCACTTTTCTTGATGGGGGGGTCGGACCGTACCACTTTTCTTCAGGGGGGGTCGGACCATACCACTTTTCTTGATGGGGGGGGTCGGACCGTACCACTTTTCTTGAGGGGGGGGGTCGGACCATACCACTTTTCTTGGGGGGTGTTGGACCGAACTTTAGGGGTGACGGACCGTACCATTTTTATTCAAAAAAGTGGTACGTCCGACACCCCCCAGAAAATTGGTTCAGTCCAACACCCCCCTCAAGAAAAGTGGTATGGTCCGAAACCCCTCCCCCCAAGAAAATGGTACAGTCCGACACCCGCTCAAGAAAAGTGGTATGATTCGAGACCCCCCCCAAGAAAAGTGGTATGGTCCAACATCCCTTCAGCAAAAGTGGTACGGTCCGACCCCCCTCAAGAAAAGTGGTACTGTCCGACACCCCCCCTCAAGAAAAGTGGTATGATCCGACACACCTTCAATAAAAGTGGTACAGTTCGACATCCCTCAATAAAAGTCATACAGTCAGACACCCATCAAGAAAAGTGGTACGGTCCGCACACACACCCCCCCCCCCTCAAGAAAAGTTGAACGGTCCGACACCCCCCCCTCTCAAGAGAAGTTGTACGGTCCGACCCCCCCCACCCCAAGAAAAGTGGTACGGTCCCACACACCTCCCCCCAAAGAAAAATGGTATGGTCCAACACCCCCTCCCATCAAGAAAAGTGGTATGATCCGACACACTCTCAAGAAAAGTGGTACAGTGCAACATCCCACCCACCCCTCAAGAAAAGTGGTACAGTACAACACCCCCATCAAGTGTTATGGTCCGTCATCCTTCTCAGGGAAATTGGTACAATCCAACATCACCTTAATACAAGACTCTCCTGCCTTTAAAAACATTAACCCGTCCATATCCACAAAAAATGTATATAAGTAGCTAAACCCCCAAATAGAAAGTGGTATGGTCCAACACCCCTTCAAGAAAATTGGTATGGTCTGGAACTCCTCAATAAAAGTGCTGCAGTCTGACACCTCCCCCTGAAAAAAGTGCTACAGTGCGGCACCCCAAGAAAAAGTAGCATGGTCCGACACCCCTCAAGAAGAGTGGCTTTATCAAGGGGAATTCCCCTTGATAAAGGCTTTAATGCCCAAAACGTTAGGGTGATTCTCATTCTCTGACAAGGGTGTCTGTTCTCATGTAGTGCTTGACTATCGTGTTACAGATTGATAGTATGTAATTACAAAATATTGCAAACAAAATGTTATATTTTTGACTTACCTTTCTTATAGAGAAAACATTTTCTGTATGCATTGATAATGTATTATATATATATATATAAAAAAAAATCCTTTTCATAAGTACCACTGTGTCATTACTATTATTATTTATTGAGTGTGCAGGTCCAAAATACTTACAGTATAATGTTTGTGACCATTTTATGGGATAGTTGGGGACTTGGTATATGCACCTCCTGATTCTTCTAACCTTTATTCGATTTGTGTGCCTCCATTCATTTATATTTCTCAGATGTGGTTCCCTGTCAGGTCACCTAGCTGGTGATAGGCTGCCACTCTACAGTGCTAAGCATCAGGGGAGTACAGTGGCCTAAAGGGGACCCAGTTAATTCAGAAAGTGTAGCACAGCCGCGGCCTAAAGGGGGGCCCCGGCTGTGCTACACTTTCTGAATTAACCGGGCCCCCCTTAACAGCATGTGAGCTGAACCCAAAGCGCCCAAATCGGCGAAGACCCGAGGTGCCGAAGACCTGAAGCGCCGAAGACCCAAAGATGCAAAAAGACCTGAAGCCACAGAAGGAGCCGAAGCTAAAGCTGCAAAAAGACCTGAAGCCACAAAAGGAGACAAAGAAAATTGAAGAAACTGCCAAGGACAAGGAAGAAGAACCTAAGATAAGTTCCACTGAACACCAATGTGTGTTTTTTTTTTTAAAATTGTATTAAGCCTCTGGCCACCCATGTATTATTTTAATCCTATATAGGCCCCAGGTCACCAATTTTTAAAAAAATATTCTATGGGCACCCTGACCACCAATGTTTTTTTTAAATTGTATGGGGTGGTGGTGGTGGTTTCCTGGCCACCAATGTTTTTTTTTTTAAATTTCTGTTGGGCCCCTGACCACCAATTGTATTTTTTACTTGTAAGAGGGGACAACTAATGGGTTTTTAGTTCCCATGTTTGTGAGGCTTTTTTACTGTGGTGTGCGGGAGTGTGGGGTCTAGGGCCGGGCTTGTGGTGGTGGGTGTGGCCCAGAAATTTTTGTCATATGGGTAGGGTAGGGTTGTCATATAATGGTTGATCCCAATGTATCCCAATAGGGATCCCAATCCCAATAGGGAAAAAAGAAATATATAGGAAGGCCAGTATTTTTTTCCAGAAAAGGTGACAAACCTACATATGGGGCCCTATAATTTCTGATGGTGGCCCTAAATCTTTATATTCATAATTACATTTTTTTTAAAGGTATTTATAAGGAGAGGCTGTTTTTGTTCCTTTCTACCTATCAACTGCAAATAGCTTTAGAAGAGTCTTGAATAGATCCAACACCCCCCACACAGCAAGCAGATCTGTTATGAGATAGTATCTTCACTTCCAGGTTTCAATCACAGTTGGCATGTACAAAAGACAAAATATGTGTTTGTTCAAAGCCAGCACTTGGGCAAATGCCACATTATTGGCCCACAGTAAAGAAAAAACAGCTAATAATTTTGGCTTGGAAAAGATTCCACATATTTTGTATTTTCTGCCTAGAAATTATTGTGAAAAAAAAATGTATTTAGCTTTCCTCCTTGCACTATTTCAGCACTCTAACATCAACAGGTTCTGGCCAGTGTGCAGGAAATAGAGCTGAAAAAATGCAAATGCATTGAAAATTGTTTAAAAAATTTAAATTGTATTTCCCTGAGTGAATAGTACAGGTATGGGATATGTTATCCGGAAAACCACTATCCAGAAAGTTCTGAATTACTGGAAAGGCCATCTCCCATAGACTCCATTATAATCAAATAATTCTGGTTTTTAAAACCGATTTCCTTATCTCTGTAATAATAAAACAGTACCTTGTACTTGATCCCAACTAAATATAATTACCGTATATACTCGAGTATACGCCGATCCGAGTATAAGCCGAGGTACCTAATTTTACCTACGAAAACTGGGAAAACTTATTGACTCTAGTATAAGCCTAGACACAACTACAGCCCTGTCTCCCAGCAGCGCACCTTCCGCCAAAGAGACTCCCCCAGCGATCGACCGGACTTCTTTGCAAAGTTGATGGTGACAGAGAATTGTGCAGAGAGTGCCGTGTGTCATAAAACCATCACTGATCTTTCGTATAACCAACAGATGGCGCTGTGTGATATTGCCATCACTGTTAATCCTTTATTCAACCAACAGATGGCGCTGTGTGATATTGCAGTTCACTGTTATTCTTTGATACAACCAACAGATGGTGCTGTGTGATATTGCAGTTCACTGTTATTCTTTGATATAACCAACAGATGGCGCTGTGTGATATTGCAGTCACTGTTATTCTTTGATACAACCAACAGATGGCGCTGTGTGATATTGCAGTCACTGTTATTCTTTGATACAACCAACAGATGGTGCTGTGTGATATTGCAGTCACTGTTATTCTTTGATACAACCAACAGATGGCGCTGTGTGATATTGCAGTCACTGTTATTCTTTGATACAACCAACAGATGGCGCTGTGTGATACTGCAGTCACTGTTATTCTTTAATATAACCAACAGAGGGCGCACTGTTATTCTTTCATAAAACCAACAGAGGGCATTGTGGGATATTGCAGTCTCTCCCCAAGTGAACTGTTGGTATAGGAATGATTAAAAGTGACTGCAATCTCGGCTACTGCCTACTGACCCGAGTATAAGCCGAGGTAGACTTTTTCAGCACATTTTGGATGCTGAAAAACTCGGTTTATACTCGAGTATATACGGTAATCCTTATTGGAAGCAAAACCAGCTTATTGGGTTTTGTAGTAGATTTAAATCTTAGTCTGTGTGTTATAAAATATAATTCTAATTCATCGAAATGTGTGAATGATATAAACACTGTACCCCTGCTACAATGTACTTAAAATTATCAGGATATCAGAAATTAATTGGAGTTTGATGTAAATTTGGTTAAAGGGGAAGTGTAAACCTAAACACATCTTTGTTGAACAAGAGCATAACAAATATGGAAAATGTATTCTGTCTGTTCTTTTAGTTTAAAGGCGACATTCACCCCCAACTTTTTTTTTTTTAATAATAAAAGCTAATTCTAAGCAACTTTGCATTATACATGAATTAATATTATTATTTGTAAATAGAACTGCTATTTAAAGGAGTATATGTCTGGATTTGCTACTCTTCTGATGACTCCTTAAACAGTGTTGCAAAATTCAGCTGATTAACAGACTTGTAGGAAAAATGAGTTTTACTACACTGAAAAGTACAGGTATGGGACCATCGATATTGAGAAGACCCGCAGCGCGACCCGCATCTATACTTGCACCCAGAACTTCTACCCGAAACCCGCAGGGTACCGCGACCCGCTGAAGGACTCTAGCATATGGCCTGTTATTCAGAGCTTTCTGGATAACGGGTTTCCAGATAACAGATCCCCATACTGTTGCTTACATTTTCTTTCATTATATCAGTTGTTACAATTTTCGGCTAGAGATTCCATTTTCTTAAGTTTTCTGCTATTATATCAGCATTGATTACATTTCATTTACTTTCAGTGCCAGAAGGTTTTTTTGGACATTTTGAGCTAACGCTTCCTTTAGAGGCATTTACTGTAAGGAACTGATAGTTCACAAAAATATAACTGATATGGAAAGTCCCATGTCTACCAAGAGTGCCAATACCATATATCTATATTGAGAGCAATGCATACAATTTTGGATATTACACATTCTAATTCGGAATGGGTAAATATGTCTTTGTACTCCAAATAACAAACAAACTACATAGCTAGTTAACAGACTTTAAAATCTCGTAAAGTTAAAGGACCAGTAACATCAAAAAAATTTTTAACAAAATTCGTTAGTATACATCAAAAAATAAACACCAAGACAAATAAAACTTTAGAATTGCAAAGCCTTTATTAAGAAATATCTTACAGAAACTCCACTTCCTGTCCTCTACAGAAAAGGCGGCACGGCGACCATCCATTGTGTGGCGCTGGATTTCTCCTCCATGGCTCTGTCTCATGTTGTATTGACGGCAAGTGAAGCGGCTGCTGCATCAGGGAGCGTGGTTTCCATAACCGAGGATTGCTGGCTCATTGGCGCATCTGTAGAGTCCCTGCAGCGGGGGAGCTGTTCAGAGTGGAGCTGGGCCACATCGTGGATGTTTGTAGTTCCAGGCAGCAGGCTGATCGGAGTTCCCAGTCACTGTCACATAGCCACTCTCACATGCGCTGCTTTCCGTGCTATAGAGCGCTAAACTGCAAGCGGACACACAGTGCGGGTTCCTGTTCAGTGTCAGGGTCCACGAGAGAGAAGCAGAAATATTTTTTTGAATATAATGCCCATTTCACTCCTTCTCCCTCTCTAGAGTTTCCCAGTGCCCAGCATTCCCTTCCATCCCATTATCCCCCTGCTGGCTAAGCAAAGGGACCCCATTTATACAAGACAAGACTGTTACCCTAATAATAACCACAAGTGGGGTAGTTGCAAGCATGCTAACTAAAGAGAGGGGGATCCTCTGGCCATGGCTGTTCCTCTACGTAGAGTGCTCGTAATTGATGGGGGCAGGTTACGAGTCTGAAAGAAGCTCTCTATAGCACAAAAAGCAGCGCATTGAATTTGGGTCGGTAAGAAGCTCTCTATAGCATGAAAAGCAGCGCATTGAATTCGGGTCGGTAAGAAGCTCTCTATAGCACGGAAAGCAGCGCATGGAATTCGGGTCGGTAAGAAGCACTCGATAGCACGGAAAGCAGTGCATGTTGAGAGTGGCTACGTGCCAGTGACTGGGAACTCCGATCAGCCTGCTGCCTGGAACTACAAACATCCACGATGTGGCCCAGCTCCACTCTAAACAGCTTCCCCACTCTACAGATGCACCGATGAGTAAGCAATCCTCGGTTATGGAAACCACGCTCCCTGATGCAGCAGCCGCTTCACATGCTGTCAATACAACATGAGACAGAGCCAAGGAGGAGAAATCCAGCGCCGCACAATGGATGGTCGCCGTGTCACCTTTTCTGTAGAGGACAGGAAGTGGAGTTTCGGTAAGTTATTTCTTAATAAAGGCTTTGCAATTTTAAAATTTTATTTGTCTTGGTGTTTATTTTTTGATGTATACTAACGAATTTTTTTAAAAAAAAATTTGATGTTACTGGTCCTTTAAGCATTATTTACTACATTTCTGAAAAACACCTCAGAGCTTGCATTTAATCTTATCTCCCACGTGTCATTTGCAACCAATAAAGAATCAATAAAGAATATCCTAAATATGAGTGCCAGGGGTGTTATGAGGCAAGCAAAGATCCCAAAATGAAAAAGAGTACGTAATATTCTTCATGACTCTTCATTAACTGCAAAACCAACACACTTCCAGCATTTACACAAGACACCCAGTTATGTTAAAGTTATGTTCAATTTATGTTGTCAATAGAAAAACATATAATTTTGTAAAGTACACATTTCAAATTGGCATGTCTTACTAAACTGTGCAAAACATGGCACTTTTTATTAAATACTGTAAACATACCCTTACATTAATTGCCACAAGTCCTCAGGGGAAAAGATAAAACATTGTAAATATGAATGCTGGTTTGATACTCTATACAGGTATGGGACCTGGGGTTTCCCGGATAATGGATCTTTCCGTAACTTGTATCTTCATACCTTAAGTCTGGTAGAAAATAAGGTAAGCATTAAATAAACCCAATAGGCTGGTTTTGCTTCCAATAAGGGTTAATTATCTTATTTGGCTCAAGTATAAAATACTGTATTATTACAGAGAAAAAGGGAATTACTTTTAAAAATTTGGATTATTTGGATAAAATGGAGTCTATGGGAGATGGCCTTTCCATAATTCAAAGCTTTCTGGATAATGGATTTCTGGATAATGGATCTTATCCATTATCTGGAAACCCATTATGTGATCTAATGCATCATCTGATTTTTTCAAACAAGTCCTCAGAGTAGATAATGAAAAACTAGTTAAACAAATGAAACAAGAATTATTATATTTGATCATGTATTTATCAAAAGAAAACGATTCGTTAACATATATGCATGTTGCAAGTAGGGCTGCTACCTTTTCTGGAAAAAAATATAGGCCTTTCTATATATTTATCTTTTTTCCCTATTAATAACATTGGGATCAGCCATCATTTTTACCGGCCAAGTGGCAACCCTAGTTGCAAGTAAGTTAGTTGTGCTCTCAGCATTTGGTGTGACCCCCTTGTGAAGCAATAACTGCCGCTACTGCAGTAACTGTCCTACACATTGACTGAATTTAGCCCATTACTCCATACAGAACAGGTTCAGCTCTCAGATTTTCTGGGCCAAGGCCAATTGTCTAGGCAGATTTCCAAGAGTGCATGCGCCAGAGCACTGGGGAGCTGCGTGTCCCCAGTGCTCCACAGATAGCGGCTGGGCGGCATGCCACCCCTAATATTTTACTGCCACCGTAGGCCTGAGCCTTTGTAGCTTCGCCACAGATCTGGGCCTGGGTTTCCTCACCTCTCACTTTCGGTCTTTCACAACATTTCAATTGGATTAAGGTCAGGACTTTGACTTGGCCAGTCCAGAACATTCACTTTAGTCTTCTTTAACCATTCTTCGGTAGAACGACTTGAGTGTTTAGGAAAAGTGTCTTGCTGCATGACCCACTGTCTCTTGAGATTCAGTTCATGGACAGATGTCTTGACATTTGCTTTTAGAATTCTCTGGTATAGTTCAGACTTAATTTTTCCATCAATGGCAGCAAGCCATCCAGGCCCAGATGCAGAAAAACAGGCCCAAAGCAGAAGCTATCCATGCCCAGATACAGAAAAACAGGCCCAAGCAGAAGACCACCATGTTTCACAGATGACATAATGTTGTTATGCTGGAATGCAATGTTTTTCTTTTTCCAAATGTAACGTTTCTCATTTAAGCCAAAAAATTTATTTTCTCTTTATCTGTCCACATTATATTCTTCCAGCACCCTTCTGGTTTGTCCACATGATCTTTAGCAAACTGTAGACAGTCAACAATATTATGGGGGAGAGCATTGGCTTTCTCCTTGCTACCCTGCCATACAAATCATTGCTGTTCAGTGTTCTCCTGATAGTGGACATTGAACATCAAAATTCGCCAGTGTGAGACAGGCCTTCAGTTGTTTAGTTGTTACCCTAGGTTCCTTTGTTACCTCTCGGACTATTAGACGCCTTGCAGTTAGTTATCTTTGATGGTCGACTACTTCTGGGTAGGGTAACAACTGTCTAGAATTTCCTCCATTTGTACACAGTCTGTCTTACTGTTGATTAGTGGAAGCCAAACTCTTCAGAGATAGTCTTGTAACATTTTCCAGCTTTATGGTCATCAGAACTTAGGATTTACTTCCACATGCAGATATGGTATTGGCTCTTATTTTTTTTGTTTAACTAGGTTTTCATTTAGAACTTGTTTGAAAATCAGATGGTCACATTCATATAAAAATACAGAACATTTTAGAGGGTTCACTAACTTCCATGCACCATTGTACCATGTAATATGGATAACAGGATGGTTTCCCCAAACAGCCCCAAGCTGCCATACATACACAGATGGTCAGGCAGTATGATCAAAAGTTAACCAAATTGCTGGAACTAGGCTATGTATGGCAACATGAAAGGCAGCTTGAAAAAACTCATTACGTTAAGTTAATTTAAAAAAAAAAAAATAACATGAACAGTGAACTTACAGAAAAAAATATAATTGTTTTGGTTTTTTTTGGGGGGGGGGGTTAAACAGACATGCCTAAATCCACAGATTCAAAGAAAACCATAACTGTATTCCTGAGCCTGTTACTGACAACCTTTAAAATTAAAGGGCCTATTTATCATGCTCTTTAAAATAGTGGAAAACAGTGGAAAGCAATATAACCAGTGATATTGCCCATAACAACAAGTAGTAGATTTCTACATTTAGAAAACAAAAGGAAAAAAAAAAAATACAATTAATAACAATAAGCTTGATATAAAACTTGTAGATTTTGCAAAATACAATTCTACAACAGAAGAACATGGGCCCCAAACTACTGTGTTAGCACAGTCCAATAATTAGCTGACTGAACAGCTGGGCCTCCTGCTCATTGGCCCTTTCCAGCAAATAAAATAAGGCCCCAAAATTTGCATGCATGGCTTCAATCCCTGATTTGACCTGGCTGCTCTCCAATTATGGCAAAATGTTGTCCATGATCCAGAAAACCTCATTCACTCCATGATCTGTGCACTCCTCACAAATCACACCTTTAAATCTCAAGTACCCCCTTGATGGGGCCCCTGGGTTCCCAAGCTGTTGGACTGGCCCTTTTGGGTGCCTTAAGACAGCAGATAGCAGAACCCTGCAGAAGAACAATATATAGAGTGCAACCTTACTAGTTTTTCTGTATACCCCAAATGAATACTAGTCAGACAATTATGCCATAATAACTAAATTGGCTATGAGCTTAAAGAACCAACCACATGGATCACTGCACATTGATGTGAACAGCAGTTTCCTGAAATTATGGGCACACATACTATCTCATACAATGTCAGACAAATGCAATTTAAATCAATGAGGTGCAATTGCAAGCTTATGGTCTGCCTGCTCAGCTATTCATTTTCCAAACAATAAGAATGCTTGTAAAATTGCCTTAAATTGTCGCTATATATTCACTTCTCCTTTGTAGTTGACCAATGGAAAGGATAACATTTATGGCACACCAGAAAACTTGAGCACATCATTTCAACACGGGCATCAAAGGCATCACTGAACCTGTTGCCTATGTCAGGCACCGAGTAAATTTAATCTCTAAGAATATTCTGCAGTGTTCCAATTTGGAAAAAAAATGCACTGGCCTGCAGAAATTCTAATATCGTGTTCTTTCCAACCTAAACACAGGGAAATGTTAGCATACAAGTATATACAAGTGTAAGTCTAGCTGAAGTGATCTTGGTCACTGCAGCTTTGCACAGTGCAATCAGCAGGTACATTTCCTCAACATAAATGGGATGTAATACTTTTAAAGAAATTGTTCAGTATAAAAATAAAAGCTGGGTAAATGGATAGGCTGTCCAAAATAGAAATGTTTTCAATATAGTTAATTCGCCAAAAATGTCATGTACTACATCGAACCGTAGAACCAGCACCTGACTAACAACTTCTGTTAACATCAGCTTTATGCCATTTAAATACTAATACAACTAACCCTTTCATACAGGCTTTATTTTTTTCTGGTAACACAAACTTTTCTCGAGCATACATTAATTTAGTCTTTCTATGTGCACCAATTAATCTTTTTGGTGCATCTTCATTAACATTTATCCATTCTTTGTTGGAGAAAAATCTTTCTATTACAGTTAATGACCACCCAAAAACTGTTCTTTGCTTAATTAAGGAAAATATGATTCAAAGTAATTTCTCAGTACAGGTATAGGATCCCTTATCCGGAAACCCAATATCCAGAAAGATCCGAATTACGGAATGACTGTCTCCCATAGACTCCATTTTATCCAAATAATCCAAATTTTTAAAAATAATTACCTTCTTCTCTGTAATAATAAAACAGTAGCTTGTACTTGATCCCAACTTAGATATAATTAATCCTTATTGGAAGCAAAACCAGCCTATTGGGTTTATGTACTCATTCATTAACAGCTATGGTACCTGGTGATAATTCAGGCTTGACAATTCCTCATGTCACCCCCTGTCAAAAGATAGCAGCCTTGAAAAGAGTAATAATGGATTATTTTCAGACTACTAATCACCTGACAAACAAATTATCTGACAGAAGCACTTGTCAGATAATTGATATTTATGTCTAGCAGTAAGGCAGTTATAGACTTAAAAGTTTTAACTTGATGGACATGTGTCTTTTTTTAACCTACGTTAACAGGGGCGCTACACGAATTGAGGCGAGTTGAAAAACAAGACTCAGAGGGCAGTGCCAAACAGCAAAAATCCGCTCCTGGTACCTTTAAGAGCCAAAATTCAGTTTTTAAACCAATTTTGCACTCTTTACACTAGCATTGCGGCCTCCCCCCACGTAGGAAAGGTAAGCAGGCAAAGAGGACGCTGTATGTTACTATGTCTATGGTGGGCTAAATTTTCAGGATACTGATGAATAAAACACATAAGGCCTCTTCTAAAAGCTGGGAAACTGACAATATGTCTAGCCCCATGTCAGATTTTAAAATTGAATATAAAAAAATCTGTTTGCTCTTTTGGTAAATGGATTTCAGTGCAGAATTCTGCTGGAGCAGCACTATTAACGGATTCATTTTGAAAAAATTTTTTTTCCCATGACAGTATCCCTTTAAACTAGCAGTGTCAGTGGGAATGCGACTTCAGGGTGGGTTTAGGTACTCATTCATTAACAGCTATGGTACCTGGTGATAATTCAGGCTTGACAATTCCTCATGTCACCCCCTGTCAGGTCCGGACTGAGAATTAAAATAGGCCCTGGCATTTCAGGTACACAGAGGCCCAATCAGCCCACACAGAGGCCCAAACAGCCCTCACCAGCCCACTAAATACTGACTTTCTATGGCACCTTATAGCAGCCCCTCTGGCATTTGCCAGAACCCACAGATTGACAGTCCGGGCCTGCCCCCTTTCAAAAGATAGCAGCCTTGAAAAGAGTAATAATGGATTATTTTCAGACTACTAATCACCTGACAATATGTCTAGCCCCATGTCAGATTTTAAAATTGAATATAAAAAAATCTGTTTGCTCTTTTGGGAAATGGATTTCAGTGCAGAATTCTCCTGGAGCAGCACTATTAACGGATTCATTTTGAAAAAAAAAATTTTCCCATGACAGTATCCCTTTAATATAAACACGATCGCAAATTGAAATCAGTATTTGTTTATCCCTTACTGACTTTTTTAACAATGTAACAAGTTTACTTGAGCTACATTGTTTTGGGACCGTGCTATATGTTCTGATACATTGTTCGAGAATGCAGACTATAAACAGCCAAACAAACACTGCTTTCAGTAGCAAGTGCATTTACAATTTAGAGGAGAAAGAAAGGTGTAATAACTGGGGGTGCCAAATGTTAGGCGATTATAACCCCTTACCTGTTAGCCCAGGTCTATGATCCAGTAAGAAGAAAATTGCACTGGCCCAGGGTACTTCTGAGCAAGCACCACAGAGTGATACTCGTCTTCTTTTTGTGGGTGCACATGCACAATAGAGTGACAAACTGAACTTTAAATAAAAAAAGAATGAAGAAGTGGAATAAGAGGATCACTCTGTGATGCTCACTGAAAAGTTCTCCAGGTCAATGCAGTTTTCAGCTAACAGGATAGGCACTCTGGCCTGGGGTATAGGGTAAATGATTATAATCAGTGGGGTAGGGTTGCAACCTTTAGAGGGACCTTGGCAGTGACATCACTGAGGTGGGGCAATGACATCATGTAGTGAGTGAATGGGCAGATCAGGGTCCATGGATAGGTGTTGGTTATGAAGAGGAATTAAAATTTACCAGCAATTACATTGCCAACATGTTTATCATACAAGCACTGTCCCTAGCTGGCATTTACAGAAAGCTAGAGAACTGAATTGACCAGGTAACAACCCCCCCTGTAATTTAACCTTTCTTTCTACTTTAGTGAATATATATTTCCCTTTAAAGGAGAAGGAAAGGTAATTTTTAATACCTATTTATAATCGTTGCTTGGGCGCACCCCTCCTGAACCGAATCGTTTTCGCAGCCCAATTCCGTCTCCCTCACTGATACCGTGCCTCTGAAGTTTTCGCACTTTACAGTCTTTGCGGCCGCCATGTTATTCAGTTGCACGTCACATCCTTTGTCTGGCTGTTGGAACTGCACATGCGCTAAATTGATTCCTCCCCCATGACCTCTCACGCCACACATACAGAGCGTCACAAACTAGGCGTCTCTCTGCTGCGTCTCTCCATGTAAAAACAGACCTCAGAAAGACTGATCGAAAAACAGACCTCAGATAGACTGAATGATTATTGTAGAGAAATAATATAGAGAAATATAGAATGGTTCTGTCCATAGAAAGCACAAGATATGACAAGGAACTCTCGTTGCTATAGCAACGCATAGTGAACATTCCTATTGGCGTTGCAGCGTGAAGGGGAGGAGATGGATGACGTAACATTGTACCACCTGACCTAATTTTTGACGATCGCATGGGGGAAGTAACGGTTACTGTACGCATGCGCAGGGCTTACAAAAATGATACTGTACATATGCGAACCCAATTAAGAGACGATTAGGCTACGGAGAGGGATTGCTTTTTTTATTATATGCACTTCTCAAAATTAGAGCAACTCTTCTAGTATCTCTCCACTGTATGGACAATCTACACAACTTTATTTATATTTTACCTTTCCTTCTCCTTTAATGCAAAAGCAGAATCAACACACAGGGATTAAAATGAACTTTTCTTCTAGGCAGGGGTGTAACTACAGACTAAGCAGACCCTGTGGCTGCAGGAGGAGCCCAAGAGGTACACGGGGCCCTTGAGGCCCTAATTCATATACTATTGTAATAAATATTGGTAAACCAGGTCTAGACAATCTCTAGACATTTCGGGGACCTGAAAAATAATTTTTTGTGGGGCCCAATAATATCTAGTTACGCCATTGCTTCGAGGTACTTAACGCTATCAAATACAGAGCAATAAATCCTTAGGGGTAAATTCAGGAAGAAAAAATGCTTTTGTTACTTTAGAGTAAAATGAACAGTTCATTAGTAAATTCCTCTCAACAAGGCCAATATGAGCACTGCGCGGTTCCTGAAGGTTGGTATCATTTTGTAGAACAACTAGTAAACCTAATTCCACATGACCATTGTCCTGCCTGGCTGGAGCTTTAAACCGATATGGATATGGGATATGGAACCCCCTCTTGGGCCCAGAGGTTACTGTAAAAAGCGAGTTGCTTTAGCTAGGTCCTTTTAAATAAAAAGAGGCCAAATAACAGATAAAATTTAATGAGTATAGAACTGTCTACTTTGGAGGTTTAAATGAAGCAGCTGAGTCCCCCTGTAGCGTGAACTGTGCCCACAGTATATGATTAAACCTCACACAGACAATTCCAGGCATACACAGCTTCACATTCCCTTATGTACAAGTGTTACTACTGAGTGTATAGGTGTGTTTCCATAGACACTGCCCTTGAGGCACATGACTCTCTATACAAACACAGACACACATAAGCACGAGCACTTACTTCAGCCGGGAGCCCATGGTCTCCGGTGTCCCAGTATCCAGTGTCCCGCCGGGTTCCTATCTTGCTCTCGTTCCCTCACTTACACAGCGCCATGGTCACCGAGCCGCGCACCCACCCGGGGCTGACGGGTGTTGTAGTTTTCCGCTTGCTGCACAGCAGTCACATAGACGGAATAAAAACTACAACTACCAGCTGGCTGTGCGCGGCAGACAGAACCCACGGCGCAGTGCGCAGGGAGACAGGCCCTGTCACGGCTTTGGGAGGGACGGGAAATTGGGGACAAGTCAACTGAGACGCCTACTCTCATATTTCCAACCAATTGAAAACCGGAAGGGACAATAGGAAGCCGAGGGCGGGTCGTGTTTTGGGGTTCTGAGTAAAATATAAACTGAGAGGCAAAAGTGTTGGAATTGCTATATGTAAATGTCTTGTGTCGTGTTTCACCTTTTTGTGTCTTGTACCTTTTTTCAGCAACTTTACACAATGTATTCTTTTACAAACAGGAACAACTAATTAGCATGCAGCCTGATTGGCTACTGTTCAGCTGTATTCTGGTTTGGTGGAAATGGCATTTATGGGTAAGGTGTTAAAGGAACAGTAACAACAACATAATCTACTGCTGCAGGGGCCAGCCAACAGGAGGCTGGATTTGTAGGGCACCAATCACATTGCAAGATGATGTGCGATAGCCCCTCCCACACACACTCTGATTGGTCAGAGCTCAGGAGCGGTAGCAAAGGCATCTACAAGCATGGCTTCCATCAGTTCTTCTGGGGTGGCGACCAAAGCAGGTGGAAGAAGAGGAACTCGAAATGTAAAATTTTATACAAAAAAAAATTCACACACACACACATATATGGCGTCACAGTGACTTAAGGCTTAGCTGCAGTATTTCCTCCAATGCAAGTCTCGTATGTGTTTTTTTATTGGGTACTAGTCAAAAAAACAATGTGCTGTCTACCTTCTCCATGGACTGGTTCTGTGCTGCCAGCTTGTTTATATAAACTAAAGTAATCTTTCAGAAGCAAGCATAGAACTTTTACCAGTGCAGGGTAGTAGTACATTATATTTAAATTCATTGGATACACTTTCATTTTTTGACGTTACTGTTCCTTTAAAGGGATACTGTCATGGGAAGAAAAAAAATAGTGCTGCACAAGCAGAATTCTGCACTGAAATCCATTTCTCAAAAGAGCAAACAGATTTTTTTATATTCAATTTTGAAATCTGACTTAGGGCTATACATATTGTCAATTTCCCAGCTGCCCCAAGTCATGTGACTTGTGCTCTGATAAACTTCAATCACTCTTTACTGCTGTACTGCAAGTTGGAGTGATATCACCCCCTCCCTTTTCCCCCCCAGCAGCCAAACAAAAGAACAATGGGAAGGTAACCAGATAGCAGCTCCCTAACACAAGATAACAGCTGCCTGGTAGATCTAAGAACAACACTCAATAGTAAAAACCCATGTCCCACTGAGACACATTCAGTTACATTGAGAAGGAAAAACAGCAGCCTGCCAGAAAGCATTTCTCTCCTAAAGTGCAGGCACAAGTCACATGACATGGGGCAGCTAGGAAATTGACAAAATGTCTAGCCCCATGTCAGATTTCAAAATTGAATATAAAAAAATCTGTTTGCTCTTTTGAGAAATGGATTTCAGTGCAGAATTTTGCTGGAGCAGCACTATTAACTGATTCATTTTGAAAAAAAAATTTTTTCCCATGACAGTATCCCTTTAAACTAGCAGTGTCAGTGGGAATGCGACTTCAGGATGTTAGAATGTGTGCATTTTGATACCCGTACAAAATCACCTCAGGTCAGGTGATCATAGTCACTATTTATTGGACTGGTTGCACAAGCTCACTCTGCTTGAATAATTTTGTGTATAGGTGTTTATATAATAAAAAATCTCACTATATTGAAAAAAAAAATCAACCAAATTCCCAAACCCGATTCCCCCTGATTTACCAATAAATCCAATTGAAAAAGTCAGTGCGGGAAATAATTGCAACAAAATTTTGCGTCAAATCATGAGACTTTTTCAATTTGATCTTTGAACCGTGCAACTTTTTTTAGTTGAGACAGAGAAACACAACTTTTTCAGATTATTAAACGAACACCAGCACAAAATCTTCAAAGATCAAGGCAAGAAACATCTTCAAATTGTTAAAGGGACATCGCCTTTGACCTCTACATGATTTCGACAGGTTTTAGCTGGCATATTTTTGGATTCTAATTTTCAGCAGCATTGGAGCATAATACATCTCAATAAATTCGAGTTCTATAACAATTCAAGATTTTTCCCCTTTAAAAACTCTACCAGAAAAAATTCAAGGTACAATAAATAGGCCTCCTTGTCTCTGTGCTACAATTGAGTAGTCTTCTTCTGTCTCATCTCATCTTTCTCACTAATCCATTCACTCAAGTCATAATTACTCATATTGGGAGTTCCCCTTCGTTATTATTTACAGACTCTTTCTAGATTCAGGGCAGTTCTTTTTCCCTTCTTGGGAATTGCTGCCACACCATTTCTCTAAATACAACTTGTTTATAGTTTTATGACTCATGATAAAAAAAAGAACAACAACAACAGATGGATTCTATACTGTTATTTTAAAATGTTATGTTAAAGAAAATTAGCTAAAGTACAAATATTTATTGCTTGGAGTGGTTGGTTTTATTAAAGAGAAATCTCCCTCTTTACAAATCAATGGTAATCAAGAATATCTCCAGATCTACAGTCCTTAAAGGAGAAATAAACCCTAAAAATTAATATGGCTAAAACTGCCATGTTTTATATACTGAACTTATTGCACCAGCCTAAAGTTTCAGCTTCTTAATAGCAGCAATGATCCAGGAGTTCAAACTTGTCACAGGGAGTCATCATCTTGGAAAGTGTCTGCAACACTCACAAGCTCAATGGACTCTGAGCAGCTGTTGTGAAGCTAAGCTTAGGGGTTGTTGCAAATTATCAAACAGAAAATGAGGTTGATCTGTAATATAAGCTGATGCTACAGGGCTAATTATTAAATTCTGGTGCTAGTTGCTCTGGTATCTGTGCTGCCATTGTAATAAACATACCTTGCCCTGGCAGTCTAGTGGTGCGGCGGGGCGCATGGCGCACACTCCTGTAATTTATAGGCGCATGCACACTGGCGTTATTACGTCAGCGCGCAATGGCGCGAAGTTTAAATGTATTTAAAGGGGCAGTTTTTCTATAATCTCTGCCCGTGATAGGATTGTATTCCTGGTGCTCCTGAGCCTTGTGCTATTTGTCTGCTTCCTTCTGAACCTGTCTGATTCCTGTTTTGACCCCTGCCTGGCTATTTTGACTATTCTGATTTCTGGATCCTGACCTTGCCTGCTTACGACTACTCTTCAGTTTAACCCCTCGATTGATCACCCGGTTTTGACCCTTTTGCCTGTTTGACGATCCTTGCTATCTGCCTGCCTCGACCCAGCCTGCCTGACTACGATTCTGCCTAATCCTTTGTACCGTGACCTTCGGCCCAAAAAGACTCTGCTAACAGCCGTGCCCCTTTGCCAGCCAGAACATCTCGCCTTGCACCCCTCGTTAAGTCCAGGTGGCACCCAAGTAAGCTGAGGGCTCCTCCCGAAGTCCAACGGTGGTCACACTACTGGTGAAGCCGAGTCGAGACCAGGGTACTTGGCATTTGTTCTGGTATCGGGTGCCGGCCGTGACAGCCATGTAGTAATTATCCATATTAATTACTAATGTAACACATATGCAACCCTTGAACCTGCAGAAAACAATTCTGCAGGTAATTAGTACACAAATGTGCAAGTATCTAACCCTAGAACCTGCATTAAGTAATCCAGCAGGTATTTAAGGGACATGACCAGCACTAGCCACACCTCCTCTGATGAAGCGCCCAATAGCGCGAAACGCGTCAGGAGGGTGTGGCTAACAACAGGTAGGCAGACTGGGGGGGAGACACTGCTTTGTGGTGTGTGTGAATTGTACATTGACATGTTAGTTTTTGTGGTTAATATGCACCAATAAATGTTTTTAAGCGAGAAACTGTGCATGTCTTTGATATTTACCTTGGTTTAATTGGACCTGTGCACAGTACTCGCTGTATAGACAGCAGCTACCCCATAATTGATTTTTGTTTTACTACAAGTTATAGCTGGAGGTCCAAGCTAGGGGTTTGTGCTGTCTGAACATTTGGAGTGCTAATACTGAAATATAAGGTCTAATTTAAATTTGACTCAAAATTGTCTAAAGAACTTAATTGAATTTGTTATTTAATTATATAATAGCCGGTTTAAATAAGCCTGCTTACCACCACAATGGCAGAAAGTCAACCCTTCTGTCTGTCTGACCCTATGTTAAGTGATGTAAGAAAAAGAGTTACAAACTTATTCAAGTACCCAGGGAAGGTTCATTTTGGAGATGAGGAAGATATTAAAAACCATTTCCGAAACTTGCAAAATTATAGAGAAAAAGAAATTAAAGCATGGTGGCAGAAAGAGACTCTCTTGCAGTACTCAACTGAAGGGATAGTACCAAGGGGCCTAAGGATTACGAAAAAGTGGCCCACCTTCAGTAGAGATGATGCAGAGTTTATGCAAGAATGGAAAAAGATTTTACAGGATTGCTCCATGAACCTGATAAAGTTGATAGTAAAACAAAAAGAAAAGGAATTAAGTAATATCAATGCTGAAATAAATGAAATACAGAAAGATTTGTCCCACTTTAAAACCAGTGAATTTTTTGATGGTTTAAATGATCAGCTGCAGAAATATATACAAACTTTTGAAAGGAGAGAAATTGTGCAAAGACAAAATAAATTTGAAAGAGACCAAATGGATTATAAAACAGGACATATTTATTGGTGGAGAATCGAACGGACTGAACGAAGTAACTATAATAACAAAACAATTTTAAAAAATCATAATTATGGAAAAGCTAAATATAGCAATTACAGAGATGATACGATTACTGTGCAAAGTGATTCTTCTTTTTCCAGCTCAGCGAGTTTTTTAGAAAGCCACGAGGGCCTGGCGTCCCCTGTACAAACAAAGATGGTGGAAGGAGTGAAAGACCGCGAGACTGTGGCGCAACAGGGACCCGCAAGCACCAGCGGGAAACCAATACCCAGAATGCAAGGCGGACCGGGAGCCACCAGCGCCAATATGGATGCGCAGTATCAGGAGGACCGGAGATACCGCCAAACGGAGATGCCTTACCCGGAGGATCGGGGATATCAGCAACCGGAAAAGCGCACAGTCTGGAATCAGCGGTACAAGGGGGACAGACCAGTAAGTGGCGAAAGCAATTACGGAGAACCGCGAAGATCAATGCGGCAACCCAAACCGAATGCGATACGGTGAGTAATGAGAAAGGAAGTATTTTACCTTCTCAAGCTGTTAATCTCGCTGAGCTGACGTGCGGACATAATTATGTGAATGGCATTAATGAATGTTTATCCGCAGATACTGACTGTAAGGAAATCTGTTTTACCTGGGATTGGGGGTGCTGTAAGTCGGCCGCGGGGACGCCCGCCACGCCGGCCGCGGGGACGCCCGCCTCGTGGTTCCACCATCTTGCCTCCTTAGGACGCGCGCGCCCGCGTCTCGTTTCCTTTATTTTGACGCGGACACGCGCGCGTCGATCCTGACGCGTGTGCGTCGATTTTGGCGCGAAAACCTTGGCGTCCAAACAGGGTATAAATAGGCCACTTCCACTCCCAGCAAACTGCCCGTGATAGAACTTGTTTCTGGTGCTCTGTTCTGAAGCCTTGTGCTATTTTGCCTGTTTGAATCTGATTATCCGTGTTTGACCCAGCCTGTACCTTGACCATCCTGAATTCTGTATCCTGACCTGTGCCTGATATCCGACTACTCTTCTGCTTGTACCCTTCCTGCTTGATACCCGGTTTTGACCCTTGCCTGCCTGACGACCCTTGCTTTCTGCCTGCCACGACCCAGCCTGTCTGACGATCCTTCTGCCTTATCCTTGTCTGTTACCGTGATCCTCGGTCCCAAAGACTCTAGCTACCAGCCGTGCCCCATTGCCTGCCAGAACACTTGCTTGAACCTCTCGTAAGACCAGGTGGCACCCGATTAGGCTGAGGGCTCCTCCCGAAGCTCAAAGGTGGTCACACCACTGGTGAAGCTTAGCTCAGAACCAGGATTCGAGCACTTGTTCTGGTGTTGGGTGCCGGCCGTGACATTATCACGGGCCATGGAGGACGACGATCACACCGAAGCTGCTGCCGCTGCTCCACTTCCATCTTCTTCCGAGCTGTTGCTAACTACGCTGCTGGAACGCATGGAGGAGCAGGAGCAAAAGCAGAACTATCTACTCCAGGGGTTTCATAACCTAACACGCCAGCTGGAACCCTCGCAGCAGCCAGCCAGTTCTGTTCCTACTCCTTCAGTGGGTTCCCTGCCTGATAGGGGTGCTGTATTCAGACCTCAGGAACCCAAGATTGCATTTCCGGCCAAGTTTGGTGGGGACAGAACCCAGTTTTTTGTTTTTCAAGAAGCCTGTAAGCTGTACCTCAGCTTTTTCCCCCACTCATTTCCCTCTGACGAGGAAAAGGTCAGGTTCGTAATGACCCTATTAGTGGGTGACCCCCAAGTCTGGGCACTTAGATTGCCAGCCACCGACCCTGCCCGTTTCTCTTTAGATATTTTCTTCCGCTCTATGGCCATTCTTTACGATGACCCGGATCGCGCCTCTTCGGCCGATTCCGCTATTCGCAAACTACGCCAGGGTAAACGGGAGGTGGAAATTTACTGCACAGAGTTTCGTAGGTGGGCGGTGGAGACTGGCTGGAACGATGCAGCTCTAAGGAGCCAGTTTCGCATCGGTCTAGCCAAATCTGTCAAAGACAGCCTGGTCAATTACCCCCTATCTACCAGTCTGGATGACCTTATGTCTCTGGTTATCCAGGTAGATAGGAGACAGAGGGAAAATCGGGAGGAACAGGGTACTTCTTCTTTGTATAAGCATAATTTTAGTGCTAAGTTGTCAAACCCCTCTGTGTCTCAACCTCAGGAGGAGCCTATGCAGCTGGGCATCTTTCACCTCTCTCCTGAGGAAAAGGCACGGAGGCGGTCTCTTGGGTTGTGTTTGTATTGTGGGGAGAAGGGTCACTTCCTCAATCAATGTTCCAAGAGGCCGGGAAACGCTCTAGCCTAAATGGAGAAGGGGAGCTCCATTTGGGTGCAGGCGTTTCCTCTCCCCAATCTGCCTCCAAGGTCCTATTATCTGTTAAATTAACCTGGCCTACGGGCACTGTTAAATTGTCAGCCTTCATTGATTCTGGGGCGGAGGGTAATTTCTTGGACGCAGCATTCGCTGCTAAAAATAAAATTCCTTTGGTTGCCCTCAATCCTCCTTTGAGAATTCTGGCTGTCGATAAAAGACCCTTGGGATCAGGGGTGGTTTCCCAAAAGACCACAAATCTTTCCATGTGTGCAAATGATCTACACTGTGAGGAGATAGCTCTATACCTCATTGAGGGAGCTTCCTCTCCTCTTATTCTTGGTTTACCATGGCTCCAGAGGCATAACCCTCTGATAGACTGGGTTTCTAAGGGGGTGACTCAATGGGGTACAGGATGTAGTGGGGTTTGTTTTCCCTCTGTAGTAGCCACTACTTCTTTTGAGGGGTTACCCACAGCATATTCTGTTTTTTCTGATGTTTTCTCCAAAAAAGCAGCTGAGACCTTACCTCCGCATCGGCAGTATGACTGTCCTATTGATTTAGTTCCTGGGTCAATTCCTCCACGTGGTAGAACCTACCCTCTTTCATTGCCCGAAGCCCAGGCAATGAAAGAGTATATACAAGAAAATCTTGACAGGGGCTTCATTAGGCCCTCCTGTTCCCCTGCGGGGGCAGGGTTCTTTTTTGTGGGTAAGAAAGACGGTGGTTTACGCCCCTGTATTGATTACAGGGGGCTTAACAAAATCACTGTAAAAAATCGCTACCCCTTACCATTAATCTCCGAACTATTTGACCAGGTCAAGGATGCTAAGATCTTCTCCAAGCTTGACTTGAGGGGTGCCTATAACCTCATTCGGATCAGGGAGGGGGATGAGTGGAAAACGGCTTTTAATACTAGGGATGGCCACTACGAGTACCTTGTTATGCCGTTTGGTCTATGTAACGCCCCAGCAGTGTTTCAGGAGTTTGTCAATGACATCTTTCGGGACCTGCTGGGGATATACGTAGTGGTCTACCTAGATGACATCCTCATCTTCTCTGCCAATCTGTCTGATCATCGTCTTCATGTTTGTGAGGTATTGCGTAGGCTTAGAGCTAATAACCTGTATGCAAAATTGGAAAAATGTATTTTTGAGGTTGCTTCCGTACAGTTCTTGGGATTTAATATTTCTTCCAAGGGTCTCGAAATGGATCCAGACAAAGTAAGAGCTGTCCTGGAGTGGACCCAACCATATTCTTTACGTGCAACCCCAAAGGTTCCTAGGTTTTGCCAACTATTATAGGCAATTCATTAAAAATTTTTCTCTTATTGTGGCTCCTATCACAAATCTTACTAAAAAAGGTGCTGACCCCAGTATGTGGCCTCCGGAAGCTATCCAAGCTTTCGAGTTCCTCAAAAGGGAGTTTAGTTCTGCCCCAATCCTCCGCCATCCCGATACAACACTACCTTTTATAGTTGAGGTAGATGCTTCTGAGGTGGGAGCAGGGGCAATTCTCTCTCAAAGGCACCCGACTACTAATAGGTTACATCCCTGTGCATTTTTCTCTAGAAAATTTCTTCCTGCAGAGGCAAATTATGACATAGGGAATAGAGAACTATTAGCTGTCAAGTGGGCCTTTGAAGAATGGCGGCATCTATTAGAAGGGGCTAAACACCAGGTTACGGTCTACACTGACCATAAAAATCTGTTGTATATTGAGTCAGCAAAGCGTCTAAATCCCAGACAGGCAAGGTGGGCTTTGTTCTTTTCTAGGTTTAACTTTACCTTGACGTTTAGGCCTGGTACAAAGAACGTCAAGGCAGATGCTCTTTCCAGAAGCTTTGACTCAATATATTCTGAAACTGATGACTGTAGTACAATTATTCCGGGTGAAGTCATTGTGGCTACTTTGGAATCTGACCTCTCTTCTTTGTTATCCCCTGTTCAGACAGACGCTCCCTCTAACACTCCTGTTGGGAGATTTTTTGTTCCTGAAGATCTTAGAGAACAGGTTCTAAGAGAGGTTCATGATTCCAAGATGGCAGGACATCCTGGTGTAAGTAAAACTATTTCATTACTTACTCGAAGTGCTTGGTGGCCGACCTGTAAACAAGATGTTAAATCTTTTGTGGATTCTTGTCCTGTCTGCCAACGCTCCAAGTCTTCTAGAAATTTGTCCCAAGGGTTACTGATTCCCCTCCCTATTCCTGAAAGACCATGGACCCATCTTTCTATGGATTTTATTGTGGAGTTGCCTGTGTCCCAGGGGAAAACAGTAATTTGGGTGGTGGTGGATAGATTCAGTAAGATGGGTCATTTTATTGCTCTTCCCCACCTCCCATCTGCCAAAACTTTGTCCGAACTTTTTATTCAACATATATTTAAGTTGCATGGGTTTCCCAGTAATATTGTTTCAGACAGAGGTGTTCAATTTATCTCTAAGTTCTGGCGCGCATTTTGCTCGTTAGTGGGGATCGATCTTTCTTTTTCAACCGCCTATCACCCACAAACCAATGGGCAAACCGAAAGAGTGAACCAGTCTTTAGAGCAATTTTTAAGATGTTTTGTGTCCGAAAATCAATCTTCCTGGGCAGAACTGTTACCCTGGGCAGAATTTGCCTACAATAACGCTACCCACTCCTCCACTGGGGAGTCTCCATTTTTTGTTGTTAATGGGTTACACCCAAAAGCCTTTTCCTTCTCTAATTCTGGTTCTTCTGTCCCTTCCGCTAATTCCTCTGTCGAACAATTTTCCTTGATTTGGTCCCAGGTACATGATTCCTTGTCTACTGCTACTTCTGCTCAGAAAAGGGCTGCTGATAAAAGACGTAGAGAAGCACCCCAGTATAAAGTGGGAGACTTGGTGTGGCTCTCTACCAAAAACATCAAGCTAAAGGTTCCTTCCCTTAAGCTGGGTCCCCGTTTCATTGGTCCTTACCCCATCACTACTGTTATCAACCCTTCGTCTGTTCGCCTTAAATTGCCTGTTAATTTCAAGATTTCTGATTCTTTTCATGTTTCTTTACTTAAACCTGCCGCTAATACTCGCCTTACTTCTGTTCCCCCTCCAGTGCAAGTTGACGGTCAGCCTGAATTTGAGATCCAGGAGTTCCTTGATTCCCGAATGGTACGTAACAAACTCCAGTACCTCACTAGGTGGAAAGGATTCGGTCCTGAGGAGAACTCCTGGGTCTCAGTTGATGACATCAAGGCTGATCGTCTTAGGAAGCAGTTCCATTTAAAGTTTCCTGGGAAGCCTGGGGGTCCGGTGTCCCCCCCTAGAGAGGGGGGTAATGTAAGGAAATCTGTTTTACCTGGGATTGGGGGTGCTGTAAGTCGGCCGCGGGGACGCCCGCCACGCCGGCCGCGGGGACGCCCGCCTCGTGGTTCCACCATCTTGCCTCCTTAGGACGCGCGCTCCCGCGTGTCGTTTCCTTTATTTTGACGCGGACGCGCGCGCGTCGATCCTGACGCGTGTGCGTCGATTTTGGCGCGAAAACCTTGGCGTCCAAACAGGGTATAAATAGGCCACTTCCACTCCCAGCAAACTGCCCGTGATAGAACTTGTTTCTGGTGCTCTGTTCTGAAGCCTTGTGCTATTTTGCCTGTTTGAATCTGATTATCCGTGTTTGACCCAGCCTGTACCTTGACCATCCTGAATTCTGTATCCTGACCTGTGCCTGATATCCGACTACTCTTCTGCTTGTACCCTTCCTGCTTTATACCCGGTTTTGACCCTTGCCTGCCTGACGACCCTTGCTTTCTGCCTGCCACGACCCAGCCTGTCTGACGATCCTTCTGCCTTATCCTTGTCTGTTACCGTGATCCTCGGTCCCAAAGACTCTAGCTACCAGCCGTGCCCCATTGCCTGCCAGAACACTTGCTTGAACCTCTCGTAAGACCAGGTGGCACCCGATTAGGCTGAGGGCTCCTCCCGAAGCTCAAAGGTGGTCACACCACTGGTGAAGCTTAGCTCAGAACCAGGATTCGAGCACTTGTTCTGGTGTTGGGTGCCGGCCGTGACACTGACACTATGTTTACGAGTGGCCATAATGGAGTGGACTTCCATATAGATAAGTCCATGCACAAAGAAGTTAAAGGCAACTGGGCAAACCATAAGTATGAAATACACATGCCTGCAGATATTACCACAAATAATACTGAATTAATTGAGTATGAGAACAAATCAATGAAATTACAAGGACTGGCTTCTGCTGAATATGCTTCTAAGGAAATGACAAATGACACAGATTGGGATGATAATTCAATTTTAACTCAACATGAAATTAATTTATTTTCAATGGATGATGGCAACGAAATGACTGATAATGAACTGCTGCAATCTGAATCAATATTGATTGCGGGTGATTTGGAGGGTGAAAAATGTAATGATGATGACTTGTTTAAAGATGAATTTTTGAAAGGGAATCAAGGTGATCTGTATAGTGAACAAATTTTGAATTTATCACAGTATAAGCTGCATTTAGATGAAATTGAAGTGTTAAAAAAAGGACAAAATTTCTGTCCCACTATGCAAATGAATCAATTTAATGCCTATGTGGATGTACAGAAATTTATTAGAAAAATTGCGCTAAAAAAGTTTTTTGCAGATAAAAAAGAGGGATTAGGCTCTGATACCTCATCCGGTGTGAAGGTTGGAGAGCTGAATTTTAATGCACAGGAATTGGAGATTATTGAATTTATGGAGCAATGTCAGAGGGAAGGAGAAAGTAATGGAATGAATAGAGAGGATAGACAACATCATGACTCCATTATGCATAGTGGTTTAAAACAAAATTCAACCTTCCAGCCAAATGTTCCCCCAGGAAGTGGTATCTTAATGTATAGAAAAGCAGTTGAACAAGATCTAGCTAAGATTTTCTCCCACAGATCATTAAATCATAGGTATAAAGGGAATATGACGTATAAACAAAAAAAAGCAATAATGAATTTACAAAAAAATGATCAAATATGTATAAAAAAAGCAGACAAGGGAGGCAAAGTGGTTATCTTGGACAAAAATTATTATATTAACATGGTTGAAGAGATTTTAAAGGATGGTAGCACCTATGAATGTCTAAAGAAAAATCCCTTGGAAAAACATAAAAAAGAAATGAAAGAAATGTTATTATATGCAAAAGATTGTGGGGTGCTTGATGAGACAGAATATAATTTTATATGGCGCGAATATCCTGTTATGGCACATATATACGCATTACCAAAAGTGCACAAAGATGCACTCAAACCACCCGGGAGACCGATAGTCTACGGAATCGGAAGTTTGAGTGAATGTTTGAGCGAATATGTTGACTATTTTCTGAAGGAAATAGTGGTTAAGATGCCAGCATATTTAAGAGATAGCCAAGATGCCATGCATAAAATTCGCACTATTATATGGAGAAAACAATATGTTTGGGTAACTCTTGATGTTCAATCTTTGTACTCCAGGATACATCATGTAGACGGATTGAGAGCTATTAACAAATTCTTAAAACAATACTTGCAATCAGATGTCCAAATTAATTTTTTGTTGGAAGCCATTGAATTTATTCTGTCTCACAACACAATGTCCTTTAATGGTCAGCTTTTCCGCCAAATAACAGGCACGGCGATGGGAACGAAATTTGCGCCCTCATACGCCGGCCTGTTTATGGCAATGTGGGAGGATGAGTACATCTTTGGGGCAGATAACCCATACGATGACGACATAGTAGGGTGGTATTGTTATATAGATGATGTCATCATGGTATGGAGTGGCCCGGAGGATGACTTAAAGGGCTTCCTAAATTATGTGAATGACAATCCGTATGATATCAAATTTACTATGCAATGTCATGCTAATCAGATCGATTTCTTAGACCTGACTTTCTATGTAGAAAATAACACAATAATGTCTAAATTATATAGAAAAAAGATAGCAGGAAATACCATTTTGAGAAAAGACTCCTATCATCCTTTACATACAGTTAAATCTATTCCTTATGCTCAATTGATGAGAATTTATCGGAACTGCACGGATAAGGGAGTCTTTGCTCAACAGGCTAAGGAAGAATGCAATAGGTTAAGAAGCAGGGGGTATAGCAAAAGAGACATATTAGAAGCAATGGAAAAACTAGAGAAATCGAAAACTTTAAAAAAAACTAAGGGCAGTATGAAAATAACTAATAAGCAAGAAAAAGGAGTAAGATGCATTTTAGAGTACGGACTACAATATAAAGCGGTTAAAAAAAGTATAGTCAAAAATTGGAATATTTTGAATACTGACCCTACAATAAAAGCATTAAATTTAACCCCAATGGTAATTAGTAGGAAAGCCAAGTCCATAGCAAATCAAGTAGCTCCTAATCGTCTAAATAAAAAAGCAGAGAAAAAAACGTGGCTTGATTTGAAGGGTTTTTTTCCCTGTAAAAAATGTGTGGTCTGTAAAAACAATAAAAGCAAAAAAGTAATAGAATTCAGTGATAAAAGTAAAAGCCAGGAGATAAAAATAGTAAAAATGATTACTTGTGGTACAAGATATGTAGTATATGCAGTGCAGTGTGAATGTGGTGCTTTATACATTGGTCGTACAATTAGACAGCTACGGGTCAGATTGGGGGAACATCTAAGAGGTATTGACAATAAAGATGTTGATAATCCCATTCTGAAACATTTTATAATGGCCCATGATGGCATACCCCAGAAAATAAGGATGTTTGGTATAGATAAAATAAACGAAAATAGTGGGGGCAATTTAACTACCAAATTACTAAGATTAGAATCTAACTGGATTTTTAAATTAGGGACAATTATACCTGAGGGAATGAATAGCCATTTTGAACTAAAGCCGTTTCTTACATCAGTATGGGATTAAAGTGAATTTTTTTAAAAAAAAGTTTTATTGTAATTTGACAACATATTGTTTTGTTAACACTTTATTAACTTATTATGAATTTATGCACAATTGCACTTTATTCACTTAGTCACTACAATCACATGGTCATGTCTCCTATTTTAGTGAATTATTAGGTGATTTGGATGGAAACAATGTTACAATGCGGATTGAAATGTAATATAATATAAGTAGAAAATTGGGGTTAATGGGTATATAGTGGAAGTGAATAGACCTTTTGATTTGTATGTAACACATATGCAACCCTTGAACCTGCAGAAAACAATTCTGCAGGTAATTAGTACACAAATGTGCAAGTATCTAACCCTAGAACCTGCATTAAGTAATCCAGCAGGTATTTAAGGGACATGACCAGCACTAGCCACACCTCCTCTGATGAAGCTCCCAATAGCGCGAAACGCGTCAGGAGGGTGTGGCTAACAACAGGTAGGCAGACTGGGGGGGAGACACTGCTTTGTGGTGTGTGTGAATTGTACATTGACATGTTAGTTTTTGTGGTTAATATGCACCAATAAATGTTTTTAAGCGAGAAACTGTGCATGTCTTTGATATTTACCTTAATTACTAATCAGCCTTATACTGTGAAATTTATATTCTATGTGTGCTGTATATTGTGAGTGGACCCCTAAGCTCAGTAAGTGACAGCAGCACAGAGCATGTGCAGTAAATCAGCAGAAAAGAAGATGGGGAGCTACTGGGGCATTTTTGGAGGCACAGACCTTGTTCTTTAAAATGGATATTGATGACAGAGAATGTCCAAATATGGAAGCTGATAAAAGTTAGGGAAGGTATTATGAAGGCAAAGGGGAGTGCCAGGCTAAACTGACTGGGGGCCCTAGGCAATTTGGCTGGCATCTTCTCCTAACCCTGCCTCCCCACATACCTGATGTCTGGTGGGGATGTTGTGAATTGAGGAGTAGTGGGGGGAGATAAAGGATGGGAGTAGCAGTGCAGAAGAGGTACATGCCTAGCACCCCCCACTGCTGGGCCCTACGCATGTAGGAATATATATGGGTTTAGTTTAAAAACAGCAGTGGGCAGGGCCGGAACTAGGGGTAGGCAGAGTAGGCATGTGCCTAGGACGCAAAGCTGGGGGGGTGCCAGGCACGTACCTGCTCTGTCGCCTACCCCGTGTCTAGTGTAACTTTAACGAAAATGCGCCTCTGCGCATGCGTGCTGGAGCGTAATTTCACGCATGCGCGCTGGAGCGTAATTTCACACATGCGCAGTTTCGCGCACACTGAGCTGGCGCCGTGCTCGCCAGGTTGTCTAGGGCGCCTGGCCGGGTTGGCCCGGCTCTGGCAGTGGGTCTTATTATATATTTACCTGTGTCATTAACTGCAACCTGGCTGCTTCTAGAGCAGTGATCCCCAACCAGTAGCTCGTGAGCAACATGTTGCTCTCCAACCCCTTGGATGTTGCTCTCAGTGGCCTCAAAACAGGTGCTTATTTTTGAATTCCAGGCTTGGAGGTACGTTTTTGTTGTATAAAAAACAGGTGCATTGCCAAACAGAGCCACAATCTAGGTTGACTGGCCATTGTCCACCTAGGGGCTACCAAATGGCCAATCACAGCACTTATTTGGCACCCCAAGAACATTTTTCATGCTAGTGTTGCTCCCCAACTACTTTTACTTCTGAATGTTGCTCACGGGTTCAAAAGGTTGGGGATCCCTGTTCTAGAGGTTTGCTCTCTGTACAGCTTGTAAGAGAACTCTGCTGACAAATCAATCAGATAAAGCTCTGTTTGCAGCTGATGGACATTGACGAGGCTAATGTGGGTGTTAGTTTGTTCCCCCTCAGTGTTGCATGCTGTGTGTTAAGAATATCATGACAGTTTACACTGCCACATGCTGATAACATTATTCCAGACTTGCAGGCATAAAATGAGCAGATGCATTGAATCAGCAGTGTCTGGGGCTGCTGCCACACTTTCAATTCGGAGCAGGTCAATGGGGGGGCGCATCGCTAGTGCAGGGAGCACTATTGTATTAAAAAATGGAAATTTGGCTCTTAAAGGAATTGTTCAGTATAAAAATAAAAACTGGGTAAATAGATAGGCTGCGCAAAATATATATTTTTTCTAATATAGTTAGTTAGACAAAAATGTAATGTATAAAGACTGGAGTGACTGGATGTGTAACATAATAGCCAGAACACTACTTCCTGCTTTTCAGCTCTCTTGGTTTACACTGACTGGTTACCCTGGTTACCAGGCAGAGACCAATAAGTGTCTTGAGGGGGGGGGCACATGGGTCATATCTGTTGATTTTGAATCTGAGCTGCACATTGAGGATCAATTGCAAACTCACTGAACAGATATGTACCATGTGGCCCCCCTTCAAGTCGCTGACTAACTTAGAGTTATAGATCTGAAAAGCAGGAAGTAGTGTTATGTTCAGTTATGTTAGACATCCAGTCACTCCAGCCTTTATAGATTACATTTTATTAGAAACATTTTTTTATTGTGCACAGCCTATCTATTTACCCAGTTTTTATTTTCACACTGAACTCTTCCTTTTTGCCACTCCTGGTAACTAGTCGCTCCATGCCGCCAGAGGCAAGGTTCTTGCCTCTGCATCATGCCTCCCTTAAAGTATTTTCGGATGTATATTTACTTCTGCATAACTAGCATGGTTTTATATGAAAAGTTTTTTCTTATATCAATTTGTATGGCATGTAATTTGTATTTATAATGTTATGTCTATACCATTTCTATTTAAAAACCTGTGAAATATAAATAAATGAGATCATTCAAGGGTAAGTGTTATGGGAAGAAATGGGGGAATTTATTTGTAACTGAATAGAGTTTGTGTACTTTGGAATAGCAGTACTATGCCCAATAAGACATGAGCATTTGAGCAACACACAAATTTGCCCAACTTGGCTCACTCCAGTGAGGAGTGCGGTGCATTGGAGTGGTGAACAGTAAAGTTTAGCTAGATCTGTGCTGTGCTTAGGCAATATGTGGTCTTCTACAATGCCCCAATGTGTGTATTAGCTGTCACTCGGGGGGGGGGGGGCAGAGAGGGGTGGAGTTGTGCTGTATCAAGGGTGGGTTTATGATATTTTAGGGGCGGGTTTATGATTTTTCAGGGGTGGAGTAATAAAGTTTCGCCAGGAAGGGACTTCTGACCTTGGATTAGGGAAGTGGGGGAAAGGGGCGGATCTGAGGCAGACCAGGGGCGGAACAATAGGGATTACAAATTTACCAACTAATACACTGATGGTAAATTTGTAATACCGGCCCTGGCCTTGGCTGGTATTTTACGGCTAGGCCGGTGAAATACTGGCCAGGTGGCAACCCTAGCTGTCACCCATCTGTTAGCAGCCATGAACACTCCTTTAGACTTTCTCTTGGCTCCTGTGTACCATACTAGAATATCTTTGAAGAACTAAGGGGCCTATTCATTAAAACTCCAATTTTTCAGGTCTAGTTTTTATAGGGGAAAAATGTGAATTTTTAGAAGGAAAAAACTCAAATCTTTGAGATTTATTATGCTCTGAAGTTGCTAAACTTGTCAAAATCGTGTAGAAGTCAATGGCAGTTGGTCCCTTTAAAGGAATTGTTCAGTATAAAAATAAAACCTGGTTAAATAGATAGGCTGTGCAAAATGAAAAATGTTACATTTTTGGTTAACTAACTGTATTAGAAACATTTTTTTTAACTCTTTATTTGTAATTTTTTTTATCAGCAAATTAATAAAATCATAATAATACATAAGAAAAAGGTAAATAAAAAAGGGGTTTACAGAAATAATATGAATAATATAAACAAAACAAAAAAAAAAGTATGGACATTAGTAATCCAGGAGAGCTGATAAATAATGCATAGACTGAATACATTTAAGTCTGTTGATAACATGTAAGATAGGAAGGGAGGAAGCGAAAAACTGTAGCACTATAACCCAACGTGTAGCTGCTAGTATCTGGGATACAAGCTTGCTTAAATGTGAAGCTAATTTAGGGTAGGGTAGATGTTCAATGTTCACCCCTATTATCTTAGAAGCCATAGTGTATACTTCTGTCCTGGCAAGGACAATAGGTCATATAAAGTATGAAGTCCATTAGTTGATCATCCATGGAAGGCTGTATGAATTAGCCCAGGGGGAAAGTCTGGGTTGCCCACTAGTGGCTGCATATAACTACGAAAGGTATGTGGGATAAAAGTTCGCTTCAGAGTTTAGAAAATTACACTAAACTGTTCCTTTAACAACTATAACATGTTTTTTACCTTCAGGATTCTTCATAGACTGTTTTTGAGACATCAATTCGAAAAAGTTGCATGATTTCAATTGATGCACAAATTAGTATTGACTTTTACTTGCACCAAATTATTTGAGAAGTTTTATTGGTAAATTAAGAGGATTTGGGTTTGGGAGTTTGGACAAATTTTTTTTAAATTATAGTGAGAAAAAGTTGAGTTTTAGTTAAAACCCCCGTAATGTTATAAATGAAACAAAATTACATGTGCCCTCTCCACTTCCAAACACACAGATGGATCTACGGTGCTGCTCGCAGACATTCATTGGCTGTATACCAGACTCTGTTTTACAAATTACACATTCCATAATGAATATATAACAATTTAAACTGAAATATTGTACTTACACTGTTGATAAAACCATGGAATTATAAATTAAGGTTTGCCTCTTCCTAGGATTCAAACTAAGTTTCTGTTGTGCCAATTGATTTGTGGTTTCATTTTGTCTTTAACTAAAGGTGACAGGGAGAGATAAAACAAATCAATTCATTCCATTCACATGTGCATACTATAGTTCCGTCCCATTTTAGGGACCATGTATACTCTCATTGTCTACCACTTCCCAACACAGATTGCATGTGCATTAACCACTTTTGTTTCATGTCCTTGCAAACTCTTTACAGTGCTAGGGGTGGTTGGGGTAAAGCCATGTCATAACCTTCACTGTGCTATAGTGTCCTGAATTGCATATTAACATACACTCAACTTTTCCCAGGCTAAGGAAGTCATAGAGAAAGAAGGAGGAGAGCCATGTTGGTGGCACTAGTTAGGCTTGATATAATGTGCATGTATAGTGAAGAAAGTACTATTATTGTAAAATATAAGGATATTATAAGTCACAGAGGACATCCATTATAATATAAAAGCATGAGGTCAAGGCTTTTATACAGGTCATGGAGCTCAGAGGTTACTTCTGGTATCCTCATATTTTCCAACAAGGTATACTTTATTTATTATAATACACAACTTTTAGTGAGTCATGTGACAAAAATTACATTTGTGTATTATGAGCATATATTGAATAATAGGACTGCAAAACAGTACAGGAGCTCTGCCACAAACTACATAAACATACTGTATAAATATGGTGCCTTATTTGACCTTCGTATCGTATTGTATTCCATCTTAAAATGAGTTTAAAGTATTTATACATGCACACTTTCTTCCGTTTCATTTTAGACTCAATAGGCTCAATTACTAGGGACCGAAGTCTATGCATCTTTGGGCCCATATGCTAAACATTTGCACTGTAACCATAGGAAAAAAACATAATGCAAAGATTAAGGGAGCCCATTTCATAATGCCTGCCTTGAACTGTCATTAAACACTGTGATCTTCATTATCTTGTGTCCCATATCATATAACTACAAGCAGAACTCTTGGCACTCCATTGTGGGAGCACAAAGAGTTGTGGCAGGGGCAATTCCCAGGTGGCAGGAGCATTGTGGGCAAAAAATTGTGCCTTAAAGGGGGTTGTTCACCTTTGAGATAACTTTTAGTATGATGTAGAGAGTGATATTCTGAGACAATTTGCAATTTCTTTTCATTTTTTGTTCATTTTCAGCAGCTCTTTAATTGCATCTCAAGCAATCTGGTAACTAGGGTCCAAATTACCTTAGCAACCATGCATTGATTTGAATAAAAGAGAGAGCCTGAATAGAAGGATCAGTAACAAAAATGAACAATAACAATACATTTGTAGCCTTACAGAGCAATACATTTTTAGAAAGGAGTCAATGATGCCCATTTGAAAGCTGCAAAGAGTCAGAAGAAAAAGGCAAATAACTGTAAAACTATAAAAAAGATAATGAAAACCAATTGAAAAGTTGCTTAGAATTCTATAACATAATAAAAGTTACCTTAAAGGTGAACCACCCCTTTAACCTGTTCAAACCTTACCCCCACCTAATAAATTAGCTCCAATAAATCTGTTTGCTAGATCTGCCATTGTGATTGGTTGGTTTCATTAAATCTATAGAAGACCTCACTTGTCTCTGGAATCCTCGATGAATTTGTATGATGTGTTTGACTTTTGTTTCTGTCCTATACTTGCATCACAATATGGCTCACACACGACACTCAATACCTTTCAGGAGTTGCCAGTGATCAAGTTCTACAAATTCCAAGATAATCCAACCCTAGTGTCACAAGACAGAGCATGAAAAACTTTCTAAGAATATATTTTCTTAAACTTTTATGCTAGCTATATTCATGCATATTCTCCCTTACAGTCTATAAAGCCTTGTTGACAGGAAAACTGTTCTAAAGGAAATACCTTGACAAATCAAATATTGCACACATCAGTAGGCAGTACATATAATGGATCCCTGTTTGGAGAACTTCTTAAAGTATTCCCATATATATGGGCTGTAGTATACCGTGTAAAAAAATCATTGTGTTTGCTTCATCACTACTAAAGTTTATTTAAGTAAGCCGTTGTGTAGTTATGGATCATGTAGGGCCATAGAGCATATGTTTTCACAGCAGATAACAGATACATTTGTAAAATGCAATGTTATAGTTATTAAACAAGAACATACAAAGTGGTTTATGATTTGCTACATAGCTATAGAATGAAAACCTCTCTGTACATATTGGGATATTTGTTAACAAAAATAGCTTTATTACTAGGTTCTGAATCAACATACAGGTATGGGACCTGTTATCCAGAATGCTCAGGACCTGGGGTTTTCTAGATAATGGATCATTCTGTAATTTGAAAAAAAATCATGTAAACATTAAACAAACCCAATAGGCTGATTTTGATTCCAATAAGGATTAATTATATCTTAGTTGGGATCAAGTACAAGGTACTGTTTTATTATTACAGAGAAAAAGCAAATCATTTTTAGAAAAATTGGATTATTTGGATAAAACGGGGGCTGTAGGAGAAGGCCTTTCTGTAATTTAGAGCTTTCTGAATAATGGATGCCATACCTGTAATTCATATGTTAAAAACATATTTTCAGTTTATGATATTACTGGTTGTTTTACATTCCATAGCATAATTCTCTAAATTTCTCAGTTCCATATAATAGATCGTATACCTGTATGTGGATTAGGAAGTGATAAATGTAACATTTAAAAGTGACAATTTTTAAATACTGAATATATTAAAACTTATAAGTGACATTTTCGATAAAACTAATTGATCTTATTCTGATGTAAAATGTATTCCCTAAACCCCTAATTAAAGGTCACAAGAAAGAAACCTTAGAATATTGTAGTAAATGGGAAGCTTTTTGGATACATTATAATTTCTTCTTAATCCATATTCAAGATACACTTGTTTGATGCTTTGCCGGCCTTCTCTGGTTAGTAACTGGTACATGTTATAGAGCAGGGATCCCCAACCTTTTGAACCTGTGAGCAGGGCCGCCATTAGAAATCACAGGGCCCTGTACAACAACATTTTCGGGGGAACCCGCCCATACTAGCACCCAAGCTTCCCCCCAGATCCCACCCACTCCACCCAAGCCCCACTCCATCCCGTCCAAAGACCACACAGACATCAGCGCTAAAAAAGTAACCCCTCCATACACAAGTTATAAAAAGCTATTGATGGTCAGGGCCCCCTTATAAGTTAAAAAAAACAAAACATTGGTGCCACGGCCCCCTTACAAGTTAAAAAAAATTTGGGCCCCAAAAAATATTTTTTGAAAAAACATTGATGCCAGGGCCCCCCTTACAAGTTAAAAAAAATTGGGGCCCCAAAATTTTTTTTAAAAAAAAACATTGGTGCCACGGCCCCCTTACAAGTTAAAAAAAATTGGGGCCCCAAAAAATATTTTTTAAAAAAACATTGGTGCCAGGGCCTCCCTTACAAGTTAAAAAAAATTGGGGCCCCAATTTTTTTTTTAAAAAAAAAACATTGGTGGCAGGGGCCTATAGAATATTAAAATTATACATTGGTGGCCAGGGGATTAAAAAAAACAACCCACATTGGTGTTCAGTAGAATTGAACTTGTGGCTTCAGGACTTCAACTTCGCCTCCTTTCGTGACTTTGGGTCTCTTTGCAGCTTCAGGACTTCAATTTCGCCTGTTTTCGTGACTTCGGGTCTTTTCGTCGCTTCTGGACTTCAGTTTTGTTTTTTTTTCGCGACTTTGGGTCTTTTCGCCGCTTCTGGACTTCAGCTTCGGCTATTTTCGTGACTTCGGGTGTTTTTGCCACTTCGGAAGTTCGGCTTCAGCTGTTTTCCTTCTTTGGGTCCTTCGGCTGTTGGGGATGGCCGCAGGCTTCAGCGCTCTCAAGGGGGGCCCAGCTCTTTTCAAAACTGCAGCACTGCCGGGCCCCCCTTCATGCCCGGGCCCGGGACACTTGTCCCCCCTGTCCCCCCCCCCCCTGATGGCGTCCCTGCCTGTGACCAACATTCAGAAGTAAAAGGAGTTTAGGGAGCAACACTAGCATGAAAAATGTTCTTGGGGTGCCAAATAAGTGCTGAGATTGACCATTTAGTAGCCCCTTTGTGGATTTTAAACCTACACTGAGGCTCTGTTTGGTAGTACACCTGGTTTTTATGCAGCCAAAACTTGCTACCAAGCCTGGAATTCAAAAAGAAGCACCGGCTTTGGGTCCATCCATATACTATAGGATGGCAATATTGCAATGGATAAATGCAGCATGGCATCATTGTAAACTATGTTGGCTGAAGACCTCATACACATGTGAGTAGGCCAACCCAGTTTTATACTTTAGAATATGAACTCATCATCATAATCTACCAGGAAACAACCATTCAAACATGTGACTTGTAAGTCACACACAGGGAACAGTGGCTATTAAACTGGAAGATCAACTTGCTGCATAAGTAGTTAGTTGAAATCAGCTTACAAAGCAGTATAGCATGTTGCTGACTCCACAGTGTATCAGAGATTACAATGTTGAAAAGGTTCTGTGAGAATTCAAAATGTGTTGATATACCCATGTTGGTTAAAGACCCCATATATCTTGAAATATGGGCTTGGCTCATCAATCTAAGCTGAAAGCATAGCTACAAAGTTCAGTGAATGCCTGCGATCAGCAACAGGGATTAATAACTGTAAGATAGCTAAAGCAAGAATCAAGTCTTCCAGTGACATGCAAATCACTCCTTTATGCCACTTTGGCCAACTATGCATCAGGAACTGCTGGTTCAATAGTGCAGATACAGCCTAATAGCTCAGAGCCATACATTCAAACTTGCAGACAGCCTGTTTCGATCTTGTTAGAACTCATCAGTGCAATATCAATATATTGAAGCATTGGACCATGGCTTCTGAGTGATTCTGGATGCATAGTTGACCAAAGGGACATAAAGGAGGGATTTTCATGTCTCTGCCCACAATGTCTTCACTTTTTGAGTTTTGAGTTGCCAAATCCAAAAGGCCTCACGTCTTAACATGTGGACTTGTGTATGTAGGCCAGACATCCAGGACTGTCAACGTACGGCTAAATGATCATAAAAGTGTAATAAGAAATTATAAGCCCGAGACGAGTGTATTTAATACTGGTACCGACAGAAATAAAGAAAAAGTCAATTTTAAAAAGAAACTTTATTGGCGAAACACTTCTTTGAAACAAAACATAATATATCGCAACTGAGATGGCAGATATTGGAAGTGGTACAGAAGGATGTGGGTAAAGATGTAATGAAGTCTCTGTTAAGACGTGTGGCCTTTTGGATTTGGCAACTCAAAACGCTTTCTCCCAAGGGCCTCAATGAGAATTTTAGTTTAATGTGTTTTTTATAATGGCATGCTTTTAAATACATTGTGATACTTATTCTTTTCCCATTTCTCCCATTTTTTACAGATTACAGAAAATTACCCAGAGGATTACTTTGCAAATGGGTGGTATTAAAAATTCACCGGTAGTGAGTAATGTTATTATGCACTTTAATACATTTTAATATTTGTATGGATAATTTATTGCACTATTTATTATGGAATCTCGTGAATGTAAACTTTAAAATATGAAGGACTCCTTGGTTTTAATGAATTTATATGCAAAGGACTTATTGTAATAGTTTTGAAATTAAGGAATGGATATACCTAAGGGGTTAAAAAATTTGAGATATGTGGTATAGCACTGAATTGTGGGAAAAAGGGTGGGCATTCTGCCTCCAGTAAGTCGTTGTAGGAAATGGATGAACTTACATCTAACAGTAGCTTACTCACAAGAACACAGCCATAGATGAGCTTTAATTACTTGACCTTTATTGAAGAAATTGTAGTCCAAAAACTGTATCCTCACTATGATCACATGACCCACTTGAAATCAGTGGTAGTGAGGTATTGGCTAGCAAGTTAAAACTACATGACTCTGAATAAAATAAAATAAACTAAGCTAAACAGAATATATGTAACTGGACTATCAAAAGTATGTATATAAGAGCCGGAGGAGGGCCTTGCCAGCCGGGAGCCCTAGGCAGCCCAGTCAGTCAGCTCACCCCCCGTCCTCATCTTTTGAGCATGTGCGGTGCCAAAGGCATTTGTGTGTGTGCGCAGTGGCATTCTTGCGCGCATGCGCATCAGCAGCGTTGTTGTGTGCATGCGCGTCAGCAGCGTTCTTGTGCGAATGCATGCAGCAGCGTTCACTGGCGCAAGTCCAGTTAGCACCATGGATGTTGTGTAGGCTCTGAAGCACCAAGGCCGCACTCTCTACTGCTTTGGCGGCTGAATCTCTCCCTCCCCCCGGCTACTGATCCACTCGCACCCAAAGGCTCTTTTCAAAACCACCCACACAGCACTATTTACCGGCGCAAATTCAGTGCCAAGTCCGGTCTAGGGGTTGGTAGAAGGGGTAACTGCCCAGCGCCCCCAAGTCATTGCGCCCTATGCAGCTGCCTCTTCTGCCTACCCCTAGTTTCGGCCTTGATAAGAGCTATATAAGCCCAATGGGCGGCACAGTGGAGCTTTGCACTTATAGGTGTGTGTAGCACTTGGGAACTTTATCCTGATGAAGGGAGGTTGAACCCCCCGGAACATTGATCTTTGTAGTGATACATTAATAAAAAAGAGGGGCCACGTTCCCGACTGCAGATACATAGAGTGTGTGTGGATCCGTGATTTTGCATGACTCTGTCAAGTCTAATGAACAAATTCCAATTTTAAAGTTATGTGAATACTATATATGCATGTATATCTATATATGCTTCTGTGATTGTATCTATCTACCTTTCTAAACAATTGGTGCGGAGGTGTAGACACATCCTTTATTGTGAACAAATGGAATCTGCACCGGAGAAATTTGTTATTTCCAAGTATTTCATGAAAAGTGAATGCTTTGTAGACACTTTCATGAAAGGTGTTTTTGTGGCAGCAGCAAACGTTAATGATCCGAAAATGCTGGGCATCTCTAGGAGTTACCATGGTTATCGACACATGTCTCAAGGACAATAGACATTTTTTTCACAGGGATAGTTGCTACCCAGGAGAACTTGCTACACTGATGTTGCTAGATTTCATGACGTTATTGCCAGGAAGGTTTGAGTAGCATTAGAGGGGAAGAGAAAAAAAGTAGCAATTTCCTGCTGTAGCTGTCACAAAGGAAAAATCTTAATTAAGGCTGCATTCCAGTGAACAAAGGAAAACATAATTGGGACTATTTCAGATAACTTAGAAACAGGCAGTATTTACAATTTTGCACTAAATAGTGATGTTCATGAATAGTATAATTGTTGACAAAATATCAATGGAAAGATATATATATATATATATATTTAGCAGAGCCTACACCAGGGAAAAAGGGTTGCAGAGGAATATTGCACTGAGTTCCGCCGGTGGGCTGTAGAAACTGGTTGGAACTACATGGCTCTTTGTAGCCAATTCCAGTTAGGGCTTTCCGAAGCTGTAAAAGACAGCCTAGTAAACTACCCTCTATCAACTAATCTGGAAGATCTAATGTCTCTAGCCATCCAAGTTGATAGAAGACAGAGGGAGAGAAGGGCTGAAAAGGGTACTTCCTTTCCTACTGGGTTAAGCCATCTAATTGGGTATCACTCATCTTACTCCTGAGGAAAAGGCCTGCAGGCGGTCTCAGGGTCTGTGTATTTACTGTGGGGAAAATGGTAATTTTCTCAACCATTGTCCAAAGAGGCTGGGAAACTTCTAAACCTAAATGGAGAAGGGGTGCTCCATTTGGGTTGAGAAGTTTCCAGGTACACAACCCCCATGTAGACTTGGAAACTGGGAAAATTCTTCAATGGGGTCTAAGATGTAAAGGCTCTTGTCTAAATGTTCCTCAAATGGTGGCAGCCACATCCCTAGAGGGTTTACCCGTGGCTTATGCAGAATTCTCTGATGTGTTTTATAAGAAAGCTGCTGAAACATTACCCCCACATAGGCGTTATGACTGCCCAATTGACCTCATTCCTTGGTCTACTCCCCCCAGAGGGAAAACGTATCCTCTTTCTTTGCCTGAAGCCCAGGCAATGAAAGATTATATACAAGAAAATCTAAAAAGAGGTTTCATTAGGCCCTCGACTTCCCCTGCAGGTGCTGGGTTTTTTTTGGTGGGCAAGAAGGATGGAGGTCTTCGCCCATGTATTGACTATAGAGGCCTTAATAAAATTTTTATCAAGAACCGCTATCCTCTTCCGCTGATTTCTGAGTTATTTGATCAGGTTAGGAATGCTACCATCTATACTAAACTTGATCTTAGGGGTGCATATAACCTCATTTGTATCAGGGAAGGGGATGAGTGGAAAACGGCCTTTAATACCAGAGACGGCCACTATGAATATTTGGTCATGCCATTTGGCCTATATAATGCTCCCGCAATGTTTCAAGAATTTGTCAGTGACATTTTCCGGGACTTACTTGGGTTGTACGTAGTGGTATATCTTGACGATATTATAATTTTTTCTTCTAACCTAGGTGACCATCAGCAACATGTTCGGGAGGTGTTGCTCAGGTTAAGAAAGGATAATCTGTCCGCAAAACTAGAAAAATGTCCAATTTTTTGGATTTAACATTTCTGGTAAGGGATTAGAGATGGATCATGTGAAGGTTAAGTCCATATTGGACTGGGCTCAGCCTCTTTCTTTATGTGCAACTCAGAGGTTTTTAGGTTTTGCAAATTATTATTGTCAATTTATTAAAAACTTTTCTTTGGTGGTGTCTCCAATCATGGATCTAACCAAGAAGGGTGCTGATCCAAGTATGTGGCCTCCCGTGGCTATTCAAGCTTTTGAATTCCTGAAAAGGGACTTTGTATCTGCCCCCATTCTTCATCACCCTGATAAAACATTACCTTTTATTGTAGAGGTTGATGCCTCAGAGGCTGGGGCAGGGACAGTCTTTCTCAAAGGCATCCAATAACCAACAAAGTGCACCCATGTGCATTTTTCTCTAAAAAATTCTCGTCTGCCGAAGCCAACTATGACAATGGTAACACAGAATTGTTGGCTATTAAATGGGCCTTTGAGGAATGGTGACACCTGTTGGAGGGGGCTAAACATACCATATCAGTCTATACTGACCACAAAAATCTGTTCGAGTAAATCGAGTCTGCTAAGCGCTTGAATACTAGGCAGGCTAGATGGGCTCTATTTTTTACTCGGTTTAATTATTCTCTTACTTACAGGCCTGGTTCCAAAAATACTAAGGCTGATGCACTCTCTAGGAGTTTTGAGTCAAACGTGTCTGAACCTGTAGAGAGTGTTCCTATCATACCCAGTGAGTTGATTGTGGCAGTTTTGGGGGCAGATCTCGCCACATTTTTATCTCAGGCACAGACTCATGCCCCTGTAGATATGCCTCCTGGGAAGTTAATTGTATCTGAGGATTTGAGGGAACAGGTTCTTAGTGAAGCTCACAATTCTAAAATGGCGGGACATCCTGGTATCTCTAAAACTTCTGTTATTGTCTTGTAATGTGTGGTGGCCTTCACTTAAACAGGATGTAAAGAATTTTGTTAATTCCTGTCCTGTCTGTCAAAATCTTCTAGAAACCTGTCACAGGGATTACTAAGGCCATTACCTATTCCTGACAGACCCTGGTCCCATCTGTCTAAGAATTTCATAGTTGACCTCCCTCCATCTCAAGGGAAGGCAGTAATTTGGGTAGTGGTGGATAGATTAAGCAAGATGAGTCATTTTATTCTCCTCCCACACCTCCCATCTGCTAAGACTTTGGCTGAGTTATTTATTTCTAATATTTTCAAATGACATGGTTTTCCAGTCAATATTATCTCCGATAGAGCGGTACAATTTGTTTCTAAATTCTGGTGAGCATTCTGCTCTTTGGTTGGGATTGATTTGTCATTTTCTGCCACATATCACCCTCAAACCAATGGTCAGACTGAGAGGGTTAATCAGTCCCTTGAGCAATTCTTAAGATGATATGTTTCTGACAACCAATCCTCATGGGCTGAGCTATTACCTTGGGCAGACTTTGCTTATAATAATAATTATAACAGTTTGCCAAAATCTGGTCTGGGGTACATGATTCTCTTTCTGCAGCTACGGTTGCTCAAAAGAAAGCTGCTGATAGGTTTCATAGGGAGGCACCCAAGTATCAGGTAGGAGACCCGGTATGGTTATCCACAAAAATATCCCTCACTCAAGTTGGGACCCAGGTTTGTTGGTCCATACCCCCATTATTGAAATAATCAATCCTTCTTCTGGTACCTGATACTTTTAAGATCTCTAATTTATTTCATGTGTCTCTCTTAAAACCAGCTTCACAGGTCCGTCAACAATCATTTCCTCCCCCAGCATTGGTAGAAGGTCACAAATTTCAAAAATGGATTTCCATGGCTTGTTTTTCGTGAAATAATAAAAGCTTCTTTATTTATTGTTATATTAATTGCATGTCAGCTTTGGCACTCATCTCTCTATAAAGACAGCTTTACCAATTGATGATGTTTCATCCCGTAAACATCCAATGGACCGGAGAATGGAAACTGATTTGAGAAGACTTTTGCTAGCTACTGGGGCATTATACAGACCATTGGTTGCCCAGATTTCACTGGCAAAATCCATGACTATATGGTTGGAGAATTTGGAGCTTGCAATTGATTCAAGTGCTTCTCGTGAATCCATGAGATTACTTTTGGATCTGAAAATAGCTGCAGGGTTTTCCTTGGAAGCAACAATAGATTCTACGAAGCTTGTGGCTTGCACCACTGCACTCTCAATATCCATTAGGAGGGCTCTGTGGCTCACTCTGCAAGCTTCCTTATGAAGGTGGACATCTGTCTTTAGATGAGATAATCTCCAAATTATCTGGAGGAAAATCAACTTTTCTTTCACAGAATAAACGGTTCAAAGAAACTTTGAGAAGGTCGCAGTCAGAGAGAGTATTTAACAGATGCAAAGAAGAAAGCAGATCTTATAGAGGGGGAATAGTTTTCGTTCAAGCCCAAAGTTAACAGTCTGGACAATCTAGCCTTTTTCAGACCCATAGATTCAGGGGCACAAGATCCCCCAAAACTTAGAATAAAACAGCATGAGATGGTGCCTGCTCAAGTTCTTAGGGTAGAGGCCAGACTCCTCCAGTTCGGAGAGGCCTGGGCAGGAATTTCTCAAGACGCCTGGGTTTAAGACGTAATTCTCAGGGGCTACAGAACAGAATTTTCTTCAAAACCTTTTCAGAATCAGTTCTGCAGTGGTTCCGGTCCCAACAGATGCAAGGACAAAGGGGTTTTCCTGGCCACTCCATATCAGCATTACAATCGGGAGGCCCCTCCCATCCCCGCCCATAGACCAGACCATCCCTCCCTCTTAAAGTTATAAAGGTATCCCAAGAACATCCCCACCTTGTCTTTTTTCTTTCTGTCCTACGTTCAGGACTGTCTCAGGGTCGTACTTAGCTTGGCTTACCTTCCCTGGATTGGCGTGTAGCCCCTCTAGGTGAATCACGCAAGAGTGCCTCACTTTCCTCCCTCTCTTACAAAGTTAGGGATAGGCAAGTGTCCATGCAAATTACACCCCCAGGTTTTCTCACTGCCATGGTTGTCTCGCACTGCTCTTCAAGAGGCGTGACATGGAGGTTAGGGATGTAGCGAACGTCGGAAAAAAAGTTCGCGAACATATTCGCGAACTTGCGCAAAAATGCGAGCGGTTCGCGAACGGTTCGCGAACCCCATAGACTTCAATGGGAAGGCGAACTTTAACATCTAGAAAAGACATTTCTGGCCAGAAAAATGATTTTAAAGTTGTTTAAAGGGTGCAACGACCTGGACAGTGGCATGCCAGAGGGGGATCAAGGGCAAAAATGTATCTGAAAAATCTGCCTGTGTGTGCTTGGAAGAGATAGTGTAGGGGGAGAGCTGTTAGTGATTTCAGGGACAGATGATAGTAAGTTTGCTGGCTAGTAATCTGCTTGATACTGCTCTGTATTGGAGGGACAGAAGTCTGCAGGGATTTGAGGGACATTTTAGCTTAGGTAGCTTTGCTGGCTAGTAATCTACTGTTCTCTTTAAACAACTGCCATACGTTGACCTTGTAGGCATTGTTTGCCCAGTTTTTTTGGACGCAGCCACTGAAGCACAGTTGCCAGAAAAAATATGCCATATAAATGCTGAAAATAGTCATTTTTCGCCATACGTTGACCTTGTAGACATTGTTTGCCCAGTTTTTTTGGTTGCAGCCACTGAAGCACAGTTGCCAGAAAAAATATGCCACATAAATGCTGAAAATAGTCATTTTTTGCCATATACGTTGAGTCAACGTATGGCAAAAAATGACTATTTTCAGCATTTATATGGCATATTTTTTCTGGCCTCTGTGCTTCAGTGGCTGTGGCCAAAAAAACTGGGCAAACAATGCCTACAAGGTCAACTTATACACTACTACAGCGGTAGTAAAATAAAAAAAAGTAAAATAAAAAAAAATGAATATTAAAAAAAAAAAATTAAAGTTGGTGCTGCTGAACTACTAGGAGCAGCAGATTAGCACACCAGTCCCACTCCCCAACACTGCTAGACTAATAGCACTGGGCTCTTATAGTAGTAGTAGTAGTAGTAGTAGTAAAACAACAAAAAAATAAATAAAAGCAGTCCTTACAAGGACTACTGTTATTGCAGCAGTCAGCAGATGAGATCAGAAGCAGGACAGCTGCCCACTGCAGCTACATACAGAGCACTGCAGTAGAAGGTAGATTACTAGCCAGCAAAGCTACCTAAGCTTAAATGTCCCTCAAACCCCTGCAGACTTCTGTCCCTCCAATAACAGAGCAGTATCAAAACGATTACTAGCCAGCAAACTTTCAACTGTCCCTGAAATCACTAACAGGCAGCAGCTCTCTCCCTACACTATCTCTTCAGCACACACAGGCAGAGTGAAAAAACGCTGCAGGGCTTCGGTTTTTATAGGGAAGGGGAGTGGTCCAGGGGAGAGCTTCCTGATTGGCTGCCATGTACCTGCTGGTCTGGGGTGAGAGGGCAAAAAAAAGCGCCAACAATGGCGAACCCAAAATGGCGAACGTCGCGCGACGTTCGCGAACTTCCGGCGAGCGCGAACACCCGATGTTCGCGCGAACAAGTTCGCCGGCGAACAGTTCGCGACATCTCTAATGGAGGTGGCCATTCTAAGTTGCCTGTGTTGCAAGGAATCCTTTCCCTTCCTTTCCGCTCCTTCTCCTTGCTCCCTTATCCAAAATGGCGCCTGAACTACCTCAGCATGCCTCGCACATGCGTGCTTGGTTTCTGGGGCTTCTCTGCGAGTCCCAAGTCTTGCGAGACCGGCGGCCATCTTGGATAGGGGGCAGGTGCGGAACCGCATGTCAGTTCCAGACCGCGATCTTTTAAATTTGCGTGGGGGGTTGCGCTGGCCTCTCCTCCTCCCTGTTTGCTCGTGCTCCCCTGGGAGCCCTGTCTGCCGGTTCGGGTCTGATCTTTCTCCTTCTCCGTGGGTAAGCATTGTATCTGCTCTGCACGTGCCTCTAACTGTCTCCCTTCTGTGCATAGCTTAATATTCACTCTTTGCTCTTGGCTCAGGTTCTCTTGTCCTGGGTATGGATTCCTCAGCCTCGGTCGCCTCTGCCCTCCAAGCTAGGTAGGTCCCTCCTTTCTCTCTCTCTCTCTCTCTCTCTTTTTCTTCAATATATCTCTTCATTTCTCACTTCTCTTCCATCCTAGCTTGCCTGAAGATGGATCATCTAGGAAACTGGGTATTGAGAAGACTCAACCAGCCCCTACAGAATGCATAGGTTGTTATAGAGCTCCTATGCATGGCAAAAAGTTTTGCAGTCAGTGTTGGAGAGATTTCTGCAAGTCTGCCTCTGGTCCATCGGGTCCTGTACCTACTCACCCTGCGAGGGATCGACCCCTGACCTCACAGTCTGGCCTTGCCTCAGATATAACGGATGACTCCTCAGAGGATGATTGTCCTTCTCCAAAAGCGCTCTCTGAAGCCTTATTAGATTCAGATGAAGATGACTCTTCTTCTATAGACTCTTTTGACATATCCCTAGTCTCCCCTCTGATCAAAGCAATCAGACAGACCCTAGGGGTAGAGGAGGAAGAGGACAAACCCCTGAAAGTCCTGCCAACTCCATCAAGGAGTCGTCAAGTTTTTCCCCTTTTCCAAGAGGTCTCAGACCTCATTAAGGCGGAATGGCAAAAGGCGGCAAAGAAAGTGTCCTTCCTCTCACAAGGCACAAGATTTTCCAAACTATATCCCTTCAAGGATTCAGATGTCAAGGATTGGAATGTACCACCTTCTGTTGACCCTGCAGTCATTCATCTAGCTAAAAAGACCACCCTACCAATTGATGATAGTTCGGCTTTAAAGGATCCCATGGATAGACGTCTCAACTCAGACTTAAGAAAGAATTTTGTAGTGTCAGGGGCAGCCTGTAAGCCAGCGGTTGCCTTAATATCTGTGGCAAAGGCTATGTCCTTTTGGATAGACAACATTGACCGAGCACTAGCTGAAGGAGTTGATAAGAAGGAGATCTCCTCTAGCCTAGTGGAACTTAAATTGGCCACTGGTTTCATCTCAGAAGGAGCTGTGGACTTAACCAGGTTGGTAGCTCGCTCTATGGCCATCTCAGTGGGGGCACGCCGAGCTCTGTGGCTCAGGTCTTGGTCAGCAGACATGTCATCCAAGATGAGTCTCTGTACTCTTCCCTTTGAGGGTCAACGTCTTTTTGGCACCAAACTAGATGATGTCATTTCAAAAGCTTCGGGGGGTAAAAGTTTGTTTTTACCTCAGGGAAAAAATAAACAGAAAGCCATGCCTTTCAAATCCTCTTTTTTTTCGGGAATCAGGAAGAGCTAGGCCCTCTCAACAGTCTTCCAGACCACAGGGAGAAGCTCCAAAGCCTTTGCCATGGAGGAAGGGAAACACATCATTTAAGGGGAAAAGTCCAAGACCTCCCAGTTCATCAAGAAATCCTCCTGACTATCCGTCCATGATGAGGAAGGTGGGGGCCAGGTTGGCAAGCTTCCATGGACAGTGGCTCTCCACAATCTCAGACCAGTGGGTACTGGACATCTTAAGAAGGGGATACTTCCTAGAGTTCACTTCAATTCCTCCGGAAGACCATTTCGTAGTCTCCTCTTACCCCAGAGGGCCAAAAAGAGAGGCATTGGACCATCATCTAAGGTGGTTAATGGAGGAAAAAGTGGTCATCCCAGTCCCATTGGAGGAAAGGAAGAAAGGTTTCTACTCAGTCCTGTTTTTAGTAAAGAAGGCTTCGGGAGAGTGGAGACCCATTCTGGATCTGAAACTTATCAACAAGCATCTGAGAGTTCAGAAATTCAAAATGGAGTCCATCTTCTCGATCATTGCCACAGTGCATCCGGGGGATTGGCTTCTCTCCATAGATTTACAGGATGCCTATCTGCATATCCCAGTGGCCGAGTCTCACCAACGATTCCTTCGCTTCGCAATAGCAGGGAAACATTTTCAGTTTCGATGTCTGCCCTTCGGGCTGTCCACAGCCCCACGAGTCTTTTCAAAGGTTTTAGTCACCCTGGTTGCAGCTCTCCATCTAGAGGGCATTCCCATTTGGCACTATCTCGTTGATATCCTGGTATCAGCAAAACAGAAAAGCACCTTAATCCATCACCGAGACCGGGTTATCAGTTTTCTGGAAAACCACGGGTGGTTAATAAATACGGAGAAGAGTCAACTGACTACGTCCCAATCCCTAGTTTACTTGGGATCATGGTTCAACACTCAGGAAGGGTTGGTGTCCCTTCCCCCCCATAGGGTCAGTACCCTTATCAATCTGTCTTCGAGCTTCCAGATCAAGAACCAGGTCTCGGCAAAAGAATTGATGTCATTGATAGGCTCCATGGCCTCCACCATTCCGGTCACAAAATGGTCAAGATGGCATATGAGACCAGCTCAGTTCCTCTTCTTGGATCATTGGGACAGGTGGGAAAAGGACTAGAACCAGTTAATCCCTCTTTCCCAGGTTTTCAAAGACTCAATCCAGTGGTGGATGTCCGAGAGAAATCTGACACAGGGTTTTCCTCTATATCAGCCTCAATGTAGAACCTTAGGCACGGATGCCTCGTCTCTAGGCTGGGGAGCACACCTGGGCTCGCAGTGGGTTCAGGGAACGTGGCCCTCTCGGCAAGTCAATGTTCCTTCGAACATTATAGAAATAAGAGCAGCAAAACTAGCCTTGTTTCATTTTTCCAAAATTCTTCAGGGATCAGCAGTCAAGCTTTTGATAGACAACACAACAGTTGTAAGCTACATCAAAAAGCAGGGGGGAACCAGGAGCAGATCCTTACTTCTAGAAGTCCAAATGGATTGGGCAGAGAAGAATCTCTGCTTGCTAACAGCAGATTACCTGCCAGGCATAAACAATCAGAAAGCAGCTTTTCTAAGTCGCAACACCGTCTCGAACCACGAGTGGTCCTTGAATCAAGAAGTCTTCCAGATGCTGGGAGAAAGATGGAGGTTTCCGGAAGTCGACCTATTTGCAACAAGTTCCAACACAAAGCTTCCAGTATTCTTCTCCAGGAAGTTTTCCCCTACAGCGAAATGGCTGGATGCTCTTCTTCACCCTTGGTCATTCACTCTAGCTTATGCCTTCCCTCCATTCCCTCTCATCCTCAAGGTCCTTTTGAAGACCATTCACGACAAGAGCGAGTTAATTCTGGTTGCTCCGCATTGGCCATGCAGGCCTTGGTACCCGCTGCTCCTCAGTCTATCAGTAGGCCCTCCTTGGCCTCTTCCGAGGAGAAAGGATTTGTTGAACCAATGTCCTCTTCTACACCCAAATCCAGCAGCTCTGTCCCTTCATGCTTGGAGGTTGAGCGCTCGAGACTGGCAAGGTTAGGACTACCTGAGAAAGTAGTGGAAACCCTGCTCAAGGCAAGGAAACCCTCTACCTCATCTACTTACTACAGAGTATGGGAATCCTTTCTGGCTTGGTGCTCCAGGAGTCAAGACACCTTGGAAGAACCTTCTCTTTCTCAAATTCTGGGGTTTCTCCAGTCCGGCCTAGACAAAGGCCTGCAGTATAGAACCCTTAGGGTCCATTCTTCTGCTCTCTCAGCCCTATCGGGAAAGGCTTGGTCCAAAGAGCCTTTGGTTAAAAGATTCTTCAAGGCAGCTCTAAAAGTTCATCCTCCTGCGAATAAAGTACTTCCAGCTTGGAGCCTTCCAATTGTTTTAAAATCATTATCCATATCTCCTTTCGAACCCCTGGAATCCATCTCTACCTGGTGTCTCACTATTAAAACTCTATTCCTGCTAGCCATAACCTCGGCATGCAGGGTAGGGGAATTGCAGGCTCTTTCTTGCTCCCCGGAACACATTTCCTTCCTTCATGACAGAGTGATTCTGAGGCCGGAAAAATCTTTTCTACCAAAGGTTGTCTCAACATTTCATTTAAAGAAAGAAGTGGTCCTTCCCATTTTTTCTGAGGATATGCAGAACTCTGAGAATCTTCCAATGATTGACCCAGTACGTTGCCTAAAACGCTTCCTGGAAGTTTCAAATGCCTTCAGAAAATCCAGTAGATTGTTTGTCATCCCAGCCGGCAGCAGAAAAGGTCATGCAGCCGCAGTGTCCACCATCAGCAGATGGATGTCCATATGTATCTCCAAAGCCTATCAAGCCCAAGGCAAGCTAGCACTTGAGGGTTTAAGGGCACATTCCACGAAGGCTGTTTCTACCTCATGGGCAGCTTTGGCAGAGGTGCCTACAACGCATATATGTGAGGTTGCTTCATGGTCCTCAGCCCGAACCTTTGTGAAACACTATCATCTGGATCTGCCTTGTTCCAGCAATCATGTATTTGCAGCAGGAGCTCATCTTGCATTCTCCTCATTAAATTAATTTCAGCAGTTTGGTTTACTGTGTTTTTTTTTCACCCATTGGGATAGCATGGCTTGGTATATCCAATTGTAATGCTGATATGGAGTGGCCAGGAAAAGGGAGAATTCCTTTCATACTTACCGTAATTCTCCTTTCCTGGCCACTCTCCATATCAGCATTCCCCACCCCTTCAGAACTAGAACTTGGTATTAGACAAGGTGGGGATTTTCTTGGGATACCTTTATAACTTTAAGAGGGAGGGACGGTCTGGTCTATGTTCGGGGATGGGAGGGGCCAATGCTGATACGGAGAATGGCCAGGAAAGGAGAATTACGGTAAGTATGAAAGGAATTCTCCCTTTTATTCTCTGCTTTTTCTTGCAATGAAAAGTACAGGAGCTCTGCGCCCTATTCTAGACCTGAAAAGATTAAACAAACACATAAGAGTCCAATCCTTCAAGATAGAGTCTTTAAATACAATCAGGCTAACAATCAACTGTGGAGATTAGCTAATTTCCATAGACGTGAAGATCATGTATTTGCATGTACCAGTGGCCCCAGAACACCAGTGTTTCCTAAGATTTGCCAGGAAAACTCAACATCTTCAGTTCACCTGTCTGCCATTCGGCCCATCAACTTCTCAAAGGACCTTCTCCAAGGTCTTAGTGGTGGCCATAGCTTCCCTCAGACAAACAGGTCTAGAAATGTTTCACTACTTGGACGATCTTCTTCTGCTGGCCAGGTCCAGGGAGCAAGGTGCAAAGAACTGAGATTTGACGTTATCCAAGCTCAAGAAATTGGGTTGGTAAATAAACTGTCTCAGTATTGATTTTTCTTGGTATCTCATGGATACAAAGAACAACATAGTGAAGTTGAATCCAGAGAGAGTTGCAAAGTTGCAGGTGGAGATTTACAAATTTTGCTCACAGACTTAGATCACAGCAAGGCAAATAATGACGATTTTAGGTCTAATGTCTAATTCCTGCATTGGTCTAGTAAGATGGGCCAGATGGAGAATGAGGCCATTACAGTATAATTTTCTAAAGCTGTGGGACAAAGATCAAAAGAATTGGTCTCAACTTATTCCCCTGCCTCAACGAATCAAGAAAAGCCTTTGGTAGTGGGGAGAAAGAGAAAATTTGGAAGATGGTTTTACATTACTAGAACCTTTCTGGGTTGAAGTTAATACAGACGCTTCAGCAGAAGGTCCGGGGGGCCCATTGCCTTGGTCACTCAGCCCAAGGTTTGTGGCATACAAATGCAGGGCACATTCCTTCAAATGTATTGGAATTAATGGCTATAAATCAAACTTTAAGAACCTTCTCAAATCTAATAATTTTTTCCTCTGTAAAAATAAGATCAGACAACATAGCAGCAGTTGCTTACATAAGGAAGCAAGGTGGAATAAGAAGTCTAAGTCTTCTTTAAGAAATAGAACCCCTAACAGTCCTTGAGTCTAATCAAGACCTCACAGTGGTTTATATTCCAGGAAGGGACAATTTTACAGCAGGTCTTCTATCCCGATGACAGCTGGATTATACAGAGTGGGAACTAAACCAGGAGGTTTTCAGTTGGATTACTAGAGAATGAGGGACTCCAACAATAGACTTGATAGCAATTCCTCGGAACATGAAGGTGACATGGTTTTTTTGAGAGTCCCTTACCCTCAAGCCGAAGCAGTAGATGCCTTAGCCCAAAACTGGGGGGAGAATCTCTCTTACATTTTTCCTCCCCTTCCCATGATTTTTCTAGTTCGCCACAAAATAAGGAATTCCAAAGCAAATGTGATAGAAGTCCTAGCCATTTGGCCACGCCGGCCCTGGTACCCTCTTCTGAGGAGAATTGCAATTTTGGAGTCTCCTCATCTCATGAACAGATGGGACTTGAGTATAATCCGCTTTCACCTTCTACAAATCATATATTAGAATTCCTGCAGTCTGGATTAGATAAGGGATATCCTGGAGTTCTCTTTGAGTTCAGATCTCAGCTCTGACGGCAGTTCTGAATATTAGATGGGCAAATGATACCCTAGTGATTCGTTTCTTAGCAGCTGTGAAAATAATTAATCCTCCAATTAAAACCAGGTCTCCAACTTGGGATCTCCCACTTGTTTTGAGAGTCCCATGGAAGATGTATCTATACTGTTTTACTAGTGGCTGTAAATTCAGCTAGAAGAATCAGCAAATTAAGAGCTCTCTCTTGTGAACCACCTTTCACCATTTTTTTATCCTGAAAAGGTCATTCTTAGAATGATGCCAAAATTTCTACCTAAAGTAGTCTCTACTTTTCATTTGAATCAGCCTATTGTTCTTCCATTTTTTAGTCCACAGACTTCTTCTGATGATCAATCAAGGTGGCAAAGCCTGGATGTCATTGTTTAGATTGTTTAGAAGAATATATCATCAAAACTCAATCAATATGAAAATCCAAGAACCTGTTCATCATCCCAGCAGGTATGCAAAAATGCCAGGTGGCCACTACCAAGACTATTGGACATTGGATTGTCATGAATGTCATGCATTGATTTGAACAAGAAACTGGTATATGAGTAAGAGAGGCCTGAAAAGAAAGATGATTATTAAAAAGTAGGTATAACAATGTCAGGTATTGCTGGGTTTCTGACTCGATGCCTTAACCATTTGGCCAGGTGAGCAGCTTGTAGGGTTGCTCACTATCAGGGCCGCCATCAGGGGGGGACAGGGGGGACAAGCGTACCGGGCCCGGGCATGAAGGGGGGCCCGGCAGCGCTGCATTTTTTTGAAGATCCGGGCCCCCCTTACGAGCGCCCGAGCCGTACGTCTTGCCTCTTCAGTGCCGAATGCGGAAGTGCCGAAAAGCCGAAGCCGATGCGACGAAAAGACCCGAAGTCACGGAAAAAGCCGAAGTCCCGAAGCGCCGAAAAGACCCGAAGTCACGAAAACAGCCGAAGCCGAAGTCCTGAAGCAGCGCAAAGACCCGAAGTCACGAAAACAGCCGAAGCCGAAGTCCTGAAGCGGTGAAAAGACCCGAAGTCAGGAAAGGAGGCGAAGTTGAAGTACTGAAGCCATGAGTTCAATTCTACTGAACACCAGTTTGTGTTTTTTTTTTTTTTTAATCCCCTGGCCACCAATGTATTATTTTAATATTCTATAGGCCCCTGCCACCAATCTTTTTTTTAAAACTTTTGTTTTTGGGGCCCCAATTTTTTTTTTAACTCGTAAGGGGCCCCTTGCCACGATTGTTTTTTTTTGTTTTTTTTAAAAAAAATTAATTTTCTTTTTGGTGGCCCCAAATTTTTTTAACTTGTAAGGGGGCCCCTGCCACCAGTTTTTTTTTTTTTTCAAAAAAAATTATTTTTTTTTTAAATTTTTTTTGGGGCCCCAATTTGTTTTTAACTTGTAAGGGGGCCCCTGCCACCATTTTTTTTTTTTCAAAAAAAAATTTTTTTCTCCAAATTTTTTTTTTGGGGCCGCAATTTGTTTTTAACTTATAAGGGGGCCCCTGCCGCCAATGTTTTTTTTTTTTTCAAAAAAAAATTAATTTTTTTCAAATTTTTTTTTGGGGCCCCAATTTGTTTTTAACTTAGAAGGGGGCCCCTGCCGCCAATGTTTTTTTTTTTTTTTCAAAAAAAAATTAATTTTTTTTCAAATTTTTTTTTTGGGGCCCCAATTTGTTTTTAACTTAGAAGGGGGCCCCTGCCACCAATGTTTGTTTATTTTTTAGTTTTTTTTACATTTTTTTTTGTTGGGGCCCCAAGTTTTTTTTAACAGGGGGCCCCTGCCACCAATGTTTTTAAAAAAAAAAAATTTAAATTTTTTTTTTTTGGGGCCCCAATTTTTTTTATAAGGGGGCCCTGACCATCAATAGCTTTTTACAACTTGTGTGGGGGGGGGGTTACTTTTTTAGCGCTGATGTCTGTGTGGTCTTTTAACTGCGATGTGGGCGGGATATGGGGCGGAGCTTGGTCGTCAGTGTGGGCGGGGCCCAGGGGGCCCCAAAAATTTTGTTGTACGGGGCCCCGTGATTTCTAATGGCGGCCCTGCTCACTATGTGTAACCTGGTCTCTGCACCCCCAGCCCAGCTGCCGCCTGATTGGCCTCTCCAGCCCCAGCTCAGCTGCAGCCTGTTTGGCCTCTGCAGCCCCAGCCCAGCTGCCACCTGATAAGCTATAATCAGCCAATCAGGGCTGACTCTTCCCTATTTAAGGGCAGCACTTGGAACACTCCTTGGCAGAGCATTACATTGTTTCTCCCTAGTACTGTGGCAGCGCTCCTAACTAGGTAGTTCTTGCTCTTGCCCCTTTTCCCTTATTATTCCTCTTTGTCTGCCTGTCTTGTCTTGCTTTACCCTATCTTGTACCTTCCCAGCCTTGACCTTGATCTGTTCTCATTTCCTATTCCACCTTGTACCTTTCACTCACTTCATCTTGTACCTGCCTTGCCAGTTCCTGCTTCCTGACCTGCTCTGCCTTGTACCCTGTCTTGTTGCTTCCCTAGTCTCCCTCTGCTATCTTGATTTCCATTCTCCCTGCCCTATCTTGCTATCCAGTTTCCCTCTGCTCCAGTCTCCCTCTCTTGCTATCCTGCTCCAGTCTCCCTCTCTTGCTATCCTGCTCCAGTCTCCCTCTCTTGCTATCCTGCTCTCCAGTCCTGTCTTGCTATCCGCTCCAGTCTCCTTCTGCACTCTATCCCCAGTTTGATCTGATCTATGCCCGCACCGTCCTGTCCCATCCAGTCTGTTCCTGCCTCTTCATCCATCCTAGCAGGTCCGGACTGAGAATTAAAATAGGCCCTGGCATTTCAGGTACACAGAGGCCCAATCAGCCCACATAGAGGCCCAAACAGCCCCCACCAACCCGCTAAATACTGACTTTCTATGGGACCTTATAGCAGCCCCTCTGGCATTTGCCAGAACCCACAGATTGCCAGTCCGGGCCTGCATCCTAGTCCAGTCCTGATCTTCGCCCTCTCTGTCCTGTTCTGCTCTGCACCTGATCTAGACTGACTCTTCACCCTCATCAACCTGTTCCTGCCTTCCCTTTTAAGTGTTCCCTAGGCACATACAGCTCCTGCCTCAAGGACTCGCCCTTTCCCTATCAGTCTCCACAGCGCCCCCTATCTAATCCCTGACAAACGATAACTTTGTAGCCTTACAGAGTGTTTGTTCTTCAGGTGGGTTCAGTGACCCCCATTTGAAAGTTAGAAAGAATCAGAAAAAGAAGGCAAATAATTCAAAAACTATAAGTAAGAAAAAATCAAAGCCAATTGTTGGCTTTGAATTAGCCATTCTATAAAATACTAAAAGTTAATTTAAAGATGAGCCACATTATGTATTTGTTTTAAAAAAAATCAGTCATTTGTAGAAGCCTAGTTACTGTACAACATCTAACCCCACTTTCCCAGATTTTGATCCCGGTCCTCCAGTGACCAACTGTGCCAAGTTTGAGGACCCTCCCATTAACAATCTAAGAGCGGCGACAGTTTTAACTTTTCCCATTTAAACAAATGGCTAATATTTGATTGGCTGTGGTAGACTCTGCCCACTTTTCAAAATTTTAACCCCAGTGACCCATGGTTTCATAATTGTACTCCTAAAACTCTGGGAGGAGGAGCGTTTAGAAAATTGCTAAAATTTCATTGGCTGTTGGTAGCTCCGCCCACTTTGGGGTGCCCCCCCAAGATACATATTTTTATTCGGGGTGGCACCAACAATATGCGGTCCGAGTTTGGGGAGTGTAGCTTCAAAACTGTACGAGCGGCAGCGATTTGAAAATTTTCCCTGTCAAAGTCAATACGAAAAAAGGTGTCTTCGGTGGTCCGCTGCACGGGCGCAGTGGGTGGGATCGCTTACTAAAGCACAAGCAACGTACTTTGCTATAAGGCGAATAGGTGTGGAAAGTTTGGCGCTTGTACCCCTAAAACTGTAGGAGGAGTAGCGTTTAGAAAATGGGGGGGCGCTAATAATAAGAATAAGAACGAGCTGAACTAGTAGATCAGTATGTTGGCTTCTTCAAAGCCAACATAATAATAAGAAGAATAAGAACGAGCTGAACTAGTAGAACAGTATGTTGGCTTCTTCAAAGCCAACATAACTAGATGGTGTCGTTTCTGAAGAAACCTCAAGATGTTGGCTTTGAAACGCAATAGGTGTTGGTGGTGCATAGAGAGTACACAAAGTTGGTAGAATCTGGTTTAAAACTGTGAAAATTGAAGCAGATCAAATTGTACCGTTAAAATCAATTAAAAAACCTGATTGGCTGTTTTTGGCTCCACCCACTTTTAAAATTTGAATCCCAGTCCCCCTGTAACCGACTGTGCCAAGTTTGATGTCCCTGCCATTAACTGTGAAAGAATGGCAGCAACTTATATACTGTATTGACATTGATTAGCAATAGGTAACATTTGATTGGCTGTTTTAAGCTCCACCCAGTTTTCTGAATTTTAACCCCAGTCACCCAGTCATGGTCTGTACCACGTTTGGGGCCTCTGGCTTTAAAACTGTGAGAATGGCAGTATTTAAAACTGGCTGAAATCCGATTGGCTGTTGTTGCCCTGCCCCTTTTTTTTGCTAATTCTGAACCAGAGTCACCAAGTGACTAACACTTTAAGGTTTCGGAATCATGACATTTAACATGTAAAAATGGCAGCAATTTTATGTTTTTCTATTGAAAATCAATGAATGACATTTGATTGGTTGTTGGTGGCTCCACCCACTTTTCCTAACTTTGAAGTGCAAACACCCAGTGAGCACATTTGTGATATTCGAGGTCCATGACATCAATACCGTGCAAATGGCAGCAATTTAAATTTTTCCCCATTTAAATCATCAAAGAAATCTGATTGGTTGTTTTTGGCTCCACCCACTTTTCCAGATTTTGATCCCGGTCCTCCAGTGACCAACTGTGCCAAGTTTAAGGACCCTCCCATTAACAATCTAAGAGCGGTGACAGTTTTAACTTTTCCCATTTAAACAAATGGATAATATTTGATTAGCTGTGGTCGACTCCGCCCACTTTTCAAAATTTTAACCCCAGTGACCCATGGTGCCAAGTTTTGGGTCTCTGGCTTTAACACTGTGGGAATGACAGTGTTTGACATTTGCTCATTGAAGTCAATAGGGAAAATCTGATTGGCTGTTTGTTGCTCCGCCCACTTTTTGGAGTCCCAAAAAGTGACAGAACTTTTCAGGTTGACCCCATGACTAAGTGACCCAAGTTTGGTGAGTGTAACTTTAATGCTGTTCGAGTGGCAAAAGTTTCAAATTTTCCAATGAAAGTCTATGGGAAAAAACGTGGTCTTTGGGGGGCCGCCACAGGGCCACGGAGGGTGGGATTGCTTAACAGAGCACAAGCAACCTATTTGGGTATGAGCCGAACAAGTGTGCAACGTTTCATAATTGTACTCCTAAAACTCTGGGAGGAGTAGCGTTTAGAAAATTGCTAAAATTTCATTGGCTGTTGGTAGCTCCGCCCACTTTGGGTGCCCCCCCGAAATACATATTTTTATTCGGGGTGGCACCAACAATATGCGGTCCGAGTTTGGGGAGTGTAGCTTCAAAATTGTACGAGCGGCAGCGATTTGCAAATTTTCCCTGTCAAAGTCAATACGAAAAAAGGCGTCTTCAGTGGTCCGCCGCACGGGCGCAGTGGGTGGGATCGCTTACTAAAGCACAAGCAACGTACTTTGCTATAAGACGAATAGGTGTGGAAAGTTTGTCGCTTGTACCCCTAAAACTGTAGGAGGAGTAGCGTTTAGAAAATGGGGGGGGCGCTAATAATAAGAATAAGAACGAGCTGAACTAGTAGATCAGTATGTTGGCTTCTTCAAAGCCAACATAATAATAAGAAGAATAAGAACGAGCTGAACTAGTAGAACAGTATGTTGGCTTCTTCAAAGCCAACATAATAATAAGAAGAAGAAGAATAAGAACGAGCTGAACTAGTAGAACAGTATGTTTTCTTCTTCAAAGCCAACATAATAATGGAGTGTTAAGTATATATTGTTTGTATAGAAAAAATACTATTGATATAAAAATTCACAATACTCTCAAAATATTTTCCTCACCCTTTGGTCAGGCATTATGTTTGGAGGTATGTGGCCATGGATGAGACCAGGTGATTTAAAGATTAGCTTAAACGAATTGTTCAGTGTAAAAATAAAAACAAGGTAAATAGGCTGTGCAAAATAAAAAATGTTTCTAATATAGTTAGTTAGCCAAAAATGTAATGTATAAAGGCTGGAGTGATTTGATGTATAACATGTCAGTCAGATCACTACTTGCTGCTTTCAGCGCTCTTGGTTTACACTGACTGGTTACCCTGGCTACCAGGCAGTAACCAATCAGAGACTTGAGGGGGGGGGGCACATGGGTCATTTCTGTTGCTTTTGAATCTGAGCTGAATGCTGAGGATCAATTTCAAACTCACTGAACAGAAATGTAACATGTGGCCCCCCTTTAAGTCGCTGACTAACTCAGAGTTATAGAGCTGGAAAGCAGGAAGTTGGATTCTGGCTGTTTTATTAGACATCTGTTCACTCCAGCCTTTATATATTAAATTATTGGCTAACTAACTATATTAGAAACATTTTTATTTTGAGCAGCCTATCTATTTACCCCGTTTTTATTTTCACACTGAACTATTCCTTTAAGCTCTATAATAACTCTCAACCATAGTCAACAAAAAAAATTATAGATCCATAAGGCCCATGGTGAATATTTTCTGCTGCCTCATATCCCAGGTTATGAGGAAAAAAGCCTTGTGTGATGGCTATAAAGTCTAACGGGATTCTTTGTTTTTAAACCTAAGGTTATGAACGTCGATAGAAATAACATAAATGCTACATATTTTGTGATGTGTGGAGGGGACTCCTTAAAGGGACAATAACGCCAAAAAAACATAAGGGTTTTAAAGGAATGACATTATAATGTAGCGTTTCCCTACAATGGTAAGATTGATGTGTTTGCTTCAGAAACACAACTATAGTTTATATAAACAAGCTGCAATTTAGCCATGGGGGCAGCCATTCATGCACAGGGTACACAGTGAAGGGCAACAGAACATTATATTTTCATTACTTTTCATTACATTTTTTGCTGCTACTATTTGTTTAATTGAGAAGGATTTGGGGGTTATTGGAGATAACAAACAGTATAACTCTTGGCAGAGTCACTTAAAAGGAACATTAAAGAGGTTGTTCACCTTCCAAACACTTTTCAGTTCAGTTGTTTTCAGATTGGTCACTAGAAAAAAGGACTTTTTTCAATTGCTTTCCATTTTTTTTGCAAAATTGAAGCTTAAAGTTTAATGTTCATGTCTTTTGTGTCTCAATCTGGCAGCTCAGTGATCCAGGAGCAGATTCAAAACTGTTACAATTGGATACATTTAGTGGCTACATGTACGGAACGCGTTTTAGGACATCCTGCAGTGAAATACATCTCCTTCATGTGATGTCCTATGCCTTCGGAATGGCGCATCGGTTGCTTTTACCGTCAGTCATAGTCCAAATCTGCAATCACACCTCTGTCCTCTACCCTCCCTTCTCAGCCACCAGTCATACAAACTCGCCTTCTGCCCTCAGCCTTCTGTCCTCAGTCTTTCGCCCTCAGCCCTCCATCCTCCTCTTCAGTCATCTGCCTTCCGCCCTCAGTCCTTTTCCTTCAGTCCTCTTCCTTCCACCCTCGCTCACCACTTTAGAAAGTTATGGATATGACTGTCAGATGAAAAGAGAGATCTGAGGGGGGAGTGCTGAGCAGAAAGGCTGGAGGGAAGAGGGCGGAAGGAAGAGGACTAAAAGGAAGAGGACTGAGGGTGGAAGGCAGAGGACTGAGGGCGGAGGATGGAGGGCTGAGGGCTGAGGGCGGAAGGCTGAGAGCGGAGTTCGTATGACTGAAGGTTGAGAAGGGATGGTAGAGGACAGAGGTGTGATTGTGCAGATTTGAACGATGACTGATGGTAAAAGCAAACGATGCGTCATTCCGAAGGCATAGGACATCGCATGAAGGAGATGTATTTAGCTGCAGGATGTCCTAAAATGCGTTCCGTATACATGAGCTGATACATTTATCAGCAGTATCTGTGGAATATTAGCAACAATTGTATCAATTCTCAGGGATTCTGCTCAGTAGAGACAAGATAACAAATGTGTCAACTAAATGTATCAATTTAGAACAGTTATAGGACCTCCTCCCTGAGTGGCTTTAGAAGGTGAAAATGAAACTTTACACTTCAGTATTTAAAAAAATTTCACAAATAGAAAACAGAAAGTAATTTGAAAAAGTATTTCTGGTGAACTATCTGAAAACAACTAAATTGGAAAAAGTGTTTGAAGATGAACAACCCCTTTAACTCGAGGGATATAAACATATTTTAGCCTCTTTATTGAACCCTGGTAAGGCCTCACCTTGAGTATGCGGTGCAGTTTTAGGCTTCAGAAGGATAGTAATAAAAAAATCTTCTGAAATGTTTTGCTGTTAAAGGAAATTAAACCCTAAAAATTAATATGGCTAAAAATGCCATATTTTATATAATGCACTTTTTACACAAGCCTAAAGTTTCAGCTTCTCAATAGCAGCAATGATCCAGGACTTCAAACTTGTTACAGGGTGTCTCCATCTTGGAAAGTGTCTATGACACTCACATGCTCAGTGGGCTCTGAGCAGCTGTTGAGAAGGTAAGCTTAGGGGTTGTCGCAAATTATCAAGCAGAAAATGTAATATAAGCTGATGCTACAAGGTTGATTATTAAATGCTGATGCTAGTTGCACTGGTTTCTGTGCTGCCATGTATTATCTGTATTAATTACTAATCAGGCATATATTGTGACATTTATATTCTATGTGTACTGTATATTGTGAGTCGGTTCCTAAGCTTAGTAACAGCACAGCGCTTGTACAGTGAAACAGCTACTGGGGCATCTTTGGAGACACAGATCTTTACTGCTAAAGGGCTGTGGTTGCCTTGGGTTGGTACAGAAGCCTAAAACACAATGTATAATATTTCTATCTACTTCTTTAGTTAGGCTTCAGTTCTATTTTAAGTTGAAAGGTGATTTTATTAATAATAAAAGACAATACAGCAGGGTCAGTGTAAGGTTTCAGAAGATACTCAAGTTTTTATACCAGGCCAATGGTCAGAAGCAGGTGGCAAACAATCAAGTCTGTAATACAGAGCCGGGCCACTCTGGCAAGCCGGCCAGTCACGGCACCGTCTTAGCATGCGCATGCGCGAATGGCCGCTAGCGTGCGCATGCGTTGATTAGAGTCCTTGCGCATGCGCACAAGTGCAAAAAATTATAAAATACCGCAGATAGTCTGGCATAGAAGGAAACTGGACTAGAGGTAGGTGACAGAGTACGTGCCTGGCGCCCCCCCCCCAGCTTTGCACCCGAGGCACGTGCCTACTCTGCCTACCCCTAGTTCCGGCCCTGCTGTAATATAGACAGAGAAGTCAGTTGGTGGCAAACAAGGAGAGTCCAAAAAACAGGCTGAGATCTGGGCAGGCCGAAGACAAGATGGAATCCAAAGAACAAACCTGGAGAGTCCCATTAAGCAAGCAATGGATCTGGACAAAGGCTAGCAAACAAGACAAGGTCTCAGGAACTCAGGAACAGGCAGGGAGGGACCAGGCAAGAATTCAACAGCAAACTGGCAGGATCAAGCTAGGCAGCTCAATCATTAAGCAACATGGGTTACAAGAAGCAGACTTATATAGGCGTCTAATTGTAGATTGCCTACACATGTGACTAACAAGGGAGGTGAAGGAGGTAGAATAGCAGGGAGACATAACCGATGTACCTTGGGAAGACCAAGCAGCCCTCTGACAACCGCCAGTGGCTCAGGAGATTAGCGCAGGTGTTGTTCAACACACAGTCCTGAGTTTGATTCTGGGTAATTCCTAACACCAAGTTGCAGATTTATCAAAGGTTGAATTTATGTGAATTTTTTTTTACTTAAAAAAATTCGAATGTACTCATCTTATTTAAAGGGGAACTCTGGGTTTAGATGAAAATCTTCAATACACTGGCCTTAATATGAAAAATGATTTTAAGCATCCTTAAATTCCAACCTCTTAATCTTTAAATATGTTTTTATCTCTTTTCGGATGCGAAAGCTAGCAGGATTAATCTGTTTATTTTCAAAAGGTCTCTAATGTAGGAGTGGTAAACATGCTTCTGACATCATCACTACTTTTCAAATTACATACCCAAAAACTACATCCCCCATAATGCATCTCCTTATCTCTAAGGATAGCATTCCTAGCATTCTCCTTTTGGTGCGTACTGCTCTTCTTGAATTTCAAAGAAATAGGTACTGTTGCTTGGAGGGGGGAAAGAGAATGAGCAATACCAAGATATGGTCTGCCTCCCCCCCTTCCTTTATTCTGATTCTATTCCACACAGCTCTCCTCACTGGTCAGCCTTTTAGGGCTATTCCACATGGGGAGATAGCGACGCGTTTGCGGTCGCGGCGACAAAGCGCCGCGACCGGCGCAGGCGACAGTTTTGTATGGGCGCCTATGTAAAAACGCCTGTGCTAACCACACGAGGCGATGCGCTTTTCAACAGTCGCCTGAAAATGTCTCGCCAGGCTTTTTCAGGCGACTGTTGAAAAGCGCATCGCCTCGTGTGGTTAGCACAGGCGTTTTTACATAGACGCCCATACAAAACTGTCGTCTACGCCGGTCGCGGCGACTGTCGCGGCGCTTTGTCGCCGCGACCGCAAACGCGTCGCTATCTCCCCGTGTGGACTAGCCCTTAGCCTCAGAAGATTCAGCCTTGGGCATTCTTTGAAGGGGATGGATTAAGGAAAGTTTATCAGGGGTTATGGTCCTGCTTCCAGCTCAGCGTGATGATCAATGATTCCGACTACTTTCACTGAAGCTGTCTGCAACAGTAGTTGATGCAGAAGGAAAAGGCTGACTGACCGTTAACAAAGATTTTAGACTTATATTGACTATAAAAAGTAGAAAAAAAATAATGCGTTGCTATTGATAAAATATTTCTGTAACTACAAATAAGAGATTGGGGATTTTTATGTGAACCCAGAGTTCCCCTTTAAGAAAACACTGGAACGTCTAAATTTCAATGAATTATACTGACCTGAAAACTCAAATTGAATTCAAATCAAAACTCGATTTGAGTTTTTCTCCGAAAATAACTTGTACGTCAGGAAGGCTATTAGCATCTTCAAATGGGTCAACGGACCTCTGCCATTGACTTCTAAATTAATTTGGCGGTGAATATTCAAATTAGAACTGTTTCCATGGTTGGGATGTGATAAATATCACATTCGAATTTACATTCGAGTTGGTGCTTTTAAATTCGTATTTGTGAGTTTTGACACACAAAAAATTCAAATTTGAATTTACCATTTCAACCTTAATAAATCTGACCCCAAGTGTGCAAAAGCATGTATATTGAAAGGCTATTCGAAAATTTAGAAATCGTGGAAGCAAGGGTATAGACTACATTTATAAAAATAGGACCATCCAGGTGTACAAATAAAGACATCTTTAGTGATGGGTGAATACATTCGCCTGGTGCAAATTCACACGCAAATTTCCTTTTTTCGGCACATTAAATAAATTTGCAATTTTTCCGGCAAAGTGAAACGGGAGAAATTCACCCCCATTACTAGACGTCATGTCATGGGGGCTCCAGCATTAAAGGAGTTTGAATGATATGGTTTGTAAAATTAACTTTCAGGTATGCCTCTGATTACATATGTTTATGTGAGCAATGCTAAATTACAGCAATGATAAAATTCAACAAATGCTTTTTTTTTACAATGAAACTTGTAAGTTGTTGTGTAATTGAATTAGTACTGGCAGATACATTGGATTCAAACTAGCCAGTGAGAAAATTGATGGTCACTGAAATTGACAGTGTTGGTATAAAGTAGATTTTTAGTGCTCTTTTAGGTTAGTGCCAAATGGGTACATTTAGGACAGTGGCCTGGCAACTCGAATTATCGTATTTTGAGACAACTAGGGCTAGGCCTAGAGTTGGCACAAACACTATCATGTGATTTCAGGTGAAGCCAATGAGGAGAGATACATAGGACTGGTTCCATTGCCGTTTAGGGTAACTGGAGATGGTTTTATGTTCACTTTTATCTGGAGCCGACGGACAAATAATGAATACGATGAATATGTTTCTTTTTTCAACCTCATCTACTGCGCAATATGAACAATATTAATAATGAAGCACATAAACATCTAATTTAAACAAAAAAAAAAGGCAAACCTTTCTTAGAGCATTCTAAAAGTATGGAGCCATACTGTGACTAAAATACAGGTATTTGGGAAGCCAATATCTCAAAGAGTCTATTAAAGTTTTTAAAAATTATTTCCTTTTTTATGTAAAACAGTAGCTTGTAATTGAAGGTAACTAAACTGCATAAATCCATATTGGTGGCAAAACAATCATATAGGGCAGGGCCCGCGACCCCCCCTTCTGTGGCCCCCCACATGCTGTGTCTGCTTACCATATGTAAACTTTAAAATGTATCACTACAGAGATAAACAGGCCCCTACATTGTTTAAACCTCAAATTTAGACTGTAATCCCCTGTATTGTTCACACTTGTGACACCTCTATTGTTTATATCCTAAAGGCACCTGAGACCCAGACTGAAACTGCCCTCATTGTTCACCTGTTCACACCTCATTCAAAATGCTAATGGAGCACCAGCACTGTGTCACTGTATATAGTACATCTTAGAATGATAGCTTTCCTTGTCTCCTGCTCTGTTCTGCCTTCCCTCCCTGTGTGTGTCATTCTCTGCTTGCCCAGTGCTGCTTGTTTGTGCCACTCTCTGCTTGCCCAGTGCTGCTTGTGTGTGCCATTCTCTGCTTGCCCAGTGCTGCTTGGGTGTGTCATTCTCTGCTTGCCCAGTGCTGCTTGGGTGTGTCATTCTCTGCTTGTCCAGTGCTGCTTGTGTGTGCCATTCACTGCTTGCCAAGTGCTGATTGTGTGTGCCATTCTCTGCTTGCCCAGTGCTGCTTGTGTGTGCCATTCTCTGCTTGCCCAGTGCTGATTAGGTGTGCCATTATCTGCTTGCCAAGTGCTGCCTGTGTGTGCCATTCTCTGCTTGCCCAGTGCTGCTTGTGTGTGCCATTCTCTGCTTGCCCTACACTACCTGTGGAATGTAAGCGTGTTATGGGTTTGTTCTTGGAGTTTATTATCATTTGGAAATTGTTGTTAAGGGCCCCTAAGGTGTTTAATCATGTGTTGGGGGGTTGTTGTATTATCCACAGGGTAGGATGGGGCATATGGATTTAAGGGTATATTTTAACATAACTTATATTTTTCACATATGAGTGATGAGGGATTTCCCTACAGTGAGCACCAACCATTTGTTTTTTTTGTGTGCTACCATCGTTAATGTTGATGTGATTTTAAAAGTACTTGTGGTAACATGGGTGTGGTTTCAGTGGGTGTGGTTTAAAAGGGGGAGTGGCCAACGCTGACTTCCATTATCGACCCTCCACCACATAGGCTAGTAAAATGTTGGCCCTCTGTACCACAGAAGTTGGACAGCACTGATATAGGGGTTTATATAATAAATATTTTATTTAGGTAAAAAAATCCCTTACCTGGAAAACTGGGGTTCCCAAGCATTCCGGATAATAAGATCCTACCTGTATAACGTTGAAAGAAGAAAAAGTTTGTACCAGTGTCACGATAGAGCTCCTGCGCCACAGCTTCTGTCCCAAATAAGAAGCAATGCAAATGCCAAATCTTTAAGGTTGTGGACAAACAGGAACATAAAACCGCAGAAACTGTGCTGCAAGGTTTTTTTATTCACAGAAGTTGGACAGCACTGATATAGGGGTTTATATAATAAATATTTTATTTAGGTAAAAAAATCCCTTACCTGGAAAACTGGGGTTCCCAAGCATTCCGGATAATAAGATCCTACCTGTATAACGTAACATTTTGTCCTATAATAAATGCATTAAAGGGGTTATTCGCCTTGGCGTTTACTTGGCGTGTGATGTAGAGAGTGATATTCTGAGGCAATTCAAAATTGGTTTTAATTTTTATAATTTGTGGTTTTTGAGTCATTGAGCTTTTTATTCACCGGCTCTCCAGTTTGCAATTTCAGTAATCTAGTTGCTAGGATCCAAATTTGCCCTAGCAAACATTGAGTGATTTGAATAATACTGGAATATGAATAGAAGCCTGAACAGAGAGATGAGTAATAAAAATAGCAATAACATTACATTTGTAGCTATATAGAGCAATTTGAAAGCTGGAAAGAGTCAAAAGAAGAAGGCAAATAAACTATAAAAAAACATGATAACGGATCCTGTCTGACGCCTTCCCCATCAGCAATGGCACTAGGCAGGGGTGCCCCATCTCCCCATTGATTTTTGCACTTCTTGTGGAACCCTTGGCATGCAAAATTAGGCTGAATCAGGACATATCCAGCATCCCCACGAATATAGGCCCTCAAGTGATAAGCCTTTTCGCTGACGACATAATTTTGTTACTGTCAAACTCACACATCGCTATCCCTAACTCACTGAAGGAATTAGATGCCTTTTACAAAGCATCTTGGTATAAAATTAACTCGAGCAAAACACAGGCGCTGGCCATTAACATCCCCGACCGGCAATTAGCATGCCTGCATGGTAACTTTCTCTTTGAATGGAAGCCTCACTCTCTTACATACAGTATTTGGGTATAAAACTTCACAAGGATCCTGACCACTTTTTCAAGTTGAATTTTGTCCCTTTACAGCAAACATTACTGGCTGTTTATCAGAGATGGAAAACCCTCTATACATCTTGGGTGGGAAGGATTATAGCTACTAAAATGAATGTTTTACCCAGAATACTGTACTATTTCAGAACCATTCAAATACAACTTCCTCGGAGGTTCCTAACATCATTACAGGCGCAGTTGAATTTGTTTGTATGGGGGGGCAGGAGACCCCGTATCTCCGCCAAAGTTTTGCAACAACCCTTGAGCAATGGCGGTGTGGGTTTACCCAACCTGCTGCAATACTAAAGGGCTTCCCTCTTAGAGACTGCAGTGAGAATGCATAGTCCCCCTGGTTGTAAACGATGGCTGGACAGTGAGAATAGTACCCTTTCTAACTTAACCGTTTCCCAATTGTTATGGTTGCCAGCTAAGCACAGACCTAGGAACTTAAGTTTATTGCCCTCCACCAAATTTGTTATTCTTCAGTGGGACTCCCTACACACTAACAGGGATATGGGACACTTCCCTTCACCGAACATGCCTTTGCTGAATGTGAAATTTTTGGTGCAGGATCTAGATTTGCAAGCCTGGGTGCAAAAAGGCATACAGACAGTTTCTGATTTGTACTTGTAAATTTGTAAATGTCTACCGACAATTTGCAGAACAAATACCAACTGTGTCAGAAGGACTATTACAAATACCTCAGACTCACACATTTTCTGAGCAGGGCCTCACCATCATATAAAACCTTACGTCAGAGGTGCAGGGTTGAATATCTGTGTAAAATTGGGGGTCGGGCTAAAGGAGTTCTTTCGGACTGCTACAAGTTTCTACTTACTCTACCACCAGACCATAAGCATCCCCACATCATTAAATGGGAACAAGAACTCAATGTGGAACTTTCACCTGAACGATGGCAGGAAATTCAGCTAACCCTCGTTGGTGCTACTAGGTGCACTAACCATATTGAAGCTTATAAAAAACTGCTTTATAGATGGCACCTTACGCCAGTAAAATTAAACAAAATTTCGGAGATGCATTCCCCTTTGTGCTGGAGGGGTTGTGGGCATCATGGGACATTAGTGCACTTGTGGTGGTCCTGTCCTTTGGTAGTTGACCTATGGAACGACGTTTTCACCCTGATAAATGCTGATCTACAATTTGGGGTCCCACACACACCGGATGCTGCCTTATTGTTGAACCTGCCAGATGCGATCACTAAATTCCAGAAGAAATTTTTGTTTCATATTTTCAATGCGACAACACTCTTGATTGCTAGGAACTGGAAAACTGCTGGTTTGCTAGATTTCCAACAAGTTTTGATGGCAGTCGATTACAGAGCTAGTATGGAATTGATGGCAGCCAAGAACGAACACAACTACTCGAAATTCGATAAAATATGGTCTGTCTGGCAGTCTTTCCGACACCCGGCCCCACGGGCTACCTCATGACTCTGGAGGGTTGTGTATATTTGAGTTGCTTTAACCATAATATGTAATAGACGGACATACCTGGTGACCTAGTTGCTCTAATTGACCTAGTTGACCTAGTTAATTTTATTGGTCTGGTTGACCTACCTTGACCAGCTCTTTTAGTTGTCACTCTAATTTCAGACGCTAGTTGCACTGTATTCTCAGGTGTTGATTATACATGTGATAATGCTATATCTTACGACATTATGTGATATGACAATACGATTGTAATGTACGATATATGCCTTTATTTTGTATGGAGATATACCGTGAAAAATAAAGAGAAGTTTAAAAAAAAAACATGATAACAATTAGCAGTTTATTCGCATGTGCAACTGCATACTTTTCTTCTTTTGTACTTTTGTTATGTTTTATGTAGCTCTATTGTCCAGATACAAGCAGTGTTTGTTGTTATATAAGCCTTTTCTGATATTTTTAAAAACTGAACACTTTGCCTTGCAAAATGTGTGGCAATAATTTTCATGAGCATGATGACTGAGCACCCATAACATATATATATCTAACACAGATCTGAAACAGTAATGCTAGAACCTCGTTCTTGGGATAAAGCTATTTTTGGAAGTTGATTGCCTTCACTAAAATGTCACTATGTAATTCAATCTCTGACCTTTACCTGCATATGAAAAAGCTGCCTTTTTTTTTTTTCTGTTTGGAAATGTTCACCTTCATTGTCTTTTGATTAACTGTTTAAAAGGAAAAAAAAGGTCAATGATGAAAATAATGAGGTCCTTTTAGGGGATAGAAGTTTTTAATCATTAATAATGAACAGGGGTGCTTCGCCAATGAGGCGAGTTGAGGCTGTTGCCTCAGGCGGCAGCGCCCCACTAGGTACCAGGGGCAGCAAAAGTGCTGCTCCTGGTACTTTAAGAGCGAATTTCCGGGGGAGGGGGGGCAGCAGCAACTGCTGCTGCCTCAGGCGGCGGAGGGGCCAGGATCGCCCCTGATAATGAATTGATCAGAACAAAAGAACACAGAGATACATGTATATCTTCATAATTATTCAAATACACCCCCATGCAGATGCCACTTGCAACCTTTTTACCCTAAAAAAGTAAAACTGAGGTTCTACTGCATCTATATACAGTTTATGTGTATGTGTGTATCTCTACACACACGTAGGCAAACTTCTCTGCAGTTTAGATCTCAATGTTGTGAAAAGATACACCTATCACTGGTATTAGGAAAACAATTTGACTTCTGCATTCAATGCATTAAGTCTCAATGCCATGTCACTTACAACTACAAATATGACCTTGCCAAACATAAAAGCCAGAAAATATATTCATTCCCTTTCTAATCATATCACATCTAATTATTGTTCCCATTTCTTTATGGCTAATTTATCCAGTAAATGCTTCCTTTCTAATAGAGAAATAGAGAATTTTGGAATTCTGCTGCTTATGCATTTTACCATTTTTTCCCCCAACACTGCCATTACTAAATCTGGCTGCTCATAGCATCCAATAACATGAAATTATCAGTGACATACAAAACATTTCACAAGCACATGCCACTTCTATCTCAGTCCATAAATGATTTCTCACTCTCTTCTTCCCCTAAAAATAATTTTGCTACAGTCTTTATAACAGGAATAACTAATCTATGGGTCAAGACCCACAAATTGGTCACTATACTGTATATAGAGCCTTCATAATATGCTGCCCCAGGGGCCCCCACACCTGCTCGGGGGCCCACTCCCCCCCCCCACTCACATAGACTACACTGCAATCAGGGGAGGTAAGACAGTGGAGAAGTGATGTACTTACAGGCAGGGCAGCCATCAGGGGGGACAGGGGGGAGAGTTGTAGGGGGGCCCGAGGGTATGGGGGGCCCGGTCACGCCACACTTACTTGATAAACCGGGCCCCCCAACTTTCTGAGAGCTGCTGACTTCAGGAAGGCATGGACGTTTAAGGGGCCCTGGCCACCAATTTTCTCATAATATGGGGGGGTCTGGCCACCAATTTTTTTTCCTCATGTGGGGTCCTAGCCACCAATTTTTTTTTTAATGGGTGGGCCCTGGCCACAAATGTTGTTTTATGGGGGGAATCGTTCGATTCGAAGTGGAAGTCGTAGTCGAAGGTCGAAGTAGCCAAAAAAACATTCGAAATTCAAAGTTTTTTTTATTCTATTCCTTCACTCGAGCAAAGTAAATGTGCCCCGTATTGTTATTGCTACTTTTTATTACTCTTATTTCTATTCAGACCCTCTCCTATTCAAATTCTTGTCTCTTCTGTCAAATCAGTGCATGGTTGCTAGGGTAATTTGAACCATAGCAACTAGATTGCTGAAATTGCAAACTGGAGAGCTGCTGAATATAAAACCACGAATAACCTTTTTAACCTTTTAGATAAATCCAATAGGCTGATTTTGCTTCCAATAAGGATTAATTATATCTTAGTTGGATCAAGTACAAGTTACTGTTTTATTATTACAGAGAAAAAGGAAATCACTTTTAAAAATTTTGGTTAAGTGAAGTCTACGGGAGGTGGTATTTCCATAATTCAGAGCTTTCTAGTATCCCATACCTTTATATGGCTCCCACAAAAACCAGCTCTCACTGTTATTATGACATCAACCAAGAGCACTTACATGTTATTCACATGGGGATCGTCTTTGGATGCAAGTATTGTAAATTAATAGGTCAATATGTTCAGGCAATTTTTTCTCGATTACAGTAGTAATTGAACCCTATTATGTAAGCAGTAGACCATGGAAAAATTCTCTCTTATAATTTTCATGTATTACAAGCTGTATAGATATATTTTTATAAATGTATATCTAAAAATATATATATATTTATAGCTATATTATATTATATACATGTATGGGATCCCTTATCCAAATATCGGTTAGCCAGAAAGCTCAGTAACAGGAAGGCCATCTTCCATAAATCCATTTTTAAGCAAATAATTCAAATTTGTAAAAAAAATATGCTTTTTCTCTGTAATAATAAGAAAACAACTTGTTCTTGATCTTAAATAAGCTGCATGAAGACATACAAGTGACAAAACAATCCTACTGGGTTTAAATGATTTTTGGCAAACTTAAAGGAGATCCAAATTACAGATTTAAAAATCCCTTATCTGGAAACAGTGGTGTAACTTTATATTTCTGGGCCCCACAGCAGGTTATTTCTCAGATCCCCAAAATATGAATTAGGGCCTCATGGAGCCCCAATAACTCCTGGGCCCCCCTGCAGTCGCAGGGTCTGCTTCCTCTGTAGTTACACCCCTGTCTGGAAAACATTCTGTATGCAGGTCCCATACCTGTACTATTTTTATGCTGGCAGAATCACATTTTTGAATAAACAATGCAATAAATTCAAGAAAAATTATGACTCAACTACTTGAAATAGAATTCCTTATGTGATGCCCAGGTGGATATGTCAGTATTAAGCCATAACAACCAAGCCAGTAAGGAGCTTTTACTGGTCTAGTGCAGTTGAAAGATATCTAATTGGTTGCTATGAACCAGTTCAAATCTGCAAATGTTACAACATATTGATCATAGAGCGCAATTAGTCTGACAACAGAATGACATACAATTTTTAATTCCATGGATATTTCAGTAAGCCTTGTCTGTGCTGCTCAGTGTGAAAGGGTTAAACAAACAAGTTGGATAGGTGAATATTTGCCGAATAGTCCTTTGTCTATGTGACATGGTGTGTTTGTTAAATAGAGAAAAGAAACAGGTGGCTGATGTTTGATGCTTTTTACCCTGCTCTTGACCTGCCCCCTGCTAGTAATGGGAAAATATGCTCTTTGCGTCTCCCAAACCTCCTGCTTTTCTATAGTTATCTGGGGCCATTCATAGAGCCAAGCCTCATTTGCATATCTGTGACATTCTGTGAACAGATCAATTCAAAACCATCTTGCTACCGAGGAATAGAGAAGCTAGAGAATGTGTTATGACATTCACTGACTACAGCTATTTTTCATCCCATAGTTTAGCTCGTAGAAAAACTTCAAAAAAATGTTACAACTTTTAAAGTATTATAAGTGTTTGGAGGAATTTCTAATTTAGCCACGTTCTAATGCCTACATTTTCTTGCACCTAGTTCCCAAGCACCTTCTGCATTGTATCCTTTGCAACCCTCATGTGCTATGCTTTTTTTTTTTGCTTTCCCAATTGGGGGGCTTATAAATTATAATGATATGATAAGTAGCAATCTTTGCACAACGTTTCTGGTGGTGCTCATATTTAAACCATTATATTATGGTTGAAATGCATTTATTCAGATGAAATAATAATACAAATAATAAAGCAATAAAACCTCGCCTTCTGAACTACAGGTCCCCTGTCATCAGTCTTACTCAGTATTTATGGCTGACAGTGATGGGATTTGCAGCAGATGGGTTGCTGCAGTTTGGACATCCATGCCACGATCCAAATAAGTATTGACTATCCATTTCCATGAATACTTTAACGTAGCTAGCAGCAGAGATGGAACAAAACAGCAAACCCAGTAGCTGATAGAGGAGCCCAGCATAACTGGGACCCAGTTGAAGTTTGAACCGATGCACGTTTACAGTATATGTGGGAAAAAAGAGAATGTTCCTCCCCACGGGGTGGTTTGCTTTACATTCATATTTTTAAGGTGAGGTGCAGGAAAGGTATTTTACACTACTAACTATCTAGAAGTTGCAGCAATATTGATGTTCTGCAAGGCCCATGGTGCACAGAGTGGTGCAGGTGTTTGACTTGCTGTGTTTTTTGTAATTCTAGAAATGCCTTAAGCCACCTCATTGCTACCCATAGGTCACCTGGATCATACTGGAACCATCCATAGCAATAAAAAAAATAAGACCATTCATGCACACTTAGTCATATGTTCATTGGACAGAGAGCAGTTATTCTTTTCAGGAAATACATGCTCAAAATAAAAAAGTCTTTATCTAGGCATTTCCATTAGGTTTTGTCACAAGCACTCTCAGGGGCACATTTACTAAGGGTCGAATTTGGAAGTGCTAAAACTTCGAAATTTGACCATGGAATTGAAAAATTCGATAGTCAAAGTTTTTTTTTGTTTGAATTTAGCTGTTTTTGATTGAATTAAAATCGTTCAATTAAAATCGATTTTCTAATGGTCGAAGATTCAAAGATTTTTCAATTCAAATCGAATTTTGGCCTATTCGATGGTCAAAGTACCCAAAAATTACTTCGAAATTCAAAGTTTTTGAATTCGAAAATTCACTTTGAATTCACTTTGACCCTTAGTAAATGTGCCCCTGAGTGCCCCAGGGTATTGCTACCTACTAATGATTTCCCACATTTTTAATTGCTGAGGGGCTTGCTGATTTCAATTTTGTGTGAAGTTTGTTTCCTATTAGTCTTTGGCTAAATGCCCCAGGTAGGCATGAAACGCGTCAGGTTTAACTTCCATAATATTAGAGGGTGTCGGAACCATTTAATAAAATAATGGATGGCATTTACTGACTACAGTCCTGTGTTAACTGTATGAATTGTTTGATTGTAAGGGGCTGGCCAGGTTGGGGATTCAACTTTCTCTATAGTGAACTTTAAAAAAACAGTATATAGAAAGCCAGAAGGTTTAAAATCACTTTATAGTTACATAGCTTAGTTGGGTTGAAAAAACAACAAAATCAAATTCAACCTCTCCAAATGAATACAGACCATGGTCGGACTTGATCCTAGGGGGCCCACCGGGGCTGCAAAACAAGGGCCCTCCTGGCAGTCCCCGGGCTCCCTCCTACCAGTAAACCTGTCAGCACCTGCATACTCAACCGTGAACGTGCGACGCGCAACAGTGATACCGACCTACTTATATACTCACATATATATAAACTATATATACCAATATCTATACTAATTGTAGATTTTAGTATTGCTTTTTCCAAGAAATTATCAAAGCTATAGGTGAAGCAGATGGGCTGATGATGCCAGCGGAGGTTGAGGAGTGTACAGGTGGGAATTTCCAGGTAAGAATTGATGTACCTGACCCCTCCAAGTTATGCCACTGGGGACCTCTGGTGCGTGAATCTTTTCAAAGGGGGAAAACATCCCCTGCCTCTAATGTACTTGTAAAGAGTAATCATGTTCCATTGCAAGCACCTTTCTTTCAAAGAAAACAACCCCAACCATGACAGTCTTTCATCATATTTGAAATTGTTCATCATTGTTTACCAGTTTAGTTGCTTATGTCTGCATTCTATCATTGCCCCCTTTTTTGCCCTTCACGTGGAGTTGAGGTTTCAGATATTTTGTCCTTTTTTTGTTTTATTGCTATGGAGGGTTCCCACCTTGCCTCATGAGAGGAGCAGCTCTGTGCATACTCAAGATGAGGCTTTACCAGGGCCCTATAAAGAAGCAAAATTTCCTTGTAAAGGTAGATAATTACCACTACAGAACCTCCCTTCATCCACTGTTTTGTCTTTTACAGAAGTCCGTTATGCAAGAGGATTATCCATGTGCTGGTAATCTAATTATCGACATAGTAACTTCAGTTCCATGTTTACCGTGTTTAGCTCAAGATATTTTAAAATAGTAGGCAATAAGTATGTTCAGTACAAGCTTTATTCATTGTGCTCCTGTTAAACAAGCGGATATACTAGCCCTTTAAAAGACCAGTAAAAAAGAAATGTAAAAATTAATTTCTACATAACGAAAAAAAACACCAAGACACATTTAACTTTAAATTCACAAAGTCTTTATTAAGAAATAACTTACCGATTCTCCGCTTGCGCTCTTCTTCAGAAACACAGACAGGGCAACGATCCATTGTGTGGCGCTTGATTTCTCCTCCCTGCCTTCTATAGGAGATAGCCAGGGAGGAGAAATCAGGCGCCGCACGATGGATCGTCGCCCTGTCGCCGTTTGTGAAGAAGAGTGCAAGCGGAGAATCAGTAAGTTATTTCTTAATAAAGACTTTGCAAATTTAAAGTTAAATGTGTCTTGGTGTTTTTTTTTTCATTAAGTACAAACTAATTTTTTTTCAAAATTTTTTTTTTTATGTTATTGGTCCTTTAAGCACCCAGCTAAACTAATGCTAATGAATTACCACATTTCTCTTGCAGACCTCAAGATCCTCTGCTCCATCTACTCAAACGCTCAGTCTTAACATATTTAGAATAAACCTTGTCATATTAAATGAAGACAAACGTGTGTTCATATCTCTGGCTTGTCTAAAGACTGCTCTGGAAATCTGGAATCCTTACAAGGATTAATTTCAGAAACACATAAAGGCAGATGTTAAAGCTACTATCTGGAAGATTTACTTGTGCAACAAAAAAAATAAAAAGAATGGTGTATTTCAAAAATCAAAGTCTAGGGCAGGTGTCCCCAACCTTTATTTTTACATGTGAGCCACATTCAAATGTAATAAAATGTAGGAAAGCAACATAAACATGCTAAATTTTCCTGGGGGTGCAAAATATGGACTGTCATTGGTTACTGGAATCCCGTTTGTGGACTTGCAGCCTACAGGAGGCTGTTTGGCAATAAACCTGTTTTTTGTTGCAACTAAAGCTTGCCTTTCAGCCAAGAATTCAAAAATTCTGCTTTGAAGCGACTGGGAGCAACATCCAAGGGGTTGAAGAGCAACATGTGGCTCATGAGCCACAGGTTGGGGATCACTGGTCTAAGAAATAGCACCAGTCTGCTGTTGAAACCCTGGTAGCAGTAGAAGTGGCAGTTCCAATTTGTCAATTTGTCAATAAGTGCAGTTGCACTCCATTTCTCAGAAGAGGCAGGTGGACATGTGCAATTGTCAGTGAGTTTATAAATTACTCCTATTATATCTCAGATTGTGATGAGTACTATCCTCCATATCGGTTATGTGACAAAGCTCCTGACTAGAAGTGTTCTTTCAGCCATGGTTATTAAATGAAATTTTACTAGATATTTTTGAAGAAAAGCTTTATATTAAGTCTGCAGTATGGTGATATTGTGTCTGTAAATTTAGCACACAGAACATTTTGAAATTTATATCATTGAATTAATGGTCATTTGTAAATGCAGCCAAAATTGTAGTAGTGCTCATATACTGTAGATGCAAATATTGCTCTTATTGATGCCATTCATTAAAGGCACCCAAACATTTCCATTGAAATAAGCTCTATTGAATCTGTTCGACCTTTTCTAATGATCATGTGCAAGTGCACTTATTAATGCTGGGGAACCCTGGAGCTACTGCCACCCTTAAAGTGATACTGATTCAAAAAACTACTCTTCAAAATGTTAATGTACACGGTGGGGCAGATTTATTAAGGGTCGAAGTAAAAATTTTAATTAAAATTTTTGTTGGGTCAGAACTGTGAATTATCCAAACTCGATTCGAGTTTTAATTAGAATTTCGAGATTTATCATACTCTGGCCCTTTAAGAACTAGAATTTGACTATTCGCCACCTTAAACCGGACGAATTGCTGTATAAGTCAATAGGAGAGGTCCAGGGAACAATTTGTGATGTTTGCAGCCTTCCTGACATTCAAGTTTTTTTTGTGAGAAAAAACTTGAATAGAGTATTTTAAATTCTAATCGAGTTTTTCTAATTCGAATAGAATTAGATTTGAGTTTTTAGGTCAATTCAATTTGTCCAAGCTGAGAAAATTCAATTGTATTAATACATTTTGGTTGAATATGAATTAATGGGATTTTATGGGAGTTTTAAAAACTAACATGAATTTGAAATTGGACCCTTGATAAATGTGCCTCGCCAAGTTACCTATAGGTCATGTTGATCATTTTTACTGATGGGCTGCTTTTGTAAGTACAGGTATGAGATATGTTATCCAGAAACCCATTATCCAGAAATCTTAGAATTACAGAATGGTTAGTCTCCCATAGAATCCATTTTATCTAAATAATCCAAATTTTTAAAAATGATTTCCTTTTTCTCTGTAAAAATAAAACAGTAGCTTGTACTTGATCCAAACTAAGATTTAATTAATCCATATTGGAAGCAAAACCAACCTGTTTATTATATTTAATGTGTAAATTATTTTCAAGTATACTTTATTATAGAAAGATCCATTATCCAGATAAGCCTAGGTCCTGAGCATTCTGGATAATCAATCCCATACCTGTAATCATGTCCCATGAAGTTCCTAAACCTGACTGTTTTGCACAAATATGCCAGCCCCCTAATAGAGGAACATGGGGGGATCAGATAGGTAATTTGAAAGCATTGGGCAAATTATAAATAGAAATCAATGACTGTTATGATAGATGTAAAAAAAAATGTCAGTAATTTCAGGGTTGACACAGGGGCTTCACCAATATGCACAGTAGACTTGTGCCATAAGAATCCCACTAATGCCATTTTAAAACAGTTAGGGATCTTACATACGGGTATTTTTCTGCATCCAGGGGCGATCCTACCCAATTTGCCGCCTGAGGCGGCCTTAGTTTTTGCCGCCCCCCGCCTCTCACCTTCAGTGCCGGACGGGTCCACGTCGCTAGTGCAGAGAGCGCAATTGTGCTCCCTGCACTAGAAGAGCCGAATTTCCGGGTTGAAAACCGGAAATTCGTCTCTTAGTTACCAGGAGCGGCATTTTTAGCCGCCCCTGGCAACCAGGGGGGCGCTGCCGCCTGAGGCGAGCCCCTGTCTGCATCTTTTAAAGGCATGCTGAGAGCGAAATAAAGGCATATATTTCATTTAAATGTTTTTTTAAGGGCAGAACTCCACAAAGCGATGTAGTACAATGCATTGTGCTGCGAGGAAATGCAGGCGAACAGTCGGAGGTGCTGAATATAATGTAAGTTATAGAAACATCGCAGCTACAAACTACATGCATCCGACATGATTGTCAGATGTGAACTTCGCACGATGCATCTTCATTTGACAGTTGTGTTATGTGTAGTTTGTAGCTGCAATATTTCTGTCACTTACATTAAATTTGGTGCCTCTGTCTGGTCGCATGTCACCACATCGATACGTGGAGTTCTGTCCAAACTCAACTAAGTGTGTTTTTTTTGTGCCATTCGAAATGCAGCCCTCTGTTTTATCGATAGCTTAACATGCGTCAATAGCAAGGAAATGCTAAATTTTGCATCTAAACAAACGCACTGAAGCACAAATGAAGTCAAATGCAGCTCAGAACGCTCATGAGTACAACCAGCCAAAATATAATGGAATAAATTAGCAAATATGTTTATTTGCGGTCAAACCGTTTAAACGTGCATTAAACACAGAAAAAAATATAAGAGCCCTTACATCCCCACTCTGAAAATGCTAGCAGCAACCTGCACCTAATTTGCAAATACCACCTGCAATTTGACTTCTATGGGACCTCCACAACTTTTACCTGGTGAAGTTTGGTATTAGCGGTTTCTGTAGTTTTTAAATTTAATAAATCTCAATTTTTTTGAGTTTTTAAGAAAAATAGGAAAACCACAAATTTTTAGAGGTTGTGAAAAAAAAATTGAATGTTAGGCCCCTTAGCATGACTTTTAATGGTTGACAATATAAGGCATTCTAATTTCTATTTTCTTCCACAAATCTAAAAAAAAAATGTAAAGTTTAAGGGGTATGTTTACTAACATTGGAGATAAATATCTGGAGAAATTTCTGGAGATGTTGCCCATGGCAACCAATCAGCAATTAGATTTAAACAGCCACAGCCAAGTTAGAAAACAAAAGCAAAGATCTGATTGGTTGCTATGGGCAACATCTCCAGAAATCTCTCCAGATATTTATCTCCAATGTTAGTAAACATGCCCCTAAATATCTGAGATTTATAAAGTGAAAAAAGACACACAAAAAACTCTAATATAAAAATTGTTCAGGTAAAATTTGTTGGGGTTTCCCATGGAAGTCAATGGAAACTGTGCTGGTCGTATTGGACCATTTTTAATCAATTCAGAGTTTTAGAAGTTTTCTCATTTCTCATAATTTGTCAGAAAACCCCAAATTTTTTAGAGGTTTTTGCGGTGTTTGTTTGTTTGCTCAGTGTTTTTTTTTTCATTTGTGCTTTTTCAACTTGGATCTTTTAAAACATTCCATGATGTGGTGTTAGAGAAAAAGTGAGTTTAGTTGTGGTTTCGAAAACCTCTAAAACTACACAAATTCAAATTTTGATGAATGGGCCTCCACATCTACTTCCTATCAGAACACAAATGAACAGCATGACTGCAGACTGCAGAATTTCAAAACACATCACCCTAAGCCAGCAGCCACAGCTTGTATACCTGACTATAGACTGCACAACAGCTACTCGTGGTTTTTCATTAGGAATGTAGCTTGCCATAACACACAACAGTATTGTAACTTCTGTACACTAAGTTGAATATTAATGTCCCTTCTTGGTCAGGTTACCCTGTCCTCCTTTGTGTGTTAATTGTCAATTCTGTTCCTATTTGTGCCTTATTCAAGTTTTGGTGCCTGCATGCTGAGTCTTTAATGTTTAGGCTGTGGCCATGAGTGGGCGATGTGTTATTGCAGTTCTAATTCCAGTTCTAACTAACTATATGGTGATGCTATAACATAATATCACTGACTGGACTCGATCTTTTGAAATAGATCACAATCTATAGTAATACAAAACTAATTTAGACATAAAATCAACATAAAAATTTTAAAAAAAGATACAGTATGGTGTGACTGTACCCTTTATGGGAAAAAATATACTTGTTCTATTTAGCCACTAAATATTACTTGTGCTTAAAATACGCTCTGGCTACTCTTTTAACTTTTAATAATGATACATTAAACAGTTCCACAAATATTTGGGCTTCCATATATCTAAAGAAACCATTCTCTGTTTGTACTTTCCAATAAAACATATAATAAACACAGTTAAAACACTAGGGGCCGATTTATCAAGGGTCGAATTTCGAGGGTTAATAAACCCTCTAATTCGACCCTCGAAGTTAAATCCTTCGAATTCGAATATGGAATTTGAAGGATTTATCGCAAGTCCTTCGATCGATCGAAGTAAAAATCATTCGATCGATAAAATCCATTGAATTGAACGATCCAAACGATTTTAAGCAATCGATCGAAGGATTTTTCTTTGATCAAAAAAATGTAAGAAAAGTGCTGGGGAAGGTCCCCATAGGCTAACATTGTACCTCGGTAGTATGTAGTCAAAGTATTTTTTAAAGAGACAGTACTTCGAATTGAAGTAGTTGAATGGTCAAACAATTTTTAGTTTGAATCGTTTGAGTCGAAGGTCGTAGTAGCCTATTCGATGGTCGAAGTACCCAAAAAAATACTTCGAATTTTTTTTCATTCGAATCCTTCACTCGAGCTTAGTAAATGTGCCCCATACATGTGTATATATGTATATGTATATATGTATATATGTTGCTCTTCTCTGGAATATACTGTAGATTGGCCATCCTACTTTTAATTACAAAACTACTATACCTGCTACTATAGGCACAATCTCTCCCTATTATACCTGCAATCCCACAGCCACAGTCCCTTCCCAGAGACTATTATCCCACTGCTATTACAGGCAACCTCTATCCCTACTATACCTGCTATCCCACAGCCACAGTCCCTTCCCAGAGAAAATTATCCCACTGCTACTATAGCCATAATTTCTCCCTATTATACCTGCTCAGGGCCGCCATCAGGGGGGGACAGGGGGGACAAGCGTACCGGGCCCGGGCATGAAGGGGGGCCCGGCAGCGCTGCATTTTTTGAAGATCCGGGCCCCCCTTACGAGCGCCCGAGCCGTACGTCTTGCCTCTTGCGTGCCGAATGCGGAAGTGCCGAAAAGCCGAAGCCGATGCGCCGAAAAGACCCGAAGTCACGGAAAAACCCGAAGTCACGAAGCGCCGAAAAGACCCGAAGTCACGAAAACAGCCGAAGCCGAAGTCCTGAAGCAGCGCAAAGACCCGAAGTCACGAAAACAGCCGAAATTGAAGTCCTGAAGCGGTGAAAAGACCCGAAGTCACGAAAGGAGGCGAAGTTGAAGTACTGAAGCCATGAGTTCAATCCTACTGAACACCAGTTTGTGTTTTTTTTTTAATCCCCTGGCCACCAATGTATTATTTTAATATTCTATAGGCCCCTGCCACCAATCTTTTTTTTAAAACTTTTTTTTTGGGGCCCCAATTTTTTTTTAACTCGTAAGGGGCCCCTTGCCAGCATTGTTTTTTTTTTTTTTTTTTTTTTAAAAAATTAATTTTCTTTTGGTGGCCCCAAATTTTTTTAACTTGTAAGGGGGCCCCTGCCACCAGTTTTTTTTCAAAAAAAATTTTTTTTTTTTTAAACTTTTTTTTGGGGCCCCAATTTGTTTTTAACTTGTAAGGGGGCCCCTGCCACCAGTTTTTTTTTTTTTTCAAAAAAACTTTTTTTTCAAAAAATTTTTTGGGGTCCCAATTTGTTTTTAACAAATGCCACCAATGTTTTAAAAAAACAAAACAAAAAAAATTTAAATTTTTTTTTTGGGGCCCCAATTTTTTATAAGGGGGACCTGACCATCAATAGCTTTTTACAACTTGTGTGTGGGTGGGTTACTTTTTTAGCGCTGATGTCTGTGTGGTCTTTTAACTGCGATGTGGAGTGGGCGGGATATGGGGTGGAGCTTGGTCGTCAGTGTGGGCGGGGCCCAGGGGGCCCCAAAAATTTTGTTGTACGGGGCCCCGTGATTTCTAATGGCGGCCCTGTACCTGCTATCGCACAGCCACAGCCCTTTTGCAGATACTATTAACCCACTGTTTCTATAGGCACCATGTCTCCCTACTATACCTGCTATCCCACAGCCCCTTCCCAGAGACTATTATCCCACTGTTACTATAGGCACCATATCTCCCTGCTATACCTGCTATGCCACAGCCCCTTTCCAGAGACTATTATCCCCACTGCTACTATAGGTACCATCTCTCCTTACTATACCTGCTATCACATAGCCACAGCCCCTTCCCAGAGACTTATCCCCACTGCTACTATTCATGATATACAACATGATAACAGAAGACAGAAATGGATTAACAGAAAGGGAATGTAATACAAAGCAGGGATGCTGTACAAATATGCATAGGTAATATAACAAACTATTGCATTAAAAAAATTTGATACTGGTTGTTAATCCATTTACTGAACTGAACTGAAAATTCAGGCCCAGACTAGCAATCTGTGGGTTCTGGCAAATGAAAGAGGGGCTGCTTTAAGATGCCATAGAACATAATTTATTACTGGGCTGGTGGGGGCTGTTTGGGCCTCAATGTACTTGGAATGTCTATTTTGACTCCAAGTCCAGACCTGTACAAATCCCATAATTCAGAATAAAATACAATATTCTAAATCCCATTGGTTGCTAATGAGCTTGAATAGAGATGCCCAACCAACACCTTCTCTCTCTGATATCAGGACCCCTAAAGCTTTGGATGGGGGGGGGGGGGGTAGTGGAAGCAGAAGCCAAAACCTTATTTGTTGTCATATTGCAGAGTGGATTTGTTTTGTAATTCTGAATTTTATATATTTACCTTGGCTTGAGTCAAAAGGAAAGCATGATGTTTATACATCCAGCTACTGGCTTTTAGTTTGGAATTAAACAGTAACAGCTTGAATTCCACATGTTTGGTATCTCAGAAGTGTACTTTTGGACACAGGCTGTACTAGTCACAGATAGGACTTTTTCTACCCATCCTAAACAAACCTTGATATGAAAACAAAAATCATTTCTGCAAACTGATACCTTTATCATTGCATGCACAGAGATTTTTTCTTTCCACACTGCCTTTTCATAACTGTGAGAAGGGGTTGCCATATGGCTTGGATTCTTGGACTTTTAAACCTGCTCCTAGTGGTCAGGTACAGATTACCTAGTGCTGTTCTAGAATCGATGAAGAAAAGCCTTGAGGCAAAGCTACAGGGAACTCCCATTTTTATTATAAAAATGTGCATTGAATGTATTATTTCACACACAAGGCTATATAGCTTTGTATAATATGGAGGAAACCATGAAGGCACAATGAATATTTTACCTTAAAAGCATTGATGGAAAGTTATTAGTTTGTCAGGTTTTGTAAGAGTACAGCGCAGCTCTTAAGCCATTGTGGCAATGACAGGGTGTGTAACTCCTAAAGCACCGCTGCCCACTACATGCGGGGCTTGAAGATGGCAGTTTTTAATGAGACCCCTCTGAAATGACAGATTCGTTATTTGCATTCCGTCAGAACTGATTAGTTACACTTAATGCCACCAAAATTTAATGATTTGATTGTTTATCTTCCATTTATTTTGATTAACATATCAGTTTTTTGATTGCCAGAGCAATTAGGTGTTATGTGGAAATTCCTTAATATGAAGATGAAGGGATGACACAGTATGCATTATCGTACAGCAAATAAATCACAGTTAAGAAGAAGGATGTATTAGTAATAAACACAACGGACAGCATCATTAAAATTGCATTGTATCGGAAGAGTGCATAATTGCACCTAGTACTGCTTTAAGGTTAGCGCAATTAGATGGCTGAGATCGCCAACTAAATTAATCCAGGGGCGCAGAGAAGTGGATCAGATTAATCTGGTAGGTGTCAAGGGAGTGTTTAACTCTTGCATGCCAGTAAAAGAATATATTTGCATCAATTTACAGCGCTTTCTGCATCTGATTTGCCTTTCACTATTGTTCCTTTGAGTTTGCTTTTTTATTGATGAATGCGAATTTGTAAGTGCAATATTTATACTTTGATTAAAGTGCTTGTATATGGCTTTACACTATAGAAGATCGTCCCCATTTTATATGCTTTGTCCTGTTGTTCCGGCCCAATAAATTATTTTCTTCTAAAAAAGTTAATATATTTTAGAATAATCTTCCTTGATAGAAGTAATTCATACTCAAGACAATTATTACACAAAACCTTATAATACTCAATCCCCTACTTTGATCAATGTTTTGATGTAGTGATAATATTAAAAAGGGTAGGTGATTTCTTTATTTCCCCCCCCCCCCCAAGGACATAAGGAGGAAGGTTCAATTTCTAAGCAGAGGAAATAAGCCGTTTTACATAGCATTTTATGATAATTTAGTTCCATTATAGCACGAGGATTACCACTGTATATATGCACTACTAATGGACAGAATATATTCCACAAAAAAACACTACATAAACTATTTTAACAATATTTTGAAAATAATTTTGGGCTTCTACTAATACTAGAGTATGTCCATACCTATATATTTTTTAGAAGTATCTTCTGTATATTTTATATATCATCTCATAGTACACTCTACACGAACCAGCACACACACACAAACACATACAATATTATGTGTCAATAAAGAACTGATGCATTGTGTATATGTGGGACACCAAAAAAAAAAAAGGTCACCCTGCTTTAACCATAAAATGAGTGATTTTCATAGTATTTTGCCCCTACAGCAAAACAAGATTTTTGCTAGACTTGTAAACTAACCACTGTGCTCTTATAAAGGAAAAACTTACCAAAGTTGGCAACACTGTATAAAGTGCTGAAGGGCATAGACATTATAGAAATCTAACTTCCTGTGGCTGAAGTTTCTCGTTAACCCTTTCTACCAAAAAAAGGTGTTTAAAGAAAAAATAGGTGTGTTTTCAGAATGTAGCATGATTATTATAGGACATTAACCCTTTAAGTATTTTGGTGAATTAACAATTGCCAACCGCAAAAAAGGGGATTTCACCCTGTGCAACTTAAATATATAATAATCACACCAGGAAAATATTTCACCCCCACCTCCCTAAAAAAAAGAAGAAGTTGAGAAGGAATTCTCTCTTTACAAACCGAAAGTGTGTCGGTGTTTTCTATGTATTCAATAAGCACAAGATGCCTTAGAACTTACCCTAACTCCTCCTTTTTGTATTGTGCCATGAGGTGGAGAGGTCATTGAAGATTAATTTAAAAGCACTGACCTTTGCATTCAGATATTGTATATGGGGGGGGGATTAAAGGTCGCAGTAGAAAATGGGAATTCGTGTATCCGGCAGGCACTGAAGAAAATAAACTCAACTATTGAAAGGGTAGAACTTTATTTTAAGAACTTTTATATCTGTGCACAGTGTGTCTTAGAGAAGTGGTGCGCTTGGGCAGGCACCAGGATCAATTTAGTGAACCACTCATTGTAGTGAAACTTGTATTTCAGCATAAGAGTATTTATTACCTGACTTGCCCTTTAAATCTCAGATCTCATGACTTCGACTCATAGGAACTGGATATCAAAGCAGGCACCAGGAATCTCCATATTGTATGTATATATGTGTGTGTGTGTGTGTGTGTGTGTGTGTGTGTGTATATATATTTATGTGTGTGTGTGTGTGTGATATCTAGACCATTTACATCCCAGCTAAGTGCACATACAGTATCTGTCAGGTCAGCAGACTGTACCATGAAGGCGAGAGCACAGCTAGCACCCAGACACCCTCTCCCTCTAACCATTCCAATACATAGGCATTTCAATGCATGCACCCCACCCAACAACACAGCGCCAGAAAATCAACGGGTCTCTTCTCCCTACACTCAGCACAAGATACTGCAGGTTTCTCATTCACCCACTCTCTGGACTACTAAGGTAAGTAGCTAATTTCTTTCTTAATGTTTTGAAACAACTGCCACCCCAGCAGCTGTCTCCCCTCTACCCTACCCTATATCCACTGGAAAAGTCAATTCCATATAGTCTACTTAAAAACCAAAAACCGGATTTGTGTAACCATTTCTGCGGAGATTTCCATTCATTTTTGTATTAATAATCCCTCTGCTGTATGAACTCCCCCCAATGCACATATCGGTGCCTTTAGTTATATTCCCATTACATGATTTGGATGAGACTTTATTAGGCTATAATGACATGGATGTCTAACCTTTGCATTTAGCTTTTTTCATTATTTACAGTGCTCTAGGAAATCAATGGGTAATCAGACCCTATACCCCCCTACTTCTGTGTATTTAAGGTTTTCTAAAGATGGGGTGAAAGAGGGAGGGGGTAACTTTGCTCTATCCTCAATGGGATGGCTGGGCGCTAGGGGAGAACACCAGCAATCCAAGTAGCCCCAGACCATTTGGATACAAAAGCATTTACATCGCTTTGGAGCAGTTAATCCGGTGCTTGCTGTTTTCCTTTGTCTTCCAACTCCTCTGTGGGTTTTTCTTTTTTTCTTTTTAGCAGTTTGTCCTTCTCGCCTGATTGACTGTCCAATGGATGCTAATTATCCAAATGTCGCTTCTCCCCTCTTATTTGCGGGGTATTATGGCACAACTATCATACATTCTGTCATTGGAGATCATATTACTATATTATCATATGAAATAAATGGACGACCCTCTCAAGAAAGGGTGGCGTCAGAGCCAACAGATGTTTCGGGTGGCTTGTTCCAATATTACTGTATATGTGTATAAATAGATATATTTTCCATGCTCAGATTCCCTATCACCCCATATTTACCTGTTATGACATTGAAAAAGGACAAACATTTTTCAAGTTCAACTATTTTATAGTCGGTCCACAGAAGACTGGAGAAAACACTTGCTTTAAAGAATTAAAACATTTTCTGCATCAGCATTATAATATTTGACCACTATAATATAAATTGATTTGAATGTTTCAATTGCCAAAAACGTCCAGCCCTTTCTTTAAAGTATCCATTGTATCTACCTGACTGGATTCAGAGGAAATGAATGATGATACATAGCCCCTGTGTTGGATTATATTATTCACAATCTGGGTGTATCCTTTGAATTTTTGGTTTTAGAGTAACCCAACGCAACTGTTAGGCTATCCAAATTGTTTTCCTTTTGTGAAATGTCATTTTTTTGTCTACTATAAAAAGTCAGTACATCTGTGGCTTGGGGTTAGGTGAATTACAAGTGAGAACCACATAGTTGTTAGTCTGTACTTCTACCCGTCCAGCAAACTATTTATTATTGATCTGATTTACTTACTAAACGTATGTAGCCTTTAATGGAGAGACTAATTGAAACAGGCTAGGATTAAACACAGTAAAAAAAAATATGGATAAATACTCACAGAAGAACCAAGGCTGAGAAATACACAGATATGCTTACATATATATAAAAAAAGATGGAGATACTGTGTTGTGCAGCTTGTTTTGTTAAACACTTTGATGCATAGGGTATGGGGAAATTGATGGGTTGGCTTTAACAGCCCTTCACAAAATATTTCTGTCTCAGTCAAAAATTCAGTAAAATTATCAAATGACTTGTCTGTATACCATGTATTTCTATCCATTCCCTCTCTTTGTATCACTCTCTCTTGTATCTGCATCGTTCTCTTTCTGTTTATCAGTTTATCCCTTCTGCCACCATGTTCAGACTCAATCTCATCTTCCTTAAAGGAACAGTAACAGCAAAAAAATGAAGGTGTTTTAAAGGAATGACAATATAATGTACTGATTGTAATGCACTGGTAAAACTGGTGTATTTGCTACAAAAACTCTTCTATAGTTTATATAAACAAGCTGTTGTGTAGCCATGGGGCAGCCATTTAAAGGGGTGCTTCACCTTTAAGGTAACTTTTAGTATGTGATAGAATGGCCATGTCTACAATCATTTAGTCATTCAATTGGTTTTCATTATTTATATTTTTTATAGTTTTATAGTTATTTACCTTTTTCTTCACCCACACATCACCTACTTGACTGGGCATAACCCAAGACTTGTAGTAACCTGTAGTAGCAGAATAAATATTGGTAAAGTCACAGGTACATACCTTTTTTTTTAGCCATAAGGCCATACAAGCTATTGAGGGACAGTAGACATTACTCAAAAGCAGACTGCATGCATTAGAGAGCAGTTTGTAATCAACTTACTTTCTTCTAATGATGTCACTGGTAGAGCAACTGGCGCGCCTCGGGCACGCGCACTCCACCACAAGCACACCTCAGTGTGATCAGTGTTAGGTGGTTATGGACTTATATGACTTGCAGGGAGCTTCATCCTTGTGTAATTAAATTATTAAGAGCCTTGCTAATTACTAGATGAGTTCCAGACATGGTGATGAGCAGTCGATGGAAGGTAGGACCACTATGAATCCTATCTCTAGCTGGTTTATTACCCTTTCTACTACCTTCTTGATTTCCCTGCCAGTCAGTCAGCAATAGTGATGGGATTTGGATATATCTTTGTGTACCATTCTGTCTTGGATCTGGCTGTTTCTGAGCTGGGGGTAATAATGTAAGTGACCACAGTGTAAGGGTCTATGAAATGATCCGATTGCTGTATCATAGGATGGAGTTATAGCGTTGGCTCCGATATTCCTGGCTGTTTTTTTACTGTTCTGCGATAAAGAGAAATCGGTTTATACTGTGCTTGGAAAATAACAGTAAATTAAACACCCAAGATCCACTTGGGTGTTGTAATGTATAGGCATTAAGCAGCCATTCCCATTGTCCTTATGATTTGCTTTTACTGCAACACTCATTGGTGTAATTTGCCAGTTGCATGCCTGACCCTGAAGTATGCATGTATAAAGGCACAGACGCTATCTGTGTATTTATTTGTTTGTGCTCATCGGCTCAGGGGATGGAACTTTAGATAAAATACAAGGGATGGGGGAAGGGGAGGGTGTCAGTGATGCTACTGGAAGGAACCAAATGTGTTATGTAGGGCATTGGCAATTAAAAGCCAAATGACGTTAAGATGTTTGCTATCTTTCCTCCTGTTGCTTTGCCTGGAGAGTAATCAGATACTGTTGTAAAAAGAATGCGGATGTTTTAAGGTTTCAGCAACACTTCTCCCTTCCAAAAAATCAACTGTAGACAGATTTCTAACAGGCGGATCCCCCTCCACCAATGAATAAAGCTACACAACCCAAAGTGCCCAGATCCAATTAAAGGACATGTTCCACCTATAGGCGCTGAGGAATGCATTGGGAGTCCCACCAGCACAGAGACTACTCTAGTGAGTAATGCTTATTTTTATATATATATATATATATATATATATATATATATATATATATTGAAAATAAAAGTACATACTCATATGTTACAGTAATATAGTTCTTGCATAAACAAGTAAAAAACGCTCGTTCTATGTATCACAGGCACTTTCTCTCTCTCTAACGAATTGATCATAGACACCCCCCAGAACATAAAGACATTATTTCGCTTTTGGGTAAGTCCATCTAGCTACTGATGGGTTCCTTCTTACTTTTTTGTCCGTAACCTAAGTTTTAAATGGAACTGAATTCGGAACCTTTATATCCCTTTTGAATTCGAACACTAATAGGGATTCCCTCAAATTATTTTTTTATCTTCTAGGGTACACTCTGCCACTTCTACATTCCCTCACCCAGTAATCACATTTCTTTTTTATTTTTAAAAAAAACTACACACACTGTGAATTTCTCTTTATCTCCCATGCACTGGCTTTATAAAGAAACAAACAAACCAATGTTATGGTGCCCATGGTTTCTTTTCCACCAAGGTAAATCAATACAGAACTAGATTCTGGGATTTTTAAGGGAAACTGATTTCTTTGTGATAAAATCTCTTATTCTCTGTAAAAGTGCTTTTGTGTGACCTGAAGTGGTGTCTCAGCACCTAATGACATGACAATTAATGTGACCACATGTCTTTGCAAGAACCAAGCGAATCCTTGTAAATATGGGGACCAGGCTTCTGCACGCCACATACAGAAATGTAGCAGCACGCAAATATATTTACAAAAGTTACAGTTTTACATGAATTGAATAGATTCCCCATGCGTGTGTGGAGTGGAATTGAAAATAACTGTAGTACAGTGCCAATGTGCAATAGGAACAAAACTGTGGGGCAACTGAGCCTACTGTACACTGGGATGGTTGTTGTTGGATGGTTGGGGATATTGATAATGGTTCTATGTTCTGCAGACAAACCTCTTGTTTGAGGAATGCTGTAGACAACATAAATGTCCCACGATATGAGATCCGCTATACTCACTAAATAAAACGTGGAACTGATTAGTTGCCACTGGTCTTTAATGGGGGTTGTTGGATCTCTGTCCACATGCCTTGTGCTATTCAGCTGAAATCTTTTTGTGTTCATCTTTACCCAAGGGAGGATCTAATAGCGCCACCTGTCTTGCTGTCGCAGCCCACCACCTGCTCAGTAAATGATAAAACTTTCTGTAACTACCTAGTAAAGAAGAAAATGATAGTTGTGTCAGTGTACCTTTGAGCAATATGCAGGGATCGCTGCCACTTTACCCTGAGGGTCCAAGGCTGGTCCTCTGCCCACACAACTCCTCTAATCTGAAACTGTTGGTGTTGGGGTAGAGCCTGTGTCTCTGTTCTGAGGGTCCCAGTTTTTTTCTGCTAACAAAATGAAGAGTCTGGGTAACAATTTTCACACAAGCTGGGACCTGGTTGGCTGACAATGTGCTGGTGCAAGGCAAAGGTGTACCTGCCCTAGAGATTCCTGCCAACATAACAAAGAGGTCTGATTGTAGTGGTCTCCGTGTGTATGTGTGTGACTGGAGGCCAAGTTACCCCACCTAATCCCTTGCCTGTGGGGGTCTTCCTCTTGGGAACCAGAGAGCTGCACATCTGATCTTGCTGTCACAAGCCAAAGTGGCTCATGTATTAGCAGCACATCAATGCCTGGGAAGTGCAGAACAGACACACACCGCATAAACAATTCAGTTAGCAGGAAAACAAAGCGTTAGGTCCTTGTTCCACATCCCTTGCTGTATATACATCACTGTCGCGAGGAGAGAGCGCTGATCTGCTGCTTGTTACTGCGCGGCGCTCGCAAAATGGATTAGCCTGCATTTCCATGTGAGGAAAATGATTAATTACCCGGTGTCACTCACTGATCTATGAAGACATAACACCAACTATAGCAGACGTTATGCAGGGCGCCTCCAGCTACTACCAGGTTTTAATTCCTGCTTTATTGTATGCGCTGCAATATATTACGCCTTAATGACCGTATGAGGCTTGCGAAACATATGACAGATCAATCACATCAGACTCCTCCCACTCCCCTCCACCCTCACCTATCATTTTTTTCCTGTTTTTTGTCTGCTTGCTTCGTTACGTTTTGAATGGGGTTCCATGTTCCATTGCTTGCAGGAGTAAGTGCCTGTTAGGATGTGACTTGAGCAGCAGAGTGCGATTCTTTAGTTGCAGGAGATACAGTAGAAGCTGTTATCCGGGCAGATGGAACGCTCCAACTGATTATCTTCATATTACACAGCCATTTGGTGGCAAAGTTCACCTCCACCTGTCACTAGTGGGAAAAATCAGCTTCTGGCCAGGATCTGTGTGTTTTTGTAAGAGTCCCTACTTCTATTGTTTCCAAAGCAGACACAGGCCCTTGTAGAAGGTGGACCGGTTTACCATTACCAAGCTTCCATTCACTAGAATTCTTCTGTATCTTTAAGGGGGCTGCACCTTATTTGGATATTTGTTTGAGGGTGGGGATTATAGCTCCCCCGTAAACACCTATACATTGGAGTGAAAGACTGGTCATTGTGCTCCCCTGACTTTGCCCACTTGCATAAATATGAAAAGTATAGAAATAGCAGACTGGGGGTTCAACAGATACACAGTGGTAGATGATATATAGCTATAAAAATATTATCTGCAAACGCATTGGGGTAGCCACCCACTTCTTTACGCTATGCGCTATGTAAAGGGCACACATCCTCAAGAGTTGGAACATTGTGGCATAAAGGCAAAGACAGCTCTTGGTGGGAGACAAAGTACTAATTACATTTTCTCTGTTATTTTTGCCACTAGAGACTGTGAAATATCCAGGACTAAAACATGCATTTCCCATATACAGAAGCATACAATCCTTATGAACAAATGCGCTTTGGTGAGTTTAGTAGCGCACAGAAGGCAGTGCTGCCCATTACCATAGTTGGTCTGAGGATATCCCACGGGCGCCAGATTAGCCCAGATTAGCCCAGTCACTTAAATACCCTGAAAGGTCCTTGTGTTTGTACGGAAATCTGTGCAGGATAATAAAATGGCAGCGGGGCACTTCTGCGCCAGTCTAAAGTGTGTGTATGAGTGTATATAAATGCTGTGAATATGTGTGCGAAGCTGTATGCTAGTCAATATTGTTAATATATAGAGTCAATTATCGATAATCTATCTATTATCTATCTATCTATCTATCTATCTATCTACCATCTATCATCTATCTCATCCTGAATACCACATACCCTTCACTCCTATCATAGATCTTCAATTTCTTCCTTTGCCTTTTAATACATTTGTGTACCAAGTATAATGATATTAATGTTTATAAAACAAATCATCCCAAAAAAAAGCGCAGGAAAAAATTTCAGGAAACAAAGATTGCTGTGCAGATCTGGGAATGTTTTCTTGGAAGAATAGAAAAAAATCCTGTGATCCTTCACCACTTGGAAGCTTACCATGATAGGGCGATCATCATCTATTCTTGCCTCACTATCCAACCATTGGCTTGTTAAGTAAATAGTAATTAAACCGGTGAAAACATTGTATTTCCCATTCATTCCATTCCGTGTGCATGTGCTTCAGCTACAAATCGTATTTACCTTCACAAACGTCTTCGGGTTGGAAAGTGTTAATTAAATACCCCCTCCTTCTTGGTTCTGTGCATTCTTTTCATAATCCCCCAACATCTATGGCACTGCAATCGCTGCAAAAACGTGAATATACTGATGTTTTCAAACCTTTACAGAGATAAGAAATAAAGAACGAAATTCAAAACACCCCAGGTTTATTTTATGGTTAGCTACATAAAGGTATCTGTAGTGGCCAACGATACAATCTTAGAAAATATTTTCGACTTTTGTTGCGCGACTTGCCCAATATATTATCTTTGTTAGCAATAATACACAGATATCAGTACTCTCATTTTCTGGGGTTAAAAAACGTTTATTTTAATATAGGAGCATTTTATTTGCTTACGGATAAAACAGCATTTTACTAATTAATTTAAAATATGCTGTAGCTAGCCATTCCATTACGGATAGCATAGAGTAACTGATTAGTGAAAAAAATCGTAGGGGAATTAAGCAAGTCCTGGCAGATACCCTGACAAGCCCCCCATGTCACACGATGGGCCAGAGTGGCATTTTAAAAGGAAGAGCTAAAAGAGAGAGAGAGTCGTGATTGTAAGTGAATAACCCTTTACCCCACCCAGTACTCTCACACTATAATAAGCAGCCCTTGGTAAGATGCAGCCAATGGGAAGAGGGCAGGGGCTGGAGGCCCTGTAGAAAAGGTGCAGTTGTGACTGCACACAGAACTGCAGAGCAGAAATAAAGAAGGGAGCTTCTCACTTTAAGGGATTACAGCAAGTCCATGCTGAAGAGGACCCTCCTCCCCCATTACTCACACACATAGCCCTGCCTGCAGGAACGAAAAAACTTATCACAACAACGGTCCCCTAGCAGATCTACAGCACCCATCATTTAGAAGTTTGAGGCTGGAAATCCTCTCTCTTTCCTTAAAACTTTAATTTTTTTTAAATGCCCATTCTGAATTTTGACAACTGATCTCCAACGGACTGTGGGCATTCATTCACTTACTTGTCTCTGGAGTGAAGTGCTGTTTAATACATGCAATGAACGAAAGAGGACTTGAAACCTTATTGCTTCGTATCTAGAAGGCTTATCATTCCTAACCAAGGTGTCTTCAGCTTGCCCCCTCTCCTTCTGACAGATTTCACAGTCATCTCCTAATTTTACCAGCACGTACAGTTAAAGGGACTTTTCAGTTACTGCTTGCACTGGGATAAACTCCACCGACCACCTGAAGATGCCCAGATATGCCCTTCAAGACTGACTCCTAGCAGTGTTGCTATTTCTGGGGGCACATCACATGACATTCCCAAGTCAGGAGGGTCCAGGACTCTTTGGTTTGTTTTGATATTAATATATATATTCCTTATCCCATCTGGTTCAGCTTTTCATTTACTGGAAGAAGCAACACAGGAACCCGACCTCCTTTGTTGGTCTGGATATTCGGTGCATGGCTTAGGACTCCAGTGTATGCAATTAGGCAACCAAAGCATCTGTAAAGATTCCCACGTGTGTCATTTCCACGCTCCGGAGATGCTTTTCCACAGTCTATCAGGGGGGGAGATGCACGGGGTCATCGATGAGATGGACAGAAGAACCAAGAACGATGTCTCTGCTATCAGCTCTGTAATTGATAGAGGGGAAACTGAAACGGTAGGGATGGGACAGGAGTTGCAGAGATTTGGGGTGGGATTTACAGGACGAGGGGGTTAATGTGAAGGTTCACATTATCCAAAAAAAAAAAATTACTTATTATAATGCATTTATTTGATATGCATTTATTTAAAAGAACAGCATTTGTTTAACATGCATCCTATAGGAAAGCAAGGCCCCAAGGTTTACAGCATACAGACACTGCAAGATGTATCAGATCTTTCCTCTGTATCCCTGTTATATTATCCTTATTCCTTCAGAAAAAAAATAATCAAAATCTTTTTTCTTTAACAAGTAACGGTTTGCAGAACTATACCGCTGAATCAAAGTTTCATAGAATGCTGAATAAAAATGATCATCTGCATTTTTTTCCCCAATCGCAGCGACTAGCCTGTAATCGGGTTTGACTCGCTCTCTGTAAATACCGAGTTTTAATGGTATTGATATTCATATCGTATCAATTATTTTCTTTCTTTCTTTCTTTCTTTTTCTTTCTTTCTTTCTTTTTCTTTTATATATATATATATATATATATATATATATATATATATATATATATATATATATATATATATATATATCATCATAACAACCTAGATGCACGTGCAATTATCTTATCAAAGGCTTTAATAACTTGGATCACAGAACCCATTATTTGAATTGGCCGAGCAGCCCACCATAGTTAATATACTATCCGCAAAGAAAAAATCTATACATATGTTTGCATGCAGTTTGTGTTTGTGTGTGTATATCTATCTATCTATCTATCTATCTATCTATCTATCTATCTATCTATCTATCTATCTATCTATCTATCTATCTATCTATCTATCTATCTAAATATAGATATAGATATAGATATTTATAGATATAGAGATATACCAATGTATCTACTTCTCAACCATCGTAATATTTTCCTTGTCAACACCATGCAATATAACATGAGAATTCTGATCTGTAGAAAACGGACACCTCTCTAAACGACATTTGGCTTTTTCGTTATCTGCAGTTCATATCCTCAAATTTGCACTTCTTTTAGTATTAATATTAATTAGCTGGAATCTAATGCTGCAATTAGATAAATGCCATATTTATTAGTTAAAGGGATATTTATTTACATAAAGAACTGATGTAGATACATTATTTTATGAATATCCTCGCTGATCTAATAAATATGATTGCATGTGACCATACATAATATACAGTATATTAGCATTCAACGTCTTCGCAAGTAGGTTTGATGAGCGATTTTTACGTCATGATGATCTACTCGTGAAAAAAAACTATTTATTCTTAAAGTTGACTTTTCATTGTCTTCCACTGGAAAGCTTAATTATCTTGTAACAATGGGAATTAATATTAAACAGCGTGAAAACGCTTTACCGGAGAGGAGCTTTAGTTTGTAATTCGCTTTCACTGTCCTCATGCAGAAAAGGCTTTCATTAACATGGACTGCACGTGGTAATACAGGTCATCTTCAAATGCGGTGTGTCTCCAAACAAATACCATTTATTCCGCCCTATTAACAATCAAAATTCTGCAATCTGCACCAAAAAACTTATAGAAAGACCCTTTAATCCCCCCTTTAGCTGCTGCTGATGATACCCAGTTGTTTCTGCTGGTGGTGAAAGTGTTGTCTGATTTTCCAAAGAAAATTCTATAAATCTGGTCTGATCTTTCTCTAGTGAATGGACAGTGAAATGAAAGATAATTGGGAGTTATCATTATTCTCTTCTGTTCTGAAGCCCTGAAACAAATCAAAATCCCCTATGAGGGGGTTATTTTAAATTTCTTTCTTTCTTTCTTTCTTTCTTTCTTTCTTTCTTTCTTTCTTTCTTTCTTTCTTTCTTTCTTTCTTTCTTTCTTTCTTTCTTTCTTTCTTTCTTTCTTTCTTTCTTTCTTTCTTTCTTTCTTTCTCATATACTTTTGACAGTGCCACAGATAACTTTTGCACCGATGAGTTGTATTGTCCTGTTCCTAAAAAGTCACATCAGTGGTTGAGGAAAATGAGTATATTTAAATTTTTGTTCTAATGTTGCCTGTGTCTCTGTGTCCCCAGATTATGCCCTCCATCAGCAGTGACCGGGCTGCACTCTGTGCTGGGTGTGGAGGGAAGATTTCAGACCGGTACTACCTCTTGGCAGTTGACAAACAATGGCACATGCGTTGCCTAAAGTGCTGTGAATGTAAATTAAACCTGGAGTCGGAGCTTACCTGCTTTAGCAAAGATGGAAGTATATACTGCAAGGAGGACTATTACAGGTACACCCCCCTCTCTGCATAACCATTGTCTTTATAATACATGCTGCACAATGGGCAGCCAACAAAGAACAGAGCAAACTTGTACAGTGTAGTAATAATGAGAAAGCTTAGGTTGGTAGTCAGTATGAATGTGTCTTTTTTCATCGAAAGTTACTATTTTACTATGGCACAGTAAATGGTTGCTTAAAAAGCAAGGACACTAGGTAGTGGTGGTACAAGATGAGAGATGAAAATATAATATGAAAATATAAAGAGATTCTGAGCCGCCATCAGACCCAGCAAGCAAAGAAATATTACCCTCTGACATGTTGCGGAGGGCAACCTTTCCACCAATTTCGTTTTCATTTCCATTACTTTAATCCAGCATATACCACACAGAGCTTGTAAATAGGCAACGTTAAACATTATATCAATTTTACATTTCAGATTTAAGTTATTGACAATAATGTTGTAGTTCCCATTCTTGCAGCAACACAGCTACTTAGCACTATAATGAAAATTGATTTCCTCTGGAAGCTAATAAATGGTAAATTCTGATATTTTTTAAATTAAAATATATAGGGGTGTAATGCTTGATTAAGAAAAGAAACACGGTCACATAGCAATGTCTGGCTAATGGATTGCTGCGTATTCATTATTAATAATCATATAATAAACCACATTTACTGCCTACATTTTATATATATTAAATGTTATGGTATTACTGCTGCAAGGAGAAGCTGGCATTCCCCAGTACCACTATCTAATGACCTTCAGCACTTGTAGTTTCAACTAGGAGCAGCTATTTGCTATCTGACCTATCTGAGAAACTGAATACTACAGCATATAGGTATATTTTTAGCCCATAGTTAACTTGGCCTGGGATTACCATATATATATAAACTTCCAAAACATAAATAGAGTGTTTATTAAGTCACTTGTGAGTGTGTATTTGTGTAAATATATTTGTATGTGTATATATATATACCTCTAAGTGAGTTCATAAACACTCTATGTATACACACACATATACAGTATTTGTTGAAATAAAGAATGCCCTATGTCGTTGAATGAAGTTGAATCAACAATTTTGAAATTCTATAAATTTGATTGGAATAGTTCCCATCCAAAGCAGAACATATAGCCAGAGATATGTATGCAGGCCACCATACCACGGGGAAAAGTTTTCCTGGCACACATTACTTCCTAACCAGAAGGCTGTAGGCTATTGCGCCACAGGATGCAAAAGGCGCCAAGGAAAATGGTTCCCCCTTGTTCCTATTAAAATATTTAAAAATATTAAAAAAAAAGCATCAGGAATATAAGATATCTACATCATTTTTTTGTTTCCTTTATATGTTTTTTTTGCCTATTGTGTCTGTCAGAGATTATGAATCCATTCTCTTGCATGTTATGGCTGAAAGCTCCCAGGGACATGCTGACTAACTGTGACCTATCCTGGTTCTGATTGCACAGGCGGTTTTCAGTCCAGAGATGTGCCAGGTGCCACTTGGGAATCTCTGCCTCTGAGATGGTAATGAGAGCCAGGGACTTAGTGTATCACCTCAACTGCTTTACCTGCAACACTTGCAACAAGATGCTCACCACTGGGGACCATTTTGGGATGAAGGACAATTTAGTATACTGCCGGCTCCACTTTGAGACTTTGATACAGGGAGAATACCAAGTTCACTTCAATCACTCGGATGTAGCATCAGGGAAGGGCTCAGGACTTGGCACAGGGGCTGCCTCTTTGGGGCTGCCTTACTACAATGGCGTGGGAACTGTCCAGAAAGGGAGACCAAGAAAGAGAAAAAGTCCAGGTTCTGGGGCAGATCTAGCTGCCTACAACGCAGGTAAGCAACTGTCAGTTCCTAATGCAATGTTGTGTCGCTGATTACACAGCACAGCTTCCATTTATTAAAGCTCAACTGATAATAATAGCCTCGCTGGGTATAATTATTTCCAGCAAGAGCTGTCAAGCCTGGTCATATGCCAGAACCTGAAAGCTGTAGCATTACTTTGCTTTCAGGTATAAAAGCAGAAGGCCTTGCAATCAGGTGAGGCTGCTCGCCCGAGCAGTTCCACTGAATGGCTCAAGGAAAGGAACATCTTGTTAATGGATGTATATTTTGGTTTGTGCGTGCATTTGGGTGGATGTAGGGGGGCGTTTATATCTTTGGCACTGTTCACTGTGGGCCCCAGACGGCAAAGTGGCTGAATAATTGCAACAATTTAGGTAGTAGATTGGTTGGTTATTGATAGGGGACAGACTGATAAAATCTTTTTTGTAGCTCGAAGTAGGCAGCCTAGCTTATTGCTTTCAAACAGCATAAAAATTGGGATGTCTAATATTGGTTAACCAACGTTATCAGTTGCTGTCTTCCTCGGAGAGTACGGGGTTAAGCAGATGCTTGTATTTTGTTTATTATTCAATAATATCATATATCCGAGCATCAGGTTACAGTCTGCACAGGAACATTCCATAAATAACCCTAAAGAGGGGTGTGTTTGGGGCAGAGGTATCTGACTTGCTTCTTGCTGAAATCATTTGTTTTATAATCAGCATTAGTGGCAAAACCTCTTGTGTCTTCGTTTAGGATCATCCTGTGCTGCAGGTAAAAGTGAACGTGGACTTCATGTAACAACGATATTAAGTACACAGTATTCAGTTCATGATAACTAACATTATTTTGGTCAGCAGTCATGCCCCGTACCTAAACACATACACAGCCATATAAAGGCAGAATGGAATTCGTGGTGATCATATTTATAAGCCAAAACACTAGCCTTTCTAATAGTAATTCGTAAGGAAAAAAAACGCCCTGCCACATTAATATTGTTTTATTGCATGCTTTGTTGTCCTGTACTAATTTAGAGAGGGTTGGTTGCCTACTTTTGCACTCTGAATCATTCTCATTTTGTGAAATAGAATTAAGTTGGGGAAATAGGAAAACGAAATAAGTTACAACGTGACGTTCTGTCTCTAAATCTGTCATCTACATTATCTACCCCCCCCCCAAAAAAAAACTGTTTCCGAGTATGTCCTTTATTTTGCTGTATGTTTAATTAATTAGGGTATACATTTGGGAGTTGGGAGAGAACTATATTTTAACTATAGATTTGAGAATGAACATTATTTTTAAATTTATGTGAATGTGTAAACACATTTCAGAAAGGGGTTTAGATTCTGAAGGTCTAGTGGCTAGTTTTTTTTATATCTATCTATCTATCTATCTATCTATCTATCTATCTATCTATCTATCTATCTATCTATCTATCTATCTATCTATCTATTGGCTAAGTTATCATAACTCAAGAGGTGCTGCCTCTTTCTTTCTTTCTTTCTTTCTTTCTTTCTTTCTTTCTTTCTTTCTTTCTTTCTTTCTTTCTTTCTTTCTTTCTTTCTTTCTTTCCTCTATGACTATATGTTACTTTTTGTGTTGGAGCAATTTTAACATGGGCACACTCCTACTGTAGATTGAAAAGGAACTCAGAAAAGCAGTAATTCCCATCTTTCGGCTGTGTCATGTGAATGTTTAACCCTTATACCCCCGGAATGTCCTGAATGGGATTAACTAGTGGAAAACCACATAACTAAAGCCTTCCTGCTTTAGCCCCCCCCCCCCGAATTGTTATTACAAATGCTAAATGGCTCCCATTGTGCCCCTCTAACTGGGCAAGCACTGAAGGTTTAGCTGGGCCAGTTTGGAAGTGGATGGATTTTGACAGGCAGAAAATAGCTCAGAAAGAAAGCAGGACTTCAAAAAGACTTCCTTTCTCCCTATGTGATAATAATTTCTCCCTTCACTTGCACCAATTGCCATTTGATTGGCTTTTTTAGGTCAGTAAATCAGAGCTTGGGAATCTGCTCCCCACAGAAGCACCTGTGAAATTTGTTCAAAACTACACCCCTCAGTGAGTTTCATTACCCCCCCTTCCCCTCTCGCCAGCCCCAAATTCAACCCCTCAAACAGCATGGGGTATTTCATTTATTCATAGATGCCTTTAAAGTGAGGGCGCCAAAGTGTCCAACATTGGGGGGGGGGGGGTGTAGTCACATTCCTTTGATTTGTTACAGGAAGGGGGGATACCCCAGGACTCAGTCAACAGGAACTGGTTGACTTGTTAAGGGACATCCCTCCTAATGACTAACAACTCTGTGTATGGTAAAAAAAAGAATATTTAATTGTTCGGTCCCTCTGTTTCTGCCTGTTTGTATGTACAGTTATTCAGGCTTTCTATTTTAGAGCAAGTGTGTATAGTAATAAAAAATAATCTATTCCTATACGTATGTATGTATAATACTTCTCTCATCTCTAAATTCCTACATATACATGTGCAGAACAATTATCCCAGCTCTATTTTTCCTAGATTTTCTTTTCCTAGCAGTTTTTTTTAAGTAGTTCATATAATGCATACATGTAGGGCAAACTGATGACTATAACACATCATGGTAGCTTTTTCCCCCCAATAATTAATCCCTGCCTATTATAGTGGCAAGGAAATCAGCCTTCTTGTTGCTCTCATTGTACTTATGGAACTGAAGTCATTTGGAATCTGGATTTCAGTCCTTCAAGCAGGGAGCTAATTCCCAGGGAAAATAAAGTATGGTGGATATTGAGAGAAGTTTTTGTGTATGAGGACCCTCAGTATTGTGCTGCCTTTAGCTCTCCCCGGGCACAAGGAGATGAGGGGTCCTGACTAATTCTTGCAGACAATAGATGGTTTAATGTCACGGAAAATGTGGTTCATGCAATTGGTCCCTGAGTGGGGAAAATCCCCCCCCCCCCCACTGAGTCATGCCTATTTTGGCGTGGGATGCAGATGCTTGGAGTGGGCCCTATGCAGTTTTGGTTTGGCATAATAATGTTCATTTGCTTTTGCGTCAAATGTACTTACATTGCATGTAGGCTAAGGATGGGATTATGCACATACCAATACATACACTAATGAAACGAATTCGTTTAAATGTAACCACATACATTTAACTATTTGTTTGTATTTTCATACACAAACACACCAGACCACAGTTTGTTAAGAATCAAACGTCCACACACAATTACATTTAATCGACTTCACAACACAGCTTAGAAAAACAAAATGTGGTAGAATCGCCCTGTTATATTTGTCAGCAAATTACTTTTGATTCCTCCATGGTTTCATTTCTCTTTGACTATTGATACCGATTATTTATAAATTCCTTCGTGAATTAAAAATATAATGAATTTAGATTGAGCCGTAGTAATATGAGAACTGACTTATTTACACGTTATAATGCAAAACACACCATGCTGTAATGCAAATGCAAAAGAAAAAAAGTTCAACAAAAACGGCACGTGTTAAATAACAAAAATACATAGAAAATAAACGTGAAGTTTGGACACTTACTAGCCCGAAGGAAAAAAAACAAGTTATAGTTGTTTTCCAAACGGTTTTTGTCCCTCACAAACTCGTTACGTTCTCTGAAAATGATAAAAGAGACAATGTAACAAATTAACAATTACATATTATATAAAAAGAAATTTCATTAAAAACAATAGTATTAAAAAAATCGTTTCCAATAGTATTGTGCCAAGTTTATCATTATCAAAAAATCAAGTTAATGGTCTAGAAAGATGAATTCGGGTTAAAAAAGCAAATCAATTTAGATATGTTTAATATGAAAACACTGTTCATATATGTGTGTGTATATCTATATATATGAAATATTTAATAACGAAAATCCATATTAACCATTTTACCACATTGGAAGGCCTACAGAATAAGCACTTAAATTAAGAGTGATTTTGTAAAAACGGCGGTTATATTCCATTTGTTGATTGCGAGGTTGATTAATTGTCTTAAATCTCTTTTTATGAGGAATATAAAATCATTATTCCACTGTAGTGGGGTTTTCATAAGAATAACTAAGAATAACGAATCTAAATCTAGAGTAGCCTTAAAATAAGGAAACTATATCTTTTGATTAGTGACTTATATTTTTGGGGGATGGGGGGACTCTTTTTTTTTTTGTCCTGAGTACAAAAATCTGAAGTGAACAGATAATTTGTTTGAATAGTCTCAGCGATATGTGAACAGAGGCCTTTTGCAGCTCACTAGCTCCCCCTAGAGAGGACTGAGTCTACACATGATGAAAACTAATTCAAACGCCATGAGTTTTACTATATATTTATACTATATTTTTACTATATTCTGCAGAATTCACACGATATAACTGGAAATAGTAGAAAGAAAGAAAGAAAGAAAGAACAACAATGTTTTCTATAAGATGCAACAAATAAAACTGCTGAATTTCAGAAAAAATATTTCTCCAAAATCCACATTATATAACTGAAAATAGTAAAAAGAAAGAAAGGACAAAGAGGGTTTCTAGACAAAAGTAAAAATGCTGAATTTCAACAAAAATAATTAACACAAAAAGGCAGTTCCTGTTCTCAATTTACACATTTCCTTTTAATTCTCATTTATTGTTTAAAACAACGTTTATGGGAGTCAAAGGGTAGCATTTTGTGGGTTGCTTCAATTTTCCCTAAGCAGAACTTTTGGGTTACCCCTACTCAGGATTTAGTCAGTGTCTGGTTCTCATAACTGGTTTTAAAGCAGTTGTCCCTGGCCCCCAGTCAAGTAGTGCACTTGCAAAGAAAATACAAAAGGTATATTAGGACATTGTACAATAATTGTTTAGTATTTATATTAGTGACCATACAGCTTCACTTCAACAGCAAGGGAAATTTCAAACAACCACACCCTATCTGTGCCTGCTGGACATTGTAGTTCAACAACAGCTTAGGGCTGCAAGCCATCTCTTGATTGGACTATGTACTGCAATATTATTTTTAATTGTTACCACAAGTCAAAATACTGTAGGGTAGCTGTTGTTTTATGACATCCTCTTACAAGAAACAACTAATGGCGGCCTTCCAAATATTGCTAAACTTAACAGCCAATGGCTTTAGGGAATGGGATGGCAGATAAAGCATAATGGCAAATGCACCACTCTAAAGACTAGATTGTAAGGTTGCTCTAGGTCTGGTAACTCATAACAAGCAACACAGCGCATTTACTGGCGCTAGTTTTAAAGCAAATATCTACTTGATTGTTTTTGGCTCGATTTGGTACAAACTTTGCAACTTTTCTCTTTGCAGAAGTGGTGTTTGCAGCACTAATTGCTGCAGTACTGGCATATTTCAACACTCACATGATCTTTTGTAGTAACATGGTCAAATTTTGCTTTTATCCAGTAACCATAGCAACCAAGGCAGGCCTTTGTTTTTAGCACATTAAATGCAAAAGACTTGCTGTGGATTGGTTGCTGTAGGTACTGTATGTGCCTAATTAAGAGATGAACAATTCAGGGCAAAAATGAATGAAACTGGCACAGAAAAACCATTTATAAGGCTAAATGAACAGGAAGGGTTATACAATATGCAATACTGAAATAAAAAAATATTTTAACCATTAACAGCACATTACAAAAAAGATGACACTAATCAGTGGTCTATATGTGATTTGAAAACTACACAATGCTCATGCAAAATCACATATATCCAGTGCTGTCAGAGAATGACAGTTATTGAATGTGTGGCCCACACAAAACGAACTAATACAATGCTGTGGATAGATTTACAAACTTATAGGTCTGTTGGGTGGGATGGTCTACCCAAACATTCAAATTTATGGTGGATGATACAACTAGAATTGTTATATAGGGTATTTACAGCATTATGGTATATGACATTTGCTAGAGGGACCTACTATGGGTTACATGCTTTATCATTTTATTATACTGTATATATATAGTATATTAGTAGTTGTGGGATCTGCTGTATTCTGTTGTATGGCTAATTAATATGGCTAAGTTAGAAATTAAATAAGCCTGTAGTTTGGGTTTATTTTTACTCAGTCGGGGGCCCCAGCCATCCAGCTATGTTCTAAAGCTCTTTTCCCTTCTATGCTCTTTAGTCGCATAAAGCCATAGCCAATGCTTTGTTTATATATTAATAACTAAATAGATGATGATTGTAGGCAAGCACCTTTCCAAATTCCAGTCTCGTTAAATGCTTCTCGTTGCTGCCATATCTCTTGTAGACAATGTCAGTGACAATTTGCATTTTGCAGTTGCTATTTTTGTTCTGCCGCCCGCAGTTTGATATTAGAATACTATTTGCTTTTTGGTTCACTGACAACCAGGCATTTGTTTGAATTGTAAAGCAAAGTATGAGTAGGAGATAGCAAGATCAGAAACAAAATCAGTAAAGAAAATTATACCAAAACAAATGTAGCTTCATAATCAATCTTCTTTTTGGTTGCTGGGTCATTGTCCTTAGCAACCAGAAAATATTAAAGAGAGAGACAAAATAGTTAACTAATTAACAAAACAGTGAAGTTGCTCACTAAAATTTGATTTAACGGTGAACCTTTGTCTTTAATCTGAGAAATAGCATGTTAAACATACAGGTTCTATTTACAGTCGCTGTGTAATAAACTGAACTGCAAGAGCTGCTCACCATTATTTCTCGCAACCTACAAGGTGAAGATGAAATCACAAGTTTATTATCTTTTAAATTAAAGAGCTGGTTCATTTTTTTCCCTTAATTTATGGCATTCATAGAGCACTCGGTGACAGATCTAGAGGTCCTCCCCCATTCTCATAATATTACACACAAATGCTTAATGTATTATGCATGGCCTTATCAGAGGCTACTTAATGAGTTAATTATATTTGTTCCCACAGTGGCAGACATAATGCAGTATCACTGTGCCAAGCTGTCATTCCTGCAGCATGACTTGTAATTAACTCTGCCCTGGTTGATGGGGATTTAATGGCTTTATGTGTTGATTGAGTGACTCTGCAATTTTGCGCGCAATGAATTTGCTGCCTCCCCACTTTTTTCTTTTAATTTAACACCTTACTGTAAAATCGTCTTGTTTTCATGTAGGCCAAAGGCTATAGGATGAGCTAGAATGGCTGCCAATATCTGTATTGGGGAAAATATAGGACAGATTACCTCTTACATACACTATATATGGCACATAGGATCTGTTATCCAGAAACATGTTATCCAGTAAACTCAGAATTACGGAATGGTAGTCTCTCTCATAGACTCATTTTAATGAAATAATCCAAATTTTTAAAAATGATTTTGTCTGTAATAATAAAACAGTAGCTTGTACTTGATCCAAACTAAGATATAATTGATCCTTATTGGAATTAAAACCAACCTTTGGGTTTTATTGTTTACATGATTTTCTAGTAGACTTAAGGTACAAAGATCCAAAGTATGGAAAGATCTGTTATGGGAAAACCCCAGGTCCCAAGCATTCTGGAAAACAGTTCCCATACCTGTAATGAATCTTGGCATGTTTTGCAACATAAATGTCAAACCTGCAGCCTTTTAGTTATTGTGTCCTAACATTTTTTGCTGACCATTTGGTCATTGCTCACTCAGTGGTTTGCAGTATGGGGTTCCTGAATTGGATTCCCTCTTTAAAAGTATCTGCATGGGATATGTACATTCACCCTACGTCAACGTGGGCTTTATCTGGTTATCCTCGAATATTTAAAACATACAGGCAGGATAATTAGCTCCTGGTGACTATTGTGTGTGAAAGTAAAAGTGACTGAGTAATATTATTATTATTATTATTATTATTATTATTATTAATAACATGTATTTTTAGAAAGACAACATATTGTGCAGTGCTGTTCTTATACAAATAGATCATATGAATTATATACATAAAACATACAAAGTTACATACATAACAACCAGTACGGTACAAAAGGTGAGGAAGGCCCTGCTCAAAAGAGCTTACAATCTAAAGGGGAAGGGAATGAGACTCCATTGGAGCATGGACTAATGTGAATGATGAAAAATCATTAAAAAGGGCAATGCAAATAGGTATGTGCTATGTAAATAAAGGGTAATAAACACTAATATCAATCTAAGTATTGTTTTTTTATTTTACCTTGATATTTACAGTAAAAACATAGCACAACATTCTCTCTCCACAACATTCCATTTATACAGAGGAAAGCACCATCCATTCAGCTGCTGATCCAGCCTCCAGGAGTAAAAAAATTCTGACCCCAAAATATAGATAGTCATATCTTTATACTTTACTTAACAGGTTTCCTTTTTACTAGATGCCACATATTTATACATATTGATTGCATTTTGTCAGTCAACATGTCTGCTGAAAAGCTGCAGAGCCACCAGTCATATAAGAAACCGGCTTCTATTTCCCTCTGATACATTTTTAACACATGGGTAAAAAGTTGTGCCAAGGAGCAAACAGGCAGTTTATATGATGCTCTGAGTTGCCTACACCATGTCACTGATACCATGTAACACATGTAAACAAATGATGCCAGGATGTCTTGTGTCTGCTTTTTAAAACCCTATTATAATTTTTGTCCCCAAATTATTATAAAAACAATCCATAAAATGCCCCTAGATAGGATATGAACCACTGGGAACCCATTGGGGCAGGGTCGGACTGGGGTGCCCGGGGGCCCACTATGGCTGCTATCTTAGGGCCCCCAATACCACCTGCCCCTGGTGCAAAATCCCCTATGGCCCCCGCCAATAACACAACCCTCCTCTGACCACCTCCCCTCCCCCGCCTGTGCATGTGTGCATTTCTGGGGCAGGACAAGGAGGTTGAGGCAGTGGCGACAGGGACTGGGGCGGCAGGGCCTATGAGAGCCGAGGCCCACCGGATTTTTTCCCGGTGTCCCACCGGCCCAGTCTGACCCTGCATGTGGGCGTTATTTATCTAAATCAAAATTTTTCTGACTATTTAAATTTAAAAAGTCTGACCAAACTAGAATCCACAATTTGATCCTATTTATTATTGAAAAAACACCATTTAATCGGGGACAAACGTGAAAAAAATCCAGTGAAAAGTCGTGCAATTTTTTTTTGGAGTTTTTTCTGAAAAGCCTGAATTTTTCAGATTTTTGCCCGCAATGTCCGAAATAGCTAGATTGCCTAATCCAGAGCAGACCACAGAAACATCTAAATATAGGGATCTTTCCCACTGACTTATATACAATCTCGAAAAATTCTAGGTTTTTTTCCCACTAAAAATTCAGATTTTATAGTAGAAAAAAACCTCGAAACCCTCCTGCTTCCTACTGTATATTTGTCGCAAAGGGAGTTTTTCTTAGTTAAAACTGGTGTTTGTTTTTCTTCCTTCTGTTGGAAACTTATCTGTTTCTTCTTAGCAATGGCGTACATTGCTTCACCTCCACGTGCCTCGATGTTTTTAGCTTGACATGGAAATAGTCTTATATCGTCTGGACGTGTTTGTGCAATTTAGCAGGGCTGTGTAGGCCTCAGCCAAATGAATTAACATATTGCATGCTGGGTAAACATATGTTTGCATGCATGAAAACCATCTTGGCGAGGAATCAGAGACAGAACTTTGTAACATACCTCTGCCTGAAACAAAATCTCTATTTGAGAGAATTATAGGTTGAAGCTTAAAGGAATTGGATCCATTATCTGGAATGCTTGGAACCTGCTTTAGAGGTAATTGTAGCTCCACATATCATTTCAAGTTAAAGGTACTGTCATTATTATGACTACAGAGAAAATCAACCAAAATGAAGAATTGTCAGTTACAATATGACTTTCTGGATAACAGGTTTCTGGATATATATGGATAATAAATATAGACTACATTTCACATCTAGAGATAGATAGATAAATAGATGATAGATAGAGGGATAAGTAGGTAGATAGATAGATAGATAGATGATAAATAGAGGATAGATAGATAGTGGTTTACTTTTAGCAGACATAAACATATTTACTGTCAGTATTTCAAATCAAACTATATAATGAGGCCAGATGCTCATTGTATCCATTCAATGAACATGGAAACTTCAACATGTAACCTTTTTAGTTATTTTCCCATAGAGACTGACCCCACAGTGAGCATGCTGGAAATTCAGCTCATTCAGACAAGTGGGATAAACAAAAGCTATTATACAATGCAGGCCATTGTAATATGCTTTTAGGGATAATTCTTTAGAACAACTCTCGACCTGCAATTGGGACATAGTATTCATAGGGAAAATCTTTTCATCTTTGCCAGTGAACAGTGGAGAAACATTCTTAGAAAAATGTAACAAATAAAAAAAAAAAAAAAAAAAAAATATATATATATATATATATATATATATATATGATCAAAGTATCTACACAAGTCTAAGGCAAGTTAATTCTTAACTGGTTGCTTGATTAGCTCCTATGGGTTCTGGATTGCGTATGTTTTGCATATACAGGTATCTACAGTAATTATCTAAAATGCTTGTGACCTGAGAGCTTTTGGACAAGGGGTCTTAAGTTTACTAAAAATAAACCTTTAAACAATTAAATAAACCCAATAGGATTGATTTGCCACCAAAATGGAATCATGTAGCTTAGTTGCCATCAATTACTGTAACCCTGTAATTACTTAACATTAGCCTGTAGTGCACAATACAAACAAATACATTTGAGCATGCAGTATTTCCTTTGATTTTGTTTTTAATAAATGTATCCAGGACAAAAACATTAATAAGCAAATGTATTAAAATCACAGGAAAATAAACACCCTTTTCTTTATTTCGTACAATAAAAAAAAACTTCAGTTCAGTTATTTTTTTTCTAAAAAAAAATAATCTGCAGAAAATTTTGAACACCCGCTTTATAATGCAAAAAAAAATAATAAAAGAATTAAAAGGAATTGGCGCGTGCTTTTGCTTTAGCTTTTGCTAAAGTACTTTGCAAGTAATCAACAGATTTCATGTGTCACTATTACAATAACAAGTTTTGCTGTCCTTTGGAGACAAGTCAGTTAGTTTTGGCTACAGTTGAAGCTAGATTTATTTTCAAAGGCAATTGATTTTTTTTTCAGAGGAGACCAAAGAATGGCTGAAAATTTAAACCAGTATGTAAACCGCATATATTTTGGGTTTCCAGATCATTTTCTTCGTCTCGCTGTTCATATCTTATGGGGGGGAGGTAAAACCCTCATGCGTTTTACACTGACTTTATTTTATCTGAAAATTTCTAATATTTATGGCAGACCACAAAGAATATCGCCAAATGTAACAGATTATTAAATCTATAAATCTAAATCAAAGCTTCTCAGGTTAGGAACAGCTATTAAACTTAATGTGCTTATACGGATCACAAAAATAAGATTTTTTTTCATGTTTAATGTTCCTTAGGCTGCAGCTGAGGAGATGCAAAGGGTTAATCTTGCACAGTAAAATGGACCAGGGCCAATTTATAAGATCTCTGGAAGCCTATGCAATGCTCATACCTTCAAACTTTTATGGCTGTTTACTCGACGACAAATAATAATCCACCCCTTTCACCATTCCAATTATAGAAATACATATCCCCCTCCCTCAAAATCCTCAAAATATCCCCCCTTAATGCTGCAGAGATCAAGAGCTTTCAGTTTTACTATCTTACAATTTTTTCAAAAAATATTTTAGCTATACATTCTGGTTTTCACTGAGATTTTGTTTTGGGTGCTGGCTCTTTTTGATCCTAGAGAAATAAGTTGGTTTAGTGAACCAGCTTGCACAATGTTTCATAAATTAAACACAGAGCTCCCGAATCCTCTTCAAGTGCACACTAGCAAGTCATGTAAAAAATTCTCTAAAATCCTGTGAATGCTGCAAAGTGTCTATGTAGATAGAGAGTCCAAGATATCTGATATTGTGTACACTATCCTACATGTGTACATGTGCTATAATGATGTATTATGTTACATATGCTTTATTTAGTAGGGAGGTGAAGTTCTCTCCTTGAAGCACTCTCTAGGGCTCATTCACTAACATTGGAACTAAACTGCACAAGTCAACCAATAATCAAGTAGTTTTATTCACTCTAGTACCAGTTATAAAATAAAAGCTTATATAGTTAGAATTGTCAAGTGACAGTAACAATGAAATTGGTTTGGGATATTTTTTACTCAAAGCGTAATAAAAAAAACTGTACAGATTTGGGACTTTATACAGAATTTAGACCACAATACTTTTAGACTTCAAAAATATTTAAACATAAAATACCCCCAGTAGGATTGTTCTGCCACCAATTCATGCAGGGCTCATGCAGCAGGATCAAGTACAAGCGAATGTTTTATTATTACAGAAAAAAAGATATTTTTTTTAAAAAAATAAGAATTATTTGCTTAATATGGATTGCATGGAAGATGGCCATCTTGTTATTCTGAGCTTTCTTCACTAATACAAATTTCTTCATACTAATACAATAGAAAGATATATACATCAAGCATACAAATTATATACAAAATACAAATTATATACAAATACTTGCAGTCTTAGCTGTTGTTAAAATTCCCCTTTTTTTTTAACAAAAATATTTTTTAAGTAGGAGCTTATTCAGTAGCAGCAGCTGTTCTAAAGAGGCCATATCCCAATTAATACAAGCTATGATTTTGATGTATTTACCTTTAAGCAGACAATTAAGTATGAGAGTGAAGCTTAAAGAGTGCATTTATACATTTGAGTGAGAGCAGTCTTGCTTGAGGTAAATCTTAAACCACTGCTTAGAAAATCAAGTAGATGCAGCTGCACCAAGGCAAATACTATGGCAATTTTATGCCATGTAAAAATATAAATATACAGATGGGGGGGGAGACCAAAAGAGAAATAATATCAATGAATAGGGTATATTTATTAGAAACAGTAAAATGTAAGGTAAAAGTAAAATGCCACATTAAGGGGCAGATTTAATAAGCACTGCATTGAAAATTCAAATTCAAATTTTTAAATTTGACTAGGGAATTATCAATTTCATTTTCCAGATTTATCATACTCTAGTCCTTTAAGAATCCGAGTTTAAGTATTCCCCACCTAAAACCTGCCAAATTACTGTTTAAGTCAGTAGGAGAGGTCCAGGGATAAATTTAGAGATGATTGCAGCCTTCCTGACATTCAAGTTTTTTTTTAAAGAAAAAACTCAAATCGAGTATGATTGAATTAGAATCAAATATGATTTGAGTTTTTGGGTTTTTTAAATTCGTCCCAGTTTTAATAATTCGATTTTATTAATATATTTCACCAGGTTGAATTTCAAATTCATTTGAATTTAAGGAAGTTAAAAAAAATCACATGAATTCGAAATTCGAACCTTGATAAATTTGCCTCTAAGTAAGAGCGACTTCTGCTATCCATGAGGGAGTATGACTGGCTATAAAAATGCATTCTGGATTTGTACAAGGCCCACTTAGTTTGTCTTTGGGTCCCAAGAGTAGTTAAAACGACAGAAGGCTGTCTCCAGAAATTAAAGAAAAGGTTCTTACTTCTCTCCTCAAACGAAAGGGTTAGGGTAAAATAAGAATGTGGAATTCAGTGTTGCTGGATATGGTGATGAGAGATACATTGTAGAAGGTTATCACAAACTATTCCTATTCCAGAAGGATTTTTATTCTCCTTGTCCTTATCAGTAAGCAGCTACCTGTGGTTTCAATCCTTTGCCTAATCCAACTGCATGGGCATGGATAAAACTATATATTAAGTGGATATAACTCCCAAAAAGTTTTGTCTAATTAAAAAATATATAATTCTAAGGGGGAGGAGCATGATGAAAACCAAAAACCAAAAACATTGAGATTACATTAATTTACATTTCCCCCCCCAGCACATTTAAGAAAACCCCTTGCAGTGGCGTAACTACCAGGGGTGCAAAGGGTGCAATCATACCCAGCCCACACCCCCTTGGGGCCCACAAGAGTCATGATAACAGTTATTGTGGGGGGCTGGGCAGGGAAGATTTTGCAGCATGCATGCCAACAGCACAATTCATAGGGGGTAGGGCCTGACGGGGTCCCGGATGCCCATCCTGTACCAGGGCTCGCTGGCAAGTAGTTACGCCACTGACCCTTTGAGTGGGTGATCATGTTTAATCAAAGAAACAACTACAAATAAAAATCCCATTGTTCCATTCATTTTCAATGAGGCTGCAAAAAAGGTTCAAATATCATTCCCTAAAGAAACGCGCCGGCTTTTATTTCCATTTGAATTTGCCAAACAAAAAATAATATTCCAGTTGAATTCAGATTTATTTCTCAATTTTTCTAAAAACAAGCTCTCAGATTTTAATAAATATTCCCCTCCTATATTTTCAGTAAACATGAATTAAAATTGTTCATAGTTTTTTTTTTAATACACTGTATTTGTAAATATATTTGCCATTAATAGCGGCATCTCCTGTCCCTTTCTACATTGCTGGTTCTGTCCCTTGAAGAAGTGCAGCAGAATTCAGAACTACTAGGGCAGAGGATGGAAAGGCACATACACTGCTTTCAGTTGCAGCTATGTTTATAAGTAAGTTTGCAATCACTGTAAATTTGGAATACAATTTCTTTCATTATGCAAAATATTGTTTTAAGGTTTACACCCCCACTTTGACAGACATTCATAGCTTTCCATACTTAATTAGTACAGGTGTGGGACCTGCTATCCAAAATGCTCGGAACCTGGGGTCTTCTGGATCTTTCCGTAGTTTGGATCTCTATACCTTAAGGGGCCGATTCATCAAGCTCGAGTGGAGGATTCGAAGTAAAAAAACTTCGAATTTCGAAGTGTTTTTTGGGCTACTTCGACCATCGAATGGGCTACTTCGACCTTCGACTACGACTACGACTACGAATCGAACGATTCAAACTAAAAATCGTTCGACTATTCGACCATTCGATAGTCGAAGTACTGTCTCTTTAAGAAAAACTTCGACCCCCTACTTCGGCAGCTAAAAGCTACCGAAGTCAATGTTAGCCTATGGGGAAGGTCCCCATAGGCTTGCCTGAGATTTTTTGATCGAAGGATATTCCTTCGATCGTTGGATTAAAATCCTTCGAAACATTAAATAAAGGGTTTTGCCTCCAATAAGAAATCATTATATCTTCGTTTAAATCAAGTACAAGGTACTGTATTATTATTACAAAGATAAAGGAAATCATTTGTAAAAATTTGGACTATTTGGATAAAAAGGAGCCTATGGGAGATGACCTTTTAGTAATTTGAAACTTTCTGGTTTCCAGATAATGGATCCCATACCTGTATATATTAACTATGAGACCATGAATGTTTGGACATCCACAACTTTTCTCTAGTTCTACTGCAATGCAGAAAATAAAAACGAGCCATCCTTTTAAGAAGTTGCTTAAGTGCAAACATGTCATTTTTATTTGTATTTAGTATTATTTTGTAATCTGTACATCTATGAAACTATATAGATCACAAAAACAGCATTATATTGATTTCCGAAAATTTCTCCTTGGCTATTTTCTATGCTGAAGCCATTTTTTACTGAATGACTTTGCTTTAATGAAATCAAGTGGCATGAAGGCAATGTTTGAATACCTTTCCCAAAAACTATAGAGCAGAATCTGATTTTAACACATTCATGCATATTATACATAGTAATGTGGAAACTCTTTACGGATTTAGAATGTTGGTCCCAAATAAGGTAATATGTGTATTATTCTATTTTATGAACAGGATCTGCCTGGTATTAACATATCACACAACAAGATATTTTTTTTCTTACAAAAATGTATTACAGCCCCTTCTCAAATATGCAGCCTTCTGTGTCTCTGCTGGTGTTACCTCTGGAGTAATGACATTGCCCCGTTTTCTTTTGCATAATGCATGCACAATGAGCATCTTTCTTCCAGAAATTATAATGATGCGCACATCTTACACATCCAGTGTCCTAGATTAAGAAGAACAAGTGATGGTTTGCTGTAATGCGTGTCGCAGTGAAGCTTATCTGCTGTGAAAATAAGCCATGCAGCTCTCATCTAAAAGATGTCTTCCCCATATTTGACTGAATTTGGATATAAACACACATGCAATTAGCCATCTTACTGGGCAGCAGATGTTAAATTGAAATAAAAATGTATTGTTGTAATAAATTTTTTTAAGTATTGCTTCCTTCCTTATATGTTGTAGAGACCAGCTGATTAAAACAAAGGGCTACAACTTTGGAAAATTCTTCCTTTAAAGGTGGACAGCAGTAAAAAAATGAATGTACAGGTATGGGATCCGTAATCCAGAAGCCCATTATCCAGAGTTTCAGATTTACGGAAAGGCCATCTCCCATAGAATCCATTACAATCAAATAATCCAATTTTTTAAAAATTATTTCATTTTTCTCTATAAAAATAAAACGGTGCCTTGTATTTGATCCAAACCTAAAATTCATGTCCTACTGCGACTCCTTCAGTTACATTGAGTAGGAGAAACAATAGCCTATCAGAAAGCAGTTCCATAGTGCAGAACGGGCTCTTTCTGAAAGCACATGATCAGGCAAAATAACCTGAGATGGCACCTACACACCAATATTTCAACTAAAAAAAATACACTTGTTGTGTTAGTAATTAAATATAACATGTTAGAATGAATTACTTGCAGTGTAAACAGTGCAATTAGTGGACATCAGTGAGAAATAAAAACTACACCATACAAATCAAGACAGAATCCCTTTAATTGGGAGTGTGCTTTATGTTGTAAAAGTTACAGTAAAAAGATTGGTAGCAGATGACTAATTTATTTGACTGTAAACAGGGATAATGTCATCAAAATAAAAAGTTATAATTTGAGCCTGAAAACAATTTGTAATGTTTCTAATAGTGTTGTAAAAAAGCAATTAATGTAAATAGCTGCTTTTTCTGCTTTCAAGTAAAGGGTGAATATTCCAAAAATCATTTGATATTCCTCGACTTCCCATCAGTTAAATGTCAACTTTGTTACTCTTTCTGTCTATGGCAATTTTATTTTTTTAATATGAATATATGAATTTGCACAGCGCCATCACAGATATTTTTTCCCACTTTTTATTTTCTCCATATAATTATCAAAAACTTTGTAGTATGACCAGACTCCTCTAAGACTGTGTTTTCATCAACCCAAAATAGTGTCCCTTCAAAGCTTTTAACCATTTCTTGTTCCCTCATCCACCCCAAATTCTGTGACATCACTGCTGATTTCTGGAGGATATATGGAGTGCAGGTTGTAAATGGTTGGATTACATTATTTAACCACTGACTTTGGTCCAGATTCATTAAAGCTCAATGAGATTTGTCTGTTTGGTTAGCACTTAGTATTGTGAGTTATGTCTGAGATAATGTTTTGCTTTGAAACTATTGGTCCCCAAACTGAATTGTTTTCACCCAAGTACCGTATAAAAACTAAGCAATACAGACTCTTAGGGGGTTATTTATCAAAGTTCGAATTTATCTCAATATTTTCTGCTACAAACTCCGATCAAATCTGCTCAGGTTTTTTACGCTTATTTATTATTACATTTTCCCGGGGTATTGCACGAAACCCAGCGCTAATCAACAAATAATTGGAACTTCTCCCATTGCCTTATATGTAACCTCGACAGGTCTGAGATTCCGGATTTTCAGATTCTGACTTTTCCATCTGTGTGGGTTTAATAAATTCCGAAAAAAATCGTGATTTTTTTACAAGTCAGATTTTATATATAAAAAAATAATTGTTCGTGATTTTTGCATTCGGAAAATTTGTAAATTACCCCCTTAGTGAATGGAGCCCTTTACTGTTTGTTGTGTTATATGATTTGTTACAGAGGTATTTAACTATACAAAGAAAGACTACGTAACTAAATTCTAACAGAATTTAGGTTTCAGTGGCACTGATATGCTAAAATATGAATGAAAGGTTAATGCACCCAAATGAATGTAAGTAAAAAGCACAAACAATGCTAATGATCATTTAAAGGTCACAAGGAAATTAATGGAAAGCTTTAAAGGGCATTAACCATACTTTAAACCCCTCAGTGGCTATAGAAAGGAAAACCTGAGCTGTGTTTCATTCTGAATGACCAAATAAATTTCCACAGATAAAATTTGGTTGATTGATTTCCAAGACTGAAAGTCCTAAAATCAGCTACTGTGTTTTTTTCACTAATGACCAATACAGGGGTCCCCAACCTTTTTTACCCGTGAGCCACATTCAAATATAAAAACAGTTGGGGAGCAACACAAACATGAAAAAGTCCCTTGAGGTGCCAAATAAGGGCTGTGATTGATTATATGGTAGCCCCTATGTGAACTGGCAGCCTTCAGGAGCCTCTACTTGGCACTATACTTAGTTTTTATCCAATTAAAACTTGCTTTCAAACTTGGAATTCAAAAATAAGCACCTGCTTTGAGAACCCTGAGAGCAACATCGAAGGGGTTGGAGAGCAACATATTGCTCACAAGCTACTGGTTTGGGATTACTGGACTAATACAACTCTTGTCTCATATACTTGTATATGTGAGCTAACAGTGTTCAAGATCAAGTAACACACCAACCAATCAGCATGCAGCATTTGCTGGTATTCCATTTGAAAGCAAGTATCCCATTGGCTATTGTACGTTTATAGAACTTCAATAACTTTTTTATTTGTTATTACATTTAGCATAAAATTTTATATATTGTATCCTGGGTGATACATGTTGCCACAATAGTAATTATGATAATATATTAAACAGTCAAAGTCCACTGGTGTCAAATTAAGTTTAACCCTGCATCCAAACTAAAATCATAAGAGAACAGATCAGAAGACGTTTATATAATGCATTAGGTCTAACATCCACAGCTGAATCCGCAGGGAAACCTGCAGCCGGGTCCTGTCATTATTTATTTTAAATTCTCATTTTTACAATTTATGTATCTACAGTGATTTTTCCAGAGGTTCTGTAGGTTAATCCTTCTCCTGAGAGAGAAAGAGATTGCTGTGTAAAGTACTAAATCATTTTGTTTTGCTAAACTGCAATGCTGAAATCTAAAACTGGGCACTTGGTTTTTCCTCCAGATTTGCCACAGGTGTGTTAATTGAAGCGTAGAAAGATGATTAGCCTAAGCGCTGAACAGTTTCCCCCTCTGACGTTCCACCCTTAAAATGGCTGATCAGTCTTTAATTCCTCCCTTGTTGTGAGTGAAATGGGTTGTACTTGATGTGCGGATCTTGTACTGTAATTAATTACATCTCTTCTGTTTTCTGCTAGCTTTAAGCTGCAATGAAAATGACGGAGACCATATGGATAGAGACCAGCAGTACACGTCCAATCAGAAATCCAAAAGAATGAGGACCTCCTTCAAACACCACCAGCTACGAACAATGAAGTCATATTTTGCTATCAACCACAACCCAGATGCCAAGGACTTAAAACAGCTTGCTCAGAAGACAGGTTTAACCAAAAGGGTTTTACAGGTATGCAACAGATTTAGGCAAGAGCTTTCTGAGAATAATAATGTGAGTTGTAGTTCACAGTGGCCAGAGGAAAGAGTGATATTCCTAATGTTACCCAGACAGTGTCGGACTGGGACACCAGGGGCCCAACCTAAAACCTTAGACCAGGGGCCCACCAAAGAACCATAGACCAGGGGCCCACTCTCAGTACTTTTATTATTATTATTATTCTCCTCACGCAACCTCTATTCTCCTAGTCTCTTTTCTTTACATACTATAATCTATTATTCCATATATTTAACCTCTTTGTTCTTAGGAAATAGCCATGAAATAGGCCAAATTTTTAGCAGCTCAAGGGCCCCCTGACACCTGGGCCCACCGGGAGTTTTCCTGGTATCCCGATGGGCCAGTCCGACACTGTACCCAGATGTTTTATGCATTAGTGTACAGACACTAGTGAAATGCGTAAATACATGAATCAATTTACAAACTATAATTTTAGTCATCACACTCTTTAAAGGAACTGTTGTCAATTTCTTACAGTTTCATAGCTACCTTTGTGATATTAGGTACATTTTTTCCTATAATGCAGCATTTTCCCCAGAATTCCAGTGTTGTTGTGGTTGCAGGTGTGGGGGGGCTTGCACCAGATGCAATTTGCGGCTCAAACTTTCTGGTGGTCATCTCAAGAGTGACATGTGCTCTCATGTTCTTTAGATGCAAGTGCGCTGGTCCTTTAGATGCACATCATTAAGAGGACCTTGGAGCTTCTACCTGGCCCGGAGGTCGCGGTAGCTCCAGGGTTCCCCTGCATCAATAGGTGCAACTACACTTGATTCAATTTGGGAGGCAGGAATAATTGAGTGGCACAAAGTGCAACTAGAGAGAAGTGCAGAAGAGCTTATTCTGAAGCAAGTATCTTGAATGAACTAACTGTAGGGAAATGTGTGCAAAGACAAATGCAGTAGCAGATTTAAATAAATAAGCTTTGTATGTATGTACAGAGAGCCTCCAGAGATAAAACTGTGTGCTCTCAGTTACGTTTTATTCAGCTCTCCATAGGAAGGACATATGTTTTAGAGGAACAACTGAACAAAATAAAAACTATGAGAATATAAAATCAAGCAAAAAAACTAGAATTATTAACAAATTAAAGATATTGGAATAATTAGCAAATGGAATATATTCAGTTTTGATGATATTTGCATATCCTCACTATAAATAAGACTTCCAATAGCTTCTATTAAATTTCTGGTGACATGTTGTTAAGGTATCCACTAAATCAATCAACTGCTGCAAAAAAACAGTATTTTTGGTGGAAGAAAACACATTTTTATTTTACATTCTTTAGAAAAATCTATTCTGCTTTCTGCATTTAACTGCAATATTGCATGATAATTGTTGAAATGTCTATTTTCATTGCTACTTATGAAGGACTTTGCAGTTAGGGTCCTGTGTTTGTACCAGAAGTGTCTTTTCATGCTTAGAAAGTAACTTTAGCTTGGCATCAGACAGAGTAGATGTTGTTCTCCAGTTATGTGTTGATGGATTGTGTCAAAACCATGGGAGATACTTTTCAGGGTAGTGGTCACGTAACTTGACTATTTTTACATAGAAGGCTATTCTATTTGGAACACAGCAAATGCTGTACTACAATTTATGTATGTATGTATGTGGTTCTGGTCCTCCTCCTCTAGAGAAACATATAATTTATTATTCCAGGTTTTCCTTCAGACATGCATTAATTTAATTGTTAGATATGTAACCATTTTTTCTGTATTTTTTTCCTGTAGCCAGTCAGAGCTTCTAAATAAATTATATATCAATTACATTTCTAAATGTAATCATAATTCACAATAGGAATATGTACAGATTAATAATAAGATCCATTTTTGCCATAGGTATGGTTTCAGAATGCACGAGCCAAATTCAGACGGAATCTTTTACGACAAGAGAACAATGGAGTTGACAAAACATCTGATTCTACACTTCAAGCTGGGACTCCATCAGGGCCAGCATCTGAAATTTCCAATGGCTCCATGAGTCCATCTAGCACCCCAACAACATTAACAGACTTGACTAACCCTACCATGCCAACTGTGACCTCCGTCCTGACATCGGTGCCTGGCAGCTTGGACATACATGAGTCTCGAAGCCCCCCACAAACAACTCTTACGAATCTCTTCTGATGACTCTTTAAAAAATTTCTTTACGAAAGAAATTATTTTTAGTCAATTTCCAAGTGTATTTTAATAGAAACTTTGTTCAATGACTTCATTACATTGTTGGGGATAGTCCTGTTGGAAAGCTTGTCATTGCTGTTGTTGAAGGACAGCTTGGAAGAAGTATTTGCAGCACAACATTTGTGTAACTGTACAGAACCGTGGACTCAACAAAAGAACAATTAATTTAAGTTGGCTGAATCTTCTGTATTCTCAAAGATTGTTACGTGCCTTATATACTGTCCTATGAGCATACATTTTCTCTGTATATTTATAACCAGAACAAAATTGTTACAAGTCTGTTATTTTCATAATAGTCACCCAGATTGTTGGTTTACACATTTTTGAATGGAGTCTTTCCTCTACAATGTTAATGGAAAATTTGAGCCGTAATTGGTCAATGACAGACATATCATACTAAAGTTTCTACTGGTATTTTGACCCGGGATTAGTTAACAGGCTCTGCATTAGTCCAGACGCAATCATTTATTTGATTGTGACATTTCTCTCTGTTTATTTGTAACTGTATCACTAGATGAGTGCATACAAATATTACAACCAACAGAGGGGCCCATTTTGGTCTTTGCTTGATCTCTAGTTTCATTTGTTTCAAAACTATGTAGCGCTTATCAAGCATTTTCCCTGGGCAGGCGAAGAACAAAGTATTATAATATTAATTTTGCTCCATTTTCATCAGAAATTCTTTCATTGGCTGATGGCCAATCAACTGTTCCATCTACCAGTGATGGAGATTAGAAGCAGAGAAAATACATACCATTAATTTAACCTTCCAATCTTTCACTGTGAAAACTGATCAATAATTGGAGTAAAATTATATTTGCTGGCACTCTGAAAAATGGAAACAAGCTACTAGTTTATTTACATTTCCAGTATTATTTCTTTAACAAAATGTTTCAAAATTGGTCTGAAAAATTGGGATTTTTAAGAAAGTATGTGCATAAAGGTGTTTATGGCTTGTTTTAACATACATTGTGGGGATCAATGGGTGGCACCAGAAACCCCTTGCTTGCTAAAGACTAAAGCACTGTAACCTTTTTATTGTCCAGACTGCATTTGGTACCTTTAGAAATACATTATTGAGATAACACAGGAGTAGCTTGTATATTTTGATGTTTTAAAAAAAAACAAGACAGGGACCCAAAGAGAGGTCTTCAGTTTCTGCATATACACACCAAAATTTGCACTTAAGAAATATTGTTAGTGTTGAGCAAAAACTGTATGCAGAAGAGGAGATTCAGAGAGGCACATCTCCACACTCCTCTAGAGGAAAAATATCCTGCCTTGTGCCACATCTGCCTGAGATATTATGGAGTATGCTGCAGACCACTCTGATTTGAGTTTCCGAAGGTATTTTGAATTCGCATTCTTTATGACTAAACACATATTTAGTTTAGTTTTTAATTTATAACACTGATAAATTCACCCCTTCCCAAACAACCTTTGTAAAAATGACTGGCCTTTGTGTATTCGTTTTTTTTGTAATGTTTTATGTTTGGTCTCTAAAGGTAAAAAGCAGGTATGAAAATGATTATACTAATAAAAAGCTGCTTCTTTTTATCTGTTTTGGGCCTGTTCCATTCCTTAGAACAGGGATGTCCAATCTACCATCTTCCAACTGGCTTTGAACTAAAATTCTCGGATAAGACTGAGAGTCGTGGTTTAATCAAAGCTTGTTGTACAATATCAGTCGAAAGACCACAGGTTGGATACCCTTGCTTTTTAAAATTGTGATTATTTTATTTTGTAATGTTGGAAACGTTCGGTATGATTCTAAGATGTGGTTGCCGCATTTGGATGGATAATTTTACCTCAACAATGCTTACTTTTTAAGATGAAGTATGCTTTTTTTTCCTTCTTGTTTAATACAGAAACGTTAGTGTTCTTGATATGAAGAATAAATTTTGGCCGTGACACAAGGAACTGTTGCTTAAAAAGTTGATGACTAATTGCTGTCTCTCTATGTCATTACTTTCTGCGAATGTTAATTAGAATTGAATTACAAGTAAACATATTGAACATATGAGTTTAGGTCTAAGAATGTTTTTTCACCCCGATTGTTATGGCAATCACTAAATACATGTAAATGCCTTAACATTATTATCATTGACATGACAAAAATCCTGAAAATCTCAAATCTGCTTACTGAAACTTCAGTAAAAACATTATAAACAACTCAAAAAATTAAGTCACATTCTACCCATCATTTACAATGAGTCTGTCAAACTTCATATCGATTTGGAAAACTCTACTTAAAAAATAGCTTGCATTTTCTAATACAACTTCCATTGACTTCTACATGAACTCTCCAGCTTTTAGATGCAAATTTGTTTCCAACTGCTTGTAACCTTAGCTCCCCATGCCTCAATGCAAAATAAAAATAAAAATTATGGGATCCTCCACACTGATTGAATGCACATTTCAGGCCCACTGCTCACTGGTAAATTGTTGTACAGGAGGCCTCATTACAAAGGATGTGTTTGCCAACAGTTGTAAACAAAGAATTATCAAATACTTTTAGTAAGTACAGTGTTACAAACAAACGTAGTACAAATAACGGAAAAATCCATTATTCTTGGAATCCCAGGTTCTGACCATTCTGGATAACAGGTCCCATACCTGTATTTATAAATTTTTTCCATGAAAATAATTCAGCCTCTGATCGATCTATCTATCTATCTATCTATCTATCTATCTATCTATTATCTATCTATCTATCTATCTATCTATCTATCTATCTATCTATCTATCTATCTATCTATCATCTATCTATCTATCTATCTATCTATCTATCTATCTATCTATCTTTGTTATACATGACTCATCAATATCCTGCAAATTATATCCTTATAAAAGTTGCTTAATGATGTCATCAATCATAATCTGCACTCACCAGGACCACTCCTGCCCCTCCTGCCAAGACGCAAGGTAAGAAAAGGCTCTAACACTTAGTATAGGCATGGAATTGCTTATACAGAAAGCTCTGAATTATGTAAAGTTCGACAGACTCATTTTAAATTTTAAGCTGCACGAATTCATATTGGTGGCAAAATAATTCTATTGGGTTCTATTTCATGTTTAAATGGTGCTCCAGATTACAGAAGATTCCTCATTTGGGAAAAATAAGTATGGGACCTGTTATGCAGAATACTCAGACCTGGGGTTTTCTGGATAACGTATCTTTCCATAATTTGGAACTTAATGAACACACTTCAGGCACTGTCACTTTCGGCACTGAGGACTGTGCAGCAGGCAAGTCCTCAGTGCCAGTGGCGGAACTACCGGGGGAGCAGGGGGTGCGAGTGGGCAAGGGCCCGCACCCCCTCAGGGCCCCCCGGCAGTCCGTGCGCAACTGACAAATACGGCCGTACGGAGGGGGGTGGGGCCCGGTTGCGCGTCACACACCAGGGCCCGCCCCCTCTAGTGACGCTACTGCTCAGTGCGTTAGGAAAATGATGCGGCCCCTCAAATCGAACCGCTCTAGGCCCGAGCCTTTATGTCCTCGCCTCCAATCCGGGCCTGTTAATACCTTAAATCTACTAGAACATCATGTAAACGTTAAATAAACCCAATAGGCTGGTTTTGCCACAAATAAGGATTAACTATATCTTAGTTTTGATAGATTACAAAGCACTATGTTATTATTACAGAGAAAAAGGGAATACTTTTTTACAATTTGAATTATTTGGTTGTAATGGAGTCTATGGGAAATGTTCATTCTGTAATTCGGAACTTTATGGATAACAGATCCCATAACTGTACCAAGCATCCTTTAACTTTAATGCTATTTGCTAGTAATGCTAAATTACTAAATTGTGTATATGAAATCATGTACTCCCTAAAGTTATATAACCTGTATAGAAGTGCTGGGACTCTTGCCTTGTACTTTTATATGGTGATTGAACTCCTTAGTAAGTAGAATTTAGTATCCTTATATTTTATAAAAGATGATAAGAATTTTAAATATATATTTAGAATAAGCGTGATATGTAGCAGGATTATTTTGCCTTTATCTAAAAGGCTTATTAACATTTATTTAATTGGTCCTTGGAGATGCCTTTGGCTCATTTAACAATAAAGGATAAGGAAGCTTAGTTGAAGCAGGAGTAAACATAAGCATTACAAAATGAAAAACAGGAATTTGTAATGAAGTCCCCTATCTTGTGGACCCTAAACTGGGGACCCTCAGCAGAGTTGTGGGAATCAAATAATCCAAACATTGAATCACACAGAGAGGACTGAAAAACACAACTCTGTGACAGAACATAATGCAGCTGTGATACAAGTTATGTGAAAGAACACTTCCTCAGCTCAGAGAAATGACAGCCAATAATATAATACAGGTATGGGATTCGTTATCCGGAAACTCATTATACATAAAACTCAGATTAACAGAAAGGCCGTCTCCCATAGACTCCATTATAATCAGGTTATCCAAATTTTTGAAAATGATTTCCTCGTTCTCTGTAATAATAAATAATAAAACAGTACTTTGCATAATAAAACAGTACTTTGTACTTGATCCCAACTAAGATATAATTAATACTTATTGAAAGCAAAATAAGCCTGTTGGGTTTATTTAATGCTTACATGATTTTCTAGTAGACTTAAGGAATGAAGATCCAAATTACGGAATGATCCATTATCCTGAAAACCCCAGGTCCCCAGCATTCTGGATAGCAGGTCCCATGCCTGTAATGCCATTATACTCAGATCACCTTTGTGAATATTATGGACGATCTGCTCCCTGCATTTGATCTTGATGATCTGCATGACATATAAAAAAGGATAAATACAAATGTCCTTTTGAGAGAATAAAAATATTGTTGATGTTCTCTTGCAACGCAAACAGACACAGATGTACACAGACGCACAAACATGTATGGGGGAATAATGATAATCCTTATTTTTATGGTGTTTTTTTTCCTGCTGTCTTTGCTTTGTGGTAGCTCCGGGGAACCAAACAATTGCTACTATATCTCCATAGAATGCAAACAGTCCCAGTGAGAATTTGCAGGAAAAACATTACCAGCAGATGTTATTTTGAGTTGTGGGATTGAGGCGGTAGTCATGGTTTAGTATTCCAGTTCCCCGGATCAATTCTTTGCTTGTGGGTGACAAACTCCTTGGACAATAAAGACGTCTCTCAAGCATCTGATTAACCCCTTGGGCAACAGAAGTCTCCAAAGCCAAATGAGATATACAGTATGAATCTACAAAAATAAGTGAAACATAAAATTTGTCAGTGTTTTTTGGATGATTCTTTTCTTGTATTATTCATTCACGGAGGAGGGGGGCGATGTTGCCGTTGCCACTGGAAATCTTTTTTTCTTCATAGTACACCAAATTGCTGATATATACCGGTGAAGCAGATTTAATACTTTTTCTGACTGATGGTGCTCCATGTGCACATTGTTACCAACTTATACTACACCTGAATCCACAATGGTACCATCAAAAGGGGTCAATCAACACATATCTTTTAAACACATTCTTTATTGTGTTACATAGTTACATTATTAAACATGGGTTAAAAAAAAGACCATCAAATTCAACCCCTCCAAATTAAACCCAGCGCACATACACACTCACACCACCCCTCCATACACTCACTATATATGCCCTTATCTATATTAATTGTAGATTTTAGTATCACTATAACCTTGCATGTTATGCTTGTACAAGAAATCATCCAAGCCCCTCTTAAATGCTTTAACAGAATCAGAACAACATCTAGCAGGGCATCCCCCAACCTCACTGTCCGCATTGTGAAGAACCACCTACGCTGCATCATCTGAAAGTTCTTTTCCTTTAGTCTCTTTCTGGGTGGCCTCTGGTGGAGTGCTCCATTTTATTGGAAAAAAACATCTCCTACTATCTGTCTTTAATGCCCTCACATGACCCTCATATGTAATTGTAAAGGGTAATTCCAGAGAGAACAACCACAACCTTGTCTATCTCATAACCGAAATCTCACATCACTTTAACTAGTTTAGTTGTATGTCTCTGCACTCTTTACAGCTCATTAATATCCTTCTTAAGGAAGGAGTCCAAAACGGCACTGTATACTCAAGGTGAGGCCTTATCACGGACCTATAAAGAGACTCTACTGTGTTGTACCTAGCTTCAAGAATACAGGAGAACCTTGCATCAAGTTGTGCTATTACAGGGGCAGCAAATACAGTAACTGTCTGCAGTAATAGTTACAGGTGGTTTCATGGAATGGAGCCTGTAGGTAACCTCAAAAGGTCTGTGGCATGCTGGGTCAGACAGTGAGGCCACAGGAGTAATCTGGACTTTTGTGCCTAAAGGTGGCCATAGCCGTGCAGGTTTACCTGCAATATCGGATGAACGATCAGACATCCCCATCTCCCAATGGCCACTAACCTGCCACTACCCTTCAGTTTAAATAAAGTAGTAAAAGAACAGATCATCCGATGTTCTGCCCCTGACAGCAATCGTACAAAAATGAATGTCCGACAAAGCTGGTCTCCAACTTAAAATCGGCAGATTGGCAATACATGCAGAGATATTATCGGCAGCCGACAGAAATTTTTTAACCGAATATCGTACAATCGGATCTTTGCGTCTATGGCCAGTTTACATCAGCAGAATGACAAGGATTACCTCTGGCTGTACCACTGTAGACACTGAAAACACTTAATACTCTGAAACCTTGTTCCTACCCCCATCTCTTCCCTTGATAACCTGTTGTCTAACCATGGCCTTGTAAACCGTATTGTAAGAAGGTTTGCACCTTCCTCATTTTTAAAATTGTTGCTAATAATTCCTGTAGAGACTGTATTAAACTAATAATGCAATGTGTATACCTTGGAACCTTTGTATTGAGCTGACCATGAAATATCGAAACCATTGACCTTACTGCATTGCATCCATTATCATTGAACAACATGCTGCAATTTGTTTAGTCTTAAAGGTCCTTTTTTGAGTCTCTAAGCATATCATTATATGGCAAGATATTCCTCAACAAATGTTCTAGGCGGTTATTTTTCTTCTGTGTTTCTGTTGAGAAAAAAAAATCTGTTGAGGGAAATGTACCAGCTGTCAGTGTTGCACAGGCAGGAGGTAGGAATTCACCATGGATTAACAATTTCCCAATGCAACAATGCGGCATTTCCCCCAGAATTCCAGTATTATTGTGTGATTCCCACAAATAACTGCAAGTTAGGTGCCAGATTTAGGAGAAAATGGCTGTAACACAGGAAAACGAAATGCAGATGCACACCTGGTCCCTCTTTCAACGTTCACGGTGCATGGATCATAGGAGGACGGCACCCCCAACGAAAGGTACGTAATAATTAATCCAGCACACGAAGTTTGCTCAAGGGTTATTACCCGTGTTTAATGTCAAGCCAAACAGGTTACAACGTTTCGGGGGCGTACCCCTTCGTTGACCTGACGAAGGGGTACGCCCCCGAAACGTTGTAACCTGTTTGGCTTGACATTAAACACGGGTAATAACCCTTGAGCAAACTTCGTGTGCTGGATTAATTATTATGTAACACAGGAAAACCATGAGCATATAAAAATGCTGGCAATGACAAAAAAGGATCCCTGTACTCTATACCTGGTCAATAGCAGAATAGCAGGTTTAAACTACAGAGTTTTTTGCTGCCCGTTGTCTTCACATTTGTATATACAATGGGTGCATTGGCACCTATGCTGAAGAAAACTAAGGCTCCTTCTTTGCACCTGCCACTTGTGTAAGTACAAGTAAGTGTGCCTTATAATATTAGTGCCATTAAATATGTGAAGCTATAAAGGTGAATGTGCTGCTGCAGTTACGTAGTAAGTTGGCTGAATGCTGAAGAAAGACACACGTTCATCAAGTTTAACCTTTTAGGTCTATATATAACCTGCCTAACTGCTTGTTGATCCAGAGGAAGACAAAAAACAACAGTTTGAAGTTTTTCCAATTTGCTTCAGAGGGGGAAAATTCCTTCCTGACTCCATGGCAATTGCACCTGTCCCTGGATCAACTTGTACTATGAGCTGTCTTCCATAAGCCTATATTCCCTCACTTGCTAAAAAGCCATCCAACCGCTTCTTAAAGCTATCTAATTTATCAACATATAAAACTGATTCAGGGAGAGAATCTCACATCTTCACAGCTCTCACTGTAAAAAACTCCTTCCAAATATTTATCCGGAACCACCTTTCTTCTAATCGGAATGGGTGACCTTGTGTCAGCTGGAAAGACCTACTGGTAAATAAAGCATTAAAGAGATTATTATATGATCCCCTTATATATTTATACATAGTTTCATGTCACCCTTCAGATGCCTCCTCTCGAGCGTGAAAAACCCCAACTTGGCCAGTCTTTCCTCATAGCTAAGATTTTCCATACCTTTCATCATCTTAGTTGCCCTTTTCTGGACCTTCTCTAATTCAATAATGTCCTGTTTGAGCACTGGAGACCAAAACTGTACAGTTAATTCAAAAATTCGAAAGATAAAGTGACAGTGAGGGTCATTTAGCTAGATCCCAGATGGAAGTTGAGTTGCACAAAAAAAACAACCCTTATTGTCAGACCACAGTTGCCACACAGCAGCTCCAGGAGCAATACGTGTATTGCATGCAGTAGACACAACATTGCACAAAATAAAACACACAGCAAGTATGCACCACATTTATAAATAAAACCTTTATGTTTAAAGGCAGAGACAGATATCTGTTATATCTGTTTTTTTTAATTACTTATATCAGAGATATCTGTTTTCTACTTCACTTATTGTGGAAAATGTTTATTTTGTTTAGTGATATAGCTGTTATTCCTTCACTAATTTAAAAAAATAAGAAATATCACATTGCACCTACATTCCCAAGATCTTCCTTTGGGTAGTCTAGATTTTAGGGTGAACTATATCTTCAGCACTAGCATCATTTTCATGCAAAAATGGCACCAATTTTTGGCTTTCCTCTAAAATGAAAGGTAGTTGGTGTGAGCAGCACTTATGCGTTTCTGTTCAACGGTAACAGGAGAACACAAACGTGGAAGGGAGGGAGGGTTAAGCCCTTGTTGTAGACCACACTTAAACAAAACAACATGCAAATCACTCATTCTCAACACAGGGGAAGCTGCTGAGTAAGCAGGAATGAGCTGTTAACATACTAAAATTGTTCATTCTACTTTATGTTTTTCTGCTGCGCAGTTATACTTTTTTAATGGTATCATGCATATTTTGTAGCCTTTAAATCACCGGCAGGCACAAAAACTGAAACCTATAAACTTAGATCAGTAAAAACAAATTATGGTATGAATACGATCTCAAAAAAGTTTGGCATGATTTATGCTACCAAGGGCTGTATCCTGTGACAATAAAGATGGTTACAGCTTTATTCATAGGCTTGATGCCTGTACTTTTTGCATGATACAGGTATGGGACCTGCTATCCAGAATGCTCTGGACCTGGGGCTTTCTGGATAAGGATCTTTCCATAATTGGATCTTCATGCCTTAAGTCTACTAGAAAATTATGTAAACATTTAAAAAATAGGCTGGTTTTGCTTTCAATAAGGATTAATTTAATCTTAGTTGGGATCAAGTACAAGCTACTGTTTTATTATTACAGAGAAAAGAAATTTGGATGATTTAGATAAAAAAAAGTCAACGGGAGACTTTCCGTAATTCGGAGCTTTCTGGATAATGAGTTTCTGGATAATGGATCCCATACCTGTAGTATTCATGCAAATTATAACTTTCATATTTTTTTACATTTCCTCAGATATGTCTACTGGAACTACCAGAAAACTGCCTTGGTTCCATTATTTAGAGGCAGAAGGAGAGGATTGAGGTAAGGGTCTAATCAGCATGTTGGACTACATAACAAAGAAGCCGGTAACGGGTAGAGGACGATTAAATACAAGGTTTAGGATGATAAATTTTCCTTTGGGTGTGATTGCTTGTCAGCAGTTAGCCCTTAATGGTAATTAATTGGGATAATGTCACTGTATACCTATGTAATGGCAAACTCTACGTTCCATGTTCACCCATAAAGTTTGACAAATGACAACTATGGAAGTCTGTCCTATAGGAGATTCAATAGAAAATATCAAGAAAGGGTTGGAATGATTTTTGCCAAGTAAGAAAATACAATTCGGTTACTGTATACTCACATTTAATTTGTCTGGGTGAGTTAGACAGTAGATATTTAAATAAATATTTGAGGAAAGATGTTAATAAACAGTTCATCTTCTGCTACTATAAAATGAAGTAACCATCTTTATTGTCACAGGATACAGCCCACAAAAGTAATCAGATCAGATGCTTTTTCCAGTAACTACAGAATTATGTTAAAATATTTCTGACAAATTGTTACTAAAAATATATATTGAATGCTGTTTTTATAGAAAAATATTTGCATGCTTCATTATGCTGCATTATCTTAGCTATGAGGAAAGACTGGCCAAGTTGGGGTTTTTCACGCTGGAGAGGAGGCATCTGAAGGGTGACATGAAACTATGTATAAATATATAAGGGGATCATATAATAATCTCTTTAATGCTTTATTTACCACTAGGTCTTTTCAACTGATGCAAGGTCACCCATTCCTATTAGAAGAAAGGAGGTTCCATCTAAATATTCAGAAGGGGTTTTTTACAGTGAGAGCTGTGAAGATTTGGAGTTCTCTCCCTGAATCAGTTGTACAGGCTGATACATTAGATAGCTTTAAGAAGGGGTAGATTGGCTTTTTAGCAAGTGAGGGAATACAGGGTTATGGAAGATAGTGGTACAAGGTGATCTAAAGACTGGTCTGATTGCCATCTTGGAGTCAGGAAGGAAATTCTTCCCCTCTGAGGCAAATTGGAGAGGCTTCAAATGGGGTTTTTTGCCTTCCTCTGAATCAACTAGCAGTCATGCAGTTTAAAATAACGTTAAAAGGTTGAACTTGATGGACGTGTGTCTTTTTTCAACCTAACTTACTATGTTACTATGTATTATATTATATAAATAAGAAGCATCTGAAAACCCTGGTCTGGGTGTGTGCGAGGCAGCCAAAGTCCCCTCCAAAAGCTAGAATGATAGTCCTCCAAACTGTAACACTCCATTCCTTTGCATGATTGCTAGGTGAAAAACTAGGTTTACTGGAAGTAGTAAAAAATGTCAAGCCCTACCTAGCCCTTTATCAAGTCTCTTTATTTTTTGACTTCAATAAACCAGTTTTACACCTTGCAATGATTTATGGTTTTCTGGCGATTCCTATTTAGATCATTGCTATGCCATTTATGTATGAAGACAGTGGTGGTGTTAGGGGTAGACAGTAGGTGTATCAGTACCATTGTAGAAAGAAAAGACCAGGGCAGCTTTTTTTATAAATGGCCAAAAAGGCCATCTGCCAGTATGCTCGGGGACCTTGGAGTTTACAGATAATGGATCTTTCCGTAATTTGGATATTCTTACCTAAAGTCTACTAGAAAATCATTGAAACATATAAATCCAATAGGCTGGTTTCACAACTTTTATTAGGATATAATTTACAAACTGTTGATGGGCCATGTATTAGAAAGATAGATAGAAACACAATCATGTAACGGCAAAGGTCAGAGGCTGAATTCTTTTCAGGGAAAAAAATATATATAAACAGGTATGGAACCTGTTATCCAGAATGGTCAGGACCAGCCATTTTCCATAATTTGGATCTTCTTACCTTAAATCTACTAGAAAATCATGTAAACATTAAATAGATTAAATAGGCTGGTTCTGCTTCCAATAAGGATTAATTATATCTTAGTTTGCATCAGCTACTGTTTTGCATCAGCTACTGTTTTATTATTACAGAGATAAAGGAAATAATTTTAAAAATTTGGATTATTTGATTATAATTCTATGGGAGACAGCCTTTCTGCAATTTGGAGCTTTCTGGATACAGGGTTTCTGAATGATGGATCCCATACTTGTACAAGTAACAGGTATTTCTTTAAAACATAAGCAGTGAAACTTTGGTCACATTCCGGTAATTGTGTTTGTTATCAATTCCTGTTTCAGTAGCATATACATTATGCAGTAGCTTCCCACTGTGGGGTAGATGCTATTACAAGATGGGAAATACAACATGTTTTAGGAAGCAATAGGGGCTGTACAAATGAACAAGCTGGTAGAAAGAGCTAACTGGGTGGCCAAGCTGTTTTGTGTCTATCGTCACAGCTTATGCCGCTGATCCAGTATCGCTCTCCTGATGATTTGTGATAGTTCATTATGCTAATAATAGTCTCTTCCAGCATTAGGCTGTATAGGAGATTCCACTCAAGGGCTATGGTTTCATCAAGGATAGTTAGAGACACTTAATGCACTGGGCAGGGCACATCTGTTGGGTTTATTACTCTGAAAGACGGACATTTAGTTCATATTTCTTTTCCATTGCTAATGGAATGGCCTAAAACATTAATATTAAAGCTACAAGAGTGAAGTGTATCAATAGATATTGTGTTGAGATGGATGTATGGATAGTGGAGGAAATAGGGAGTATAGGAAGACCGGAGGTCTCAAATAGCTTAGAATATTTTATTTTGGGATTGCACCATTTGTGCCAAAACCCTGGGAAGTTAAATACATAATAGAGAATACAAAAAGTTGAGTACAGACCTCTACTTTTTTCCTTTTTAAATATAAAAGAGGAAGTTATTCATAAAATGTACACTATACATGTACATATATAACATCAGCTGCACAAAATCCCAGTCGTTTGTAGAATGTGAAATGGCAAATACCAGCATAATATAAACACACCACAAGTGGTTAAACAATAGATGAGAATGTGGGATTTGCTGAAGTTTACCACTAGGGGCTGCTCTTCAACTTTGTCACAATAGGAAAAAAAAAAAAATAACGAGATTTTCAAATAATCAATATAATATAAGAAATATTTAATCAGTCTACTATTGGGTTGTTTTAAACCCCTTTAATGCATGGTATTTCAATGACAAAAAGACAAATGTGTGAAAGCCAGTCATGGAAAACAGGCCAGTGGGTTAGCTACAGTGTCAGTCTGAAACTATTTATGCTTTATAATACTGCATGCTTGTGCTGAATTATCATACCTTGTTATGTCTTCTGGAACTAGCAGAGCAATTCTGCCCTCAACAGCCAATTGAAAATGTTTATTTGTTAGGCACTGTATTTTTAAAGCTATAACATATATTTACATGGTTTAGAATAAAGCTAGGGCATAAATTTAATGGGAATAACAAATCAAAAGAAGGTCCTTTCTCTGAGTTTAAAATCTTTGCAGTGCTGTCACCCATTTCTAAGCATAGCCATTTATTTTATTTTCAGAAGAGGAGGGAAATACTTGCATTCTATGTTACGGTTAATAATATATACTGTCAATTTGTTTTTGTATCCTACAGGTATGGGACCTGTTACCCAAAATGCTCAGGACCTAGACTTTTACGGATAAAGGATATTTCTGTAATTTGGATCTTCATACCTAAGTCTGCTAGAAAATGATGTAAACATTAAATAACCATTGATAAGGATCAATTATATCTTAAGTATACTGTTTACAGAGTTTTTTTTACATAGAAAAAGGAAATCATTTAAAAAAAAATGTGGTTATTTGATTAAAATAAAGTCTATGGGAGATGGCTGTCATGTAAGTTGGATCTTCCTGTATAGTGGGGTTCTAGTTAACCATACCTGTCATAAAAATATTTAGATAGTCAAGCATTTCTAGATTATTAGATTTCTAATAGAAATGGTCCCAGAGCAAAGATCTACATGGTGGGCTCCTGCAGCCTCCTTACAAACATTTGCAGGTATACTTGAATGTAATATGCTACGAAATAAAGAAGCAGTATCAAGATCATCTCATTTCTAGGGATGCACCGAATCCACTATTTTGGATTTGGCCGTACCCCCGAATCCTTTGTGAAAGATTCGGCCGAATACCGAACCGAATCCGAACCCTAATTTGCATATGCAAATATGGAAAACAAACAGAACCTCAGAACCAACCTCTACACAGGACAAGAATATACACAAGAATAAACAGCTCCAAAAATATACCAAACTTGTATTAGGATTATTTATTCATATAAAAAGCTCAACAAACAAAATGAAAATGGTTGTGTTGTGAAAGCTCTTCTATACGAGGGACCATTTTTTGAAAATGCTTCATGCTAAACTTATGGTAGATGACAGGCTTGATTGCTGGCCCTGGGCAGATGCCCCCCTAGATGTCCCTTTTGACCATTTAATATTATGGACCTGTGTTTATCACTAAAGCTGAAACATGCATAGGCCTCTGATTAAATGCTTTAGGTTTTGCAGAAATGGAGCTCTTGGAAGGTCACCTTACTTTTCTTGAACATGGTGGTGCCTGCAGGCAAGGTTGCTTGAAGGCACTTGGACCCATGGTTAGCATCTCTTCCTCCCCAAATCAATTCCCTACCTCAAATGTGTGGCACTACTGTCCCCACCCTACTTTATACACATTATCAATGCTAATGACAATGAAGATTTTCATTCATCTAGGTTATGGTATATCTAGTATAAACAATTTTAGAGCAATTTTCTCTCTGAAGAGTTACAATGTGCCATTGTGATTGGATTAGTGGAAGAGTTTGTATGCCGAAGATTTCCCATACCAGTCAGTTGAAGTCATAAAGCTGTTTGGATGAGTAATGAAACATCTTCAATGATTACTCAGCAAGTCCAGATGCTCTAGAAATACTTATACTAGATATATCAATGCTAATGTATATATTAATATATTTTAATATATATATATTTGATTGTGGCACCACTAAGTGGAGGTCAGGGAATTAGAAATAATGTAGTATTACAAATTTTACTTGGCTGCTTTACATTCTTTTATTTTTTTTTCAATTGAAGAAGCACATTGTCAGGTCAATGCTTCCCATAAAAGAATGTGAACTAAATCTGCTTAGTACTAAGGAGCAAAATGTTAATAGACAATAGCTTTGATTTTTTTTTTTTTGCATTTTACATGTTGCTAAAATAAATGAAGCTCTCGGCAAGCGGCTGCCATTTTGCTGTTGTTCTGAAGCTACAGCCTGATATTGATCTGCAGGAATTGAGACTTTATAAACAAACCCCTCTTGCAGAATACTTTTAGAATTTAATTCAGCTATGTGATTTGATTATGCAAAGAAAATTAACATCATTAGGCATATTTGATAATCACTTATTATCTTCACTAATATTCTGCAATCCGTAAAATATCTCTGCTTTTCTAATTAGGGCCCAAGTAAGATCAATATGGCATACAGGGAGAGGAGTCTTAGCAAAGAACTAACAGGATGAATTTGATTAAGATCACCAATATTCTCTAGGGTACGTGCAAGTATCTGCATTGACCTTTCCTGGATTTTCAACACATTAACATCTAGCCATATTTTTAACTCTGGGGTGAAACTAGTTTTATATAAGGTTCAAAATACCCCAAGGGGCCAGTAATTGAGAATGAAATCTTTGATATATTCACTCAAACTCCGTATTTTTATCGTCATACAATTTAATAGGAACATGGTGAAATGTCAGTTTTTTTATGTTTATTGACAACAAAATTTGATATTACAAGGCTGCAGGTGCCAAGTGTTGAGATGTCAAGCTTGTTTTTTTTATAAGTGGATATATTTCATATGAATATCATGTTGCTGACAAATCTGACAATATATTTATCTGCTGTTATCAAAACTGACAATTGATATCTGGTGCATTCCATCTAATCATTAATTTAAAATTTCTCACTGTCTGTGTCATTTAATCGTAGAATGCCCTACCAACATTCCATGGAGTACAGTTACCTATCTATCTGCTTGATAATGGGAATCTCATTAAGATATCCTGTCAGGTTATGTCTGGGCGTTGCTATGGGATGTCATTTATTGATGAACCCATAAGGTTATGGTTTGGGGTGGAATATCCAGACAGACGTTTGTTGTATGTAAGAATGACATATATTGTCAGGTATACAGTACAAGAGCCATATTTTCTGCACTGTTTGCGAAACCTTGGAGAACAAGAAGCAATAACCAGCAGATTCAGAATCTTGAAACAATTCTTTTTTTTTCGTGCGGGTTTATGTTTAGTAGTGAAACAAAATCTAGATCTAGAAAACCTACTCTACTACTACTACTCTACTCTATATGTAGATAACCTACTCTCCCAAAATAGATGCTTTTTTATTCTTGTATTTCCGCTGTATTTTTTTTATCCTCATTTAGCCTCATGAATAAGCTATATCCCCATACACACTCAATGCAGTTGGCAAGCTGTGGTGGACTGGATATTTTCTATATATGATCATATTTCCAAGATAGCCGTTAATGATTCATTGTTCTATATTCTGAACAACAAATTTTATGATTGTTCATCGAGCTGTAATGGTCACTACATTAAAAAGCAGGAAAACAGTAGAATGGAGTTGCAATCTTGATCTTATAATAACACAATGGGCTATAAATGGCAGAAAAAGGCAATAACTGATGGGTAACAGAGACCAATACCAAGGGCAAACTCAACAAAAAAATAGAAATAGAAGTAATTCCATTAAAATTAGTTTAATCCAAAAATCCATGTCAAAAGTATACTATACATACAGACCCCATGGTATTCTGCCTTACGTATTTCATACCCTCTGGTACAGTTACTGCCTATGAGTAAGTACCAGCGGGTATAAAAACACGTAAGGTGGAAAATCATGCAATCTTCACATGTGACTTTGTTACCCAGAAGGTTATTTTTCATAGAGAATGAATACTTTAAGAGGATCACCCAACAAACCTTGGACTTTCCATGACTATACAAATGTGAACAAAAGTATTCCCAAGTGCTGAAATCTTGGGTTCCAAACTAACTAGGGCTCAGCACAGCAAGGGGGTTATTTATTAAAGTCTCAAAGCTAAAAACTCTAAAAATGAGATTCTTTAAAACTATATCTTAATTTTTAGTGGAAAAAAATCAGATTTTTTGTGATTTATTATACCCCCTCAATGCAAAAGTCTGAATCCGAAAATCTGCCATCTCAAACATGCCGAGGTTGTATTTACTGTAAGTCAATGGGAGAGGTCCCTATCCTATTTGGAAGTTTCTGTGGTCTGCACTGGAATTAGCCTGAAAATCCGACTATTAAAGGCTTTTCTGGCAAAAAACTGAAAAATTCTGACTCTTCAGGGAAAAGCTCCAAAAAATCGTAAGATTTCGGGGAAAAACTCAGAAAAAAACCTACGTTTAGGGTTTTCACTCGATTTTATCAAGTTTTTCCCTGATCCAATTAATTTGAGCTTTTTAAATAACAAATAAGGTCAAATCGTGGATTCTAGTTTGATCTGACTATTTTTAAAATAAAATATCAGAAAAATTCGGATTTTGATTAATAAACCCCTAAATGTATATACGTCTGTATACACATGGATTTCTTCTTCGTAGACTGATATATATATATATGATGATGTTCTATCTGATATGCACATGACAGGACATAAGTACGTAGAGGTTTTGAAAAGTGAGTGGTTTAAAGGATTAACAGGATTAGTAAAAGCAGCACAAGTTTATTCATTGTTGGAACACTAAGCTTGTTTGTGATAAGGTATAAATATTAAAACTGTGTTTACATACTATGCATTATACTTGTATTAATAAAATTGAAAAATAAAATTGTAAATTATATCCAGGTATAGGATCTATTATCTGAAATGCTAGGTCCTTGGGTTTTCCAATTAAGGGAATTTAAGGAACCATGGCTCTCCTCTTTATCACTGTGGAAACATAAGCTGCTTGTCTTTACTCAAACTAGAGGTTATTCTGAATTATTTTGTAGTTGTTAAGGGACAGAATTCCAAAGCTGAAGCTCAAAGCAGTGGATTGATGATTTAGCCTGAAAACTTCTGAAAGTGAGATTTTACAGGTTAGTTCTTATTGGCTGTCCTAAATCTTCCTGGAAAACTAGCTTGATGAAATTGGAGTATACTTTGGGATAAGCCCCTTTTTGGTGTCTTTGATATTCCTGTACCAACAAAATTACAACTGATATGACAATGTTTTTATATATCTTCCATGTTGTTATCAAATTAGGGTAGTTCTAAACAAATGACAGAGGTAGGAAGAGTGAAAAGTGGATGTGATTTAGATGGTAGAGAAATGAATATAAATTGCAGACCAGCGTACAAGTACTTATATTTACGAGTTTGACTGCACAAATTTCAGAATAATAGCTCTGATTATTGAATTTTTATTTTTAGGAACACATTTTTGAGGAAACTTGTTTTTAAATGTTCATATGTACATGCATAAATATGATGTGAGTGAGTGGCTATGAATGAAGTAGAATGTTATGTAGTCTAGTTAAACATTGCAGCCAACTCACTTAGCTTTGACAGGTCTAGTCAAGTTAGAATGATTACAGTAAATATTTAATTGGATGCTCTGGCTTATTATATTATGGCATCATTTGCCCAGTAACTTGTAGTTAATGATGAAACCAAACCTAGAACTTCTAAGAGCACATTTACAAAGAAAAAGAATGCTATGGGCTGGAAAAACTGTGGCCTCAAGATTATCATAATGAAGCATTTTATTCTATCCCTTGTACAAACTGTGCTTTCTGGTACAGGTATGGGATCTTTCATCCAGAATGTTTGGGACCTGGGGATTTCCGGATAATGGATCTTTCTGTAATTTGGATCTTCATACCTGAAGTCTACTACAAAATCATACAAACTTTAAATAACCCTGATAGGCTGGATGCTTCCAATAAGGATTCATTATATCTTAACTGGGATCAAGAACAAGGTACTGTTTTATTATTATTACAGAGAAAAAGGAAATCAGTTTTAAAATTTTAGATTATTTGAATAAAATGGAGTCTATGGGAGGTAGCCTTTCTGTAATATGGAGCTTTCTGGACAACAGGTTTCCCGATAATGGATCCCATAACTGTACAGAGTGCAGAACTATCCTTAATATCTCCTTGCACTCCTTTCCAAAAAAGCAAAGAGTTGTATTAGACAATGATTCATTTCATAGGGGCTAGGGATATTGTTGGCAATTTTTTAAAATGTTTTTGTCTGTATATTGCATTTTGACTCTAACTAGTAAATTATCCTTCTATGTTAAAACTTCTTCCATGATCTTTAAGATAATTGCCTAAAAGATTTTCATTCATCCAGTTCATAATATATCTTAACACAAACTTAAGACTTCTTTGTCCTGATGGAGAATTCGTTTTTTTGTTTTTGGGATCTTGTTGGCAAAATTTGTTCTTTTTTTGTCTGTTTTTTGCGCTTTGACTCCAACTAGTAAATGATCCTTCTGTGTTAAAACGTCTTCAATGATCTTTAAGATGTTCTTCATAATTGCCTAGAAGGTTTTCATCATCCAGTTCATAACTGACACAAACATTAGTCTTCTTTGACCTTATAATACAGGTGGATAATTTGTTTTAAGTTTATTTTTTGAGAAACAACCACACATGGCGTTTGCAATATTTTAGCTCTAATGTTCCTTGAAAAGAAATGATTCACATACAAATCATGTCGTATTTTTCTTCCTAGGAATATCAATGCTTGCTTGCTCATTATACTTTTATGTTAATTTCACACAGCTTTTCAGAGGATAACAGCAACTTTATTCTAGTATCCCTTCAACGGGTATAGTACAATATACTATTTAAATGGTAATGGAGGAACTAAATTAAAGCCCATGGAGCTATATACTTCCTATAGCTTTGCTCAGTTCCATCAATCCAATGTGTGAAGTGTCCTTAAATCAAATATGGATTAGAACCAGGGTGTGAAGTCATCAGGAAGTCAAAAGGTCTTCTAATCACTAAGAATCCTTTGTGTAGTTTTTTTTTTGCAACAGCTAAGGAGAAAAAAAAGTTCTAATAAGGTATACCTGAGAGTTATCTGAATACAGCAGCTCAATATTTTAATCATTTTATATAACTGTAGACAAAATTTAATAAAACCATTTGTTAGACCAAATTCCATCCTGGCAAAAAAAAAGAAAGAAAAGAAAGAAAGAATAGACCCACAGAATAGGAAGAATGCTTTCAAAAGGTTCATCTTTATCAAAGAGAAACATTTACCATCAGACTCAAAGTGTGGGTACTCAGAGGTATTGCTTGATACTGTGGTGGTAAAGAAAATGACTCAAAGAGACAGAACCTTCTGCAGTCTTGATAATGAGCACAGAAAGATCAGACTGCAGTGAGGCACTGAATGTGTTCAATCAATACAATGGACACAGAAAAATCAAGAACACCAAATGGGTTTTTGTGTGATGTATTCATCGGTTGTAAATATAACTCATACTTCTATGTGAAAGAGCAAACTAGCCCTCCAATTGCTTTACATTGGGCAAATGGGAAGTTCTCATATTGCATTTCAGTTGGCTGTAAATGAGTGCTGGTCATTTTCTGTGCAACCTGATACAAAGCATTCATCTAAAAAAAAAAAAAAAAAAAAATGAATGTAGATAAAGCCTTCCACAATATGAATTAACATCATGCACTACAAGTTATGTAAATATATACATTTGTTTACTAAAAACAATTCAGCAAAGGCTTGCGTAACTATGTTTGGGGGCTATAGCTACATGGGTAGCCATCATGATAAAATTCAATTTTCTGTGCTGTTTGTCTGTGCTGTTTCCCTTGTTAATGCAATGTAACTTGCCAAGTTTTAAAGGGATACTGTCATGGGAAAACATGTTTTTTTTCCCCCAAAATGCATCAGTTAATAGTGCTGCTCCACCCAACTTCTGCACTGAAATCCGTTTTTCAGAATAGCAAACAGATTTTTTAATATTTAATTTTGAAATCTGACATGGGGCTAAACATATTGTCAGTTTCCCAGGGCCTCCAATAATTTGACTTGGGCTATCATAAAGTTTTCTCACTCTTTACTGCTGCACAGCAAGTTGGATTGATATTACCCCTCTCGCTTCCCCCAGCGGCCCATCAGAACTGTAGGAAGGTAACCAGATAAAAACTCATATTAAGGGGCCAATTCATTAACTTCGAATTTCGAAGTGTTTTTTGGGCTACTTCGACCATCGAATGGGCTACTTCGACCTTCGACTTTAACTACGACTTTGAATCGAAGGATTCAAACTAAAAATCGTTCGACTATTCGATAGTCGAAGTACTGTCTCTTTAAGAAAAAACTTCGACCCCCTAGTTCGCCACCTAAAAGCTACCAAAGTCCATGTTAGCCTATGGGGAAGGTCCCCATAGGCTTTCCAAGTTTTTTCTGATCGAAGGATAATCCTTCGATCGATGGATTAAAATCCTTCGAATCGTTCCATTCGAAGGATTTAATCGTTCGGTCGAACGATTATTGCTTTGATCGTTCGATCAAACTATTTGCGCTAAAATCCTTCGACTTCGATATTCGAAGTCGAAGGATTTTAATTCCCACTCGATATTCGACCCTTGGTGAATTTGCCCCTTAGTATAGGTAAATATAAAACTGGACTTGCTGAGTAATCATTGAAGACGTTTCACTACTCATCCGAGTAGCTCCTTCAGTTCAACTGAACTGGTATGGGAAGTTCTTGGTATATAAACTCTTCCACTAATCCAATCACAATGGCACATTGTAGCTCACAGTAACTACACAGAATCAACACCTCTGTGAATTTTCAGATGTCACCTCTTTGAAGAGTTACAATGTGCCATTGTGATTGGATTAGTGGAAGAGTTTATATACCGAGAACTTCCCATACCAGTCAGTTGAACTGAAGAAGCTGCTTGGATGAGTAGTGAAACATCTTCAATGATTACTCAGCAAGTCCTGTTGTTTTCAAATTTCTTATACAAGATATACCAGGACCTGGATGAATGAAAATCTTCATAGTCATACAGATAACAGCTCCTTGGTAGATATAAGAACAGCACTCAATAGCAAAAATCCATGTCCTTCTGCGACTCCTTCAGTTACATTGAGTAGGAGAAACAATAGCCTGTAAGAAAGCAGTTCCATGGTGCAGTACTGGCTCTTACTGAAAGCACATGACCATGCAAAATGATCTGATATGGCTGTCTGCACACCAATATTACAACTAAAAAAATGAACTTGTTGGGTTAGGAATGCAATTTTACATGGTAGAGTGAATTATTTGCGCTGTAAACAGTGTAATTTGGAAATAAAAACTACACCATAAAAATCATGACAGAATCCCTTTAACCTGCTGATCACCTAATTTATACTCTTGCACGCGGATATAGTTGTTTATTTCATTAATAGGCAAATAAAAGTAGAACTTAGGCAGGTTGCATGATTGATGCAAAGCATTTCAAAATCCAAGCCTAGCCTTATTTATTTATTTGCAATCATGCTGGAAGAAATGTGTAAATCTCCAGACATAAGCATTTGACATGCAATGTTAATTTATGGAATCTCTATCTGTAACACTTCTCCCAAGAGAACAGGCTGCTTTCCATGCAGTTCAGTGTGTTATTCCTACTGTACAGTGATCCCTGCTGTTGATAAGGGAGAAGGAACTGATATCATCTGGCTAGGTTATTCCTAATTTGCCTCCAAACCATCCTGCTTATAAACTGACACTACAGGTATTTTCATCCTGTGTTCTTCCAGTGTTTGTTGAATACAGCTCCAACTATTTGTTAGCTGTATTTCAACAACAGCGGATTGGAACGATGTTAATTCCTGGACACCTCAAGCTTTTTCCTGTTTTTTAAAGACTTTATAAACCTATTTATTTTCCTTTTGTATTTTATAAAAAATATTTTTAATTTAATGCATAATTATTTCCCTATTGTCATGTTTGTTCAAGCTTTTATTGTGGTGCCACTGACTCAACCATTCTGTCATTTTAGGGGGAATATTCCATAACAGGGATTTCTAATCTCATTAAACCTATAATGGCATGGCCTTTTTTCCTGTGACTTCTCTTTTACTTATGTAATGCTAGAAATAATTGTTTTAAACTGGTGATTGGAGAGGCAATGAAATGTTCATGTGGTTCAGTTTCACCCATTGAGTTAAATTGTCCCTCCTAATGATGTTTCAGATGCTATTTATAGATCTTTGCAAGTAGGTGCATGAAAATGGCACAATACATTCCTGCATGTTAGTTAGGAAATCCCATAATGGATAAAATTAGGATGGTAGAATACTAATACATATTAATGTGGTCAAAGTAGTTTAGTGCAATAAAAAGCAATACATAATTTATATAGATCAATTAAAAATTAACATGCAACTGACATGGAGGCAGGAATTGCAACAAATGAAGGTGATCTTTGGCAGGGTCTGACTGGGCCAGCAGGACACCAGGAAAAACCCTTGTGGGCCCCACCAGCCCAGACCTGATCATCACAGCCAGCAGCTCCTGTGCTTCCTGACCTCCCCCGCAAGTGATAGAGGGGGAAGGAGATTTGCATCTGGCGGTGGGGATGGGGGCTCATGGGGGAAAGGGCGGGTGGCACTTATGTGGCAGCCCTGGTGGGCCCAGACCCCCCCAGTCTGACACTGATCTTTGGTGTCCAGGTCAAATTAAATGTTTACTAAAGGTCCTTGATGTTGTTTTTTTGAGGTGATAAACATGCCTTTACTTGGATAAGTGCTTCTACTAAAGGCCCTAGAAGCTATTTTTTGGGGGTGATAAACATGTCTTTACTTGGGTTAGTGTTTCTAATAAAGGCCATAGAAGCAATTTTTTGGGGTGATAAACATGTCTTTAACTGGGTAAGTGCTTCAACTTAAGTCACTAGAAGCTGTTTTGATGGGGGTGATAAAGATGTCTTTACTTGGATAAAGGCCCTAGAAGCTATTTTTTGGGGGGGGATAAACATGTCTTTACTTGGGTGAGTGCTTATAATGAAGGCCCTAGCAGCTGTTTTTTGGGGTGATAAACATGTCTTTACTTCGGTAAGTGCTTCTACTAAAGGCCCTAGAAACTGTTTTTATGGGGTGATAAACATATCTTTACCTTGGTAAGTGCTTCTAATAAAGCTCCTAGAAGCAATTTTTTGGGGTGATAAACATGTCTTTACCTTGGTAAGTGCTTCTACTAAAGGCCCTAGCAGCTGTTTTTCTGGGGTGATAAACATGTCTTGATCTGGGTAAATGCTTCTACTAAAGGCTCTAGATGCTGTTTTTCTGGGGTGATAAACACTTCTTTACCTGTGCTTCTACTAAAGGCCTTATCAGATGTTTTTTTTGGGGTGATAAACATTTTGCTGACACCCATGGTTTCAAACATTCCATCATGATATACCATGGTCTTGATCCTGTTCTTGACCAAACCTCGTTGAAATCCTTGGCTTGAGATGAATCTTCTGCAAACTTTCTGCAAGTGAAAAATACATGTGGAAGTCACTTTGACAAAAAAAAAACAAAAAAACACAGGCACAGCCATGAACAATATAAAAAGTGATCAAAAGCTATCTCAACCCACAACAGTTCATTCTTGGTACCTCTGAAAGAAATTCCATTGATTTTATACGTGGCATCTAAGGAATATGCCCACCTGATTTACTTTTCCACATTTAAATGGCAGCAATGAAATTTAACAATGTTTATTCTATTCTCAAAGGCATGTTAAGAGGCTTATAGAACATAAAGTGTTTTGTGGTGTTTATATAACACTTTTGTTTACAGAAGGGGCTGCACCTTAGTGCAGAACCATAATAGGCTCATGATTCACATACTGTATATTTTTTATTGGGCCCACATGCCTCTGGTGTTTGTGTTTGCTTAGCACCGACTCAGCATGGGATCTTTTGGATTTGTGTTGTGCTTACAGAGATCAGGATAAGTGGCCGATAATGAAACTTTGAAAATCGCCTCTGGAACTTTCCCCATCTAGCACCTAAGCAAATGTGATTCCTATAAATGCACACTTTTGTTTTAAGAAGTGATCCAAACATGTGATTGCTCCTGTTTTCACTTAAGGTGGCCATACATGTCAAACTGTATGCAATATGGGCGGTCAGATCGCTGGACTACATCAACGAACAGATGCCACCGCAATTCGACAGGAATTTTAACCCTGGCCGATCGACATCTGGTCAACTTTTGGCCAGATATCGATCAGGGAAGCCTGTCGGAGGGCCCCACACTTGTGCCAATAAGCTGCTGACTCGGTCTGTTGACAGCTTCTTGTCAGAAGAACCACTAACCTTTCGTACTTTTTTTTAACAGTGAGAGATGAGATTTTTAATTTGGAATTAAAAAAATAGTTAGAGGTATGGGATTCATTATCTGGAAACCATTATGCAGATAGCTCTGAACTGAGGAAAGGCCCACTCCCATAAACTCCATTTTATCCATATCATCCACATTTTTAAAAACTATTAACTTTTTCTCTTTAATAATAAAATAATAAATAATAATAAAACAGTACCTTGTACTTGATACAAACTAAGATATAATTAATCCTCATTGGAAGCAGAACCAGCCTATTCAGTTAATTTACTGTTTACATGACTTTATAGTAGACTTAAAGTATGAAGATCCAAATTATGGAAACATCTGGCAAATGCAAAAAAGGAAGGTTGTGGGTGCAGTCTAAATTATAATATGTTTAAGTTCAATGGAAGTGCTACTGACTTGGCCAATTAATCAATCCACATTCCCTGCTCAGCCACATGTTCATGAGATATTATTATATGTGATGAGCCTGTCACTAGGTAATAATTTTGCACTACAATATTACACATATTACACCTATCACACCCTTCATTTAGCTTTCCCTTTTTTATTTCTTGTTTACATCTATACTCACACCTATACTCATATCTTGTCAGGAGTCGAGGCGAGTCCGAAGGTAAGAGCCTCCCCCACGCTTCCCACTGAGTTACGCCCTGAGGGTTGAGACAGGACGTTCCCAGATAAGGAATAGCAGGAGTGCTAGATGAGCCCACAAAATAACAGTTCGTAATAAGGGCTAGCACTTATCTGCAGGAGACGAAGCGAAGTCAGGAACAGGCCGGGTCATACACAGGGAAGGATCAATAAGCAGGTACCAGTTGAGGGAAATCCAGAAGAGTAGTCAGCGAAGCCAAGGTCGAAGTCAGACGAGCAAATACAGAATCCAGGGACAATCAGAAGAGTAGTCAGTAACAAGCTGTGGTCGAAATCAGAATAACATCAGTAATAAACGCTTAGTGTCAGTAAGACGATCACCTCGCACTGGGCCTAGGTCGGAGTGACCTTTTAACCCCTGGACGCATGTTGGCGTCAGAACGCGCGCCTGCGTAAGAACGCGCGCGCGCACGTGAATGCGCGCCCGCGTCAGAGCGCGCGCCCGCGTCGGAACGCGCGCGCGCATGTAAATGCGCGCCCGCGTTCAAACACACGCGCGCATCAGGACACGCGCTCGAAACCGCAACAAACGCCGGAGTGGAAGCACAGGCCTGGGGAGATGTCGGCTCAGCTTGAGCCAGATCTTCTGGATCCCGACATTGCCCCCCCTCAAAATGCAACCTCCGGGTGCATGTGGGAGCCGGTCTGTTAGGATGAGATCTATGAAACAACTCAATAAGTTGAGGAGCATGTAAATTACTCACGGGTTCCCATGAATTCTCTTCTGGAGGAAAACCTTTCCATTGGATTAAATATTGAAGACGACCTCGCCGGTACCTAGAATCCAAGATGGCCTCCACTTCGAATTCCTCAACACCTTCAATAGTTACTGGAGCTGGAGGACTGTGGTCTCTTCCCGAAAAGGTGTTCTTCACCACAGGTTTCAATAAGGCTACATGAAAAACAGGGTGAATTCTGTAAGTAGCAGGTAATTTAAGTTTGAAAGTTACCTCATTCACACGACGAATAATGGGAAAGGGGCCCAGAAATCGTTGACCCAGCTTCTTAGATGGACACGGAAGTTTGATGTGCCGGGTAGACAACCACACCAGGTCTCCAACTCGAAACTCAGAACCCTTCCTTCTCTTACGATCAGCAAAATCCTTGAAGTTGCTCTGTGCTTGGGCCATTGTTTGCTGAATTCTTAGGGTATTGTCCAGAAGAAAAGAAAGTCTTTCTTGAACCGCGGGCACCTCTATACCTTTAGGAAGATTAGGAAGCACGTGCGGATGGAAACCATAGTTAGCGAAAAAAGGAGTTTGCTTGATGGAGGAATGAAGGGCATTATTGTAGGAGAACTCAGCCAATGGTAACAGCTCACTCCAATTGTCCTGGAGGAAAGATGAAAAACAACGTAGATATTGTTCCAACGTTTGGTTAGTCCTCTCTGTCTGCCCATTGGATTGTGGATGAAAAGCCGTGGAAAGAGCCATCTTGATCTTTAAAGCTTTGCACAATGCCCTCCAGAATTTAGATGTGAACTGTACTCCCCGATCCGACACAATCTCGTCTGGCACTCCATGGAGTCTGACGACTTCCTTAATAAACACCTCAGCCGTAGAAGGTGCAGAAGGTACTCCGGAGAGGGGAACAAAATGTGCCATCTTGGAGAGTCGATCCACAATTACAAAAATTGTATTGTATCCTTGCGAGGGAGGAAGCTCTACAATAAAATCCATGGAAATGGAACCCCACAATCGAGTAGGCACTGGTAAAGGACGTAACAGCCCCAGGGGTTTAACATGTGAATCTTTAAACCGAGCACAAGTCTCACAAGAAGATACATAATCCTTGCAGTCCTTAGCCATGTGAGGCCAGAAGAAAAACCTTTGAGCAAGATCTAAAGTCTTAACATATCCCATATGACCCGCCAATGGGTGATCATGAAGAAATTTTAGGGTCTCTAAGCGAAGTGTTTCTGGAATGAAGACTTTGTCTTTCAAAAAAAATAACCCATCACAAGCTTGCAACTCCCCGTGTGGAGATAAAGAAGAGGATGCCTCCTTGATCTTTGAAAAAAGTTCACTCTGAAGAAGAAAGAAATTCTGGGGACGAAGAATCGTATCCGGGGGAAAAGGTTCCTCTTCCTGACTGTGTAACCGTGAAAGAACATCAGCTTTCTTGTTCTTAGAGCCAGGCCTATAGGTTATATGAAAATTAAAACGAGAAAAAAACAATGCCCACCTGGCTTGTCTTGGTTTGAGACGTTTGGCGGTTCGTAAATACTCCAGATTTTTATGGTCTGAAAAAATAATGATCGGGTGTGATGCTCCTTCCAGCAAATGACGCCATTCTTCAAATGCTGCTTTAATGGCCAAGAGTTCTCGGTCAGAAACATCATAATTCTTCTCTGAGGTGGAGAGTTTCTTAGAAAAGAAAGCCACAGGATGAAGAGCGTTGTTATCGCCGGTCCTTTGGGATAAAATAGCACCAATAGCAGTTTCAGATGCATCAACCTCTAGAATGTAAGGCAGAACAGGGTTAGGATGCTTTAAGACAGCAGCAGACGTAAACAGATGTTTTAATTGATCAAATGCTTCTTGAGCTTGTGTAGTCCACTGAAAGTGCTTAGTGGAACTGGTTAAATTAGTGATAGGTGCAATAATCTTAGAAAAGTCCTTAATAAACTTTCTATAAAAATTCGCAAACCCGACGAAACTTTGTACTGCTTTCCGAGAAGAAAGGAACAGGCCAATCAAGAATAGCGGACACCTTCTTCTTGTCCATGCAAACTCCATCAGAAGAGATCACAAACCCCAGGAACTCCACTGAAGACTTGCAAAATTCGCATTTCTCCAGTTTGGCATATAAACGATGAGTTCGCAGACGGTTAAAAACCTTCCTTAGTTGCATCTCATGGTCCTGTTTGGAAGAAGAAAAAATTAGAATATCGTCTAGATAGACAATCAAAAATTGATCCAAAAAATCTCGGAAAATATCATTAACAAAATGCTGAAAAGTCGCAGGAGCGTTGCATAAACCAAATGGCATAACGAGGTACTCATAATGTCCAAAACGGGTTCGAAAAGCCGTCTTCCACTCATCTCCTTGCCGAATCCTTACCAAATTATACGCCCCTCGTAAGTCTAATTTAGAAAAAATCTTGGCCCCACGAAGGTTTTGGAATAATTCAGGAATGAGGGGTAACGGGTAACGATTTTTTACAATGATCTGGTTCAAGTGTCTGTAATCAATGCAGGGCCGTAAGGAATGATCCTTTTTCTCTACGAAGAAAATACCCGCCCCTGCAGGTGAGGTGGAAGGACGAATAAACCCTTTCTCCACATTCTCGTTGATATAATCTTTCAAGACCGAAAGTTCGGGCTCAGACAGAGGGTAGATACGTCCGAAAGGAATTGGAGCCCCTGGAAGCAAATCTATAGGACAATCATAAATTCGATGAGGAGGTAGTGTGTCAGCTCCCTTTTGATCAAAAACATCTATGTAGTCCTGAAGAAATGAAGGGATGGCCTGTAAACGAGGATCTTGAGATGAACACAAAGCAAATGCTTTAGAAGTGGTTTTGGGCATGAAGAAATGAGAAACACAAGCCACAGACGAAAATTGCAGTACCCCAGTGCTCCAATTTATTGAAGGATTGTGCAATTTCAACCATGGAAACCCAAAAATTAACGGAAAAAGAGGAGAGGACACCACATCAAAAGATAAAGTCTCAACATGATTAGAGTCAGTGATAACAATCAGTGGTGTGGTCTCTAACAACACTGGTCCGGAGGAGAGTTGGGAGCCATCTGCTGTCCTCACCAGAAATGGTTGAGTCTTGGGTCGGGTCGGAATATTAAGAGCTTTAATAAATTCTTTATCGACAAAACAACCACAGGCTCCTGAGTCTATGACGACTTTACTCTCTAGGAACCCTTGGGGCCACTGTAGAGAAATAGGGACAATGAGCATAGGCAATTCTCGAGAGGAGGAGGATGAGGATGGAAAATAAGTCGGAAGAATATGCTTACCCCCTGGTCGGGTAGGACAGTTCCTCAAGAAATGGCCAGACAGACCGCAGTAGAGGCATAAATTGTTCTCCCTTCTGTGGGACCTCTCCTGGGCAGAGATAGCTGTTCTCATAAGTCCAATCTGCATGGGTTCAGGGACAGTTGTTATAGAAGCAGGGGAGGAAATGGATGACGAAGTTGCAGAGACATATGAAGACAGAGGGGCTTTAGGAAGTACCCAGGAAGCTCCAAAAGAAGGTGTTGCAGCTCTCTCTGCGCGTCTCTCCCTTAAACGACGATCAATCTGCACACACAGGTCGATCAAGGCCTCCAATGAATTAGGTATTCCTACTCTGGCTAACTCATCCTTCAGAGTAGGACTCAAACCCAAGCGGAATTGATGTCTGAGGGCCTTGTCGTTCCACTCGGTGTCGGTGGCATAAGTGCGGAAATCAGTCACATAATCTTCAACTGGGCGTTTGCCCTGACTTAGAGTCCGGATTATAGTTTCAGCAGTGTCGGACCTCTTAGGATCGTCATATATTTGAGCCATGGCTGAAAAAAATATGTTCACACTCGCCAATACGGGGCTTTGGGTTTCAAACAGACGATGGGCCCAAGTCTTGGGTTCTCCGGATAGTAGGGACATAATCACTCCCACCCTGATTTGTTCAGTAGCATAAGATTGACTTTTCAAGGAAAACATGAGTCGACAGTCATTTTCAAAAGCCCTGAATTTAGCTCGATCTCCAGAAAAGCGTTCAGGGAGTGGTATCTTGGGCTCGGGCGTCGGATGTGTGGACGAAGAAACTACTCCTGGGTAAGCAACCGACACTGGGGGGCCAGGAGAAGGAGCGGCAGCAACAGTCATGTCTTGCATCTGGGTCTGTAGTTGTTGATAGCCCCCTTGTAAATCACGAACAGCCCGAGTAAGACCAGCTAATTGCTGAGCAACAATTTCTAAAGGGGAAAGAGCTGGTTCTTCGGACTCCATGGCGAGGTGATACTGTCAGGAGTCGAGGCGAGTCCGAAGGTAAGAGCCTCCCCCACGCTTCCCACTGAGTTACGCCCTGAGGGTTGAGACAGGACGTTCCCAGATAAGGAATAGCAGGAGTGCTAGATGAGCCCACAAAATAACAGTTCGTAATAAGGGCTAGCACTTATCTGCAGGAGACGAAGCGAAGTCAGGAACAGGCCGGGTCATACACAGGGAAGGATCAATAAGCAGGTACCAGTTGAGGGAAATCCAGAAGAGTAGTCAGCGAAGCCAAGGTCGAAGTCAGACGAGCAAATACAGAATCCAGGGACAATCAGAAGAGTAGTCAGTAACAAGCCGTGGTCGAAATCAGAATAACATCAGTAATAAACGCTTAGTGTCAGTAAGACGATCACCTCGCACTGGGCCTAGGTCGGAGTGACCTTTTAACCCCTGGACGCATGTTGGCGTCAGAACGCGCGCCTGCGTCAGAACCGCGCGCGCACGTGAATGCGCGCCCGCGTCGGAACGCGCGCGCGCACGTAAATGCGCGCCCGCGTCCAAACACACGCGCGCATCAGGACACGCGCTCGAAACCGCAACAAACGCCGGAGTGGAAGCACAGGCCTGGGGAGATGTCGGCTCAGCTTGAGCCAGATCTTCTGGATCCCGACATATCTATACTCACACACATACATACACAAGTGTGCACCTATACATATCATTTTACTTTGCCTTCATTATTATCTTTCCATTACCACATTTTTTAAAAATGGGCATCAGTTTGGGCAGTCTCTTTCTCTTAAAAGCCAAAAAAGCAGGTAGCGGGGGAGGATCTAGCCCACAGATTGAAACCAAGGTTCAGGAGACATTTACTCCAAGTAGAGGACCCACCCTCCCACCCTGTAGGTGGATGGAGGCTAAGAAGGTGCTCCAGGGTCTTCGGACCAATCGCCTAGATGGGGTCAGGAAGGAATTTTCCCCTGCGGTGCTAATTGGAAAAACACACCGAAGGGTTTTTTCGCCTTCCTCTGGGGCATTATTATATGTGAAGTCAAAGGTACTCCCTGAAATCAGCTGCGGCTACAAATGTGTGGGGGTCAGCGGCAGTGCGGCTCCAGGAGAAAAGACGGTTACAGTGCAGGCCTACCCTTTGGAGAGTCACTAGTGTGGAGCAGACTTTGACTGCACGGTCTTGTCTGAGTCATGCAAGGGGCTGGGGTTAGCGCCAGTTATGCACACGGTTGGGAGCAGGAGGATGGGCGACTGATTGGTCACAGAGGGCGCTTGGCCCCATGATCCCTGCTCCCTGTGGTTGTCTATTACGGTGTGGGCACAATGCCCAGGTTGGTGATAGGAGCCGCAGCTGGGGGTCAGGGGGTACCTAGTCCTTTTTTAGCAAAAAGTAATAAATAAAGAAAGTGACTTCCACACATATTTTGCACCAATTAAGTCTCTGTGTCATTCTTGAGGGGGGTGAGAGATGCCCCAGGGGATAGGGGGATCCTTGGCCTAATGCTATTAAGCAGAGAGGTACCTTTTATACAACGACCAGAGGTAAACAAGTTAGGAACTACACACTACACACTTGAGAAAGGGCTAAGCCCGAAACATGTTGTGTGATTTGTACTCTACATAGGATTGCGGTAATCCTTTGCTGAGGATCGAAGCATTGAGGAATTAACCCCTGCACGGCTGAGCGTAAGAACAAATTGTGTTTTTTGTATATAAGTTAGGGACTACCGTGTAGAGTTTATTTTGACGTGGTATGGTGGCTTATCAACTTATCAATGTGCATTGATTAATTGGCCAAGAAGGTATGCACTTTCATTGTATTAAACATATTATAATTATAATTTAGGAGTGCACCCACAACCTTCATTTTTTGTATTTAAAGATCTGGCAAACCGCAGGTCCTGAGCATTCTGCATAACAAGTCCCATACCTGTACAAGACCTAGTGAGTATGGAAGTTGTCTTGGCTTACTGTACACCCACATTATTCCAAGCACTTGGCATTTATGTTGAGTCATCTGTGGGCATCTTTGGATATATATTTGGATGGGGTTGGATCAAGGTTTCCATGCAGATTTTTAAGATGAACAGGACACCATTTCTTGTAAATATTTAACTTTTATTTGCTCATCACATTGTGTCCAACGTTTAGGCCCATATTGGATTGGATTGGATAAAGGCCATAAGGCCCAGTAGGGATTGGACCCACTGGGATTTCTCCCAGTATCAGTTGACCCTAGCTGACCAAGTAATGTTTAAGATCATTTATCACAGAACCCCTTTGTCGGTGAATAACTACCACTGTCCCCTGATTCCCCCAGTTAATTTTGAGGATAATGTTTTTGTTTGAACTCTGATACTGCACATTTTAAGATTACAGTATGGGTTCTGCATTTTTGGTGACACAATTAAGCATCTGGATATTATTATAGGTACCAGAAGAACATGGTATGTTCTGCTTAAAGTGGACCTGTCATCCAGACACAAAAATCTGTATAATAAAAGTCCTTTTCAAATTAAACATGAAATCCAATTTCTATTTTTTATTAAAGCATTCTTAGCTGCTGTAATTAATTAAATAAATTAATGCTCTTTACGGCAATAAGGTTTTAATAATAAGCCCTGTTGAACAGTGTGTACCAAAAAAAAGCAAAGGAAATTTCTAAAAGGCAGCACAGTAGTGATTTCAAATGGCCATGTTTTCCGCATTGTCAATATTTATGAATTTTAATTTGGCCCCCCTCCTTTGATACAGAATGTTTGTGCTACTATGTAATTATGCAAAACCCTAGAGTATTATTCAAAGGATTGTTTAGAAAATGAGACATTTCTGCAGCTACCTAGGGAGGAAACTGCATGACATAACATTATTATTAATTTTTTTTATATTAAGGTTTTAATTGCAGAAAAATGCACTATAGGAGCACATTATAATACATATATAAATCCAGTGTGCAAGTATTGCAGTTGGATATATGTTAATATAGATGTTTTTGTTAAAAGGGAAACACACTTTTAATAGATTTAAACTTTTGAATAAAGAAGGAAACACATTGGGGTTTATATAACATTTCCCTAAAATAAAAATGTAAGTCATCTGTAAGGTGGTCATTGGTTACAAGATCTAAAAAAAGGACTGATTTATGGTTTGAAATTATGGTTGATCTGGCTGAATGTTGTGTTTGTGTGATGTTACTTGTTAGGTGTGCACACACCCACAGATTGCATGAGACAAGAAACAACCTACAGAGACCAGGGTCCTGTCATGAAAAAGGAATGTGAAATGCATAGTGATACATATATTTAACTCAAAATCTTATTAAAGATTTTTGTAGTTCTACATGCAATTTTAGGTGTCGTATGCATTCCAATGCATTGTTGACAGTCCAAAATAACTTGGCCATAAAAATAAAATTGAGCTGATTAAACACTATTGGGCAAAGCTAGGTATGATTAATTAGCTCCTACACTTTGAGGTGCTCATGGTTTCATGTCCAACTTCTCCAAGCTTTAGATGTTTGAGGGTATGTGCCTTTACTTTGCCTGGTCAGATAATTACACAAGACATTTTTCAAACACAGGGGTTAGACATTGGGCTTCAACAAAAAGAATAATGGATATCTGTAGCTAACAGGACAGCAGGGTCAGAAACAGGATGAATATTGGGTATTGGGTAGGCTCAGTTCAGCCTTTATGACAGGCAAAGGTCAACACATACAACATGCAGGAACTATGATATGCAGGTGGACTTCCTGTCCAAAGGCAGGCTGCAGTTTTGAGCACCCGGTAACATGCACAGGTCACCAAAGATCTTCTCATTGTATCGTCTTGGGCCTAATCTACAAAGACAACCTTTATGGAGCAAGAACACATTGTTTTTTGTGGCACCCAACAAGCCCATCTAGCAAAGTCCTTCCCATATTGCATATTTTGAAGGCGATGTGTCGTATTTATTTTACCTGACCATGGTAAAAATAAACCCAATAGGATGGTCCTGCTTTCAATAAGTATAAATTATATCTTAGTTTGGATCAAGTATAAGGTACGTTTTACTACTAAAAGAAAACTGAAATATTTTTTTACAAATTTGGATAAAATGGAATCTATGGGAGATAGCCCTTCTGTAATTCAGAGCTTTCTGGATAACAGATCCCCTACTTGTATAACAGATCTGCATAAAAACTGTGACACATTGTATATATATATATAAAACATGCTTAATTAATGGCCCTGAGAAATGGTCACACTGCAACTGTGTATATGCTTTAAAAAAAGAAAATAAAAAAGATCTTGATAACAGACACTCATATACTACTGCAAATAATATGTGTTTATTATATTTGTATATTAAATACTTTACCTCCAACAAATATGTGCAGGACAGGGGAAATGCTGTCAATATAAAAAAATACCTTTTGTTGATCTATGGTTATTAGTGCAGTGGATGTATCTGTAACCATGGCTGCTGCAGCTGTAACATTGACGGGCAAAGACCCATTAGATTGGAACAGAATAGATTGGGGTCAACCCCCCCCATCCTATCTGATCTTTGTCAGTTCCCCCCAAGCCCCACAACAGCGACACTGCATCTATGACTAAAATAAAGTTGGAACCCGACAGGTACCAAGCATAGCTGTTGCAGAACAAAACACCATAGCCATAGCCTGTACAGAGTGCAACGGTGCAACTATGCCAGCAAATGTATTCCACTGTACTAAGCAGAATTCTGTAGAAAAATATATTTGTATAGTGGCCTTCTAAACATGTCAGCAGTTTTCCAGGGACAAAAGACAGACAAAAATTATTAAGTGAATAGCTTTGGTCCTGGGTAGTGAAGCAATTATCAGATACCAGGAGAATCCCAGTCACCGTCAGAGGACAGATCTGTATTGTGCCGGACAAAAAGAGTTCTCTGTAGTCAGCAAACAGCAGGAATATATTTTGAGGAACAGCAATTGTACAGCAATATATTTAAGGGATAGTGTCAGAAAACCACATTAGCTTACATTATACAATTGCTTGTGTTTTTCCAAGAGGCCTGTGTATAAAGCTGCTTTAAGGTAATAGCAGATGGGGAGATTTTGAATGTTGGTGTCACCCAAGAGTTTTATACCAAGTGGAACTGAAACACTGTGAGTTTTCACTCACCATTGACAGGGCTGGCCTTTAAAAATTTACAGACAATGTAATTGTTGCTAAATGAAAGTTATGCCCTTGATTCAGCCCAATCTCTGTCCATTCACAGACAGCTTTATCCCCTTTCAGAAACTTCAATTTCCTGGTTCCAAATTCCACAAAGGTTTTCGCCATGCCGATGTCATACCCAGGCCACTCCCCATTCTTTGCACTATCCTGGCTGGGCAAGTATCAAAGCAGTTGACTAAATAAATCTGGAACATTTACAGAACTACTATCCCTGATAGAAGGTCCTTTTGGCATCTCAGAGTCAGAAAATATTAAAGTTAGGGGTCAACCTTTCTGTATCTTCTATAATTATTCCCTGATAATAACAATCCATGCCATGTCTTTTTGTGCTAAAATACCAGTCAGGTGGCAACTTTATAATGGTGGAATACTTGCTTGGTTTTACTGAGCTATAACCACCAAAGGAATAAACCCATAAACCATATAGTGTTTTCTAAATACATCGTTTATCAGTGCAATGCACTTTATTGAATTTCATAACAACGCCCCTAAACATCTGCCACAAGTATATGTTGCATGTCATTTACCTCATCTTTAAAACATTCCATTCTTATTTCACATTATGGAATAAATTGCCAACTGTACCTGTTTAAAAAAAGTTGAGCCACATTCAAATGTAAAAATAGTTGGAGAGTAACACAAGCATGCAAAAAGTTTCTGGGGGTGCCAAATAAGTGTTGCGATTTGGTAGCATTTATGTGGACTGGCAGCCTACACATGGTTTTATGAAACCAAAACTTGCCTCCAAGCCAGGAATTAAAAAAAGTACAGGATATAGCAGCAGTTTTTGACATCATATGAAAAGAAAATTACATATGGTGCCAGTGCATTTAAACTTTTTTCAAGGTGCATAAAATGATGAAAATGTAGAAACATGACATGAGGGTAATGAAAAAAATGGCAGCTCAGCTTCTAATATAATATTAACATAAATAATCCACAATCTGAATGCTGAACAGCTGCTGAATGTTGAACAGGCAACTGGCAATAAAGGTCACATATCTGACATCCTCTGGTGAATTTCTGTTCGTGTGTTCTTAGGTCTAAATGCTGAATATTCAAAATTTATACAATTGTTTTTTCTTTTAATACAAGTGATCAAATTAATTCAACCGCAGACAATAACAATACAGAATACAGATGGCTACAGATATCTACGCTGAATGACTTTAAGGACATCTGACTGAGTGCTGAATAATTTCCTTATCATTAGATATCGTCTTTGAAGAGAGTTATTAGATTTGGAATAGATATTCCTAACTATGAAGCATAGTATTATCTTCCTTTGATACATAACCATTGTATTACATATTTAGGGTCCTTAGACATGGGATTTTTTTTATATATATATTCTTTATTTTCTGTTTTAAAAAAACATTAACAAAATAACACATAAAGACAAAGGAAACAATATAAAAGGCATAGTCCTTACGTCATAAAAACCATAGGTGTATATTAACATCCTATAGGGTACGTTTTCCACATTTGCATATTCTGACAGTTATTTTCCCTTTAGGCTTGTCTCACATTCTTGATTTCACAATCATTAACTATGCATAAACTACATTAATGCAAACAGTAGAAACAGGGAGGACGCAGTTCTATGTTACATTCTTTCCTCTCTTTCTCATCTTAGTTAGTAAGAGGAGAGTTATTGAACCCACATTTATTCCATGTTATATTTTATTACTCATGTCACATTATATTGAAATTGGTGATGATTATTTTTGGTTTTCACCCTTAGGTAACTACTATGTTATTATATTCAGGGGACTCTTTAAAAAGGCTCCACGCAGACCATGTACGAACATAATTGTCTTGGGTGTTGTTAGAATAAGATAGCAATTCTTCCATAAGCATAATGGAATTAAGATCTGTTATCCAGTCACCAACAGATGGTGTATGGCTCTTTTTTCAATATCTGGGTATTACTATCCTGGCTGCTGTCAATGCAAAAGCTAATAGTGCTTTTTTGTGATGTTGATCTGAGGTGGGGGAATTGACAGAACTGCCAAAGCAGGGTCTGAGGGTAGGTCTGTGACTATTACATGCAAGGTGCATTTTAATATTGCTGTCCAGTATCCTTGTATCATATGACATACCCACCAAACATGTATCATGTCCCCTCCCAGGAGGTTGCATCTCCAGCACGTGTTGGGCGAGGTGGGGAAAATCTTATGTAATACCATTGGCCATCTATACCACCGTGAGAGGATTTTATAATTGTTTTCCTGTGCCTTACAAGCAGTTGCAATAGCATGTGTCAGCTTAAACCTTGTGTGCCGCTCTTCTTCTGTTATGGTCTGCTTCCTATGTAGTTACGCCCCTGCACAAATCATCAAATGGTGTCGTGTCTTTGAGTAACTTATTTTTCTTAGGATGTATTTGAAACCAGTGTACTAGTTGATTGTACATAAATTTAAAGGGCAAGGATTCTGCCTGTTCACCTACTATGGCAGTGCTGTCCAGGGCCAAAATTTTACTGCCTATGTGGACGAGGGCCGATAATGGAAGTCAGTGTTGGCCACTCCCACTTTTAAACCACACCCACTGTAAACCACACCCATATTACCACAAGAACTTTTAAGATCAAATCCACATTAACGGTGGTAGCACACCAAAAAACCAAATGGTTGGTGCTCACTGCAGAGAATGGCACACATAAGCAGCACTGGGCAAGCAGAGAATGGCACACACAGGGAGACAGGGCCGGGCCAAGGTATTTTTGCACCCTAGGCAAGGGCTTCAATCAGTGCCCTACCACCCAGTCCTGCAATACCATTTCCCACCTTACTAGTCATATAGCCCCCTGTACCTGTGCCAGCACCTATCATATTGCCTCCATTTGTACCCTCAGATTGCCAATCTGTACCTGTGGCACCATAAGACAAAACATCCATAATATTTTTACCCCCAATCTGTACCTATGCCAGCAGCAACCAAAAGAATCCATCATATTGCCCTCAAACATCTGTGTACCAGTGCCAGCAGCCACCATATTGCCCCATGCACCTGAGCCAGAAGCAGCCAATCCCTTATATTGCCCCCAATCTGTGCCAGCATCAGCCAAAAAATACACACTATTGCCTCAAATATATGTACTTGTGCCAGCAGCAGCCAAATATCCATCCTATCATTTGTTTACCTGTGCAAGTAGCAGCCAAGATATTGCCCACAAATATGTACCTGTGCCAGCAGCTGCCAAAAGGGAACTGGGGAGTGATTCTGTCTGGAACAGGGGGTTTATAAAATTGAAAAACTATTAAAGGCCAAGCAAATCAGGGTTTAAAAAACAAAGAAAGAAAATTCAACCATAAAAGTGTGCCCCCCATGATTGCGCCCTAGGCGGGCGCCTGCTTGCCCCTAGTTCTGGCCCTGCAGGGAGGTAAGCCAGAACAGAGCAGGAGACAAGGAAAGCTATCATTCTTATATGTACTACATACAGTGATACATTGCTGGTGCCCCATTAGCATTTTGAATAAGGTGTGAACAGATGAACAATATTGGCAGTTTCAGTCTGGGTCTCAAGTGTGAACAGTACAGGGCTTTAGGATATAAACAATAGAGGTGTCTCAAGTGTGAACAATACAGGGGATCACAGGTGTGAACAATACAGGGTGTTAGAGTCTGAATTTGAGGTTTAAACAATGCAGGGGCCAGGGGATTTTTTTACTGGAGTTGCTGTGCAGTGATCATTCGTTTCTAGCAAATGGCAATGCAGAAGTCTCACAGATGGGTTTGTACCCACATGAGTGCACTTAAACCTTGAACACATTTCAATCTCCAATTAATCGCCAGTGCTCAAACCAGGATAAGGGTACCAGATTGCTAGTGCAGAGAGTGCATTTGTGATCCCTACACTAAAAAAATGATTCTAACACATTACACAAACCATGGAAACTTCAAGGGCAACTTTTCCTCAGTTTGCTTTGTGGCAGACATGGCACTGCTGTTTAAGTGCAGTCCAGTATTTTCTGCATTCATAATTTAAGTAGGGACGTAACTACACGTGGAGCCCCTAATTAATGAACAATTACAATAAGTTGCTGTGGGGCCCAGTAACATCTAGTTACGCCACTCATAGGCAGACCCATATGAAAGACTTTAGAGACAGGCATATAAGAAAGTTAACCATAAAGTGCAAAGGACAAAGTGTAGGTACAAATGCACGTTTGTAGGAGCTCTACTGTTTGTTTCAGATATGATAATTTCTGGCTTTCACATCTTGTGTATAGATTTAATTACCATGCTCCCACTATATTTATCCTCCTCTTAATAGTATATGGATGACCATGCTCCCAATCATACAGCCATAAATGTTATGCCTAAACTCACCCATGATTTTCCCAAAACACTCCCATTCTATAAAGACCATAATTTTTTTGTCCAGGCCCCTGACAGAACTCCAACTTATCTATGTTGATGGCAGCTCTTGCTCCATGTCAAGGATTACTGCCCTGTAACATAGTAAAATAATAGATATGGTTGAAAAGGAGACGCGCCCATCAATGCAATCTTTTTGTTTACATGAAACCTGCCTAACTACTAGCTTATCCAGAGGAAGGAGAAACCCCCAACTGAAGCCTTTTCAATTTGACCTCGGAGGGTGAAAAAATTCCTTACTGACTCCAAGATGGCATTTGGACCTATCCCTGGATAAACTATTTAAAGTAACCCTGTATGTTCTCACTTGCTAAAACTTCATCCAACCGTTTCTTGAAACTATCTAATGTATCTGCCATTACAACTACTTTAGGCAGAGAATTCCACAACTTCACAGTTGTGCATCTTAAAGTGATACTGACACTAAAAAAATTATTTCTACATTAAGTCCCCTATCGTTTTTCACTGATAGGTTTGCTTTTGTAAGTAATTGTTACTTGAAGTTCCTAAACCTGACTGTTTTGCCAACCTGACTGTCCCTTCTCAACTCAGAGATTCTAATGCTAAGGGACCTAGTGCTGCACAAATATGGCAGCTCCCACATAAAGGAACATGGGGGTAAGAAAGGTAATGTAAAAGTTTCAGGCAAATATTTTATGGCAAAATTCTAAACAGCATTCAAAGACAATGTTATGGTAGATATAAAAAAATTCAGTAGATGCCATTGTGTCTGCTGGAAGGATGTGTTGGTGAAATAAGCAACAATGTGTTTATTGTATGTCCTTGAATATGTATACATATTTTAAGCAACTCTTCTCCAGTGTTAAAAATTCTAGTTTGTCCAGCCTTGCGTAGGTGTTCAATTCACTTTGAACATATCTAACTAGGTTGCTCCTCTTATATGGAACCTCATAGTCACAGCTTGACTTTAATAAAGTGAAAAACATGCAGCCTATTTGAAATAGTTTGCTAACCAGTCAGAATTGTAAAAATCTGTATCCGGGCGGCTAAATGTTGGCCTAAGAAAATGGCAAAATTTTAGTAAACATTGATTCAGTTCAAGCAACACTTATATATCTAATGTGTGATTACTATAGGTAGAGCAGCCACCAGGGAAAGATAGCCAGCAACAAGGTGACACACACACCAGTTTTATAAGGGATTCTGCAGCGAGTATCATGGACTTCTGCTTTAAATAGCATCTGCATGCCTGGCTGTTTTTTTTCTAGACTGGCTTATGTACAAAGTACCTCCAGTGGCAGCTGTCACAAGTGAGGTGGCATTTTTTCTCAGTGATGCTGACAGCAGCTGTCTGGCAAGAGTATGAATGGAATGGAAATGACATCATGTTTATGCAGGAGTGACATTCTCAGCTCTGGATCAGTGTCAGCAAGATTGTGATATGCTTTAGAATGAGAAAACACCTCCCGCAATGCCCACAATTTCTCCTTTGTAATATGCACAACATAGAAAATAATTAAAAAGCTGCATCACGACAAGGAATGCATTACTGGGCTGGATCTCAAGAACTAGGCTATTGGAACAGCCTGATATGGTGGTAAAAAAGTCAAAAAAGTATCCATGTCAAAAATTGTCCCTTGCCTGTCACTCGGTACTAGCACACAATGGAATGCCTTGTATCATGGACAAGGTCACATTTGGGTAGGACACAGAGTTCTTGGCTCAAGAACGTACAGTTATGCAGTGTCATGGCTGCCTTGCTGGCCTTTTGTCATTGAGACTGAGTGATCAAATGGTGAAAACTGGTAATAAACAAAGAAAATATAATTAATTACGAACATTCCAAATGAAGAATAAACCAAACCTATAGTTTAGAGACTTTTGAATACTATGGGTTTTCTTGCTCTAAAGCATGTGGATTAGAAGAGATGCACATCCTTAGAGGTCATCAGACCCATACAGTATCATTTAATAGCAGTTCCCAAAATTCCCATATTTTGAGTTCAGCTTTCACTCCTACCTGGACTACTAGCCTAACTGACAGTTCTTCCTTTTCCAGTTCTTATACACATACAGTACATAATGCTGCCCTTGATAAACCACATTAGCTCCTGCTGTTTCGTCCAAATATAGTTGTTTTCTTAGTTGGTAATCTTATACAATGATGACACTTGCACGGTTGAGCTTAAATCACAGGTCCAGAACACTGGAGTAATCTATGTATCTGCTTTATAATGATGTCTTTTTTTTATTATTGTTTTCTTTCATGTGGCTGTACAAGCAATATAAATACAGTACAAAATATACAAATGCAAAAGGTTATTATTTCAAGATAAGGCAAATTGATCACCAGGAATGTGTATGGCAGGAACATGATGTCTAGAAAATTACCACATTAAATGGAATTCCTGAGGATAATTTTTGTTAAATTGATGTTAGTATACCATGCCCAGTGTCCACTGTGTGAGTGTGCCCTGTCTATTCTGTCTTTGTTGAACTTGTTATGTTACTTAGTTTTTAATGTCTCTTGTCAGATTTTTATTTTCAGGGTGAAGGGCACTCGCGTGCCCTTCTTCCATCAGTGGCCTTCATCCCTTCTATTTTATCTTCTTATGATTTCTTCTACAATTGTACAATGTGGTCAAAATGCTATTGTATGATCATGCTGATGGCTTGCCTCCGTTCAATAAAAATACATTAAAGGACCATTTATTCTTTTATTATATTTCACACTGTACTGGAAGACATATTGTACTAAACTTACATAATAGTTATTCATTTTTAAAGGAAAAATCCCGTAATGCCATTTCATTGTTTTCTTCTCCAAACCTAGACAAAAGATTCACATATTCTGTCGTTCATGTAGAACAAAAGATCTGCAAAATTGTGGCTCTCTTTTCACAAGGGATGGTATTTAAAGGGCCACTATTAGATTTACATTAATCTACAGGATTGTGCCTTGCAAAGGGAAATATATTTGCTGGCATAGTATTTTTTATATGTATACGTACAATCAATGAACACATTTAAGGGGTTGATCCTTAAGTTACTTCTAACTGTGACTACATCTTAATGGCAATGTTCCAAATGTTGTTGTACCACTCCCCACCCCAATGCTAATTTGCCCAATTTAGTGTTTTGAAAAATGACAGATTATAAAGTCAGTCTGATTTAATGGCAGTTTAGTTAAATCGAGAACTTTAAGTTAAGTTAGTAGAAATTTTGGGATTAAACATTACATTTGCCTTAATCAGTGAGATATGGGTTAGATTAGAGGGCAGAGATATTTGGTCTAGAGTTATTATAGATACCTTAAAATCCACTTGGGTAGCTTTAAGGGCCTATTTAATTACAACAATAATATTCCTATAGGTTTTTATGCACTCCTAGTTACTGCTAGCCTGATTTACATTACTAGATCTATCTGCTAATTAATTACAATTAAAATGTGAAAAACACATCATTCAAGACTACTCAGATAATACAATGTAGAAAATTCATGGGGAGCATTTCTGATTGGCCATGACTGGGGTAAAATATATAGATCCTCTCCCCTGTCCTGGAACTAGGGGTAGGCAGTAGAGGTACCTGCCTAGAGTGCAATGACTGTGGTGTGCTGGTCAGGTACCTCTTGAAAAGTCTTCTGCTTATTCCTCCCCCGGCAACATCACTACCTGTGCTTGTGCACAAGGGGGGTTGAGAGGGACGGTTTCCCTAGGGCACCTCGTTGGCTTGGCCCGCACCAGCATCTCTAAGCTTTGTGTAGTTAGATAGAGAGATTGCATTTAAATTTAGTAATTGTAAATTTTCTTTCTGTTTCAATTGTATTCATTTAACATTTTATGAACTATTCATAAAGGTTTTTGCCAGGAGGGTCTTGATGTCCTAAAGAACTGTTTTAGTATCCTCAGTCTAGAGAAAGAGGACATGTAAAGCCCAAATGGCATGAATGCTGCCCAACATGTTTGATGTCAGATACACTTTCCTTGGAGTAATTAACCATTCTTTCTACCCTTTCCACCAGGACAAGAGCACTAATTAAACTTTCCTTGTGTACTAATACTTTGATTAACCTTTTCTTACTTGAAGACTTATAGACCCTTCAGCCCTTGATGGAGAGCCCCTGACAATTTACCCTTTCCATTGGCTGCAATTAAATGAATTGCATTCTTTATTGCAGATTTGGAGCTATTGAGGTATTTAATTGCAAGAGATGGAGGTGTGTTTATCTGCCTTTTTAATTGACTAGAAATGGTTATTAGTAGGTCATTTATCCTATTAGAAAGTAAATTCTGTCTATTAGCCATGCCCTTATTTAATGAATGAAACAAATCCACACTATAAAACAGGCTGAGACTATTATCAATATTTGTTAATATGAATCAGCATTGTAGAACAGACATTTAATTAAACATTCATATACCACGGCTACCGGGGACATTAGTACAGACACTTTTTTTTTTGCAATACACACTAAACTGCCTGCTGCTTCCTTCAGTATTGGGTCCTCAACCAACCAAGTCATGCAGAGTTTTTGGCTGCAGTTGTATGCTCTGCACTTAAATCTGGTCAGCCAATGCCTCAATTGGGATTTGCGATGTCGGATGAGAGGTTTAACCTACCAGCTGGGAAACTGGACAGCATTGGTTCAAAGATTTGGAAATATAACAAGTTGATGGGTGAAAAGTTATCAAAAACATGTGACCATATATCAGTATCATATCCCTTCGGTTGAACTTCCCGTTGTAGTACAACATTTTTTAAGGCGCCCTCTTAGCTCATAACATTTACCATGGAACATACTGTATCTTGTATGTTGTGAAACATATTATGTGCCTCATACCTTACAAAAGGTCATGACACTCCAAGGTTACTTATATAATTTTATTTTGAAGCGGAGGGATGAATTAGGGGTCATTGATAACCTCAACTGTAGTGTGCAAAGTGCGATTTCAGAAGCAATTTGCCATTTTTTTACCCACAATGCGGCATTACCCCATAGTAACGAAACTACCCCAAGGGAGTATGGGCCAGGGTGTGATCACATGGCCAGTAGTTACTCCCTTGATTTACCCCGTAATTCCAGGATTATTGCAGTGGAAATGGAAGATGTGCCAGGTTCAATGTGTCAAAATCCATGCAAATGTGCCTTGATGCAGAGTTACAGTATTTCCAGTCCAGTCAGGATTGCCACTAGTGAAAATGCCATCTATGTCCAATTTTTTAGGTCGCAGATTGCTATGGGAACCCTGGAGCTATTTTCATCTTCAAGGGTTACCCAGTGCCAACAAGCACACTTCTAAACAATGCACAACAGTAGGTGGGACAGAAGCAGCTTCCTCCTAGTTTGCTCCTTTGGGGCTTTTTTGGAAGTGTGTTGTTTCTGTTTAATGAGTTTGATATTGTCCAGGGTATACCCTGTTTTTGACATTGGGGTTATTCCCTATATATTCCAATCTCTGTAAAAATTCTCATATTTAATGTATCTACTTTAGTGGTGGACGAATAACCCGAGTTTCGCCACCGGCGAATAGATTCACAAAACTGCTGCGAAAATTTGCAGGCAAAAAATCCATGAAAAAATTTGTATTTCTAATTGCGCTTCAAAATTATTAGGACACCCATTAACTTTAATTCATTTGGCCAAAATAGGGGCTCGTATAACAATTGTCACAGACGTCTAAATGGAGGTGTGTCAAAATAATTTTGACGCCTATTCATTACAATGTGTTTCCCGGACTAATTTGCCCATAACTAATCTACTTCTACTACTAAGATAGTTGATGATTGCTTTAGAGAACAACCTCCATGCTTAAAAATATTCCATGCCTTTTCATACTTTCACTAATATTCATGTTATATTCACAAATCATACAATGCCAAATATTCTTGGATTAAGAGACTCTATTACTGCATAACTTCCTTTCCTGCCCTCCGTAATCACTGTAACCACAAAACACCCCCCATGCTTTATATACGATATAAATGCAAACTGTCACATTCTTCTTTATGACCCTTTGCTCAAATTTCTTATATATTATAAATAATGACATATATGCTTGCAAGAATGCACAGACAGCAACTGGAATACATCTCTGCACTAGTTGCAGGGATTATGAAATCTACACTGAACCACGCTGACCTATGAATAAAGTCAAATGCCAACATGATCCCTTTATACATAAACTGAATATTTCAGCTGCCCAGTATCCAACAAATTACATATTGGTCAACTCTTTTACACTACATTACATTTTCCTATGTGAGCATTTCCCTCTGTAAGCATATAACAGCCACCTACAAATCAATATAGACAAAAATACTAAGGGCTATCTAGTTCCAAATTAACTTTATTCGTATACAACAACACAATGCTTACTGAGTTAACACGAATGCTGCTTAGCAAATGTTGTGGTCGGTCAATATTCCCTGCATTTCTACTGCACTCTCCTTTTAACGTTTTGACTCCCCACTATTACTTGGCACCATACAATGTATAGCCCCCTTGAACACAGATAGCAGACTCCCATTAAACATAATGCTAAAGGTTTCAAAAAGCAATTAGGACAAGAATCTTACGGCATGTAAGCTCTCATGAGCTGGGACTCCCCTATTGTGTACTAATAATGTGCAGTTGTAATTGTGCATTGATCCTGGTAAAACGCTTGTTTATCTATACGTAAACTGTTCTCTCTTGTCCTTTCTTTGTCAAGTCTACAGGAGCCAATACACTATATAAACAATAATAAAACGTTACCCTTATTGGAAACAACACATCATTATATAAGTGAGCTCTACCAAGCAGGGCCATCATTACCAACACAATCAGTTTTTATATACTACTTTTTTAATTAATAAGTACACCCAGTGGTGCAACTACAAGGAAGCAGACCCCGCGGCCATGTTAATAATACAGGTATGGGACCTGTTATCCAGAATGCTCGTGACCTGGAAGATTCCGGATAATGAATCTTTCTCTAATCTGGATCTTCATACCTTAAGACTATTAGAAAATCATGTACACATTAAATAAACCGAATAGGAAATCACTTATAAAAATGTGGATTATTTGCATAAAATGGAGTTATGGGAGATGATCTTTCCATAATTTGGAGCTTTCTGGATGACGGTTTTCCCATCCCTTTAATTATAGTAGGTTTATACAAGGAAACAAGCTATTCAAATGTGCTGTTAATAGAGGTAAAGTTCACCTTTACAATGACTGTGTATGCTACAGATGACCCTAACCAAAGCAACTTTTAAATGGGTCCTTGTTATTTTTTGTAGGTTTCTTTTATTTTTTAGAATTGCTATTTCTTTCCAGTCTGCAGCAGTCAATGCTGCCAGCCTGTCATGGTCGCTGACCCCAGCAACCCCCCCCAAATTTTATGTGTGACTTCACTTTTATTGTGATGTTTTATTTTTCTCTCTTTTCAGGCCTACTGCTCTTCGTGCTCCATTTTGATTTCAAAACGGCTTCCTGGTTGTAAGGCTAATTAACCCATAGCTCCCAGATATCAGGTTTAAATTCCATGCCTGAGAGCTGCAGTATAAAAAAAACTGAACTAAAAAAATCACAAAGAATGAAAATTGATGTCCAGCTGTAAATTGTCTTACAATTTTGATGTCAACATCATGCCAAAAGTTAATTTTAAAGTGAACTACCCCTTTCAACTCAAAAACGATTTCATAATTTCTTGTCTTTAAAAAGTTATTTTTAAGTAAAAATATGCTTTTTTTCATTCTGCTGTTACTTCGGTAATATCCAGACCAAGAAATAAGCATTAATAAGCTGGGCATAAGGCTGCCCCATGTATACTGTTTTATTGTGCTCTATGAAGGTCAGACTTTGGGAGCCAAAGTATTATCTAACATACACCTAACTGCTGCCCTCATCAGGGCTAATTCAGTTATTTGACCCTTATACTAAAACATTGGCCAGTTGGATTCTCCATTCCGAGTACCAATTTTTTGATCACTCCCCACACACAGCAACGATCAACGAATTTCATAATTTTTTAACATATAATAAACAGTATGACCTGGTTTTATTTATGGGACGTCATTCATGTAAATTGTTATATGTGCTGTTAAGTATTAAATCACCTTGTATTTTAGCTTTTGTTTCTTGGCTCGGAATACCATAGCTTTCATCACACTACATCTGTTTGTAATAGGATCAGACCCTACTGAACCTGAAATGAATTCCAGCCCACCCTAAGAAAGTATTGGGATGCACTGACACACAATACAGAAGAAAAAAAAAAAACACCTTACAGAAACACTTAGGGGAATGGGCTGTTCTTGGAATTTGCTCACCACAAAACAGATCTTGATTGCCAAGTATAGAATTTTCGCATCTGTGTGTTTGGTTTCATTATTCGAGTGTCTCTTTAATAGCACAGTAAAAAAATCCTATGGCATATTGCTTAAATTCAGTATTCTTGAAGAATTAACCCTACATCCTGTATATCATTCCTTATCACCAAACAGTTCTTTCCAGCAGAACAATATCTTCTGTGTCTTAGTCAACTATTTTTAAGGGCAGTTTTGTACTTTCACAATTTCAGAAGGACCTCTAACATTTTGTAGTATCAATTTTCTAACAGTTAAAGAGTGAGGGATGAATTTTTTTCATTTGGCATTCATAAAATAGTTATGGGTATGGGATCCATTATCCGAAAACCCATTATCCAGTAAGCTCTGAATTCTGGAAAGGCCTTCTCCCATAGACTCCATGTTATCCAAATTTTTAAAAATGATATCCTTTTTCTCTGTAATAACAAAACAGTACCTTGTACTTGATCCAAACTAAGAAACAATCAGTCCTTACTGGAAGCAAAACCAGCCTATTGGGTTTATTTAATGTTTACATGATTTTTTAGTAGAACTAAGGTATGAAGACCCAAATTGTGGAAAGATCTGTTATCCAGAAACCCCCAGGTCCCAACCATCTTGGATAACAAATGCCATACCTGTAATAATTGCAAATAAAGTGTCGCTATTTGCTAACCACTGCAAAGATAACTATCAATCTGAAAAAATTAAACCTATGTGGAAATAAATTCAATGAGGAAGAATGCCATACTCCCCTACAGCCTTCCATCATCTTGTAGTTTGAACAGGTGCCTTCCTCTCTTCATGTTGAGATCCTAATATGGTTTGCTTGTTGAACAGGTGGCCTCATTATAAAGTATGTGTTTGCCAACAGTTGTAAACAAGGAATTATCAAACACTTGTAGGATGTACAGTGTTGAAAAACAATGTAGTACAAATTGTGAAAGTGGTAACTTTTGGCTTAATTAATGAGACCTTACATTCCAGGGTCTGGTTGCAGTTTACAAAAATATTTCCCAAAAATGAAAGCAGATAATTGGATATCCTGTCAGTTTAATATGAAAAGGGAGCTAAAAGGAGAAACATAATTATTTTAGCTACTCCGACACATAGTTGTACAGGCAAAGTTGAACATATTCTGCTTAGTTTATATATTACTATTATATTATTATATTATTATAATGGGAAAATAATAGAGGGTTTTTGGAATAAAAAGTATTAAAGTAAGTGACATTGCATCCTTGGTAGGTGAGATTTGTTAGATTTCATGCATAGATTCTTTGCGTCAAGACTCCAGAGTTGTATTTCATTCAAAGGGCTCCCACCAACATCCTTATCTAGTATGTATCAGGCATGGGAAATTTGTTAAAATCAATGTAGTTATTAGGGTTTTTTTTTACAGCATCTTGTCAACACATGTTTTCCCCTGTATCAGATTTGGTTATGTAGAGCTCTTGATATGGCTCACCTATAACTACAGTGAAGTCTTGTGGTGTTACAATGATGGTGTGAGGATTCTTTTCATCAGCAGGGATGGGGCAAAGGAAAACATATAGTGCAACATACAGGGAACACTGCAATAGAACCTCATTTAGTATCCTTCAAAACTAAAGCTGTGGAAGATTAATCTTTCAACAGACACAAGGGCAAAGTAATATTATGACATTCACTTAACTCATGATCTATACAGGAATAGACATAACTATAAGTTATAAAGCAAATGGAGGGCAAATTGTATGTACCACAATATTTTTTTCCATTCAGAACATTATTTTCTTCTTATATAGTGTCAACAAGTGCAGGATGAGAGCTATACAATAGTGGACTATATAGTAAAATGAATTAGCAAACTAAGATCACAGAAGGGAAGGGGGTAGCTTGAGGTTCTATGAGTTTAGGCCAGGTGGAAGCTTCTTATAAGGTTCTAATCTGATGGTACTTAGTCATAAAACAAGTACATATAATTTCCCTCCCAATCTCATTTGTTTTTTAGAAACTGTGGTGGAGAGGGAACACTGGGTCTTCTATAGTGGCAATGCCCCCTGGTACAAGTTTTCTGGTCAAGAGTCTTTGACATGATAGATCCAATTTCACACATTAACCTTAGGAAAGACCATTGGAAAGCTCTGTTTAACTTGCAGATCCCCAATATTAACGCTAATTATAGTTACACTAATAGCTAAATCATGGTTCTCTCCTTCTTTCTCAATTCCCCATTTGAAAGCATGTATTATGGAAATCAATAGAAATCATGATTAACAAACAATTAACTCACATACTATCTGATACATTTCTTAAGATTTGGGAATCTTGGTCCCCACAAGCTAATGTATCAGAAATGTCTTTCCTTTAAGTTTAGATTAGAAGAGGCAATGGTTATATGTAGGCAGATTACTTTTTTTTTCAAAGATCAGGCAAATAGTTCTGTTAAGGTAGATTATTTGGAACTTCTTTTATATAATCAGATTTCTATATTTTCACAAATCATATAAAAATGTGTGTTTTTTTTGTATTTATATTATAATTTTATTAAGTGTAAAAACTACAAAAAAACTCTAATACAAAACTGCACCAAGTAAAAGCTGTTGAGGTCCCATAGAAGACAATGGAAGATGTGCTGATCCTACCTGACCAGTTTTAATCAATTCGGGTTTATAAAGGGTTTCAGATTTTTCTTTTACTATTAATTGTCCGGAAAAATCTAATTTTTAGGGGTTTTTGGATTTTTTAGTGCATCGTTCAGCATCGTACCCAGATCTTTTTATAACTTTGATGGCATTTGTAGTTTTAGAGGAATAGAGTTTAATCATATGTTCAAAAACCTCTAAATTCGCTAAAATCGGCCTCCAATAAATAGGCCTCTACGTATATTTACTGTCTTTGTTTCTGTATTGTTTGATTCTTATTCAAATAATGGATACCTGTATCGTCTATACCAGGTTGTGGTATGAAAAGAGTAGACAGTTAAATGTTTAGTTACAGGAGGTGGTGCAGTCCAATGCATAAAGAATTTAGCAGGGTTGAGTCCTTTGTGTATCATTGTCTCCAGTTAGTTCAGGTTCGGTGTATATTTTGTTGAACTAAGGCCATGAATGGGAATTTGACAAAAGCAGTTGATGTTGCATGATTTTCTGAGCCAGTGCCACTAGATGTTCTGCTAGAAGTATTTCAAACTTGGTAAGGTGAGTAGTCTAAGTAGTTGCCTAGAAATTGCCCACTCTATAATTCTTTGTAATATCTTCCCAGTCGTACGTGTCCAGTAAGATCTAATTTTTTCTAAAATAGTTTTATTACAGTACAAGTGCACAGACGATGCTCCAATTCTGCCTGTGGGGCAAAACATCTTAGGCACTTGTTTGAAGTAGCTGTGGCAAACATACTGTATGTTGTTTGATGAGAGTAAGATTTGAGCTATATAAAAATACTGGAAGAAGCTTCATTACTCAAGGAGTTGGAGTATATTCAATGCATAATACCTGTACTATTAATGTTATTACATATGCAGCCCTATTTTTCCACTGCCTGAAATATTGCACTGATTTGTGGCACTAGATGAGTCCTGTGCCTCCCCTACAGCGGAGAGCAAGTTCACTATAATTTGGCTTGCTTCCTCCCAGGGGAAAAATAAATGGGAGCACTCCCCCTTCTCTCACCTGCACGTGTAGATTCAGCAAACCTGTGTGCTTGCACGCAGAAAGCCCCCGGTCCAGGCCAATATCGTATAGAAACAAACCAAAAAGTTGCGGAGCATTTCGGTAGCTGAATCTTAAAATCTTCATTTATTGGAAATCATTAAAAGCATAAATGACAGTGACATGTACCCCTACGCTTGACGCGTTTCGTGGCGTCTCGCCACTTCCTCAGAAGCATAAGGTATGCTGACCCCCATGCTAGTTAATATAGCACCTCACCAAACAGACACACCCATAAAAACGCCCATAAAAACATTAACCCCTGACAGGATTTATACATAAATAGATAAACACCAAAAAATGCATTGTGAATCACATAAACCCATCACAACATGAAAAAATGAGAAAATCCTGCACAGTTATGGAGTGTTACAAATTACTACTGTAAAAGAAGGGGTAGTTTAGTATACAATGTTTGTTAGTAGTTACATAATATTTTCAAAATTCCAATATCTCAATGTAGCAAATTGAAGCTATCTGGCATATTTTTAAAAGGGGGGTATTTACAAATAGTAGCGTGTTATAAATATTAACTATTATAATCCAAAATATAGAAAAAATATAGAAAAAATATATAAAAAATTATATGTATATAATATAGAAGTATAAACACGATAAAGAATGCACTAATTGCTTCCTCCCAGGGTCAGGACAGACTGGGCTGTAATACATCTGAGTAGTTGAGAATCATAAAAAACATGGACATTTTAAGATATGAGGATAAGCTTACCGGTTTCCATAAGGGGTCGGGGTGCTCATGCTCCAAACCCTCAGCAGGGGGGGGAAATACGTACAAAAACCTAGAAAATAGAGCTGGCACCATTCTATGATTAAGTGTCCTGTGGGGACACGAAACGCATCAGGTTATTATTTTTTATACAAGATGTAAATAAAGCTTTTTGTACTACTTTACCAATATATTGAGACTCCTGGATATTTTTGGGGCTTTCCGTGCCCTGAGACGAGCACAATTTGCTCTTCAGAGCCCTGACAAGGATCCCGCATCTTAAATAGAGGACACTTTTCTACTGACTTTTCACACACAGCAATATGTGGAAGCGCTTGCTTTCACTCTGCTGCTTCTCCCTCACAGCAGCACTTCCTGTGCAGGCCTTCCTTCCCTTCAGCTCTAGGGTTGCCAACTGGCCGCTATTTCACTGGCCCAGCCAGTAAAATACCTGCCAAGGCCGGGGCTGGTATTAAAAATTTACCGCTGGCCGTTAAATTTGTAATCAATATTGATCTGCCCCTTGGCCAGCCTCCGATCAGCCCCTCTCAGCTCCCCTACTCACCTCATCCAAGTGCTGCAGTCCCTTCCTGGCCAAACTGGTATTGAAACTTCGTGACTCCGCCCCAAAACATCACAACCCTGCCCCCAAAACAGCACAACCCCAACCCTGCCCCGGCCCATCTCTCTCTGGACCGCCCCCACCCTCTACGTTGCCAACCGGTAGGGCCAGAACTAACAGATGACAACCAAGGGTGGGCACTCCTCCCTCCCTCTCATTGCACAAAACACCACAGAGAAGAGACAAATATTGACAGCTCACACATTGTTTCTTGCCATTTAACAAATAAAACCAAGAAAGCAATGCAAACATATTTGTGCCATGACTTCACTGCTTCCCATGGAGGGTTAAAACCTAAAATCAGATATGTCAGTGGGAATCACCAAGAAATGTGGATCACAGAGCAAAGATGTTCCTGTTTATAGCTTAGAACTCGGGAAAAGCTATTGTGAGATTCACCAGATGCTGAGCTGAGCCATAGCTTGCTGTGATGTTTTACTGAAGGCCTGCCAGCAGCAAGATACCTTATCCTGCCATTTTTATTCCGACAGAAAACAGCATATAGCACATCCCAAACTGCACAAACCAGCTGCCTGATAAAAATATCTCTTAGCACAACACTTCACTGCTGCACACAGCACAAAAAGATAAATAATATGGGCCTTATGCAGCTATGTACTACAAGATTTTTTCTGCAACTGTTAATTGGGATACACTGAAACTTAGTATGTGATAACAGATATGGGCCAATTGGCCCATCTTCTGTAGTGCATATTTTAGTCACCTGTAAATCCTCAGATTGTATCCGACTTTTAAACTTTTTACAACGGCGTCATTATGCGCAAAGTGTTTTGACCACAGCAAATGTCTGAAGAATAGAAGTAACTAAAAGCACCATTAAAGGAAAACTATACCCGCAAAATGAATACTTAAGCAACAGATAGTTTATATCCTATTTAGTGGCATATTAAAGAATTTTACCAAACTGGAATATATATTTAAGTAAATATTGCCCTTTTACATATTGCCTTGAGCCACCATTATGTGATGGTCTGTGCGCTGCCTCAGAGATCACCTGACCAGAAATACTACAACTCTAACTGTAACAGGAAGAAGTGTTGAAGCAAGACACAACTCTGTCTGTTAATTGGCTCATGTGACCTAAGAAATATGGTTTGTTGGTATGTTTGCGTGCACAGTGAATCGTACGATCCCAGGGGGCAGCCCTTATTTTTTAAAATGGCAATTTTCTATTTATGATTACCCAATGGCACATACTACTAGAAAAGTATATTATTATGAAAATAGTTTGTTCACAAGAAGCAGGGTTTTAACATATGAGCTGTTTTATGCAATATCTTTTAATAGAGACCTACATTGTTTGGGGGGTATAGTTTTCCTTTAAGGGGAACTGTCATTGTGACCACTGAAGCATGTGTTGGATGGTGAAAAGGATATTTCAGACAACTCGCATTTCTGTTCTTCCTCTCTCTCCTGAAATTAAATGATAAAAGAGATTTCATTTCTAGGGTCACTGAATCTCACTTGCACAGGAATGAGCAAATTAACCCAAACTGGGAGCAAACATTCAAGCAGTAAAAAAGAGCAGGCAGAAAGAAGTGTTGGATTCATGTAATGGTAAAAGGCCTATGGTAACATGGATTTTCTCCATACAGTACTGATTACAGATTAATGTAACATAACACTGCCTAGGCAGAAGGAGACATCATCTTAACTATTGACAGGCCTAGATATGTGACAATGCTACAAAGGCCTAGGGCGGCAGAATTTCTGGGGTGGCATGCTCCCCAGCCCCATGCAGGTTGGTTCTGGCCACTGGAGACACACGGGAAATTTGCATGTTCTACTGCACACAAATCTCCAGTGCTAGTGCTCTGGACCTGGCGCATTAAGGTTGTGTGCCTGCACGCACGTGCACATTCAAAGGAAGGGGAAGGTGGGAGGCGAGGAGCAGTGCCAGCTTAGTGAATGTAAGGATATTTGGATATGTGTGTAAAAGGGTAATAGTTCTCCCTTTATTTCAGGCAGTTAAGCCAGCCTACGGTTGGACCTGTTTCACTGTTGGATGGAAGCAGTTTTCATTAGGGTTGCCACAGCCCAGTTTTCGGGAGGGCTGTCCGGGTCAAAACTGCCTATCCCAAATTTCCTAATTTGGAAACTATCTCTATCTATAAGGAGGTGAATCCAACCTGTTGTTGACCTGCATATCCTAGTTGTCATTGCTACTTAAAGATGTGCCTTATTAGTCTGTTTTAGCTAGAATAATAAATAACCAAAGAAAATAAGGCCAGATAAAAGATACAAGTCTTCCCATTAGTGCTCAGTGATTATTGCCATCATAAAAGTAGTAACGAAAGATTTCTTTGTCATGTTTCCAGATACCAATCCACTGTTTCATTTTAGTTATTTCAATACAATTAATGGAACGTAATATAAACCTGAGCATGTCCTTTATTTTTTTTCCCCCTAAAGCGTGAAGTTATATCATTTTCCCCCTACCAGGCAGCTCCGCTCCTTTAGCAAAAGATGAAGGCATTTTATTTATTAGACCATTTAAATTGCAAATGAAGGTCATAAAATCAGCAACCTGCCTCCAATGCTTTAATGGAAATATAGTGGCTTAATATAACTCATCTTTGTGTTCAGCTTGGAGCTTAAAGTCTTCCATAGAAATGCAATTACTCACATTAATCTCAATACCTTCAAGCAATAAATTGGTGTTATGCTCACAGAGTTGTCATTCATTCATTGTATAACTAAGTTTGCTTTAAAACAGCAGCCGCCAAACTATGGCTTTCTTTTTCCTTCCATTTCCAGGCTCCTTAGACATTTTGTGGAAAGGTGATGTACTTTACATCATTCATAGTGTGACATCAGCAGCCTTTTAAATCTGAAAAAAGCAGAACCCGTGGTACACATTTACCAAAAGGATATTTTGATATAACTGCAATTAGTTTTATGTTATCATGTTGGAGACAATAGTAGGGCTTTTTTATGACCACAAGTGCAGAGTGCAAAGTGCAATTTTCGGAAATGAATAGCCATGTTTCTTAACTAGTGATGGGTGAATCAGACCCATTTCGCTTTCCCAAATGGTGGATAAATTCCCTAAATTAATTGAAGTCTATGAGCGACAATTTTTTTCCGCTCATTACTATTCTTAGCCATTATTCCAGTGTTATTGAGGCCTTACAGGCCATCATCTGTCCATCTTAGTTGTGCACAATCCATTCAATCAAATGCAAATCAAAGTAAACATTTTATGAGCTGTGTCGCTGCGTCACTTTTGGCACTCAGCATTAAAATTACATTTGGGTGTGATTTTTTTGGTTGAGGTCTGCTGTGTCTATTGGTGTATTCCACTGAAGGAACCCTGGAATTACCAACATGTTTAGGGTGGTTGTAGCTGCAGGGTTCCACACTATCATTTGCACTTTTGCACATGCACAGGGCCTGATTTACATAGCGGGCACCCCTAGGCCACTGATGTTCGTTGCCCCTGTTCCCTCCCCTTTATTCATGCAAATTTTCATCATTGGGGCTGGAGCAATGGGGATTGGTGCACAGGAAATTTAAAAAATGATTGTATTTCCTGCAAATCTCCAGTGTTTCTGAACCAATGTGGGTGTGGTTGGGCAGCATGCCACCCCCTAAAATCCTGCCGCCCTAGGCCCGGGCCTTGGTGGCTTTTCCCAATATCCGGGCCTGCACATGCAACCGATTAAGCAGGAGAGATGCAAAGTGTAAATATACAGTGCAAGAAATGTATAGTACCTTTAGTACAAGTAAGTATAAGTGCAAAATTTATATCCATTGTAAACAACCTCTACAATCTGTAGGGCTTGCACACTTCCAAACAGCAATGTTGCCAGGTGCCAACCTATGCTCAGTGCAGGGCCAGGCCGGCATTTCATGAACAAGCATGCAAATATGTGTGAAATATGTGTGAACTTGCAAAAGAGCTTGCGAATAGATGTGCATGATCTCTCTCAGAGCACCAGTAAGGAAAGTGGAGGCAGGGGACTTCTTCATCTTCTGCCTACCCCTAGTTCCTGCCTATGCTCAAAATTCTTTAGAATCATTCTATTTCACATACCCCTTCCCTCTTTACATTTTTCACTCTATTGTATCAGTGTCTACATTGAGGTCAGTCATTTGTCCACATTTTTCCAAGTTTATGTTCACATCCTCTATGCAAAGATAGATACGTTTGGAGATGGTAATGTTAATGCAGCTTTAAATAAAGACTTTTTTTGTACTTTTTGGGACCCTTGTGGATCTGTGCCCACAAGCCCATGCTGCTGCTGCCGTTTACAGGACTACGCTGAAGTGTCATGGGTTTAAACAAAGCATTGTGTTAGCATTTTTAAGACTGACATGGAATAAATTCTTATAAATGCCAAGATTGTTAAACAATCTCCCTGATGATATAGAGTTGTCTTTGATCATTTGTGATAAGGTTATGGTGTCTGCAAATCATAACGAAATGTATTCATGGTGTTTGCACACTGTAAACCAAGTAATCAGGCCCTGCTAAGAGATAAAATAAATGGAGTAGCAACCACGTACATTACAGTCGGCTGAAAAAATGTGATTTAAATCAAAAATGAAAGACATTTCTTTGGAGATACTAATATTACCATAAACCTTATTGCAAGGCCTGAATATTAGTGTATTCTTCAAATCATCATTGGTATTGATCAGGTGTGTCAGCATCTAATTCATATTTGGTAGGGATTGGGATTGGGATTGGGATAGGATTCAGCCTTTTTCAGCAGGATTCGGATTCTGTCAGATCCAAGTGCTTGGCTGAACTGAATCCACTTTTAAAGTAAATAGATTTTTTGACACACAAACAGGAAAGTGAATATCTTTTTTTCTTTACCCCTTTTGTCACCTACTTTGCATTTGTAAATAAGTGTCAGATTTTGGTTCATGATTCAGCCGAATCTTTCATGAAGGATTCAGGACTTGGTGAAATCCCTGAAAAAATAGACTTTTTGTATCCCTAATACTCGACCAGTCCATCTGTATCCAAGATTTTTGTTCAAAATAAAGTTCAACATTTTCATCACATACTGTAAAAATGTAAAAACATGCAGAACTGAATGCCTATTCTCTGTCTCAACCCTTCATTCTCACTTTTTTTATTTGGAATAATCACTCCCACATTATTAATAAGTATAATGGTGGAAATTAATTTTTTTCTATGCTGCCTCCATTTATCTCCCGAAAGAAGATAAATTAGCAGAATGCTTGTCTTCTCTACAATCTTCTGCAGCCAGACTGTCATTTTCATCAACTTAATTACCACTGTCCTCCCACATAGTCTCTTCTGCCATCATCATAACGTGCATTAAATTGTTTTATTGCATTGTCCTTAATTCAGCAGGGGGCTATTAATAATTTACACCTAGAGTGTCGGGGATAAGCAAATATTTTTCCATCACAGTATGACTGATTTCTCAAATACTGTATTATGCTTTGAATTCAAAGATGAGTTTTAAAACTAATTTTACCATTTATATTTCTATTCCTTAAAATTTGTGTTAATTGTTTCTGGCAGATTTTGTTAAAACTGAGTTATTAATTTTTTGGTTGGTTTGTTGTATTCATTAGCCTTACTTTTTCCAGAACATTAAATATTATGAATTCTTTTCTTAAATGAGATCCCATAACAAAGCATAATTAATTTTTCAGAGTCCCTGTATCCAAAATATCTCCATTTTTGTAATCAAGCTATCAGCCTTCTTTTTTGTGGATTAGTCTTTGCAAGTGAAGCAATCTATTACTCATTTTCTATTTTTGCACTTTTGCAAATCCTCTTGATTGCACCTTTGGTCTGCTCACTGGTTGCTGAGGCCATCCTCCACTTTAGACTCTCTGGAACCCCTACAATTATGCTAACTTGGAGTCCAAAAGAGACTAGGTACATGCTGTATCTCCTTATATAGACTGTGGAGCCAGAAACTGCTAAACTACCCCAGGGTCAATGGAAAAATTCCCCCCGACTACAGGGTATTGTTTACTTACCACCCTTTAGGGGTAATTAACTCTTTAGGTTTCCTACAGCTCCATTTGATGTGCTTTTTTATTGCATGAAATACTCACTTTCTCATGTCTTGAAAAATCACACCTTCTAGTTACTTCTCTGCCTTTTACTCTGCTTTCCCTGCTATAGTAAGAATGTTTGGAAAGAATGTGACCCAACCAAAGGATACCCATCTGTTCAGTATATAAAATCAGTACATTCACATTTGAGTATTCATCATTTTTCTTTATGTAAATGCTTAACATTTAAAATGTATTAAACATACTGTTGTATGCTAGTCTACACAGGGAGTTTTCAGTGTCAGAGCTTCTGAACTAGTTGCTTAGCATGCCCATTGGAAATCACATTCACAGACTCAGTGGGCACATTGCATAAAAACCGGTATAATGTTTTCTTGGCTTTTTCAAAACTACACTTTTTTTTTAACTTAAGCTACCCCCCAAAACACTTTCTTGAAAAACAGATATATTTTTAATTTATAATTGGTTATTAAAATGCCCATTTTAGATTCTGATTCCATGCTGGGGCAAAAGACCTCCTGGAACAGGACTATCTGCTTCAAAGGCATTTCCTGAACCTAAAGAGAATGTTGGAACAAATCATGCAAGTGTGTAAACACTTACAGAAGAAGAGCACTAAAACTTCCTTCCCACTTGGAGGAAATGACAGATAGGCTTGACAGTTCTGCATGTCACTCTCCATGATTCCACAACAAAGACTAGTTACACAGATACAGTCTCTTGCTTGCTGACAGATCTTCAGTGGACAGCCTGCCTTAAAAAAGTTTTTTCTTCTATGTTAGAACTAGATTTCCTTTCTACCTCAAAATAACCCACAAATAAGTTTTCTCACTGACAATTGAGCTGGAAATATGCTTTTTTGACAAGCATATTCTAGTTACATATGTTTCCTCATATTTCCCACCCTACTAAATGAGTAAAGGTTGTAGTCTTCTCCCTTGATGTAACTAAGAAATAAAGTGTATGTACCACAAAGAGGAACATTGAAAGAGACAAGCAACTGGACACCGTTCACTGATCACCAGTAATCAAAATAAAAACCAACAGCAAAAACTTTTCAAAGTAATATGAAAAGAAAGACCAGATTAAAAGAAAACATAAAGTCACATATTCTTTACTTACTTTAAAAGCCTAATGATTTCTAAAATGAAAATTTCACTCCATATTAAAATTAATTGCACACATTTCTCAAACTTTACAACTTGTTCTGTGTCATTGTGTGCAGCCTAGTTAAATACATCCTTCATGTAAGCAAGCTATGGCCCAAATAGGTTCAGATTCACTCTTTTTCTTTTTACATCATTTACAACTTTCCCTATGACAAAAAGCTCAGAATGAAAGTAATAATTATGAATGTACATATGTAACACTGCCTGTGTATACACTGTACATGTTTACAGACTTTAATAGTACATACTCATATGTGCAATAAATAAATACTGTATATAAGATGCAATAAAGTGCCATGTATCATAAGGAGTAGGAAGATTACCTTGGGACATCACTGGAAAATGCCTGCATGCTGCATCTTAAAGGGGTTGTTCACCTTTGAGTTAACTTTTAGTATGTCGTAGAGAGTAATATTCAAAGACAATTTGCAATTGGTTTTAATTTTTTATTATTTACGTTTTTTGAGTTATTTAGCTTTTCATTCTTCAGCTGTTCAATTTGCATTATAAACAATCTGGTAGCTAGGGTCCAAATTACCCTAGCAACCATACATTGATTTGAATAAGAGACTGAAATATGAATAGGACCTTACTAGAAAGATTAGCAATAAAAAGTAGCAGTAATAATAAGTGTGTTGCCTTACCGAGCATTTGCATTTTAGATGGGGTCAGCGACACCCATCTGAAAGCTGGAGTCAGAAGAAAAAGGCAAATAATTATAAAACTATAAAAAATAAATAATGAAAACCAATGTAAAAGTTGGCATTCTATTACATACTGAATGTTTACTTTAAGGTTTACCACCCCGTTAAGTCATAACAGGCAACACTGAGTCTTAAATGTAAACAAATAATTTGAATTTAACAAGCCAAAAGCATGCTGATTCAGTGGTACCATTCCAAACACTACCAGAAGTAGGTCTGACAATAACTAGACCAAAGACTGCAGTGTATCGGCTGCCAGGTCACAAGGGTGGCCGTGGCTATTTCTGTTCTATTTTATGTATCTGTAGTGACCCTGAGTTTTAGGTATAGTAATTCTGGCAGTTCCCTCTTTGTATTTGGACACCTAAGTGGTCCTTTAGTATACCCAGGCAGCTATGTCTCCCTTCATAGGTCCACTAGGATTTACTCTAGGCAAGGTTTGCCCACTAGGTGGAAACATGTAAAAGAGTAAAGGGGTTAAGCCCCATCTACTCATGGTCTTTTCTGGGACCTCACCTCTCTGTGGGGTGTTACAGGCCCAAAGCTGCAGTTAGATAGACTATCTAGTTCTAGTAAGTTTTTGTCATAGTTCCTCTAGGAGCAAGAGGCAGGCTCGGGGAAGATAGTCGCTCCAACGAGGAGAAATAGCCGGGTTAGGACTAGTTCACCACTAGAGCAGGGACTCCATTGGGTGGGTTGATGATCAGTAAGGGTGCCATGACAAAAGACCCCAGGCTGAGTATCCCTGTGCACGAAGCTCTTCTTTATGTGAGGATTTGTCCCTGGAGCATGGTGACCTTATTTTTCACTTCTGAAAAGGGAATCTGTTATTATCACTCTGCTTGACATCAAAGTGCCTGTAAATAACTTCATTGCAACTGTTCACTGTAAATAAACCAGTTATTTTGCTGCAAGAAACCATCTCTGTGACTGGATCCTTTGTTACACAGAACTACACCGGTACCGGGAGTTGCAGGGAGTTCCACAGGTACTGGTGGGTTATTGGTACCGTACAAGCAGCAGTAGTCCTGTTCACACACTACAATACACACATAGAAAGTGCACTCAATTGTGGGCTACATATATATCTTTAAAGGGGGTTTTCACCTTAAAATTAACTTTTACTATGATGATGTAGAAAGTAGAGAGAGTAGAGAATTTGCAATTGGTTTTTATTATTTATTATTTGTGGTTTTTGAGTTATTTTTCAACTTCAGCAATTTGGTTGCCAGAGTCTAGCAACCATGCACTGCGTTGTATAAGAGACTTGGATATGAATAGGAGAGGCCTGAAAAGAAAGATGAGAAATAAAAAGTAGAAATAACAAAAAAGTAGTAGTCTTACAGCGCAAAAAGAAGGCAAATAATTCAAAAACTATAAAAAAGAAAAAAGTGAAGACCAATTGAAAAGTTGCATAGAATTACCCATTCTATAATGTAGAATAGAATGTAATATTCCTAGTAACTTTGCAATTGGTCTTAATCATTTTGAATGTGTGGTTTAAATGTTTTTCCAGTCCTCTATTGCTGACCAGCAAACCTCTCTTTCTGTCTACAATTTCCTTCTGCAGACAAAATAATAAATCACATTTTGCTGAAATATCAACCTGCTGGTATGAACAGAAAGCTAAATAACAGAAAAACCACAAAAAACAAATAAAAAACAGTTCTTGATCTGTCTCAGATCAATGTCTATGTCATAACAAAAATTATTTTAAAGGTGAACAACACCCTTTAGTCTGCCTCTTGGATTAGTATTTATTGGATTATCAATGAAAACCAGCAACAAACAGCCCAAAACTCTCGACAATCATCAAGGCAAAAATCTAGTTCCAATTGTTAAAGGGACCATCTGCTATTGACTTTTACATGACTTTAACAGGTTTTAGCTGGAGTATTTTCAGGTTCAAATTTTTAGCAGATTCAGAGTATAATAAATCTCGAAAATTTTGAGTTTGCTTAATTCTTTAAAAACTCAACCAAAACAATTCAAGGCAAGTATCAGTCTCTAATGTAATGTACCATGTAAATCAAGTCTATAGTGTAATGTAATTTAAGTTTAAAATCAATATTTCACCTACCGTACGTTGCTGTGAGTGACGATTGCTAGAATCTCAGCTGTAAAGCATGACTTCTCTGCTGCTTTCAATCCAAGCACCATCAGATCCGTGCAACTGATGTCACTTGTTAAATCCAAATATCACAACTCATTTCATCGGCAGTTACTTAATCTTAGGTCCTGTAATCATTCATATACCTTAGCACGTGTGTATAATTGTGGACTGACCACTTTAAATTAATGGAAAAGAATATAATTAATCCTTATTGAAAGCAAACTAGCCTATTGGGTTTATTTAATGTTCACATGATTTTCTAGTAGACTTAAGGTATGAAGATCCAAATTACAAAAAGATCCCTTGTCCAGAAAACCTCAGTTCCAGAGCATTCTGGATAATAAGTCCCATACTGGTACTCGATATATTGTATGCGTTTCCACAATGTTTCCAAGAAGCAGCATAACATAAAATGTAAAAATATAATTTCAGAGCAAATGGTAGGTATGGGACCTGTTACCCAGTATGTTCGGGACTTGGGGTTTTTCAAATAACGGATCTTTCCGTAACTTGGATCTAAAAATACTGTATAAGGGCTCATACAGAAAAGCACTCAAACCTGTGCACCCCTGCGTTAGAGGATAGCGCAGAAGCATCTAATTCATTTGAAGGGGCCTGTACTGACACAGACACATGTCAGTGGCAAATGCAGGTGGAACACAGCATGTTGTGTTCCACCTGCGTTTGGCGCTTACATGCGCCTTTGTCAGTACAGAGCCATTTTAAAGAACTGTGTGCCTTCCTTCGTGCTCTCCCCTGGGCTGAGTGCTTTGAAAGGCAATGGAGGGGAGCGCAGGTAGTGTTCTTGCAGTCAGCATTGGACTGAAAGTTTCCTGCAGCTACACACATTTTTCATACTGGTTGAATCCCTTTAGGCACCTGTTCTTCAAAAACTATGCTGGCATGGTATGTTTCATGTTATACTTTGCTATTATTTTACACTATTTTAGAAAACACGTCAGTATATGTTAATAGCCTGCCCCCAAGCAACTTAAAATAGAAATCTGGTTAATCTTTCAGCCCTTTAGTACCTGCATGTATTATGCTGGATAGTTTTCAAGCTGGGCTAGTGAGCTCTGCAAAGATTTGATAGGTTAGACTAGCATTGTATACAATACCTATAGAGACCAGGAACCCAACACTGTCCCCTTCTGTTCAGTGAGAACAGAAGGGGACAGAGAGCTGTCTTATGTCCAATAGGAGGCTGGAGACAGGTACATGAGGGTTGGGGCCAAAGAAAAGTTTTTGTAAGTATGGCCTCAGAGTTAAATATAAATGTTTTGGTCTGTATCTTAAGCAAGTGTTGATCAAGAAAGCACTGTAACTTTTAGACTTTGTCTAGTGCTGTTGAAGGATACCACAACACATTTTGCACAGGGTGCTAGTTACCCTAAGGCTGGAGCTAACCATGGCTTTGTTTTTCGCCTGTGTCAACTGTAACACCTTATGGGTTCAAGCACACAGGCGGATTCGGGGAGATTTAGTCACCTGGCGACTAATCGCCTCTTCTGCGGGTGACAATCTCCCTGAACTGCCTTCCCCCTGCCTGCCACCTACTATAATGACAAAACGACAGCGTCAATGCACTCACGTCGCTTCGATTTCCGAGTTCGGGAGATTGTCGCCACACAGAAGAGGTGATTAGTCATCAGGAAACTAAATCTCCCCGATTCTGCCCTTATGCTTAAACCCTAAATGAACAGTTACACCAAAAAAATTAAAGTGTTTTAAAGTAATTCAAATATCATGTACTGTTTCCCTGCACTGCTACAACTGATCGGTGTACTTCAGAAATTTAAATTGCTGAAATTGAAAAAAAGGCTTTATGGCACAGGATAAATAATGGATAACAGATAGCATTATGTTCTACAGAGCTTATCTGCTATCTGCTGTGAAACTTGAGCCTTTCTCCTTTGAATAGCTGCCCCCATGGCTACACAGCAGCTTATATAAACAATAGTAGTGTTTCTGAAGCAAACACAGCAGTTTTACTAGTGCACGGCAACACTGCATTATATTGTTATTACTTTAAAACAATTTCATTTTTTGATGTTACTGGTCCTTTAAAGAGTCAGTGCAAAATGTGCCTGCTGTCCATGGTGATGAAGTGCAAACTTACTGGATTTCCACTCAAATCAACCAGAACTTTCCATGTGTTACGTTATGGAAAGCCCTGATTAAAACAATTTATCCAGCTCCACATCGCAGGAGCAGGCAATGAAAAATGTTTTTCATGGCTCTACATTTGCTTATCAAGACCTAATAAAGGCAAAACTATCCTGCAGACAGGAATTCAATCAGTATAGTATTCCATGTAAAATTTAGATGCAATCATGAGATTCCTTCCCAGAATTCCTTCCAATACTTTGGTGAAATGTTTAGCCAGCCATGAACTACTCTAATCAGTTTAAATTTTCTTTAAAAAATTCAAACTTTATAATACAAAACTCTGTTAGTCAACAATTGGTTATGCCATCCAGTCCAGAATATAAATGTCTATATCAAGCAAATTGCAAATTGAATGGATTTAATACAACTGGTTGAACATTTGTTTATATTTAAAAGCTGTGCTCCAGTTCTGCTTGGTTTGGTGTATGTTGTGGTGAAATTGAAATACTACTGCACACAAACTATAAAGGAAGAAGAAGGAAAAAGACCTTTCATAGCCCCATAAATCGAAGATGACATCTGATGAAGGGGTTATTTTTCCCAGAAGTTCTTAAATATATGCAACCATTTCACTTACATGTGTTTAGGAATTAGCATTCAGTTATTCAACCAATATCAGAAAAGGCTGTGCATTTTTGATTTTCAGTACAAAGGCAAATAATATCTGAAATGGGAGGCAATGTATCACACAAGGCTACAACAGCTTTAATCTTGCATCCCACTGCAGATTTATCTTTAATTAAAAATTCCCATATCTCCCCCTTTTTTTTCTTTGGTGCGGGGTGCTCTCATAATCTAATTTAATTTAATTTCCTCTGGATCACTGAAATTCCTTTACTTCATGTCACTATTAGGCATCCCTTCCTTGTCCACAAACAATATAATTCTGATTGTTTTAACATTGATTTTCAGAATTTTAATGATGACATTGAGTTAAGTTGGCATCATTGATCATACATGGCTCTATCCTTCCAGTCGTCCGTGTGATGGACCCTCACATTCCACTGCACTGAAAAGCTCATTAGTCTACAGAAGTAGCCAGACACATTGCTTTGCCGTCTCAGCCCATGTCTGTGAGGGGACCTGTATCCTGAGGGGTAGAAAGTTCAGATATTATAGAGGTGCCTAGAAATTCCCCATCAGCCAGCCTGTGGAATGTCAATATCTCATAATGACTCTTAGTTATAGCTCTGTGATGGTGAGCACCCATTTAAGTCTCTCCTACAAAGTGATGCCAGTCAGAAGGAACCAACTTTTTATAAGAAATTAACAAAATAGATTTTGCCAGTATAAAATAAAATGTATGAATTTTATCTTGGCAAAATAAATTTTGTGTAACAAATAACCTTGTATATGATACACTTCTTAGCTTGCAGCTATAAAGTCCAGCTCAGTCTTAGAAAAGATTAAATGAATCATTTACAAATCCCATGCTACAAGTGTTAGATTAGAGTATTAAGGGGCAAAAAAATCACTCACCAGAAATTGGTCACAGTCTGCTCCTTGCACCTTGTCTAATATGACAATAGGATAAGGCATGGATCCCCAACCCTACAGGAAGTTCTGTTTGGCAGTACTCCTGGTTTTTTATGCAACCCAAACTTGCCTCCAAGCCACAAATCCAAGAATAAGCACCTGCAATGAGGCCACTGGGAGCAACATTGAAGTAGTTGGTGAGCAAAATATTGCTCACGAGCCACTGTTTGGTGATAACTGGAAGAGATGCCTATTGGCCTCCCCTAACATAAATTCAGAGCTGACAAATGCAGGAAGCAATATATTCATTAGAGGGCACAGGTCCTTGAGCTACATAGATTTGTACTTGTTGGTGCTCAACACAGGATGTCCTGCCCCAGTCATTTGTAAATGAACCGTTAATTGTTTTTAGTTGTTTTTTTGCTGCTCTTAACCAATGTCTCTGATTATTTGTAGGCTACATGAACAAAATAGTTATTTTCTGCAGCTTTATACCTTGACTCAATCACTTTTTGTAGGATTCATCTGAATTTTTACAGTTCATCCGATATGAATCGGAAACTATCTGTGCTGGCAACCGGAGACAATTTTTATTCACAGATGATGAATTTTATTTTCATTACATTTTGATATGCAAGATAGGGTTCTGGTTGGGCCATATGTTTTTTGTGGATGTTTCGGGTATTCAGCCAAATCCATTCATCATTTTCAATTAGTCTACCAAGTTTCAAGTACTGAAAGATTGGAACTGAAAAAAATTGCTTACATTTTGCCTTGGGCAACTTCCGTTAACTTCTACATAAATTCACCAGCTTTTAGATGAGCAAATTTTTACAGTTGACTTTTTGAGTTTAATCAAACATTTTAAAGACTCTATACCAAGCTTGAGATTTTTAGCTCAAGAACCTTGAATCACAGTAAATACTAAAGTGTTGATCAATCTGGCCCATAATCTACTCTGCAGGGTTTATTTATGACCAATACTGCAGTTTCTCTCTTTTGGGAAGTTTGAAGGAGAACTAAACCTTAATAACTTATATGGGTAGAAATATTGTATTTTATACTATGAACTTACTGCACCAGCCAAAAATTTCACAATTTTAATAAAAGAAATGATTCAGACCTTCCTTCAAAGGATCTTGTTCCACAAGCTCAGTGCAGTCTGGTCAGTTGTTGAGAAGCAGAAAAATGGTGCTCACATGTCATAGAATCTGATACAACAGAAATTATTATTAAATTCTGAATCTAACTGCACTGATTTCTTAACTGCCATGTAATGAGAATCTGAATTAATTACAAATCGGCCTTGCCTTTTATGTTTAATATTCTATATATTCAGTAAATTGTGAGTTGGTGCCTAAGCTCAGGTAAGTAATAGCAGCCCAGAGCATGTTTTCTGAAATAGCAGAAAAGAAGATGGTGAGCTACTGGGGGCATCTTCATAATTGCACCTAATAAATTGGGCACACATGTCATTTTAATGCCATTTGAAGTGACACCAACTGGACTTAAAAAACTCTCAACACAATTGTGTCTGATTTGCAACAGAGTGCCACTACAGCTATTTTGACACATTGCCTGCAATTGAACCAGACACAACTACGCCTGACGATCGTAATGGTGCGACAATTACAGGGAAATCACTGCATTTTGGGTAAAAACACATGGCAAGGGCATCTGAAATTGCACTTTGCACGCTTTGGTGCAGTAAAGTAAATGCCCCCTTGGAACTTGAGTACCAGTGTCATAAATTCAATTATCTATGGCAAATACATTGTTGAATCACCAAAAATGTAGTCCATTATCAAATTGCCCCCTCATCCCCATAGGTTTGATTGGAGTTTAGGAAAATTTTAACTTTATGGTCAAAGGTCTTTTGACCATAAAGTGTTTATTTTTTAACCCAAATGTGTAAGATGGGGAAGATGTACAATTATACTCAATAACAGAAGGGCTGTGCTGTATTTTACCCCACTTCTACAGTGGCATGTAGATTTATGCAGATACATTGCACTCTGGTAAAAATGACACAGAAAAGTTTACTTTAGTGCACCAGGAATCTATTGGTTATATTTAAATACTCAGCTTTAATTTTTCCTGTGCCTGCCAACCCCCCCTCAAACGCTTTTAAAATTGGAAAAGTATAACTTATTATATATAGGGCAACAAATATGCTTCAAGAGAGGGCAGGCTAGAGAAATTGCTCCAATCGCTGCTGTTGTGTCTCGTTAGCCAAGAAACTTTTTGGAGAGATTATAACTGGCATTTAAAAAGAAGAAGCTTTGGGTTCACAAAGTCCAAAAGATTTTTACACACGGTTAGTTTACCTTCCTATTGAAACCAGAAGTAAAGAAGAATGTGTAAGCCTGTAAGTGCCAATTTAAGATAAACTTGTCAGGCTGAGATAGCCATGTCTATGAGCTGAACTCTCAAAGTGCAACACTTTTCTTTTTTTTTATAAAGCAAATGATACAAAAGAAAATGCATTAATTTTTTCTTATTCATTTAGCTAGGAATTCCCACGTATTGTCTGGATACGAAGCTGTGTCTATAGCCACTTGCTGTGGGGCACTTACCATTCATTCAGTTTCTCGTCATAATGGGAAAATTGCCTTACTCCATCGCTGATGAGAGCTCTGTAATTGCTGACGTTCTGAGGCTCAAAAGACAAATAATCAATAGTCATCATCATCTTTCAATTTAGAGGCAGTGAAATATCCTCAGCAATGACATGCTGGCAGTATAATGCTTTTACTTTCACAGGAATTATTTAGCCTTGGCTGGTGAATTGGGGCCCCCATAATATCTTGGAAATACTACAGTTTCAAAAGGATTCTATCAAGGCTGGATTCTATAATCACTATATTCTCAGCTGAACCTTAACTGGAAATGTCTAGAGGAAAGGGGTTGTTGCTTAACTATGACAATAAAAGAAATTGGTCATATTAGTTCTGATCTGGAGGTTTTTTTGAACAGAACAGCTACCTGATTTTAACAATAATCATTGATGTGACAATAAATATGATAACGCAAGAACAAAATATGTACTCACACACCCAGACAGTTTGGAAATAGAGAGGATGGTATTTAGTGTCAACTTCAGGCACACCTCAGTGTAATAGACCCTCTATAATGGATCTTGCATAGCCTGAGTTTGTTTCCAGACTATGCTCCCAACGCTAAATGAGTAACACCTTGGGAAATACTAACCTTAGTACTTTTCTTGGTGGAGCACATGAATAATCTTGCTTATTAGTAGGGATGTCGCGGACTGTTCGCCGGCGAACTTGTTTGCGCGAACATCGACGGTTCGCGCTCGCCGAATGTTCGCGAACGTCGCGCGACGTTCGCCATTTTGGGTTCGCCTTAGCTGGCGCTTTTTTTTGCCCTCTCACCCCAGACCAGCAGATACATGGCAGCCAATCAGGAAGCTCTCCCTCCTGGACCACCCCCACACCCCCTGGACCACTCCCCTTCCATATATAAACTGAAGCCCTGCAGCGTTTTTTCATTCTGCCTGTGTGTGCTTGGAAGAGCTAGTGTAGGGAGAGAGCTGTTAGTGATTTGAGGGACAGTTGATAGTAAGTTTGCTGGCTAGTAATCTACTTGATACTGCTCTGTATTGGAGGGACAGAACTCTGCAGAGATTTGAGGGACATTTTAGGTTAGGTAGCTTTGCTGGCTAGTAATCTACCTTCTACTGCAGTGCTCTGTATGTAGCTGCTGTGGGCACTGATCTCTTCTGATCTCATCTGCTGAGCTGACTGCTGTAATAACCCAATAGTCCTTGTAAGGACTGCTTTTATTTTCTTTTTTGTTTTTTTACTTTGCTACTATAAGAGCCCAGTGCTATTAGTCTAGCTGTGTTGGGGAGTGGGACTGGTGTGCTACTGTGCTGCTCCTAGTAGTTCAGCAGCACCAACCCGAGTAATTTTTTTTTTTTAATATACATATTTTTTTATTTTATTTTACTTATCTTACTGTTCTTTAATGTGTCCAGTGCTGTTTGCTGTTCTTCATAGTAGTGCACCAATAGTAGTGCACTTGCAGGCATTATTTGCCCAGTGTGTTCTTCAAACAACTGCCATCTAGCTGTGTGAGCTTTTTCACATTCTGTCTAAATATCAATAATAATACCGTCTCCAGAAACACCACCCGAGTGACGTTTTTCAAGCAGCAATAATATATTCCGTATCCACTGCTGTAGTAGTGTATACGTTGACCTTGTAGCCATTGTTTGCTTCAGTGTGTTCTTCAAACAACTGCCATCTAGCTGTGTGAGCTTTTTCACATTCTGTCTAAATATCAATAATAATACCGTCTCCAGAAACACCACCCGAGTGACATTTTTCAAGCAGCAATAATATATTCCGTATCCACTGCTGTAGTAGTGTATACGTTGACCTTGTAGGCATTGTTTGCCCAGTGTGTTCTTCAAACAACTACCATCTAGCTGTGTGAGCTTTTTCACATTCTGTCTAAATATCAATAATAATACCGTCTCCAGAAACTCCACCCGAGTGACGTTTTTCAAGCAGCAATAATATATTCCGTATCCACTGCTGTAGTAGTGTATACGTTGACCTTGCAGGCATTGTTTCAATTTGTTTGCCCAGTGTGTTCTTCATTTTCAAACAACTGCCATCTAGCTGTGTGAGCTTTTTCACATTCTGTCTAAATATCAATAATAATACCGTCTCCAGAAACACCACCTGAGTGACGTTTTTCAAGCAGCAATAATATATTCCGTATCCACTGCTGTAGTAGTGTATACGTTGACCTTGTAGCCATTGTTTGCCCAGTGTGTTCTTCAAACAACTGCCATCTAGCTGTGTGAGCTTTTTCACAATCTGTCTAAATATCAATAATAATACCGTCTCCAGAAACACCACCTGAGTTGTTGTTGTTGTTTTAAAAATAATGCCAGGCAAAGGCAGGCCACCACGCAGAGGCACTAGGGGCCGTGCTGCTATGCTATCCTGTGGCCCTAGGAAATTGCCCAGTTTTAAAAAGGCAATGACCCTGAACTCCCAAAATGCTGAAGAGGTAGTTGACTGGCTTACACAGCACACCCCATCCTCTACCGTTTCTAACTTTACCACAACATCCTCATCCTCCACTGCTATGGGCACCCCACGTAACACTTCCTCCACCACCGGCGCCCCTTCTTCACTGGAGTCAGAGGAGTTATTTACACATGAGTTTTTTGAACTGAGTGATGTGCAACCATTATTGGCAGAAGAAGATGAAGGAGATGAGGACGTTACACCAGATTTAATTCTGGCAGAGAACACAACAGAGATGGACATAATGAGTGATGAGGAGGTCCCCGCTGCTGCTTCCTTCTGTGAGCTGTTAGAAGAAATTGATGCATCTGAGGAGAATGATGATGAGGAGATTGATGTTTTGTGGGTGCCCAGTAGAAGAGAGCAAGAGGAGGATAGTTCAGATGGAGAGACGGAGAGTCAGAGAGGCAGGAGGAGAATAAGACTTAGAAGAAGCAGGGAGGACAGCTCGCAGGGAACAGTAGGGCAACAACATGTATCGGCACCTGTGGTCAGCCGGCCAACGCACCCGCCATTGCCGCCAACGCCGCCAACTTCTACTGTTACCGCCAGATTGCCAGCTTCAAAAAGGTCAGCAGTGTGGGATTTTTTTAATGTGTGTGCCTCTGACAAAAGCGTTGTAATTTGCAATGAGTGCAGTCAGAAACTGAGTCTTGGGAAGCCCAACAGCCACATAGGTACAACTTCTATGCGAAGGCACATGAACGGCAAGCACAAAGTACTTTGGGAGCAACACCTCAAAGGCAACAGACAAACTAAAAGCCACCCTCCTTCTGGTCCAGCATCTTACTGCTCTACCTCTGCTGTCCTTGACCCGTCTGAACCACCCTCCACTCCGCCTTCCACCTTGACCACCAGTTCCCATTCCCAGTCATCTGCCCCCAGCCAAGTTTCTGTGAGGGCCATGTTTGAGCGTAAGAAGCCAATGTCTGCGAGTCACCCCCTTGCCCGGCGTCTGACAGCTGGCTTGTCTGCACTCTTAGCCCGCCAGCTTTTACCATACCAGCTGGTGGACTCTGAGGCCTTCCGCAAATTTGTAGCAATTGGGACACCGCAGTGGAAGGTACCCAGCCGCAATTTTTTTTCAAAAAAGGGAATACCACACCTGTACCACCATGTGCAGAGCCAAGTCACCGCATCTCTGTCACTTAGTGTTGGGCCAAAGGTCCATATGACTACTGACGCATGGTCCTCCAAGCATGGTCAGGGCAGGTATGTCACCTACACTCCCCACTGGGTGAACTTGGTAATGGCTGGGAAGCAGGGAATGTGTGGCTCAACAACGACAGTGGAGTTGGTGTCACCGCCACGGATTGCACGCGGTTCTGCCACCACCTCTACTCCTCCTTCGCTCTCTACCTCGTCTTCTTCCTCTTCTTCCTCCTCTGCTGCTGGGTCCTCCTCCTCCACACCTGTGCACCCCCAGCTCCCCCTAGGCTATTCGACGTGCCAGGTACGCCGTTGTCATGCTGTCTTGGGGATGACGTGCCTGGAAAGCAGAAACCATACCGGATCTGTACTCCTGTCATCTCTGCAGTCACAGGCCGATCGGTGGCTGACCCCACACCAACTGAAGATCGGAAAAGTGGTGTGTGACAACGGAAGCAATCTGTTGGCAGCACTGAGACTGGGCAATTTAACACATGTGCCCTGCATGGCACATGTTCTGAATTTAATAGTCCAACGTTATGTCTCGAAGTACCCAGGATTCCAGGACGTTCTCAGGCAGTCCAGGAAGGTGTCGGCCCATTTCAGACGTTCCTACACAGCCATGGCACGCCTTGCTGACATTCAGCAGCGGTACAACATGCCAGTCAGGCGTTTAATTTGCGACAGCCAGACTCGCTGGAATTCAACGCTCCTCATGTTGGAACGTCTGCTGCAACAACAAAGAGCCGTCAATGAATACCTGTTTGAACTGGGTGGTAGGACTGGATCTGCAGAGCTGGGGATTTTTTTCCCACGTTACTGGGTGCTTATGCGCGATGCCTGCAGGCTCATGCGCCCTTTTGAAGAGGTTACAAACATGGTCAGTCGCACCGAAGGCACCATCAGCGACCTAATACCCTTTGCTTTCTTCCTGGAGCGTGCCGTGCGACGAGTGACAGATGAGGCTGTAGACCAGCGTGACGAGGAGCAGGAAGCGCACGATTTCTGGTCGGAATCACCAGAACGAGCCCAGGCACCTGCTGCAACGCAGGGAGAGGTGTCAGAAGTGGAGTCAGAGGAGGAAGGTGGCTTTGTGGAGGAGGAGGACCAACAGGAGCAGGCTTCCCAGGGGGCTTGTGGTGACCTTTTGGGGACCCCTGGTCTTGTACGTGGCTGGGGGGAGGAGACCGTGGATGATATAGTCCTTGATAACGAGGAAGCGGAGATGGATACCTCTGCATCCAACCTTGTGAGAATGGGGTCTTTCATGCTGTCATGCCTGTTGAAGGACCCCCGTATCAAGAGGCTTAAGGAGAAGGACCTGTACTGGGTCGCAACGCTACTAGACCCTCGGTACAAGCATAAAGTGGCAGAAATGTTACCAACGTACCACAAGTCCGAAAGGATGCTGCATTTACAAACCAGCCTGCAAAACATGTTGTACAATGCTTTTAAGGGTGATGTCACTTCAGGAACTCATCAACATTCCAGGGGCAGAGGTGCCAGTAATCCTGCCACGAGCGCACCTGCAAGGACAAAGCACTTTGGCCACTCTGTAACGTCAGACATGCAAATGTTTTTCAGTCCAAGGCAGCGCCAGAACCCTTCTGGATCCACCCTTAAAGAACGCCTCGACTGGCAGGTAGCGGACTACCTGGCATTAACTGCAGATATCGACACTCTGAGGAGCGATGAACCCCTGGACTACTGGGTGCGCAGGCTTGATCTGTGGCCAGAGCTGTCACAATTTGCCATGAACCTCTTGTCTTGCCCCGCCTCAAGTGTCCTCTCAGAAAGAACCTTCAGTGCAGCAGGAGGGATTGTAACTGAGAAGAGAACTCACCTAGGTCACAAAAGTGTGGATTTCCTGACCTTTATTAAAATGAACGAGGCGTGGATCTCGGAGGGTTACTGCACGCCGGAAGACTTGTTCTGACTCCCCATGCAGCTGTCCTTCTCTGCACGCCTCATGACTCCACACACAGCTGTCCTTTAGCGTCCTCCTCCCTCCGCCACCGTTACAAACTAGGGTGCAAACCCTACTGGTTTCATTTGAATCCAGGTAAATCCTGAGTTTTTCTGGCCTCTGTGCTTCAGTGGCTGCAACCAAAAAAATTTATATTTTCAGCATTTATATGGCATATTTTTTCTGGCCTCTGTGCTTCAGTGGCTGCGACAAAAAAAAAAGAATATTTTCAGCATTTATATGGCATATTTTTTCTGGCCTCTGTGCTGCAGTGGCTGCGACAAAAAAAATGAATATTTTCAGCATTTATATGGCATATTTTTTCTGGCCTCTGTGCTTCAGTGGCTGCAACAACATTTTTTTATATTTTCAGCATTTATATGGCATATTTTTTCTGGCCTCTGTGCTTCAGTGGCTGCGACAAAATTTTTTTATATTTTCAGCATTTATATGGCATATTTTTTCTGGCCTCTGTGCTGCAGTGGCTGCGACAAAAAAAAATGAATATTTTCAGCATTTATATGGCATATTTTTTCTGGCCTCTGTGCTTCAGTGGCTGCGACAAAATTTTTTTCTATTTTCAGCATTTATATGGCATATTTTTTCTGGCCTCTGTGCTGCAGTGGCTGCGACAAAAAAAAAAGACTATTTTCAGCATTTATATGGCATATTTTTTCTGGCCTCTGTGCTTCAGTGGCTGCGACAAAAAAAAACATAATTTTTCAGGAAAGTACACATGCCTAATTTTTCAGGGTTCTGCAACAGTGGCAAAATCGCATCTTTTATGGTCACCGCAGGTGATCAATAAAGTAGACCAAAACTGGGCCCACACTGCAGAATCAGTGTTTTTTGGTTCACGTCACTGTACATTGAATTACCTCTGCCTGACCGTGCACGTGCGCACAAGCACGGTGACTGCTAAACACACCACTACAGAAATATTGCCACCAACAGGACGAACATCCTGGAGGTGACAAGCTCAACTAGTAATTAACAACTATTATTTGCTCACTTGACGGTATCATTCATGAAAGCTCTTTGCGTTTTTTTGCGTTGCAGTAAGCGCCGCGTTTCGTCTTTGCGTGTGAACAGGCTGTAACCTTTACACGACTTGATTGGCATGTAGACGCCGGACGTTTTAAAGCAGTTTATTACACAGGTTTAGAAATGTAGTGTGATTTCTGCCCTTTACAGCACAAAACGCAGCGCTGTGTCAACAATGTATTTTTCAGATACATTTTTGCCCTTGATCCCCCTCTGGCATGCCACTGTCCAGGTCGTTGCACCCTTTAAACAACTTTAAAATCATTTTTCTGGCCAGAAATGTCTTTTTTAGCTTTTAAAATTCGCCTTCCCATTGAAGTCTATGGGGTTCGCGACGTTTGCGAACCGTTCGCATTTTTGACGCAAGTTCGCGAATATGTTCGCGAACTTTTTTTCCGACATTCGCTACATCCCTACTTATTAGCCAAAACTAGCATCCATCACGTGGGTGTATGATTACAGGAACTAGACTGTAACTATTTGATCCACAGGATTAGAGGCATAGATACATATTTACTGCCGACCAGAGCCTCCTTAAAGTGGACCCGTCACCCAGACATAAAAAGTTGTATAATAAAAGTCATTTTCAAATTAAACATGAAACCAAATTTATTTTTTCCATTAAAACATCCATACTTCTTATAAATGCATTTAAAGATTTCAGCTGTCAATCATATATTGCATGGCCCTCCTCTATGTCTTAGGCATAGAGGCGGGGGCAGGCAATTACTTTCACTTTCCATTTTGCATTTTCTACATGTCCATACATCCCCCCTCCCTGCTCACAGTCTATAATTGTGTTACTAGTAGGAATGGTCATCAAGTCTCCCGTTCTGGCACATAAACAAGATTATAAAGGTGTTACAAAGCTTATTTTAATAATAACATCCACAAAATGGCTGCTGCCATTTTGCAGGTGAAAATAAAGATTTAAATAATTTATATAATGTAAGAAAAGTTTATTTTGCTTTACAAACACAATAGATAAGAATTTAGAATTATTTCTTAGGGTGACAGGTCCCCTTTAAGATTGGTAGTCCTCAAAGGACTACCAAATAGACCCTGAAACATATTTATTGCTTGTTTGGCTCCCCAACACTTTTAACAGATGAATGAGGCTCATGGGTAAAAATGGTTGTTGACCTCTGTACTAGTTCAGGCCGTATCAGGATAGCCCACAAGATACCAGCAAAACTCCCAGTGGGCAGTATAAAGTATAAAACCCATTATCCAGAAAGCTCAGAATTACAGAAAGGCTGTCTCCCATAAACTCCATTTTAATCAAATAATCCAAATTTTATAAAATTAATAATAAAACTGTACCTTGTACTTGAGATATAATTAATCCTTATTGGAAGCAAAACCATCATATGAGGTTTGTTTAATGTTTACATGATTTTCTGTTATACTTAAGGTATGAAGATGCAAATTAGGGAAAGATCCATTATCTTGAAAGCCCCAGGCCCGACCAATCTGGAAAACAGGTCCCATACCTGTATATAAATAAACAAGACTAGGAGAATAAAAAGGTATCAGAACTAATATTAACTGTCCCTACCTTGTTCACACCTCAGATTCGGGCTATAAGGGTCTGTATTTTTCTTACCTGTAAAACCATGAGTTGTTCACACCTATAAGATTGTGTATTGTTCTTCATATCTGTAAGACCCTGCATCGTTCACACCTGTAAGATCCTGCAGATCATGTGACCTAAGGATGGATATATATATATATATATATATAGAACAAGAAGGATCAGCACTCACTGTATTGATGTGATTTACATCATAATCCATATATAATATAGAGTATGAAAAAATAACTTTCTATATATACACTTGGACCCCATTAAATTAGACTCCCTGGAATCCCTAATAAGCCACCTGAAGCTAAATACCAAAATATACAAAGCTTTTCATATCTTTATATTATATACTGCTATCTAATTTTTCAGTTTAACTTTGAGACAATGGACTATGAAGACAGGTTTGAATACTAGTCACAGAAATTAACCTGGTTTTTTGATAATTTCAGCGATGATCTACCTGTCTCTTACTATAAGTCTTCAAAGATATTATGACTACCTTTAAGAAAAGTAAAGATTATTATTACATGTGTAGCGCTATAGTAAACTGACTTGCGTGAGGGCAGTTTTAGCTACTTTCCTTTGTGGGCTGATACCACAGATGAGCTCTCTTTCTCAGGGGTAAGCCCTCGCAATGCGGTGGAGGCAGGGTGTAGTGTAACTGTAACTGGGTGCGATAGCACAATGATGGGCGCCAGTAGTTCTTTAACGGTTGAACATAGAACTGTATTTATTGAACAATAGCACATAGATCATTCAGCACATTGATCCACAATGGAGCATAGAACATACACAGCAGCATAAAGGAAGCATATACTCACAGCACGTATAGGCTGAATCACCACAGGCTAGGGAATAAACAGCAGAGAGTAAGTTGACAGCATGTGATGGGTATTGACCAGTTTTCAGGATATCTTCTAGTGGCAGACTAGGGGAACTCCTATCATCCCTATCTCAACACTTGGTTCCTTACTCCGGGTCAGTAATACCCTGGGATCTTAATCCCTCTAATCTCCTCGGCGGAGCCTTGAGCTGCTCAACTAAATAACCTCTCTATCACTCCTAGAGTGATCTATAATTGAGTATAGCTTTCTAATTACTAGGGCCAAGGCGCCTAGGTTCGACACTACCCATTCCCTTCCAGCCTGCTTGGTTGGGCTAAAGCAATGGACCCAGACCTCATGGTTCCTAAACCTTTTATACTCTGGCACAGTGCCATCTGGTGTACACTGTGTGAACTACAGGGGTTACATAAACACAAGGTCCCCATAAGGACCCACTAAGGTGTCCATATTACTAGGGATGTGCCTGTCTGTAAAGTGTAAGGGTGTCTAAGATTTTCACATCCCTATATTCTCCCCCTGGTGAATTCCTTCCGTCCCGGCAAGGAACCTTTCAAAGAGCAAATACTGAAAATATAGCAGTTAAGGCACATCATGCAAGAAACCTTTTCAGAGACCAAATAGTCGAACCCACAGTCCTTTTCAAATGCACTTAGGAGGGTAAGGGGAAAAATTGGATGAACCTACCAACGGGCAGGTGTTAACTAAAACAGTCCTTGGACCTAACTCCAAGTGGAGTAAAAGAAGAAAAATCCTTCCCTGGAGAAAGTTCAGTCACTTTGGAGGGACAGGAAAATGTAACTGGAAACAAACTCCCAATGGAGTATCATCAGTGGAAAGACACAATGTCCTTCCAAAAAGAAACCACCACCCACCAGTAGACTCAGATCATATGAAGAAACCTGGCCTTGGTGTCTTCATAGGGAATGTAGTATTTGGGATGGGGTTTGTCCACCCATTGTCCATCTCCCAAATAAACTTCTAAATTAAAGTACTTGGTGGGTTTGTACTTCCCACAGCTCTTGACAGCATTCTTAAGAATGGTGCGGCCATACCACCACTCTTTTTCAATGGATCGCAGGTACTGCCAATCCTGCTCACGCCTCACCTTGTCAGGGTTTGTGAGGCAACTGTGGTGCATCTTCTCCTTTCGTAGGATCTCATCGATCAGCCAGTTCTCGTAAGATGCAGCCACCTTTTCGTACACCCGCAGAGGAGCATAGGGCATAAAGTAACCCCAAGTTCGATGGACATGGAAGTTGATTACTCTCTGCACCCTGGATACAGACGTGAACACATTGGGATCTGCCCGTCCTGGCAGCACCCAGAAATCTTTTTCCTCCTCGGGACCTATGATGGCAGGAGCAATGAAACTGCGAGGCACTTCGGTAGAAGGATCCCACTCAGGTTCAGCTGTGGGGGTATTCTCCTCATATTCTTCCCATCCTGGAACTGGTCCTAAGGGATTGTCTTCCTTAGGCTTGGGAATAGTAGCAAGCAGATCCTTTTCCTTCTCCAGAGATATCTTTCCCCACTCATAGTGGTACAATTCAGCCACTTGAGTGCTCTCTCCTGGCTCACTAGGAGTTTGAGGCACCATCACTTTGGGGCATACGGATTTGGTTGGCTCACTCACCACAGACCTTTTACTTTGGCACCTAATCTGTGCAGGAACTTCCAGTATAGATTCAGCCACACTGTTCACACTGGAGGACATCAACTTCTCCAGCAGATCCTCATCATCCTCCAATATTGGAGGGTCATGAATAGATGGGGCTATGGGTGCAATCGGCGCCAAAACTTTCTCCAATCCACATCATGGCCTATGACTGGAGGTGAAGTAGGAACAGCAAGAGCTGTATAGATGGTGACAGTCAAATCCCCACAAGGCTTTGAATCACTTAGCAACACTTTGCGGGATGCAGACTCTGGCTCAGAAGAATTAGATCTCACCTGAGAAGCAGCGGCTCCTGTAACAACCATAGGAGTACTGGAGACTTGAGAATCAGCAAGAAGGTTCTCTGTTCCAGAAATCAGAACATGCGGAAAGTATTCCCCCTCTGAGGATACAAGAACAGCGTCAGGCCTGCAGGCCGCATCAACTTCAAGCGCATGCCACTCCCTTTCCAGACAGTCCTCTGGTAGCGGTTCTGGTGCAGGGACACAACAAATGGGGCCCCTATAGCAGAAGGGGTATACACTTCTCCCCCTAGTGCATCTGACACTGGTGTAGGCACAACCAATGGTGTAGGCATCATGGCCGCCAAAATATCACACAAGCCCTCAGGCTTCAACGAAGGGGTAGTGGAGCACACATCTGCCGTCCAGCCGGACGGGGTTGTTTCACTGACAGCAGCCGCGGTCACAGGCACATCTCCCTCAAGTGGAACCTCTTCGGTTGGGGAGGCACAAGCTAAGGTGAGTGTAGACTCACTGGGTGATCCCTCTAATACGGCTTTGGGTACGGGTACGAAGGCCGGCTCTAGCACGGGTTCTGGGACCTTTTATGAGACAGGTTCTGGTGCGGGGGTCGCAGCCGCTGACACCCCCAGGGCACCCTCTATCTCTTTGTAGACGAGAGTAGTTTTTGCCGCTCACCTTGTCCCGTGTCTTCTCCACCAATGGAGGTTGATCAGCCCGGTTGAAGGGTCCCATCCATAAGCGGGCCTCGCATTGCGAACACACGCCATCCGGGTCCTCCAAGGCGTTGGGCGCTTCCATATCACACACACCACAGGTCGGAATCATCATTCCCCTTTCGCTTGGGGTAAATGTACCCTGGTATGCGTACTGTCGTTCGGGCTCCAACCGGGTAGTAGCACAGGGCAAAGGCTCCATAGTAGGCTCCGGAACCTCCAGTTAAATAACAGGTTCGCCAACAAGTTCAGCAATAGGTACGTCAACACACCTCTCTGACTCAGCCGAGTCCAACAGCATGGAAACCAAACTCAATATGGCGGCAGTACTATCCTCCAGGGTGGGACATCTCGCCATGGTTCGGGCAACACCCCCTTGGGATAATCTAGTACGCCCCTTTCTACTTTTTCGTGCGTTTCTCTTCTTAACCCGTGCAGGGTAGGGTATTGGCACTGGAAGTGGTGCAACACAAAATTCCTTCACAGCAACTTTTCCTACACAAGGGGGTATAGGTGGTGGTGAAGGTGGTGGTGTCGCAGGGCAACTGTCCACCAATGGTTCTGTTCCCAGGGCCAAACAAACATGTTCCTCAGCTAGCAGAAAGTCATTAAAGTATATGGCATCAGCAGCTAGGAATTGATTAAGCCCAGGGGTAGACATTTTAATCTCAGCGTAGCCTGAATCCTTGGTGCTGCAGCCCTTTTTCTCTCCCGATAAGCTGGAGCCAAAATAGGATTCATCTACCATTGGGTCTTCACACACAGAAACCTGACTAAGCAACGATGTAGGGGGACTACATATGAGCTGGGCAGACTTAGGCAGGCTCTGATACCGGCACGGACATCCCTCTGCAGAGACTCCCATAGGGTATACCTTGGAAGGCCATGTATCACTGTGAGGTACGGCAGGGACCCAATACAAGAGCCGGACAAATCCTTTCTCATCGGAAGGTTCTTGCACAACATACACAAAAGCATTAAATATGGGGTTGCCCATTAAGGAATGATTCACAATATCTATGGGGCACCCCTCTGGGACATTACAAATGTGTAGTCAGGATCCGCTCCCATTTCTAAGGGCCAGTCCCACAATGCAGCTTCAGACAGGGGAGCCATTATGCTTTTACTGTGACCGAAATGTGTGAGGGATACACGCTCACAATATAATCAGTAGGCACACCACTCAGGGAATAAGAACTACAGACTTTCCCCGCCTAGCTGCCTTTTTCCTACTGAGTCCGCACACGCAGCACCTGTCACACTAGGCTGCACGCGGTGTTACAGTTTAACCCTTAGGAGCCCCACGTGTATAGTGAAGCGCTATAGTGAACTGACTTGCGTGAGGGCAGTTTTAGCTACTTTCCTTTGTGGGCTGATACCACAGATGAGCTCTCTTTCTCAGGGGTAAGCCCTCGCAACGCGGTGGAGGCAGGGTGTAGTGTAACTGTAACTGGGTGCGATAGCACAATGATGGGCGCCAGTAGTTCTTTAACGTAGAACATAGAACTGTATTTATTGAACAATAGCACATAGATCATTCAGCACATTGATCCACAATGGAGCATAGAACATACACAGCAGCATAAAGGAAGCAAATACTCACAGCACTTATAGGCTGAATCCCCACAGGCTAGGGAATAAACAGCAGAGAGTAAGTTGACAGCATGTGATAGGTATTGCCCAGTTTTCAGGATATCTTCCAGTGGCAGACTAGGGGAACTCCTATCATCCCTATCTCAACACTTGGTTCCTTACTCCTGGTCAGTAATACCCTGGGATCTTAATCCCTCTAATCTCCTCGGCGGAGCCTTGAGCTGCTCAACTAAATAACCTCTCTATCACTCCTAGAGTGATCTATAATTGAGTATAGCTTTCTAATTACTAGGGCCAAGGCGCCTAGGTTCGACACTACCCATTCCCTTCCAGCCTGCTTGGTTGGGCTAAAGCAATGGACCCAGACCTCATGGTTCCTAAACCTTTTATACTCTGGCATAGTGCCATCTGGTGTACACTATGTGAACTACAGGGGTTACATAAGCACAAGGTCCCCATAAGGACCCACTAAGGTGTCCATATTACTAGGGATGTGCCTGTCTGTAAAGTGTAAGGGTGTCTAAGATTTTCACATCCCTACACATGTAATGCATTTTCAGGTAAAAGAACAATGGGTCATAGTTCACCTTAGGATTTTACAAATAATAAATAGTAAATGAAACAGCATCATAAGGGATGTAAAAAAATACAAATGCCTGTGATTGTGTGGCCCAGATGATTGGAAGCTTCAAGGTGGGAAGCGTTCCCCCTCTCTATGGTGGTGTTTTAAGTGAACCAGGGGTACTGCGCCAATGAGGAGAGAGATATATATTTATATGTGCATAGAGAGAGAGAGAGAGAGAGAGAGAGAGAGAGAGAGAGAGAGAGAGAGAGAGAGAGAGAGAGAGAGAGAGAGAGAGAGAGAGAATTTTTTCCCAGGAAAATTTCTTCTTACAAACAAAGAATCAAGATAAACATTTTTGGGGGGTTCTTAGCTGAATTAATCATGCTAATATGAAGGGTTTATCCTGGAAAAGTGTATTTTAGAAATTCAGCTATATAAATTAACTATGTAACTACAACTGTGTTAACACCTAAATGCAGGGTCGATCCTGGGCCTGCTGACACCTGAGGCAGCAGCCTCAATGCTGTCCCCCTCTCCCAATCCGTGGTTAAAACATCAGTATTGAATAGCACTCTCTGCACTAGTGGAGACAAATTTCCGGGTTAAAGGTACAAGAGGCGGCTTTTTGCTGGCCCTTTGTAACTGGCCACTCTTAGCTGCCTGTGGTAAGGTTCGCACAAGTGAGCTTGTACTTGTTTTTGTATAATTATTTGATAATAATTCTAACCTTCTGATGCCAAATCCACAAACAATGGTGTCATCTACCTATACCCTTTTCCTAGCAATTTTACTATAGTAAGGGACCTTTTATCCAGAATGCTCAGGACCTGGGGGTTACTGAATAACAGATCTTTCCTCAATTTGGATCTTCTTACATTAGCTCTACTAGAAAATCATGTGAACATGAAATAAACCCAATAGGCTTCCAATAAGGATTAATTATATCTTAGTTTGGATCAAGTACAAGGTACTGTTTTATTATTACAGAGAAAAAGAAAATTGTTTTTTAAAATGTTGATTATTTGGATAAAATGGAATCTATGTAATTTATAGCTTCAGGTTTATGGATAACGGATCTCATACTTATATCCACAAAGCAAAAGAAAAAAATATACATGTGTGATTCTCTGAAGATCAGGTTATTAGGAAAGACTGGAGATGGTTACAATTTACAACTGTCAGAATTAATCATTACCACTTACCCCTAAGTCATTTCCAAACTCTGTAAATAAGAACTTACACTTTTTACCTTCAGCCTGTTAATCGAAAAGTGAAGATATCATCCTGCTTGATTACTCTTTAATTCCTTATGCTTTTAATGTGGAAAATGCATTGTAAAGACATATCAGGAGAGCCTTACAGATTCCATATCAAGCAGCCAGAGGGGGAAAAAACACAGTATGTGCATGCCCTCTAAAGACAACTGAAATAAAAACAAAGTAATAAAGCCAAAATAGAGGTACTGAAATTGATTGTAAAAGAAAATGTGGCAGATGGCAAGGTTACTTTATGTAGAAAGAAAATTAGTTTTAAAAGCGTGTGCATTTGGCAGCAGATGTTCTTGGATGCCTGACAAGTCTGACAAGATAAGCATCATAACACTGAAACATTAGCCATAGTGAATTAAACACCCTTACTGGTAGCGAATGGTTTAAAAAAAAAAAAACACCAGTAGCAATTCCCAGATTCCAGAGCCCCAGAATCCTGTTTTATATCAGGAAAGGATTAAAGTGTCAGGGCCCACAGCTCCTGATTCTGCATACACACACAATCTCAGCAACCAGGGCCTTCCACCAGCAGCTGTAACCTGTCTGGATCTGGCTGCGATCCTTATGCTGCCATTTAAACCTCCCATCGGGACGGCAGCAAATTTCAGATTGGAGCATAATGAGTGAAAGACCCAGCACTACATCCAGCTGTGACCATTGATCAGTGTTGATGGGCATCCGTAGGGTGATGCATATGGTAGAAAAAAAATACCTCCACATGTTCCTAATACACTTGACTAAGATAAGTCTTTTGCAGTTCTTTACATTTAAATGATGGTGATATACAGCCCATACCCCGACATATCCCAGAGCTTTACAACAGGTGAAACTGTGGCAGAATTGTTCCTTCAAAATGTCAGAGGCCTAATTGGCCCCAACGGAAGCAAACTATTTTGTTACACATATATATTTTTTGACCAACTTAAACCTCAATCCAATCAAGTGCTTGCAGATTTGTCAAGTGATTAATTTCCATGGGCCCTGGAAGTGCCTATGACATGTCTGAAACCATTTATAAATGGTGTGCTAGTAGGGTGTATTGCAAAAACCTCTAAATTTATGAGAAAAATGTGTTATGGGGGGGTACATGGAACTGATGTATCATATTTTCTCAATGTTTTAATAAAAACCTGCTTGCAGATGTAACATACTGCCTTTAAAAAAACAGGATATAATTACTGACAATATACATTGGCTGTGCAATGCATTCTGTTCTATGGGGTGGAGGCGCACCTGTCTGAATCCTCACTCCACAATGCATGCATCGAAAATCAGAACATTATTTTGTGCAGTGGAAAGTACTGAGTGCAGAAAATACATTGTTAAACTGAAAAGGTTCTGTTAAATTATAAATAGAAAGGTACATATTATTGGGCTTCAGTAAGTTTAATAAGATTTAATAAATTAAATCTATAGTAATGAGCTTCAAAACAACTATATTCCTAATCAGTCTGCATCAGTAATGTGCTGGGAAGTGGATTTGCACCAGGCGCCCTCAAACTTCCCCCACCCTGTTCATAATAAAGCAGTTTACACTGTGCTGAGTGGGTGTCAGACATTGGGGTATATTTATCAAGAGTGAAGTTAGGGATAGGCGCAGTCCACTAGAATGAAATACCGCTACTATGGGATTTTTAAAGATTTATTTATCAAATAGTGAATTTTCACTTTGACCCTTTGATAAATACGCCTTTACAAATCCCATAAAAATGAATGGAGAGAGGTTGTATTTCACTCTAGCAGACTGTGGTGATCTCTAACTTTACTCTTTGATAAATATATCCTATTGAGTCCTTCCGGTGGGATCCATTTTGGCACCCCAGACCCACTATTCTGCAAATACAAACATCGGTTTAAAAGTAAATGCATACTCATCAAAATAATGTTTTGTGAAAAAGCTAAAGTAACCCACCCTTGGGTGTACTATAATAGTGTTGTTTATAGTGTGACTTGCTGCCAGTGGACCTAGGACCCCCATAGGCTATAGGCAACATTCAGTGAGTTGCAATATTTCATTTCTGGGCCCCACTCAACATCATAGGCCCCGCCCTAGAGCCCACACCACAGTAAAAAAGCCACACAAACATGGGGGCAAAAGCATGAACGTTAAAAACCCATTGGTGGCCAGGGTCCCCCCTACAAGTTAAAAAAAAAACAATTGGTGGTCAGGGGCCTCCCATAAAAATTAAAACTTAATTGGTGGCCAGGATCCCCCCTATAAGGTAAAAAAAAACCTCACTGGTGGCCAGTGCCCTTTTTAGCAGGCTTATGGTATGGTGATACAAATTATAGAAAGACCCCTTATCTGGAAAACCCCAGGTACCAAGAATTCCAGATAATTGATCCTATCCTATAGAAAAATAGAAAGGGATCTCAAGAATCCATGTGGGATATTAAAATGACACACAGAATCAAACAATAATTGTGTATAAGAGCTTTTAGGCACAATATTCCATTTGAACTGTATCTGCCTATAAGTGCTATGCATTCAGTGAATGAACATATACTGTAAGTTACAGAATGCCATGCTTGGAAATTGATATAGGTATAGGAAAATGGTGAATTTTCTCCATTCTACTTTTGACAGGTTCACACAAATCTACTGCCACTATATGCAGAACATGAAAGTACAAAGTAGGTCACACTGATTGTAAGCAAAACTGCCCAAGGTCATCCAAGAACAGAAGAAGAATGCATTAATTTACTCTCATAAGCCAGAAGAATACTATTCATTTATTATTTACATATCACCTCAATAAGTTCCTTTGATAGTCAATATTGCCATGTTTATTAAAAAAGGTCAGATCGTTAGCAAAAGCCACCTACTGCAGAGGCCTGCTGGGGAGAAGCACTTTAATGGTTTAAAAATTCATGAAGCAGAGGTCAAATTTAGAAGATGCTTTTGACACAGAGAGGATGGGTCTCACCTGGAATTATCTTTTCCTTATTATGTTTATGTGGTCACTCTTTACTGTGGTCTGTGTTGAAGTTCTGAAAACTAAAATAATTAGCAGTTCCTTTGATCCCTCTGTCCATAAGTGGGATATACAAGTCTGATCAATTTGGGTTGATTAAAAACCAGGGTTCCCCTCAGGCTCTTTATGACAGCTGTACACCCATGCAGTGGTTAAATCAAGAAGCTTCACCAAAGACCAGGTGATCTGAAACACTGCTGCTATCTGTGTCATAGCTAATATCCAAATAAAGGCTGGAGTGCTGTCTGTTGTGTATATGGCCACCATGTGATAGGCACCAAATCCTGGGTGAGTAAATACCCATATAGTGGTGTCAAAGAGAAAAACTACAGGTATGGGACATGTTATCCAGAAGGCTTGGGACCTGGAGTTTTCCGGATAATGGATCTTTCCATAATTTGGATCTTCATGCCGTAAGTCTACTAGGAAAAACTCTTAACATTAAATCAACTCAATAGGCTGGTTTTGCTTCCAATAAATATTAATTATACCTTAGTTTGTATCAAGTACAAGCTATTGTTTTATTACTACAGGGAAAAGGTTAATCATTTTTAAAAATCTGGATTATTTGGATATAATGGAGACTATGGAAGATGGCCTTTCTGCAACTCAGAGCTTTCTGGATAACGGGTTTCCGGATAACGGATCTCATACCTGTACAAATGATCTGCCTTGGAGGTTGAAAAGTATAATAAATAAAGGAAAAACATATATCATTATGAAGAGGAGACAACAGAAAAAATATCTGGATAGTATTAATGTGTGTGCTCTCATACAGATCCCATACAGATCTGATACTAATACAGTGTCATGTGACATGAACTTTGTCTGCTAATGCAGAGGTTTTAATAATGTTATGTCTTCTTGAAGCAAGAGAAGCATGGTGTCTGTGTGCAGTTTCTCCTCTGTCTAAAAAAAAGCTGCAGGCTCACGTGAGATTGAGCTACTGGTTATCTCATCTCTTAAGCAGAATGGCAAAAAATGAAAAACATGTTAATATGTAGTTTATTCTGTTTTTAGACAAATTAAAGGTAAAATAGAACATACTCTTTAGTAATAGCTGTTTCCTGTGAATGTTTAGTTTACATTTATATAGGATACACAGTTATCCACAGTGAGGACCGCATTTAATGTGCATAATTATGGGACACTGCTTGTTCAAGCAAAATGAAATATCATGTAGATGTAACTATACCCTGGTGGTCGTATTATCATGAAAAAAAAGGATTAAATAAAAATCTTAAAACCTCTTATTTAGGCCTGGAATCCTGGAAAATGTAAAATCAGGGAAATGTGTAACTTTTTCTTTAATTACTGAAAGGATATAACATAGTAACATAGTAACATAGTAACATAGTAACATAGTAAGTAAGGTTGAAAAAAGACACATGTCCATCGAGTTCAACCTTTTTTTTTTTTTTTTGTTTATTAACTACCTATCTGCCAGTTGATCCAGAGGAAGGCAAAAAAACCCATCTGAAGCCTCTCCAATTTGCCTTAGAGGGGGAAAAATTCCTTCCTGACTCCAAAATGGCAATCGGACTAGTCCCTGGATCAACTTGGACTATGAGCTATTTCCCATAACCCTGAATTCCCTTACTTGCTAAAAAGCCATCCAACCCCTTCTTAAAGCTATCTAATGTATCAGCCTGTACAACTGATTCAGGGAGAGAATTCCACATCTTCACAGCTCTCACTGTAAAAAACCCCTTCCGAATATTTAGGCGGAACCTCTTTTCTTCTAATCGGAATGGGTGACCTCGTGTCAGCTGGAAAGACCTACTGGTAAATAAAGCATTAGAGAGATTGTTATATGATCCCCTTATATATTTATACATAGTCATCATATCACCCCTTAAGCGCCTCTTCTCCAGCGTGAACATCTCCAATTTGGCCAGTCTTTCCTCATAGCTAAGATTTTCAATACCTTTTACCAGCTTAGTTGCCCTTCTCTGTACCCTCTCTAATACAATAATGTCCTGTTTGAGTGATGGAGACCAAAACTGTACGGCATATTCTAGATGGGGCCTTACAAGTGCTCTATACAGTGGAAGAATGACCCCCTCCTCCCGTGACTCTATGCCCCTTTTAATACAGCTCAAGACCTTATTTGCCCTTGATGCTGCTGACTGGCATTGCTTGCTACAGCCAAGTTTATCATCTACAAGGACTCCAAGGTCCTTTTCCATAATGGATTTGCCTAGTGCAGTCCCATTAAGGGTATAAGAGGCTTGGATATTTTTACATCCCAGGTGCATGACTTTACATTTATCAACATTGAATCTCATTTGCCACTTAGCTGCCCAGATTGCCAGTTTGTCAAGATCCTGTTGCAAGGATGCCACATCCTGGATGGAATTAATTGGGCTGGATAATTTTGTGTCATCTGCAAACACTGATACATTACTTACAACACCCTCCCCTAAGTCATTAATGAACAAGTTAAATAAAAGTGGACCCAATACTGAGCCCTGGGGGACCCCACTAAGAACCTTACTCCAAGTAGAGAATGTCCCATTAACAACCACCCTCTGTACCCGATCCTGTAGCCAGTTAACTATCCACGTGCAAACGACTTCATTAAGCCCAACAGACCTTAGTTTAGAAAGCAGTCGTTTGTGGGGCACAGTATCAAACGCTTTGGCAAAATCCAAATAGATCACATCTACTGCCCCCCCACTATCCAGAATCTTACTTACCACATCATAAAATGCAATCAAATTCGTCTGACATGACCTATCCTTCATAAAGCCATGCTGATTGTTGCTCATAATGCCATTCATTAGGACAAAATTTTGAATGTGATCCCTTAACAAGCCTTCAAATAATTTGCCCACCACAGATGTCAAGCTTACTGGCCTATAATTGCCAGGCTGAGATCGTAATCCCTTTTTAAATATTGGAATAACATCAGCTTTTCTCCAATACATAGGCACCATACCAGATGACAGTGAATCTGAGAAAATCAGAAATAAGGGCTAGTCTAAAACTGAACTAAGCTCTCTTAGAACCCGGGGGTGTATGCCATCAGGCCCTGGAGCCTTGTTTACATTAATTTGTATTAAAGCTTTTTGAATCATATCCTGAGTCAGCCACTGACTAGATTGAGCTGAACCATTCGTGCAGTTATTAAGTGAGCCTGTGAACCCAGACTCCTCTATTGCATACACTGAAGAAAAGAACTGATTTAACACATTTGCCTTATCTGTATCTGTTACAACCATACTGGTACCATTATTTAATGGAGCAACACTCTCAACCTGCATCTTTTTACTATTAATATATTTAAAAAACTTTTTAGGGTTAGTTTTCACCTCCACCGCAATTAACTCTTCATTTCTTTTCTTAGCCTTCCGGATTGCTGATTTACAACATTTATTACAGTGTTTATATTCATTAAATGCAGCTTCTGTCCCTACAGATTTGTAGTTTTTAAATGCCTTTCTCTTCTTTCCCATTAACATCTTTACCTCTGTATTAAGCCACACAGGATGATTCTTAGAGCTTCTACGTTTAGTCCTTAAGGGAATAAATTGAGAACAGTAATGATTTAATATCATTTTAAAGGACAACCATTTCTGTTCTGTGTTTTTAGCTGAAAACCTAATGCCCCAATCAATGCTCTGTAGGGCAGCCCTCAAGGCACTAAAATTAGCTTTTGCAAAATTCATGGTTTTTGTTGCCCCAGTATATTTTTGTTTTTTGCACCAGACATTAAAAGATATAACATTATGGTCACTATTACCCAGGGGTTCAATGACTTGCACATTTGCTATAAGTTCTGGGTCATTTGAGATCACTAAATCAAGAATAGCATTTTTTCTGGTAGGCTCCTCAACAACCTGTGCTAAAAAATTGTCGTGCAATAAGTTTATAAACTTGTTCCCATTAACTGATCTAGCAGTAACGTTGCTCCAGTCAATATCTGGGTAATTAAAATCCCCCATTATCATTACTTTACCTAAACTAGCAGCCTTTTCTATTTGCATTAGGAGCTTTGTCTCTTCCTCCTCACTTACATTAGGGGGTCTATAGCATACTCCTACAATTAATTTGCTGGATTCTTTACAATTGGTGAAGAACTCCACCCATACGACTTCTGGCCCCTCATTTTCTAACATAACCTCCTCCTTTATATGAGCTTTTAAATCCTGCCTAACATACAGACATACCCCTCCTCCTTTTCTATTGCCTCTGTCCCTCCGAAACAAAGTATAGCCACTGATATTTACTGCCCAGTCATGCGACTAAGCACAGGAGTCAGTTTTACTTGAGAAACAATATTTACTGTGTTAATAACAAGGGATAAACATTGCAGAGTTAATGTTACACTATAGGGGGCATGTGCAATGCCTCTCTGTCAGTCACATACACAACCTAAAGCAATAAGTGATTGCTGCATGACTGTATAATAAGGGGCAGACTAGTGGGAATTGACCATTTACAGGCAGAACTAATGGGAAATATAGACCTGGTTAGCATTTTAAACCTCTTTATTTCACAAATAATAGTATTCAAAAAGCAGTTTTTGGGTACATCAGGATGTAAAATCCAGGAATACATTACTTAAAATCAGGGAAATGCACCCATTGAAATTAATTATAAATTGGTGGGACCACAAATAAAAAATGTAAAATGCGGGAAAACTTAAATCAGGGTACTTAAAATCGAGGTTTCACTGTATACATTTCAACATGATGAAACTTTTAAATACTGGGACAGCACAACTACAATCTAACTGGGATTTGTTGCTCATCAAGATTAGACCAACAATTAAGAAAGCAAAGACCTACCTGTGGACCCTTAAAGGAGAAGTAAACCCTAAAGTTAAAAAACCCCTACCCCCTACCCTACATAGACCCCCTCCCTCCTCCTCCCCAGCCTAGCTGCTACCCCGGGCAAATGCCCCTAAGTCTTTACTTAGCCCTCCATGTAGATTCTGTCCAGCAGAGCTCACGGGAGCCATCTTCAGCCGCTTTGGTAATCTTCGGAATGAAACGTTTTGTCAATTTCCGTGAGTTTCAGCGCATGTGCAGTTGTCGCGCAGCAGTAAATTGCTCCAACTGCGAATGCGCCGCTACGCTGGTCTCATTATGCTATTTTATAACTTATACCTTCTTTAAAGCTCAGGAGATCTGTTTGGAACAGAAACATAGATTATCTGAAATTTTATCCAAGCTTTCGAAGGATGCTGTGGATCCAAGTTCCAAAAAGAACACTTGATATACTGGGTTTACCCATAATGTTATGTCCATCAAAGAAATCTTGCATTTAGTAAACCCTGCTTTAAAGGGGTTGTTCACCTTTAACTTTACATTTAGTATGATGTAGAGAGTGATATTTGGAGACACTTTGCAATTGATTTTCATATTTTATTATTTGTGGTTTTCGAGTTAATTAGCTTTTTTTTCAGCAGCTCTCCAGTTAAATATGAATAGGAGTGGCCTGAATAGAAAGATGAATAATAATAAGTAGCAATAGCAATATATATGTAGCCTTATAGAGCATTTGTTTTTACTACGCGTTGCGCATCCTTCTGAGAGAGGAAGTGCAGGCGTCACATCGGATACGCCAAGTCTAATGTAAGTAATACAAATATCGTATCTACAAACTGAATGCATCTGACATGACTTGACTGTCGGACGAAGACACAACGTGCAGCGTTCGCATCTGACAGTCGTGTGGGATGCAATCAGTTTGTAGATGCGACATTTGTATTACAGTAGATTCGGTGCATCTGACGTGATGCCTGCGCTTCCTCTCATGGCGTTGGATAGGAAGGACGGGAACCGTGTAGTTCCAGCTTAGTGTCACTGGTAATTTCACTGTCCTTTATAGACTTTAGCACAAAAGGCATTTTCAAATATTATCACAATTTAGTTTCCATTATATTTTTCTTAACAAGTAATCATTGTTAATGGCTGTTCAGACTGCAGATGCAAGTAGCTGTATCAGAATAGCAAGTGGCTGCCTACAAACCCACAATTTGTTGCAAGCCCCAGACGCTGCTCCAATTAAATTCTACTCCAATGCACAAGAGGAGCCACTGGCATCGTTCTATATTATCGGACCTATGCAACTTTATATTCAGTATGCGTGTTAATGTATCACACGCATGCCGGCTCATGAACAAAGTTGCTTGCTTCTCTTTGACACAGCGGATTTCACCTGCAGCTATTTTGCTGTTTTGTAGTGATTTCTTTAGTAAGCGATCTGACTTTGATCTCTTTTAAATGGGAATCCGGTGTTTAAACATGATTTAGCTTACCGAAAACGCAGAGAAAAAAAAGGAATCATTTGGGAATGAACATCATTTCTTTTGAGGTGTGCTTTTATTCTCTTTAAGCTGTTCTTTAGCAAAGTTCAAATACTTATGTGTCCGGGTTCAAAAAAAGGCCAGTGGCAAAAGAAATTCTATGCAGGTGAGACTGAAGGATGGGGTGGTGGAAGTGGTCTCCATTTTAACCCTTCTGTTGCCATTATGTTTCCATTGAACTAGACATTAAACCCAAGCATTTTGCATCCACAGCAGTATTGAATTTTGCAGGGGCGTGTCTGTAATTTAGGCAATGCAAGAACCTTACATCATAGGGCAAAAAGAAAAAACTTTAAGAGAGAAATTTCCAGGTTTTAAACCAGAAACTTGGCTCTGTTAGTGCAAGAGGTAGCATCACAGGAGCTACCTTTTATCACCCTGAAAGTGACACATCAGGGCACAAGGGTCATCTGTGCACACACACACAGGACTTACCTGCCTTCTTCTCCCAGCAGGTGTGGCCAGGTGTGCGAAGATGGGCCCCTGATCACACTGTGCCCCTAGGCTATAGCCTACGGTAGCCTCTGCATTAATCCACCCCTGTCTATACCTTCTCTAAGTAACACTATACTGGTACAATTCAGTGCACAAAAATGGTAGTTGCATTAGTATTACTAGTGAATATGGACCCCACAGCAACAATTTTTTGCCTCTGAAGCCTTCATAAAAATGATCAGATTAATATGTACACAAAAAAAAAAAAAAGTGTAAATAACACGGTCTGCATTGCACAAACAGTAACTGTGCATCAAACAAGACACCCCTTGAACTCTCTATACTCTAGGGCCCAGCAGTCACTGAATCTACTGTTTTGGCTAATATTATTATTAATATTATAACTGTGAGGCCAGAGGGATCTTGGGGTGAGTGCTGGTTAGAGCTCAGGAAGTTGGAGGGGATCTTGCTTTTCCACTTCCAAGCCTACCACCCACCCAACCCAATTGATTTTTCTTGAGATAGTTGTATTGTCACACCTAACACCTGACTTGTGTTATTTCGGTATGAAGGTGGGTGGTGGTCAACTGTAGAGGGGTTAGCCAGGCCAGACATCTTGACACTGAGCCAATAAGGGCATATGAAATACAAGGTGTGGGTGTGGGTAATATCAGGAATCAGAAAAGTGAGAGATGTGGCATTGAGTATTGGAATTTATGGTTGTCATCACTAAATAATGTAATGTGATGGATTGGTATCTTAGATGACTGGAAGTTTCTCTAAAGAAATGTTTTAAGACCTCCTTTAATGGCAAAGAAACTGGGAGAAAGTATGAAATGTGCATGGGGATTCTATTAAAAGAGCGGAGCTCTAGCAAAGTGTGAAATACTTGTATGTGAATAGATGAGTAAACTTTTGAGGAGTAAACTGTTGTTAAAAGTGAGATAAGAGGTTTGGCAAATACTTGGAGACTGGGTGGATATAGGGTGGGACAGAGCAGTAACTGCTTTGAATACCAGAGTCATTCTCCTTTTCCCAAGGTAACATGCTGTTTGCTTGGGCATGACCTGGCTTATTAACTCATAGCCAAGCCACATTTATTTGTGATAATATCTCCTTTCACTAATTTACTTTCAGGTCCAAAATGGAGCACAAACACCTTTGCATTCAGCACTGCTTGTGTTCAGAAGTGCTATATTCATGAGGGCTGTGGGAGCCACATACGTGCCCCATCTACCTGTCCTCAAAATTAATCAGTTAGATGTAGAGGAAGCCTCAGCAGCTGCAGGGCTTTAAGGAGCCCTGTCTTTAATGCTTCCCCTCTGGTTAGTGAAAAGTACAGAGCTGCTTTACACCTGCGCTTGGATTAAAAATGTAGAATGCAAATATGCACTGGGTGCAAGTGCTCCTGTGTCCAGAGTGTTCTTGCATACCTCTTCCACCCCCCATAGTTCCCTAAAACGAGTACTATTTTTTTTGCACCAGAGGAAAAATATAGAACATTTTTATTTGATCCAACATGCATTGGTTTGTATGTGTTAGGCATTATTGTTTATAGTGAGCCCCTTACAGTGCATGTTTCCTTGCCAGAACTGAATAAAAGATTGTTTTGGAGAGCTCATTTATCTAATTAAAATGATGATTCTATCATTTGAAGATATTTAGCTCAAGCTGGGCTCCTATCTTCATGGGCCCTTTGCAAAAGCCCCATTTGCCAATTTATGCCATGGCAACTGGGTTATCGCTAAGCCTAGATTCTGGACTTGTTACACTCCTTTACTAACAAGGACAAACTAAGCTTCCAATATTCTTCCAAATCTGCAAATCCATACAATAAACATTCTGTTCTAGCAAATACACTTCTGAGTGAGTTATTTCCAATAGTCAAGAAAAGCTTTACTACTCTAAAAACAGGTTTCATTGTCAATGGCAGAGGGGGCAGCGAGGTATAAAAGGCAAACAGTGGCTGGAGGTAAGGATGCCTTCTCAGTGGTACAGCTTTGGCACCAAGAAGCCTTAAGAGCCTCTCTTGAACACAAGTGAAGTGCTTTCTTTTTGGACTATGGCTCCAGCAAAGCCATGGACGGCATGTTCAGCGTACTTGTGTCAGTCTCTCTAAATAGCTTCACATCTGCTTGTTCCCTATTTCTGACATTTTCATTCATCTTGTCTGCTTCATTGGGTTATAGAGGCCTGTACAGAATCATCTTTTTCTGATGGTGCCATTGTGTGAGGAGGACAATGGCAGGACCTCCCACTGACCGCAGCTGTGCCGCGCTTTGAATACAACAAGGCCTCTCTTGGCACCGTCTCTGAGGCTTTGCTGTTGGAAAGTTCCTCTGTGATTCAGCTGTCACTCATAGACAGGGAGAAGGGAACTAAAAGGCGCTGCTCACTGAGTAGGAAATATTCCCTAGGCCATCAGTAATGAATAAGAGAACTTGCCCATTATCCTGTCTGACCACTCAAATAGACTTGTTGTGAAGGGGCCTTTGCCAACGGACAATACCAGCCGAGTATGTACGAAGCTGCACATAACTGAGGAGTGAGAACACTCAGATGGTTTTCATTGGTTCTTGGAAGTGAAAAACAAGAGAAACCATGTTTAACCCTCTTCTTTGCCAAATGTGATTAAAGGTTGTCTGAAGATGGGTTGTTATAAGGCACACCTGCCCTTGTCTAGGCAATGTAACCAAAAGTCATTACCATACACAGGTTTGCTTCAGAAACACAACTATAGTTTATATAAACAAGTTGCTGTGTAGCCATGGAGGCACCCATTCAAGCACATCACACACAGTAAATAACAGATCTGAAGAATACCATTGTATACTACAAAGCTTATCTGTTATCTGCTGTGTATCCTGTGCCTTTTCTCCTTTTACAGCTTTGAATGGCAAAACAGCAAATTGTTTATATAAACTATTAGAGTTTCTGATGCAAACACATCAGTTCTACCACTGCAGGGTAGCAGTCCATTATATTTTCATTACTTGAAAACAATTTTTTGGTGTTACTGTTCCTTTAAGAATACTTAATAATGTTCAAATCAGCCTGCCATATTGAAGCTCCTATGGTTCGTATGATGCCCACAAAAGCACATTTACATTATATAACTAAAAATCCCCAAGGGGTAGCTGAAGCTCATCTTGTTCTGAACTATTTACATTGTTAATCATAGTAATTGACAACTGTCTATATTAAAGAAGATTAAAACCTTAAAAATTAATATGGCCAGAAAAACAGTATTTTGTATACTGAAGCTACTGTACTGCATTATGGATAATTTTCCCCATAACTGTACTGTTTTATTAGCTGCCATGTTATGTGAATCATTAGTATACCCTTCATGTGGCTATAATCTGTTATACCCTGTATGACAAAAATGACAATATTCAGTGGAGAAACACTGAACTGATCAGGTATCAGAACCCATTGTGCCCTAGTGCCGGTGTTTCTACTTTGCAAGCAGGTATAGGTGTTTTATAATGAGGGTCCTCAAGGGATGGAACTCTAGTGGAACAGATTTATTACCCCAACATTTGAACATGGTTTGTGACAACCTGGGCATTTATAAAACGTTAAAGGACAGTCATTATTAACGTGTTCCCTGCCAACAACATAGAATATACATGGTTTGCAACAGTGGCGTAAATAGATGTTACAGGGCCACACAGCAAATTAATTTTACGGCTCCAAACATATCCAAAGGTTGTCCTGTTCTACCAATAGATATTGAAATTGCTCATTATTTGGGCCTCATGGGCCCTCTACACCTCATTGCCCCCCCTGGAACTGCAGGTTCTGCTTCCTTTGTATTTACGCCCCTCCCATGCAAGAAGTGACATAGCATCACAAACACGTTACATTTGATGCTCAGTTTCAGAGAGGCTGTGACTGCCGACAGAGTGATAGGAGTAGTAGTTGTCAAGTTTCATATTGCAGCTTCATATGAAAGAAGAATATTGAGGTCAACCACTACAATTTCACCTTATGCATTACAGTTGATGGGTAGGTGAAATTACAATGCAGGGATGGTTTTTTTTGCCCTGCATTAGCATATGCCCTACCTTGTTAGAGAAACTCTATTGCAAAGCTGAAAAGGGCATTTCGCCTTCCTACTAACTTGCATTTTTGCAATATTTTGCCCGTTCACAACATCGTTGGGAATATTAAAGTTTGAGCATCACTAGTAAACAAACAATTTACAGGTATGGGATCCATTATCTGGATAACTGTAATCCAGAAAGTCCTGAATTACATGGTCATCTCCATTAGACTCCATCTTTATCAAATAATCAAATTTTTCTCTGTAATAATAGAAGAGTATATTTAACGTAACTCCAACTAAGATATGATAAATCCTTATGGTATAAAGATCCAAATTATGGAAAGACCTGTTATTCAGAAAACCCCAGGTCCCTCCCGAGCATTCTGAATAACAGGTGCCACACCTATACCTCATTTTAATGTACACTAACTACATGAATACATATGGAATTACCTGTTTTATTTGTAGCTTTTCACTAGAATAAATTTTATTTGTCTTTCTTTCTTATAACACGCTGCAAACTTCTGGGCAAGTTATGGTATTTTGAAAGCTCTTAATTAGAAGTGAAAGACTTAGGGGGTTATTCATCAAAATCCAATTTTTTTTTATTTTTGCCCAAAAAGCCAGAAATAGTTGGATTTTCAGGCTAATTCCAGCACAGACCACAGAAAGTCCAAATAGAATAGTAACCTCTCCCATTGATATACAACCTTGGCAGGTCTGAGATGGCGGATTTTCGGATTCAGACTTTTTGCAGTCTCAGGATATAATAAATCTCGAAAAAATTGGACTTTAATGAATAACCCCCTTAGAATAATTAAATACACAACCGCTTAGGACCAAAAAGTTCTTCTTCTCACAAATACATATGTGGCTTACAGAGTCAAGTGCACATCAAAACTAGATTGTAATAACCAGCTAATCTGTCAACAGAAATAATTTTGGCAAATTGCTTAAATATGCACAGGCAAACCAGTATGCTTTCCTTTATTTTTTAATGAGTTTCAGTTGTGATTGTGTGCCTGACAAACCAGAAAGGTAGGACACATTTTGATTAAAAGATGCAACACCCAACTCCCAGCAATAATTCAGATTGTTAACATCTTTACACAGTGATATTGATTTTGAGTGCTATGACACAGGGGTGTGATGTTTCCTTCATTATTCTGTAATGACAGGGATTCTGTCATGATTTTATGATGTATTTTTTATTTCTAAATGATACTGTTTACACTGCAAATAATTCACTCTACAATATAAAAATGTATTTCCTGAACCAACAAGTGTATTTTTCTTTAGTTGTAATATTGGTGTGTAGGCAGCCATCTCAGGTCATTTTGCCTGGTCAGGTGCTTTTAGAAAGAGCCAGCACTTTCGGATAGAACTGCTTTCTGGCAGGCTGTTGTTTCTCCTACTCAATGTAACTGAAAGTGTCGTAATTTTACTATTGAGTGCTGTTCTTAGATCTACCAGGCAGCTGTTATCTTGTGTTATCTGGTTATTTTTACATTGTTAGGCTGCTGGGGGGGGGGGGAGGGAGGGGTGCTATCGCTTCAACTTGCAGTACAGCAGTAAAGAGTGACTGAAGTTTATCAGAGCACAGGCCACATGACTGGGGGCAGCTGGGAAACTGACAATATGTCTAGCCCCATATCAGATTTCAAAATTAAATATAAAAATATCTGTTTGCTCTTTTGAGAAATAGATTTCAGTGCCAAATTCTGCTGGAGCAGCACTATTAACTGATAGTATCCCTTTAACCTCAACCTCCAGTTCTAATGAATTTACAAAATCTAGAGTAAAGTTTGTGTGAGGACTTACCCTGGTGATCGCACCCACCTGTCTGACCTGTTCTTGACCCTGCCTGTCTATGACCTTGTCTAGTCTGCTGCCTGTCCTGACCTTTGCCTGTGTTTTGACTATTCTTTCGTGTTTTGACTCGGCTTGTCTCTTGAATGTGTACTGCATCTCCTATTGACCTGGCCTGTTCTTGACCATGCTCCTAGTTCTCAGTTCCAGCATTCAGGTTTGGTTCCCTTGCCTGCTCAGAACTTCCTCCCTGGTCCTCTCACATTTAGTAATGCACAAAGTGGAAAGTACTGGCACTTGATAGCAATTGCAAAGGAGTTACCCCCTACGTGTTTATTAGGTCAAACAAATGCACAACGTTTTGGGGGCTTGCCCCTTCGTCAGGTGATATAGTACAACTACGTAACATCCCTTAAATACCCCTAGGCCCCTCCCACCAAGGTGAGTACAAAATTACTTAAAGTTCAAGTCCATTATAAAAAGTCCATAAGCAAGTTAAAGTGAAGCTCCAATCATGTGCAATTATAACTTGATCCATCTGTAACAAAATAAAGAAATACAGACATTCTGGAGGAACATTCATTGCAATATCCTTTCCCTATTTAAACAGAGACAATTACCTTTCCCTTGAAGTTATTCAGGTATAATTCTTATCAGTAGATTATCTGAAAAGTAAGGAGATACATGGTAACTATTTAAATATACTGTTCTAAAATTACATTTATAGATAAACAGTAACAATCTTTACAAGTAACAGTTATAAGGTTACATTTATAGATAAAAAGTAACCATCTTTATAAATAACTAGATAGGCTGAACTCTTCATTTAAACCTCTTGGGACCTGTGTTTGTAGCAGCCAAATTCAATAACATTCACGTTGGAGTAGTTTTTGTTTAAGATTTTGCCCACTCCTATTTTTTATTTTTTCTAAAATTTGCCACCTCAATTGTGAGATTCTGTGTTGTTTTTCAAAGCAATGTTTAGCCAAAGTGGTTTCATATTTCCTTTGTTTGTTCACTGTGTTCCTGTCTTCATTTGTAGGATTAAAATTGCGTATAGTTGATTTGTGCTCGTTCAAGCGTGTTTTAATCGGTCTGCTTGTTTGACCAATATAGGCCATGCCACACGGGCATTTTATGCAATAAATCACATAATTAGAATTACAGGTGTGGAAGCCTTTTGTGTAGTGGCGGGTACCTTTACTTGGGTGTGTGACATAATCACCTTTGGTAATGCTATTGCAATTACCGCAATTGTGACAAGGGTAGGTCCCTAAAGGTGCTTTATTCCCTCTACTGTCTATTTTCTTGTGCCTGATCAAATCACCAATATTTTTCCCACTCCTGTAAGAAAGAATTGGTGGAGTGGAAAACAGTTTACCAATTTTCACATCATTTTTAAGTATTCCCCAATTTTTCAAGATAATGTTTTTAATTACTTTAGAATTGGTGTCATATGTAGAGACAAATGGTACACGACTAAGTTTTGCATTTTTGCTCCCAGTTTTCCTTAGAAGATGTTCCCTAGGTAGTTTCCCTACTTCATTTCTAACCTTTTCCAGTTCTCCCATATGATAACCTTTTGCTAAAAATTTCTCTGTCATTTTAGTAGACTCTTCCGGGTATAAATCATCTGTAGAGGTAATCCTTCTTACCCTCAGCATTTGGCTTCTGGGTAATCCTTTAAATAACCCGGGTGGATGAAAGCTGGTGGGCATTAACAAATTGTTACGATCTGTTGGTTTTGTGTACATAGAGGTGATATAAACCCTTTATCTGTGTGTTGTATAGTAACATCTAAAAAATGAATATTGGTGGGGTGGCTTTCCAGTGTGAACTTAATGGACATATGTGCCTTATTTAGATATTCCAAAAAATCATTTAGTGCGATCTGTGTGCCTGTCCAAATAAAGAAGGTGTCATCGACAAACCTCATATAGGCATGAATATGTTTAGAAAATTCTGTATTATTGAATATATAGGTTTGTTCAAAATTGTCCATATATATGTTAGCATAGGCGGGCGCCATGTTCGCCCCCATTGCACAACCACTCACATTTAGACCTGGCGGCACCTGAGTAGTGGAGGGCTGCTGAGTAATCCAAGAGCAGATTCTGATATATTAGAGTTTGCTACATAAATTGATACATTTCTCAGTAGCATCTGTGAAATATAAGATACTATTGTGTCAATGATAACAGCTGCCTTTTAATGAAACTCAGGGATTTGGCTCAGTGGGGTCAGAGATTATAAAGTATTAACTAGTCTTTAGAACCGTTTACGGATTTTATGACCCCCACCCACATAAGGTAAAAAATGAAACTTTAAGTTAGTGCCACAGTGTTGAAATTGGCCTGCTGAAATACACTGCTCTCAAACGCTAGTCTGCTTGAGGAACTATGTGTGCATTAAATAGGTTGTTCACCTTTAAGGTAACTTTTATTATGTTATAGAATGGACAATTAAACAACTTTTCAATTGGTTTTTAATATTAAGTTTTTATTGTTTTATAGTTATTTGCCTTTCAAATGGGCGTCGTTGACTCCCTTCTAAAAACAAATGCTCTGTAAGGCTACAAATGTGTTGTTATAGTTACTTTTATTTACTGATCCTAATATTCAGGTCCTCTCCTATTCATATTCAAATCTCTTATTCAAATCGATGCATGGTTGCTAGGGTTATTTGGAACCTAGTTACCAGACTGCTTAAAATGCAAATTTATGAGCTGCTGAATAAAAAGCTAAATAACTCAAAAACCTTCAGTAATAAAAAAATGAAAACAAATTGCAAATTGCCTTAGAATATCACTCTCTACATCATACGAAAAGCTATCTCAAAGGTGAACAACAAAAATGGACGTGGGTCCTGATGGTCATGGGTTCCTCTCTTCCTGCTGGTCTCTTCCTCCACCCTCCCAACTAATTTACATCAAGTGTTTAAATTATTCAGTTCAAGGGCTTTATAAGCCCATTGGAAGCAACTCCTGGTTGCTTGATCATTGAAGCCTCAGAGCCAGATCTAGTGTTATTCTTGATCCTGATTCCTGTCATTGTTCCTGACTCCTGCTATAGTTCCCAATACATGCGATAGTTCCTGAGTCCCCACCAGGTTCCCTCTTCCTGCTCCGTGCCTGTGTTCCTCCACTCCATTTCTTAGTGCTTGTTGGATCTCCTGGTATTGACCTTGGCCTGCCTATTGGACTCTCCTTGTCTTCCGCTTGCCCAGACCCTCTATGAGTTATCAGACTCTCCTTGTCAGCTGCCTGCTAGACCCTCTCTGAGTTTACCAGGCCTTCTACCATTTGCCTGGTAAAGGACTTGTGTATTTCCTTGAGTCTGCAGTAATTGCTGCTGTATTCTTCCTTAAATAGATCTCCAATCTTACAACATATCAGCTGCCTTTCAAATTCCAGGTTTTATATTACCCACGTTACACAACACATAGGCTTCTATCTGCTAGCTCACCTGTGGCTCAACCTGACATAGGATGGTCAAAATCGCCCATACTTGGAATTAGCCACTCTTTCTGCCTGAACCCAGAAATGTTGTGCCAGCTAAGATACAGCCACATGCAGCTAGTTGGCTTATGATAGGGATATTAAAACAAAACGAACAAAAGTTGAGTGGCACTCATGGGATGCTTCTTTATTGGAATATAAAGAAGCAGCTACAAGAAGTCATAAAACCGGATGCATTTCAGGCAATGCCCTTAAATGAACAGTAACACAAAAAAAGAAAGTGGCTTAAAATGATGGAAATATAATGTAATGCTGCACTGCTTTTGTAAAACTATTGAGTTTGCTTCAGGAACAACTGTTTTAGTGCATGAAAAAAAGAAGATATTTAAGAAGATAGGAAACACTTAGGGGTAGGTTTATCAATCCAAATAATAAAGAGCATCATCATCACTATCAAAACAATAAATTAATTATATTTATACAAATTAGTACAATTATTAATGGAAAATATAACTATGATCTAAGCTTCCTGTACGGGGAAACAATGTGGTAAACAAAACCCCCATTGTATACATACAACCCCATCAGTATAATGTATTATGCTGTCAAGGGTGTATCTGAAACTCTTGGATATCTGTATTCTTGCTAAATTAATTTGCAGTGAAGCAAATCAACTGTGAAGTCTGCAATGCTGATTGTATTTTAATCTGAGCATTTCCTAATCGGGCAGATAGTACAAGAGATTTCAAAATTATTAGTCAAATCAAAGAATCTCAGAGAAAATGCTCAGTAGGCAGCATTTGGAGTGACTTGTGCCAAAGAATTCCACCTCTCCTGATCTGTGAAGATAGATAAGCGTTTACAGGATGTTAAAATGGTTAAATGTTTAGGGGAAGTTCACCTTGAAATAAACTTTTAGTATTTTATAGGTGTTATAGACCAGTTGCAAGCAACTATTATATTGGGTTAATTTGTTTACTATGTTTTAAAGGAGACATTTTATATAACTTTCATATTCAGATATATTACTCATCCTTCCTGAAAACATGTAATAATGCGGAAACAAATATTTTGAAAGCATTTTACCTCCAAAAACGGTCATTATATGAGAGCTACAGAGAAATGTTTACAGGTCAGAAGCTAGGCAGAGTGGGAGTGGGTGTTCATTCTCTCACAGGAAGTGGTCACAGCACTGACAGACAGGCTGAACTCTGCAGGGAAACCCTTTCCCTCCCACCCTCTGTCCTGTGTGTTCCCCACAGTGTCGGACTGGGTTGCCTGGGACCCACAAAATCACCTTCAAATAAATATCAATATAAACATTAAAAAAAAAAAAAAAGAACTGGAATGGCCAACAATATTAAATAAAATTAAAATATTAGTCATTGCCATTAAAAGTGAATTTGCCATTACCTGGCAGGAAATTCCACAGCCTCTCAACCCTTGTCCTTTGTTCTCTTCTATGTGAAGTGCCACTTCTCTAGGAAAAACATGCCCAATTTTGATCATCTCAATAGCTTAATTGTTCCATTCCTAAAGGTGGTGACATCCCTCCAATTCGCAGTACAGCAGTAAAGAGTGACTGAAGTTTATCAAAGCACAAGTCACATGACTAGGAGCAACTGGAAAACTGACAATATATCTAGCCCCATGTCAGACTTCAAAATTAAATATAAAAAAAATCTGTTTGCTCTTTTGAGAAACAGATTTCAGTGCAGAATTCTGCTGGAGCAGCACTATTTGATGCGTTTTGAAAAAAAAAATTTCCCATGACAGTATACCTTTAAAATAACTTTTTATTTATTTATTTATTTATTTTTGTTTTATATATAAAAACGTATTTTTAGCAAACATAAAGTGTTTGCTAACAATCTTAGCACAAGAGATAGCCTAGTTTTTTTTAAATCAAAAGGTAGATCAGAGTCAGTATATAATGCTGCATCAAGGGACTCACAATTGGAGGCTTCAGTTTAGACGAGTCAAGGGCAGGCTTCAGGTTGATGTGCCAGAGATGCCACTGCCAAACTTCTGCTCATTCTCCCCAGTCTCCTTGCACACACAGGATGACCCCACCTGGTCCCTGCAGCCTTACACTGAGAGCCGCACCTTTGGAATGCATATGCGGCGCTGCCTCCTGCCTAAAAACATTTGCGCAACCACTGGCTGCAAAGGGTAAGGGTCCATGTCACGTGAGCAAAGTCCTTCGCTCCAACTGGGTTACGTGAGCTACGGGTGGAAGCGGAGTGACGTGGATGTCAGCGATGGGCGGCAGTGGGCAGCCCACACCATCTGGTACAAAATAATTTCATATTAACAATGCAATGGCAAATAAACATGAGTAAGGGCCTAGGGGCCCGCAAAGACCGGGGCCCACCGGGTTTCTTTCCGGGGCCCCGGCAGGCCAGTCCGACCTTGGTTCCCCACCCTCTGTTCTGTGTGTTCACAGCCTGCACATAACTATCTTATGCTACTACCCGATTATTCACTTATAACAATATATTTTAAATGTTCAACATAAAGCAATAGATGTGAAGGTTTATACAAACGGTAATGGTAATGTAATAGTAATATTTTCTTTCATTTAAAGTACAACAGTATGCTCCTGTGTTCCACAGCAAAGTCATATCAGTGACATCAGTCACAAATGTACATGCCCAGCTGTCCATAGTGCATTGTTATACACTATGTAACTCTCTTCCTCTATTAAATTATAAAAGTTATACAAACAGTGTACATTAGTATTTATTGTTATGATATTCCATAACAGCAGCTGTAGGTTTATTTTCCTGCATATTGATAAATGATCCGGTGCAGGGTGTTGCAAGGGAATAAATGCAGCAGTTCTGGGAGAATTTATGTTTAATTGCAGGGGAATAACTGCAGCTGTTCTGGGACAATTTATGTCCAGGTGCTGGGAGTTGCAAGGGGAAAATGCAGCTGTTGTGGAACAGTTTATGGTCAATCACAGGGAGTTTAAAGGGAATACATGCAGCTGTTCTGGAACAATTTATAATCAGTTGTAGGGAGTTGCAAGGTAAAATTCAGCAGTTCTGGAACAATTTATGATCAGGTGAAGGGAGTTGCAAGGGGAAATGCAGCTGTTGTGTAACAATTTATGGTCAGGTGCATGGAGTTGCAAGGGAATAAATGCAGCTGTTCTGGAACAATTTATGATCAGGTGCACGAAGTTACAAGGTAAAAATGCAGCTGTTATGGAACAATATATGATTAGGTGCAGGGAATTCCAAGGGAATAAAAACAGCTGATGTTCTCAAATTGTATAGCATATAATAACAGATGCAGGGGGTTACAAAGGAAAACTGAAAAGATGTTGATTGCATTTTGCATACAACATAATACTTTGTAGAAAATGACTATGGTATTTTCACTAACTGCTAAAACACATTGTCCCCAGAAAATAATAAAATACTTTAAGTAGCAGATTATGTTTTATTTATACAGAAGTTTGATTTTCTTTTCCCCCCCAATTATTGTAGGGTAAGAGAAAAGAACAAGCAGTGAAGGGAGAGGGGAGGAAACTAACAAGGCCGAGAGGGGGTTAAATGAACAGGGCAGAGAGGAGTTAAATGAACAGAGCAGAGAGGGGTTAAATGAACAGGGAAGAGAGGGAGAGAAACAAACACTGGAGAGAAGTGAGTAGTGCAGGGAAGGGAGGGGGCAAGGAACAGGACAGAGAGGGACAGAAAGGAGCAGTTCAGGGAAGGGTAAACAAGCAGTCAGGGTTAACAGATGTCTGCATGGAAGGACTGAGTGTGACATCACAAACACGCCCATTGCTCCCTCAGTGTCTGCTGCTCTGTAACTTAGGCAGAAAGAGCCTGTGGCTCTAGAGTCAGATAGTGGAAAGTCCTGGACAGGAAGTTGCAAAGGGGGAGGGCTGAGCACAGTTTTCAAGCTAATACTGACCTTTGATCCCAAAGTTATTAAAATAAAATTTACATTATTTTACATGGTTTGATGAAAATGTATCCCCTTTAATTATTTTAATTATTAAAAAGATCTATTCTGCCTCTTTTCTGCCTCTTTCTGGCCTGTAGTTAAAATATCTGTCTGTTGTGCTTGGGGCTAGAGTACCTTTTATTGGCTTAGTAGATTATAAAACACACCTGCTTCAGGCATGGCATATTAGCAACCAAAAAAAGACTCTGAGGCTTCAGTTTTTATTCTTACTTATCAGGGCTCACATATGTCCACAAGTGCAGTTGCGGTCCCTGCAATTTCATCAATCAGTTTATCATTTTATTTAAAGTTAAATGCATCAAAATGTGCTCCTTATTGTTGTTCTAAGTGTCGCTCAATATTTTCCAAATTGAATGCTTCTGTGTCTATTAACACAAGGGAAACCTAAAGCTACTGCCACCTCTGGACCAGAAGCTAGTTTCAGGGTTTTGTCAGTTCCCTGTGCCAATGGCTGTAGTTCAGTTGCACTGAAATAATAGGGCACACATGTCACTTGAACACCTAACACCCCAAATGTCACCAGTCTGGCTTTGAAAATTTTTGGCACACAATGCTTGATTTGAAACAAAGCACACAAGCAGTAGTGTTAATTTTGGCAAATCAGACGCAATTGCAGTAGGCACAGTACAGTTAGGTCAAGAACAACATCCCTTTCTGGGACAAAATGCAGCATTTTCACAAAATCATGGCAATTGCACTCTAAATCGCACTTTGCTCACTGCACTTGTAGACTTATATGTGCCCTCTTGTTGTATATATTTCAATTCTTGTCCTTGTTTGCCTGGTTAATATAGCCCAGGTGCTCAAAATTCCAAGCATGAGAATTGCAGAATAACAAACTTGAATAAACTGAAATCCACAAAAACAAAAAATACTGATGAGCGAATTCACTTTACATAGTTACATAGTTAGATAGTTGGATCGTGTTGAAAAAAAAGACGAAAGTTCATCAAGTTTAACCCCTATGACTAAAAAGTAAATAGGTGAAAGATGAGAAAAAACAACTGTATTCAAATGTGTGGGTATGTACTGTAGGAGTCTTCAAGTGGTGTGGTGTCAGGCCCGGACTGGCAATCTGTGGGTTCTGGCAAATGCCAGAGGGGCTGCTATAAGGTTCCATAGAAAGTCAGTCTTTAGTGGGCTGGTGGGGGCTGTTTGGGCCTCTGTGTGGGCTGATAGGGCCTCTGTGTACCTGAAATGCCAGGGCCTATTTCAATTCTCAGTCCGGACCTGTGTGGTGTGTTGTGTATGGGTGCAAGTGCGTCAGTAAGGATTTTCTAATTAATATCCAAATATGCCCATCAAGGTATATGATCATAGGTTAAAAGTCCTTTATAAGTGAATAAAATGTATGGCTGTTGAAGTGTGACAATTACTGTATGGCAGGATATGTGATTGTGTGAGTGTGTATATGTCATTAGGTTTGTTTTTTTACATGTTTGTTTTTAACTACATAAGTGATAAATATATGCTTTGCTGCATTAAAATATTGCTGCTTTGCAGTAGGCCAATGTGTTAAATTGCTTATGCAGGAGGCTTCTTTAGTTAGAAGGTCCATGCATAGGTTGCTCTCCTCCCCACAAAATTCAGTCTGTACAGAGATATATCCAATATTAATTGTTCAGCAGCACCATTTGAAGCTGGGTGATAAGACTGGGTCAATTTATGCCTGATACCATTTTTAAAAAAAAAAAAAAAAAAAAGTACTAGAATTCTGTGAATTTGAGGTGAGGTCTGTTGTCAGAAACCACCTCCTTTGGCCGACAATAGGATGGAAACAAATTACCCAGCAAAGCAATAGTTTTCTCTCTTGTACTGAACTTAATGGGTAACACCTCCAACCACTTGGAATAGTTGGGTTGTTTCCGTATAGTCCACATGGATTCTTTCCCATGGCGATGTAGCCCATGTCCATGAGTGAAAGGGTGCAGTGGTTGGCTAGTTTTGTACAGAAGCACACGCTGCACCCTGACTTACAAAAACTTCAGTAGTAACCCCCATTGAGGTTATCGGGTCTGCTGCTGAGGGAGGTGATATAAAATGGTGCTGATAGCAAAATAGAACACGGCCTGTTTTACAGGATATCACAGCCCATGGCAATTCACAAAAAATAAATGGCATGGCTGCTGAGCTTATTCCCTAACTATTAGCAAACTGCCAGCAGTCACCCAGAGCAACAATAGTTTATCAACGTACATTAGTGTAACCTATTTTTAGCCACCCCCCTGTGGGCAGCCAAGTATGGAGGTTTACTTTGAAAGCAGCAAGTTAAGTTGCAGGTAAAACCAAGTCCCTTTGTAAAATGTATAAGGAAGCAACAGAATTCTTAATGAATCAGATAAAATTGAGCATAGGACTGGCCAGATATGGGATGACTTTGACGTAGTTGGCCAGCTTAAATATATTGCAATATATGGACAAACAATCCCTGTTTTGTTTAAAGGGTAAGGCATTTTTTAGTAGCAGTATGCACAAAATGTCGCTGTCTTAAATATATTGATAATGGGTTGAGTGCAGAGGACTCTTGTATTTGACTATATGTATTTTGTGGTCACAGCCTCATTGCACCCCCGCCTAATGGTTTTAAAAAATAGTGGTGAGCACAACTTTCCCTTGTTTGTTATAGTTTATACAGGAGCAGTGACCAGCTCCATGTTGTAGCTCCCACCCTTCCCAGCTATAGTCAGGTGATCCCACTGGTGTCTAATAAAAGGGCAGCCAAGTATGGAGGTTTACTTTGAAAGCAGCAAGTTAAGTTGCAGGTAAAACCAAGTCCCTTTGTAAAATGTATAAGGAAGCAACAGAATTCTTAATGAATCAGATAAAATTGAGCATAGGACTGGCCAGATATGGGATGACTTTGACGTAGTTGGCCATCTTAAATATATTGCAATATATGGACAAACAATCCCTGTTTTGTTTAAAGGGTAAGGCATTTTTTAGTAGCAGTATGCACAAAATGTCGCTGTCTTAAATATATTGATAATGGGTTGAGTGCAGAGGACTCTTGTATTTGACTATATAGATTATATATATATATATATATATATATATATATATATATATATATATATATATATATATGTGTATATATATATATGTGTATATATATATATATATATATATATATATATATATATATATATATATATATATATACGTAATTTGCTCCCACGTGGCAGGCAAAGTAACAAAGCCTGTTTTACAAACAGGAGACACACTGGAACTTTTCTCTACTCTTCATCAGGCAGACTCACCTGGGGGCTCAAACAGAGCTGGCAGACTCACATAGAGCTGGAACAGGCATCCACAGCGATGTAATCTTCAGAGGCTCCAAGCTCTCCGAGCCCATATATTCCTCCTCTGTTGAACTATAGCTCCCAGCACTCTCCATAGTCTGAGCACATAAAAGTAATTTTTTTCATTTGGAGCTTATGACCCTCCTGGTCTGGCTCTCAGGCTTTGGGATCCCACACCCCAGTTGTCCAGGGGCTCCTCCAACTTTGCCCCTACATCTTGCAGCCAATTCTTATTCACTCTGTCCCCAGTGAAGTAGAAATCAGCAATGGCTGTGTGAGCACATGGCTCTGCCTATATCATATGGTAGCGCAGCATCAACATCTTGTGACCCCCCCCCGATATCTTCCAGACACACTGCACAGGGACAAGGGCTCCTGCCCCACCCTTCACTCTAACTTTAACCTGTAGCTGGACAGGCAGGGGATTTCCAACCATGTGGTTTCCAGGAACATAGGGGAATTAACCATTAACTCTATGGATCCCTACATTAGATTAGTGCAGGCTGCACTTGGTTACCGAGTGGTGAAAAAGTTTCCTATTTTGAATAACTGACCTCCTGTAAGAAAATAAATGGCTCAATAATCTCAGGGCCGCAACTAGGGATTGGCAGAAGAAGCATGCGCCTGTGGGGAACAGTGGGGGGCACTATGAACTACTGCAATGTTGTCAACATTAGGCAGTTACATAGTGAATATCTAGTTGTTTCTACAAGAGCTTTTCTAGGATGATCAGGGTTGCTGGGAGTTGTAGTTAAGAGCTGGGACAACAAGTTCAACATTACAAATATACAGCAAGCAAAATAATTAACATCATATTGCTTACAGCCACAGCATGAAGCTACACAGCAACTCCAAGCAGTAAGTGGAGCAGTGGAGCAATGGACGGTCACCCACAGAAGAAGCATGCGCCTGGGGGGAACAGTGGGGGGCACTATGAACTACTGCAATGTTGTCAACATTAGGCAGTTACATAGTGAATATCTAGCTGTTTCTACAAGAGCTTTTCTAGGATGATCAGGGTTGCTGGGAGTTGTAGTTAAGAGCTGGGGCAACAAGTTCAACATTACAAATATACAGCAAGCAAAATAATTAACATCATATTGCTTACAGCCACAGCATGAAGCTACACAGCAACTCCAAGCAGTAAGTGGAGCAGTGGAGCAATGGACGGTCACCCACAGCACTTAACGGAATAATAACCAACAGTATTAATTAGCACAGTGATTAACACAAGAGTCAGTCAGTGCACTGAAGCATTAAATTGCACAGTGTTCATAAAAGGGAACAGCTACCCACTGCATGAAATGGCACAGTCACCCAAAATGTTAAAAGCACTAAGACCGACAACACTGAATTGCACAGAGAACCCCAGCATTTTATACTCATCATCATTTGTTGTTCCATGAGTTCCCAAGCATTAGAACAGTCACAATCATGAACAGTAGCTAATATTAATTCTCAGATTCATGAATCTAAATATAATGCTCTTTTGGTTTTTTATTATCTGTGGATCTTCTTTTATAGCAGAACCTTCTACCAAGAATTTCAGTTTTAGGATGCACTCTACGTACACTATGCTTTACTTGCAAACATATAGGGCAACTCATGTTTTTCTTGTCCCTTAACTCCAAAGTACTTGCCAGGAGTCTTGTTGCTTAATGATCATACTACTACTTTTCACTCAAAGGTCTCCCACATTTGTAGTTTTACACAAAAAGACCCCCCCCCCCAGTCCGATGTTGTTTGTTGTTTTTTTTTTCCTTTTCTTGTGTGGCACACAAACAAAATGAAGAATCTTTATGACTCTGTTTAACAATCAAAGGGATCTTGAAAAAAATGAAAAAGAGAAACTCTTTAGTAAAGAAAAAAGATCTCAGTGGTTACCACCAGGTCAGAAGGGCAGTACTTGAAAAATTCGAATAGAAAAGTACCCCGTTGGTAAAATCTAATTTTCTATCTAGTTATAAATTACTTCACTTTTATATACATAATAATAGCAATACTTAAATTAAAGTGCAATCAGTGCCGGTCTTTTAATTCATCAACAATTTTCAGTAACCCAATCAATTCCCAGATCAATTCCCAGGCCAATTCTTAAATGAATTATAATAAGGGTAAGGCCAGACGAGGACATTCGGTTTTTGTCGCCTGGCGACTTATCGCCACGTCTTTTGTGCGACTATCTCCCCGAACTGCCTCAGCGTTTTTCCCCCATAGGCTACAGCGCAAAATCGCCTGCGCTAATGCACACGCGGCGATGTGTTTTCAATAGTCCCCCAAAGTTGCCTCAGGCGACAAAATCTCCCCGAATCTCCTCGTCTGGCCTTACCCTTACAAAGTGCTGTTTAGTGCGTATATCAAATGGAAGATAGGTTAAAAAAGTTAAAAAATTATCAATCAATTCATTTGAAATTCATGATTAGGCTCAGGTGTAATAAAGGATGTCAACAGTTCATAGATAAATTCCAATTAATTATACAAAATAGGGTGAGTTTAAGAAGTTGATGTTCTAAAAAGAAATTAATTGATTCAGATAGAATAAATATAAAGTGCAGTGCGATAAGAGTAAATTATTAAATAGATAATTGCGTAAAAGGAGATCCAATTTAAATTAAATTATGACCAGTAGTTAGGATCGGGATCAAACAAAGTGCCACTATCATACAGTAAAGTAGAGGATATAATGAAAAAATAGAGGGTGTAGCTGTCCCAAATCTAACTGCTTGTTCGTTTTTCTAAGGCTGAGACACCACAAAGATGAAGGCAGGACAGGGTAACTGAGACTGTGGCCTTGTATTTAGCTCACCCTGATATTGTAAGAGGCTATGCTATACCTAAAAAACCACAAATCATCGGCCCCTAAGAATATAAGGAAGAGTATTCAAAGATATAAGATAGATAGTAGCAACAATGGATGACCCAAACCACTCGTAGTAACCCAAAGAGATAAGTTTTAAAATAAAAGAAGATAGCGACTCGCCAACGTGCGTTTCACTAAATAGCTTTATCAAGGCAAAATGGTAAGTCCCTTCGGATGCGCTCCTAAAATAGCTTCCGTGTTCAGCGTCAGGATGCGTCATTCTAGCAATCTCGTGTGATCCTGACCAGGAAGTCTAAACCGATTGGTTACTGCAGCCGACACCTCCAAAAGTGTAATCAAGACGTTCCTTCAAGAGCTGCCTTTTGCGGATTCCCCTCCCCTTACCAAAGGTGGAGGTAGAAAAACGAACAGGCAGTTAGATTTGGGACAGCTCCACCCTCTATTTTTTCATTAAATCCTCTACTTTACTGTATGATAGTGGCACTTTGTTTGATCCCGATCCTAACTACTGGTCATAATTTAATTTAAATCTCCTTTTTACGCAATTATATATTTAATAATTGACTCTTATCGCACTGCACTTTATATTTCTGAATCAATTAATTTCTTTTTAGAACATCAACTTCTTAAACTCACCCTATTTTGTATACTTAATTGTCCTTTATCTATGAACTGTTGACATCCTTTATTACACCTGAGCCTAATCATGAATTTCAAATGAATTGATTGATAATTTTTTAACTTTTTTAACCTGGCTATCTTCCATTTGATATACGCACTAAACAGCATTAATTATGATTAATTTAAGAATTGGCCTGGGAATTGATCTGGGAATTGCTTGGGTTACTGAAAATTGTTGATGAATTAAAAGACCGGCACTGATTGCACTTTAATTTAAGTATTGCTATTATTATTTATATAGTAGTGAAGTAATTTATAACTAGATAGAAAATTAGAGGTTACCAACGGGGTTACTTTTCTATTCGAATTTTTCAAACAAAGGGATCTTGCCATGGGCCGGCCCAAATAGATTTTGAGAATCTTTTGGATCTAAGCTTGTAATAGTAAACCAAAAAGTTGCTCAGTTACTTTAACCTTAACCCTCCTTGGTCCTTTAGAACCTCTACACACCACTCACCTTTTTGAACCCCTCCACTACAGCTAGGCACTGGGTTAGTCACTAGTGAGAGTGTGTGGAAGCGGCAGCCTGGTGATCCGAGGAAACTACCCTGGACTAAGGTGAAGCATCGGACGGTTCAATTATGCAAAGGACTCGGAACAATAGACCGGAATGCCACATTGTTTTTAAAGCGATTTTATTGGAGGCATACTTGTGAGTGCAATTTTGAATTATTTATTACAAATTTTTATAACACTTCCACACATGTTACTTCCTTTTTACCCACTAAAGTTTTAAGTAGAATGAAAGCGGACTGAGACGCTCAAATTACATATGCCTGTATCAACTTACTTCTTGTAAGTATAAACACCTGCCAGACACACTAGGAGTGTGGGCTTCTGTGCAACTATAACTCTAAACATCACAGGTGTCACAACTTGGATATATAAATAAGGACTATAGCTGAAATACCTCTAGCACCATTTAAGTTACGAACTTTTACACTGGTTAAATTTTAACTCCTGTTAGTTGGGCATGATTTTTTATTCACATGCGGTTATATTCGAACATAGCAAGTTCACTAAAAATATCATATTTTATTTTGAAATACTGCACTCTATATATATTATCTGTTTTATTCCCCCTCAAAACCTTGTGGTTTTTGAGGAATACAGCAATCTCTTGTGGAAATTGTCTTTTTTCTTTACGTCCTACGGCAGCACACACAATGGGTTAAATCCCCGCTCCCAACCTGGTAGGACAGAATATCAAGTAATTAGAATAAATAGATTCAGGCAGCCTGCCCCCCCTGTGTTTTTTTCTGTCCTTCCCAGGTAGGAGAGAGGATACAGATGAAGAGCCAGGTTCTTAGGAACTTGTGGGCCGTAGGGGTTACCACGCTAGCGTGGGTAACCCTGGGGGGGTGAAAGGAAGGAGTAAAGTCCCCCCTTAGGCTATCAGTACCTTATGCGCTCCACCGCAAGAGTTTCTTGGCAGGGGGAAGTCTGGCGCGATCGCCGAGAGGTGCTGAGGGAAGCTGGCGGCTCTGGGCGCTTGGCGCGCGGGAGTGACGTCACTGCAGGCGCAAGGGATCTGGCAGCGTTCGGAATGGAGTCAGAATCGGCTGTAAGTATGGCAGACGGCTTCTGGTGCCTTATATAAACCTGCATGTTAGGTTTCTCTTCCCCTGCTGTTTCCAGTTCCTGTCTGCGTGTTGCTGCCAGGCTGCTGAATTCTGAGGGCTGTTAAAGGTACAGTGATAGCCTTTCTTCCCTACTGCTCCCAGTAAGGTTTGAATGAATTAGTAATTGTTACTAATTATTTATCTTGTTTCCTAGATGTCTCAAGCTGAAAAGAAAAAGAGGAAATCCAGACATATTATGTGTGCTGGTTGTGATCAGCCTCTGCCTGAAGATAATTCAGGATCCCTTTGTGTTACCTGCTCTCAGGAACCAGTGGATATTCCATCTAGTAACCCTGAGGATTTCATGGGATGGTTTAGAGGCATGTTATCCAAAGCTTTTGAGGAAGTTAGAGCCTCAGCTGTTCCTGGCCCTTCTAGGCGTACTACAACGAACAGTGTCCATGATGTCTCGGCTGATTCGGATGCTTCTGCCTCTACTTCCTCTTCCTCTCCTCAAGCTGCTAAGGAGGAATTTTTTCTCTTCCCAGTAGAGAAAGTAAATAAGCTTATAAAGGAAGTTAAGAAGGTTATAGGGGTGAAGAGTTCTGTCCCAGATGCGGAAAAGAAGCAGGATCTCTTATTTTTCTCGGGGAAGAAGTCTGCCGAGTTTCCTATACATCCTTCTGTTAAACAGCTAATGGAAGCTGAATGGCAATGTCCGGGTAAGAAGCCGGATTCCTCCAAGAGGTTCAAAGTTATGTTCCCTCTGGACTCTCAAGAATTGCTGAGATGGGAGGAACCTCCAAAGGTTGATATTCCAGTTGCTAGATTAGCAAGACGTACAACTATTCCTGTGGAAGAATCAGCAATCAAGGACCAGATGGATCGAAGGGCTGAGTGTGCCCTAAGAAGATCATATATTAACGGTTCAAATATGTGTAAACCTTCATTGGCTGCAGTGTCAGTTTCCAGATCCCTTAAGTTCTGGCTAAACTCCTTGGAGGAGGAGATAGATACTGGCACTTCCAGAGACGACCTGTTGGACATGCTCTATCCTATCAAGCTGGCTACAGATTTCCTTTGTGATGTCGCTGTTGACACAGTCAAATTGGGAGCCAGAGCTATGGCCTTGTCTACAGCAGGAAGGAGAGCTCTATGGTTAAAAGCATGGTCTGCAGATGTGGCCTCAAAGAATGCACTGATTTCAATGCCCTTTGAACCCGGCAGATTATTCGGTTCTTCCTTAGATAAGCTTATCGATAGTTTGGCTTCAGGGAAAGGGAAGACTCTTCCTCAGGATAAGCCTAAAGTTCAGAAGAGACCCTTTTTTCGTCCCTATGCTAGAAAATCTCCCTCTCACTCCAGGTCTTACACAGGATCCTTTAGGAACCGAGACAGATACAGAGATAGAGACAGAGGTAGAGATTATAGAAGAGGAAGATTTAGTGGCAGATTTTCCAACAAGGAAACTGGACAAAAGAAGGAAAATCCCCTCCCTAAGTCTGCGGGATTCTGACGCCAGAAGTCAGGAGGAAGTAGGCGGAAGGCTGTCCTTTTTTCTTCCTATTTGGCAGAATACAACAAGAGACTCTTGGGTCTTGAGTATTATAAAAGACGGTTATTTCATTGCTTTTCAGTCCCCTCCTATTCAAACATTTTGTGTAAATCAAGTTCTTCAGAATCCAGTGAAGCAGAAAGCTGTAGAGACAGCAATTTTGGACTTTCTGGAAAAAAAGGTGGTCGAGCCGGTTCCCACTTCAGAAATTCGAAGAGGAGTTTATTCCCGGGTTTTTCTAGTGCCGAAGCCAGACGGTCAGTTTCGGCTGATTATAGATCTAAGCTTTCTCAATCAGTTCATCAAACGAGAAAGATTCAGAATGGAGACAGTAAGGTCTGCCATAAGTATTATCCAGGAAGGGGATGTTATGATTACGCTAGATCTGAAGGACGCCTACCTTCACATTCCAATCCATCCAGACAGCAGGAGATTTCTCAGAATGGCTGTCTATCTGAATTCAACTCTCCACCATCTTCAGTTCAAAGCCCTTCCCTTTGGGATATCTTCGGCTCCAAGGGTCTTTACCAAGGTCATTGTGGTGTTGGCAGCTTTCTTAAGAGAAAAAGGTCTATTCGTCATTCCGTACCTAGACGATTGGCTGCTCAAGGCCCCTACTCTCCCTGTAATGAGTTTACATCAGGAACTGGCTCTATCTGTTCTGACCAGCCATGGTTGGATTATAAACAGGAAAAAATCCAGCTTGCTGCCTTCTACCTCAGTCAGGTTCTTAGGTCTGAACTTGGATTCTGTGGAGATGAAAGTCTTCCTTCCACAAGAGAAAAGAGGGTCTCTAGTAACCGAGATAAAGGAAGATTATTTCATACTTACCGAGATCTTCCTTTCCTAGACGTACTCCATGTCAGTACGTTACGGGATAGCCCCTCCTCCCTGCTCCAATTAGAAGGAACCTCCCCAAGCCTTTAAAAGGCCAACCACACCCACCTACCGGCGTCTTTGTAACAAGCTCTTAAATTACCGGAAAAGAAAGGGCGGGTGTACTGACATGGAGTACGTCTAGGAAAGGAAGATCTCGGTAAGTATGAAATAATCTTCCTTTTTCCCTAGACGTACTCCATGTCAGTACGTTACGGGACATAGCAAGTTAACGTTATCCCATGGGAGGGAATATGCTTTAAGAAGAAACTGTAATAAGGAAAGGAGTATCTCTGACTAGATAGTCCACCATCATGCAAACTCCTTACCTTAATATAGAGAGTCCAGGTGAAAACCCCAGAATAAGTTCACCAGGCTAAGAATAGAGCTATAGTATAGCATATACTATAGAGAAAGAGAGAGAGAGCGCGAGAGAGAGATGTTAGCCCACTGAGAGTGAGGAACAAGTTAGCTCACTAACCACCACTTCACCCTCCAGAAGAGAGAGAGAGAGAGGAAGACAGTCCTGTAAAAGGCGAATTCAGCAAGCTGAAATACTTACTCTCCTACTCACCAAATAGCATTCATCACATGTATGCCTAAATTCAGTGCAAATTGCAAGGTACCTGTAAGAAACACTTGGTAGGAGTAAGAACCCAAAACAGACACAATATAGAAATGATCTACTTAGGATATATCCATAAATGTAGGATATCCAATGAACCCTGAGGTACCCAAGGCCAGTACCATAAATATCTTTATATCAGAATGCATGTTAGTCAGGACTGTTCTAACCGAAAGCAGATCCTAAAGATCGGAGACAAGGGCACCTGAGAAAATAATTGGGATTAGAATTCCTTACCCTGTGTAAGGTCCTGTGATGAGGCAGACTCAATTAACTGTAAAGAGTTGAGCAACTCCAGTACCTAAGAAAGAGCCCCTGTTGGTTGACCCAACCTAGTACTCTGAGAGGTATAACTGAATACCCCTAAGGTTACAGATCCCAATAACCACAGTGCAACTAAAGGACTAATTCCAAGATTTATGGAGGCAGATTATATGCCCTGGATAAATGTTTCTAGTCACCCACAAACCTGTGTTCTCTCTACCCATAAGGGACCCACTTATATGTGGAATCAACTATACTACATATTTAATCGTTGAGGCTGACCTTGGAACTGGAGGGACGCTATGGATGTTCCAGTAAGTGTCAGAAGGGCCTCTGATCTACTAGAGTCCTGCTGGGTCATATGTATCAGGAGTGGCGCAGGAATGTGAATCCGAGAACAAACCAGGATAATAGGAGTGTTGTATCTGGAAGTTACCTGGACATTGAGCTCTGTGCGAATGTTTCAGACACAATTTTCAGCAGGTGTAAATGTAATCCCCCTAGCATAGGGAATAATGTGACAGACATGGTCAAAACAGACAAAAAAAAAAAAATACTTCCAAGCATCCCATTTGAAGCTAGACAAACCTGTATGACAGATACATAAAATATCCTTAATTCATTCTCAATGAAATTAATGACTAGAAGTGGTAAGAGATTACACTCTACTGTAATGACTGCAACCGTCCCACTTAAGGGAAGACTATGATCCTGCTCAGAAGAGCCAAGTACATTTTCGGCCGAAACAATAGGACAAGTAGCAACTGCAGTATGTAACTGTAAGGAGGAAAGATCCAAAACTGCTGGTGTTCCAAGAGGGCACAGACATAGAGAGGGAAAATAATTAACGCTCCTAGGACGCCTCCATCTGCTGTCCAATCAGTTACCTATCTGGTGTGGAAGAACAGCCAGCCCTGTATTCTAAAAAACCACTAACTAGGGGATTGAGAAATTGAAGAAAAAAATAAATAAATGGGCCCAAAATAAGTGCCTTCTGGACACAGAGCCTTAAGTCACAAAGCCGTTTTGATGATAGTATAAGGTAGTATAAGCAGAATATCCCTATCCTGGGCCAGACTTGAACAGAGGTCATCTCTATGGACTAACAAGACACTTTGAGGACTCCTATAGCCTGAAAACCCTTGGTTTGAAATATATACCTTATGCAAATTCCCAGTGGCCTGATATGTATGTGTACCCTGTCTCTATAGACACCCTGTATTGGCAGATAAAATGTCCCATCTATCCTGACATTAAGAATATCAGTAGAAATAGTATAGGAATAACACTGGGTAGTGGCTCCCCTCTCTAATTTGTAGGAGGCACTAAGGAGTCACCCTAGAAAATGGTAGAAATACATCTGGGGATCCTTCAGCCAAGCATAGAGAACTGTATACCTTGTTCTTCCTTAAACCTATGAATATGGAATTTCCACAGGTTGCACCCCTAGAAACTAGCCAGATGTCCTGGCTGCTATAGTGAAATTTATGGATGAAGAGTTCAAGTACTGATTGTTCCAGGAATCTTCAAAAATACTATATGTTGCATAAAAATATAGGTTTATTGAGCCAACGTTTCTGGTTCCAAAAAAGAACCCATCCCAAGGACACAAATCATATATAGATATCTGTGCAAACATATATATACACACTCATATACATGCCTTAGTATTAAAATATATGCACCTGCCTATGGCCCTCTTATAGATGCAAACATATATGTTGCTTGGTAGACCAGTTGTATTATGGAGTTTATCCATTAATTGAGCATTTGTTCTGAAGGCAGTAGAATCCCCCTGCAGGATGTGGGCCATGGTGCAAGCATATATTAAATTATGTGATAATAATATGTACCTCGGTCAGAGTTCTAAGCTCCTGGTAGAGCACAGTACCCGACCCCAGAGCTCGAGCTGCGTGGGTAGTAATAAACTGCACAATTGACTGGGCAAAGCAATTATCTGGTCCTCCATTCGTTCAGGCAGTGATCGGTGATACAAGGCTGCTGAATCTGGAAAAATGTACATTCAATGGTCCCAAAAGTAGTACATACCTGTGGTTATTGTTAACCCAGCAATCCTTATGACAGACAGGCTTCAGAACTCCTGTAGTGTTTATCAAGACAAAGTTAAGCTTACCTGCCATCGGGAAAAAATATTGCCTAGTGTCTAATTTATTAAGCCATATCTTATCCCAGGAGCAATGCCATGGAATGAAAAGACATTCATATGTAGGTATTCCTATCAGTAGTCATCTGGATTAAACCTGAATGTACCCCAGAAACAATTACAACCCCATGTAATGCATAGTTTAGGTTAGCTGCAGTCAGAGCAAACCTATATCCGACCTTCATAGCCACCCAGTCCAGTGATCTACATCTATTAGAGCTACTGGTTCAAGGTGAGCAATAATTAGAGCATATCATACTGCAGAGAATAGGAGCATACCGATATGATCACAGCAACATGTAATACATAAAATATTAGCTACTGCTTAGGGCAAGCGTAAATCTGGTCCTAGCCGTTCCCAGGCCTGTGCTTTACATACCTTAGGGCTACCTATTACAGGTGAGCCATAGCCAGGGTATATACTGCAGAAGAAAATATAAGCACAGATTCAATCACAGTAACATGAAATACATAGTTTATATTAGCTGCTGCTTAGGGCAAGCATATCTCAGGGCCTAGCAACTGAAAAGGCCTGTGCTCTACATCCATTAGGGCTACTTGTTCCATGAGAGAAATAGCCAACTCATAAACTGCAGAAAACCTGTAGTACATAGTTAGGTTAGCTGCTGCTTATAGCAAGCATGTATCAGGACCTAGCAGCAAGACAGATCTGTGCTCTACATCTCACAGGGCTACATGTTCTTTGTGAGCAATAGCCAGAGCATAAGCTGTATAACAAAATAGTAGCACAGGTACAATCACAGCAATATGAAATACATAGTTAGATTAGCTGCTGCTTCGAGCAAGCATGTCTCAGGGCCTAGCAGCCAGCCAGACCTGTGCTCTACATCCTGTAGGGCCACGTTTTACCTGTGAGCAATAGCCAGAGCTTAAGCTGTAGAACAAAATAGGAGCACAGGTACAATCACGGAAACATGAGGTCCATAGTTTAGATTAGCTGCTGCATAGAGCAAGCTTATATCAGGCCCTAGCATTCAGCCAGACCTTTGCTCGACCTCTATTATGGCTACCTGTTCTATGTGAGCAATAGCCAAAACATAGAATGCAGAACAAAAATAGTGCAATACATATTATGGATTATCTGATGTTTATAGCAAGTATATATCAGAGCCTAGCAGCCCCCCCAGCCCAGTGATCCATATTCAATAGGGCTACTGGTGTCCTATTTGTAAATGGCTTGTGCTTTCAGGCAGGAAACAATCATAACCAGGCACAGTGCAGATAAGCATATGAATATATAGCATGCAAGCAGTTAGTTAGACTTTAGTACACTGCAGAACAGCATATGGACACACTCCTTACCTGCTGCTCATTATGCAAGGCTGGAAGCAGACCCTTTAATGTCACAAATTCCAGGACACTATTGTTAACGGGAAAACAGGCCTCACAAGTTTACTGACAACAGCAGGACTTACCTGAGGCTGCAGCTTCCTAGCTTGCTGAGTTAGAGAGTGGGCGGGGCCATCTCCACTTGCTTTAGCTGGACCTGATTATACTCAGCTGGTGTCTGCACTCAGTGGGGGGTTGATTATACTCAGCTGGTGTCTGCATAGGCAGGGAACCCAAAGCAACTGCGTAGGTTATACTGAGGCGAATTGGATAATTAGTGTTGGTGCTTCCTGCACAGGCCCAAGTTTGCTATAATATGAAGCCTATAGCGAAACTTTTTTTTTTATTTTTTATTTTTTTTATTATTATTTTAACTACCTCCACCTTAGGAAAGTCTGTTGAGGGAGGCAGTTGGCCATGACCTGCCCCCATTAAAACAAAAATAAAACAAAGGTAACAGGGGGCAGTAAGGTTCAGGCCCCTAACTAATTAGCCTAAGTTAACTGCCACCTCCCTCGCCCATTCGTAAAAATGGGGTGTAGGGGCCACATACACCAGTGCCGCCTGAGGCCCTCTGGGCAGGTCGGGAGGGCACACGAATGGGGGGACAAGCACCTGCCATCCAATGCTCTTGATAGCAATACAGGAAGGCAACTGAAATACAGGCAGACAAGGAGTAGCAAACATTGCACCTCAGTGCCTTACCTGATTCAAAAGCTGAAGTTCAGAAGACTCCAGGTCTGAGGTAGTGTGCTGGGGGGAAAAAAAGGTCCCATGGACCAAAACCCCTGTCCCTAGGACGCCTTCCGGGCAGGCCTAATGCTTTCCTAGGCGTAAAAGAGAAAAACAAAAATTTGCTTCTAATGATTGAGGCCTTTGTTCAGAGAACAAAGCCAAGAGCATAAGAGAAGGAAAAAAAAGACGCCGGTAGGTGGGTGTGGTTGGCCTTTTAAAGGCTTGGGGAGGTTCCTTCTAATTGGAGCAGGGAGGAGGGGCTATCCCGTAACGTACTGACATGGAGTACGTCTAGGGAAAAAGAAGCTCATACAGAGCAAGATTTCTCTTCGTCAAGCGATGAAGGTCTTAGGACTAATGACGGCAGCGATAGAGGCAGTCCCGTGGGCAAAAGCTCATATGCGTCCCCTGCAACAAGATATTCTTCTTCAGTGGAACAAGGATGTGAATTCTCTGGACAAGAGTTTCAGGGTCTCCCTCAGTCTAAAGAGAGAGCTGAAGTGGTGGTTGCGGCCTCGATCCCTCTCTCAAGGAAGGTCTTTCAGGGCCCCGAACTTTGTTCTAATAACAACAGATGCTTCAGCATGGGGTTGGGGGGCCCATCTATTAGATCATATGGTACAAGGTCAATGGTCTCCTTGGGAGAAGAATCAATCCTCGAATTTCAGGGAGTTGAGAGCAGTGCGTCTAGCTCTTTTGAAATTCAGACACTTATTGAGGAACCGAGAGGTGATGGTCCAGTCGGACAATGTAACTACAGTGTCTTATCTGAATCGTCAAGGGGGGACCAGAGCTCCCCTGCTGATGAGAGAATGCAAGAGGATTATGTCTTGGGCGGAGAGCAATCTACTTCTCTTGAGATCAGTACATATCAAGGGGGTGGACAACACCCTGGCGGATGCTTTGAGCAGGAACTCCTTAAATCAAGGGGAGTGGGAGTTACATCCTCATGTTTTCGAGCAGTTAGTTCAAAGATGGGGCCTTCCCCAGATAGACCTTATGGCCACACGCCGGAACAGGAAGGTCCAAATCTTTTGTTCCCTGAAGATATCAGACAACCCCTCTTATCTGGACGCCATGACGATCCCTTGGTCCTTTCAGCTGGGATACATTTTTCCTCCTCTACCAATGATCCAGAAGGTGTTACAGAAAGTGAGGTGGGACAGGGCATCGGTGATAATGATTGCTCCATTTTGGCCGAAGAGGTCTTGGTTCTCGGATCTGATGGAATTGTCCAGGGGCCAGTTTTGGAGACTCCCTATCAGAGAAGATCTTCTGATACAAGATCAGTGGAAACATCCGAATCCGTCCTGGTGGAACCTGACAGCTTGGATCCTGACAGGGAGTTTTTAGTAGATCAGGGATTATCCGCAGAGGTGGTTAAGACGCTTTTATCTTCAAGGAAGCCTTCTACTTCAAGAGTTTACTCTAGAGTTTGTAGAATTTTCAAGAGTTGGTGTGCGAAGAAACATTACAACCCTAAAGCTTGTTCCACAGCTCAGTTTCTTCAATTCCTGCAGGAAGGTTTTGATAATGGACTGAGCCCTAATACTCTTAAGGTGCATGTGTCAGCCCTGTCAGCAATGTTACACAAGAGTTTGGCTTCTCTTCCTCTGGTCAGACGTTTCTTTAAAGCTTCTCAAAAGTTGAGGCCCAGAGTGTCAACATTAATCCCTCCATGGGATTTAAATATTGTGTTAGAAGCTCTCTGCCAAGATCCCTTTGAACCGATTTCTGATATTCCAATGAAGTTTTTGTCCTGGAAGACCTCCTTTCTGGTAGCGATTACATCTGCTAGAAGGTTGGGGGAGTTGCAGGCGCTATCAGCTCATCCTCCTTATACTACATTTTTTCCGGAGAAAGTAATTATGAAGACGTTGCCATTCTTTTCTCCAAAGGTGACAGCCTGGAAGAATGTTAATGCTCAGATTATTCTTCCGGCCTTTAGCAAATCTCCTGTAGATGAGAGTGAAGAAAAACTGCAATTTTTGGATGTTCACAGATGTCTCTCCATGTACATTCAGAGAACCAAACCAGTAAGGCAATCAGAAAACCTCTTTGTGGCATTTGCTGGGAACAGAGAAGGATTGAAGGCATCCAAGACGACTATAGCAGCTTGGGTAAAGAAAGCTATCTCTGTAGCATACGAGTTAGCTGGAAAGGATGTGCCTCAGAATTTGAGAGCACACTCGACAAGAGCGGTTTCTACCTCTTGGGCAGAGAAGTCCTTCGTGGAGATAGCAGAAATTTGTAGAGCAGCTACGTGGTCAAATCTCCACACCTTTGCAAAGTTCTACAAGTTGGATGTGGCAGCCTCTCAGGATGCAGCTTTTGGCAGCAGAATTCTGGAGTCAGCGATCAATGCTTAACCCTCCTCTTTTTTTGTTTTGGAGTTAGCTTGCTAATTCCCATTGTGTGTGCTGCCGTAGGACGTAAAGAAAAACAAAAATTTAGTCTTACCTGAAATTTTCATTTTCTTTAGTCCGTAGGCAGCACAATTTTCCCTCCCTAAATAAAATTTTCTTGAAGCATATGTGGTTCTTGGTTTCTTTGGAAGTAGCTTGAAAAATAACACAGGGTTGGGCAGGCTGCCTGAATCTATTTATTCTAATTACTTGATATTCTGTCCTACCAGGTTGGGAGCGGGGATTTAACCCATTGTGTGTGCTGCCTACGGACTAAAGAAAATGAAATTTTCAGGTAAGACTAAATTTTTGTTTTTTGAGGGTGGAGGAAACGAATGAAAACATTTCTGACACACATTCTGTTTTTAAGGCATTTAAAAGTGTGGTTCAATTTTAAGTAAAATTTTGGTATGTTATAGAATGGCCAGTTCTTAGCAACTTTTCAATTAGTCGTCATTATTTTTTTTTATTATTATTTGCCATTTTTCTTCTGACTCTTTCCAGCTTTCAAACGGAGGTCACTGACCTTTGTAAAACAAATGCTACACATTTATTGCTACGTTTTATCACTCTAAAGCAGGCCCTCTCCTATTCCAGTCTCTTATTCAAATCAATGCTATGGTCATTTGGACCCTAGCAACCAGATTGCTGAAACTGCAAACTGGAGAGCTGCTGAATAAAAAGCTAAATAACTAAAAAATTTAAAATTAAAACCAATTGCAAACTGACCTATAATATCCCCCCTTTACATCATACTAAAAGTTAACTCAAAGGTGTACAACCCCTTTAATCAGTGGAACTCACAAAAATTAGTACAGGTATGGGATCCATTATCCAGAAAGTTCTGAATTACGGAAAGGTCCTTTCCCATAGACTCCATTATAAACAAAGAATCCATATCTTAAAAAACTATTTTCTTTTTCTCTGTAATAATAAAACAGTAGCTTATACTCGATCCGAACTAAGATATGATTATTACTTATTGGAAGCAGAACCGGTCTATTGGGTTTATTTAATGATGATTTTCTAGTAGACTAAAGGTATGAAGATCCAAATTATGGAAAGATCCGTTATCCGGAAACCCCCAGGTCCCCAGCATTCTGGATAACAGGCCCTGTATTAGAAATGCATGAGCAATAAACCAAGAGCAAAACTTCTCCTTTAAACCTTTTTAGGCACTGAAAGGTGCTGAAAGGTGCATTTCTCCATGAACTTGTTATGCATTGTGGTCTTATGTGTGTTTTATCACATGGAAAACTATTGCTGAACACAGAAAAAATGTGATCATGTGTGTTCATCGTATATCTATGTCCCCGTAATTACAGACCTGCAAAGAAAAAAACAAATCGATTATGGCAGCTGTGTATTCACATGCAAATGACCACACTGGCTACATACCCTAGCATTTATTAATATCTTTGTATAGAAAGCTGGCGATAGCAACTCTGAAAATGGAGAAAAAGATTTATATTTTGCTCACCCCACATTTTTCATCTTTCAGTAGTGCCATATTCTCTATTATTTTCTATTTGTTTCCTCCTCATATAAATTGGTCTTTGCTATGACATAGATCATATTTCCCATCATCACGTACTATATTTTTTTATTTTGGTTGAGTGACTTTGACATTCCGTGTATATTTTGCTGAACTGCAGTTTCAGTTAACAATGTGCCCAGTAAGTGTAATAATAATAAAATCAGTGATCTGCCCCTTGCCTTGGTAGTGTTGTACAATTTCCAATGAAAAGCTATAAAAAGTTCCATATATAGAAAGTTGGATAACAATGACAAATATTTTCAATATCTGATGTTGAAGCTAAATTAAAGGGCATATAGTTCCCTTTCTAGCACGTTTTTGACATGGCCGGAACTAGGGGTAGGCCGAATGCCTAGGGCACAAAGTGAAGGGGACACAGGGCACATACCTCTTCCAACCACTTACTCTTAGTCCTGGCCCTCTTCTGCATACTATGGGGATTTTTTACTAAAGTCCGCTCTGGCTTTTTGGTGCAAAACTCGAACTTCTCTGCGTTTTTTTTTTTAGAACTCCAGTTTTACGAGTCCAATGCTGCAAAAGGTGTAAATCCAAAAATCCACCATCTCAGATCTGCCGAGGTTGTATATAAGTTAATGGAAAAGGTCCCTATACTATTTGGAAGTTTCTGTGGTCTGCATCAGACTATATATTTTTGGGCAAAAATCTGAAAAATTCGGGTTTTCGGGGAAAAAGTCCTTAGTATGGTTTAAGTGGTACTGTTTTATCATTTCAAAGAAAAAGGAAATCATTTTTAAAAATATTAATTATTTGATTAAAATGGGAGACAGCTTTCCTGTAATTCAGAGCTTCTGAATTGCCCTTTTTTCTCTGTAATAATTATAATAATAACAGTACCTTGTACTTAAACCAACTAATATATAATTAATCTTTAGTAGAGGCAAAACAATTGTATTGGGTTTTGGGTTTATGGAATGTTTACATTGTTTTTTAGTAGACCACGTATAGAGATCCAAATCACGTAAATCCAGAAAACCCCAGGTCCCAAGCATTGTAGATAAAAAGCCCCTTACCTGTACCATCATTGGTCGATGTCTTCTCTGCCTATCATTCCTCCATATAACCCATCCTGCTAAATCTGATTTTAGGCCTATGCCACAAATAGATAGCTCCCCTAAAAACCAATACAACCTAGTAAAGTCTAAGACCTTACACTCATTTGCAGAAATCGCCATTTGAGTCATTTTTTCTTAATACAGGTATGGGATACACTATCTGGAAACCTGTTATCCAGAAAGCTCTGAATTATGGAAAGGCCATTTCCCATTTTATCCAAATAATCCAAAATTATTTCCTTTTTCTCTGTAATAATAAAACAATACTTTGTACTTGAACCCAACTAAGATATAATTCATTCTTATTATTTATTATTATTATTATTTAATGTTTGTATGATTTTCTAGTAGACTTAAGTTATGAAAATTAAAAGTTACAGAAAGATCGGTTATACGGAAAACGCCATGCATTCTGGATAACAGGTCCCATACCTGTAGTTGTCTAATTGTTAATGTATAATTATAATATTATATGACCACCCCATTTCCTACAGCTACTTTTTCTTTCTTTAAGGTGATGCTGTATGTGTAATTTGATTGTCTGTTCACATTCTATGTTTTTATTTGAGAAGTATCGTCATGTTCTATTTTTTTTTTTTACAATTCCCGTTCTATATTATCATACCTTTCTGAGGTTTTGTCTCTTTAAAATAACACTAAACCCAAAGAAAACCTTTTCTTTACAGCTTCCCTATAAAAATGGAAGCTGTGCCTTAAAAATAATTAAACTTAAAAGTTATAAATCAGCCTGCTCTCCAGTCCCTATGTTAAGCCTCCGGAGGCTTATTCTCAGCTATATGACTGCAGAAGCTGCTTCTTATATTTTTGGGACAAAAGGCATTTTTATTACAGTAATTTATCACAAGAATAAAAGAGCCTCTTCTGAAACACTGAATAATTTTGAAAGAAATATGTTTTTAAAATTAAAAATGCAGGATGTGTGCACACTCGGGTCCGCTGGGAGACATTTCTGCAACTGCTGTAACTGCGCAGATACTTTTAATGCCGCTGCCTTCCATTATTTAAAGTGTGATTGTATTTCTCTCGCTCCAAGCATTGTCAGCTATAAATAAAGCATAAGGGTTGAATTGTATTGGGTATCAGTAAGCACGTCTATTATTGATACTTAATGTGACTTTGAAAGGATACAGCGTAAGCCTGGTGTTGATCTTAAACCCTTTCCGCTGCCTCATGAAAAAAGCAATATCATTACAAATTGTGCTGTTTTGCCATTTTTTTTCCTACGGAACCTATTAAAGCTATGCTGAGATTGGAACGATGCTAGAAATTATTCTATAATATCATTAATATTAGCATAATTACTACTGAGATGATTTTTGCGGGAATATTACAGTGGGCTGGGAAATATCATATTAATTCTTTATGTAAGTGAATCACTGAATCGTTGCACATCTTAGTGTCGACACATATATCATTTTATGTATGTATTAGATTATTTTTAAGGTTGTGGTTCCCAAAGGCACAAATTCTCTACTGTAATCAACAAATTCAATCTGGCTGTTGATATGTCCCCTGTATACATGTTCCACCCCTAACATGACATAATTCTGCTTATCTGTCATATGTTGTAACTTAATCAGTGAAGGCAGAACATACTGATATAGGAATATTCTGTGATATATCTTGTTATCTACACCAATATGATTTCTTGTTAAATACACTGCTTAGTGGTTAAGCCATTATAATGGATGTAAAGAGGGAGTAACATTTGGTTTACCCTTGTCCTTATCTGACCTAGACCCTTAACCTCCCTTTCTTTGATCAGTCCAAGGGGGCAGGAGAGTTATGCCTTCTGGAACAAGCGGAGTGTGTATAGGCATACGTAATGGCACACATCGAAGAGCACATCGTTACTTGCCGAGGGATCACTATTTAAACCTGCTTTAAGGCCAGACTGACGCTCGGACATACCTATCTGTACTAGTAAGTTGCTTATTCTTGGATTTTGACCCTGCCTGTTTGAAGTATTCTTCTCAGATTTTTTTGGACTTTACTATAACCCCTGGCATATATCTGAAACTGTTGTTGCTGATCTCTGTCTTATTTTGAACTCCGCTTGTTATAATGCCTAACTATATTGAGCCTTGTCGCTTCCAGCCACTGCCTATCTAGAGTTTTCCATGTCTGACGTCCATCCTGATTCCTGCCTGGTTCACGACTTTGCTGTGAGTGCAGGTGAATCAGCCTGTTACGGTATTGGGTTCTCATACCCTGTCTTCACTAGTTACCTCTTGTTCCAATCCAAGGATACATTAGTGGGAAGCTGTAAGAGCGGTGCTCCTCAACATCTTGGTTCTAGGACCTGGTAGTCTTGACAATGCCAAAAACTATCAACAACAGGGTAGCAAGTAAGAGCCACTGTTTCCAGTAAAAGCTTGTTTAAAATAAGTAGTGCCTACATGAATAAACAGAAAAACACCTAGTAATGTTTCAGATTCTTCTTTGTCCCCTGGGGAAACTCATATGGCCAATCCTTGATATCTTGGCATAGTCTTATTCTTTCGTTAGGCTCTGACGGAGTTAAGGTTTTACAAAAATATTCTTTCGTTAGGCTCTGACGGAGTTAAGGTTTTACAAAAATATGGCTCTTTATATAAAAACATGCCCAGGGTTTTACAAAAACCAAAAAGGTTTTACAAAAATATGGCTCTTTATATAAAAACATGCCCAGATATTTCTTCCTCTCTGTCTTCTAGACAATGACATATGTTGTCTCCACGCCTGTAGGACAGAAAAGCCGTCTTGGCTTGTTGAAATGTCCCTCTATGGAAAATGTTGACATTACATTCCGTTGGTTGTGGCTCAGTTGATAACATTTCTCACCAGGATTGAAGCCCTCTATAGCGGCACCAAAGAACCTTCATTAACTCTTTCTACAAATGTTCATGAAATGAATAAACATTTGAAGGTGGGATGTGGGCGGTCACCTCTCAATGAGCAAGGAGAAGTGAGATTTGAAGCCAAGATGGAAGGCTCCTGTTCTGAATGTGTGCTTTGGCTTTAAAATATAACACATGTTCTCCCTCCCTTTCCTCTCTCTCGCTCCCTGTTCTATTTACGGTAGAATCTTTGTGGCATCCTACAGTCTCAAGCAAGATTCCTTTATGTTACCAGTGACAGCCTAGATGACAGATCTTATACCTGTGGAGACACATGGGTGACACAGATTCAAAATTAATCTTTCCTAAATAGGAGCTCTGCAGCAAACCAAAGACAAGACATCGATGCAGTAGGATGGCATGTCACCAATAAATCAGACCTGATTTACTCCTGTCTACTTAGCTGGGGCTTGTAGAATGCGTGCATCTTAACAGACTGGATAGACATGACACCTCCAGATCAGTTAACAGAGAATAGGCTCCCTTTACTTTGGGAGTAACAAACAAGCCATGAGATCGCCTTCGGGGTCTATTTTTCCCTTCTATGCAGTACGGATGTGCAGTTTGGTTCTTTGAAATTGCTCAGCAGGCTGTGAAATATATTTCATGAGTCTTTTTTTTTTCTTTATCATTTCACAAATACATGTGCTTTTTAGCTTCATACAGAAGGATTTGTACAAGGTTGTTACATGATTGTTAGCTCCTTGCAGCAGAGTTGGCAGTCTTAGTTGTTTTTAATTGCTGTTCTATTTTGCATGCAAATAATGCTTTCATATTTACTGCAGAAAGTGATTTAGACCCATCACCCATTTTTAAGTCTTATTTTTATTTAACTCTTAGAGATTATTCTGGGAATGGATTAAAGGGGATCTATGAAATACAGCAAAGTTGGTATTCACTGCAGGGGCAACAATGCCCCTTGATGACCTTAAAAAGATTTTATACAAAAAAGATTTTATTAAAATGTTTTTATTTTATGTAAGAGACTTTTTCTTTTTAAATCTATGGAATAGAATTTGCAACCCCATGGTATGTAGTATGGCAGATCTGTAATGTTAATTAATGCATACATTAATAAACATAATATTTACTGGTTGTATATAGAATCAGAACATTGCTCATAAATAATTTACTTTTCCCTTTTTAAATTGTGTTTTGTATACTCTGGCCTTTCAGCATGTTCAGCGCTGTAACTCCGATCATCCTCATGCTGTAAACCTAATCATTTGTGTGAGATGCTTACTTGTTATTTTCTGCTGATTTCAATAGAACTTTAATATACAAAGAAAAGAAAGATGTTTTTTTGTAGCGTCCACAAACTCTTTCTTACTTAGAACAGCTAGAATTTGAAATTAAACCCAGAAACTGTGATTTTTCTTAAAATTCTGTTTTTGCTATTTGCAGAAGAGGTTCCCTTTATTTAAAAAATCTATACCAGAAGACAAGTGTGGGGCTGCAGCAGCCATCTGCACTTAGAATCTGATTAATTATAATCATGGCAAACCGTGCTGCTGAGTAGTAACAGTTCAGTACTCAGTTCAGTTTTGCCCAGGGGTCCCCAACCACCGGGCCGTGGGCTGTGCCAAACCAGGCCGCCCCTGGTCCCATCTGCAGTCTAAAAAACAATAAAAAAGGTCCAAATTACCTGCAATCCCAGATCCCTGACCTGCCATTGCCATGACAACAACTGTGTGAAGAACAGGAAGCTTTAGTGTAAGGGCAAACGGGAGGACCAATCACCTCTTTTTTAGACAATCTCCCCGAACTGCCTCACGAGGATACTTTGGGGCGACTTCGGAAAATGAAGCGCCGCGAGTGCCATCCCACTGGCGATATTTCATTATAGCCGGCGGGAAGGTAAGGGAAGGCAGTTCAGGGAGATTGTCACCCCGAAGAAGAGGTGATTTGACGCCGGGGCAACTAACCTCCCAGATTCTCCCTGTGTGCCTTTACCCTAATACTGATTGAGACAAGCATCAAAATACTATTTGGACAGGTTTTTTTTTTTTTTTGGTAAGCCTGAAATGCCCCCTCGCATCTCCCCCCCCCAAACACAAGTCCATAAAAAATTGTCTTGCTTAAAACAGGTCCGTAGTGCAAGAAAGTTTGAGGACCGCTGGTTTAACCCATGTTTATTTTCTTCTTAACCAACCTTCACGACAAGGAACTGGAGTCTAGTTATGTCAGTTTAAAAAGGGCAGTATATTGTACACCTAAAATCGTTTTTGCTTGTGTTAAAATTACATTCTATTGTTATAAACAAGGCAAGTTGTTTAGAGCATCCTATCTACCTTTAAACAAACCTATTTCTTTAAGCAGCAGACTTTAAGTGGAGCATTATTAGGGACATCTTAGTGGACTGGTAATTCATTTTATGAGCTGAAGTTCTATGGGACGGAAGTGCTGAAGTGCCAGTGGCATTTTATTATTGTTTAGTGCCAGAAAGAACAAAAAACATGTATAATTCTTAATTAAAACAATAGGCAAAAAGTATGTTCAGCACATGCTTTATTCATTCAGCTCATGCTGTAAAAGGGGTATATACTGTCACTTCAACACGGAAGACATAAAGGGGGTTATTTAACAAAATTCAAATATTTCTGATTTTTTTTAAAAAAAAATCAGACCAAACTAGAATCCATGACTTTTCGGATTTGACACATGAAAAGTCAGAATTTTTCATGAAATTGTCGTAAAAGCCCGAAATGTTCAGATTATTGTATGAAACCCAGTGCAGATAATAATATCTTCATATTGCAAATAGGACCTTTGCCATTGACTTCTACAGGACCTTGACAGGTTGAAGATGGAGTATTTTAGTATTCAGACTTTTTGCAGCCTCGGATATTATAAAGCTCAAAAAAAAATTGTTTTTTTTTCCACTAAAAGTTAAGATTTTATAGAAAAAAAACTAGAATTTTTCAAGTTTTTAGCATTCGGACTTTAAGAAATAACCCCCCAAAGAGTCTGCTGAGCTCAGCTAAATAATAATAAAAATATATATGTCTGAAACATGTCTGTGGTGGTAACAAATATCACAGTGCAGGCAAATGCTGTTCTGGTTTTTACTCTGATGAGATGAAATAAGGGTGATTGATGGACGCAGCTTCTAACATGTCTCTAACCACACAGGCTATTGATGGATTTCAGTATACAATAAAAATGAGGGGGATCATAAATGCAGATGTATGGTATCTATCAAAGATAGAATCCCAGGTAGAAGCTCCCCTGAAAGAATTGTGCTTGGGAATCTTAACTAGATGATACACTGGAATTGTGTAGCCAAAATAAGTTTGAATTTTATGGTTAATATAGTTACTAATAAGCAAGTAAGATGTGATACTCACTAATAAGTTTATATAACCACTTTAATGGCTCATTTTGACAGTCAGTTCAAATTTCGCATGAACTTGCTTGTTCAATTAAAAGTTGCTGAAATTCAAATCAACAGTTCCTCGCTTTGTTCGCTGTGCAGTTTTACTCATTAAGTGACTTTTTTTCATCCGCCAATATCAGTTGTCACCCCAGATTAAAACCATCTATATTATTGCTATTTAGATACCTGCAGTTATCTCTGTAAATGCCATGGGGAAAACTGCACAGAAAGAGAAGTAGAAAAAAAAGGCTCATCTTCTCCTGTCAGGAGAGTCACAGAACAATCAAACATTGTTACATAAAGTATAATAATCACAACCAGGCAGCAAAACACATCTACACGTTGACATGCCATTTTTACGTCAATTTCGATTAAAAGTAGGGACCAATCAGCCATCATTCAAATTTGCAAAAATGTGCTGGCTACTGGGATATCATGGTATATTGTAGCCTTAAGGCTTGTGTATAGGGAGGTAGTGTGTGCTTAATTAGCTCCAATTGTATATGACAATGTCATGTTGGTTTACTAAATATATACATGAAATCTCTTTATTTTACCAACTGATTGCTGACATAATTTGGAAATATAAGTTATGGGCTTGACATCAATTCCCTTTGGTTATGTTACCTGTCTGTTCCACCTGTAATTTCTTCAATAAAGCCTGCAGGGAGGCTTCAATAACCAAATTATTTACTTTAGCTTCTGGTGGAGGGGAAAAAGAAAAACAGCCTGCAAACATTCAGAATGACAATCGGGATTCCAACCCTATTTTCATTTCAAGTGCATTATCTCAAATTATTATCCAGATCAGACAAAGGAATATAGATGCACAAAGCAACATTCACTACAATTGCCGTCAGGGATAAGGGGTGAAAACAAGGGGCTGGTCTCTGAAGTGGCATATAAAGAAATGCTAGATCATGCTGGACTAACTACTGTGTATTAACAACTGGTTCTTTGTAAGCAACATATTAAAATGATAGGGATTAGCATTTAATAGCTACACCTCGGGCCATTTTTCTGCTTGTCAACCCATGGCTGAGGCAGATCTGGGTTCATTCCCACCTTCATGAACCTGTGCATGGGGGAGCTCTATAATAGGGGCTGCTTTTGCACTTGTGCATTTCCCTAACAGCCTGCCCCACCCAAGGGTCTTCAGTGCACTGGCAATGATGGGAGGACCAGGGTCGCTACTGCCATGAGGCAAGGTGAGAACCTTGCCTCAGACGGCAATGAGTGGCCAGTTACAAGGGGCAGCAAAATGCAGCCTCAGATGTAACTTTAAAAGACAGATTTCCTGTTTTTAACCTGGACATTTGGCTCCGCTAGTGCAGAGAGTGCTATTGCCCTCATTACACTAGCGATGCGGCCTCCCTTTGACCCACTTCGACATTGAGGGGGCGGCATCGGCAGCAGCATTGGAGGCAGCTGGCCCAGGATCGCCCCTGGGAAGGACATGGAACACAGGAAAGAGGATGTCGGGAGCAGCAGAGAACATTTTGTTTTGTTTTATATGTCAGACCTGAGAGCTAGAAAACAAAGGTAAAAAAACACACACATGTTGTAATAAAAGAAAACATTGATCTGATGTGCTGCTACAAGCGAAACAGACCAACAGTAACTTCTGGCTCAGACTAAACTGATTCATGCTTTCTCTGAGTTATAGAGAAAGTAGAGAGCAGAAACAGGCAACCGGACAGTAACATAACTACCCTCTTCTGGGCCCGGGTGTAGATGTGCATCCAGGCCCCCCACCCCTCCAGACAAGTGGATTCCTTAATGTGCTTGCTGTGGCGCGATTTCTGGTGGGCCCCGAGGGGGAGATGGGTGAGACGGGTGCAATTACACCCCCTGCTCCCCCAGTAGTTACGCCACTGAAACCCTATCATAATACAGACAGATGCCAAGACCGTAGAAATGCCCTTAACCAAAATGTCCATGCAAGCAGAGGTTAGTACTTACACAAAAGGCCAAATGTAAAATGCCTCAGAATATAAGACAGTTTATAATATACTTGGGTTAATTTTAAGCAAACTGCACCTTTATTGTAATTGCAATATGTGGTTTTGATAATCGTGAGAAATCACCTCTGCTTTGGGCAACAAAGCACCTGAAAATACTTTTCTGTCTGGATCAACGGAAATTACTGCACTTAAAGGGCACGTGCCACCCCCAAGTTGTTTCCTGCACTGGAGAGCGCACTCCATTTTTTAAAAAAAATAGCCCCCACTAATGCTAGGCCGCCCACACCAGGAGGGAGCTCTTGGTGCTGTGACTGTGTTGTGCATTACAAGTAAAAGCTGTGGCACAAATTCTGAGTGCCACAAATGGCCTTATTGTGCAGTCTTGTGCCCGTATACATTTTGGCAGTGTAGTAGGGTACTAGAGTCTATGAATTAATATACACAGTGTTACAAGTAAACATACCTAAATGCCCAGTGGAAGCATTATTGAATAAACCAATAGAGGCAATTAATAATTCGCACCATAAACTAATCACACATTTTTTCACTGCAACTAAGCAGACTATTGCGAAAGCCTGGCTAACCCCGCAATTGGCCTTTTCAGAAGTTAAAAACAGAATAGATAATGCCTTTCTTATGGAAAAACAAACTAGTATAATACTAGATAAGCAGGAACAATTCACGAAAGTTTGGGACCCATGGATTCAATATTGCTACTGCAATAGATTTGACCGCAATGTTTTAGCATATAAGCTGGTTATGAGAAGACACAGGAAGGGAATTCTACGGTATTGCTCTAATAATAACCTGTTTATATAATACTAAGTGCAGTGTATGGAAGAAATATTCCCCTCCCTCCTTTCCCCCTTTGTTTTTTTCCTCTCTTTTTCTCCTTATCTCTTTACTACTTTAACTTTCTTTTTTTTCTCCTTTTTCCCCTCCTACCTGATCTCTGTTAAAAGATTTTGAATAACTTGTTTAATAATACTTTTAAATCCTCGGAAGTGAATGGAGCCAAATAATGAGTCAGACGATTGAGTCATATATTATGTTAATTTGTGATCAAACACATTCAATGGCTGTTTAAATGTACACACAAAACTAAAGCACTGAGATGTAAATGTTGAATATTTGCAATAAAGAAAGAAATGAAAGAAAAAAAAGTGTGCCCCCGAACTAGAGTGCAAACTCTATTAACCTGCACTTCCAGTGGGGGGAAAAAATGAGGGTGACAGGTGCTCTTTAAAGTGTGAAGGCAGCAGCTGTACTGTATGTTAAAGTCTTGCTTCAGCTCTGCTGTGTTAGCCATCTTATACCTGTTGCCCAAACAAAGCCTGCCCATTGTATTCACCAGTATACAGTATCCACTAACTAATGCCAAAAGATCTACCTGCAAATCTATTTGAAAATAAAAATATGCTTTCTGAAAATAATGTAGAAACTGCGGCATACAGTATTTAGGAAGAATCTTCCATTATAAGTGGTCATGATAGTAACTGGTGGTAATTAAAATACAAATATATATTTACATTTATTACTTTTCTGCATCAAAGAAGCATCACAGGCTTTAATTGTGGTAAAATAAACACATGTCTATAATTAGCGAGCTGTTGGTTTGTTCTGAAATTGTGTTGAATTACAACACTAGAAAAGTGTCTCCAGCTTTTTCATTATATGGTAATACTGATCCTTGTCTGTTTTGATTTGCGCATGTGTGCTACGTTAATTCATGCATGCCACATTAATTCATGCATGCACACACAGCAATCCTCACGCCCAGTTGGAGCTGTGACCAGCCAGGTTGCTTAGAGCGCCTGGCTGGCCTGGCCCGGCTGATAGTAAGAGTATAAATATAGTCTTAGTTATAAAGAAAGGACATTGAGGTGATTTATAATACAGGTATGGAACCTGTTATAGAAACAGAGTTTGTGCTACTGCCAAATTACAGCAAATATAATAAGTCAAAAATACAAAATTATTGTTAAGATAGTAAAGGAGGATTCACTGACAGTTCACCTCAGTCCCAAGGTGCAAAGTCCAAAACACTGTATCCAAAAAAGAGTGTGAGGACCTCCAATAATAAAGAAACAAATATATAATAAGTAGAAAAACGTATTAGGACATAAGACCTAACGCGTTTCGTGCCTATTGGGGCACTTACTCATAGCCTTTGTTTCTTTATTATTGGAGGTCCTCACACTCTTTTTTGGATACAGTGTTATGGAGCCTGTTATCCAGAATGCTCAAGACCTGGGCTTTTCCGGATAAAGGATATTTTCATTATTTGGATCTTCATACCTTAAGTCTACCAGAAAATGATGTAAACATTAAATAAACTCAATAGGCTGGTTTTCCAGTAAAGATTAATTATATCTTAGTTGGGATCAAGTAAGAGGTATTGTTTTATTATTACAGAGAAAAAGGAAATACATTTTAGAAATATGGATTATTTGGATAAATAAGACGACCTTCCCGTAATTCAGAGCTTTCTGGATAACGAGTTTCCAGATAACAGATCCCATCTGTTATCTGTCCCCCCACTAGACCACCAGGTATGTTTCTTACAGGGCCCAGGAGGTATAGGGGGACCAAGGAGGCTCTACTTAATGAGCAATTTCAATATATATTGTAAAACTTGACAACCTCTGGATATTTTGGGAGTCCTAAAATAAATTTGGGGTCCAGTAACATCTAGTTATGCCACTGAACAGATTATAACATGGACAAAAATAAATATTAGTGCAGCTAGTTGAATGGATTCCTAAAAATTCCATTGAAGTTCCAATGTCTGGAATTCTTTATTCTTTCCAGAGTGATAATTAAAGTGACCCTGGCTCTGCCAAAGGTATTTGGAGCTAAAGGCATACAAATCAGAGAAGATAAGAAGAATTTGCAATTTAAAGATAAAGGAAAGGCAGATGACTGAGATGACTGGGTCAGGGGAAGGAAAACTCTTCATCTTCTCCTTTTGGCAGGCAAGCTTTGAAGACTATGGGACATTGGTAGGAACATGATTTTAAGTAAACCCATTTCTGACCGCAGACATGGCTGAAAACAGAGGCTTAGCTGGTGATGCTGGAGCAATTGCCTATTACCATAAGTGGCTTTAGCAACAAACATTTCCCCACTTACATTGGGAACAAAGCCAGTTTTGTTGTCTCTTGAATCATCACAAGAGATCTGGCACACTGTGACACAATTTCTTTGTGACAATGCCCCTTTAAGACAGGAAACATGCCTGTTACATTGGCAGAGTGCTGAGCTCATTGTGGGTGCTAGTTAAATAAAACAAAGCATATAGATCTTGTCATCCATGTAGACTGAGGGGGAAAAATATTTTAAGCTGTCAGCATTCGCCCACCTTCCTTGTGAAACAGACAGAAAGACAGAATGAAAAGGAAAAAGAGTGAGAGAACATTCCCTGAAACCTCTTAGCCAGCAGGCAGATATTGTACATAAATATAGCCTCGCTACTGAGCTATCAGTGATTTCATTATCACATCCACACTGCGGCAGATTTGAAGCACCAACCGGCTGGATCCACGGCGGATGGGTTTTAATCATGCTCTGGGTGTACTGCTCGATATGTCATGATAATTTCCCCTCATCCTGCAGATCCTAAGCATCTTTCTGCATCTTCACTGGTAAAATACTCTGGAGGGATGGCCGTTCAGTGGCCTAGCAAGGTGTTACATGTGCTTCTGATTCATGCTGTGTAGCTTAGTATCACAACCTGCTTTAATGTTTCTTTATTTTCATTCTACAGAAGTTCAGTAGATAAAACAGTATTGGTAACAGACAGGCAAAGATTAACTTGGAGCTGAATACTTGCTTCTGTAGTATGTACATTTCAGGCTGTGTTTTCTTTGTTCTATTGTTGCCATTCTGCTTGAGAGATGGGATAAACGGTAGCTCAATCTCACATGAGCCTACAGCTTTCTTTTAGACAGAGGAGAAACTGACACCATGATTTTCTTGCTTCAAAAAAACATAACTTTATTAACACTTCTGCTTTAGCAGACAAAGATCGTGTCACATGACACTGTATCAGTATCAGGATGGGACCTGTATGAGAGCACACCCATTAATACATATCTTAACACCCCCACTTGCTCTCATATTACAGAAAGACATATTTAGCAGAAATATATAGTACACTGGTTTATACTCCGAATATATAATGTACAAATTCTCCCAGTTTAAACCTTGTTACTGGCTTAGTCAAAACATCTGCTACCATTTTGTTTGTAGAACAATACTCAAGAGTTATCTTTCCCTCACTTAGTTCAGATCTAAGAAAATGGTATTTGATATCAACATATTTGCACCTTTAACGGCAAACTGGGTTCTTTGCAAGAGCTATTGCACCTTGATTATCTTCAAAAAAATGTTACTGTCTCATATTGACATTCTTTGATTTCCAAGAAATCAGTGCACCATTCATGGATAGACTAAAACAATATCCTGTTGTACTTCTTTTGTCATTTAGGTCTGTGGCCCAACTAGCATCACTATATGCCTCAGGTTTTAAATTCTTCATACATTTTCTGTAGCTTGACTCAAAATCAATAGAACCTTTCAATATCTCATCACATGTTTAACTCATAATTGTATGTTTCAGATCCATCTGCATTGCTTTTTATTGCATAGACCCATCTACTCCCACTGCATTTTTAATTTCTGGTAGAGTGGTCAGTGTGAACATAGCATTATCTGTGATTGGGGTGAATCTATGGCTTCTCTAAAAGTTTGTGGTACATCATGTGATCTGTAACAGTAGTCAATGTTTGTCAGTATCAGATCATTGCAATAAACTTTATTAGCCTGTGTTTAAAGGGATACTGTCATGGAAAAACATGTTTTTTTCAAAACGCATCATTTAATAGTGCTACTCCAGCAGACTTCTGCACTGAATACACCAGGTATGAGGGACTAATTTTGTCATACAAAAATTTCCTTTTTACACTTTGAGTCTAGTTTCTTTCTGCCATACTGGTATGCAAAGCATTCTGACCCAGAAGTTTTCATCTGTGATAGATTAGGCTTTCTCCCAGTTAGCATGTAGTATGGAGTTTGCCTTAAACAATTGTTAAAACACCTGTTGCGAATCATAGCAGTAGCCATTACTGCATATGTCCATAACTCTTTTGGCAATTTACTCTCCAGTAACATATACCTTGCCATCTCAAATAGTGTTCTCCAATTTCTCTCAGCAGTCCCATTTTGATGGGGTGAGTAAGGTGATGAGGTCCAGGCCTGGACTGGTAATTAACCCTTTCGGGCAAATGCCCGAGGGGCCGCTCTATTCTGTGTTCAAGTGGGCCGCCCGCTGCCTTATTAGATGCGGCACTACTCTTGTCTGCTATGCCACCTAATTAGCTTATGTTTCAGAATCCGTGACATGCCGTCTGCTTTATGTATACGGCAAGTATGTAAGGACAGTGGGAGGAGGGAGGGCTGAAGAGGCAGACCGGGGGTGGGGACTGAGCGACGAGGGCTGAGACTGAAAGAAGTTTTGCATGTATCACGGAGATCTGAATGCAGCCTCTTCCGATATGTGAGTATCACATGCTGAGAGCCTGCCTGCATACTACTCCTGATGCTGTCTTAAAATGCTCGTTTTCCACATAGTCTTGTCATCCCTCTGTGTTTGAATCCTCCCCCACTCTCTGGCATTAAGCTCATGCAGCTTCCACCTTTCTCACTGCTTTCTATTAAGGAGGGAGCATGTAAGCAGGATACACCAGGGTAAGACAGGGCTCAGTTTATTGGGGTGTAAAAGCAATGCATCTTGGGGAAAATGGATTTGCAGCACTAAGGAAAGGAGGGATAGTGTAGGTAAGTTCTGCACAGAGTGTATATGGGTGGATGGGAGGTATATATCAGGGTACAGGGGGATAGTGTAGGTAAGTGCAGCACAGAGCAGGGACCTCAATTCTGGGATAGCAGTGAATGTGATCTACTTAGACTTTGCCAAAGCATTTGATACAGTGCCACACAGAAGGTTACTAGTTAAGTTAAGGATGTTGGCCTGGAACATGGAACTCTTGTATTATAAGGGATAATGTACCCCCTACTGTAAATGATAAGGATATTAGAAGTCACTGAGGGGTTGTTCTGTGACCATATAAAGGCACAAGGCTGCAGGCTGAGTTATACAAGGAACTCTGAGTATCACTCATGTATTATAAGGAATAATGTACCCCCCTACTGTAAATGATAAGGATATTAGAAGTCACTGAGGGGTTTTTCTGTGACCATATAAAGGCACAAGGCTGCAGGCTGAGTTATACAGGGAACTCTGAGTATCACTCATGTATTAGAACGAATAATGTACCCCCTACTATAAATTATAATGATATTAGTCACTGAGGGGTTGTTTTTTGACCATATAATTTATTGCAGTTTTAACCCAATGTATGTGTGGAGATATATATATATATATATATATATATATATATATATATATATATATATATATATATATATATATATATATATATATATATATATAAAATATTCATGTGTATAAGTAAAAGACTATCACGCATTTATGTGTGGGCTGCTTTTATTTTTTTTTGCCAGGGCTGCTTTTTACTCCCAGTCCGGCCCTGATGAGGTCTAATGTATTATGCTCTTCTTACTGAGCAGTGACTGAAAGTTCTTTGCCATAAATTCTGTGCCATTATCAGACTGTATAGATCTGATAGTTCCATAGGGGGCAGTATCAGCAATGAACTTTTCTATGGCTAATACTGTATCACTCATTTTTCAGAAAGTACACAAATACTGCACCCAAGTAATCATCAACAAATGCTATGGCATATCTAAAACCATATTTTGCTATTGGCTCTATGGGACCTGCTAAATCAGTGTGTACTAGTTCCAGTGATTGTTTGGCAAGGGTGTCAGACTCTCTGTTACTGTTCTAAACAAATTTTCAATGGGTACAAATTTCACAATTTAGGTTAGACTTATCAACCTTACTCTTACTCTTCATTCCATCAACTACACTTTGTAGTTTTAAAAGATCATCATAAGATCATCATAATTACAGTGACCAAGGATTTTATGCCAGGTTTGAATATCAACAACTATGACAACTGTCACCAGACTCATCAAAAGTGTTTAGATAATAAAGTCGATTATATTTCTTGATGGTGAATTTGGTACCATTCTTATGGATCAGTTCACTCCCATCTTGCCGAAATTTAACAAATGTGTTGTGGCTTGTTGCTGCTTCAACAGAGAAGATGTCCTGTGGATATGTGGGGATTTACAGTGCATTTAGTAACATAGTCTTTACTCTGTTCCCCTTGTCAGGCACACTTTTGCGTCACCTCTCCTCAACGCTACACCACCACTTTTTACAGTTCGCCAACTCCATGTTGATTTCAGTTGTGGTTGGCATTAAAGTGTCTCAACATGGTGGTATCTGTGGGGGATCCATTGTGAACAGAACAGGGAAACAGCGGAATAGACCAACTGGAGACAGGGACCATCCAGAACTGGTCCCCCCTTGGAACGCACATACAAGAGGAGATAAAAGAGCCCCCAGTCACACCAACAAGCATACAGGCTCCAGCAGTGAGGAAGGCTCAAGCACAAGAACACAGTCATTGGTGGCTTTTTTAGAGGCAGTGACCGATGACCAAGGCAGAACGAACAGACAGCAAAACTAGCTGTTTTGAATAAGGGACTTGGTTATATAGCAACATATGAGGTAGAATATGTTACTTGGGATATAGCTTTCCAGAAATTTTTAAGAAATATTAAATTGAAACTGCATTTCTTGGGGACTGTACCATATAATAAAACATGGTTAAATTTAAAAATAAAAGTACCTTTACTCCTAACATAGTTAACGAATCATTAACAGCATTTGGAAAAAAATTCACACACGAGGTAAAGCAAATATGAAATAAGAGCTCCATTAAAAAGGGTAAAATTAATCTCACATTTAAAGAAAGAACTGGTTTAAACACACTAAAACAAAATTAAACTATGGTGATTAGAAAGGCAGATAAGGGAGGGGCCATATTAGTAATAAACAAACAAGATTACAACACGGAGGTAATTAGTCAATTGGAACTTCCTGGACACTATGAAAAAACCCCTGTAAATTCAACTGAATCGATTAAAAAAGAAATAGAGCTGAAGTTACCCAAGCCTATGAAAATGGTACAGTTCCTAAAATGTTAAAGAATTTTTGTGTTTCGAACACCCTCGCATTCCAGTACTATACATATTGCAATATGTATCTGGAATTGGCTCAGTGCTAGAACCTTTATCTAGGTTTGTGGATGGCTTCTTACAACCCATTGCAATGAACATTGTAACATGCCTAAAAGACACTATAGATTTACTATGCAAATTGAACGAACTGGGGAATATAACTCCAAATGTACAATTGTGCAGTATAGACATACAAAGTCTGTACACCTCCATCCCACAGGAGGAAGGGATACGATATGTGGAAGAAGCCCTCTTAGAAACTGATACACCACACCATGTTCTGTATTTCACAATGGTACCAAAGAAAACTTACTTTAGATATGCAGGAATATATTATTGGCAAAACAGGGAACATCAATGGTAGCTGCAGTCGCTCCTTTGTTTGTCAATATTTTTGTCCACCAACTAGAAAAGAAACTATTCCTAGAGAGCCCCTTTAAAAAGCACATATTTTGTTACCACAGGTTGGTGGATGATATACTGGTAATGTGAGACGGCCCAGTATCAATATTTGAAGAAATTATTAATGTCGCTAACAAAGCCCATCCTACCATTACATTTACAACGGAAGTAGGAGGGAATAGCATTTACTTTCTAGATGTGGCCATTAACATCAGTAACGGGAAAATCAGCACCAGTCTGTTTAGAAATGAAACAGATAGAAATAATATTCTTTTGGCATCCAGTTTCACCCTCAAAGCGTAATCCGAGCAATACCCAAAGGACAATTCATAAGAGCTCAAAGAATCTCTTCAAATGAAACTAGCTACACAAAAGCAGCCAATACCCTAAAGACAAGGTTCCAACCAGGGGTTATATCAAATTTGAGATAGAAAAAAGCGAGAAATCAGCAAAGGGCATTAAAAGGGAAGAATTGTTGAAATATAAACTGAAAGGGACAAACAAAAAAGAGTGCCTACCATTTGTTAGCCAATTTTGCAGCCAAACCAAACAAATCGAGGGTATTGTGTCAAAACATTGGCCCCTACTAATGCAGGATAAAAATTTAAAACAAGAAATCCCCACATCCCCTTTGTTAAGCCACACCAAGGGCAAAACCATAAGGGATACAATATGTCCAGCTGTACCCCCCAAAAACACCAGGTACCCAAAGATTCTTAGGCGAACCCAAAGCAGGTACATTCGCATGTATGGGGTGTATCTTTTGCTCCTCAATTATTAAAGGGGAAATAGTGAGACATCCAACACAAGGTGTCCCCATAAAAATAACATAACGCCACATGTGACAGAAAATGTTATATTTTTACTAAAATGCCCATTTGGCAAAGGATACGTTGGCCAGTTAAGCAGGAGCATAAAGCCCAGGATTAAAGAACATAGGGGGAATAGCCGAAACTACAAACAAGGCTCCCCCATTTCCCCTTTTCCACTACTGCACGGGAGTATCTACACAGAAGAAACAATGGACTAATACATACCATAATGGACTTTTGCACTCCTCAGGGGGAGTTCTTATTCATGTTATAAATGTTTGTGTCTTCACCTGTGTAGTATAACACTTGATAAAGGGCCTTTAGCACATTTAGCAGCTAGTACTGCAGTTTCGGCTTACTCTCTCAGTAACTCCATATTTGTTTGATTTAAGTTTACACCTGAGGTGGGGGTGTACACTGAGATCAAGAAGCCAATCAAACTAATCTCCCAGAGCGCAGTCATCTTTATTGTGTGGTATTCAGTCCCATTAGACAAGTGGTGTAAAACATTTATCTTTTGTCAAAACAGAGCAAAGTGCAATATCAACGGCAATCACCATGTTTTTTTCAGATCCAGAAGGTAGTAGGGGTATGTGCCAAATTTCATGCAATTGTGCAAAGTGTGGTTGGTGTCATTTCCATCATTTAGTGTGGAATGACATGCATGCAATATTCCTTTAGGCACAACTGTGCTGCAGTGATTGACACAGGCCATTGTGGGAATTCTGGAGCTACACATTGACCAATAGGCTCACATGTACTTGGTTTAAAGGCATACCCTTGTATCTTCTTTCCTCATCATAGTCCTTCCTCAGCACCCTTGAACCGTTTTAGATGGCAAGCAGATACATTCCCAGAGAGAGAGTAGCTAATCCTTGTGCTTTTTTTAAAAAAAAATTCCCTTAAGGACGTGATAAAAATTCTATTTTTAAATATCCACATTATTACTTCCAATATAAGTGTACTTAGCTTTACAAATTGTAATTATTTTACGCAGTATTGTTCATGGGGAGAAAGTCTGAAATGTCACTGAGACGTCGCTATATATTTGAAGTCTTACACAGGCAAAGCACAAAGGGAATACTTAATACTGTAAATCTGTAGGAATATCCAGCTAGAGAAACGACAACAGGCGTCGCTTCACTGAAAATGCACTTAATTAAGCCAGTCACGGGAGCCTGCAGTATATTACAGGGAACTGTGGGCCATGTTTGCTGAACAGTGCTTTCTGGAGCCACACATATCAGTGTTATTTTGGGAAATTTTGGAGATGGTGAAATGTGCTGGGATTACAGGAAATTGTGGGTACTGTTTTCAGTGCTTTTGCTGGATAAAAACACGGTTCATAGTGTCATTCTGGGAAAAAATTTTAAGATAGTAAAATGTGCCTCTATTTGGTCTTATAATTATTTTAATTTAATCCAGACCTCTTACATGCTGGATGTGAGGGGAGATAATAAGGGTAAAATAAAAACACTGATTTATAAATACACAATAATTACTGGTGCAGCTGCTGCATATTATAAATACATTTGGCAAATTCTCTGGTCTGTTAATTAATTGGGGTAAGTCCCAAATTTTCCCACTGGATGCCTCAGCTCCTCGTTACCAAATGCCCAATCAATCCCTACAATGGGTAGAAAGCTTTCAGTATTTGGGTATTCACTTTACAAAGCAAGGTCACTATCTAAAAGCCAATTTGGAACCCATGCTTTCCAGAATCAGCAGTCAAATGAAGGCAAGGAGATCTCGCCCCCTGTCGCCACCAGGCAGAGTAGTTATTTGTAAAATGATTTTCCTCCCACAACTATTTTATATATTCACAAACTCCCCAATTGTTTACCTGCCTGAGACCAAAAATGTATTTGGGCTGAAAACCGTAGCAGGCTGGCATATACAGCAATGCAGCTCCCAGTTATACAGGGAGGTTTGGCCCTCCCTGAGTGGATTTCGTATTATTTGGCTTCACAATTGCAACATTTCTTGCCATGGATGAGGGGGGATATTACGCACCTGCTTGGGTAGTGAGGCAGTGCCCCTACTGATCTTTCTAGAAGCAGCAGAAAATGTTGCCCTCCCGCTTCTAATGATTAAAACGCTTTTGAAAGTATTGTAGGCAACACACGCACTTATACAATACCAGGGGATTTCACCAAATACCACTCTGTGGGAGAATGAGAGGCTTCCCCATCTGAAAAATTTAGCAATACTGGCACCCACAGGGTATCCAAATAGTAGATGACTTGTTTATCGATGGAATATTTAAATCCTTTGGCCAAATTCAGGCTGACTTTGATGTTACACCTAAGGCATGGTTGCAGTACTATCAGCTTAAGCATGCTACCAAGGCACAGTGGCATATTTCACCTGATATAATTGTTAAATCACCAGTGGAAAATATATTGGATTACCTGGTTAACATATGTAGAACTCATCCCCTGGCATGGATTTATTCCATCATATTTAAAAACAAGAAGCACACGGTCAGTACTACTAGAGGTAAATGGGAGGTTAACATCTCTGATTTATAGGATTAGGAATGGGAGCAGGTGTTAGAGGCCCCTAGCCTAATATCATTCAATATTAGGAGCAGATTCTCACAGCTGCTTATTCTGCATCAGGCATTCATCACTCCCACTCGTATGTATAAAGCCAAATTAAGGCCGGATGACCGCTGTCCGAAATGTCAGTTACCTGCCCTAGTATAGCAACATTCTGGGCAAATATTTGTGAGGTACTCACCAGAATTACTATGCTGCCTATTACTGTTTCTCCTAAGACATGTTTACTGGGTGTTGTATCACACCTTACCAAATCTCATTATATGCTTGTACTAATTAAGGAAGCAATTTTCCTTGCCCGAAAATGTATTTCTCTGAAATGGCTTACAGGGGAATCTCCTAATATTGCAGTGTGGAGAGGAGAAATCTTTTACGGGAACACCTTACGATAGCCCAACTGGTATACATACAAAGGGACAATCCGGCCAAATTTGAACTTATAGGGCAACCCTGGTTGGACTCTCCGGAGCACAAGGACTGTAACCCCTAACTTGGCCAATATGCAACAGGCCCTTTAAAGGTTATATTTGATTGGAGTAGTCGCACTATGACTTGTATATTCTGCAAAGTCAGAGAAAAATGTTCTATTAATAATACCCACAAATGGTTGATTTGTAATTTTATTTTAATTTCTGTATTTGATATGTTTGTTAAAAACAATAAAAATGATTATAAAAATAATAAATAAATACACAATAATTAAATAAATAAAATAAATTGTGGATTTTGTAAAATTATAAAGTTAAAATAGTCAGAATACATTTTTATCATAAGTTTTTTTTAGCATCAAATATATATGTATACTGTGATTTTAAATTACGTATATGGGGCAGTGCCCAGAGCCAGAAGCTGCCTGAGGCGTTACATCGCCGGAGGGGGTCCAGGGGGAGCCATATTGCTAGCGCAGAGAGCTAAATTGCGCTCTCTGCGCTATAAAAGCCAAATTTCTGGTTTAATAACTGGAAATTTGACTCTTAGGGGCACATTTACTAAGCTCGAGTGAAGGATTCGAAGTAAAAAAACTTTGAATTTCGAAGGTTTTTTTTGGGTACTTCGACCATCGAATAGGCTACTACGACCTTTGACTTCGACTTCGATTCGAACGATTTGAACTAAAATTCGTTCGACTATTCGACCATTCGATAGTTGAAGTACTGTCTCTTTAAATACAACTTCGACTACATACTTCACCACTTTAAACCTACCTAGCTGCAATGTAAGCCTATGGGGATCTTCCCCATCAGTTTTCTAAGGTTTTTTTGATTGAAGGAAAATCCTTAGATCAATCGATTAAAATCCTTCGAATCGTTCGATTCGAAGGATTTTATCGTTCGATCTAAACGATTTTTTACCTTTGCGGTAAATCCTTAGAATTCGATATTCGAATTCGTAGGATTTTACTTTGAGGGTCGAATACAAGGGTTTATTAACCCTCGATATTCGACCCTTAGTAAATGTGCTCCTTAAAGTTACCAGGAGCAGCTTTTTGCCTCCCCTGATAACTTCTGGGGAACTGCCACCTGAGGCAAGGCACTCACCTTGCCTCATCGCAGAAAAGTCCCTTCCCAAAGTCCAACAGAACTAGGGACCATCTGGTTTTCTCTCTGTCCTGGTAGACTAGTATGATCATTTAGGGACCCCCTGTGACTAGTGTTGGACTGGACCCCAGGACTACTACCCGAGGGACCCCTACACCCCCTCAGGGACCCTCGCCACATCCAGCCATTCTCCCCCACACACTTTATGTTAACTTTGGGGTAACAACAATATTGCAGTTGTGGATTGGGCCTGGGTCAGCCGTTTTTTTTTCCTGGGGTCCCGCTGGCTCAGCCTGACCCTGCCTGTGACACTCAACACGTGCGACTTAATGTTTTTTCCCATTTATTTACTTTTATTTATTCTAATGGTTATCCTCCTTTTCCATTGTATTGTAAAATGTGCAGTGTGTGTATACAGGAGAGCTACATATATATATACCTGTATACTGTTCCTTTAAGTCAAGGCACAATAGGTAGAAATAAAATGAATGCAGTTCCTCTTACAAGACAACAAGACTTCAATGTACACAGTGTGTAGTTACCATAATGATGCATTCCAGCTTATTTGGTGCACAAGTAGGAACTGCCTCAGTCCTGCATAGGTTCCTATAATTATCATTATGGGTTAGACATCAGTGTTGTGTGTGTCTCAACAGCTGGATACATCTTAACAAATGCACATTTGTTTAAACCATACTAATATGTATATATGTGCAGGAATGCTTTTCATTGAATATATATTAAATCTCATCCCCCACAAAAAAATAAATGTGTAATTTATGTACATAAAATAAAATAATTATTGCTTCATAAATATTTTATTTTAAAATCAAATATTTTTATTTTAATTCATAAAATTCTGTTCCTAATTTGGATTTGGTACTTCCATTTGTATTATCACTCTATTTCATTTGTTAAAATGACTTTATAATGTGGTAAGTATTTTTGGTATATTTGTGTGTCACTGCTGTGATGTAAAAGCTTTATAACGATCATAACGTTTTGTTACAGTGAAATGGAAACATTATTCACCCAAATAAAAACAAAAAGCACAATTGGTTGATTTGTAGTGATAAATAAGCCCTTATATACTCAAGTGTACAGGAAAAGCCTACACTTCTGTAGCCCTGTTCTGCTATTCCAAGAAATATGGAACTGATTTTCTTCCTTGTGGCGCCACAGGAGTCCTATGCCTCTGCTACAGGGGAGAGCAGGTACACTATGATTTTGCTTTCCTTCACTCAGGTTCAGGACAGACTGGGCTCTAGTACCCCTCCCTGGGAACTTCATACACAGAGGAAAGGTTAATGGATTTATTTGCAGGACACTGTAACTTTAAATACCAGTGATATATGCAGCCTGACAGCCAGGAGCAACTTTACATAATATTTCATAAGGTTTTAAGCTACTGAGGGGAATCCCTCAGTTTCTTCTAGGGTTGCCACTTTGCCGACAGATAAAACTGAACAAACGGGATGGGCCTGGGGTGTAACAACAGCGCGCTGGGCCCCCCTGACAGAAAAATATTCTGAGGGCCTGGCATGCATAGGGAGTCTCGAGTGAACCCCCCTTTTCCTTTTTCAGGGCGATAGGCTGAAAAATAGCGAAGCCGTTGCTGGCGAAGGTTAGTGAATTTACCCCCTACGTGTCTAATAAAATGAAAGAAAATCATGTTTCACATAGTACAATCACATATATCAGAAACATAATTTATTTTATGTATAAGAATACAGCAGATTTAGAAAGCTCTATGGGGCAAATTTTCTCACCTTCAAAGTTGCCCAAGCTTTGGCTTTGCCGCACTTCACCAGGTGAAGTTTCGCCAGGGCGCCGCTAATTCACTAAAATCCAAAGTTGCGCTCAGGGAGGTGAAAGTTGCGCTAGTGTTAATTTGTCAAGCGAAGCAAAGTTGCGTTAGCGATGCACAATTTGCATACGGTGTAAGTTAAAGTACAATGGACGTATATGTAGCAGCAAATACATTACACTACACAAGCCTGGGAAAGCTTCATACAATAAAATAGAATTGTTATTTTGCCCTATACATGTGTCCACTGTATAGTTTAGGTGTGATATGTTAGGAAATGTAGGGTGGAAGGAGGATACCCACAAAAAAAATTACGATCTTTTTCAGTCTATCACCCTTAAAAAAGTAAAGACGCCAGCGTTTTTTGGGACTTAGAAAAATTTTTAACTTTTTTTGAAGCAAGCCCTATCTACTTTATTGCACTTCGCCTGGTCTGAGGTGGCGAAGGCAAGTCTGGCGCAAGAGGTAACATTCAGTAAAATGCGCAAGTTAGTGAATTAGCGTAGTTACGTCCCTTTGCCATAGCGCAACTTCACTGGCATAAGGGTGCGAAGTAGCGCTAGAGTAGGTCCACTTTGCTAGCGAATTTACGCCAGCGCCCGTTAGTAAATCGGTAAAGTAACGAAATTTTCGCTAGCGTTAGCCACTTCGCCCTTTAGTAAATTTGCCCCTATGTCTCCTGAATGCGCCAATACCAAATATATATATATATGTATGTAGTTTTATGGGGATTTCTCACTTGTATAAATCAAAATACCACCGAATTTCCAAAGCACTGCTCCACAAAACACCATACTTCTACAGTAGGTTTACCCTAGAAAACTACCCATTATTAGAAAGAACAGATTCTGGAGAATCAAAAATGTGTAAATATATCTATGTATTCCAAACTACCAAGTTGCAATTCTTTCCTAAAATTATACATTTTTATAGAAATTGGTGAATTTTTGGAAAAATGACCTCAAAGCTTCCAATCTACAGCATCATATCTCCCACACATCATTAGGTACCAACGTAAAACACCCTAAATATGAATTCCAGTAGTCCACTGAACAGTTTGATGCCCAATATGTGGCATATGGGGGCCCCAAAATGTTGACACCCCATTTAAGGTATCAGTTCTGTAATTCCAGATACGGCAAAATCAACACATTTACATAATTATGGGGGGTTAAGGTAGAAAAAAGTATGCTCACCCCAGAAAACCATATATTTTCGGAAAGTACAAATTCCCCAAAATCCAAATTAGGTATGCATGTCTTTCTACTCCAAAGCACCCTGCTTTGGAGTAGAACCACGCGGCAGCATCTCATTTCCCACATACTATTAGGTATAAAGATAAATCACCCCAAATATGAAAGCCTGGGGTCCGCTGAACAGTTTTATGTCCAATATGTATAGGTTTACTTAAGCACATGGCATATAGTGGCCCTAAAATGAAGACCCCCAATATGGTCTGCAGGTACTGCAAAATTAACAAATTTACATAATTTTGGGGTGGGCAAAGGTAGAAAAAAGTACGTTCACCCCAGAAAGCCATATATTTTCAAAAAGTATGCATTCCCCCAAATCCAAATTGGCTATGCATGTCTTTCCACTCCAAAGCACCAAGCCATAAACCTTAACTAAATTTGGCAATTTTGGTGACATTTCCAAAAATCACCTAAATACTTCCACCTTGCATCATCTTATTTTCCACATACTATTAGGTATTAAGATAAATCACCACAAATATGAAAGCCCGGGGTCCGCTGAACAGTTTTATGTCCAATATGTATTGGTTTACCTAAGCATGTGGCATATAGGGGCCCTAAAATGAAGACCCCCATATGGTCTTTCATTTCAGGTACTGCAAAACCAACACATTTACATCATATTGAGGGGGGCAAAGGTACAAAAAAGCACGTTCACCCTGGAAAACCATATATTTTAGGAAAGTAGGTATTAAGATAAATCACCCCAAATATGAGAGCCTGGGGTCCCCTGAACAGTTTGATGCCAAATGTACATAGGTATATCAAAGTACATGGCATGTAAGACCCCAAAATCTACCTTGTGCATACTTTGTTGATGGTTTACATTTACACTAATTTATAAACAGGTCTATGTGGGATAAAACTACAGAAAAGTTATGGTGATCCCATTCTGAGGAATCCAAATAGATAATTATGTCTTTCTACTCCAAAATACCATACTGCAAAGCTACGCTAAAGGCAGCAGTTTTTAGGACATTTCTGAAAATCGCCTAAACATATTGCAATTGGCTACATTTATCTCACGCAATTTCTTACATACAATTGTAAAACACCCTAAATATTTATGCCAAGGGTCTACTGAACAGGTTGGTGCCCAATATGCATAGATATACCAAAGCAGATAGCATATACTGACCCCAAATGAAAATAGTGTGTATGAATTTTCTCGGCTGCCAATTATGTGCCACAAGACTGCCTAACAGTACAAAGACAACGATTTTTACTTTGAATCAAAATCTAAGTAAATCCGAAGTCGTAGTATCCTATTCGATGGTCGAAGTATCCAAAAAAATTAATTTGAATTTCGAATTTTTTTACTTTCAAAATTCCCTTGAATTCACTTCGACCCTTGATAAATCTGCCCCCAAATGATTAAAGTGGAAACAACGCCAAAGAAAAACTTAAGGAACAAAACTGCAAGCATAAAACCGCAATAAAATCACAAAAATACAATTAGGCAAATCAAAATAACAAACAAAATAACTGATCTGACAGTGTGATTATTGGTCAGAATGCTTGATCTAATAGTCAAGCTGTGAAATCAATAGTTTTTAGGGGAATAACAAGAGGGAAACTGATAAAAAGAACTAAAAAAAAAGCAAAAAAAACCCCATACAAGTGTGTGTTTGTGTATGCATATGTGTACTGTGTGTAACTGTGTTAATAAAAGGGTACTTAACATTTCTAGGTGAAGGGGGGAGTCCTTAGCAGTCCTGGCGGGGTCCAGATGGAAGAGCTGCAGGAAGTCTTCAGGAAGTGCCTGGACGGCACAGTATCACGACGTGGCACAGCATCCTGATGATGGAGGAGGTACAAAGTCTGGTCCTGCGACAATCCCGTTGCAGGACGAGCATGGCAGTTCCCTTGGCTCGTTGCCTAGGGGGTTGGGGGCATTTGACGCAGTGCAGCGAGGAAGACCTTAACTGCTGAGCACGTAGGTACTACATACTTGGCACTTAGAGCATTTTTCGGGCCAGAAGGTGCGTGCCTGGCGCCCCTCCAGCTTTGCGCCCTAGGCACCTGCCTATTCTGCCTATCCCTAGTTCCGGCCCTGCAGAGGAGAGACAAAATACACAGCTCCCCTATACTTCCATTTAGGAAGAGCTATTTACTGGTGCAGTAAGACAAGGCTATGATACTATCTTTTTACAAAGTGAATTCTGTCACACTACATTGTTTGTGCACCACTAAGAAAGAAATGGAATATTTAATTTGGAGACCCCCAGTTATAGGATCAGTAGATGTCACTGTTACCTGCAACGGTATATGACCCTCAAGACACAAATCTGCTGCTATTTCCAGGTTGTTCAACTAAAGCGTTATGAGGTCAAATAAGGTTCAACTGCTTTTTGAGCAACGTAATGAACTGGTCTAAATAGGGTTGCCACCTTTTCGCCTTGTGGTATTCGGCAGGGGCAGTAATGCAGAGGGGGCGGGATGGTGATTTGGCCCTGCCGGTCGCCCGTCTACACTTACCTTTGGACACGTTGACTGGTGGGTATGGGGAGAGGTGCTTCCGGCATGCTCTCTTCCGGCGCATACGTGCCTGGCGGATGCGCATCCAGCACATTCAGCTAATAATGCATTCTCTGCGCCCATTGGTTCCTTGTCATGTCATGTTCATTCTTCTCCCATTGGCTCCCTGTCCTTTAAATAGCTACTTCCCTTACCCCTCCTTGCCAAATTTGGCTTCTGTGTATTCAATTCCTGCCTAAAGTCTTGTTCATGTTGTTGTTCTGGTTTTGACTCCTGCCTGCCTTCTGACTCAGATTCTGCCTAAAGCCTTGTTGGGGTTTACTGTTCTGGTTTTAACTCTCGCCTGATTACCAACTCTTTACCTTGCTGCTTGTTCCGAACCTTGTCTGGCCTTGACTTCGATTCCTCCTCCTCCTTGTCTTTACCATGACTATCCTAGACCTGTTCAGGGTCCCTGTTGATCCTCCAGAAAGTTCTGGGGCCCCAAAAGGGGGTTGGTGAAGACCAGGATTGTCAGGTGTGACAGTGTTCACTGAAAGGTACTTACCAACTGTCTCTCTGGGAATCCTTGTTAACTAGTGTAACGCTAATCAGGCTATCCAGACCAAAGATAGTTAATGTCCAGCTAAGGTAGGAGCATGGGATACATTGGACTCTCTCTTCAGGATCCGGGCCTTCACTAAGTGGAAGCATTCCCCCCAACAGATGTTGTGCAACTGCAGCTTTACACGTGCTGACACTCCCTTAGGACAGACTCGGCAGGCATCCCACTTCACCTCTGCAACATATTCCGGTAGTAGTCTCTGGATCAACCTCAGGGCAATCATCTCTCCTGATTCCCTCTCCGCTAGGATCCCTATACTACAGGCAATATGGCCTGGGAGAGATACCTCCAATCTATCACTCCTATGTTGGAGCTCAGAACTTCTCTTATTAAGCTCAACCCTGACTAAATTACACTCCTAGAGTGTACTAGTACTGGGAGCTCACCTGCCACTTTCTATTCCTCAATCATGTGGTTGCTTGGTCCCCGACTTAGACACAGGATTTTGCCTAGTAACTGAAAAAAGGGTAAGGCCTTAAAGCCATAGTGGCAGATTAACCACTGTGGACCCCTACACTAGCATTAAACACTTTCTCTGCTGCTCCCAGCGGACTGAGAGAAGTGAATCCATTCCCTTCCCCAGCTTTGTTGACCTGCACTGAAAAGTACAGCTTCCACTTTGGTGAAGGTACATGAAGCCAACACCCCATGTGCCCTCAGCCTAAACTATTATAGATATTGGATCTTTGATCCTGAAATCATTAAGTCATGAGGTTCTCTAGATAAGAAGTCTTTATGTGAAATGTAGCACAATGCTTTAAGTCCACCAGAGAACATTTAAACATAAATGTAGTTTTAGTCAATACAGAGAAAAATACAATACAAGAAAAAGCATATTTAGACAAATATGGACTGTTAATTGGGAAATAGGGGATATATAGGATATATAGTAGGCACTCACCGCATTACAAAAAAATTCTGGATTCTGGTGATGGTTCAGTTAGAACCGAAATGTGAGGGTCTGGCGACTATGCGATGTTGCAATAAACCTATTTTTCTATATACCTTAGTCTTTCCAGCTTTTATATTTTTTTTATTTGGGAAGAATTTGTTCGGACTGTGGTGCACCTGGGCTGATGGCTCTGGGTGCAGGCACAGGCTGATGTCAGCTTGCATTTATCCAATCAGCCATGTTTGACATTAGCCTAAGTTTAAAACTCCCAGATAGTTGCTTGTTTATTGGCCACTACTGGGATCACAAAACTGTAGTTGGGGAATGATGGGAAATACAACATGGAGCTGACCACTGCTTTTGTATAAACTATAGCAATTTGTGCTCACCATTTAACAATTGTTTCCATCAGGTGGGGGTGTAATGAGTGTGTGATCACAAAATTCATACACAGAATTGTGGTCCTCAAATTCCATTAAAAAGATATTGTTTGTCAATATATTGCAATCTGTTCAAGCTGGCCAACTATGTCAAAGTTTCTCTTTTTACTACAGTTTATACAGGAGCAATGGGCAACTCCCAAAACAGGAATTTTGGTTACAAAATTATGATCATATGATAAACCACCATACCATAGTGGTCCTGACTATTTACCTATGGTCAAGTTCTTTCAACTATAGCCAGGTGAGGTGATCCCAATTTTCAAGTTCTTTCAACTATAGCCAGGTGATCCAAATAAAAGGGTTACCATTTAGGAGTTTTGACCTTGAAAGCAATGCTTTAGGTAAAACTTTTCCATGTGAAAAATGTATAATGAAGCAGTAGAATTCTTAATAAGACAAAACTGAGTGCAGGATTGGCCAGACCAGGATGACTTTGACACAGTTGGACATATGGACAAACAATCCCTATTCTTTTAAAGGGAAGACCTTTTTAGTATAGATATGGGACCAGTTATCCAGAATGCTCGGGACCTGGGGTTTTACAGATAAGGGATCTTTCTGTAATTTGGATCTACAGACCTTAAATTTACGAAAGTTTTTTTTGCTGGTTTCCTGTCAGTCCAGTCCAACACTGAGACAATAAAATGTTTGCTTTTAAACCAAGAAATTGTGGAGACTCACAAGGTGACGCCTGCCACGGCATAAGTGGGGACGCCCACCACACCGCTTCGGTCTCCCTAACACGGCAATGCAGGACTCTTAGGGCGCGTGCGCGTCTCTGTTTGTCTTAAAGGCGTCATGATGGCAGCGCGTAGTGGCGTAAAGTTTAAAGGTATACATAGTCTATTTTGATTACTGGACCTTGCCCATTATAGGATTTGTTTCTGGTGCTTAGCTTTTGCTATTTTGATCCTGAAACCTGTCTTACTGATGTGACCCCTACCTGTTCTTGATGATTCTACTTTCTGTATCCTGACCCCTTGCCTGATATCCGATGCCGATTCTGCCTTATCTCTCTGATAGGCTTCCTGGTTTGACCCTTGTCTGTCTGACTACGTTTGTTCTCTGCCTGCCCCGACCTAGCCTGATCCGATAACGATTTTGTCTCACGCCTTGTACTGTGACCTTCAGCCCAAAGACTCTTGCCTTCCAGTTGTGCCCCTCTGCTTGTCTAGAACCCCTCACCTTGCACCTCTTGTTTTTAGACCTGGCGGCATCTGAGTAGCTGAGGGCTCCTCCTGAAGCCAAAGGCGGCTGCTACAGGCAGAAGCACGAGCCGAGACCAGGGTGCTTGGCATCGGTTCTAGAATTAGGGTGCCAACCGTTACATTATAATGGGCCATGGATGAAGAAGGTCAAGCCGCTGCTCCTTCCACTACAGAAGCGCTACTTACCACTCTACTGCAGCGCCTGGAGGAACATGAGCAGAAGCAAAATTACCTTATGCAAGGTTTTCACAATCTGACACGCCATCTGGATTCTGCTGTACAGTCTCCAGTTCCTGTGTTCACCTATCCTGTGGGTTCTCCTTCCATGCTGGGTGACGTACCTAAGACCCATGAGCCTAAAATAGTTTTCCCTGATGGCGAGTTAAAAGTGAGATTTGTAATGAAACTGTCACAGGGTGATCCCCAAATTTGGGCCCTAAGGCTACCGTCCACTGATCCTGCCGGCTATTCCCTAGAGACTTTCTTTAAAACGATGGTGATACTCTACGATGACCCGGATCGTGCTTCTTCTGCCAACTCTGCGATGCGTAAATTAAGCCAGGGGAAGTGGGATGCGGAGGTGTATTGCACCGCCGGTGGGCAGTAGAAACTGGTTGGAACGACATGGCTCTTCGCAGCCAGTTCCGTATTGGGCTTTCAGATTCTGTCAAAGACAGCCTGGGAAATGATCCCCTATCTTACAACCTGGATGATCTCATGTCTCTTGCCATCCAGGTAGATAGAAGACAGAGGGAAAGAAGGGGTGAGAGGGGTACTTCTTTTCAGTCTGGGTTTACCAATGTTAAGTCTAATTTTCCTAATGTGGTGACCAATGTTAAGTCCCCTAATCCTTCTGCACCTCTACCTCAGGAGGAACCCATGCAATTGGGCATATCCCATCTTACTCCCGAGGAAAAGGCCCGCAGGCGGTCACAGGGTTTATGCATTTACTGTGGGGAAAAGGGTCATTTCCTAAATCAATGTCCTAAGAGGCCGGGAAACTTCCAAGCCTAAATGGAGAAGGGGAGCTCCATTTGGGTGAAGAAGTTTCCTCTCCCCATTCTTCCTCTAGGATTTTGATACCAGTTAAGTTAACCTGGCCTATGGGCTCTGTCAAGGTGTCTGCTTTTGTGGATTCATGGGCAGAGGGGAATTTTTTGGATGCTGCCTTTGCGGCAAAATTTGGTGTTCCTTTAACCCCCTAGTTCCAACTATGAGGATATTAGCGGTCGATAAAAAACCCTTAGGGTCCGGTCTGGTGACAAAAAAGACAGTGGTCTTATCTTTGTGTTCCAATAACTCGCACTTCGAGGAGTGGGTCTGGTCTGGTGACGAAAAAGACAGTGGTCTTATCTTTGTGTTCCAATAACTCGCAGTTCGAGGAGTTCGTTTTTTTTTATTATTGAGGGTGCTTCTTCTCTGTTAATCTTGGGGTTACCTTGGTTGCAAGCACACAACCCACATATTGACTGGTTAACAGGGGAGGTTCTCCAATGGGGTTTAAAATGTCAGGGGTCTTGTATTCCCCCGGTGGCAGCAACGAAATCTCTAGAGGCTTATACAGATTTTGCAGATGTCTTTTCTAAGAAAGCCGCAGAAACCCTACCCCCACATAGGCAGTATGACTGTCCAATCGACCTCATTCCTGGGTCCACACCCCCTCGAGGCAGAACTTACCCTCTTTCCTTGCCTAAAGCCCAGGAAATGAGAGAGTATATTCAGGAAAACTTTGAAAGAGGTTTCATCAGACCCTCTAGTTCCCCTGCTGGTGCGGGTTTCTTTTTTGTTAGGAAAAAAATGGTGGTCTTCGCCCCTGTATCGACTACAGGGGTCTAAATAAGATCACCATAAAAAAATGTTATCCCCTTCCTCTAATCTCGGCGTTATTTGATCAGGTTAGAAATGCCAGTATTTATTCCAAGCTTGAACTTATAGGTGCATATAACCTCATCCGTATCATGGAGGGAGATGAATGGAAAACGGCCTTTATCACCAGGGACAGCCACTTCGAATATTTAGTAATGCCGTTTGGGCTTTGTAATGCCCCCGCAGTGAATTTGTCAATGACATCTTCCGGGACCTGCTGGGGTTATTCGTAGTGGTCTATCTAGAAGATATCCTGATCTTTTCTTCCAACTTGTGTGATCACCGTAAACATGTGCAGGAGGTGTTATGCAGGTTGAGGGAAAATAACCTCTACAACAAGCTAGAGAAGTGCACCTTTGAGGTTTCGTCTATCCAATTTTTGGGGTTTAACATCTCTAGTAAGGGTCTGGAAATGGATCCCGGAAAAGTTAAGGCGTTTCTGGACTGGGCTCAGCCTCTTTCTTTGCGGGCAACCCAAAGGTTCTTAGGGTTCGCCAACTATTATCGCCAATTTATTAAAAACTTTTCTTTGATAGTGGTCCCTATCACTGATTTAACTAAAAAAGGTGCAGATCCGAGTATGTGGCCCCCCAATGCTATTCAAGCCTTTTAACTCTTAAAAAAAGGAGTTTGTATCTGCCCCCATTCATCGTCACCCTGATACCACTCTTCCATTCATTGTCGAGGTTGATGCCTCAGAGATTGGGGTAGGGGCAGTCCTTTCTCAAAGGCATCCAACAGCCAACAAGGTACACCCTTGTGCCTTTTTCTCTAAAAAAAACTTTCGCCTGCTGAGGCTAATTATGATATCGGGAATAAAGAATTGATGACTGTTAAGTGGGCCTTTGAGGAATGGCGACATCTGTTGGAGGGGGCTAAGCATTTGATAACGGTCTTTACTGACCACAGAAATTTTTTATACATTGAGTCTGCCAAGCGGTTTAATCCTAGGCAGGCCAGATGGGCTTTATTTTTCACCCGGTTTAATTTTTCCCTTACCTATAGGCCTGGTTCCAAGAACACTAAGGTGGATACACTCTCTAGGAGTTTTGAATCGAATTAGTCCGAATCTAGTGAGTGCATTCCCATCATTCCTAGTGAATTAATTGTGGCAGCTCTGGGATCACGCCTTGCCACACTATTATCTTCCGCTCCTGTAGAAACTCCCCCAGGGAGATTATTTGTACCTGAGGATCTTAGGGAACAGGTTCTGGGTGAGGTTCACAATTCCAAAATGGCAGGACACCCTGGCATCGCCAAAACGGTGTCTCTTTTATCCCGCAATGTTTGGTGGCCTTCATTTAAAAACAAAAATTATAAGAGAGGCTTAAGGTTATTTCTCCCACTAGTATATGGACATACCTTAAGCTACCTTGCAAACCAGTTCAGGTGAAAAGCAAAATCGCTTGGGAGTAACGAATACGTTAAAACTTAGCCTTTAATAAATATTGATAAAACCAATTTACAAGAATATACAGGGCCATGCCCTCAGCACACCAAACTAAAAAGTTAACAGACCCACTGCCTTTGTTCAGTGCAGGCAATGCAGGACAATTGCCTTAAAAACAAATAAATAAAAACTGCATAGGGTGGTAAGCGGTGGAGTGAAAAAGCCGCAGGAATAGGCGGTCTTTTAAAAGTTTAAGGCAGCCGACAATCTTTGCCTTCTACCGTCCCCTCAATTTTCCAATTCCCCTGAGGACAATTCTGCCTACCTACGTTGGGAATGGATAGGAGCTTCTCCCCCACCGTCCACCTATGCTGCCCGACGCGTTTCGCCGTAAAAACTGCTTCTTCAGGGGCATAGGTGCTGATCTTGTCTCTAAAACCGGTTTAAATACCTATCTGGTAATTTTTCAGTGGTGGCGCTTCTCATTTACGTCACTTCCGGTCGCGGCTCACTGAATTGGAGTCTCTAACCGGAAATGGTCACATGCATCTGCCCACAAGTGCGTATCTAGTTGACTGCGCATGTGCCATTGATTCTTTGCCAGTACATGGACAGATTAAGCGGATGTAGTCACATGTGTCCGAGATACCCTCATGCAACATGGACACCAATTTACTGCACATAACAATTTCGAAGTAGAGTTACTGGAATTTGTGCTAACCCATAACTATTTCACCTTTAATAGCAAATACTTTCACCAGTTAAGGGGAACTGCAATGGGAAGTACATGCGCCCCATCTTATGCTAACATTTTTTTGGGCTGGTGGGAGAATAACCTGGTATTCGGAGTGGATTTGTCTGAGTATACTCAGCATATCCCTCTCTGACTACGCTATATAGATGCAAAAAGAAAGACTTACACTCGCACACCCTGGCCGTCCAGACTTCAGCGACTCCCAGGTGCTGGATGCTAGAGGGAATGGGCAACCTCAGAAACAACGTAGGAACAAGACACACCGGTGTGTCTTGTTCCTACGCTATATAGATGACATAGTATTGATATGGACAAGCACTAGCCATAAGTTCTATGAATTTGTAAAGAAACTACCACATTAACTTAAAGGTAACAGCACAAATTGACAATAACACTGTACATTTTTTAGACATTCGAATTTTTCGAGATACGGCCCATAATAATAATATAGTAACCTCGGTATATAGAAAAGAGACAGCTACAAATAGTTTGCTTCATGCAGATAGTCAACATCCAAGAAATACTATTCTAGGAATACCAGTAGGACAGTATCTAAGGATAAGACGATTGTGCAGCACAATAGAATAGAATAGAATACAAAATAGAGGCCAAAAAATTATATGGCGCTTTAAAGAACGTGGATACAGCCACAATTCACTAAAAAAAAGGGTATAAAAGAGCTCTAGAGTCTGATCGAAATTTACTTCTCACAAGTAAAAAGAAGATCACCCAGTCAAAAAATAGTAGATCTGGTAGCATTAGGCTTATTGGAGATTATAGCAAAGAGCAGAGAGAAATAAGACACATAGTGGGCAAAAACTGGCATATCCTCCAACAAGACGCTATACTCAACAAAGTAATTGGGGATCAACCTCTTATAACCTTTAGACGGAGTAAAAATCTCTGTGATAGCCTCACCCAAAGCCACTATGTGCATCCTACATCGAACACCTGGCTATCTAATAGAATTAAAGGCTGTCACAAATGTGGTAAATGTGTTGCATGTCCATTTATACAGAAAACTTCTACATTTACCAGAAAAGCAGACAACATTGAGCATCACATAAACAATTTCATCAATTGCAACACAGAGGGTGTCATATACATGATGCGATGCCAGTGTGGCATGGATTATATAGGTAAAACGATCAGACAACTTAAACAGAGAGTTATGGAACACGTTGGTGATGTGAGAAACTAAAGAAATACAACTGTAGCCAACCACATAAATGAAGCACATGCAGGTAATGCTAACATAATGCAATTTATAGGCATTGAAAAAATCAATAATACCACACGAGTGGGTGATTTAGATAAAAAACTGTTATGCAAGGAAGCAGAATGGATTTATACTATGAAGAGTAGAGCACCCTCAGGATTAAATGAAGGATTTACTTTTCTACCCTTTCTTTGATATATCCTGTCTAGCATCCTTAAGACCATTGTAACTATATGATATTTCGCCCAATAAACTAACGGCAGCATTTGACTATTTACATTAATTTCAAACTAAGTGACTTCCTCTTTAAATAAGCACAATTGAGCCTATTATAAATATTTTCCGGTAATTGATACTGTAAGGTAATTATGAGAAAAGCCAGTAACCAATGCTGCAAACATGCTCAGTAAAGATAGGATGCTGAGATTGTCCATGTACTGGCAAAATCACATTGACACATGCGCAGTTAATCAGATACGCAAGCATTGGCAGACACAGGTGACTAAATCCTCTTAATCTGTCCATGTACTGGCAAAGAATCAATGGCACATGTGGGCAGATGCATGTGACCATTTCTGGTTAGAGACTCCAATTCAGTGAGTCGTGACCAGAAGTGAAATGAGAAGCGCCACCACTGAAAAATTACCGGATAGGTATTTAAACCGGTTTTAGAGACGAGATCAGCACCTATGTCCCTGAAGAAGCCGTTTTTACGGCGAAACTCGTCAGGCAGCATAGGTGGATGGTGGGGGAGAAGCTCCTATCCGTTCCCAATATAGGTAGGCAGAATTGTCCTCAGGGGAATTGGAAAATTGAGGGGAGGGTAGAAGGCCAACATTGTCGGCTGCCTTAAACTTTTAAAAGACCGCCTATTCCTGCGGCTTTTTCACTCCACCGCTTACCACCCTATGCAGTTTTTATTTATTTGTTTTTAAGGCAATTGTCCTGCATTGCCTGCACTGAACAAAGGCAGTGGGTCTGTTAACTTTTTGGTTTGGTGTGCTGAGGGCATGGCCCTGTATATTCTTGTAAATTGGTTTTATCAATATTTATTAAAGGCTAAGTTTTAACTTATTCGTTACTCCCAAGCGATTTTGCTATTCACCTGAACTGGTTTGCAAGGTAGCTTAAGGTATGTCCCTATACTAGTGGGAGAAATAACCTTAAGGCTCTCGTATAATTTTTGTTTGTAGTACAGGTATATCAAACCTGCGGGTGTATATAACTTCTTTTGAACTATTGGGCTCACTAAATCTTTTCCTGGCCTTCATTTAAGCAAGACGCAAAAAATTTTGTTAGTTCTTGCCCAGTCTGTCAGAGGTCTAAATCATCTAGGAATTTGTCTCAGGGTTTCATTGTTGATTTGCCCCCTTCTCAGGGGAAAACTGTGATTTGGGTGGTAGTGGATAGGTTCAGCAAAATGAGCCACTTCATTTCCCTCCCATACCTCCCTTCTGCCAAAACATTGGCCGAGTTATTCATTTCGAATATTTTTAAGTTACATGGTTTTCCTGTTAATATTGTTTCTGATAGAGGGGTACAATTTGTTTCAACGTATTCTGCTCTCTGGTTGGAATCTTTTTCTACTGCATACCACCCTCAAACAAATGGTCAAACTGAAAGGGTTAATGAATCTCTTGAGCAATTTCAAAGGTATTATGTGTCTGACAACCAGTCCTAATGGGCTGAACTATTACCCTGGGCAGAATTTGCTTACAATAATGCAACACATTCTTCGACTGGTGAATCTCCATTCTTTACATCCCAAAGCATTTTCTTTTTCTGGTTCATTGTCCCCTGTGCCCTCTGTTAATTCTTCTATCAAACAGTTTGCAAAAATTTGGTCTGGGGTACACGACTCTCTTTCTGCAGCAACAGCCGCTCAGAAAAAGGCAGCTCCCCCAGTGTTGGTAGAAGGTCAGCCTGAATTTATTGTCCAAGAGCTCCTTCATTCTCGCCTAGTTCGGGGTAAGTTGCAATACTTAGTTAACTGGAAGGGCTACGGTCCTGAGGAGAACTCTTGAGTTCCAGTTGGTGACATCAGGGCTGATCGTCTCAGGAAACAGTTCCACCTAAAGTTTCCTGAGAGAACTGGGGGTCCAGTGGCCTGGACTCTTAGGGCGCGCGTGCCTCTGTGTTTCTTAAAGGCGCAGGCGCACTGGCATGATGACGCAAGCGCGCAATGGCGCGAAATTTAAAGGTAAAAATAGCCTATTTTGATTACTGGACCTTGCCCATTATAGGATTTGTTCCTGGTGCTTAGCTTTTGCTATTTTGATCCTGAAATCTGTTTTTGTCTATCTGTTGTGACCCCAGCCTCTTCTTGATGATTCTACTTTCTGTATCCTGACCCCTTGCCTGATATCCGACGCAGATTCTGCCTTATCCCTCTGATTGACTTCCTGGTTTGACCCTTGCCTGCCTGCCTGCCCCAACCCGGCCAGATCTGATTTTGTCTCACGCCTTGTACTGTGACCTTCAGCCCAAAGCCTTACAGTTTTGCCCCTCTGCTTGTCTGGAACCCCTCGTCTTGCACCTCTCGTTTTAAGACCTGGCGGCATCTGAGTAGCTGAGGGCTCCTCCCGAAGCCAAAGGTGGCTGCTACAGGCAGAAGCACGAGCCAAGACCAGGGTGCTTGGCATCGGTTCTAGAATAAGGGTGCCAACCATTATATATAGGTGATTAGACCTGTAGGAAATGGTGCTCCTTTTATTACATATTTGCCCTTACAGTCTAAAGTTTTTGAAGAAGGAAGATATTAGCTAAACTAAAATGTTGTGATGCTGAGCTTAGTGCTACTATGAAAGTATCTCATTCAAAAAAAAAAACAGCTGACACGTTCATATCTTTTTCTCCATATAGTCCAAACTGGACTCTTGTTTTTTACTCTCTAATATATTTTATTGATCTTATCTGAGCCTGTTTCTCAAGTAAATGAAACAAGTGAAGGATATTGGATATATCTGACTAACAGAAAGTCCTTTGCTCTCATTTAAAAAACCTATTTTAAAGATGAACAAGAACCTGCTGTATTGCCGCACATTTTACAGGCGAAACGGAAAGAGAAAAAAAAAAGATTAACGTTAACGAGCCTTCTCCTGTCTCTGTTTGAATGATTTTCTGTCACAGAACATCATGCTGTGGTTGGGAGAATTTTCCACTGACATTTAGAGATATTAAATTACAAAATATCCAGAAGCCAGACACTCAATAAAATATAAACATCAGAATTTGACATAGTTATTTTTGGCCTCAGGGACCAATTTTCTCAATTTTATGGTGTAGTGTAGCATCATCCGAACATGGTACAATATGCAGAATTATTGGCACATACGGTGGGTGGATCTTATCAAAGGAAAAATGATAAATGATATTATCTTCTTCAAAACAGTGTTAAGCTTGGCTGGAACTCTTCAGCTTATTCATAACATATTTTTGGCATCCGGATGCAATTTTGCTTGCAATTGAGAAGTTCTCAACAGGCTATGTTAGGGTGTATTTCTACCTAAGTCATACTTACTTTGCTGGCTCTGTTTGCCTTATTTACTGGAGTGAAAAGGGGTGAATACCCCCTGATAACTCATGGTAAGGTGAGAGTTACAGCCCCCCTTTCTTCCAGCTCTAATTATGCTTCATGGCCATTGATGGAATTGGGGAAGTACAGTAGCCAAGGGGTTAATAAGCCATTTGGTTTGATGGAAGGTCCCTGTAGCGTGGTATGAAAGGCAAGCCAGGTAAGTTAGCTGTCTGTTGGATTTTCGGGAACCCCTCCTGCAAAGAATCCCCATCCTCCCTCCTTCTTATATGAATTAATATAATAGTTACATCTTATATAATTACATTTTTTAAAAATTGTCGCAACTTGCAAAGTGAATGAGAAATGGAAGCTAAATTATTTTTGTTAAAACCCTAGCTGTTGTAAGGCAGGGAATTAACAAGGTTTAATCTCATGATGGGCTGCTGGGGAACTTAACCAGAGGCTGGTTATCTAGTTTGAAATTTACTTGTTTTTCCTAGAATTCAGTTTATGTAAATAGTTAAATAACAAATAAACAGGTTATGGCCTTGCACCACCCTTCAACTTGTGAGTTTATGAGTTGTTATTTGGAAATACAACCTACCTTTCCCATGTGCCATTTCAGGTTACCCTTTATCATTTATTTTAATATACTGCCAACATTTCCGTAGCATATTATACAGTACAAAATTCACAAAACGTTTTGACAGAAGAAGCGGACTGGCCCACCGGGATACCAAGAAAACTCCCGTGGGCCCAGGTGTCAGCGGGCCTCTTGCTTCTAGCCATCTGGCTTATTTCATGGTTATTCCCTATTTCTTTATGGGAACAAAGAGGCTTAATAATGGAAGAATAGAATATAGTATGTAGAGATAAAAGATAACGAGAATAAAGGTGTTGAGTGAGGAGAGGAGGAATTATAGTTTGGAAAGGTGGCCCCACGGAGTAAGGTTTTCTGGTGGGCCCCTGACATCCCAGTCCGACACTGGAAGAAGCATATAGAATATGAAGTCCCTATCACATGCCAGTGTTACCATGTGTTTCCTGCATGTTCTGAATAGTGATGATAAACCAGAGTACCAGAAGATGCCAAAGTATTTTGTAGCCATCAATTGCTAAAAAAAATTTGACCTCTATGAAACTAAGACTTGGGCTGACAACAGCTTTCTAGCAGCAAGTAGTTGCCACTGTAACAGTGTGTAGAGCAGCAGTCCCCAATCATTTTTGCACCACGGACCCGTTTTAAGACAAATTTTTCTTGGAACAGTGAGGTGGGGGATGAAGATGCATGGGTGCATTTCAGGCTTACAAAAAAATACTGTCCAAATAGTAGAAAGCAGAAAGCTTCCTGGGCTTTAAACGGCTATTATAGACTGCAGCCGTAAACCAGAGGCGGCCCATATGTACATATCATCTCTGGAGCAAACTGCATGGAATGTGAAAGCATGGATATATATGATGTCAATAGTTGCCAAACTTTAGCATATTTACACAGCATACTGAGATTTGCATGCTTCACACACACACAATGCAAGCAGGTAACACTATATAATAATGTGGATGGTTGCAGGATTAGCACTAGCTGCACTATAGGGCAAAATGCAGACACTGGCACCTGTTATACCCTTGGGGAAAATTAGAAAAAATTGGTGCACAGATGAATGTAAGGCCCTGCAGAAAAAATGCAGGCTGAGAGCAGCGAAGCCAATGCTGTGTGTGGATTCACTACTTTCTGCATCTATCCAGTAGCTGTACTGAAAATAACAGCTCCCTTTTGCTTGAAGTTACACAGCCTGCTTGTAGCTGCAAAAATTGCAGGCTGAAAGCAGCGGATCTGATTTTGTGTGCAGTGGAGTAAATAGATGTTACTGGGCCCCACTGCAAATTCATTTTAGGGTTCCCAACATATCCAGAGGATATATATGTTGAAAATGTTCATTAATTAGGGTCTCATGGAGCCCCCCTTTACCTCCTGGGCTATCCTGCAGCCATAGGGTCTCCTTCCTCTGTCCATGTGCTTAGGGCCAAATAGTTGAAAAATTCATCCTGATTCCCTTTTAGCAGGGAAACAGCAAGAAGAGCAAATGTCTGAGGGACAAGCAGGGGTGCTTCGCCAATGAGGCAGCGCCCCGCTAGGTACCAGGGGCAGCAAAAATGCTGCTCCTGGTATTTTAAGAGCGAATTTCCAGGGGAGGGGGGGGCAGCAGCAACTGCTGGATCGCCCCACTGCTGCTGCCTCAGGTGGCGGAGGGGCCAGGATCGCCCCTGGGGACAAGCAAACATTTGTTCATAGATATAATAGTTTCGATGGCCATTTGCAAGAACTTAAATATCTGTCCTTCTCTGCACACACAGAACAATACATAGAAGTGGAATCTAGCAACTGGAGGGACAGCCAGAGCAACGGTGAACACATGTAAGCAGTATGTAAGCAGGATTTCAAGGAGGTAATGCTTCATAGTAACCAAAGTCTCATCAACATGAAGTGGGACAAACTACAGAAGGAAAATATATGAGTATAGAAGTTGCTTGAGGAGTAAGACCAGGGGGCAAATTTACTAAAGGGCGAAGTGGCTAACGCTAGCGAAAATTCGCCAGGGTGACATAATTTAGACATACACTAGTGCTACTTCGCACCCTTACACCAGACGAAGTTGCAATCAGGCGAAGGGACGTAACTACGCTAATTCACTAACTTGTGGATTTTACTGAACGTTACCTCTTGCGCCAGACTTTACTTCGCCAGCTCAGACCGGGCGAAGTGCAATAGAGTAGATAGAAGTTTGTCAAAAAATAGTTGAAAATATTTCTAAGTCCCAAAAAACGCTGGCGTTTTTTACTTTTTACTGGGTGATAGGCTGAAAAAGATTTGTTTTTGGGGTACCCTCCTTCCCCCTTACATTTGGCACCTAAACTATACAGTGGGCACAGGTGTAGGGCAATATAAGCTCTCTATTAATTTTTATTTTAAGTTTCCCTGGCCTTGTGTAGTATGATGTAGTTGCTGCAGCATATGCGTCCATTGTACTTCAACTGCATGCCGTATGCTAATTAGGCATCGCTAGCGTAACTTCGGACTGCTTATCGTATTATCGCTAGCGCAACTTCGCAACCAGTCAGTAACCTATGCGCAACTTCAGATCTTCGTGAATTTGAGCAGAAATAGGAATTTATAGGTAACCCATATCTAAGCCATAAAGCCATAAAGTATAAAGTATGAAGCTGCAAAATAATTATGCTCTAAGCCAACTAGAAAAGATCAGAAGCAGCAAAACAGCATATGTATTTTTTTTTAGCAGCTGTTATAATTGCTCGACAATATTTGTCTCATGAAATTAGATTTGTCCTTCTGTTTGTGACTTTTAAGTCTCTTTAAAGAAACCAGCCATGTGTGTGCAATGAAGGAATCTGCTTTCAAGCTCCCAGCAACACCTTCTTCTAACATATGGAGAGGCCTAAGTTAATATTTTTTTGCTGCGTATGCCAAGATATTATACCTACATGGAAATGAGCTGCAGAGGGGACTTCATGCTGGGTGAGAGTGCTTAGGTGTCTTCAATGCTTTGCTTGCAGCAGGACTAGATATGTTATCTTAAAGCTACTAACATTACAGTTCCCCTTGTTACTAAGGATGAATTTTCCATTAGGCCTCTTGAAACTTATTCAGAAGCAGCTGGCCAGCTTCATTTGAAGAGTATAAAATGTGGAAATGATAAAATATTTGTACAGGTATGGGATCCGTTTTCCCGGAGAGCCAGCTTCATTTGAAGAATATAAAATGTGGAAATGATAAAATATTATTACAGGTATGGGATCCATTATCCAGGGAGAAATTATTCTTTCTCCCATAGGCTCCATTTTATCCAAATAATCCAAATTTTTAAAAATGATTTCCTTTCTCTCTGTAATAATAAAACAATACCTTGTACAGGTATGGGATCTGTTCCAAAAAGTTCCAAATTATGGAAAGGCCATCTCCCATAGGAGTATATTTATCAAAGAGTGAAGTTAAAGATAACCACAGTCCGCTAGAGTGAAATACTGCCTCTCTCCATTAATTTCTATGGGAACTGGTGAATCAAGATCTTGTGCTCTGTGATTAAATGGTAGCGTGATGTACCATCACAGCATATCTTGGACTTCATTTACAGACATCATGTGACTACAGGTATAGGATCTGTTATCTGGACACCCATTATCTAAAAAGCTCTGAGTTACAGAAAGGCCATCTCCCATAGACCCTATTATAATCAAATAATTTACATTTTTAAAATTATTTTCTTTTTTTCTATGTAATAATAAAACAATACCTTGTACAGTACTTTGTCCTAATTAAGATTTAGTTAATCCTTATTATTGGCAAAACAATCGTATTGGGTTTAATTAAGTGTAAACATTTTTTTAGTAGACAAGGCATGGAGATCCAAATTACACGATGATTTCTTATCAGGAAAACCTCAGTTCCCAAGCATTCTGGATAACAGATTCCATACCCATACTATCATTTAGGTTATGGCTCCATTTAGAACAGATGATTTGGATTTTACAATTAATGATGGCTTTGGAAATGAGTTTCCTTCATGCTGTAATGCTTTTTCACTTTATTGGTTTTCTTGAAATAGAAACATCATAAAAAGGCAAAAAACATATAAATAACATGTATAACACTTGCATTTAAAGCAATGCCAGTGTTGGACTGGCCCACTGGGATACCAGGAAAAGTCCCGGTGGGCCCAGGTGTCAGTGGGCCCTTGTGTTGCTAAACATTTGGCTTATTTCGTGGTCATTTCCTATTTCTATGAGAAAAAAAGGCTAAATAGATGGTATAATGGATTACAGTATGTAAAGAAAAAAAGAAGGAAAGAAAGAATAATAGTACTGAGAGTCTAAGTCTAAGTCTTTTTGGTGGTCCCCTGTTCTAAGGTTTTGGGGTGGGCCCCTGTTGTTCCAGTCTAAATCACTAATTTACTGAACATGTTGCTCTCCAACCCCTTGACTGTAGCTGTAGCTCACAGGGGCCTCAAAGCAGGTGCTTATTTTTGAATTCCTGGCTTGGAGGCAAGTTTGTGTACTGCCAAACAGTTGCCAGACAGCCAGTCCACATTGGGGCTACTAAATAGCCAAGCATAGAACCTATTTTGGCATGCCACATGATTGTGTTGCTCCCCAACACTTTTTACAATGGAATGTGGTTCATGGGTAAAAAAAAAGTCTTAACAAATATAATCTGTTTTCAAAAATACAAAGCCAACAAATGCATAATTAGCAGCTTGCACTAAGGGGTCTCATAACTACTGGTATCATACTGTTTACTTAACCCTCCCTGTATAGATTTCTGGTTGGTTATTAAGTGAGTTCCAAGCTGCATTCCGGAACAGAATGTACTGTTTGTGGATTTGCTAAAGTTCTGCCAGTTAAGCTTTTAGTCCATTATAAATGACAAAGCATGTCCAAACTCTCTTCCTGCAGAGGTAACAGTTTATATGAACTCAGGACAAAAGATACCAAATCCAAATTGGCAGATAATTAATAAGGCACAGCATGTGAGAGCTAGCAGGCGTAATGGTGACAGTATCATTGTGATTGATATTTTTGGCCTAGGGAATGCAGAGTATATTTTAAATAGTGTGCAGTTAAAAACATACTGTACATGCAGGTAAGATTGGGTTCTCTTATTCAGAAACCCAATATCCAGAGCTCCAAATTATGTGAAATCCATCTCACAGAGTCAATTTTAAACAAATAATCCTAACTGTTGAAAATTATTTTTTTTCTATGTAATAAAAAAAAGTACAATGTATTCAATCCTAGCTAAGCTGCGGGAATCTATATTGGTTATCCAGAAACCTGTTATTCAGATAGCTCTGAATCATGGGAATAGACTACATTTATCCAAAAAATCCAAATTAATAGATATGTTTCAATTATTTTCTTGTAGACTTAAGGTATGAAGATCCAAATTAAGGAAAGGCCCATTATCCAGAAAACCCCAGGTTCCGAGCATTCTGCATAACAGATCCCATACATGTAGAGCCTGTGTGTATTAATAGCAAGTACATTCTCATAACAAATGAAATAGGAAAACAGTCCTATTGGGTTCATGTTTAAATGTTTTAATTACAGAAAAATTCCAGATAAATCCAATAAATGTATATTCTTAATTCTAAGGTATAACGTTAACCATACATTACTCAGTAGCTGCCAGGATTTACTCTTAGGTTTCTATGCCTCAATCAGAAATAATTTTGAACAAAAGGAACATGCCCAGGAACACAATGAACTACTTTTACAATTGGGCAGTATGTGAAGGAAGTGGGCAGCGATTTAAAGGTGTGGGTACCAAATTGTATCATCACAGAAAGCCACATCGCTTGAAGAGCATTTAGGCAATGGTCTTAGTGATTCATGCCAACAATTATTAACAATACTGGGCTTCTGGAAGCACTCTGTCTCCTTACACAGCCGTCTAGATGCTGAGAACTACAATCACTTATATCCCTGATGTTTACAAAAGCCGCCAAACTTGGGACTTGATATTCCTCCAAAATACTCAGTATGTGCTCTAGTTAGAAAATGGTTGGTAGAAGATGCCTAACAAGTTCTGATTAGATTTTAACTCTAACTCTGAACTCAGGGAAGACCCTGTTGTAATCAAAATGTATACCTATAGTTTTTGGATATGGACATAAAAGGGATATCCACTAAAAATATAAACTTGAATCTAAAATGAATTTGTAGTAAGCTATTCTTTAAGTTTTGAAAACAACCCTTTACACTGTACAGAGAGCAATACATGAACAAAGCACTTGATACTTGGCAGTGCCACTAGGTGGCAGTAAGAATGTTCAAGTTTGCGTGAAACTTGAATGAACAATAACTTTTTCTAAAGATTTCATTTCTAAGGCGACCTTTAATGAAATGTATTCCCATAGAACATCTCAGACCCATTTTTGTGTCCAATTTGGATATAATAAAAAAGGACAACAGCAAAATACAGAACCAATATTTCCTCAGCAACTGTATACCGGTTTGGGACCTGTTATCCAAAATGCTCGGGACCAGGCGCGGGCTTAGAATGAGTGCACAAGGTGGCACTCGCGAGCGCATGTGCAAGAAAGACTGTGGTTTTTACTTCTTTTTGCACTCCTGTGCATGCGCGAATTGGCGCAAACGTGCGCATGTGCGAACAGAGGAGGTACATGCCTGGCACGCCCACAGCTTTGCACCCTAGGCACGTGCAAACATAATAGAAACCACAGTTACCTGGTAGAAGAGTATCCACCTGATAATAGAACACATTACAGATCAATTGGAATTAGGAATGTATTGCTTTGGTGGAATGTCCTCTACATAGTCAAGCAGAAATTCGTAGCCTCTGCAAGAGGTTTGAGATGGCAGGAGGAAAATCTTGTTTAATACATTTTATTTCCAAACTGTGTCACTGAAATTGTAATAGAGAAAAGGGTTTCCAAACTGACGCATACACACTACAACTTGGGCACTGACTGTTCTTTAAATGAGCAACAGGGAATTTATTGCTGAGCAGTACTTTTCAGGAAAGGTAATTCAGTTAATATATATATATATATATATATATATATATATATATATATATATATATATATATATATATATATATATATATATATATATATATATACAGGTATATATATATACATTCTATTCTGAACGAACAAATACAAAGTAACCATTTCTTGGGTAGTACTCACCTTATCAAATGAAAATATCCAATGCCGACATAAGGGGGCCGACATGGGGCAAGGTTTGGATGATAGAATATAATGTTTGTGTGAGATCTTTGTATTAACGGGCAGAGGCATGACAGATGAGATTTATGAAGCTGCCAATAATTTAATTGTTCATAAATGTTTAATATGGAATCCATATTTATTTTATTTTACAGGATACTTACCTAATCGCACACTAATTGTCACTAGTGGAATTCTTACTAGCTGACATACACATATCTCACATTCCTACAGCATCTGTAACAGAGGTTAGTCCTACACAGTGGCAGATTAATGACATGCGGAGCCCCTAGGCTACATTTACACAGGGCCCCCTTCTAGTCTACTGCTGGGCCCAGATGCATGCAGATCCATGTGCACCCAGGCTCTTTACAATGGGTTGGGTTCAGCGTATGCCAGTAACGTCGCTGAATATGTACACATCCAGATGCATCCAGATGCATGCACATGCCTTGCCTGCCTTCTTCTCCTAACACGTGCACCTACCGGACCCAGCAGCACAAATAAAAATGAATAATAAAAGTAAAGAAAATATAAATGGGTCCTAATCACACCGGGCCACTAAGTTATAGCCAAGGGTAGCATGTGCATTAATCCACCCCTGGTCTTACATATACTGTTCCTCATTCATGGGCTCCTCATAACCCTAGTTTAAAAGGATTGAAGCCAGGATTCTGAGCTGCCTTGTAATAATACTCTGAATTAATTACTAATCAGCCTTGTATTGTGACATTTATCTCTCTCTCTCGCATTTTGTAAAGGAAAGGTGAGAGTTACATAACCTTCTAAAAAATGAAGTAACTAATTCAGTAAAGAATTTAAAGGCAATATAAGCCAATCTTAAGGTCATGAATAAAACCATAATTAAGCATGTAATGGGTAGAATAGATGGACTGTGGTGATAGTTAGTGGTAGCTTACAGTCTCTGTGTCAACCTCTCTCTTGTTCTTGTAACCAGGTCTGTTGTGCTGGTCCAATTGGCATGTGTATTGAGTCTCTTGCTGTTTCAGGATGATCTTCTGAAGTTGGGGCATAATATCTACTCTCTTACATAGCCATTTTTGTCTGTTTGATACAGTAAGGTAGAAAACTTTATTAAAGCCAGACCATTGAGCAACCATATTCTCCTTTATATAGGTTACATCTAAAGTTAGATGGAACAGTTGATTCTTTTCTGCTAACCACAGGGATGACTGTAAAGCAGTGATCCCCAACCACTGGCTTGCAAGCAACAAGTCGCTCACCAACACCTTGGATGTTGCTCTCAATGGCCTCAAAGGAGACACTTGAACAGGTGTACTGCCAAAGAGAGCCTCGTGTGGGGTGTCAGTCCACATAGGGGCTTCAAAATAGCTAATCACAGTACTTATTTGGCACCCCCAGGGATGATTTCACACTTGTGTTTCTCCCCATCTCTTTTTATATTTGAATGTGACTCACAGCTTAATAAAAGGTTGCAGTGGCATTCTTTGCTGCCTGGGGCAGCTTGGTGCAACCCCCCCCCCCCTTCTCTGAGCTAGAAAGTTACCAGAAGCAGCATTTTTGCCATCCCTGGTAACCAGTGGGCAATGCTGCCTAAAGGCAAGTTTCTCAACCTGCCTCATTGGTGCAGTGCCCCTAATAGGCTGGGGACCCCTGCTCAAGAGGGACTCAACCCCCCTAGGCAGTCACTATTTTATAAATTGCACATTTCATTTGCATGTTCAATTACATTTCTATTAAGTGTAGTGTCACATGAGGGCACAACAACCAGAGGTCAGTCTACTACCTTCCTCCCCATGCTTCTCTGACACAGGTAAAGCTCATTTGTTGTCTGATCATGTAATACAATATCAGAGAGCAGAAGGTTTTAAAAACATAGCTGCCCCCTACATGTTCAACTGCATGGCATGAGAGAAAGAGGGAGAGAGTTGCCCAGAACCTGGTTGTCACTATATCTAATATTGTTCCACGCAATGTTGGAGTGCTCAACCACTGTGCTTTATCCACTTGGATCAGGTGCTGAACAGTATAATAACCCACCTGTCGTGGGTCCAAAATCATATATGAAGTCCAATAAACCGCAGCACACTCGATTGTTGATTTAAATCTGTGTCATTGTGTTTTTATTTGGCTCACAACAAAGTAGATCAGTGAAGCAAAGTTTTGGGCCAAGCAAGGCCCTTTATCAAGCCCAAACGTTGCTTCACTGATCTACAATTTTCTTGCTTTAGCAGCATATTCATTACCAGGTAACCCGCCAAGTAAGTTATAATAAGGAGCGGTATTGGGATGGTGGGAAATTTAAGTTGCAACCATGGTGCCGGGGACTATATTTTGCTGCCTTAAGAATCACATCACAGCGTGCCACATCCTCTCCATGTCTGGTGTGTGAGTAAAACTTTATGCATGTGCTGATGGTGGAAGAGAGTGGTAACCCCCCCCAGCTCCCCTGCTGCATTCAGCTGCCTATTGGTGCCCATATAGAAAGTATGGCCCTGGCTGGGGGAGTGGTTCTTTTCAGTACAGCCAAGGACCTTTGGTGCTTTCAATATGGAATAGCTTACAATAAAACTGGAATAAAAGCACACTAGGAAAACCTTTTACTTTAGTATTAAAAAAACCAAAGACCCAACCCATCAGAGGCAATCCCTGCTCTGCTAACCAACATTGAGATGTTTAGCAAAGTGGCCGTATTTCAAGTAAATTTTAATAAGACAATAGCGATGCCTCTTAATTTACAATTAAGAAACAAGTGGCGGGGTCCATTTCCGTTTCCGGCTACTAGGACTATTCAATTTCTGGGGATTCATATTCCTCCACAACTACATACACTATATAGTTCAAACATTACCCCCCTATTGAACAAACTCACTCAAGAACTCAAGGTGTGGTCAAACCTACCAGTAAATTACCTTGGAAAGTGCCAAAATAATATGGTTTCCTTGGTAACTATCTTTTACAAATGTTGCCGTTGTTGTCGACTCACAAGGATCTGAAAAGGTTGAACAAATCTCTTAGACAATTTATTTGGGGAAGTAGCCATTCTCTAATCAGCAGATTGAAACGCCAACAATCTAAGTCACAAGGAGGAATAAACTTACCCGATATACAGACATATAACTTATCTTGTAACCTCCGCTACGCGGCAGACTGGATTAACAATAGAGAACTATTTGCACTCCCCAAGCTAGAACAAGCATTAATACCAAACATCACCCGCAAAAAAGCAGATACCATGCAGGATGAGGGTAGGATTTTCGGGTGAGGGTATAGATGCAGGTCTGCAGATCACAGGTCTGCGGATCAGGGGTCAGTTTGCGGGTCTTGTCTATAGTTCTTATCTTATGTTATATTGTCTTTATTTTACTCCTTTTAAAATTTGACCAACTGTTTTCTGTCTCCGACCACTCCTGATTATGTCACTTCCGGTTCGAAGCTACAGCACTACCTGTTTAACAGTGGTGGGTGGATTGCAGATCACATTGCAGATAATGCCGTTGTGGTCTGGGTCGGGTAGGGGATCCAAGGGGGGGTAAATACTCATGTTGCAGTTCGGGTCACAGGCTGTGGAATACAGGTTTGGGACAGGTCTGGGTATCTAGGGGACTCTAGTGTCAGGAGCCCATGGACATCAAATTAGGCTGCCTGGACAAAGCAGCAGGATAGCAATAGAATGGGGCATGACAGAACAACGTAAGTCGGATTCTGAACCAAAGAAATGTTAACCTATGGAATAAGGCTGGAACAATGTGACCCTACATGACCCATTTCATTAGTCAAGAAACACTATTTAATATGAATTTTAGTATTAAACACAGTGTCATCTTTTTAGATTTGTTAGATTTAGATATGTATATGATGCATTTACAGTGGGGCAACTTGTGTTATGATTCAGCTTCCAGGTATATGTATGATTCTATATTTAAAATAATCGGTTTGGTATGCGCTTCCGTTTAAAAATAAATACACCAACTTTTGTGTCCCCCAAATGTCTCAAAGATTCCCTGTATTCCACAGGGATCCGGAGTCAAAGGAAATAACCCAAATGTCGCGTCCACAGCTGGCGATCGCTTCTTAGCTTTAAAACAAAGAGAAGACAAAGACCGCACCAATGTGAAATATTGTAGAAGCCGGTATCAGGGCCCTGCTTAGTTAATACTTACAGGATTTCCCGGACACGGCTTACACGTAGATACAGATCCGCAGTGTGGTAAGGCTCAGCCTGTCTTCCTAAGCGGTATCACTGGTCTCCTTACGATTCCACGATAAGCTGCGCTCGCTATCTTTGCGATCTTGTTCCTGGACGTTCTAGTTGCCTCGTGTCCCACAGTCTCGGCGTCCTCTCATCCACTTCCTGGTTCAAACAGGGTCAGGTCCTCACGGGGTCGGTTAGCGGATAAAGGATGCCTTGTAACTTCAGAATACTCTGCCTAACGCGTTTCGTGAGTCAATCACTTCCTCAGAGGCTAAAATTCACTTTACTCGGGCACTCCTTTGTAGTCTGCCTAATTGGCATAATTGGTTACCTCATCTCAATTACTAACGAATTTCATTCACAAAAGGAGGTAAAAAAGGGATATATACTTTCTATTAGTACATTTAAAATCGGTACATTTTAAATAGTTAAAAGATACAAATTCTCGAAATAAGACATTTATATGTATTAAATATTAAGAACAGTTTACTCAAATAAGACAATTTATATCAAGATCTATATTCAAACCCATTGGTTGTAGTGTTTTTAGGGATATTATCCATCTGGTTTCTTCTTGTGATATTATTTGGACATTGTTGCCACCCCTCCAGGTTTTTACTTTGTGTGCAATTCCCATAAACTTTAACCCACTAGGGTCACTGTTGTGAAATAAGGAGAAGTGTTCTGAAACACTATGGGGCCGATTCACTAAGCTCGAGTGAAGGATTCGAATGAAAAATACTTCGAATTTCAAAGTATTTTTTGGGTACTTCGACCATCGAATGGGCTACTTCGACCTTCGACTACGACCTTCGACTTCGATTCGAACGTTTCGAACGAAAAATCGTTCGACTATTCGACCATTCGATAGTCGAAGTACTTTGCCTTTAAAAAAAAACTTCGACCCCCTACTTCGGCAGATAAAACCTACCGAAGTCAATGTTAGCCTATGGGGAAGGTCCCCATAGGTTTGCTAACCTTTTTTTGATCGAAGGATTTTCCTTCGATCGTTGGATTAAAATCCTTCGAATCGTTCGATTCGAAGGATTTAATCGTTCGATCGAACGAAAAATCCTTCGATCGATCGAACGAACGTTTAGCGCTAAATCCTTCGACTTCGATATTCGAAGTCAAAGGATTTCAATTCGAGGGTCGAATTTCGAAGTATTTTTAACTTAGTGAATCTGCCCCTATGTGTTTTTAAACCTTTTTTGATGTTTCTAATGTGTTCCGCTATTCTTAATTTTAATTTCTTGGTAGTTCTTCCAACATACTGTTTTTTGCAGGGACATTCTAATAGATATACAACATTAACTGAATCGCAAGTTATTAATTTATTAATTTTATATTGCTTATTTGTCTGATTAGATTTAAAATTGTATACATTTCTCGCATTGCTTTTCAGCGTCTTGCAGGCAATGCACTGCATACACTTAAAAAAACCTTTATTTTTACCCAGCCAAGTGGGATTAGCTATCTCTTTCTTCAGGTAACTAGGAGCCAGTGACTGTCGCAATGTGTTTGGTCGAGTGAATACAATCGATGGTTGTTCCCCAATTTCTCCCCGCAAATCCTTATCCATTTGTAGGATGTGCCAATGTTTTTTAAAAATGTTGGTGAGCTTATATCCCCCTTTGCTAAATTTAGTAATAAAGGGTACACATTTCAAATCTTTTTCTTTGGTTTTCGTCCCCAATAACGCTGATCTATCAATTTCATCTACCACTTTCCTTGATTCCTCTATCAATTTTGGATCATATCCTTTTTCTAAAAAATCAGCTCTCATAAGTGCGCAGTTTTGCTGGTAATCAACAGGGTTCGAACAGTTTCTCTTGATCCGGCCAAATTGTCCGCTAGGAATATTATTTAACCATTTCCTGTGGTGTCCACTATTATACGGTATATAGCCATTACAATCTGTTTCTTTTTTAAACAAGCGTGTTTTCAATCCCTCTTTTGTGGTATAAACATTAAGATCCAGGAAAAAGATAGAAATTTTACTATATTCATAGGTGAATTTTAGATTAAAACTATTATTATTTATATCTTGTATAAAAGTTTTAAGAAGTTCCTCACTGCCTTTCCAGATAATGATACAATCATCGATATAGCGCCTCCAGGTGATTAAGTTGGTCTTAGTTTGTAAAATTGGTTCTATCACAATTTTCTCCCAGTACCCCATAAAAAGATTGGCATAGCTCGGGGGGGAACTTGCTTCCCATAGCTGTACCATTACTCTGGAGATAGTACTCCCCTTCATACCAAAAATAGTTATTTTGAAGTATAAAACGAATGCCCTCTATAATAAATTCTCTTTGAGGGGGTAAAATAAGGCTGTCATTCAATAAAAAATGTGTAACAGCTTCTATACCCTGATCATGATTGATACAGGTATACAGTGATGAAACATCACAGGTTACGAGAAAATAGTCTTCACAACATAGTTTACTGTGTCCTTTGTGTCTTTAATATAGGACGGTAGGGAACCCACATACTTCTGTAAGAAATGTGATCAAACCAGCGGATAAAGGAGGAGGAATTGTGGTAATGGACAGGATTCAATATACGACAGAAATAGAGCGACAATTAAGTGATACAGTAACATATAAAAAACTTAAGGGGGATCCGACTACAAGCACAAAACAGAGACTTTTTAGTTTAATTGATAACGCATTCTCTCAGGACATTATTAATAATAAAGAAAAATAATTTTTAAAAATTTTATATCCAAAAATTCCTGTTATTTATATTTTACCAAAAATCTACAAAGATTTACAAAACCCTCCTGGGAGACCAATTATATCAGGGATTGGGTCATTAACCAGTAATTTATCTAAATATATCGATAATTTCTTACAGAAGTATGTGACCCTGTTTGAACCAGGAAGTGGATGAGAGGACGCCGAGACTGTGGGACACAAGGCAACTAGAACGTCCAGGAGCAAGATCGCAAAGATAGCGAGCGCAGCTTATCGTGGAATCGTAAGGAGACCAGTGATACCGCTTAGGAAGACAGGCTGAGCCTTACCACACTGCGGATCTGTATCTACGTGTAAGCCGTGTCCGGGAAATCCTGTAAGTATTAACTAAGCAGGGCCCTGATACCGGCTTCTACAATATTTCACATTGGTGCGGTCTTTGTCTTCTCTTTGTTTTAAAGCTAAGAAGCGATCGCCAGCTGTGGACGCGACATTTGGGTTATTTCCTTTGACTCCGGATCCCTGTGGAATACAGGGAATCTTTGAGACATTTGGGGGACACAAAAGTTGGTGTATTTATTTTTAAACGGAAGTGCATACCAAACCGATTGTTTTAATATTATCTTAGGGGCGGAATCCCTTTGTATTTTGCGCATCCAGAGTTTTATTTTATTTTTGCGCAAGATTTATACCACTGTATATATTTAAAATAAGAATGCCATCAGAATAAGCAAATGACTCATCTACTTCCCCTATAGTTTAGCATGAATGCATATAAACCATGGTCCATTAAAGGCCCTTGGGATCCTGCTCCGAAGATTGCAGACTATGTGATTTAGTTTCAATAATGAACTCAATGGTAAACCCCCATGGCCTGCTAATGTTTTTGTTACTTCAGGTTCATCGGGTTTTGTAAATAGAGGAATAGCAAAATAGGCAATTCAGAAGAGGAGCCCAAGCACAGATTGTGACCCTGTTGTTTCAAGTTACACAGCTATAAACTAATATTGTTTTACCAGTAAATGTGTTGAGGTCTAAACAATCCCACACTGTCCAAACTGCGTCATGCAGTTCATCCAAGCTTCCTCCTTTACAGGAAAAAATCTCCGAACATCTGTCTACCTCTCATTCTGCACAGTGCTGCTGGCAGGGGGATCCTATTATCTTATTCAGGTGCTTATCTGCAGATAGATGCCTTCAGTTTGGACGGTGCTCCGTGACATTATGTTACTCTTTGTATTAGTATCCCAGGTGTTTCCTGTGATGTGAAGTTTATAGACCTGTATCTGCCTTTTCAACATTTTATTAGGGATCTATTACATTAAAATGTTGAACATAAAATAGCTATACTGTATATAGCTACAAACCCCATGTCTGGGCATTCTGGATAACAGGTCCTATACCTGTATTACATTACAGCAATTAATTTTCATGTTCTCATTCCTACAGCAATTGCATGGCAAAGCCTTGCAGTCCTTCTAACATTTTTATGACAAGTGAAGCCCAATCTAGTTCTTGGGAGATGTCTCAATACATTTTACTACAGATTTCCAGAAAAAGAAATTAAACTAGTCGTACTTGTAAATGGGGTATATTTTCCCTTTTTAGAGGAATCTCACAGGTAGGCCATTGCAATAGAAAGGAAGGGTTTTCCACACTGATATTCTAAACGGATGTTTCAAATTTTGTGTCAGTGTTTCTTCAAACACAGTTGTATTTGCTGGAACTTCACTGTTTTTTTAAGATGGAACCCATCACATTCGCTTCTCGGTGATCTACTTCTTAGATGGTATTATTCACTAGCAAAGTATTAGTTACAGCTAGTGACAGTTCTCACTAACGGGTGATCAAAGTACAAGGCTCCTACAATGGTACTTCGTATGAGATCTCCCTATTCCTGAAGCCTAAGCCCATCCTGCAACCTGAATCCTTATGCTGGCTGGTATGTCACCGATAGTGATGCCCTTCTGCTCTCAGTAACCACACTAAATAGTCCTATCTTCTTCTCCCAATTAGGCCTCCTACCTAAGGACTTAATAGCCATCTACCCCCCCCCCCAAAGAAACAGAAGCTCCTGCTTCCTCCTCTTAAATATTAGGGAACACCTAACACCTCTGGCTCATCAGAAAGCTATATTTTTGGAAAGGGATATCTCAATTAAGACACATTAGCAAAATATCCCATACACATACTACTTTTCTTGGAGAATAAAAGTGATATAATTGTTCCAGAAGACATATCCCTGAAAAGATCTCCTACTTAATGCTGCAAAAATTCAAATTCCTGTTAGACAGAAAACACCTGATCCACCTACCATGAGAGAATGGACACTTAAAATAAGCGAAACAACTCTGTTTGAAGAAATATCTGGCTCAATGGCCCAAACAGAAACATTTCTGAGACACATGGGCACGATGGTTCCTCCTCAAAGATTCTGATGAGTACAAACAATTGATGTTTAGCTACACATACCACCCTGGGATGTATATGAGTATGAGTAGAAGTGTTATCACAAGGGAAAATACGCAATTATCTATAGAAGGATTGACTTCAGAATAGCATCTCGATATTGATTCAAATGAGAAGGTCTAAAAATGAGTAAGTATAAAAATGGAGACCATTTAAATTAGTCTCTGAGGGTTGGGGAAGGTCTCCGCAAAGGAGTTCACTTTGGGTTGCAAACTGGCGAAAGCAGTTAAAAGATAGACTTGCATCCATTTGTTTAACTCAAACCCACTATCTTTCTATTTCTTTAACTCTACTTCCATCACGTTTCCCAACATGAGTAGTTAACGATGTACATTATAAAGGCTAAGTAGTCGGATGAATGGGGCTATATGATATCAACTGGTGCTAGAACTTTCTCTTACAAATATTTCCCTTATGTATTTGTAAAGTATTAAGGCTTATTTGTAAAACTAATATTATGTTACTTTATCCCAAGCTTCTAGTTTAGCTTGTAGCTTCAGTCTTGCATGTGCTAACAATGTCACTTGCTTGTTATAGCATTTGTTATCATATCCCACAGTCCCTTTCTTATAGCATAATTACATTACAAGAAGCCAGCAGCGGGCATAGCCTAGTGCACAAGGGGCAAAATATTAGGTTGTTGGATGAAAGGTCAGTAACAAACCATAGGCATAAAAGGAGCAGAAATAATGCTGTATATTTCATTATAGTGTGTGCTATAATAGATAGATAGTCTTAAGTAAAAAGCAAATATCTTTTCTTACCACTCATGTTTTAACAGTCACATTAATATGATTTATGCAATGGGTATGTGGTGACACATAGCTGACCTGTGAACTCCAGCAACTGAACAGAAGAAAAATACAGAAGCATAGTTGTAACGTTGTAACGCTTTTGATCTAACAATGTAAGGAACATGATCATAAGGTGACAAATAAATACATAATATTTTCGCTCTTGTGGTATGTGGTGTGTCATATATAGACATGAAAAAAATTGTCCATAACCAATCTTTGGATACTGGGTCTATATATCTCACTATATATGTTCCCAAGGTATAATGCATACACCTATGCTAAATGAAAGTCATTGCCATAAACACATTCCTTGTTTGTCTTCTACCAGTAAGTTCAGAAATTATCTAGAATGACAATAAGAGATAATATTAAAAATATTGAATAATACAATCATAAACACAATATATGTCTATTTGTTTTCTGCCAACAGCTTTGAGAACGTTATAACTGAGTTAATTTGCTCACCTTTGAGTTAACGTTTAGTATGATGTAAAGAGTGATATTCAGAGACAATTTTCAATTGGTTTTCATTTTTTATTATCTGTAGTTTTTAAATTATGTAGCTTTTTATTTAGCAGCTCTCCAGTTTGCTGTGTCAGCAATCTGGTTGCTGGGTTCCAAATTACCCTAGCAACCATGCATTTATTTGAAAGAGAATATGGAATATTAATAGGGGATGGTCGGAACAAAAACATAAGTAATAAAAAGTAGCAATAACAATAAATGTGTAGCTTTAGAGAGTTTGTTTTTAGAGGGGGTCAGTGACCCCCGTTTGAAAGTTAGAAAGAGTCAGGAGAAGAAGGCAAATAATTCATAAACTTTGCTTAGAACTGGCCATTAGATAAAATACTAAAAGTTAACCTGAAGGTGAACCAACCCGTTAAGGGTGCCAGTAGTGTAACTATTGACCCATGGACTCTGGTGCAAATTTGTACCCTGTGGTAGGGCAACGGGAGACTGGGGGAAGAGGAATAAGATCGTGTAAGTGCCCAAGAACTTGACAGCTGTGCAGGGGGTCAAGTTATGGGCCTCATGGCAAAGGGTGGCCAGATAGGGGAAAAACATAATTTGTTGGTAGTGAAAAGGATGGGCTAGTGGGTGGTGTTTGGGTATATCATGGTAGTTTTAACATAACTGGGAAGTGGCTTGGTTGGATGGGGTGAGGGTCTTTTTTCCCTATTGGGGCCCCAGTTAACCCTCAGGTTGCTAACTGGCAGTTGAACCAAAAAAACTTCTATTTGCCTGCTATTTGCAGTCTTCAAATGTGCTCAGAGAAACACTCTGACTAAGTTTACATCCCCTTTAAATATAGGTAAAAGTTTGTATATAAAAATATCCGCACTGTTATATGTAAACTAGGGCAAACAAGCCTTTAGACCTCTAATACTTTTACCATCTTGCTGGCATTGTACATTGTTCTGTCAGCTTTCCTCTGCTTTGCTAACCCAGTTCTGCCTCGGTCACCATTCTGTGACATGAATATTGAGTATGATTAAGTGACCTGTGGTGAAACACTGAACTTGACATTTCACAGCTGAATAAAATGGTCATAAAAGTATGAGAAAATTAATGAATCAAACTATCAGAGAGTTGAAGGGACGCAGTCTTCTTTTAATACCCTACTTTTTAATCCTGTCGTATACTTATACTTGTAACACGAGTTATAATTAGTATTTTCCTTAAAGGAAAACTAAAGCCTAACTAAAGAAGTAGATAGAAATGTTGCTCCCCTTCTTCTTTTCTGCTTATTCACTGCACATGCTTTGTGCTGCTGTCACTTACTGAGCTTAGGGACAGACTCAAAATATACTGTATATAGTGATGGGTGAATTTGCGCCGAATTTGTGCGAAAAATTTGCAAAACGACGCCGTTGCGGGTGAATTTTCGTGGGCATATTGCGAATTTATTCGCTGGTGGCGAAACGCGCAAATTCGCAGTGAATTCGCGCCTGGCGAATAAATTCGCCCATCACTAACTATATACAGAATAGAAATGTCACCATATAATTACTACAGATAATAATACTACATTACTAAGTACTATATGGCAGAACAGAAATCAGTGCAATTAGCATCATTATTGAATAATCAGACCTGTAGCATCATCTTATATTACAGGCCGACCTGATTATCAGTTTGTAAATTTGCTCAAAGCCCAGATCTTTGCTTTCATTTTATACCTTGTAAACTGCTACTGGTAACTGCACCCCTGGAATTGGGCCCACTTTTATTAGAGTAAGTTCTGTAGTCCAACTAATGCTACCTACACAACAATTTATAATCAGCAATCAAAATTGGAACAATAAGCCTATAAATAATTACAGTATGTGGTTTTTTTTTTCCAAATATTTTTATTTTGTTTTACAAAGAAAAAGAAACAGAAGAAAATCAAAATACAGCCGTTGCTCCTATTTTCCATGAAAAGTCTTACAGAAAGTAATGCGTTGCATGTAAAAAACAGCTTCAATAATGCAAAGATACAGATTACAATTATTGCAGTCAACAATGAGGAAAATAGGACACCAACATTAGTGAGACAGAAAAGAATAGACAGAAGTGGTAAAAACAGAAACTAAAGAATGTATCCATAGGGGGTGCATACCCATAGGTGTGTCTTGGGGAAAAAATGGCAAATGGCAAATCTAGGGTGCTGTCCACCTTACGTACCCATATCTAACCTATTGCCGATAGCCCTCTATATTGAACCCAGGGGCCCCAGAGTTTATGAAAAGAGCGCAAGTCACCCTTGGCAAGTGAGGAGAGCCTTTCCATAGACATATAGTTATCTAGTCTGTGTTTCACCTCCTGTAAGTTTAATGAGTTGGTTTTCCAAGCCTTGGCAATAGTCTGTTTGGCTGCCGTAAATATACGGCCTACTAGCTGCCGAACCCATTTGTTCCCACCTGGCACTCGTCCATGTAGCAGAGCTTCCAGAGGGGATTTCCTAAGTATAAGCCCAGTGATGCTAGTTACATTGTATAGACCCTGGTCCAGAACCGGACAGCCTTAGGACAATGCCACCAAATATGAATAAATGAACCAGTCTGCCCGCAACCCCTAAAGCATACCAGAGAGGAGGTGGGGTACCATTTCAAAAGCTTTTCGGGAACTAAGTACCACCTAGTGACCACCTTTTGAGAAGTTTCCTGTACCAAAATACTGGGGGAACACCTAGACATGTCCCGCAACATGTCCAGCCAAGCATCCTCCTCCAAGCAGAGACGCAGGTCTTGCTCCCACTGCTGAACAAAAATCAAATCTTTAACGGGCGTCTTGTGTATTAAGACATCATAATTCTAGATATGGCCCCTTTATATGGGATGGAGTGCAGGCATAAGTGTTCAAATATTTTGGGTGCAGGCAAGTCCCGCTGGATGTTCCCCGTTAGGGAGAGAAAATAGTGGCGTATTTGGGCATATCTAAATGATTCAGTGATAGGCATATGGAATTTCTCTCGGAGGGTTTGGCAAGACAGAAACACATGATCTCGGGTGAGCTGATGCAGAGCAAAAAGGCCATTGTCCTGCCACCAAGAGAAGGCACCCCCCTCCCTGCCTGGAGGGAAGTCAGGATTGTTCAGGAAAGATAACACTGGACGGTGGGCTGACACTAATGGGTATTTGGCAGAGGCCGACTTCCACACTTGTAGGGAATGGTTCACCAAGGGGCAATAAGTGGGGTCAGGGGAGGCTCCAATCCACATCAAATTGCTGAGAAGAGTGCCCCCCACAGAGCTTTGTTCTAACTATGTCCAGAGAGGGGAAGTACTCTGGGTATGCCATTCCACCATCTGAGCCAGCTGAGCCGCAATATAATAGGCCCTAAGACTAGGAATCCCCAAGCCACCTTTAGTCCTATTCCGGTAGGCTATGCTTGCCCTCAGCCTAGACCGTTCACCACCCCATACAAATTTTAGGCATTGAGACTGCAGTTTAAGTAGGGTAGTCATAGGGGGGTTAACTGGAAGTGTGCGGAACAAATATAATAGATGGAGGAGGATTGTCATTTTCAGGGCATGTACTTTCCCTAGCCAGGACAACCGCAAGGGTTCCCAAGAATGTAACATAGAGAACAGTCTTCTAATTGTCCCCGGATAATTGGCTTGGGATAGGCTGCTATATTCTAGAGTGATCTGAACACCCAAATATTTTATGCTTTTAGGTTGCGAGTGAAATCCAAAATTAATCTCCAGCAGCTTTTGAGTATGGGGAGGGAGATTAATGTTCAACGCTTCGGATTTTTGGGAATTAACCTTCAGACCAGAGACCGAGCCAAACTCAGAGAGTAAAGTATATAAATATGGGAGAGATGTCATGGGCTTGGAAACCAACAGTAATAAGTCATCAGCATAGAGGACACATTTATGATGAATCCCACCTATCTGAAGACCATGAATGTCAACATGTTGCCGAATATGAATTGCCAGGGGTTCAATATGAGGGCAAACAAGAGAGGGATGTGGTTTTTTTTTTTAAAGAAAATGCTTCCATTCTGCAAGACTTCCTTCTGTTTAGGAGAAGGAAAGGCACTTTCTACTTGGGGGTGCCAAAAGTTAGGCACCCCCAAGTGATTCTATTTACTTACCTGACACCCAAGGCCGGTGCTTCTATCAGCAAAAACTGCACCGGCCCAGGGTTATTCCAACGAGCACCACAGAGCGATCTGATAGGAGCACCGGTCCGGGGTGTCAGGTATGTAGATACAGTAACTTGGGGGTGCCTAAGTAAAAACACCTTACCTTCTCCTTTAAGAATAATGGGAAAATGCCAGGTTATAACTGGCCTACAGAGGTAGATTGGGAGCATGGTATAAATTCAGCTTGATTATACAAACTAGTGGCATAACTACTGGAGGTGTGCCCACATTCCCTTAGCACCTACTGGAGCCGTAATAAGCATATTGTAGATGGCAGGATGGGGGAATTTTTTGTTCACCTTACTTGTCTGAAAAGGAAGTGGGTTGAGTATGAATGGGCAAATTCTGCACCTGGGCCTGGCTGCTGCTAGTAACGCCACTTTTTATAATCAGGAACATTGGAGAGAGGTAATGTTTAGTAATGGCTTATTTCATACATTTTAATTGAATATTATCAAGTATATGAATATTCTTAAATGGGCAGGCTGGTGGTGCAATAGTACATCTTGCTGCATCAGAGCACTGGTGTCTTTCTTTATTCTAAAGAAGGATTGGAATCTGTGTGGGCTTTGAGTAGCTGTGCTGCTTTCCTGTCATAGCCCACAAACATACCCGTACGTCTCCTCCTTCTATATCATCGAAAAAAAATTTAGTTTGTGTATGTCATAAGAAGTATACACCATTGGAGCAGGGGTTGACTCACTTCTCTCTGTAAAGCACTTCAGAATGTGTTATATAATAATATAAGCAACTTCTCCAAATGACCTTCGTGCTTCTACAGTATATATCTGTCTGTCTATCTGCCTGTCTATCTATCATCTGTCTATCTATATAAATACATACAGAGATACACAGAATCCACTATTTTGGAATTTGGCTGAATCCCGAATGCTTAGTGAAAGATTTGTCCCGAATACGTAACTGAAGCCAAATCCTAATTTGCATATGAACTCCTAACTCGGGTCTCCTCCAGCTTGTCCACTATCTCTACTTGGATGTTGAAACGTTACCTTAAATTAAACCTAAAAATGGTTCTCTTCCCTCCAACTAACACCATTAACATCCCGGAAGTATCCATCATAGCTAACAATTCCACTATCACTCCATCTCCCCAGGCCGGGTGCCTTGGGGTTATCCTAGATTCTGCCCTGTCCTTCACCCCTCATATCCAGTCACTTATTAAATCATGTCACTTCCACCTAAGGAACATATCCAAAATATGATCATTTATCACCCAAGATGCTGCCAAAATTCTTATTCACTCTCTCGTCATATCACGTTTAGACTACTGTAACTCTCTTTTAATCAACCTTCCCCTCCAGAGACTGTCACCTCACCAGTCCATAATGAACACTGCCACGAGGCTCATAAAATTCAGCAACTCCTCCTCTTCTGCAATGCCACTCTGCCAATCCCTACACTGGCTTCCGCTACCTTTTAGAATAAAATTCAAATTAATGACCCTGACATTCAAAGCACTTTATAACTCTGCCCCACTCTATATCTCTGATCTCATCTCTACATACACACCCAACTGCTTGCTACGCTCCTCTACTGACCTGCTACTCAACTCTTCTCTCCTTACCTCCTCACACGCTCGCATTCAAAACTTTGCAAGGGCTGAACCCCTCCTCTGGAATTCTCTCCCACGGTCTGTCGCACTTTTTGCTGATTTTTTTTCCATTTTGCAAATTTTTGTCGAAAAAGGATTTCAAGGATTTGGTTCAGCCAGGCACAAGGATTCTGCCTTATAAATATATATATAGACAAATACAAGAGTCCTCTGCACTCAACCTATTATCAATATATTTAAGACAGAGACATTTTGTGCATACTATACGATACTGAAAAATGCCTTAACTTTTAAACAAAACAGGGATTGTTTGTCCATATATTGCAATATATTTAAGCTGGCCAACTACGTCAAAGTCATCCCATATCTGGCCAGTCCTATGCTCAATTTTCATCTGATTCATTAAGAATTCTATTGCTTCATCATACACTTAATGGTAAAAAGCTATTGAATTGCAGGTAAGTATTTAGACCTCTAGGTGCCACACTGTCTAGTTCATAAGTCCAAAAGGCTTCATCTTTGGAGAAGTAAGCGGTCCCCATATCCCCCCTCAGAGGTGTTGGGATATAGTCAATTGGCATACATTTGAAAGATGTATTGGAGTATTTAGCGTGTAGCCAGTGTAGCCCTACTGGCTGCTTGGATATATCTTGTTTCTTTGAGCCCCCTTTAGATTTACGTTCCAAGGCCGATCTAATAGTGGAACGATGCATGCTGACACGTTCCTTAAGCTGTCTGCAAGTTTTTCCGCAGTATATAAGCCTTCATGGGCACTTTATAATATATACCATGTTCCTGGATGTGCTTGATTCTGTATGCTTTACCAGTATGCGGATGAAAGAATTGGCTGCACGTTATGAGTGTGCTGCACATAGTGCAGTTGCCACATTTAAATACTCCCGGTTTGGTCATCTGAGTTCTGGGATCCCGGATGTATTTACTAACTGGGTCCGTCTAATTCTTTTAGGTTCCTATTACGTTTGTAATAAGTGAAAACCATCACTTACCAATTTTTTTCAGATCAGGATCAGTCTTGACAATTAGGCAGTTCTGTAAAACAGATTGCTTGATTAGAGGTGTATGTGGGCCTAGATGTCTAGGGTGACTGCTCTGGAAATGCAACATGGTACTCCTGTCCGTGGGTTTTTAAAAAAAAAAAAATGTATATGCCCATTCTGTTTATATACTGTGACGTCCAGAAAGTAGATATTTTACCAGTTATAATGTAAGGTAAAGCATACTGTGCTATTGATAGAGTTGAGTTCTTACCAAAATTTTAACAGTTCATTTTCTGACCCAAACCATAAAAAACAGGTCATCAATGTAGCGCCAGTAATATCCACCTTATTTATGAAAAATGGTATTGCTCAAAATATAAAGTGTTTCATAAGCATGCATGAAGGCATTCGCATATGTGGGGGCCAACATTAGACCCCATAGCCATCCCTGATGTTTGTACAAGAAGTTTCTCAGCTCCTCAGTTATCCAGCCATGCATTACTGCTTCATCCAGTGCTTTGCATAATTGCCCCTGAAATTTTAGAGTAGGATCAAAAATCCGTTTTTGATAACAGGAAATATCAGATAGTTATGAATGAATTTCAGACCTGTAATAGGCATCATCTAATACCACTACGGCTCCTCCCTTATCCGCTGGCTTGATAATAATGGAAGGGTTATTTTTTAGTTTCTGGAGAGCTTCCTGCTCTTTTTTATCCAGGTTTCCCCTAGTATGTATCTGAGCTGGTATATCCCTTATCACTCCATTGAGCATTCTTGAAAAGGTCTTAAGGGAGGTGTTATTCGTAGTGGGATCAAAGTTTTTTTGCAATTTGTGGCTGGATAATGTATTATTTTGATCCTGCCCCTTTAAATTTTGTTTATGGCCATAATATTCCCTCAGGCATGAGGATTGGGTAAATTTATAGTTATCGACAGCCATGGAAAAATCATGTGTCCATGTGGTTGGGATAAATGACAAACCCCTCGCAAGCACACTTGCCTACACATCCGTTAGCTGATTATTGCTTGTTCCTGAGCCCCTGTCCGCCATAGCGTGGAGGTCTCCCCCGAATCCTTCCTCTGACCATGCGGTGTTTCCTTCTGGTGCAGCGGTCATCGCTGACTCCATGCCTAAAAAAGCACTCACTTTAACCTGGGTAGATGCGTCAGCGTCCTCCTCTGAGTCACCGCTGCTTGAGATGTAATCAGGTGGTTTGCGTTTCTTGCGTGGCCATCAGTAGACAATGTTATCTTTGTAGTCCTAAAATGTAATAAATTTGGATCGCTTAAAGGCAAGTATTTCCAATTTATACTGGGCCACTTGGTCTTTTAAACGTTTAAGCCAATCATTGTCCCTATCAGCCGTTATTATGGGGATGTGTGAGGATTCGAAGTGTAGAATTTCCTTCCTTACGGAGCAAAATCAAGTCCCATTTCTGTTATGTTTTGGGTAGCCGAGGATGAGTTGAGTATAACAGTGCTTTATTAGCAGAGACATGCAGGCATTACACAACAGTAACTTTCACTTTTACTTTTAAGTTGACAGGAAGTATGCACAGTGTAGACAGTGACACCTGCAGGCCATTTGTATAAACACCACATATCCCCCCTATAGTAGGAAAGCATTTGGACAACTATAATAAACAACAGCAATGCCTCTTAAAGGGCAACTAAAGTCTAAAATAGAATAATGTTAGAAATGCTGTATTATGTATACTAAATATAAACATGAACTTACTGAACCAGCAGCCTAATAAGACAAATGATTTATGCTTTCAAAGTTGGCGCAGGGGGCTGTCATCTTGTAACTTTGTTAGACATTTCTGCAATATCAAGACTCGCACATGCTCAGTGTGGTCTGGGCTTCAGTTGGGAGGTTAAGCTTAGGGATCGTCATAAATTATCAAAACAGCACAAGTCAAATAATATCTGCCATAGAAGCCAATACAGCAATACTGATTAATAATCATAATATAGAGACTGCACTGCGTCTCTGGATACAAATCTCTACAGGGAATCCAAGAATGCTGCTCGAGTTCTGGGAAGTAAGGTGGGGGGGCTCCCCCTGCCATTTGAAAGTATGATCGTTTACCTGCACAGCAGTTGGGCACCATCTGACAATTCCTATCCACAGCAGTAAAAGAAGGGGGAATTGCACTGCATACAGTCAGGTTTATGATAAAAACTGTAGACATCTTTTATTTAAAGTGTATAGGAGATAGATTTCTTTTTCATTAAAGAAAGTAAAAATGGGATTTTATATTTTTGCCTTTACATGCCCTTTAAAGCAATAATATACATTCTTCATATCACATAGTCCTTGGTCCATGCAGGTCATTTTCTGATTCTCTCAGTACGCCTTTTAGATTCACTTTCTTCAGGCTTTTGCAGTTGACATCAGGAGTAGGAAAATGTCCTTCATCAAATGGAACTTCTCCAAAGTCATATCTAACAGGAGCAAGACGACTTGCATTCCATATGCATCCATCAGACAGTTCATATGTGTATGGTCCTTACTGGCGTCTCACTTCAAGTGATGAAGTAAATTTAGATTGTCCTTGTTTCAGTATTCCTGGTTTCTTAATTCTGACTAAAGATCCAGGCTGAAAGTGCACTTCTCTTGCACCACGTTTTCTGTCAGTATAAGTCTTGCATTTGGCTTGGTGACGTTTCACAATGTCAGCAGTAAATGATTTTGTAGGCACAGTATTTTGTGGAAGATTGATGTCTGCAACATGTAACTTATTGCGCATCTGTCTGCCATGTAATAATTCAGCAGGAGATGATTGGGTTGTTGCATGGCACATTGCTCTGTAGTTATGTAGGAACTCTGTTGTAAATACTTTCCAAGATTTCCCAGTAAGGTTTGCTGTCTGTAGTGCTTCTTTTAGACTTCTGTTGAATCGCTTAAATTCTCCATTTGCTTGTGGGTAATACACTGAAGATTTCCTATGCACAATATTCCTCTCTCTCAGAAAGAATTTAAACTCAGATGAGACAAACTTTGGTCTGTTGTCTGATATTAACACCTTTGGATTACCTTCTCTGCTGAAGATTGTAGACAGACATGTTATTACTGTAGCTGATGTTATATGAGAAACAAATGCAATTTCTGTCCATTTACTGTAATAGTCCATCAAGGTTATAGCAAATCTACAATCTATAGGAGCATCTGTAATAGGACCGACAATATCAATAGCATGTTTTTCCCATGCTGAATCAGAGAATGGTGCTGGTTTTACATCTGATCTCAACTTAACTTTGAGTACAAAGTTCTTTGCACAACCCAGTGAAGTGTTGCTTTGTGGTGAAATTGTAGACACTGGCTGTGTGACAGGCACTGGTGCTGTAGTAATGAGACCATCAACTAATTGTAGGTTTAATTCAGCAAAGAGATCCCTTCCAAGTATAGTACCCTTATTCACAATGCAAAAGTCACATTTTGCAGTATTTGGATAAACTTGTACAGTCACTGGCAAGCAACCAAGCACAGGGATTGGATCCTTTAAGTAACTGACCAGTTTCAGGGCAGGTGCAGCAAGCGGATCTTTTGCAAAGTATTTCAATAAAATATCCTTTGGTATAAACAGCTGAACCTGTATCAAGCATCAGGTTAATGGAGTGTCCTTTGTCAGCAGACACAGTACTGACACTGGCAGTGCATATAAACTTATCTGGAATAAATGTATCAGCTTTATTCACACTTAATACTGTGACATTTGTAGTAGTGACTTCATGAACATCTTTAGCAGAACTACGGCAGATCTTAGCAAAATGTACTACCTTTGTGCATCTGCGGCACCATATAGCCTTTGCAGGACATGTAACATGATTTGCAGTGTGTTGTGTTGAAACACAGCGAAAGCAGTATTTTCTATTTGTATTTGTTGCACAGTTTTGCAGTGTAGGTGAATCCCGTTCCTTAGCACTGTGCATTATTAGGCCACAGTGCTGAATTCACAATTTGTACATTCCCAGCAGTTCCATGACTGAGAGTTTTAGCCTCTGCCAATGCTGTTTCAATTTGGCTGGCAACTGTAATAGCCTTTTCAAGGGTTAAATCCTGCTCTAGGAGCAGTCTCTCTCTAATGCGATGTGAGTTTGTTTTTTCCACTATTTGGTCTCTTAGCATTTCATCTGTTAGATTCCCAAACTCACAGGTAACCAGCTCTCTCAAAGCTGCTACAAATTGTTCTGTGGATTCGCCATTACGTTGTCCACGTTGGCGGAATTTATATCTTTCAGCAACCACATTTACTCTTGGTAAGAGCAGTTTCATAAGTATCATCAGGTAATGGTAATGTATAGAATATATGCTGTCCCTCTGCTCCCAGGCGGTAAAAAAGTAAAGCACGCTTTCTAGCAGCAGAAATCTCACCTTGGTCAGCAGCAATAATGTAATTTTCAAACATACGGATCCAAGCAGTAAAAGGTATGGTAGGCTCACCAGGTTTTGGAAGAAAAGGTGCAGGCTGCTGCAGAGGTAGAAGAGCCATCCTTGTCGCCATTTGTTATGTTTTGGGTAGCCGAGGATGAGTAGAGTATAACAGTTCTTTATTAGCAGAGTCATGCAGGCATTACACAACAGTAATGTTCACTTTCACTTTTAAGCTGACAGGAATTATGCACAGTAACTCATGTAGACAGTGACACCTGCAGGCCATTTGTATAAACACCACAGTTTCCTCTATAACTTGCAGCATTAATTCAAGGGAGCACAAAATGGCACACCACTTATCACAGAACTCCACATTGCTGCGTCCCAGCATGGGTACATTATTGATACAGAAACCCCGTGGTATTTTGCTTTCCCGGTAGTACTCTGACAGTGAGACACCATGCAGGTGCAACTCCACCTCTCTCTTCCATAGGAGAAATAGTTTGTGGAAAGTCTCCTTTGGTCCTAGATTGCCAAATGTGTCTCCGTAAATAAAATACGATTTACATAATCTTTGGTAAACATTGTGAATGTCTCTGTTCTTTGGGCTCCCGTATCCATTCTTGAGAACATAGGTAAATATAATCAGCTCGTATACTGCACGGGTGCACGTCAATGTGGATATATATCATGTAGAAATGGACAGCACACCGTTTCAAGCCTATACCACACTATGAGAGGTGGGTATATATTTTTTGTGAATTGTTTCACATGTTTCACCTTGCGAAAGGTGTATATATATACATATAGTCAACTACAAGAGGTCCTCTGCACTCAACCCATTATCAATATATTTAAGACAGCGATATATTGCAATATATGGACAAACAATCCCTGTGTTGTTTAAAGGGTAAGGCATTTTTTAGTAGCAGTATGCACAAAATGTCGCTGTCTTAAATATATTGATAATGGGTTGAGTGCAGAGGACCTCTTGTAGTTGACTATATGTATTTTGTGGTCACACCCTCATTGCACCCCCGCCTAATGGTTTTAAAAAATAGTGGTGAGCACAACTTTCCCTTGTTTGTTATAGTTATACAGGAGCAGTGACCAGCTCCATGTTGTAGCTCCCACCCTTCCCAGCTATAGTCAGGTGATCCCACTGGTGTCTAATAAAAGGGCAGCCAAGTTTGGGAGTTTTACTTTGAAAGCAGATAGTAAGTTGCAGGTAAAACTTAGTCCCTTTGTAAAATGTATAATTAAGCAATTGAATTCTTAATGAATCAGATGTAAATTAAGCGTAGGACTGGCCAGATATGGGATGACTTTGACGTAGTTGGCCAGCTTAAATATATTGCAATATATGGACAAACAATCCCTGTGTTGTTTAAAGGGTAAGGCATTTTTTAGTAGCAGTATGCACAAAATGTCGCTGTCTTAAATATATTGATAATGGGTTGAGTGCAGAGGACCTCTTGTAGTTGACTATATATATATATATATATATATATATATATATATATATATATATATATATATATATATAAACGCCCATAGACTCCAATGGGTGAAAAAAACTGTTTCCCATAGACATCAATGCATTTCCTGAATTTTTACTCCGTTTCGTGAATTTTGGCCGAACCTAAATGGGTCAGATTTGCCCGTCACTGTTAATAAATCGTAATCATAAAAAAGAAGGAACAAAATAATAATTGTGATCTTCATAATTTTTGGGCATCAGCACATGAGAAAAATATAATCAATATAAGAAGAAATACAGAGAAAACCAACACAATTAATAGTGGTTAAAGAATGGTTTTATTAAGATGAAAGGCTTTCTCGTTTGAAATGGTTATCTTGTAAGAAAGGCACTTGGTTATTGGTATCATAATGATACATGTATGAACATCTACGTGGGGAATACCTGGGAAAATTTAACATTTAACCATGATATAAAAATTACACCAGCTATGGGTTAATATGAGAACACTGGGCTTTGTATCCTACCAAACCCAATACATAATGTGGCAAAGACTTTCAGATCTGTATCTTTTCATCTCAGTGTGACATATCTCTGAGCCATCACCGCTGCTTCTTTTCATCATTGGCTTTACAACTAGTCATAATCATTGTGTTTTGACTTGATCTTTATCTCGTCGCCAAGAGAGGAGAAACCAAATGAGAGAAAAATAGACAGGAAATAATAATTCACATATGCATGGTTACATTTCAGAAATCTGAACAAAATTCTTTTTAGATTGTAAGCTCAAATGAGCAGGGACCCATGTTGCCTCCAGTAGGTTGGAAACAGATACACTTCCATCAAATTCCACCTTTTGTATAAATAAGACCTGCATAATCGCCCAACTGAAACCTCTCCAAATAGCCTCAGATGGGGAAATAAATACCTTCTTGACTCCAAGAGGGCAACCAGATGTGCACCCTTGCTGAAAAGCAATATTCTTTGGTTGTAAAACCAACTCATTTATCAGTTATCAGAATCAGTTATCCGGAAACCTCTTATCTGGAAAGCTTCGAATTATGGAAAGCCCATCTCCCATAGACTCCATTTTGTCTAAATAATCCACATTTTTATAAATTACTTTCTTTTTATCTGTAGTAATAGAACAGTACCTTGTACTTGATCCAAACTAAGATATAATTAATCCTTATTGAAAGCAAAACCATCTTATTGGGTATATTTTTGTGGGTTTACATGATTTTCTAGTAGAATGAGGGGCAGATTTATCAAGGGTCGAATTTCAAATTGAAAAAACTTCGAAATACTAATTCAAAAATTATCGATCGAGTAGGTCCGTATTCGGCCGAATTCGAATTGTTTGAATCAAAGGAATAGCACATTCGATCAAATTAGATTTTCTTTTTTTCCCCAAAAAAACTTAGATTTTTCAAAGTCCACCAATTGACTCTAAATAGACTCTAGGAGGTCCCACATAGGCTAAAACAGCAATTCTGCAGGTATTAGATGGCGAATGTTTGAAGTCGAATTTGAAAGAGACAGTACATGATAAATTTTGATATTCAAGTCTGAATGACAAAAACTTGAAAAATTCCAGGTTTTTTTTACTATAAAATCTGAATTTTTAGTGGAAAAAAACATGAATTTTACAAGATTTATTAAACCCAGAGGAAAAGTCCTAATCTGACAATTTGGTATCTCAGACCTAATGATGCTGTATATAAGTCAATGGGAGAGGTCCCCATCCTATTTGGAAGTTTCTGTGGTCTGAGCTGGAATTAGCCCGAAAATTCTACTATTTCTGGCTTTTCGGAAAAAAGTCCAAAAAAATTAAGCAATTCAGGAAAAAACTCAGAAAAGATTTTTACGATTCAGATTTTCACTCAATTGTTTTGTGTTTTTCCCTGATCTGATGAAATTGTGATTTTTTTTATCGTAAATAAGGTCCAATTCTAGTTTGATTCTATTCTAAATTCTAGTTTGGTCAGACTTTTTTGATTTAAATACTCCGATAAATTTGGACTTTGATAAATAAGGCCCCCATGGCTTAAAATTTACACCGTAACCTCCAGCCCATGCATGAGCAAGTACTCTACTATAGTGATTCTTTTGCATCAGAGAGATAACACCGTTTCCTTTGACTCCTACAAACAGCTCAAGTCGAAGGCACTGTTAACAGCAAAATGTATATATTTTGTCTTCACACCAACCCCAGAAACTGACAAAGGCTACGTACATTTCTCATCTGACCTAGTGTGAAAAACAACACTTTGTCACTCATGTATCCTTCCTTCAGTTCAGTTATAAAAAAAACCCCACTAAAAAAATAATCTACATCATGAAAGATGGTTGCAGCATTTTCAGTTAAACAATGAGTGTAAATTCTCAATATGCATGTGTCTTTCTGCAGTTTATTTATATAAAGGGAAAATGATAAAAAATCCAGTGCAATGCACAGCACAGCTTTACGGGTGCACGTCTGTATAACACAGAAATTAGGGATATGTAAAGGATGGTTAGGGGTGAGAGGTGGGATGACTATGTGCCTCCCCTGCCTACCCTTAATTAATACAGCATTGCCAAAATGAAGGCATTACTCATTGGTGGTAGCCGCAAGTCACTGTGCGGAGATGGCGTTCAGAGACCTGCAGCAAAGCATATAAGGAAGACAGTGAGCAAAAAAGTGCATTGAGCCTCCTGTTTGCACTTGGCACGCTGCCTTCCTTATAGTGAATGGCTCCTCATTTGTTTTTACCCACAATGCAGCCTTTTCCAAGAACTGCTGCAAAACAACAACCTAGCATCCACTTTGGAAAACAGGGCTGGTTTTAAAAATTGTGCACCTCTAGGCAGGAAAGCCGACTCACCTTTTCGCTGCTTGAATCCCCCTTACCCACCCCACTTGCCTCCTTCATACACCCTGTACTTACAGGCGCTATCACCTCCACTGAGGACTGGGTGGGCATTAGATTCAAGCGGCTGTCCCATTGCAGATGTAACCAGTTGTTGGCCATAGGTCTAGGCCTTTGTGTCAGCACATGCTGTCTCCCTGCAATAGCAATTAATGATACCATATAACCACTATATGACATTTATTTAGTTTTCAGATGAGAGGAAAATACAACAGAGAATATTCATCATTATAAATACTAATATGCATACAGTGGTATTTGAAAAAATAACTGCAAAGATGGGTTATTTTTCTAATTGCCCAATAAAATATTGTGCCATGGTTTGATCTATATTTAATAATATATGAGACAGCTTTCATGGCATTTAGAGGTAATATAGAATATGAGAATGCTGGTTTGTCATAATGTTAATCAGGAAAAATTGATGGGGTTAAGATGTGTAGGTAACCTGGAACCTATGAGAGATGCCATCTAATTTTTTTTCCCTATGAAACAAAAATATTACTTTACTTTACTTTGCTTCTGATGAAAAGCTGAATACCAGATGAGGAGGAAACTTAAGGGTGGAAAAGGGTCCTAAATAATGCTATAATAATTGTTATGTTAGATACTATTTTCCCTAGGTAAAAAATATCTCCAAATTCAGAAGGAACTATGGCAATGGAGATTTACTGATCCAATTATCGCTATGTTAATGGTTGTTGTAATAAAAAAACTTTGGGTGGAAGCTGGCATGTGATCAGCAATTGTCCTGACTGTTTTAGAATGAACTCCCAATTGCTCTGCTGCCCCAAACCCCTCACCACCTCTGGCCACTGGCCCGCATCTTCATCTGAACCCTGTTTTGCTCATCACAAAGAAGGGACATTTTTTGACAGCTTTTTAAATGTACCACCAAGTTCCCAGTACTCACTGTCTTCTAAATTAGAGTTCAGGTGGAGCTGTAGGCCATCAAAGATGCACTGGTGAAAATTTGGGCATTGTGCTTCCCTAATGACTTGCAATCCCAGGCCCAAGCATTTGTGTCCTTCATACAAATCTGGGCTTGGGTGTTCAATAAGAATGAAATTTTTAGGGGTGACACTGGGATTCCTTCCCAGGATTTATTATGAAATTAAAATGGCAAAATCTACATCAATTCTAATCACCCTTATCAGGGCTGGATTTCAAGATGCCTACACCTCTAGACCCCCCACTCCTCGCACACCTCTATCCCATAGGTTTTATCTCTTCCTCTTGCACACTACCCCACCACACACTTTGTTTTATCAGTAGTGATGGGCGAATTTGGCCTTCGAGAAACGGCGCTGGTGAAAATGCACCAGTGTCCAAAAAACCGTCGCCGACGTCCATTTTTTTTTTACGCCGGCAAATTTTCGCAGCCGTTTCGTGAATGTATTCGCCAGCAGTGAATCGCGCAAATTTGCAGCAGCAAATTCGCGCCTGGCAAATTAATTCGCCCATCACTATTTATCAGCCTTGACATTGCTTGAAAATTATATACAGTAGGTATCCAGTGCAAACCCTGTACTCAACAGAAGACAAGCACTGACTCCACTGCCTAAGCTTTCATTGCTTCGCTCTTTGCCTTCAATGTTTGAAATGCAAAAAGCATATCAAAAAAGAATACCTTTTTTGGTATGTATTGAGCATTTTCTTAAGAAACCCAACCACAGCATGGGGGATTCCTAGTATTTTTATATACGGTAATTTTTTTATTTAAAAGAAAGCAAATAATGCCGGAAGTTAAAAGAGAAATCGTAGCGAGGGCTATGACCACATCCTTCTTCATACAAGAAAGTGGATCAACTGATCTCACTCTAGGAAATCTGCTGACATGGGTAACCAGAAGTTTATATTGCTATTACTATGCATTTCCCAATAAAGGGTGTTACAGGAAATGTTGTCACTTCCAAAAATAGCTCATGTCAGATCGCTTTGAATATCTTAAAGGGGTACTATCATCTAAACAAAAATGTATTTTATTAGAATAATACAAGAATGCAATACCCCTATTTTCCCCCATGCCCTTTTAATTGTGGCATTCCAATTTTGTAATAAAATATTTTAATTATAACTTTTCCTACATTTATATGCATATCAAGGAAATCATACAATATTTTCTGGAAGTGAAACGGCATATAAGATGTGATATATTTATATTAGCCTCTGTGTAGTCTTTCAACACATGAATCAAGAATTTAGAAGACTTAGGCGGAGCATAGAAAAGGTTGAGGGAGGTGTAGCCTCCCAAACTCTCAACCAACCATCACATATAGTATGTGATTATAATATGTCACCTATTGATAGATTCCCCAACCAAATATGTAACTGTCCTTCACTGACAGAAGGTAGAAGATATGAGAATGGTTAGACAAAGAAGAGGCAACAAAACAGCCATCATATTTTTTATGCAATCTAGATCTCTCGTTATTTAAATGAGAATTTATCCTATATGGATACTTCATATCTTGCTTGTCATCGTATTCAATATAATACAAAAAAAATTCCAACAATCTGGATCTCACTGGAAACAAAGTACATTTTAAAGCTGTGAAAAACATAATGTAAAACAGGGCACAGAAAATGGAGTTCGACATTGAGTTAAGGTAACATTTATAGGTTTACGATTAATGATTATCATTGTAATGCTTCATTTTCTAACCCATAATAGGTCTCCAAAAGAATGATATAAAACATACAGTATAAACCCTAAATTACAAAGGCAGCAAACTGGCCATAGGCTGACACTGAAACCATGGTTTTAAGGGTCTCTTTAGGGGTCTTTCAATATGTAAAATGGAATTATTACAATATAAAACATGTAAAAACAACACAAGTGCCATTAGTAAAATTGTAAAGCCGGTGGTTTACTGATTCACTGGAATATATGACAAAGAGTCGTAGGGAATTAGGCAGGGCTTAGTATTAAAAGTCCCATTTGTAAACACTTACTTAAAAATGTAAAGTTCCTGGTGAAAATGGATGTCCAAAGTATATACCCATCAGCCAAACATTGAGTGGCCACTGTGAAATATTTTGTACTTCAACATGAACACTTAGCTTAATATATGAATGGCTCCAACCACAATGACCAAAGATTCTATGTGTTCAGAACAATTCAGCGATGTGTACCTGCATAGCTGCGATGTATAGGATCACAGGTGGAGCATTAGCATCTGGGGGCCCGCATATATAGTATATACCCTTGATTCATTCAAAAATGTGCAAAGAAGGCAGAAGATCAGTAAACAATCACTTTTTGAATGGCAAAACTCCGCCATCCATTTTATGTTAGATAAGCACTGCAGCATGCCAAACAAAAGGTTTGGCAGACTTTCATGCCATTGTTGTTAATTACATACGGCTAGTCCTGTTATTACTATTATGCAAATCTATTAACTTCCTACTTTTCTTGCTGTTTTCTGAGCGCTAAATAAATTCAATGACCCTGCCCAAATTTCGGAATCATTGCATCATATGTTTAACAACGCTGCAAATTCCAGTTAATGACCCATTTTTGTCTGCTCTTTGTGTATGAAGAAATACTTTAAGTTCCTCCTTTCATTTATTTCACACCTTCCTCTTTTGTTGATATAGAGGTTGTTCCACAGGTTTGTGGAAATGCATTACTCACTAATACGTTGTACATTAACTTCTAGCAGCTCTTGTACACAAGTTCAACCTTCACACATCACATTGCGGTGATCGATTATTTCCTTAACATAAACTGCCCCAATAGCTAAATTTTTTTATACCTTGTACAGTGCTGCCCAATATGTTATTGCTTTATAAGAAAAGGTAACCTAGTAAGTTAGGTTGAAAAAAGACATGTGTCCATCAAGTTCAACCTTTTAAGTCTTTATATAACCTGCCTAACTGCTAGTTGATCCGGAGGAAGGCAAAAAACCTCTTCTGAAGTCTCTCCAATTTGCTTCAGAGGGGAAAAATTCCTTAAGGTGGCCATACACTGGCCGATAAAAGCTGCCGACAGACCGTGTCGGCAGCTTATTGGCCCGTGTATGGGGCCCCCCGACGGGGTTCACCGATCGAGATCTGGCCGAAAGTCGGCCAGATCTCGATCAGATGGGACAGAAAATCCCGTTGGATCGCGGCCGCATCTATTCGTTGATGCGGTCCCGCGATCCGACCGCCCGTTTGGGCATCGTTAGGATCCGATCGTTGGGCCCTAGGGCCCACGATCGGATCAGCCCGATATTGCCCACCTCAAGGTGGGCATGTCGGAGGGAGATCCACTCGTTTAGCGACGTCGCCAAACGAGCGGATCTCTCCATGTATGGCCACCTTTACTGACTTCAAGATGGCAATTGATCCAGTCTTTGTATCAACTTGTACTATGCTCTATCTTCTATAACCCTGTATTCCCTCACTTGCTAAAAAGCCATCCAACCCCTTCTTAAAGCTATGTAATGTATCAGCCTGTACAACTGATTCAGGCAGAGAATTCCACATCTTCACAGCTCTCACTGTAAAAAAAACCCTTCCAAATGATTCTGTGGAACCTCTTTTCTTCTAATGGGAATGGGTGACTTGTGTTAGCTGGAAGGACCTACTGGTAAATAAAGCATTAGATATATTTTTATAATATCCCTGTAAGTGGTAAACAGGTTAACAGGACCCATGGTAAATCCTTTTTTTTTAACATTCTACTTCTATAAGCAGCTAGAGATAACAAACTCTGTTAAATGATACTCTCATTCCCCTCCTTTGTTCTTTCTTTAATTTAAAGATAAGCATGAATCCTTTATGCTGGTGATTTATCTGTGCACTGGTAATCTGATAAAATAATTTTGCTTCCTCCCACAATTGGTCAGATGAACCAGAAAGTTGTAAAGTGAAAGCATTTACATAGCTAGACCACAAACACTGTGGTTGTACAAGACAAGGAAGCTGCCTAGGCGTAAATATATATATATATATATATATATATATATATATATATATATATATATATATATATATATATATATATATATATATATATAGAGTTCATCAGCACTCACCATTCAAGAAGTTACTTTGCCTTGTGCTAACCAAATTATCAATAGGAGACCACGAAAGCACTCACGGCCACGATCATCTAGCATATATCAAAAGGTTTTTATTTGTGCATGGTGTATGAACGTGTTTCGACTCACAAAGAGCCGTCGTCATTCTGACGGCTCTTTGTGAGCGAAAATTCAAAGGGCCATTCCACTGGTTCTCATTGCCCGTTATAGGCTTGTTCCTGGTGCCTTAGCTTTTGCTATTCTGGACTCTGAGCTTGATTCTGATTATCTGTTGTGACCCCTGCCTGTTCCTGACGATTCTGACATCTGTATCCTGAACCAATGCCTGAATTTCGACTACCTCTTCTGCTTTATCCCTCTGATTGATCTCCCGGTTTTGACCCTTGCCTGCCTGACCTTGCTTTGAACGCTGCCTGCCCAGACCCGGCCTGATTTGTTTACGCTTACTTTCTGCCTGCCTCGACCCTGCCAGTTCCGACTACAATCCCATTTAACACCTTGTACCACGACCTTCTGCCCAAAGACTTTTCTAACAGTCGTACCCCTCTGCTTATCCAGAACCTCTAGCCTTGCACCTCTCGTTTAAGTCCTGGTGGCATCCAAGTAGCTGAGGGCTCCTCCCGAGGCCAACGGCGGTCACACTTCAGGTGAAGCACAAGCCGAGACCAGGGTGCTTGGCATTTCTTCTGGTATTGGGTGCTGACCATGGTACAATGATAAACAAAGCTCCAAAGGATTAAGGGGGGTTCGCAAACTTTTTCATATGACTGTACATATATATTTTTACAGGTATGTTGTCTATAATTTGGAATGCTTGGGACCTGCAGTTTTTTGCGTAAGGGGTCATTACTTGCTTTAAAGGAGAACTAAAGCTTAACTAAAGATGTAGCTAGAAATGTTGTACATTATGTTTTTGGCTTCAGTTACAGCCCAAGGCAACCCCAGTCATTTAGCAGGGAAGATATGTAGCTCCAAAGATGCCCCAGTAGTTTCCCCTCTTCTTTTCTGCTGATTAACTGCACATGTTCTGTGCTGCTGTCACTTACTGAAGTTAGGGATTTACGCACAATATACTGAAAATATATTGTGCGTAATATAAATGTTACAATATAAGGCTGATTAGTAATTAATACAAACAATTACTATGTGACAGCATAGAAACCAGTGCAATTAGCATCAGCCCTGTAGCATCATCTTATATTACAGGCCAACCTCATTTTCTGCTTGATAATTTGCGACAACCCCTAATCTTAACTGCTCAGAGCCCAATGAGCATGTGAGTGTCACAGACACTTTCCAAGATGGTGACCCCCTGTGACAATTTGAAGTCTGGATCATTGCTACTATTGACAAGCAGAAACTTTAGGCTGGAGCAATAAGTTCATTATATAAAATACAGCATTTTTAGCCATATTTTAGGGTTTAGTTCTCCTATAAAGCTACTAAAAATATGCAAACATTAAGTAACATCAAGTACAAGGGACTTTCGTATTACTGAGAAAAAATCAAATCAGTCATTAAGGAAGAATTGTTTGTTTAAATAGAAAACAATGGAAAATGACATTGATGTATATCATTTTTTCAGGACAATAGGTTTTCAGATAAACAGTTCATTCCTGTATATACATCTTATTTAGAGAAACAAAGGAGGAACGTGTTGTAATTAAATAATTGTGATACTTTCCCTTTGACCAGTAAATCTTTATATGAAATTTTAACTTCTAAAGTTTCTCTGTTGAGAAACACAAGCCAAGAATCCACTCCTCCACTGCTCGATGTGCCTCCATCCGGATACATTGCCTTGGCTCTGGTGCAGACACAGCTGATTTTGGTTTTGAAATGTGAGATATTAAATTTTTTCAAAATCCGGCAAATCTTCCTGCATCTGATCTGACTCAATGTATCCGGGTACAGGCACAGTGAGCAACAGAGGAACAGAAGAGGGGGGGGGACGCAGGCCAAGATCGGCACCGTCTTGCACAAGCCTAATGACTGTGTAAAAGCAACAGAACCCAGACATTAACTATGGAGAAAATAAGTAAAGTATGTTATGACTACAAGTCTCAATAGAGCGGACATTGCCCCACATTTGATAAATGTGTCAAAAAACTGGTGCTAGATTGCCTTCTAGTTGGACACCAATCCCTCTTACTCTTTGGCTGAGGGTGCATGCTGCTCTGAGCCTGATCAGACTAAAAAGGACGAAAGCAGGCATTTTCAGGTCAATTCTTGCTTGGCTCTGCTTTGAGTAGCCTAGCAGAGGTGGAAGCTGAGGTGCATAAGGGAGTGGATCCACTTTTGGGATACAGGAATTTCAGACCTTGATAACAGTCCTTTCCCTTAACCCCGAACCCAAATTAGGGTACAATAAGACATGACAAATATGAAATGTATTGCTAGGTGTTGCATCCATGTTGCAAACTCTGGCTTCATATATAGCCCTAAATTCGAAAATGATGTCCTACCTATTTATATTATTTAAAAAAAACTGCTGCTCTGCACCTAGTTCAAAATTCAGATAAAATTAGACCTTTTATAGTAAAGGAGTTAAAATGTCCATAAAGGAGGCTGTTGGGTTATGCTTCAGTTAAGACTAGGATCTCAATATCTCTGCATTTTGTTATTTATCTGTATCTGCACTGCAGGCATCCGTTAAATATCTAGATCCCGTTATCTCTCTATACATCTCTCTGACATCTCTTTTTTTAAAGGAACTTCAAGTCAAAGGGGTTGTTCACCTTCCAAACACTTTTTTCAACTCAGTTGTGTAACGGTCGGCACCCAACACCAGAACAAACACCAGGCACCCTGATCTCGGCTTGTGCTTCACCAGTAGCGTGACCGCCTTTGGGCCTCGGGAGGAGCCCTCGGCTTACTTGGATGCCACCTGGACTTAAACGAGAGGTGCAAGATGAGAGTTCTGGATAGGCAGAGCAGCACGACGATAGAGCAAAGTCTTTGGACAGAAGGTCGTTGTACAAGGCATGCGGAAATAAAGTAGTCAGATCAGGCCGGTCGAGGCAGGCAGAAAGTCAGCGTAAACAATTCAGGCCGGTTCTGGGCAGGCAGCGTTCAAAGCGAGGTCAGGCAGGCAAGGGTCAAAACCGGGACATCAATCAGAGGGATACAGCAGAAGAGGTAGTCGAAATTCAGGCAATGGATCAGGATACAGAGGTCAGAATCGACAGGAACAGGCAGGGGTCCCAACAGGTAGTCAGAATCAAACATAAACTCAGAATAGCAACAGCTAAAGCCACCAGGAACAACCTATAACGGGCAATGAAAATTAGCAAGATGTCCCTTTAAATATTTGAATTTTCGCGCCGTTGTGCGCTGGCGTCATTGCGCCAGCGCGCATGTGCCAACAAAACAGCAGGAGCGCGCCGTGTGCCCCTAGTTACCGGCGCCTAGTATGGAAGAACGAGGCGGGCGTCCCCGCCGAGGGGGCGGTAGGCGTCCCTGCCGTCCCCCCACTAGACTACCATGGTAAATTCTTACAAGTTGTTTGTAGATTGTTCCCCAGAAATAAAGATTTTTTTCAATTACTTTCCATTATTTATTTTTTACTGTTTTTACAAAATCTAAGTTTAATGTTAAATGTTCGTGTCTCTGGTGTTTGAGTTTGGCAGCTCAGTAATTCAGGGGCAGACTCAAAACTACAACAATTTTGCAACATTGCGTTGATACATTTCTCAATAGCATCTCTGGAGTATTAGCAACTATTGTATCAATTCTAACAGCTGCCTGTAATGAAACCCAGAGATTCTGCTCAGCAGGAACAAAGATCAGAAATGTATCAACTTTTAGAATCCATTTAGAACAGTTACAGGGTCTGCAACCCCACCTCCCAGAGCTGCTTCAGAAGGTGTAAAATGACACTTTACGCTACAATATTAGAAAAACTGTCACAAATAGAAAATATAAAGTCATTGGAAAAAGTCTTTATATCTGGTGATCTATCTGAAAACAACTAGTTTGTTGAATGTGAACCACCCCTTTAATGACTCTTGCTTCTTCTTGAAAGCTTTTGTTTTTTCTCACTTTCTTTTTGTCTCTGTAACATTTATAGGGGTGGTTTGCCTATAAATTAACTTTAAGTATTTTGCTAATTCTAAGCAATTTTTAAGTTGTTTTTGTTATTTATTTTTGTAATAGTTTGTTTAATTATTTGCCTTCTTTTTCTGACTGTTTCTAGATTTCAAAACCAAATGTTCTGTAAGGCTACACATTAATTGTTACTGGTACTTAATAATTCTTAATTGTTCTATTCAGGCCCTCTTCTAGTCTTATTCCAATCTCTTATTCAAATGAGTGCGTGTTTTTTGGGTAATTTAGAAAAGAGCCAGCCACACCCAAGTTTGACTGTGCTTAGTGTGCAAAAGTAGTGTTAGTCAATAAACCTTTGGCAGTATAGTAAGAATATATTTTTTTTTAGCATAATAATTACAGAGCTCTCATTTCAGTCCCATTGTATGCTGGAATGGTAAAGTAAACAATGACTGGAATTTCTTTCTGCTTTTCTTGCCAAATCTGAATAATGCTATTTTAGGGCTCTTACACACGGCCGTTCCGACCTGCGCTCCCCTGCGTTCCGTTTTTTGGCGTTCAGCCGCAGGGGAGCGCAGGAATAGACGCAAGTCATTATTTGAAATGGGGCTGTACTCACTAAGGCGCGTGTAGGCGCCGAACGCAGGAAAAATGCAGCATGTTGCGTCTGAACCTGCGTTCGGCGCCTACACGCGCCTGAGTGAGTACAGCCCCATTTCAAATAATGACTTGCGTCTATTCCTGCGCTCCCCTGCGGCTGAACACCAAAAAACGGAACGCAGGGGAGCGCAGGTCGGAACGGCCGTGTGTAAGAGCCCTAAGTGAGCCAAGTGTACAGGGGCGTTAACAGATTAATTGCTTCCTCCACGCCTTTTACTATATTAACTTTGGGATGGGTTTAACTGTTAACTGTCTTTTAGGCCAAACTCTCCACAAGCACATTGATGCATGGGACATGAGCATTAGTGTTGCCAACTCGCAAATATAAATTTCACACACTGCTGATAATAGACATTTTCATAGTACTCACTACTCAGTAGCCACACTGTATATATTTCTATAATTTAACTGGTTTGTTTTTTTTATAAATGATCTACCTTTCAGTTCTTCCATCTTGCAGCTTAAAGTGTTCTTTGGCTGCCAGGGATCACTTACCCCAACAACCAAAAAAACAGCTGCTCTGTGACTACAGTTTCATTCTTATTCTCTAAGGGCCACTACATATTGGCATTATAATGTGTGTTCATTCAAATGCATGTAAAGGTTACTCAAACGCATATTTAATTTATACACAATTCAATGCATTTTTTTTATTCCATGAGAGTGAGTTGCAAGTTCATTGACCATTAATCTGGTTCCTTTCCTGTACAGGTAGAGGATCTGTTATCTGAAAACTCTTTATCCAGAAATTATGGAAAGGCTATCTCCCATAGACTCCATTTTATCCAAATAATTATTTCCTTTAATTATACTCTGTAATAATAAAACAGTACCTTGTACTTGATAGACATATATTATTAATCCTAATTGGAAGTGAAACCAGATTATTGCATTTATTTAATGTTTACATGTGATTTGGATTAAGATCCAAATTACAGAAAGATCCGTTATTTGAAAAAACCCAGGTCCCAAGCATTCTGGATAACAGGTCCCTTACCTGTAACAGCATCCTCGGGTGCGCTCCTCTTTTCCAAAAATGTGGAGCTGCGAAACTCGTGTTTTCTCGGCGTGTTCGAAGGTACACAAATTGCTCACTGATTATACCTGCACAATCGTCAGTACACAGCAATCCAGGCACAAGCACATTCTGACATTTGCACATTGCTGTCAACATTCACCAATACGATAGAGTGTTGCATCCTAAAACACTCACGCTGGTGCCAAATAGAGATGTCGCGAACTGTTCGCCGGCGAACTTGTTCGCGCGAACATCGGGTGTTCGCGCTCGCCGGAAGTTCGCGAACGTCGCGCGACGTTCGCCATTTTGGGTTCGCCATTGTTGGCGCTTTTTTTTGCCCTCTCACCCCAGACCAGCAGGTACATGGCAGCCAATCAGGAAGCTCTCCCCTGGACCACTCCCCTTCCCTATAAAAACCGAAGCCCTGCAGCGTTTTTTCACTCTGCCTGTGTGTGCTGAAGAGATAGTGTAGGGAGAGAGCTGCTGCCTGTTAGTGATTTCAGGGACAGTTGAAAGTTTGCTGGCTAGTAATCGTTTTGATACTGCTCTGTTATTGGAGGGACAGAAGTCTGCAGGGGTTTGAGGGACATTTAAGCTTAGGTAGCTTTGCTGGCTAGTAATCTACCTTCTACTGCAGTGCTCTGTATGTAGCTGCTGTGGGCAGCTGTCCTGCTTCTGATCTCATCTGCTGACTGCTGCAATAACAGTAGTCCTTGTAAGGACTGCTTTTATTTATTTTTTTGTTGTTTTACTACTACTACTACTACTACTATAAGAGCCCAGTGCTATTAGTCTAGCAGTGTTGGGGAGTGGGACTGGTGTGCTAATCTGCTGCTCCTAGTAGTTCAGCAGCACCAACTTTAATTTTTTTTTTTTAATATTCATTTTTTTTTATTTTACTTTTTTTATTTTACTACCACTGTAGTAGTGTATAAGTTGACCTTTTAGGCATTATTTGCCCTGTAGGCATTTTTTGCCCAGTGTGTTATTCAACCAACTGCCATCTAGCTGTGTGACCTTGTTCACATTCTGTCTAAATATCCATAATATTACCGTCTCCAGAAAAAACACCGGAGTGACTTTTTTCAAGCAGCCATAATATATTTTACGTAATCCGTATCCACCGCTGTAGTAGTGTATACGTTGACCTTGTAGGCATTATTTGCACAGTGTTTTCTTCAACCCGCCATCTAGCTGTGTGAGCTTGTTCACATTTTGTCTAAATATTGATAATATTATCGTCTCTAGAAAAACCACTTGAGTTACTTTTTTTCAAGCAGCATTCATATATTTTACGTAATCCGTATCCACCGCTGTAGTAGTGTATACGTTGACCTTGTAGGCATTATTTGCACACTGTTTTCTTCAACCCGCCATCTAGCTGTGTGAGCTTGTTCACATTTTGTCTAAATATTGATAATATTATCGTCTCTAGAAAAACCACTTGAGTTACTTTTTTTCAAGCAGCATTCATATATTTTACGTAATCCGTATCCACCGCTGTAGTAGTGTATACGTTGACCTTGTAGGCATTATTTGCACACTGTTTTCTTCAACCCGCCATCTAGCTGTGTGAGCTTGTTCACATTTTGTCTAAATATTGATAATATTATCGTCTCTAGAAAAACCACTTGAGTTACTTTTTTTCAAGCAGCATTCATATATTTTACGTAATCCGTATCCACCGCTGTAGTAGTGTATACGTTGACCTTGTAGGCATTGTTTGCCCAGTTTTTTTGGCCGCAGCCACTGAAGCATAGAGGCCAGAAAAAATATGCCATATAAATGCTGAAAATAGTCATTTTTTGCCATACGTTGACTCAACGTATATGGCAAAAAATGACTATTTTCAGCATTTATATGGCATATTTTTTCTGGCAACTGTGCTTCAGTGGCTGCGACCAAAAAAACTGGGCAAACAATGCCTACAAGGTCAACGTATATGGCAAAAAATTACTATTTTCAGCATTTATATGGCATATTTTTTCTGGCAACTGTGCTTCAGTGGCTGCAACCAAAAAAACTGGGCAAACAATGTCTACAAGGTCAACGTATGGCGAAAAATTACTATTTTCAGCATTTATATGGCATATTTTTTCTGGCAACTGTGCTTCAGTGGCTGCGTCCAAAAAAACTGGGCAAACAATGCCTACAAGGTCAACGTATGGCAGTTGTTTAAAGAGAACAGTAGATTACTAGCCAGCAAAGCTACCTAAGCTAAAATGTCCCTCAAATCCCTGCAGACTTCTGTCCCTCCAATACAGAGCAGTATCAAGCAGATTACTAGCCAGCAAACTTACTATCATCTGTCCCTGAAATCACTAACAGCTCTCCCCCTACACTATCTCTTCAAAGCACACACAGGCAGATTTTTCAGATACATTTTTGCCCTTGATCCCCCTCTGGCATGCCACTGTCCAGGTCGTTGCACCCTTTAAACAACTTTAAAATCATTTTTATGGCCAGAAATGTCTTTTTTAGATGTTAAAGTTCGCCTTCCCATTGAAGTCTATGGGGTTCGCGAACCGTTCGCGAACCGCTCGCGTTTTTGCGCAAGTTCGCGAATATGTTCGCGAACTTTTTTTCCGACGTTCGCTACATCCCTAGTGCCAAAGCCTTGGCCTATTTAAAGGGATACTGTCATGGGGAAAAAAAAATTTCAAAACACAAAAAAACACAAAACTATAGGCCAGTTAGTCTGACGTCAGTGGTAGGAAAGCTTTTCGAAGGGTTACTAAAGGATAAGATACTGGACTTCATAGCAAATCACAATACTATGAGTTCGTGCCAGCATGGTTTTATGCGTAATAGATCTTTTTATGAGAAGGAAAGTAGGGACCTCGATTCTGGGATGGCAGTGGATGTGATTTACTTACAAATTATACTAAATTGTGCAGAACTATAGGTTCCATGCAGGATGCTGCCACTTTGCAGAGTGATCTGCCTAAGTTGGAAAACTGGGCAGCAAACTGGAAAATGAAGTTCAATGTTGATAAATGCAAGGTTACGCACTTTGGCAAAAATAATATAAATGCAAGTTATACACTAAATGGCAGTGTGTTGGGAGTTTCCTTAAATGAGAAGGATCTTGGGGTTTTTGTAGATAACAAGTTGTCTAATTCTGGGCAGTGCCATTCTGGGGCTACTAAAGCAAATAAAGTTCTGTCTTGCATAAAAAATGGCATTAACTCAAGGGATAAAAACATAATTATGCCTCTTTATAGGTCCCTGGTAAGGCCTCATCTGTTTTGGACTCCAGTCCTTAAGAGGGATATAAATGAACTGGAGAGAGTGCAGAGACTAAGTGCAACTAAACTGGTTAGAGGGATGGAAGACTTAAATGATGAGGGTAGACTGTCAAGGTTGGGGTTGTGAGGAGACATGATTAAACTTTACAAGTACATTAGAGGACCTTATAGACAAATAGCAGGGGACCTTTTTACCCATAAAGTGGATCACCGTACCAGAGGCCACCCATTTAGACTAGAAGAAAAGAACTTTCATTTGAAGCAACGTAGGGGGTTCTTCACAGTCAGGACAGTGGAATACACTGCCGGTGGATGTTGTGATGGATGATTCAGTTAATGCATTTAAGAATGTCTTGGATGATTTTTTGGATAGACATAATATCAAAGACTATTGTGATACTAAACTCTATAGTTAGTATAGATATTGGTATATAGAATTTATGTGAAAGGAGGGAGGGGTGTGTGTATGGATGCTGGGTTTTCATTTGGAGGGGTTGAACTTGATGGACTTAGAAATAAAACTACATCATAAAAATCATGACAGAACTCCTCTAGGGATGCTGACAACTCAGTTAATTGCATGGTTGCCTTGGGTGTTCCCTGGAAGCCTATCCTTATCTTCTGATTGGAGTTCTGTTGTGACCTAGTCTGTCTGGTTAACCCTGCTGTTTTTTTGCCTGACCATCTACACGATTGTTCTGCACTGGATCCCTTTGGTAAGCCTGACATCTATGAATTTAAATAAATTGTCAATGTGTGTCAAATGCATAAACAGCCATCATGTTGCCATGGAATTCACTGGACTTAGGCTATAGTGCAATTTCAATTACATGCTTGAAAGATGAAGAATAAGAAGGTTATGCTGCAGACTTCTGCCAAACTATAGATATGAAACATGTACAGGTATGGGATCCATTAAACCCGTTAGCCAGAAAGTTCCAAATTACGGAAAGGCTGTCTCCCATAGACCCCATTATAATCAAATAATCCAAATCTTTAAAAAGTATGAAACTGATATAATTATTCCTTATTGGAAGCAAAACCAGCCTATTGGGTTTATTTAAGGTTTACATGATTTTACATGATCTGGTAGACTTAAGGTATGAAGATCCAATTTATGGAAAGATGCGTTATAAGGAAAAACCTAGGTCCCAAGCATTCCGGATAACAGGTCCCATATTTGTAACTTTTTCTCAGCATTCACAGGTTAATAATCTCTACAACTGAGTAAAATGCTAATATACAAAAACAGGGGAATTCTAGATAGACAGACAGAAGGAAAAGTCATCACACTAATACATTGGGTAATAAACATCTCAGATCACTATTTTTAGTTCAGGTTTCTGCAAAACATATTGTGAGTGGTGAGGGAAATACAGGGTATACAACAGTACAGGGAATATGGAGTCAATGATTTACAGTATATAAACAGCAGCAAGAAAATGAAAATAAAGTGAAAAGAATAATATTGTATACAGATGTTGAATTGATTATTTGAAATCCTTAGAATCCGTTTTTTATGGATAATAGGTCTTCTGAATCTTAAGGCTACTAAAGGGAATTAAATATCCAACAGGATAATTTTGCAGTCAGCGCGAATTTAAACTGATTGAGTTAAGTCCAAAGTACTATTATGGGATCCATTATCTGGAAACCTGTTATCCAGAAAGATCTGAATTACGGGAAGGCAGTCTCCCATAGACTCAATTTCAATCAAATAATTCAGATTTTTAAAATTGATTACCTTTTTCTCTGTAATAATAAAACAGTACATTGTACTTGATCCAAAGGCAAAACAATCCTATGGGTTTTTTTTTTAAATGTAATCGTAATATAACATTACAGAAAAAAGGTATAATATATTTTTGGCTTTTTTTTTTTTTTTTTTTGCAAAAAAGAGTCCTCAAAAGAATGTCCCTATTCCTTTAGATGTAGGGAGATTGCTAAATATTGTCCTGAGCATTTGTCCCAAAGCACCCAATTCTAATTTGCACTTATAAAAGCTCTCCTTTTCCCTAATACACACTAAATTTCAACATCACAGAGACGCCATGCTGTTTAAGTTTAAATCACCGTGGTTTATTTTAATGGAACAATGTAGCTTCTAACAAAAGGCATAAGATGCTTAAATAATTCAGATCCAATTTGTTGGTCACCAACCTGACATGCAGAATTAATAAAGCTTGCCTTAGAAACAAGTTAAGAAGCATGGATATCGAATAAATCATTTGGATAGTGTGTTTGAAGATACTTGAGCTTCAAAACATGAAAAATGCAATATGCCTCTACGTTCAACATGAGTTCAATAAAAAGGGCTAAAATAATATTTTCAATCTTGTTGTGCATAACCCAGGATTTACGCAGTACAGGTATGGGACCTGTTATCCAGAATGCTCTGGATCTGGGGTTTTCCAGATAACGACCTTTTCGTAATTTGGATCTTCTACTAAAATATCATGTAAACATTAAATAAAGCTAATAAACTGTGTTTTGTTTCCAATAAGATTACTTATATCTTAGTTTGGATCAAGTACAAGGTACTATTTTATTATTACAGAGAAAAAGGAAATCATTTTTAAAAATCTGGATTAAATGCAGTCTATGGGAGACGGCCTTTCTGTGATTGGGAGCTTTCTGTATAACGGGTTTCCGAATTATGGATCCCACACCTCTACATACATGATTCAGGTGATTATAGTTTAGAAACTCTGAGCATGTCTGAGACTTAATCGTCTGTACCACAAGTGTACTATGTAGGTGTAGGCAGGGATGGATTTACATCATGGGCGCCCCTAGGCTACCATTCATCGACCACACCCTTTCATTCATGAAAATGTGCACATTTTCATCACTGGATCAGGAGCATTGGTGATTGGCACATGGGTAATTTTAAAACCAATGAAGCTGTGGGCAGCATGCCACCCCTAAAATCCTGCCGCCCTAAGCCTGGGCGTTTGTGGCCTTTCCACAAATCTGGGTTTGGGTGCAGGCAATTACCATTTAATTAAATGGTGGGGCAATTCTGAGTTTTTAACCACCCACCAAACTGTAATTCATGCCATGGCAAGTATTTGATAGAAAATGTGTCAGCTCCTATCTCTGTATTCATTTACATTATCTGATACGTTGCCAGAACCACACACAGAGGGAGAAAATGGTACTTTATGTTATTGCAGGAAATATTCTGGATCTAAACCATGGAAACTGAGACTGAATAAGCGGAGCTCATTGTCTTTATTATACATCATAGGATCCCAGGCTTATACTGAAGCCTCTATTCATCTGTGTAGCATGGAGCACCACATAGAGTAGACAGTATAAAATCCAATACTTTATTCATCCAAGTCAATATATAATACACTATTGGCGAATTCTTATATTGACTTTTAATGCATGAATAAAGTATTGGATTGTATATATTCTACTCTATGTGGTGCTCCAGGCTACACAGATGAATATTCAATTTAATGCTATCCGGAGCAGCTATACATGTGCAGCACACAGTGAGTGTATTACTGGGTGCTCCTCCAAGATTATTTTGCCTTGTACTTATACTGAAGCCTCTGCATGTTTTCTATATGAGCACAGAGCAGCTCAGATGGATGGGTAAGTCTGAAAGGTTCCTCTGTACTGAGTGCTTATTCAGAAAATAAGAGTTGGGGAAGCCATTTAGACAAGACTGAGAAGCAATTTGCTAAATAACTCAGATAATTATAATGTATTAAATGACAGGCTATATCACCATCAACGTTTTAACATTTTTAAATGCTTCTTTTTTTCTGTGTTTAGATGACTTCACAAGGGTTGTGATGTGGGCAGGCACAAGGTGTTTAATTTTATGGATGTAAAAAAGTTAATATGTATATTTTCTAAGTAGTCTATATTATCCATTTTTCCTTTTTATGATAAAAAATATACGAATTTCTCAAGTGCTTTATTCCATAAATTGAACCAAAGATTTGGCTCCTGCTTGGGGCCTTTTTCAAGGTGGATATACACAAATAAGTAATTGGACAGATACGGTCAAGATCAAACAGAGCATTCCTTCAGATGATGTCAAATCCCATTCATTTGGCATGGCACCAGTGGACTGGAGGAAAGGTAAACCATTTCCTAGCTTCCCAAATTGAGATTTGACCTGGAAGGGGACAAGCTTAAAAGTATCCATCATAAAGAAAGACTCACCTGTTTTGGTTTTTATTCCAAAGAATTTATTTCAAAGATTTTTTTTTAAACAATTGAAGACCCCATGCAAGTGTTAAGTACAGGGCCCTCCTTCTCCTACCATTCCCTAACATGCAAACATCCCAATTATGGAAAGGCTGTCTTTCTTTTTTCTCTGTAATAATAAAACAATACCTTGTACTTTATCCAAACTGAGATATAATTAATGGATAAAAGGTCCCATACCTGTATCATATAGTCATCCTCCTCACTTCTGAGGCTGACTTTTTACATTACTTCTCAAAGCTGAATTGTTTCATGCATTGAAAAATACACCGCCACTGCCATAATGGTGCCTTTGTGTAAACGTTACCAAGGTTTGGGCCTTTAGCAACCAATCTTGGGTGGCAGAAAATTACCATATGTGATTTAATTTTGTATTATTTATTAAAGTGTGATTGAGATATGAATGCAATGTAAGCAATGAATGTAAGCAATTTCTGTTTATTTATACAGATGGTATGAAGCATGAAGTAGTGTAATGGGTCAAGACAGTAGGGGTGAAAAGAACAGCATAAGGACTGTATAAAAAGGTAAACATTAACTAGGGTAAAATTAATTTACAAAACAGGGATATAATTTCTGCCCATTTCTAATTTTTATGTAAACATATCAGCAATTATATAACCTGCAAACAGTATTTTCATTGAAGTTTATTTTTTATCCTTCATTCTCCATATGTAGGTAGAATCCACAGCCATTTAATGCCGCCGCTATGTGAAATGCACAATGCTGCCTTTTTTTAAAAATTGCTCAGTTTTCAAACACCATGTCTAGATTTATATCAGTTGGCAGGTTTTCTGTGTATATTGTGGGCCTAAAATTTAGCAAATCTCAGAATATCTGGTCCTGTTGAGAGAATGAACCCTGTGTGAACGTATTTATGCTCCTTCCATCAATATTTTTATTCGTGTAGCAAAATATCTAGGGAATGTGCACCCCCTTTTTTTAATCTTATACAGCCATATGGGGAAGAAAAATTCACAGTACAATCTGCTTCTGTGTTTCACAGCTTGGTTCCCTTGGGATGTGGAGCTTTGAGAAAAAGCTTAGTTTGTCTTAAAGGGGAATGAAACTGCAGCTTGATTTAGAAGAACTAATCAAGATATGAAATAAATGCCACAACAGGAGATTTTTGGAAAGTATCAGCATATATTTTTTTTATGCCGAGTTAATAATTTTGTTTCCAGTTTGTTGACTCCTTCACTCACTACAAGTATGTACAGTATGGCCTGGGGACAGCTCCATATTAATCAGAAAATGAACCCTCTTTTAGGCCTGAACTACACGAGCGCCTTTGTAGGATGGTGTCGGATCAACAAAACGCATCCTACAAGTCTGATGTTTTCATGTGCGTTAAAATACAATGGGACTGATACAAAAATTGAATGTGTAAACTACATGTAAAATTTTCCATCTGACATGACACGACTGTCAGATGTGAACACTGCATGCTACGTCTTCATCCGACAAGATAAAAAAGTATGGTGTCTTTTTTTCCTCATTGAAATAAATTGACTGTCGGGTGTAAATGCATGAACTAAAGACTCCATCTGACTTATCTAATCTGACTTTACATTCTAGCCTAGGCGAATCATATTTTCTAGCATCCTACAAAAGCTTGTGCTGTTTCGTGGTGTTGCGCTTCGTAGCGTCGTGTTGCAATCTGATGAAAAACTTTGTGTAGTTCTACCCTTTAAAGTAGCTAATGGGAGAGTATTATCTATTTATTTCAATTAAAGGAGAACAAAAGCCTACTGACCCCTTCCAAAGGCCTCCTTTCCTCCATCTCACAACTGCACGTATACCTATACTGGACTAAAAAATGAAGAGTATGCAGTGGGTTGTAAAGCGTTATCTTATGACCTTCAGGTCCTGGTTTATGCAATTAACATCCTTGCTGCTACTTCTAATTGTATTATTCATATAGTTGGTGCCTTAAAACCTATCTTTTGTGCTGTAAGCATTTATTTACAGCCATACATTGTGCAGGAGTTCCATATAGACATATACATCATACTGTCTCAGTTTTTTTCCCCACCTGCCTTGCCATCTGCCAAAGCACCCTTATGTATCCCACCCTGCCTGCATTTGCAAAACAATGAAGATTTCAGTTCTTGTTTGTGAAGATCCTCATTCACCCAGGTCATGGTATATCTGTAGAAATAAGTCAAATTAACTGAACTTGCTGTGTTTTTCTTGAAGATGTTTCACCAGTCATCCAACTGGATGACCTTATTTACAAGTCATTCTGAATTGAGAAAGCCAGTTGGATGCCTTGTGAAAAATCTTTAAGAAAAACACAGCAAGTCCAGTTGATTTGACTTATTTCTAGAGATCTTTCAATTCTTGATTTAGAGTTTTTGTCCAAACAAGTAGCTAACTTATTAAACCAAAACAATCCTTTTTCCTGGATGATACCTGATTGGACTTGTCCAGATTTCAGCTTGGCCAAGCAGAAAACCTGATTGAAAACTGTCCTGGACCATACAGTATGTCTGTATCACATCCCCATCCCCATATTTATGGGTTTATTTATTAACGCCTGAATTAAATATTCAAGTTTTTTTCACTAGAAAGTTTAAATTCTTAGAGGGAAATAAACCTAAATTTTTTTGAGATTTATTATACCCAGAAGCTGCTTTGTCTTACTGATTGCTAGGGTTGCCACCTGGTTGGTATTTTACAAGAATGGTTGGTAAATAATGATGCTTGATGCAAATATTATTAAAGGGGGTTGTACACCTTCAAACACTTTTTTCAGTTCAGTTGGTTTCAGACAGTTCACCAGAAATAAAGTCTTATATAAAATAAAAAATTTCACCTTCCAAAGCAGCTCTGGGCAGGGGGGGGGGGGGTTGGGGGGATCATGCCGCAGACTCTTTAAGTGTTCCAAATTGATACATTTAGTTGATACATTTGTTATCTTTGTCCCTGCTGAGCAGAATTTCATTAAACGCAGCTGTAATTGATACAATAGTTGCTAATATTACACAGATACTGCTGAGAAATCTATCAACTAAATGTATCAACTTTGGGGGTTATCTATCAGTCCGATTTCAAAAAAATCTAAAAAGTTTAGTTTTTTTGACAATAAAATCCGAATTTTTAGTTAGAAAAAAACCAAAATATTTTGAGATTTATTATACCCCGAGGATGGAAAAGTCTGTATCTAAAAATCTGACATCTCAGACCTGCTGAGGCTTAGCCTTTGTTGTGAGAACACAAAACTTGGATTTTTTAATGATTTTTTTTGTATTTGTCTGAATCATGCTTTTTTATTAATACATGGGATAACAGGTCCAAATATGTGTTTTTTTGTTTTTTTTAATGAAGTATTTTTTTCCCTTTAGGTTAAAAAAAATGTATGACTCTTCCTCACCTTACTACAAATTTTTTTCAGTTGCCCAGCAACATATAAGGTTGGCAAACATTCAAACCAAAAGTGTCAGACTTCTGGAGTGACCTTCCATTCTCCATTTTGTTCTTTTTTTCCTAGTGTCACTGGTCAGTAGATCTGACTTTTCATATATCTCTCTCTCTCTCACTCTCTCTCTCTCTCTCTCTTGGTTTGGGATTAAAGTATGTTTAAGAGTAGCTAAAATAAATAAATACAATCAAATAATCTGTGCTAGACACAACATCATGGTTTACTTGCCAGGAAAGAATCCGGTTAGGAATGGTGCATGCGGGTAGATAAATCTCTATAATGTGTAACAAATGAATTCTATTTAGATACAGTTGTCATTTATTATCATTATTATTTTCTAGTAGACTTACTGTATGAAGATCCAAATTATGGAAATACCCATTATCAGGAAAACTCCAGAACCTAAACATTCTTGATAACAGGACCCATACCTGTATATAGATATGAAGGTGCTTAAGAAGCATAATGTAACGCTGGACATGGCTACAGGAAAATTTGTGCCTACAAATTCATATATATGGTTTAACATACAGGCTGGCAGCCTAATTTTGAGCTTCAGGATGTGCAGGTTGGCAGAAACAATAACACAAGAAGGCGCATTCAAACAATAATGCTATAGTTACAGTACAAAAGCAGTTGCAAATTGTCCTATTATGAAATACAGATTTTCTCTAAAACACTGAATCACTGAACACCAAGATGCTCCTTCTTTTTCTATTCTTGTGATTTCTTAGTGGAAATGGCATCACTTCCAGCACAATAATAACGTTGAAACATTAGCAATGAACGTGGCCAGTGGTGGGTCACAGCTACCAGCTAAGAGCACCCTGGAGGCATTGCAAGGTTCCTATGTGCTTGTACACCCTTTACTTGCAAACAAATTCTCAGTGGAGACTGAACAGCTACAAGGTGGTATGGTGCATGTAAAGATCTTTAACACTTTAAGGTGCTAAGGGGTGCACCCTGGCAGTTATGCATATGCCCATATGCCACCCCCACACTGTTCAGCACAGTTAGGTGTGCCACACAGATAGAAAGCTGGAACTATTTCCAATCTCTTTACTCTACTGGGTATAAAGTGTTACAGTTAAGGTCAACAGCCACTACTTAGAATAGCATAATAGCAAAGTGCATTATGGAGTTCTATAATGTTTACTTTGTCTGCACTTTGAAAAAAAGTACCCCATTCCTTCTAAGCATAATATTATCATTTAGATCCAATTGCCAGGTTGCTGGGGGTGGTTTAAAAGCATGATATCATCTAAGGCTCCATTAACCAAGATTCAGCTTTGCTTAATCAGAAATAAAAGCAAAGTCTAGGCACATGAATAGTTTCTATTTTTGGCACTATTGGTGCTTAAATTTGGGGTACTGCAAAGTCCCCGCAATATTGGTGTGGCTGTTGAAGCATCCCTTATAGTACTTAGTAGATAGCCAAACTGAACAGCTGTTGACATATTTTCCCAGGCTCACTTACAACTTTGGTTTGTGGACTGAAAAACAATTAAAAGTACCAGAGCTCTGTGAGAACATCCCTAAATGTCTGGAAGCGATTACGTGTCATTGGACACTAGGAAAATACAGTAATCAGCTGTAACAGGGAGGCAGCTGTACATTATGGAGGTTTGTACTCAGCATTTCTCAACTTTATGTTTCCAGGAGAGAATATTTCTTTAACTAGCCTTCCAAAAGTGGTATAAAAAACCTGTCCTTCAGAACATGTTTTTTTTTTTTTGGCAAAATCTAAAACGGTTGGCTGCCTTACATGAAGATCACTTTGGCTACTCCTGATGGGGACCCAAGATGTAGACAATATTTAAAGGGCTATACAGTATTTCCTTGGTTCTGTTATTTCATCACCAAAAACCGATATCTTGGCAATTGGTTGACAATGCAACCCTGACAATACTTAACACACGCTGGAAGTGATTAGGTGTCATTGGATACTAGGAAAATACAGAAATCAGCTGTAACAAGGAGGTAACTGAACATTATGGCTAAACATGTAATCAGCATTTCTCATATGTTTCAGTAAAGATTTCTTTAACTAGCCGTCCGAGGTGGTATCAAAAAGACCTGTCCTCCAGAAAATGTTTTATTTGGGAAATTCTAAAAAGATTGCCTGCCTTACTGAGTTGAAGATCACTCTGGGAACCCAAAGCACCCACTTTGGGGACCCAAGTTGTAGACAATAGGCAAAATGACCTGAGATGACTGCCTACATACAAATATTACAACTAAAAAAAATACACTTGCTGGTTCAGGAATGAAATTTTATATTGTAGAATGTATTATTTGCAGTGTAAACAGTCTAATTTAGAAATAAAAGCTACATCCTAAAAATCATGACAGAATCACTTTAAAGGGATTCTGACACTATTTCCACAATTCTGTTATTCCATCCCCAAAATCCGAAATCTTGATCATTTGGTGGCAATACTACCCTGACATTCTTAACACACATAGGGGCAAATTTACTAAACGGCGAATTTACTAACAGTGGCCCTGGTGTAAATTTGCCAGCAAATTAGATAGAGTAGCGCAACATCGCACCCTAACGCCTGGTGAAGTTGCACTCTGGCGAAGGGGTCAAAACGACGCAAATTTACTAAGATTGTTTTTTTTCTGAACGTTACCTCCTTCGCCAGAGTTTACTTCGCCAGGTCAGACCAAAAAAGTCCCATAAAAGTTGAACATTTTTCTAAGTCCCAAAAAAACGCTGGAGTTTTTTGGGTGATATGCTGAAAAAGATCGAAAACATTTTTTTTTTTACGGTGCCCACCTTCCCCCCCCGACATTTGATAACATATGGCACCTTAAACTATACTGTGGGCACATGTGTAGGACATTAGAACAGCTCTATATACTTTTATTCACTTTCCCTGGGCTTGTGTAATGTTATGTATCCGCTGCAGCATACACGTCCATTCAATTTTAAAGTTGCCACCATATGCAAATTAGCCTTCACTACCGCTACTTCGCTTTACACTAGCGGAACTTCGCTACCTTTCGGCTCCCTGGACGCAACTTCGGATCTTCGTGAATTTCCGCAGCCCTGACGAATCTACGAATGGTGAAGAGTGGCAAACTGCGGCAAAGGCAATGCTGCCGGATTTGCGGAGGTAAGTAAATTTCCTCCTAAACATTTAAGAAATAGCCTGACTACATGGAGCATCCAAAGTTCTTTCCAGAATCAGTTTTGTTTTCATCAGCTGTTCAATCATCTTCTCATTAATCTCATATATTTCTGTTCCAGAACCCTAACAATCATGCTACTATACTGCTCATTTACAAACAGTTTGTTATATGAAACAGCTTGTATAGCTTAAACAAGGGGTCTGACATTTTCGGTTGGTTTTTCTATGTTAAGGTTATTGTAAAATAGTGTAAAATAATGTTTTTTTTTACTTGTGATTCACATTCATACGTAAAAAGAGTTGTGGAGCAACACAAGCATGAAAAAAAGTCCCTGTGGGTGCCAAATAAAGGATATGGTTTGTAGCCCTATGAGGACTGGCAGCCTACAGGAGGCTCTGACTATAAGTCTGTTTTTAATGGAACAAAACTTGCTTCCAAACCAGGAATTTAAAAATAAGCACCTACTTCAAGGCCACTGGGAGCAACATCCAGTAACATGTTGCACACAAGCCACTGGTTGGAGACCACTGGTATAATATCACAGTAATACAAGTTTTTCAGAAGTCAAAGGCATGCAATACTGACATTTTTAGTTTTTCAGGGGACCAAAAAAAAAAAAACGGTGTAAAATCCAGGAAAATGTAAAATCAGGGAAATATATTATACATAATATAAGGTAGGACCACAAAACAACAATGTAAAATGAGGGAAAACTTAAAATCAGGGGATGTAAAATGGGGGTTCTACTCTATTTTGGTTGCAATTCATAATGGAATGCTGCTATAGTGGGTACATATAGAGGAGAATGATGTCAGCAAGCATCTATAATGTGGCATCCATCAGAATTTTCAAATTCTTTGGGGGGACCCCAAGTTAAGTATGTAAATGGTATTACAGAAGGAAGAGGTAGAGCTTGTGAAGTATTTTATATTGAGGTATTTGTAATGAATTTATCATTAGTAGATATAAAGTACATATAGGCTTCTCCATAGTTTACAAAGTCAATATATTTAGCTTGTTCTTGGCTATGCATAGACATCTAACATGCAGGGCAAAATCAGTGGGTAATGACGAAAAAGACTGGGCAGTTCAAATTTAATTATGTTCTCATAAATTCATGTAAAAGAAAAAAAAATCCCAATTCATAGATACTCAGTTTTCAGTTGCAATGACCAGTGCCATCACCTCACTCATTCCTTGGACATTCATTCCCAAAAAGTTGCTGTTGACCAACTTTAATCCAAATACCACCCAAAGCATTTTCATCTCCCTGTGTCACATGAGCCTAATACATCTGGGACAGATGGTAGGAGGTCATGCTCATCTACTGCTACTTAAAGCTTAGGGTTTAAACATATTCATGTTTAATTTTGTGTGGATCAACTAAGTTGCTGCTACTTGCATTGATGCATTTGCCCCTATGTTGGAATAGCCTTAATATATTAGGATTGTAAAATGTGAGTTGTTTTTCCTGTAATAGTATGTGCTTTTCAAGGACAGAGACCTCATAACATCGAATTTTGGTAAAATCATCATTTGCCCAGTTATGTAATCTAATTGCAGTATCGTAGGATTAAATGTTGTTTTGTGTGGGGTGCAACAATATGGAAATAAACACAGCTTCTTTAAAATGAAACCATAAAAAGCAAAAGGTTGACCTCACTGATGAGAAAACTATTTTTGTAAGTTCGGTGATGTGTGGCATGTGGCAAGCCACCTCTTTGTGCTTATAAAGGGCCTTTGTATGCTTGAGAATGTGTAATCACATTGATGCGTTGTGAAGATCATTGTGTGTTTGGCACCAAGATGACAGCACAGTAGATGGTTTGTTCTATATCTGACGTCACTGTGTATCTTTAAAACGTGAATGTCACCCTCTACATTCTTTCCTCAGTGTAACATTCCTGTTGTTTTCTCCCAAGCTTTTCCAAGATTGCTGTCATTATATTTTCTTCCACAATAAACTTTTCTTGGATATCAGTACCGTAACCAAAAACCAAAAAAATAATGGCTAATCAGATTTAGAGATATACTTATTATAAAAAAGACATCTATTTCAAAGCTATTTCCATGGTTTGGCAACAGCATTTACCGTAGATACTCTTTAAAGATAACTTTCAGGGGGGCGCCGCAAATGAGGCGAGTTGAGAAGCTCGCCTCAGGCGGCATGCCAGAGAGGTTTCCAGGGGCGGCAAAAAGAGCCAGATTTCTGTTTTTTAAACCGGAAATTCAACTTAACTAATGCGAGAGAGCACAATTGCGCTTTCCGCATTAGTGTTCCTGCCTCAGCTCCCGACAGGTAAGCCAGCGAGGGGGGCGCTTTCCTTAGAATCACTGCGGATAACTTTGTATGGCAAAACCATGGGGCTGGGTTTTTGGTTATCTTGGTTATGTATACGGTAGCGATTTCTGGTCGGTGGACCGTGGTCTCACTGGGGTATAGACCTTTGTGTACACTTCCAGACACTCCAAAACAGAGGCACAAACAGTTCAGTTGACCATAACTGGCCTTTGGCCAGTTTATTGGAAGCTTTTGCAGAGAGGCAAAATACAGAAAACAAAAAAAACCTAATTAACTAATACAAAGTTGCTTTCCCTTACTAACCCAACACAAGGGCCTTGCGCCTCAATCCCTTACAAAGCAAAATGCACAAATACGTTTTTTCACACTTGCACAGCAGTTTTGAACACAGCAGTTCCTGCTTTCCATAAAAGGTTCTCGCTCTCTCTCTCTCTTGTAAAAAAAACCCCAGCTCCTTTTCCTAGGGAGCCAACCCCTGTGCAGCTGCAGCCTAATCACCATGCAGCTACCTGTCTGGGATCAAATTCACCTGGAGCGGCCTACTGGAATGGAGGATTCACACATTGACTCCAGGACTTCGTAAGCCAGCTTTTACTTAAGATGAACAATAGTAAAACAAAACATTTTATTTTTCCCCATTGCAAAAATGACATTTGCTGAGGTTACAACACATGACAGGAATCTAGTGGAAACATACACTGCATCAACCTGTCTCCCAGTGCTTTTCTTACAATACATTATAAAAGATTTTAAACTCCATGCATGTACAACTGAATTAGAAGGACCAGATTAGAAACATCACTGCAGTGGGTGGAATTAAAAAGCTGGCATTACTGTTTTTTTGTTTTTTAATTTTATATCATCATGACAGGTGTGATGTCATGTTGCAGGCCAGTAAATGTGTTCACATTAATTCACCATGAAAACTGGAATCTTGTACCCATTTTTAAATATGTTTTTTTGAAGGGCTCCAGAAAAGGTAAACGTGTGAACTATGTTATTGAGAGCTTTCCCCCATCATCTGGTTTTGCTCCACCAATATTGGGGTGATCCATCAAACCTGCCATGATATTTATAAACTTAATCAACACGTCACCTCTAAAGGTAAAATTCACCAGATACAGTTTCAAGTCTGGTCCACAGACACTCCACAGTCATTAGCTGTGCACCATCCCATAGCATATTAGCCCAGGTATGTAAGCTTTCATATGTACAGACAAAGAGATACCTTTAAACAACCCCATACCATATTCCACCCATCGTCATCTTCACCAAAGTTGGAGCTGTGACAGATATACAGTATGAGGTGCACTTCATACCTCTGTCACATATTTGCTGACATGAATAATATTGATCTTTGACACATTAAACATCTTATTTAGGATCAAGAGTTTATGCTGTTTCCATTCTTTTTATAATCATCTCCTCTTGATATAAAACACTCACTGAGTTAAAGGACCTTGATATCCACCGGGAACTTATGAATATGCATTTCAGTGATAGAAACGGAGGATCTGCGTTTCTCACAGGTTTTTGATGTATTTTTAAAGCTTCAGTGATGAACCTTGGGCTATTCTTTATTTTTATACCATAGGTAAGAGATAAAGAAACAGACTGTAGATGGGGAGACATCTGTTTTGGATACATCCCAAGCACACAGTGCTAACATTAATATTAATGGAACTCATTTAAATATCAGTAACTAGAATTTTCTACTGCAAATCACTCACTGGTAAGAGCTGGCAGGTAGCAGGACATGTTAAAGGCTCATACAAAAAAGCAGGTGAACTGTACCCACTAATACACAATTCACAATGAAAACCTAAAAACAAAGATAAGCAATTCAAACTTTCAGTCCTAATAACAGTATCCTGTTCTAAATATCATCCTCCAAGCCCACCCTTAATACAGAAGCAAAAGGAAATATGCTTAATAAACAAACATACATGTTCGTGAACCTAATCAAATTATTTTTGCAACCAAGTGCAAATTAATTGGTTTGTCATATTCCAGCCGCAGTCTCACTCTGCACCGTTGACTGTGTCTTCTGTCTGAAATCAGTCTGTGTGTTATGTTTAGGATCCTGTTTTATTTATTGCAGGCGGATAACACAATTTCATTTGAAACCAGGTGGCCTCCTAATTTCCATCTGTTATTCCTATGTCTGTGCCGGTAGCAGACCTTAGAAGTGAGCAGTAGCAAGCAGCATGTGTGATGCTGCGAAACATCTGTTCCTATCAGCATGTTACACTAACTTTTCTTTTTCTTTGTGGATATTAAACGCTTATCTTTGCTTGTATAGTTATGTGTCCTGCAAAAATACACAGAATCCTCTGTGACTGTAAATAACCCATCCACATAACTCCCACTGTAGCTCTATAAATATAGCATGCGCTGTTTCCTGTTGCCATATTGTTACCTTGTAACAAGGTTTTATTTTTATATTTATATTTTTTATATTTATTTATTTTAACATCGGTCACACTGTGATACTGATGTAGCATGCAATACTACCTTAGACATGAAAGGCATACAAGATTATCTGATTTTTGTTTGCGTGAAAACTGTTCGTAATATAATGTAGTTTATTGTGGGGAAATACATAAGATACAAGTAGATCCACTGCTAATAAAATCCAAAATGGTCAGCTCCTATGCACATCTTTGAAGGCCCGAATCATTACCGTTATAGAGAGTTTGAAACTTTAGGATGATGCAGTATGGTTCAGTATAAAAAAAATATGGCATTTCTATCCATGTATGTTTTTAGGCTTTAGTTAAGAACTCTGCATAAAAAATGGTCTCCAACTAGTCGGACTGAAGGTGGTGCAGCTCACTTATGGGAATTTTATTATAGTTAATTGAGTTTAAGATAGTGCCCAAGGCCATAACTGCTGTGTTTTCTGCAAGTGAGGGAATACGGGATTATGGAAGATAGCTCATAGTACAAGTTGATCCAGGGACTAGTCCAATTGCCATCTTGGAGTCAGGAAGGAATTTTTCCCCCCTGAGGCAAATTGGAGAGTATTATGTTACTGCAGGTGCAGAAGTACTGACTGCTACCAGGCCCTGAGGGACCTCGAAGAGACAAATACTTAGCTCTTTCAACACAGAACAATAAAGACTGAAAAGGAGTTCAGTGATGCTTCCATCATGGTTATATCTCTATAACATCATATGAATTATACAATCAATGTTTTGCTGGATTAACATTAACTGGAGATGCATTTGATAAAGAGTATTCTCTCTTGGCTTGTGCAAGGAAGTATCAGGGGCCTTGCGGCTCCTTTAGAGGAGAAGTCCAGACCGAGGAGGAAGCACTAGGCTGCAAGTCCAATGCAACGTAGCCAAAGGGGTGATGAAAAGCCGTAGTCAGGATTCAGGAAGAATAGTCTGGGATCATAGTCTGAGAAAAAGGTCTTCAAATAAACACATACAACACGAGGATTAAAGAGAAGTATCAGGGAGCTAGATGACATTAATCAGATTCTGGTTTGCAGGTGAAGCCCTCTACTGCACTGATTTCCCCTTCTTGATGTTACAGTCTTGTGTCTCTGCTACATGAGAAAACGGGTACAACTATACAATGGCGTGCATTAACCCAGGATCAGGACAGACTGTATTACAATACCCTTATTGGGGAAAAGCTCTGATTTACAAACACAGCTCTGATGAAGGGTTGATAAGCTTATTTAAAGGACACATAACGTTAAATTACATACATTCAGCCTGCTATCCAGGAGCAACTTCACATGGTAAGACAGATTGTTTGATCTTTGAAATGTTGGGACACCCCCCCTGCCAATTTAGTGTCTTCAGAATTCTGATTATGACTCCCTTTGAGTTTCTGCACCCTGCAAAAGAGCACACTTTGCTTTTTGGAGCCCTGACAAGTGTTTCCTTTTCTTATGCCATTCTATGGAGGTATGGGGGGCATGGGGAACAAATACTTTTATACCTTCCTCAGAAGAAAACAGCCTAATGCTTTATGGCGTAAGTGCAGTGACAGGCACGACATCAGCTTTTGTGCACACATTGAGCAGAATGTTTTTAAGTATGCATTTTTATTCTGAAATATGGTCCATGTGTGTACACACAGACTGTTTCTCTGCTTGCATTTAAAGGCAGAGGACAAACAACATGGAGTGGTTGGGTGATTCAGGGATTGGTCTCTGACAACGAAGATTCTTTTTAAATTGGGTCCCCATTGTACTTAGTTAGTTGAGCCAAGGGCCCCAGAGAGGAAGAAGGCTATTATCCTAGCCCCCCAGGATAAACGTTACGTATCGCCTAAGTTGTATAGGGCGCCATCAGGCCCGGACTGGCAATCTGTGGGTTCTGGCAAATGCCAGAGGGGCTGCTATAAGGTGCCATACAAAGTCAATATTTAGTGGGCTGGTGTGGGGCTGTTTGGGCCTCTGTTTACATTTAGCTTTTTATTCAGCAGCTCTTCAATTTGCATCTTAAGCAATCTGGTAACTAGGTACCAAATTACCCTAACAACCATGCATTGATTTGAATAAGAGACTGGAATATGAATAGGAGAGGGCCTGAATAGAAAGATCAGTAATAAAAAGTAACAATAGCAATACATTTGTAGCCTTACAGGGCATTGGTGTACTTTGTCGCTCACATTTAATAAAAATCTGGCACAAGGTAAGGGGCACAGCAATAGTGGGCATAAGGCAGCCCTGTACTTAACCAATGCCATAGGTAATTCTTCAAAGAGAAGGAAATGGATAATCACAGAGGATGCCAAAATGGTGGTTGTGCCCAGAAATGGGAGATTTTTTGGTAATTACTTTATTTCTCCTGTGCCTGCTGGTTTGCTGGTGGTAGGTTTGTCATCTGGCAGATATTGCAGTAAAAGTTATGCTTGATTGGGGGCCATCATTGTGCCTGCCATGAAATGCTTGGGGGGCATCACTGTGTCTGTCATAAAATACTTTGGGGCCATCACTGTGCCTGTCATGAAATGCTTTGGGGCATCACTGTTTGTCATGAAATGCTTGGAGGCCATCACTGTATATGTCATGAAATACTTGGGGGCCATCAGTGTGCCTGTCATGAAATACTTGGGGCTATCACTGTGTATGTCATGAAATACTTGGGGCCATCACTGTGTCTGTCATGAAATACTTGGGCGCCATCATTGTGCCTGAAATTAAATGTTTGGGGGGTCATCACTGTGCCAGTAAGTAAATGCTTGGGGTTCACTTTGCCAAAAAATACTTTTGGGTCATATTGTGTAATGGAATGAAATCTTGTATAAAGGTTTTTGTTTTTTAATTGGACGTGGTCTTTTGGGGGGGGTGTGGATACAAGTGGCCATGGGCTATATTTTCGCGGGTTTATTTTCAACATCAGGACCGGAGCAATGGGAATTGGCACACAGAAAATGTAAAAAAACTATTGTCTCTCCTGCTCATCCCCAGTGTTTTTGAATCTATGTGGGTGTGGTAGCGCAGCATGCCACCCCCTAAAATCCTGCCATCCTAGGCCCGGGTCTTGGTAGCCTCTCCACAAATCCTGCGGACCTCCCCTGTGACACCATGGCTCCACCCCCTGCCCAGATAGTGAACCGCACAAAGGTGGCAACTCTACCACCAGAAAACCTTAGACTGTGGGCCCACTTTCCAAACTATTATTCCTCCTTTCCTCACTCTACCGCTTTAGTCTCATGGGGTTATGCAATAAAAAGCACAAAGTTTGCCCAGGAGCAGCAGTGGCGTAACTACCGGGGGAGCAGGGGGTGCAATTGGGCCAGGGCCCGTATCCCCGAAGGGCCCCCCGGCAGTCACGCGTGCCACTGGATTCGGCTGCAGCCGCACAGACGATGGGGGGGGGTGGAGCCCGGCTGCACGGCCCGCACCGGGGCCCGCCCCCACCTAGTTCCGTCACTGAGGCGCAGTAACCCTTAATGACCAATCAGCAGGTAGAATTCACTGGTCACCAGTTTAAAAGCAAACATCTCATTGGTTGCTATAGGTTACTGCTCCTGGGCAAACTTAGTGCCTGTAATTACATATGGGAGCTGGCCTTTTAGATCTACTTTCTATTCTTTTTCAATTTCTTCCCATAAAGAAATAGGGAATGACCATGAAATGGAAGAAGCAAAAGGGCCCACTACATGACTGGGAGTTTTCCTGGTATCCCTGTGTGCCAGTCCGACACTGAATATTATTAATTCAATTAGACTGAGATTTTTGGGGTCATTGTCTCTGGCCAGGAGGCAACCAGAAGCCAGCAAAGAGAGATAGGCATTTTCAGCTAGAATCCCACCTCAGCCCTGTCACATTTTTCTTACAGCAAGATCACTAATTTTCATTAGCACAGGCTGCACATCTGCTCGTCCACTCAACAACAAACTTAACTGGAGTTCCTTCACTGTGAGAAAGTTAGTCCCACACACCATGAATTGCCAGCTGTTTTGCAATACGATTCTAATTGGCTGCCTGTCATACACAGACACCATTGGCTGTGTATAAAAAAAACGAGCCAACCAGGACCCTGAACTGTAAGCCAATAGAAGCGCACATTGCATACTATGCTTAATCCATTCAGCCCGCCTCCCTGTGAGGCTACGCTAGAGCCTGTCATTGCTTCAGAGAGTACACTCAGCAGGCAGCATTAACAGGAAGCAGGAGCTTCGGGGCACAGTTGCAGGTATGTCAGACCAATGCTAGTTTCATAAAGTTACTTTACCAACAGGTTGAACAGAGTAGATTCTGGAATGTCTTTTGTGTCACTGTCCAGCAACAGCAGCAGCAGCAGCTCTGTGATCTGCAAGTTGTCACTCTCTGCTTCCTTTGCCCTGATTTCAGCATATTTCTTTATCTGCCTGCAAGGTTGAGGGGGTCTCTAACAGTAAACCAAACAAAAGCATGTTGTTCATTGGTCCCAAACTTCCTACTGTAGCTCATGTAAGGTATGTCCCTTCACATGCATGTTGTTCAAAGGGAACATGTCTGTGCCCAAACATTGTAAATAAATTAGATTCATATTTTAATGAAGAGGCTTGCATAATGGGGGGAAAAAATTCAAAACAGCATTTGTTCAAGGGGTGGATCAACTTTACGTTAACTTTTAGTATGTTACAGACTGGCCAATTCTAGGTAACTTTTCAATTGGTCCTCTTTATTTACATAGTAACATAGTAAGTTAGGTTGAAAAAAGACACACATCCATCAAGTTCAACCATTTACTCTATTTTAACCTGCCTAACTGCTAGTTGATCCAGAGGATGACAAAAAAAAAAAACCCATTTGAAGCCTCTCCAATTTGCCTCAGAGGGGGGAAAATTCCATCCTGACTCCAAGATACAATCCATAACCCTGTATTCCCTCCCAGATTTGGACTGGGATTCACAATAGGTCCTGGCATTCCAAGCAGTCCCCCACCAGCCCAATAAACAGTGACTGTCTATGGCAACTTACAGCAGCCCCTCTGGCATTTGCCAGAACTCACAGATTTCCATTCAGGTCCTGTTCCCTCCCTTGCTAAAAAGCCATCCAACCCCTTCTTAAAGCTATCTAATGTATCACACTGTACGAGTGATTCAGGGAGAGAATTCCATATCTTCACAGTTCTCACTGTTCAGCCCCTTTTAAATATTTAGGCCGAACCCCATATAAAAAACAAATGCTCTGTAAGGCTACACATTTATTGTTATTGCTACGTTTTATTATTCATCTATCTATTCAGGGCTCCCCTATTCATATTCCAGTCTCTTATTCAAATCAGTGCATGGTTGCTAGATTCATTTGGACCCTAGCAACCGGATTGCTGGATGTGCAAACTGGAGAGCTTCTAAAGAAAAAGCTAAATGATTTAAAAAACACAAATTATAAAAAATGAAAATAAATTGCTAATTGTCTCAGAAGATCAATCTCTATATCATACTAAAAGTTAATTTGGATTTACCTTCCAACACTTTTTTTCAGTTGAGTTGTTTTCAAATTGTTCACCAAAAATACAGACTTTTTTCAGTTGCTTTCCATCTTTATCATTTTTCCTAGTTGAAAGTTTAATGTTTCTGTTTCTGGTGTTTGACGGTGAACAGCCCTTTTACTGAAAATACTGAAAAGAATATATACAGTAGATATAGATATAGATAGATAGATATATAATTTACCAACAGCTTTTTGTCACATGAGGTAAGGTTTTCAACTTGTCTTTTGACAAAAACAGCACTGTAGGCAGGAAACAAAGTAATAATCAGTCTCAGGTACAGACACAGAACACTGTGACCTACACTGAGGCCTGAATAGAAACATGAGTAATGAAAAGTAGTAATAACAATAGATTTGTAGCCTTTAAGGAGAAACAAACCCTTAATAAATAATACCCTACTCCCTACCCTACATAGACCCCCCTCCCTCCCAGCATAGGGGTAAGTATAGAGTTAGGGACATTTTCCCGGCGGGGCAGCTAGGCTGGGGAGGAAGAGGGGGGGGTCTATGTAGGGTAGGGGGTAGGTTTTTTTTTATTAAGGGTTTGTTTCTCCTTTAAAGAGCATTTGTTTTTAGATGGAGTCAGTGGCCCCCATTTGAAAGCTGGAAAGAGTCAGAAGAAGAAGAAAGCATATCATTCAAAAACTATGAAAAAGAAAAAATGAAGGTCAATTGAAAAGTTGTTTAGAATTAACTATTCTATAACATTTTAACAATTAACTTAAAGGTGAACTACCCCTTTATCTAACTGAAATTTCAGTTTTATGAGTGTCGGGAGTGCAGTTGCACACTACTGATTCTGTCCCATCACTCCTGAAAATGCACTGACTGCCTAGCACTACATTTGCAAAGATTTCTTAAATGTGTCTAGTGTTTATATACTCTGAATTATAATGGTTTAGGTGAAGGTATAACAGTGTACATAAGCCACAACTTGTTGTTGTGAAAGTTGCAAAGTTTGCTACACATCTAATTACCTATAGCAACCAAGCAGTGTGTAGCATATACTGGTTACCTGTGTAAAAGCAATCACCGTACTGCACCCAGGCAAATGTTGTGCCTTTTATTACTAAAGGGGGTACATATGAACTACATATAATGTGTGTATACTAGTGCCAAATAGATGTCCGGTTTTGTAGCTTGTATTTTGAGCTTTCAACATGTGCCAGCCCTGTGCCAACATTTGTATATTTCAGTGCTCCCTGCTGGAACACTGGGCACTGTTTATATTATAAAAAGATGGTCTTATAAAAAATCTAATCAAACGTTTGTGAAGAGAAGTTTCTTGGCAATCTTGGCAATAATCAAGGAAGGCATTAGATACTCAGAGATGATGTATATAAAGAATTATAACTCCCTGGATCATACTTAACTAATTTTAAGCGATAGCTATAACTACTGGATGTAAAACCCTGCATTATACGCTACTGATTGCATGCAATAATGGCAACTACTGTATATAACATCCCATACTCTACTGAATTTATGCAACAATCATAACTACTGGATTATACTCTGACCTTTATCTTATATAAATTGTATTTTACAGAATAATTGGTGATCCATTATATGTGTTACCAAGTGAAGTGCAAGTCATGCTTAGCCCAGCTTTACTTCTGGGTATGAAACTCTGCAGGTGCTGGGCTGACACTACAGGTTGAAAGCTGAGCAAACTGTAGCACCCAGAATATGAATATAGAAGATCAAAAGGGGCATGCATGTAATAGGTAACCATAGAGCAACACTGTGCTGATACAATGTGTAGGGTGCAGGTTTTTCGGGATCTTTACTTGCACTTTGCAGGCTTGTTCCCTATGTGTTGTGACACTTAGTACTATAGTATGTGAACACAACTTGGTGTATGTAGTTTCAATGCACAATTTAGATGCACCTTTATAACTTTGTTACAGGTTTACTCATACGCATATTTTTGTACTTTACACCCTTTGCTAAGGGCACTATAGTGTAAAATGATACCATAAACTGATATGTTAGCCATGGCCTGTGGCAGAACACATGCTTTAAGTAGCTATGTGGCCCATAACATAACTTTGTGCAGTGCAACATGAATGATCCCTTGAAATCATTTTTTGTTTTTAAAACTAGTAGTATAAAGGTTACAGCTAAACATTAGATTTTGTGCCTGACAGATATTTATTTTGTACTAAAAGCTTTACAGTCAGTAACCATATATGTCAAAGACATTAAATTAATAAAATTTCAAGCAACAGGTACAGTTATAGGTGCTGGCAAGCTTTACAGACATATATCTTTACATGCCTCTACCCAGGGATGGGTAGATTGGTGGGGTACAGGGGGTGCTGCAGTCAGGAGCCCCGAGATAGACAATCATGTTTCATGGGTCAGGAACAGGTCTTGGCTAAATCATGGATGGAGTTTTGATATAATTGGTGACCAGTGGGCATTACTGCATTACTTGGTACCCTCTAGGAGCACATATAGGAACACGAAGTCAAAGCAAGTAGGTTCATGGGTAAGGCCCAATTGGTTTAAAGGGGCAAAATAAAAATGCAGCTTTTTAAATTGGTCCTATTTTTTGTTGGGGCCCACAACCTTATAGTTATGACGCAATTAGACATGCAGAAAGGGAACCTCAGAGCATATATTAATGAAGCCTTACTCTTTATCTTACTCTGCTGAACTGTGTGCCCCATTTTTGCCTGTGTATACACTCACATACAACCTACATTTTTATAATGTTTTTTGAAGAGTCTTTACTGATTTACCCAGAAAGGAAGTTGAATTTAAGTTGTAGGCTTTGATTGTGGACATTTAACTGATCAATCTTATGCATGGTAGATCTCATGTTTATTTTGCTGTTAAAGCTTATTTATTAACCTTTTAAATGCCACAGATCGTAGAATCTACGTTCTGTGGCAAAGGTACTTGAAATGCCACAGAACGTAGGTTCTACGTTCTGCAGCATTTCCTGGTTCAGGAGCGGAGGATCGGCTGTTAGAGCCGTTCGCTCCGTTCCTGCTCGATCCCCTGCCCCTAGGCAACGAGCAGAGCAGGGGATCGAGTGGCCCCTGGGGCGCGATCGCCCAGGGGCCCAAAAACAGCAGCAGGCACGTGTTACTTACGTGTCCTGCTGCTGCAGCCTGCACCGGATCGACGATCTCCGCCCCCACAGCACACAGACAGGAACCACGAGGCAGATGTCTTCCAGAGGCTCTTCCTGATCGCCTGCAACAGTCTCCAGCGACTTTTTCAGGTTAGTGCAACAATTACACACACAAACACACCAACACACACTTATTACAGTAATACACACTTAGATTCACACTTACACACACTTACACATACATTTTTGGGGATTGGGGGGGTCACTTACACTCACTGCACTTACACACATGTGCACACGCACACACGCGCACATAACATGTAATTTACCATTTGTACACACGCACACGCACATACATAGCATTGTGGCTTTTTTTTTTTTTTCTTATCGCATCGTTTCTTTTTTTGGCTGAAAAAAATGTTTTATTGCCATTACGCATAGCGTATTCGCTAACCGTACTGTGCAATACCTTTTGTATGTTATTTCGGTGATTATATTGCAATTTTGGGTATTTTGGTGCATTTTTAGCCATTTTATTGAATTTTTAGCCATTTTATTGCATTTTCAGCTCTGCATATGTTGTGTTCACTTGTTTCTAGCCGTAGAACCTGTTTGGCCCATCTAAAATATTCAAACTGTGATTCTGACGGCCGATAACACTAGTCTGGAAAAAAAACATTGATTTTTGTGGTTTATTGGATTTTTTTGCATTTCACCCTTTACTGCCTTATTTTGTTTTGCCTTGTAAATTTTATCTACTATATATCCATTTGGGGGTCTCTGTGCGCCACATAGTTTGGTATATCTATGCATATTGGGCATCAAAGTGTTCAGTAGACCTCTGGCGTTCATATTTAGGATGTTTTATGCTGATACGTTACGAAATGTGGGGCATATAATGGGGTAAAATTCAAGCTTTCTGACAATTTTCAGAAATTTGATAAAAACCGTTATGTTCAGCATTGCTTTGCAGTTTGGCAGTTTGCAGTAGAAACACTTATTTACCCATATTGGATTCGTCAGAATGTGTGCTTTCTGAAAATATATGGTTTTCTGGGGTCTCTGTACTGTTAGGGGGTCTAATGTCGCATAATACACACACCAGGTGCTTATATTGCAGCAGCCAGCGCGTCAGCTGTGAAAATGTATATACACTATTGTCATTTGGGGGTCTCTGTGCGCCACATAGTTTGGTATATCTATGCATATTGGGCATCAAAGTGTTCAGTAGACCTCTGGCGTTCATATTTAGGATGTTTTATGCTGATACGTTACGAAATGTGGGGCATATAATGGGGTCAAATTCAATCTTTCTGACAATTTTCAGAAATTTGATAAAAACCGTTATGTTCAGCATTGCTTTGCAGTTTGGCAGTTTGCAGTAGAAACACATATTTACCCATATTGGATTCGTCAGAATGTGTACTTTCTGAAAATATATGGCTTTCTGGGGTCTCTGTACTGTTAGGTGGTCTAATGTCGCATATTACACACACCAGGTGCTTATATTGCAGCAGCCAGCGCGTCAGCCGTGAAAATGTATATACACTATTGTCATTTGGTGGTCTCTGTGCGCCGCATAGTTTGGTATATCTATGCATATTGGGCATCAAAGTGTTCAGTAGACCCCTGGCGTTCATATTTAGGATGTTTTATGCTGAAACGTTACGAAATGTGGGGCATATAATGGGGTAAAATTCAATCTTTCTGACGATTTTCAAAAATTTGATAAAAACCGTTATGTTCAGCATTGCTTTGCAGTTTGGCAGTTTGCAGTAGAAACACACATTTACCCATATTGGATTCGTCAGAATGTGTACTTTCTGAAATATATGGTTTTCTGGGGTCTCTGTACTGTTAGGGGGGTCTAATGTCGCATAATACACACACCAGGTGCTTATATTGCAGCAGCCAGCGCGTCAGCCGTGAAAATGTATATACACTATTGTAATTTGGGGGTCTCTGTGCGCCACATAGTTTGGTATATCTATGCATATTGGGCATCAAAGTGTTCAGTAGACCCCTGGCGTTCATATTTAGGATGTTTTATGCTGATAAGTTACGAAATGTGGGGCATATAATGGGGTAAAATTCAAGCTTTGTGACGATTTTCAGAAATTTGATAAAAACGGTTACGTTCAGCATTGATTTGCAGTCTGGCAGTTTGCAGTAGAAACACTTATTTAACCATATTGGATTCGTCAGAATGTGTACTTTCTGAAAATATATGGTTTTCTGGGGTCTCTGTACTTTTAGGGGGGTCTAATGTCGCATAATACACACACCAGGTGCTTATATTGCAGCAGCCAGCGCGTCAGCCGTGAAAATGTATATACACTATTGTCATTTGGGGGTCTCTGTGCGCCACATAGTTTAGTATATCTATGCATATTGGGCATCAAAGTGTTCAGTAGACCCCTGGCGTTCATATATAGGATGTTTTATGCTGATACGTTACGAAATGTGTGGCATATAATGGAGTAAAATTCAAGCTTTCTGACAATTTTCAGAAATTTGATAAAAACCGTTATGTTCAGCATTGCTTTGCAGTTTGGCAGTTTGCAGTAGAAACACTTATTTACCCATATTGGATTCGTCAGAGTGTGTACTTTCTGAAAATATATGGTTTTCTGGGGTCTCTGTACTGTTAGGGGGGTCTAATGTTGCATAATACACACACCAGGTGCTTATATTGCAGCTGCCAGTGCGTCAGCCGTGAAAATGTATATACACTATTGTCATTTGGGGGTCTCTGTGCGCCACATAGTTTGGTATATCTATGCATACTGGGCATCAAAGTGTTCAGTAGACCCCTGGCGTTCATATTTAGGATGTTTTATGCTGATAAGTTACGAAATGTGGGGCATATAATGGGGTAAAATTCAAGCTTTGTGACGATTTTCAGAAATTTGATAAAAACCGTTACGTTCAGCATTGCTTTGCAGTTTGGCAGTTTGCAGTAGGAACACATATTTACCCATATTGGATTCGTCAGAATGTGTACTTTCTGAAAATATATGGTTTTCTGGGGTCTCTGTACTGTTAGGGGGGTCTAATGTCGCATAATACACACACCAGGTGCTCATATTGCAGCAGCCAGCGCGCGTCAGCCGTGAAAATGTATATACACTATTGTCATTTGGGGGTCTCTGTGCGCCACATAGTTTGGTTTATCTATGCATATTGGGCATCAAAGTGTTTAGTAGACCCCTGGCGTTCATATTTAGGATGTTTTATGCTGATAAGTTACGAAATGTGGGGCATATAATGGGGTAAAATTCAAGCTTTGTGACAATTTTCAGAAATTTGATAAAAACCTTTATGTTCAGCATTGCTTTGCAGTTTGGCAGTTTGCAGTAGAAACACTTATTTACCCATATTGGATTCGTCAGAATGTGTACTTTCTGAAAATATATGGTTTTCTGGGGTCTCTGTACTGTTAGGTGGTCTAATGTCGCATAATACACACACCGAGTGGTTATATTGCAGCAGCCAGCGCGTCAGCCGTGAAAATGTCTATACATATTGTCATTTGGGGGTCTCTGTGCGCCACATAGTTTGGTATATCTATGCATATTGGGCATCAAACTGTTTAGTAGACCCCTATGTTTATATTTAGGATGCTTTATGCTGGTAATGATACATGGACAATACGATGCTGGAAAGTTGAAGCTTTGAGGCAATTTCCAGATATTTCACCAAAACCGCCAAATTTGGCAAAGCCTTGCGACTCAGTAGTTTGGAGCAGAAAGGCATGGGTACCCATTTTAGATTCCGTAGAATGTGTACTTTCCAAAAATATATGGGTTTGGGGGGTAAACATATATTTCTGTGTTTTTACCCCGCAAAAATGCAGTCAATGTGTTGATTTTTCATTAGCTGAAGTTACCCACGGGACTGTTTGTATGCGCTAACTTCATTTTGGGGCCTCTAAATGCCAGATACTTTGGTAAACTTATGAACAATGGCCACCAAAATGTTCAGAGGAACCCTGGCAATCATATTTAGGGTGCTTTTTCTTAGTACGTAATGACACATGGGTGATATGGTGCTGGGAAGTTGAAGCTTTGAGGCAATTTTCAGATATTTCACCAAAACCGGCAACTTTGGGAAAGCCTTGCGACTCGGTAGTTTGGAGCAATAAGGCATGGGTACCCATTTTAGATTCTGTAGAATGTGTACTTTCCAAAAAATGTATGGGTTTGGGGGGTAAACATATATTTCTGTGTTTTTACCCCACAAAAATGCAGTCAATGTGTTGATCTTTCATTAGCTGAAGTTACCCACAGGACTATTTGTATGCGCTAACTTCATTTTGGGGCCTCTAAATGCCAGATACTTTGGTAAACCTATGAACAATGGCCACCAAACTGTTCGGAGGAACCCTGGCAATCATATTTAGGGTGCTTTTTCTTGGTGCATAACGATACATGGGTGATATGGTGCTGAGAAGTTGAAGCTTTGAGGCAATTTTCAGATATTTCACCAAAACCGACAATTGTGGGAAAGCCTTGCGACTCAGTAGTTTGGAGCAGAAAGGCATGGGTACCCATTTTAGATTCTGTAGAATGTGTACTTTCCAAAAATATATGGGTTTTGGGGGGTAAACATATATTTCTGTGTTTTTACCCCACAAAAATGCAGTCAATGTGTTGATTTTTCATTAGCTGAAGTTACCCCACGGGACTGTTTGTATGCGCTAACTTCATTTTGGGGCCTCTAAATGCCAGACACTTTGGTAAACTTATGAACAATGGCCACCAAAATGTTCAGAGGAACCCTGGCAATCATATTTAGGGTGCTTTTTCTTAGTACGTAATGACACATGGGTGATATGGTGCTGGGAAGTTGAAGCTTTGAGGCAATTTTCAGATATTTCACCAAAACCGACAACTTTGGGAAAGCCTTGCGACTCAGTAGTTTGGAGCAGAAAGGCATGGGTACCCATTTTAGATTCAGTAGAATGTGTACTTTCCAAAAATATATGGGTTTGGGGGGTAAACATATATTTCTGTGTTTTTACCCCACAAAAATGCAGTCAATGTGTTGATTTTTCATTAGATGGTTACCCACAGGACTATTTGTATGCGCTAACTTCATTTTGAGGCCTCTAAATGCCAGATACTTTGGTAAACCTATGAACAATGGCCACCAAATTGTTTGGAGGAACCCTGGCAATCATATTTAGGGTGCTTTTTTTGGTGCGTAACGATACATGGGTGATATGGTGCTGGGAAGTTGAAGCTTTGAGGCAATTTTCAGATATTTCACCAAAACCGACAATTTTGGGAAAGCCTTGCGACTCAGTAGTTTGGAGCAGAAAGGCATGGGTACCCATTTTAGATTCAGTAGAATGTGTACTTTCCAAAAATATATGGGTTTGGGGGGTAAACATATATTTCTGTGTTTTTACCCCACAAAAAATGCAGTCAATGTGTTGATTTCTCAGTAGCTGAAGTAAAGTCCTGATCAATTTGGATGTGCTAACTTCATATTGGTGTCTCTAAATGCCAGATACTTTGGTAAACCTATGCATAATGGGTATCAAACTGTTCAGTGGACCCCTGGCAATCATATTTCAGGTGCTTTTTCTTGGTACCTAATATAGTTTGGGATATGCGGAGCAGCAAAATAAAACCTTTGAAATGATTTTTCAGAATTTTGAATTTTTTTTTGAAAAACCGCTATTTTCAGACAAGCTTTTATGTTTGGTAGTTGGGAGTAGAGAGACATAGTTACCCATTTTGTAATCGGCAGAATGTGTACTTTTCAAAAATGTATGGTTTTCTGGGGTAAACCTACGGTTTCAGGATTTTTTGCCTTGGAATCTAAAGCATGCTGTTTTCTGCCTTAGTGCTTTCAAAATTCGGTAATATACTGCCGGGAGTTTTTGCTGTACAGAAATCCTAAATCTCCCTAAAACTATACATATCTGGTATTGGCACGTTCGAGAGACATAAGGCTTTCCAAATCAGTTGGATTTTCATCCCTAAAATGAAATATTTTTCTGGTATAAATTGATATACGATGAAAAATGGTAATTTTTCTTTTTTTTTTGGTATTTAGCACTATAAATTTTTTTGCACAGGTGGAAATACATGAAAACTCAGGCAGATTTAGAAAGCTCAGTTTCTACCGAAAAAAACAATGTATAGTTTTCCTAGGTAAACTATAGGTTTCCCCTCAGAAAATGCCCCTAAAGTGAGAGAGCACAAAATGTTTCAAAAACGGCTGGCATTTCGCGTAACCAAAATGTGAAATTCTGCTGGCACTTAAAGGGTTAATAGCAAAAAATTACGTTGATAACAAAAAAAATCTGTTGTTGTAAATGTGTAAACAAGATAAAGTGTGGGTTAAACCAAAATGTAGGATTTTTAAAGGCGTACTTATCAAAGGGTGAACTTTCACCCATTGATAAATACTATTTTAAAAATCCCATAGAAATGAATTGAGAGTCGCGGAATATCACTCTAGAGGATTGTGGTGATCTCTAACTTCACTCTTTGATAAATATACCCCAATAAATTTTGACATGGCAAGCCTGTGTTAATTAATTCCAGGAGCAGAAATATACTGCCCTTTGGCTGGCCCACAGAAGCCCACAAGTCCACTTACTGAGTATACAAAGGGTATTATTCCATTTATTAGAACCAAGAACACCAAATTAACACCTGCGGTGCTCCTGAAGATAAGGTTAATAGGGATCACCGCTTGTTTCAAAAATGTTTCGCTCTCTGTCCCACACTTGTTCTTGGAGCAGTTTTAGGCATAGGGACTCCTAACTTTTATCCAAAGCGTTTCGTGGACTCCGATCGGAGTCCGTGAAATGCGTTGGATAAAAGTGAGGAGTCCCTTTGCCTGAAACTGCTCCAGGAACAAGTGTGGGATAGAGAGAGCTCGAAATCCAGACCATAGAGGGACCGATTGCGGGCACTGGACTGGTTCTGAGCACTAAACAAACACAGAGTCGGACAGAGATAGGGACATACGGACAGATAAGAAACTTATATGTGATTACTATTTTTTTATCCTGTGAGTATAACTTTGTATGCGGGGATATGTTGAACTATAACTTATTACAGCACTTATCCCTTGTCTCTTTGCGCTTTTATTTTTTAATACAGATTTATTTGACCCAAATTGCAGACCTGGTAGTGAGTTGCTCCATACCTAATATGGAGTTAAAGGTTATGAGGGCAGGCACAATGAAGGAGAATGTATACTTCCAACAATAAATAACTTAGTATAACAGAGTCTGAACAATTGACTGCCTGTAAGCTGTGTCTTATAAGACTGTGCTAATATGTTAGTGCAGTTGATAAAGTTACCTGTACAAAATAACTCTTTCTATGACACAAGTAAAAAACTACATGAACATTTTTGCATCCAAAGTACTAGGGGAGAGGAACGGAAACCTTAAAAGAGGCAATATACACTGATTTTCTTAAGGTTTTTTTCTTCGTTGGGGCATTTTTAACATTTCAAATAATACAAAGTGGATTTTCCATCTAGTATAGGTGGTCCAATAGTGGTTTATATTCCCAGACAGTGTGAATTCATATCTGTGTCCAGCGTTTTTCCAACCCCTTACATTCAAGTTTTAGCACATTAGATTCACATTTTGCCGTGCTTTATCTTTGACATGATCCACTGTGTCAACAAGCCTCTGAATAATAAATGCTCCCTATTTCACACTCTGCCAGTAAAAAAAAGTTAATCATTTACTGGAAATATCAGCCTACTTTTGATGACTGGTAATTCAACATAAACTTTGCATTATACAGGCAAATCAGAAATAAATCTACTAAACTGACATAATGGAAGATGAATTGCAGTGTAATTTGAACTAGTGATGCATCAAATCCACAATGTGAACTAGGGATTCACCCAAGCCACTTTTATGGGATTTGGCCAAATTCTTCATAGAAGTTTTGGCCAAATCCCGAACCGAATCCAAACCCTAATTTGTATATGTAAATTAGCTGTTGGAAGGTTAAAAGAGAACAGAGCACAGCTCATGTGGTTCTAAATTTTTTCATGTCCTTGTTTGTGTGACAAACATGTCATATGATTTTCAGGATTCGGTTCAGCCAGGCACATGGATTCGGCAGAATCCAAATCCTGAAAAAGGCTGAATCCCGTATTTTTTATTCCTGAATTATTTGATTAAAATGATCTCTAGGGTAGAGATGACATCCCTTAATTCAGCGTTTTCTGGATAAAGAGTTTCCAGCTAAATGATCCCATACTTGTACTATTACTGTATGGCAAAATTGTACAGTGCTGTGTATGCTAGACATATACAGTAAATGCATCAAACAATGCCCACACACAAAAATCAGACTTTCTGACCAAACAATTATATAATTTGTGATTACAAAAAAAATATATGGGTACAATTTGTTGATACAGATGTTCATTCTGTGTGGCTGTCAGCCACCAACTCTTAAGTTCTGACCAAATGATAATGATCTGATGTAATTACGTACATGCCTGCAGCTCAGAACTGCCGCCACAAAAAAGGGTTTCTTTCAATCAAGTTGCCCAATCATATCATGCATTGCAATTTGCAAATATAAGTGTAATTGATGAATGCAGCTGCAAAAGCACTAAAAAGTTACATTTATTAACCTCATTCATTAACACTGCTTGTGTTTATGTATTCTCTATTTAGTCGTGCTCCCATTGAGTCTGGCATGCGTCTTCTGCTCCAAACACTTCCATGTAGGTTTGCTAGCCACCAGTGGGGCAAATTCACTAAAGGGTGAAGTGGCCGTCGCTAGCGAAAATTTGCCAGAAATTCTATCTGCAGGGACATCAGCAATATGTTAACAGGCCTAGAGGACAATTGGCTAGCCGTTTACAAAGAAGCAATATGCTGACCGTAATCACTCCCCTCCGTGCTTCACGTGTTAACATGTCCCCAACATGTGCACATATATTGGAAATATCAAAAATCAGGGAGCAGCCAAGAGGGTGTTAATAAGTAAAATGTCACCTTTAATAATATTTTTTTTTAACCATTTGAAGTTCATGCTACATGAAATGCTTGTGCTGACAAATTTACACTAGCGAAACCTTGCCAGCGTTCGTCTGTTGAGACGTAACTTTACATTTTGATGAATTAGCATACACACTGTGAATTAATGTCTTACTTAGTGACGCAAAGTGTGGCGAAGCCTTCTGAGGTGAAAATTCGTCCTTTAGTGAATTTGCCCCGGTGTGTCTGTCATGCCTCTTGTGCTGCATTGTGCACAAGTGCATCTTTTGACACTGTAAGTGCTATTGTTGCCCTGAATATGGTGGGCTGAATCAGCAGGCGCAGCAACTAAATATTGTAAAAGAGAATCTTAATTGCACTTGCAAGAACCAGTCTATAATTTCTTGTTCACTGTTATATTTTGTAAGAATTATTTAGAGCTTAATTTTAAAAGGAGATTTTGAATGTACTTAATTTTTCACAACTTGTGATTTTCTTTTTCTGACGCTGATATAGTTAAATAGATGATTTTGTTGGTCTTTAGATTCTCTGGTATTTTCAGCTGAGAAATGTGGCAAGTGTCCATAGATTTCTGGTTTTGGAAATAGCTGAAATTCCCTTGCAATTATAATTTATTATTTTTTTTGTTGGTCTTCCCAGAATTTCTGCACTTAGACTTAAAGCAGATTTTCCTCTTCTTTATGGATTTGCATTTTTTCTGGGCCTTTTAATGGACAAAAAACCTTATATAATTCCTTTGTTCAATTTAGATACCCAAGGCTATAAAAACAACTGTGATAACCGCAATGCACAGAAATAATGAATAAAACACACAGCATTCTACAGTCTGCACACTTTTTATGGAAACCACTCTAGTCTCTATTTAGGCTTCGATTAGAGAAGTCTTAAATTTACCCATTCAAGGCATATAGTAATTCTCCTTTTTTTTTCTTTGCATTTAATAGAAATTAGTTAGATTCTGTGAGTAGTTATGTAGTAAACTGAATTAAACGCTGTTGACATAATATATTCTTTTCCTCATAATGTTCCCAGGCACAGATTGATAATTGGGGTTCTTGTTCCTGAGCAAGTCATTGCTTATTGTACACACTGGTATGTAGGTCAACAACAAAGGACTTGGCCAGTTTTGGTAATAAAGCTTAACTGAAGAAGGCTGGAAATTTTGTACATTATATATTGTGCTTCTGTACCAGCCCAAGGCAACTACAGCCAGGGGCGATCCTGGCCCCTCCGCCACCTGAGGCAGCAGCAGTTGCTGCTGCCCCCCCTCTCCCGGAAATTCGCTCTTAAAGTACCAGGAGCAGCATTTTTGCTGCCCCTGGTACCTAGTGGGGCACTGCCGCCTGAGGCGACAGCCTCAACTCGCCTCATTGGTGAAGCACTCCTGACTACAGCCCTTTAGCAGTAAAGACCTGAGCCTCCAGTTATGCCCCCGTAGCTCCCCATCAGTGGTATAACTATAGTGGAAGCAACCCTGCAGTCACAGGGGGCCTGGGGGAAAGGGGGGGGGGGTCTGATTACTTTATAGCCAACAAGCAGAAGCAGGCCAGGTGGGCTGGGCGCCCTAGGCAGCCCAGCTTTCTAGCTTGCCCCCTCCCTTTTCCCGTTGCACACACATGTGCGGTAAAGCAGTCTTGTGCACATGTTCAGCAACGCAGTTCACATGCGCACACGCAGCAATGCCATTCGCACACGCGGAAATGCGCAGTAATTCGCTCCCGCACAGCACACAAGCTGGTAGGCAGAAGAGGTACCTGCCCAGTGCCCCCCGATAGTTGTGCCCTAGGCAGCTGCCAATTCTGCCTACCCCTAGTTCCGGCCCTGCCAACAAGAACCCCCCTTCCCCAGCCGATCTCTTACCTGCAGAGAGAAAGCAGAGTGCGTCAGCACGGGGCAGGGAGTAGGCTGAGTCTGGGCAGGAAGTGGACAGAGTCTGGGTGGAGTCTGTGGGGGCATAGTCTGTGCTGGGGGAGTGGGGGGAGTCTGTGCAGATGGAGTGGGCGGAAACTGGGTGGTGAGTGGGCTGTTGCGGAAGGATGGGGATCGGAGTGTGCTGGCCTATGAAGATTTTGTTTTTGCAGGGGGGGACACTGCTCCCCATCTTCTTTTCTCTTGATTCACTTCACATGGTTTGTGTTGCTGTCCATAGGTGCAGGGTAATTTTTGTGCTTTGGGAGGCTACTTAACCCATTCCTTGTTTTGATTTTACCTCTCTGCTTATGTCCTGTAGAAGATAGAGAAATTAGTGTGCTGTACTTTATTAAGTCTGTGATAGCTAACTCTCAAGAATTTAATATCTGTGGCAGTTAGGTGAGTACAAGAAGCTGTTCTAGTCTTTGCCTCTCACTAGTGGCAAGATGGTTATATGCAGTGCTTATTTCTACTGCATAATAGACTGCTACTTTGAGAACAGTGAAAACAAATGAGAAACTGGGAATCTAATTATCTACAGTGTAAGGACCAGACATGGAGTAGCTTCAAATAACCCTTTATAATTGTCAGAACACAAAATGCCTTTGCCTCTCTAAGGATATTGAGAGGTGTAGTTTAACACCAGCTTGGGGCTACAGGGTGAACCCTGGAAGTAGCTGGATTTTAGAGTAATGGGTAAAGGAACATGATCCCCTCCATCAGTTAACTTCTCTAGCACACTGTTCAACAACAATAACTGGGTATAGGCTCCCCAAGCACAGGGTGGGAACTAACATTCCAAGCATTTCATATAGTGAGGGTTGAGGCATAATAAACAGTGTACGGCTGTGGGTACTTACACTCCAGGCACATTATCCACATAAAGACACAGGGGAATATTTCTCAAAGAGTGAAGTTAGAGAACACCACAGTCTATGTGGTGGAAATTCTGCCATTCTTCTATGGGATTTTTAAAAGAGTATTTATTAATAGTGATGGGCAAATTTTTTCGCCAGTCGCAAATTTGTGGTGAATTACCGCGATTCGCCGCCCGCGAATAAATTTGCGAAATCGCAGCGAAAATTTGCCGGCATCAAAAAAATGGACGATGGCCCTCGGCCTAAGATTTTTTGGTGGGCCCCTGGCATCCCAGTCCGACACTGTGAATAGGTGAGGTGGATTTGACACTTGACACTCTATTTTACAGGATGCCCCCCCTATTCTGCTGTTCCATGTACACTCCTATTTCCACCCTTTTGCGCTCTTACTAGTCTCTTATCTGAAGGTGCCACTACTGTATTCCTCTTAATTTTTAATTTGCACTTTACAGATCCCTTTTCATTTTGCAGTAGTAACCTTGCATTCTGCTGCCCCCCACCTCCCTATATTTCTGTGCTGTGACTTCATGTTTCTCTAACTTGATATACATGCTCTATAATTTGTGTACTCTTTCCAGACTGGTGGGTAAAGAAGGGAATAAAAACAAATCCCAAGAGTAAAGAAAAAAGGTGCCTGGGTGCTGGCCCTGACACATATAACCCAGGAACAGGAACAGTTAATCATGACAGCAGACAGTGACTAAACTTCACAGTCTCGCGGCTCGCCCCTGCTACATCATGGCCCAGCCTCGCTAGGTCACTGGCCGCCCCCTGCTGCATCATGGTCCCGTCTCCCCCCGGAGTTCATCACAGGTAAAGTGGCAACCCTACACTGTCAATACAGTGAGCGCACTCTTTCCGGATTTAGAATATGAAAATTGGTGCGTTGGTCAAATCTTGTAATACATTGTAGTAAATGGACCCGCACTCCTTGTATGTAATGAAAAAAAATTATGTGCTTTATTCACAAATGCATTTCCAACGTTTTGGTCCTCTCTGGGTCCTCATCCTCGAAACATTGGAAATGCATTTGTGTATAAAGCACATTGATTTTTTCACTACAAACAAGGAGTGCGTTTTAGTAATAATTAATACAGAAACCAGTGCAGCCATCATCAGAATATAATAATCAGCCCTGTATCATCAGCTTATATTACTTTATGTTTGATAATTTGCGATAACCCCTAAGCTTAGCTTCTCAGCTGCTCAGAGCTCTCTGAGCATGTGAGTGTCGCAGACACTTTTCAAGATGGTGACCCCCTGTGACAAGTTTGAAGTCCTGGATCATTGCTGCTATTGAGAAGCTGGTGCAATAAGTTCAGTACATAAAATACGGCATTTTTAGCCATATTAATTTTTAGGGTTTAGTTCTCCTTTGAGTTCTGCCTCAACAGTAAGTCTCCGTACCACTCTAGGCCAACTTTTCTTCCATATTCCATCTGGTACAGTTTAGTACATGTCCATTTCACCTCCATCGCCTTTGCATTGTAATGGTGACCATGTCCTCTGGGTGACACTTAGGGACTTTTTATCAAAATTCGAATTTGTGTAGTTTTAGAGTTGTTTTTCAATCTCGACTAAACTCACATTTCACAACCACCAAATAAGAACATGAAAACGTCGAAATGCTAATTTTCACAATCATTTTTGTGCCATTACAAACATAAAAAACACTAAAAACCTCAAAGAATCTCACAGTTTAGAAAGATTTTACAGTTGTTTAGGTACAGCTCCCATTGACTTCTGCATGACTTCAATTACATGGACATTATAGTTACATAAGCACAGAATTACAGATGAAGTAAGTCCAGGGTTGATAAATGTAAAGTTACATACCTAGATAGTAGTAATAAGCAATCTATTGCTATTTTAAAATGTATCATCCCCCCATTATTACTGACACAGGTAGATAAGTGAACTACATACAGGTCAGGAATATTGACATTCTTGAGAAGCTGTGGATAGATCTAAGAGCTTGCAACTGATGGTGGTGGCAAGAAGAGGTAGTTGCTGATAAGCTGACTCATTCAATATGTTTGTGAGCAGATAAAAGTACTCTTATTGCACTATAAATACCTGGCAGTATTTACTCCTTCTGACCTTTTTTTCTCCTTGAGTGGTTCTTGGATTTTATATTTCACATTTGTGTGACGTGTGTATAGACATTTGAAATGAGGCAGCAGACGAAGGGGAGGCATGGGACAAAGAAGAAAGTGGATCAAGACTGAGTACACAATTGGAACTGCCTGTGTTGTAAAATGACCTGTTTCCTCCTGGGTGGTGCTTGTTTATTACACTCGTACGTATTACTTTATGAAAACTGAATAATGTAAAAAAGTATTTAGGGATAATAGTTTGTAGATAATTTGTCTGAAAAACTAAGCTCCAGAAAATGCATGTAAAGATTTTAGTGAAAACTAAAGCCTAACTAAAGAAGTAGGCTAGAAATGTACATTGTTTTGGGCTTCTGTACCAGCCCAAGGCAACCACAGCCCTTTAGCAGGGAAGGCCTGTGTCTCCAACGATGCCCCAGTAGCTCCCCATCTTCTTTTCTCTTGATTCACTGCACATGCTATATGCTGCTGTCCATAGGCACAGGGTGATTTTTGTGCGTGTGGAGTCTACGAAAGTAGAAGGAAAGGTTAAAACTAAGTAAACCTTTTCAGAAAGGTCCACCTAAATATACCAGTAAACCCTCAAAGTAGTGTTTAGAGGACAGAAAATAATGACCCACAATTTGCACCATCCCATTAGTCATTCAGTGAATCCCATGACAGGAAGTGAAACATAAAACATAACCTTTATTGAATTACTTAAAAGTGACCAAGGTGAAAAATTCACAAACAATTAAAAATACAAAAAGGAGGAGCCCATCAAAAGCTTCATGTAGTCTCATACCCCCAAAGCTCTAATAATCGATCGTGTTCAATCTATCAGGATCACATAGAGCACATCCTTCATGGGGTAGACTGTTTTAAGTCCTGTGCATGATAGCTAAAGGCAACTTCAGTGGTATTAGGTACCCAAAGGGTTACTACACTTGTATGTGCAGATGTATATAAAAGAGCCGATAGCTGTGGGCAATGCTACTATTGCACCCACATCGTAACCGCAACCCCTCTATATGACAGATATGTAGTGGCAAAAGATCTGTCTTCGAGGGTTACGTGCTCGGCATTGACCCAGTCTGATCACTGTATTGTCTTAAGCCTGTCCTTTCACCGTACACCCCCAGCGTTCCTGGCGGGTCTTGTGAAAACATATATATATATTTATTGCGGCGCTAGTATCATTAAACTATCCCTTCTCGGTATGCCCCCAGCGTTCCTGGCGGGTCCGAGGTAAGGTAAATTACGGCGCAAAAAGACTTTTAATAGAGCTGATGTTCTACCTGCCTAATTGAGCTAAAATAATTGAGAGGCGCCTGACGCGCGTTTCACTCGCTCTGCGAGCTTTGTCAAAGGCAACCTTTGACAAAGCTCGCAGAGCGAGTGAAACGCACGTCAGGCGCCTCTCAATTATTTTAGCTCAATTAGGCAGGTAGAACATCAGCTCTATTAAAAGTCTTTTTGCGCCGTAATTTACCTTACCTCGGACCCGCCAGGAACGCTGGGGGCATACCGAGAAGGGATAGTTTAATGATACTAGCGCCGCAATAAATATATATATATGTTTTCACAAGACCCACCAGGAACGCTGGGGGTGTACGGTGAAAGGACAGGCTTAAGACAATACAGTGATCAGACTGGGTCAATGCCGAGCACGTAACCCTCGAAGACAGATCTTTTGCCACTACATATCTGTCATATAGAGGGGTTGCGGTTACGATGTGGGTGCAATAGTAGCATTGCCCACAGCTATCGGCTCTTTTATATACATCTGCACATACAAGTGTAGTAACCCTTTGGGTACCTAATACCACTGAAGTTGCCTTTAGCTATCATGCACAGGACTTAAAACAGTCTACCCCATGAAGGATGTGCTCTATGTGATCCTGATAGATTGAACACGATCGATTATTAGAGCTTTGGGGGTATGAGACTACATGAAGCTTTTGATGGGCTCCTCCTTTTTGTATTTTTAATTGTTTGTGAATTTTTCACCTTGGTCACTTTTAAGTAATTCAATAAAGGTTACGTTTTATGTTTCACTTCCTGTCATGGGATTCACTGAATGACTAATGGGATGGTGCAAATTGTGGGTCATTCTTTTCTGTCCTCTAAACACTAACTCTTAATTATTGACCCTGCACACCATTTTTGTGCTTTTCTGTTTGGTGGAAGGTGCTATATACTCCATCTTCTGTATATTATTAAACCCTCAAAGTAGTGCTGCTCTGTCAAAAGAAACACTGCATTTCTTTCCTTCTATTGTGTACACATGGGCTGCTGTATCAGACTTCCTGCCTCCAGTTTAAGCCTCCTTGCCCGGGCGTGAGCATGCACAGTTTGCTCCTCTCCCCCCCCCCCTTCTCTGCTGTAATCTGAGCCTAGGGCTATAAGTGAGAGAGACTCAGGCAGGAAGTGATGTCACACCAAGCTAATACTGCAGTTGCTATCCTAAACAAAGAGAGAATTTCTAGCTCTTTTTACTAAGGTATGGTAAAACATTCTACAGAATAAATATAGCATTATAGCTTGCACTATTGCAGCTAATCTATTGGTAATAAAATGCCTCTGTAGCTTTCCTTCTCCTTTAAAGCGTTTGCTAAGAGTTTGCTCATGTATTGGTGAAGAGTAAACGCAGTGGAGCTCATGGGCGCCATCTTCGGCTCTCCGGTCTTCTGTAAGTGAGAGCTGTATTGTCACATGTGTAGTTGGAGCAGTCTTCTGGTTCCTAACAACTGTACGTGCACCAAAAGTGCTGGAAACTCCCGAAAGGAAAGAAGAGGACCCGAAGATATCATCCATAAGCTCCACTGCGCTTACTCTGCACCGATACGTGAGCAAACTCTTAGGGGCTATTTCAGGGGTAACTAACTATGCAGTGGGGGGAGGAGCAAGAAGGTAGGTAGTAGTAGGTAGCGGGTTTCTTATTGTCACGATCGCCGCCCGGAGCAGGTCCTGGAGCTCCGGGCGGCGCATCCTCCCCCTGCCGGCGTCGCTCCCAAAATGTCGGCGCCCATGGCCGCCACGTGGGTAGCGGCGCCGGCGCGATGACGTCAGCGCGCTGACGTCGGCGCAAGGACGTCAATGACGTCACAATGTCGCCAAATTCAAAATAAAAACGCCATCTAGACGCCAGAATGGCGCCCAAGTATAGGAATACTTTCCCTAAGTGTATCCTGGGTTTCCTGTGACCTTATTTGCTAAAATCTTGTTCCTGATTGATATCCTGACCCTTTGCCTGGACTTTGGACTTTGCTGATTTCCGCCTGCCTGTGAACTCTTGCCTGGACCCCGACTACTCTTCTGATTAACCCTTTGGACACCGCGACCTTGCTCCCTCAAGAGGGCTTCCTCCTCGATCCTGACTACCTCCCTGGAGGGACCTCCCGGCTCCCTGACACTTATCTCTCTCTCTCTCTCTCTCTCTTTCTCTCTCTCTCTGCATAACTGCCACCCTTAGATCACCATTAATAAAGTGCTTGTTCCTACCAGTTTGCCGGGCCAAAAGTGCACTTTGTGCTGGCATGAGGCATTTGCCAACCGAGCTTGCAAAATGTAAAAAAAGCCACAGTCTGTTTTGGAGTGCAGAGATCCTCTGACTGGGCTTAGAATCGAGTCCAGTCTGTGTGTCCCCTCTCTACCCCTACCCACTCCTAACCTTTGCATTCTCTAAAGCATAAGGTAGAAGCATCTGGATGCACAGACTGGGCAGGCAGGGGAGGAACATAGTGTCTGCTCTTACAAGGAGGCAAAAGGTAGGGGTGGCAGGTAGCACAGCACATATTGAGCTATTTAAGGAATGTGATAATCTCAGGGCTAGCTACATTTTTACTGAGCTCTGGATTTTTCACCTAATGCTTAGTGCACAGCGCAGTGTAGGGGGTGGCAAGTACTCTTTAGATCAGCACTAGTGGTGCACGCTTGCATCCCTTAATGTTCTTGCACTTGTGTTCCCTATGGAGTTGCAGTTCTAGTAAGTACAGGGCTGTGGCTGCACCCTGGGCCTCCTGGCAATGCGTTCTTGCTCCTGGTGAATGACATGAAAGGTAGGGGCATGCAAGGGAACACTGGCACAAAATGCAACAATGTGTCTGTTTTGCACCTTGCCACCCTCCTTAAAATAATTACCCCAACATCAAAAATATAACAATATTGGAATTTACTTTCCATGCCTGTAGCCTTTAGAACAACCACTTAACTTGTTGCTTTGAGCCTTTATATGTTCAAAACAGACTTTAATGACTTGAAATATACATATATTAACATTAGCCCAAAATGTTCACAATTCTTTTTATACATTTTATTTTTTTCATGAGTTTACTTCAAAGTCACATTAAAACCAACAGTATTTCATTTATGTTTTAAATATTTTATTCGGCATTTAGCAATATGATCAGTCCCCAGCAAATCCTAATCTGTCAAACTAGAGAAATAACAAATCTTTTCTTTGGCTTGTCTGGTTTTTACATCTTTGAGGACTTACTGTACATGTTGAGTCTGATTAAAGAAATCATTAACAGTTTGTCAACACATGGCAATCCCCGATTAACACAAGGTCAGAGGAAGGATTCCTTAGGGGTGATGCAATATTTAAATTTCAGTATGTTTACACATTTAAGAAGCTCTGAGATCCCTGTCCTTGCACTTGCTATAGATTGCGGAATTCTGATTTACCTAGTGCCGTGTTTAACATCATTCACTGCAGTGTGAGAATCTTCTGCAAAACATCAGTTGGCTTGGCAAGAAAACTTTTTATTTGAGGTGCTGCTTTGGCCATATGGTGGGAACATACATTTTAATGGTTATATTTTTACTGGTGTCAGAAAAAAATCTATTAAAAGTAGACCAGAGAGGGGCGGTCGTTTGCAGATGCAGGAAGCAAAGAGCTTGGCCATCTGTCAGGTGAGCTTGCAGTGGGACATGTAAAATAATGCTGATGAAGTGTCCTTGACTTGGAATTCATCAGCCTTAAGTTGCAGAAAATTAAATGTATGCGTGTATGTATACATAGTTAACCATTTTAATACAACGTATATATATTTGGCAAAAAATAATTTTTTTAAAGGGACACTGTTGTAAAAATACATCTAGTTATGCTCTCATAAGAGACTTATTCCATGAACCAGGTTTAAGACCGATACCAGTTGGACTATACCTGTTTGATTGTAGCTGGTGTTAAAAGTTGCTGTCTTTGATAATTGTTTAATGTCCATTTGCTAAGATCTGGACATCACCCAGCTACATAATGGCTTAAATGTAGTACTGTAAAGTATTTTGGGTAAAAGCCTATTGTTGTCATATATACTGTGATGCAATTGCAGACAATGTGACCGTTAACCCCCACCATCTTAGGTGACCGAGTCCTGCATCGGGTTGGGTACCCGAGGAATACACACAAAGTGGGTTTTGGGCAGAAAGTTCAGATTCCCTGATCATACGAGAATTCTGTGGGTACCCAGCTAAGGTGCGGCATTGGTCCCTCCCAAGGTATGCGTAAAATTTGTCCCCTTTCCGACCGGTTTTGGCTCCAGTGTGACGTTACTTCCAGGTCACAGTGACGTCTCTAACCTATTTGTAAACTATTTGCGGGCTGGATCGTGTAGTAGTTCGAGATAGGGGAACTCAGTGGGTGAACAGTGCGACTCAGGGTGCAGGTCAGTTGGTCTGGGTCGGGCAGGGGTCTGCCCGACTGGACCCATGCAGGACTCTAGCAAGTGTATCTTTGTTTTATACCTGTACAAGACAGGGGCATTTGGGATGCACATAATTGTATGCTGGAAGGCTTTTAAGGCTGTATACTAGTAATATAGCTTGAAAAAAAACATGCCCATTAAGTTTAACTTTTTATGTCTAAATATAAATGTTCCTCACTAACTGCTGTATGTTCCGGTGGAAAGGGAGAAAAAATATCAATACAACTTCATTGACCTGTGCCCTCAAGCAAAAGAAAAATGTGGGCCTCTTTCATTTGAGATACCAGTCTCACTAATTTTCAGAAGGCTTGTTGTGATAAGCTTTCTTCCTTCCAAGGAACAATTCAGTTTTGTCAGTGGTTATAACCACTGCAAACATATTTATTAAACTGAGAAAATGGTCACCTACAAAATCCAACTACAAGCATAAACAAAAGTTTGTGAAAAAGGAGGTGAAATGTTTAATTTGTTGAGGTCACCAATAGATGACTTTCATTTTGAGAACTTATAATGCTAGCTTAATATACACAGCAGTTGGGGCCTATTTCATGCACAGAATGTTATTGCTGGAATCATTTGATTTGCCCATCAGTGCCTTAGTTGGTGCCAGACCTAGTGCAGGAAAAGAGTTTATATTAATGTGCACATTTGAATTCAAATAAGTTTGGGCATAGAATTCTGGAGAGCTGAGTCCTAGTATTGCTATTATATGGAATCTGAGATTCCATCTGCAGTACACATACCACAGACACCTTTGCTTGCTTCGACTCATCTGTGCACCATATGTTCCTGGAAAATACAGTTTAGTGAAATCTTATACTAGTTTATTGTAAATCAAAACACTATTTTATACACATCGGAGTTCCTAAGTTGACATAAGTGGCTGTAAATTCCTTGAATTCTCAGGTACGCCTTTTAAACTGTTCTGTATTAAACAGAAATGGGCATTCTTTGATTCAAAATGAGTGCCAGTGTTTTGTTTTTTTTAAAAAAAAAAAATATTTATATTGCAAACATGCATATGTAAAGGGGAATGAGTTCTGTAAAAAGTTAGGGCTGTACTTTTGCGTCTGTTACCTTTATCCTCCATTTCAAAATGCTTAAATGATATCCTCCTTCTAAATAAATGTTATGTGTAATGGTTTATGTTTATTTTAATACTAATATATTGATACATTTCGCAAGACAAATGGAAGCTCAATCATGCTCTTGGTGTTATAATAATAATAATAATAGTCACACTGCTCTTTTTATGTCTCTAAGACACCTTGGCCATCTACAGTATGCCCAGATTTTGTTGGGTAATTTAGCCACTTTTGGACCATACTGTCCTGATGATTTTGGCATTATACAGCAACTTGGGGTACTGTACAGATAGATAATCCTGGTGCTTTGATGAATGAATTTTCGGTGTGGCAGGGGCTCCTCTCCACTTTCTGCTGTACTCATCATTGCAGTGGGCAATCTGAACAGATGGGGAAAATACAAAAGTGGCCATACATGTGCCCCATCAATATTTACAATCGAATTCAAATCGTTCCATCTAACGTAGAACGATTTATCGATCGAACGATTTTCAAAAAAAAACTTAGACTTCTAAAAACTTAGCCAAATACTAGTTATAGGTTCTAGGAGGTCGCCATAGGCTAACATAGCAATTCGGCAGGTTTAAGGTGGCGAAGTGTCGAAGTCAAAGTATTTTAAAGAGACAGTACTTCGATTTTCGAATGGTCAAATATTCAAAGTTTTTTCAATTCAAATCGAATTTTGGCCTATTCGATGGTCAAAGTACTCAAAAATTACTTTGAGATTCGAAGTTTTTGAATTCAAAGATTCACTTCGGCCCTTAGTAAATGGGCCCCTTAGTGTAAAAAATTGAATAGGTTGTGTTTATCTGTTACAGAGTTAGGGAGCTGCATAGGAAGTATGAAAACAGCCATGTTTGTACACCCAATACACAACTTTTTCTGACCCAAGATTTCTAGATTTAATCAAACTTTGAGTATACTGTATTTAGCAGATGTGTTCTATTGCTTTTCCTACTTTGGGTTTTAAAATCTATAGAGCAAATAATGATGTGTAATTTTAAAGGAAAACTATACCCCCAAAATGAATACTTAAGCAACAGATAGTTTATATCAAATTGAATGACATATTAAAGAATCTTACCAAACTGGAATATATATTTACATAAATATTGCCCTTTTACATCTCCTTGCCTTGAACCACCATTTTGTGACTCTATCTGTGCTGCCTCAGAGATCACCTGACCAGAAATACTACAACACTAACTGTAACAGGAAGAAGTGTGGAAGCAAAAGGCAGAACTCTGTCTGTTAATTGGCTCATGTGACCTTACATGTGGTTTGTATGTGTACACAGTGAATCTTACGATCTCAGGGGGCGGCCCTTATTTTTTAAAATGGCAATTTTCTATTTATGATTACCCAATGGCACATACTACTAGAAAAGTATATTATTATGATAATGGTTCATTTACATGAAGCAGGGTTTTACACATGAGCTGTTTTACTCAGTATCTTTTAATAGAGACCTACATTGTTTGGGGGGTATAGTTTTCCTTTAAGTTGTTATCCCTGCAAATTATCTTGGGAACCTGTTACATTTATCTGTTACTGTTGCGGCCTGTTATAGGAATGATGTGGTGTGCTGCTTTTGTCACCCATTAAAAAGTGCATTTAACCATTTTGTGCCTGTGCTAGCAAGGTACATTTCCATTTTTGCAATTCAAAGCAATAATTATATACTTCTTTCTCCACTTCTGGTTTTGACTCTTGAAACAGTGTCCAAGACTCTACTTATCAAACTGCATTACATTCATGTTTATAGGTTGGTTAATCAACTGTCTTATTATTGTATATTGGAAAGCTGCTTAATTAAATTTTCTTTCATTGTGCCAAAAAATTATCTGGATTCCCTTGAAGAGCATATGCACTGTATAAATGCAAATTTTCAGTGAAGTTAAAATTTTGCATGACATTAATTTGTGGCTGTGTGGTATGCAAATGGTGCGACAGCATGACATATTTGTACATTTGGGGATTTCAATTTCTTAATATTAAGAAAATGGAGGAATCACAATGCTTATAACTGTATCACATTTCTAACTCATATAGAGTATGAGTTGATGGCGACAGAAATGACTATAGACATCATTTGCAGCTAGCTGTTGAAGCACCACTCGTTTTCCAAGTTGGACACTACACAACTGCTGCACGTCAAATTTTCTTAATCTCTAAATCTGTTTTTGGTAACACCCTGACCACTTCCTCTTTCAACCAAAACTAGGTTCTTTTTATGTTGCTGAGCTGGGCTTAAACCCTCTTCCCCCACGGTTTTTTTTTTTTGTAATCCATTGTATATTAAAACTTTTTAGAGTATTCCACTATGTAATACCCTCTGCACGTTTATGCTATTTATTGTGGGTGTTTCCTCAAGATAGTCTACAGTTATAATAATAATAATGAGCAATACATAATAGCTACAGCTATCATGTAGATATTTTGTGCAGCCTTTGTGCAGCTGAAATGTTAATAGGTTTATGGGGGTAGATATGACACAACATTTATTCGACTTAAAGCGGTACTGACATGTTCCTATAAAAATCATAGAAACGTGTCAGTAGAAAGTAAAGGCTGCATCTGGAATATTCCCCCCACAAAGCCATCCCCACCACCACAAACCCGCACTCACTCGACCCTCCAACACTGCTAAATGAACTTCTCAACCGTTTCAGTGACGCTGGGCTGGGGGTGGCGCGATCCTACCGTAGGCAGATTACAAATCAAAACAGGACTTCAGCCTATGGAAGGATTGCTCCACTTTGCGGGGGAACTATTCCGTGCAGCATTTACATCATACTGCAAAGGAAAGACATCGTCACTTGAGTTAGGGTTCAAAAAGTTATTTTTCCCTTTATCTCACATCCTGTCTATGATGTTGTCCATGTGTATATGTGCAGTAGAGTGAAAGCTGAATTCAGAAGCAAAAAGTTGGCTTTTCCCTGCTGCCCATATGTACCTAGCTTAGTCCAAATATCCAAGAAGAGGAGGAAGATTGCTACAAGGCGCTCCTACAGTAGTACTCCAGACAGGTGCAGTTTAAGGGTAAGGCCAGACGAGGAGATTCGGGGAGATTTTGTCGCCTGCCTCAGCGTTTTTTCCCCATAGGCTACAGCGCAAAATCGCCTGCGATAATGCACACGCGGCAATGCGTTTTCCATAGTTGCCCAAAGTTGCCTCAGTTGGGTGACTATTGAAAACGCATTGCCGCGTGTGCATTAGCGCAGGTGATTTTGTGTTGTAGCCTATAGGGAAAAAACGCTGAGGCAGTTCGGGGAGATAGTCGCGCAAAAGATGTGGCGATAAGTCGCCAGGCGACAAAATCTCCCCGAATCTCCTCGTCTGGCCTTACCCTAAAAGGAAGTTGGAGCACAGGCATGGAGTCTCCGGTTAAGTGAAACCCAGGACAGTGCATGCTGGCAAAGGGTGCATGACAGGGGCGGGACAAAGCTGCCTGGCAGGGGATTAGCAATGGGTTTAGTGACGTAGTTGGGGGGTGGAGTTATAAAGGGATGTGAAGCACTAACTGCTAAGGAGGGCATCCATTTTGGAAGAAGAAAAGGAGTCCCACCCTCCCTTGTATTAACCCTTTGTGCTAGTTGTCACAATTGTGGCCTGGGTTAGTGGGGCACAGGATAAGTTGATGTGGAATGGTGAGTATTGGGCTGACTAACCAAGAGGTGATGAGAGGGAATAGCCCGTTGTCACAGCCGGACGGCGGGTCCCTGGCAATGGGGAGAGTTAATGGAAGTAGAGTTTTTACCTAGTACCAAGTTGGTTAATGGTACTTGGTTGGTGGTGTTCCTCTCTAAGAGCGGTGGTCTCTGGGAGGGTATTTTGTATTGGTGGTAGCATGCAGTCCTGCGTACCCATAGTGCTAGAAGGCACAAGCGGCTGGTGGCTTAACGATTGCATGCACCTAATTGGGTCCATTGCCAGGGGCCTTGCAGAGGATTAAAAAGTTAATGGTATATCACTGTTCATATTTGTATGTTTATAATGTTGTTAATATAATTGTTATTGATATATGTGTTATCTATTGTTAAATAATCTGTTGTGCAATAAAGCTGTGGACAAAAAGACTCCAACAAATAAAATGTATGGTGAGCGAGTTGGTTATTCCTAGGCCAGTTTGGGGGAAAAAGGCAGGTATTTGTCCCTGCCCATGTCATGTGGTTACAAATCATCGGGGTGGTGCCTACATTTTGGTAGCCTTCAATGATTATTTCTTTAGTTCTCCTTTTATCCACACAACAATTTGGATACTTAATACCAGCAGTACTAGATACATTTTCTGTTACGAATCAGACAAATACTAATTGTTCAGCTAAACCAAAGATGAACTCCTAAAGCCTTGTGACAAGTTCATGACAACTGGTCATCATGACATACCTCCCAACTGTCCTGTTTTTAGAGGGACAGTCCCTCTTTTGACAGCTCAACCCACAGTCCCTCGTTTGTACTTAAAAGTCATGGTTTTCTCTGCACTGAACAGCCAGAAAAAGAAACAAAGTTTCTACCTTAATTGGCTTTTGGCAGAGAGCACAGAACAGCCACAGCAGGGGATAAGATACTTTTGTAACAATTTTGAGATAAGAAAATAAGTAATTGTAACAACATAACAGGTCCCTTGGGAAAAGTTAGATTCACAGCTTAAAGGGCAATTCACCTTCATTAGCAAAACTGTAAAACTATAAAAAAAACACAGAAATATGTTCAAACTTTCATAACCTGCCAAATTTTGTAAAATGAACATTTATGTAATTAGGGAGTGTGGCCACAAAAATGCAAAAATGGGCGTGGTCAAAAAATTTTGTTCACGGATGCAATGTTTTATTTTTTCTTCACTGTGAATATGCAATGTAGGTTTCAGATTTGGTTAGGAATTTGGTAAAATCCTTTGAATAAAGCACTGCGTATCTTGACAGCGCTATATAAATAAATGATGATGCCGGCCAGCTCTCTTCTCCCCACCTTGTGCGCACAGGCATACACGATTGCCATGTGCCACCACCGACTCGACACACATGTAAAATGAAGTATATGGTTAGTCCCTAAATGGTTTTTCTACCAGTAAAAACTAGGAGGTAAAGGAGATAAATGCTCAACAAAAAAGTAGGCTCCTTAGCTCTCAGATTTGTGCCTTTGAAGACAACCTTATTAGGTCCCCATCTTATTTTCTGCTAATTCACAGCATATAGCATTAGGCTTGTCAACTATGAGTCCTCCCAAGTTCCAGAGAGGAAGGTGGGAGCAGGTCACATGAGGATTGAAGTTGATGAAATTAGGGAAGGGATGCTGACATTTAGGGGCAAGTGATGTCATTATATTTCTTGTGCATCTAAGGTCATCCCTGCATTGCATTGGTTTAGGCCGTGCCCCTAAATGTTTTTGAACCACAGAAATGCTCCTCCAGTAGACCGTGATCTTCTCTACTCACTCATTAAAACGATACTGACACTCCAATAATTGTTTTCCCTGTGTCTGCATGGGTTTTCTTGGAAAACTGACTTGATTGTAAGGTTCCTAGTCATCTTAGGTCATCCTTGTCACACCTTTTTTTTGTCATTCAAATTGTTTCTGTAACTATGGGGCAAATTCACTAAAGGACGAAGCGCCTAACCCTAGCGTTAATTCGCTAGCGTAGCGCATTTTTGTTAATTCGCCGATTCACTAACGGACGCTGGCGTAAATTCGGTAGTGTTACTTTGCACCCTTACGCCTGGCGAATTTGCGCAATGGACGTAACTACGCAAATTCACTAAAGTGCGCATTTTTCTGAATGCTAGACTTCCTTCGCCACCTCAGACCAGGCGAAGTGCAGTAGAGTAGATTGGGATTGCTTCCAAAAAAGTAAAAAAAATTTTCTAAGTCCCAAAAAACACTGGCGTTTTTTCTTTTTTATGGGTGATAGACTGAAAAAGATCGAAAAAATTTTTGGGGCTACCCTCCTTCCCCCCCTACATTTCCTAACTCATGGCACCTTAACTATACAGTGGGCACATGTCTAGGGCAAAATAAAAATTTTATTTGCTGTTTTGAAGGTTTCCCAGGCTTGTGTAGTGATGCTACATATACCTCCATTGTAACTTCAATTTGGCGCCGTATGCAAATTAAGTATCGCTAGCGTAACTTCGCTTTGCTTGGCGAATTAATTTCGCAACCTTATGCTTCCCCTGAGTGCAACTTCGGATTTTAGTGAATTTGCGTAGCGCTGGCGAAAATACGTCTGGCGAAGTGCGGTGAAGCGGACGCTGGTGCAACTACGCATCTTAGGGAATGTCCCACATGTATCCCCATTGAGAGGCTAATTTATTGCTTACCGTGTCAATCTAGGAGCAAGATCTTCTTGTCCTATACTAATCACTCGGGTTGTGCTGGTCTAGTGACATGAAAGTGACAGCTCACACCACAAATCCAAAGATGATCACACTGATCGCTTTTTGATTCCGCTGAATTTCCACAGAAATAATGGCTGTGGCTGAGCACCCTGAGTGCTATAAAATGCAGAAGACAAGCTGTTCAAGCTTGCATTTTTCTCCCACAGATTGTAGGCATCATTTAATTCATGTAGTTGCAGTTTGGATTTGTGCTGATGTGTACAGTTCTGTTTTTCAAAATACATTTGCATGTTCCAGAATCTGCTCACAGCACCTCCCCTAGGCTTTTTTCTTCTCTTTCCCAGTCCATCTGCACCCTTCTAGGCTTCCAGTAATGCTTACTCCTACTGCCTGATCTGCGTTCCTCCCACATGAAAGGCCCTTTTAGCTTACCAAAAAAAAATTGAATCATGTACAAATTGGAGAGTTACATAGCTCAGCATAAACATGGACTATGCTGCTAAACAAAAAGCTGAATAATTCAAAAACCACCAAAAATAAGAAAGGAAGCCAATAACAACTGTCTACATCATACTAAAAGGTACTTGAAAAGTCAACTACCCCTTTAATTGTTGTATATTTAGTAGGTGCTGAGTTCTCTGCACCAGCCCAACATAGTGGAGAGGACTGGGTGAGATTGTGAATTCTGTTTTTACCGTACTGGAGATTTCACAAGACCTAGATCTCACTGGCTCGATCACATACAGAAGTAATTACACACAATTTATACTGCTGTTTGGGTGTGGGTCCTGGCATTGAGAACTTACTGAGGCTGTGCAGAGGCAGGTGTATCTCTCCTATTAAGCAAGAATATTAATGTAATACCTAATAAGACTCTGAGACTGGAATTTCCATTGGATGGGTGGAGGTTGGCCCCAGCTCTATTAAACATATTTAATTAAACCAAGTAAACAATCTTTGCCATACAATAACAAGCCATACCAAATACCCAAATACCAGCCACTGCAGCCGCAAAGGGCATGTATAGAAAACCCAGGAAACCTGTACCTAATGTAAAGGACACAATTTAATACCTGACAACTGTTGTGACAATAAAAAACAGAACATCAATAAATACTGTAACTTGTAACGGCAGTCCTAACAGAACATTCCAAACCTTGAGATCTCAGATGCAAATTACAATACCATAGAATAGCACTTGAATACAAATGGAAGTGGTTATACAAAAAAACAAGTGTGGGTGGGTGGACGGTGAACGCACACTGTGTTCCAGGTACCCGAGGATGCAAAAGGTAGGAAAGGGCACTCCCACTAACTTATATCATAACCCCTCCCCAACTATGCTGGCAATTCCCTGTGTAGTAACCCAGATGCCCATACTTGCTTTTTGCCAGAAACGCCCCCCCCCCCCCACCACAGCCCCAGGCACCTTCGCTAGCCCTTAGGGTGGTGTAAAAGCTTCAGGGCCACATTTGTTGTTTTATATATGTTATGTGTTATCTGAGTTGGTATGTATAAGGATTGCATTGCAGGATCAATGGCATTTTTTTCATTGCATTAGCTTATTGCTTGACAGCTTTCAAATGGATTAGAATAAGCATATGATACAGGGCAGTTTGAAAGCGTCTTGCATTTGTGCATCAATAGAGAACTCTTCATGCACATCTCCTATTAGTCACCATTTCCCCTTTCTCTATAAATGGCCACATAATATGTCAGATATGAATTTTTTGGCAGAAATTTGTTTTTGTGTAATCGTGTTACTTAAGTGAATTGCATATCATTTTATTTTACCTGTAGGTTGGTATTAGCCGTTGTGATGTTTGTAGCTTTCTGAAGGAGAGGAGTTCGCCAGTGTATGTAAGGTTGTATTACAAAGAGCTGATATCTGTTATATCTGCCCACCCCTGCTTTCCATCAGTGTCTTAATACATACTTAAATAGCTTGAACATTTCTGGTGAAGTAGTTATGAAACTGGTAATGGAAATGTGGTCAGAGTAGTAAGATGCAGTTGAAATTCCATAATTTCAATGGCATTTTAATGGCTCAGACCAGATTAATGATGGTTGGTAAAATATCAGTGACTCCTCTCACTTTGCTAAACAGAAGTTCTTCATTTTCCTACAGGGGCTTTATAAATACATGTTGTTGTTGTTGTTGTTAATAATAATAATAATATGTTTAAAAAGTTCTTTATAAATAAAACATAAAATAAGGGAAAAGCAAAAGTTGCATTGGAGCACAACAGGGTACATGTATGGGACCTGTCATCCAGAATGCTCAGGACCTGGGGTTATATCTTAAAAGATATTTCCATAATTAGGGTCTTGATACCTTAAGTCTACTAGAAAATCATGTAAACATTAAATAAACCCAATAGGTTGGTTTTGCTTCCAATAAGAATTAATTATATCTTAGTTGGGATCAAGTACAAGGTATTGTTTTTTTATTACAAAGAAAAAGGAAATCATTTGAAAAATGTTTTTGGATTATTTAGATAAAATGGAGTCTATGGGAGATGAATATAAGTAATTTGGAGCTTTCTGGATAATGGGTTTCTGGATAACGGATTTCATACCTGTACTATTTTTATAAATTTTATAATTGCCCAGTTTTGTAAATTCTGGAGGCTTTGTGCATTTTCTATCACTCTGTTGCCACATAAGTTCAGTCTTGCTATAATTCTGAATGATCATATAATGTTAACCAGGAATTGATATAGTTAATATTAAAGCACAACAAGTTCACAATCGGACATATTTAAGTAAACCCTTTCACACAGTACTTTGCAGATATTGATCATTATTCCTTGTCCTAATGGAGGTTGCAGTCTTAAATTTCATATTACATTCATACAACACATTAGATGGTAACTGCATGAGTGCATATTGTTGGCAAAACAATCCCATTTTTTTATTTTTAAGCAGGCTAAAGGTATCAGGTGATCCAAATTACAGAAAGATCCCGTATTCAGAAAACCCTAGGTCCCAGGCATTCTGTATAAAAGTTCCCATACCTGTAATAGGTGTTCCAGATATGCTAAATGAAAAAAATGAGAGTGCTTAAAGGAACAGAAACACCAAAAATGAGTTTTTGGAGGAATAACAATATAATGTACTGTTGCCTTGCACTGGTAAAAGTGGTGTGTTTGTACTGGATAGTCCCGTTTTTCTGAACAGCCAGAAAAAGAAACAAAGTTTATAACTTAATTGGCTTTTGGCAGATAGCCCAGAACAGCCACTATAGAAGATAAGATACATTTGTAACAATTCAAATGTATCTAGATAAGCAAATAAGTAATTGTAACAATATAAGATAACAGGTCCCTTGGGAAAAGCTAGGGTAAGGACACACTGGACGATTTGTCGCCAACGTTTTAAAAAAGTAAATCGCGGTGACAAGGCGATCGTCTTTTTTGAACAGACGATTCACAGCGACTATTGGCACAGAGCGATTTGTATCCCATTACTCTGTGCGGTACGTGCTCCACCCAAACCGGAAACGGTTTGTGCTTCCCGCTGTAACCTGGCGTCTTTACGTTCTTGCGTCATTGCGTTCGCATTGTAATTTGAATACAATTGCTGCTACTTATCTGTATGTGTGTGCGTGTCTAGTAGATTTCAGTGCTTTTCTAAGTACATGCTATTTCTGATAAATCGCTCGGAAAAGGGTCTCAGTGCGTTTTGGAGCTACAGGCGATTCACAAACGCGCTGTGGGCACAGGAGCTGGCGTCTTTCATTTGGTTTTGTTCAGAGACCAAACGAGCGATATGTCGCCGCGATTTGCTTTTTAAAAAAACGTTGGCGACAAATCGTCCAGTGTGTCCTTTACCCTTAGACTCACAGCTTAAAGGGCAATTCACCTTCATTAGTGAAACTGTAATAACTGAAAAAAAAACACAGAAATATGTTCAAACTTTTATAACCTGCAATTTTTTGTAAAATGAATATGGTACGTGCAGCAACTTTTTTATCCCTCTTTTTATTTCCAAATGTTGGGAGATATGCATTTCTATAAAGTTTTAAACGAAAGACAATAATAGTTATGCTAGAGAATGTTCTTGTGGTATAAACACCTAAAACTGCCACCTAAATGAGTTGACATGAGTTGACATGGAGAATAGCTAATAGTTCTGGCATGTTTTCATAGAATTTGCACTAAGCTTGTTGCCAAACTGAGCCAAGTTCACATCAAGAATGATAACTGATCCATAATTTCCTGCATATCACTTTCAGGGGACAGGCAGGAAATAATGTTTGAGCTGTAGTCTATGATCTAACTGAGCCAGTGTGGTTTCAGGTTAGACTGTGTCAGGAAGCAGCATTGTCATAAGGATCACAACACAACAACAACAAGTTTCAAATGACCTTATTTTCCATCAGGATCCAAAACAACTTCTTTGGATCATTAGCGCTGACGTCCCAGGTGCTTTAAGGTAGTAACATATTTTATTATTTAAGATATAGTTATTGTTGGTGGTGCTTTTCTTTTGTTATCCATGCTAGGAATGTATTGCTTCTTATTGATATTTATTGACCGGTGATAACAAACATATTGACATTTACTGAAACTGCAGATCATTGTGTTAATTTGTCAGAATGTGCTGAGCTCTAACACCGTACTGAATCATTAATCTTCGAAAATGAAGGAGTATCGCTCGTGTGCGCGTTTAATGGGGAGATTCCCCATAGAAAAAGAGCTTTGTTAGGGATCAAACACACAGGCATTGTGTATGTGTTTACAAACACATGTTGAGCATGAAAAACCCCTTTGATTGCATTTTTATGCATCTCAACACAAATCATTGTTTTCTTGTGAGTTCCAAAGAAAGCTTTTTATTATATTTTGGGGATTTACCGAATCCAGGATTCCGTTCCGTATTCAGCCTAGATTCGGCCAAATCCAAGTGCCTGGTTGAACAGAATCCAAATCCTAAAAGTCATTGTCTTTTTGTCTCACAAACAAGGAAGTTAGTTTTTTAGATGCACATGGTTCTCTTTACCCCTTCCTTGCCTTGATTGCATATACAAATTAGGGTTCAAATTCGGTTTGACATGTGGCCAAATATTTTATCAAGGATTTAGGATTCGACCGAATCCCAAAAAAATGGATTTGTTGCATCCCAAATTCTATTGTCCTTTGAATGCACGTTAAGCGCAAGAAATTGCAGCAAATTGTGTCTAAAAAAGCCTGAAATTAAAAATGAAATGAAACTCTGTTATGAAGACTCATGAGTGCAACCAGTCATAATATAATGGGATCAATTTGCTGATATGCTTTGGTGCACTCAATCCTGTGTCTCAAACGCTTTTTGTGTGAGACACCTAAAGCCAGCAGCATTGTTTTTTCTAGCCAGGCTACTATAAATACAGGCTACCATAAATACATAGGTAATCAATAGCTTTGAAATGGCTATGTATTGTCTATCTATGTATATATAAAAGTCTGGTCTGCCCTTTAAGATTTTAGTACAGTATTGATATATAACCTCAGATAAAATACGAATGTCTTTATTCTAAACATATATAGGGGGCTCATTTCTAATTTACTGTTTGTTTTGTTTAAGGCCTAGTTTTTCTACAATCCCATTATCATTTTTACTTCATTTAGTAACTGCTTTTTAGAGAGCAACCCTTAATGATTAATTCACTTTTCTTTTAATGATGCCTTTTCTTCCTTTTTTATACTAGTGCTTTGTGTTTAGACAGTTCAGGTTTGGTTATACAGGTATGGGACCTGTTGTCCAAAATGCTCAGGACCTGGGGTTTTCCAGATAACGGATCTTTCTGTAATTTGAATCGTCATACCTTAAAGGAGAAACAAACCCTTAACCAAAAAAACAATACCCCCCACCCCACGTAGACCCCCCTCCCCCCAGCCTAGCTGCCCCCCCCCCGGGGAAATGTAATGTAATTCTGAACTTTCTGGATAATAGGTAACATTATTATGGAAAACAGATCCCATACCTTTATCCATTTAAAGTAAAGGAAGCTAAGCAGTTATTTTGAATGATATTGGGCATTTGACACTCCATTATGACTTTTTTTTTTTTATTGCTTGTAGTTCTGTCATTTAACAGGTTAAATGGGTTCTTAAAAGTCTAGCCAAATCTCAGTGGGATCAAGGGGAATTCTACAACAGCTACCTGCCATACGGAAATAAGGCTCTCTTACTCCCTGTGGTTAGACTGGTATAAGCATTTTCCTCCCAAGTCAGACAATCTCATATTACTTTAGAGGTTACAAGAGTGTAACTTAAATTGTTTTATTAAGTAGGACAGATGTTATGTTAATTATACAAGACATTTAGTGGAATTTGGCGCTCACAGTGTGTCTGGTATCATCAGGCTTCTGTCCCAGAACAGCTGCCTGTCACAGATGGGGGTGTGATAATTCCTGTAGCCCTTCTTACTTTCCAAGAGTATTTCTCAGATAACAAAATAGTGAATCGAAACACGCAGACTGATCTGTCCTTTCACAAGGCTCACCCTGGGTATTGGAAGGAGGAGAGTTTGCAACACCGAATGGTGTTATGCAATGAGCATAATTCTGTTAAAGGGTTACTGACTGTTAACTTCTAATTATATGCTCAGGATCAGATCAGTTGTGTCCTAAGAAATATGACAGGATAAGTCATGCTTTATTGCTTATTTCACTTACTGTATAAGGAGTCTGTGTGTTGGAGGAAGAAAACTTGATTCTGGCAGAGCAAACAAAATCACTAAATAGGAAAAGTCTATCTGAAATCCGAACTTCCAGTGTAACCGAAAATAACTTTATTCATTCTTGAGTAGAGCTATTAAAAAGCAGTAAATCACCTTAATCACTTTGAGTTGTGCTGAAATATTTGCCAGTTTTTATTTTTCATTCTTTCCATATCCACAATTCTGACCTAAAAACTTAAAATATATTTCAAATTTTCACATAGATTAAAAACAATGTAAATAATGTCTTCATGCAGAGAATATAGTGTTAATAATGTCTTCATACAAAGAATATAGTGTAAATAATGTCTTCAGAGAATGGGATATTTTCTGTATTTCAGTACAGGTATGGGACCCGTTATCCGGAAAACCATTATCCAGAAAGCTCAGAATTATGGAAAGGTGGTCTCCTATAGACTCCATTTTAGCCAAATAATCCAAATTTTTTAAAATGATTTCCTTTTTCTCTGTAAAAATAAAACAGTACCTTGTACTTGATCGCAACTAAGGGAGGCAAAACCAATCTATTTGATTTATTTCATGTTTACATGATTTTCTAGTAGACAAGTTATGAAAATTTAAATTACAGAAAGATCCATTATCCGGAAAACCACAGGTTTCTGTATGTATATGCTGAAATCTGATAAAAAGGCTTGCTCATCGGTCGACAATATTGTATTTTATTACAAAATATTTATTGGAAATAAACATTAAAGGGGTGGTTCAGGTTTAAGTTAACTTTTAGTATGTTATAGAATGGCTAATTCTAAGCAACTTTTCAACTGGTCTTCGTTTTTTTTTGTTTTTATAGTTTTTGAATTAGTTGCCTTCTTCTGACTCTTTCCAACTTTCAAATGAGGACCCCATCTAAAAAAACAAATGCTCTATAAGGCTACAAATGTATTGTTATTGCTACTTTTTATTACTCATTTTTCTATTCAAACCTGTCCTATTAATAGTCCTGTCTCTTGTTCAAATCAGTGCATGGTTGCTAGGGTAATTTAGAGCCTAGCAACCAGACTGCTGAAATTGCAAAGTGGAAAGCTGCTGAATAAAAAGCTAACTCAAAAACCAACAAATAATAACAAATGATAACCAATTGACAATTGCCTCCAAATACAATTCTTTACATAATACTAAAAGTTAGTTTAACGGTGAACGACCCTTTTAAAGATGATCACATTTTTAATAACTATTTTAAGACATGTTTTGGTTGGTCTTCATTAATTGATTTTGTACGTTTATGAAGTATTAGTATTCCCATTTTGCATATTTCCATCCTTCAACTGAAAGTACTGTGTGGTTGTTTGGTTAAAAAAAATGACTATGTGGGTATATTTTGTGTTTTTTCTTTTTAATTGCTAAACCATATATAATTTGTAACATGCTCTGACAGACTCTACTAGTAAGGGCAGAGACACAAGGTCAGATTCAGGGAGATTAGTCGCCCAGCAACAAATCTCCTCTTTTTTGGAAAGAGGATCTCCCCGATCTCCCCGAACTGCCTTCCTGCTGGCTAGAATGTAAATCGCCGGCAGGGTGGCACTCGGTGAGCTTCATTTTCCAAAGTCGCCCGAAGTTGCCTCACGAGGAAACTTTGGAAAACAAAGGGCTCTGAGTGCCATCCCACCGTCGATTTACATTCTAAGAATTACATTCTGAAGAAGAGGAGATTTGTCGCCGGGCAACTAATCTCCCCGAATCTGACCGTTTGTCTCTGCCCTAAAGGATCACCATTACAGTAACTTTTTAGTATGTTATGGATTACCCTTTTCAAAACATTTCAATTAGTTTTTTTATTATTATATTTAAATTATATTATATTTGTATTGCTTGTTGTTCTATAGAAGTCCCGTTCTATTAAATTTTCAACTCTCTGAATTCACAACTGCTGCCTAGCACTAGGGTAAAAGCGACCATAGACCACTGCAAACAAATAGTCATTGAATTTCAATTGAACTTGTTGGGGGGGGGCTTTATTAATAATATAAACCATAAAAAATAAAAGTGAAGATCATCTTAAAGTAATATTGATTGTCTACTTGATTATAACAGTAAGAGGCACATTTATCAAGGGTCGAATTTCGAATCCATGTGAGTTTTTTAAAACTCCCATAAATTCAAAATTCGACCAATTGAAATTTATTAAAGGGGTTGTTCACCTTTCATATAACTTTTAGTATGATGCAGAGAGTGATATTCTGAGACAATTTGCAATTGGTTTTCATTTTTTATTATTTAAGACTTTTGAGTTATTTGGCTTTTTATTCAGCAGCTCTTCAATTTGCATTTTAAGCAATCTGGTAGCTATGGTCCCAATTACCCTAGCAACCATGCACTGATTTGAATAAGAGACTGGAATATGCATAGGAGAGGCCTGATTAAAAAAGATGAGTAATGAAAAGTAGCAACAACAATTAATGTGTAGCCTTACAGAGCATTTGCTTTTTAGAAGGGTTAGCCAGTTTATTTTTTTAGTTGTAATATTGGTGTGTAGGCAGCCATCTTAGGTCATTTTACCTGGTCATGTGCTTTCAGAAAGAGCCAGCAGTTAGGAGGAACTGCTTTCTGACAGGCTGCTGTTTCTTCTACTCAATGTAACTGAATGTGTTGCAGTGGGACCTGGATTTTTCTATTGAGTGCTGTTCTTAGATCTACCAGGGAGCTATTATCTTTTGTCAGGGAGCTGCTATCTGGTTATCTATCTATCTGGTGGGGGGGGGGGGGGTTGTGACAACACTTCAACTTGCAGTAAAGAGTGACTGAAGTTTAGAGACATGGATTTCAGTGCAGAATTCTGCTGGAGCAGCACTATTAACTGATGCATTTTAAGTTGCCACAGAATATAAAACAATAACAAGAGGTACAGTATTTAAATAACACGGTGCAGAGCACTTTGCTTGGCATTACATGATACACAGTGGTGATGCACAATATTTTGAAAGGTTGAAGCCAGACAAGAGACCTTATATATTATTTAAATGATATAGGAAGTTCTCAAAAAATACTTGCAAGGGCAACTAAGTTCTAAGTATTTCTGTGAACCACTGGTCTACTCCCCCAAAAAACAATGGTTTTAATAACCTGGTCATTTCTGAGGCTGAACAGTAGGAGACTCTTTCATAGTTGTTGCTGGTTGCAGTTACCAGCCTTTCCACAAATCTGGGCCTGGTCTTAATCTCTAGTGTGTGACTAGCATATCCAGAAGGATCCTCAAGCTGTGACTGTAGAGGGCAGTTTATATGTGCTAAATTTTCATCATTTTTTACAACCAGTGAAATGTAGGCTGTACCCCCATTGTAGTGGGGTTCATCCAGCTATGTTTGTATTTAACATCTGTTCCTTCATTAAAGGAAACATGTTTTTTTTTTTTTTTAAATGCATCAGTTAATAGTGCAACTCCAGCAGACTTCTGCACTGAAATCCAATTCTCAAAAGAGCAAACAGATTATTTTATATTCAATTTTGAAATCTGACATGGGGCTAGACTTATTTGTCAGTTTCCCAGCTGCCCCCGGTCATGTGACTTGTGCCTGCACTTTAGGATGGAACTACTTTCTGGCAGGCTGTGATTTCTCCTACTTAATGTAGTGGGACTTGGCTTTTACTATTGAGTATTGTTCTTTGATCTACCAGGGAGCTGATATCTTTTGTTATGGAGCTGCTATCTGGTTACCTTCCCATTGTTCTATTGTTAGGCTGCTGGGGGGGGTGACTGAAGTTTATCAGAGCACAAATAACATGACTGGGTGCAGCTGGGAAACTGACAATATGTCTATCCCCATGTCAGATTTCAAAATTGGACATAAAAAAACCTGTTTGCTTTTTTGAAAAATGGATCAGTGCAGAATTCTGCTGGAGCATCACTATTAACTGATGTGTTTTGAAAAAAACATGTTTTTCCATGACAATATCCCTTTAAGCAGTTGCTCCTGCTTGTTTGTGTCAAAAAATCGCATGCCACTTAAGGGCACAATAAAGTGCCACCTGCCCTGTCACTTAACAAAGAACTATTATGCTTCTGTTTGCTGCATTAGACTTAAGGGATTCCAGAAATTGTGTAAGGGCTTTAGAATTTTATTTCTAATTTTTGTTTTAGAAGGGGAAAAACACATTTTTTTTCCGGTGGTGTTAAAAGTACCAAAAAAAAGTACTCCAACTCAGACATGCCTGGTTTCCTCGTGAGGCAACTTCGGAAAACGAAGTGCCGCGAGTGCCATGCCGCAGGTGATTTTTCATTCTAGCAGACGGAAGACGGCGAAGCAGTTCAGGGAGATTAGTTGCCCCAAAGAAGAGGCGATAAGTCGCCGGGCGACTAAATCTACCCGAATCTCCTAGTGTGACCTTACCCTAAGCATTCAGAATCTGCTGCTGGATCACTGAGCTGCCAGACTGAGACACCAGAGACACGAACATTAAACTTTAAAATCATCAGCACTTCAAGTGTCCTAGGAAGCAGTAACTATAACTTGAGATTCACAGTCCGGCCTCGAGATTATAGGTGTAAAAGAGTGTACTGAGAGCAGTATTGGCTGTAAATGGGCCTGTAGGGTTTCCTATATCCAATACAACAGGGTTTTATGACACGCTAAATTGAACTGCTGTCGTATCACCCAAATTAGTTCCATGAAATCTGTTTTGCACCAAAAGTGTCCACTTTTTTTATGAGGTCTCTTGGAAATGCGCCATAATATCCCTGATTGATGGGTTAACAGTCTGCATTAGCAGGAGAGACAGTGTCACATTTCAAGAGCTCAGACGTCATATCCCCTTCCCCACTGGAGCTGTCCAGCTCATATTACTACCCAAGCAGAGAGTCAAAGAAAACATATCAGCAAACATATGCTCTCCCATGTGTTGCGTGGACCTAGCGAGGACAACTCTCTAACTAGGTATAAAGAAAGCTGTGTATTGCGAGGAATTTACCTCTGTTTTCTTCCCTTCACCTTTAGACCATCATTTTCAGAAGAGATTTGCCAGAACAACAAGCCAGAAATCGCCTTCTCTTTTTAAAACACTTGACTGATTCCCCGAGGATTCTGCTTCTGAATTTAGAAAGGACCCTCTAGGAGCTGAAGAATTCTTACTGGGATTTTACATCTGGGACACAATCATCTCAAAGAGAATGTGGGCACTGGGTTAAGATCTTCCAAAGCCCGGAAGATACGGCCCCAGACACAACCTGAGAAAAGGAGGTAAGACAACTTAAGTTCTGACTTGTAACCTTGTATTTCTTACTGGACATGCCTGTGCAAGCTGATACATTACTCCACTTGTAAATACCGATACTTGACAGAAAGCAGTTGTTTAGGGCAACTTTCCTGCTATGTCTCTGTTCAAAAGCATCTGATTACTCCTGCTTGATTTACAGTTCTGTTATACGTGTAGTTATTATTGTTATTATCCATTATTTTTAAATCACTGACTAATTCATGAGTGCTTTACAGAGATTATATATCATATCCCTGCCCCAGTATAGTTTACAATCTAAGGTATAACTTTAATCTGTGGGTAAAACTGCATCATGGGACAAGGGATTGTTATCATATACTTTAGCTCCAGTTGAGGTTAAACTACCATTCCCACCATCCTCAGCTGCCGGTGTAATTTCCAGCAAAGCTATAAGAGGCCATTTAGCAGATTCTTCACATATACATTGCAAACAAAATAACACTCATTAATTAAAACAAGCTGCTGTGGGCCTTGCTTGCTCGGTTCCCTTTTCCAAATACAATGCTTTTCACCGAAGGTTTTTTAAAAAGGGGGAAATGCTTGAAAGAACAGAACTTAGTCCTTAGAATATTAATAACTCATTATTTTTTGATCTCTGCGGATATATTTGCAGCTGTTTGTGTTGTCCAAATATACATACACTGTGTGAGTGCTGCACATTTTACTGGCCTTGCATACTTTGGTCTGGGGGTTTTCTTGTTTGCGCGTTTTCTTTCTTTGGGAAAATTTCCTCACTGGCAGGACATCTGCCCTAAAGCAGGTTTGCTTTGAAGAATATAAGTGTAACTAAAATGTTTGCTTTCTTCATGTTTCTGAGTTAAGATAATCCTGCTCATTCTTTCTGTGCTTGAATAGTGCTTTTATATAAATGAGCCAGAGCTTCCATGTACTCTCCTGACCGCTTGTGTGCTTGTATTTTTAGTACAATTTCTATATTATGAAGCTCAACCCTTTCAGCAAAGTGACAAACTTGCAGAGGTCACCAGCCAAGTCCAGGCTCACGAACCTATCCATGCTTTGTGGTATTTCTATGGCTCCTAAACAGTGTGCAGCACTCGTCAAAGCTGCATGTAAATCATTGTCATTTGTGATGATAACCGATTAAACCTTATGTATCTAACAAAATGTTTAAAATTAGAACTAACCCATGAAAGGCCATTAGTTGCAAAACATGTATTGGATCATAGAGCGTATACCAAGACCTGGCGGGCAGGGCATCTATGACCTAATGTATCTATTTTTTTGTAAATTATTATGTACCCTTATTTGAGGAGCTGGAAAAAATTTAAGATATAATGAATCCTTATTGGAAGCATTACAACCTATTGGGTCTATTTAATGTTTACAGGATTTTCTAGTAGACTTAAGGTATGAAGATCCAAATAACAGAAAGATCCTTTATCCAGAAAGCCCCAGGTTCAGAGCATTCTGGATAACAGGTCCCATGCCTATATATACGTTTTTTGTTTAGTTTACACAACAAAAATCTTTAGTCAAATATATACAGTTTTCCTCACTAATAGACCTAGGGGCCGATTCACTAACTTCGAGTGAAGGATTCGAAGGTAAAAAACTTCGAATTTCGAAGTTTTTTTTTTGGGCTACTTCGACCATCGAATGGACTACTACGACCTTCGACTACAACTTCAACTTCGAATCGAAGGATTCGAAGTAAAAATAGTTCGACTATTCGACCATTCGATAGTCGAAGTACTGTCTCTTTAAAAAATACTTCGACCCCCTAGTTCGCCATCTAAAAGCTACTGAAGTCAATGTTAGCCTATGGGGAAGGTCCCCATAGGCTTGGCTAACTTTTTTTGATCGAAGGATATTCCTTCGATCGTTGGATTTAAATCCTTCGAATCGTTCGATTCGAAGGATTTAATCATTTGATCGAAGGAATTATCCTTCGATCGTTCGATCTAACTATCTGCGCTAAATCCTTCGACTTCGATATTCGAAGTCGAAGGATTTCAATTCCTAGTCGAATATCGAGGGTTAATTAACCCTCGATATTCGACCCTTAGTGAATCAGCCCCCTAGTGTAACCATGCACATATACCTGCTTATATTGGTAATGCAGAAGTGAGATAGTGGGCCCTTTGTATAGACATTCCTTTATGAAGGAGTTAAAAATGTTGCCTTTGCATACAAAAATAGTGCATGCAGTGCCAATAAAAATACAGCGGAATGCAGAACAGCATAAACAGCACCAGGCTTACCAACTGCTTATGCTTTCCTCCTGTTTTCAACAAATTCAGCATACTCTAAAACTACATCCACAAAAGTATAAGAGACCATGTATATAAGCTCTTTGAAGAAAACTTACTTTTGGCCTATTCTACACTCTTCTACACACTCCATTAGGTCAATGAATTTGTAACAAATATAAGCTAAACAAGTCTGCCCATGAGTAACTCCGGAGTACACTGCCCTGACTGGTATATGTCTGTGATATTCTGAAGGTGTGGGATTTATTATCCAGAATACTAGGTGTTTCCTTCATGTGGTTCATCATGCCTTAAAGATAAACAATAAACATTAAAAACCCCAATATTTTTATCCAGGTTTAATATCTGACCCCATTAACCCTAGTGACTTGGTACCAGAAGGAACAGATTGAGAACTATCATCAGAAGACTAGATAGAAATTTTAATACAATGTTCAGTGCATGAAAAAAGTAACAATTGAATTCAAAATTTTTTGCCACTTTTCTGTTGTAATACATTTTTTGGCTGAAACCAGACCTGTGTAACAACAAGCCATATTGAGTATACCTGCCTATACAACATGAGTTTAAAGAAGAAAGCTTTTACCTACTATTATGCTTGTTAATTTAATTTTAATAACATAATCTAAATATCTCAAAAAGAGAGATGTAAACGACTTCCTGGTTGCAAGTAGCTAATTAGATAGCCAGGGCATAGCTAAATCCCCTGGATAATGGAATTCTACTTATCAGCAATACAAAACAGTCACAACAAAGGTTGAAGCGGGGGGGTTATACAGCGCTAATTATCTTTATTTTAACATTTAGCTAATTACAGGGGAGTTGGCAAAAACATTTCCCCACGAGTCCTGTTTTATTTTGCTCATGTTGACATAAGGGGAGTTATTTACTAAAGTCAAATACAAGAATCCTCTGCACTCAACCCATTATCAATATATTTAAGACAGAGACATTTTGTGCATACTGCTACTAAAAAATGCCTTACCCTTTAAACAAAACAGGGATTGTTTGTCCATATATTGCAATATATTTAAGCTGGCCAACTACGTCAAAGTCATCCCATATCTGGCCAGTCCTATGCTCAATTTCATCTGATTCATTAAGAATTCTATTGCTTCATTATACATTTTACAAAGGGACTTGGTTTTACCTGCAACTTAACTTGCTGCTTTCAAAGTAAACCTCCATACTTGGCTGCCCTTTTATTAGACACCAGTGGGATCACCTGACTATAGCTGGGAAGGGTGGGAGCTACAACATGGAGCTGGTCACTGCTCCTGTATAAACTATAACAAACAAGGGAAAGTTGTGCTCACCACTATTTTTTAAAACCATTAGGCGGGGGTGCAATGAGGGTGTGACCACAAAATACATATAGTCAAATACAAGAATCCTCTGCACTCAACCCATTATCAATATATTTAAGACAGAGACATTTTGTGCATACTGCTACTAAAAAATGCCTTACCCTTTAAACAAAACAGGGATTGTTTGTCCATATATTGCAATATATTTAAGCTGGCCAACTACGTCAAAGTCATCCCATATCTGGCCAGTCCTATGCTCAATTTCATCTGATTCATTAAGAATTCTATTGCTTCATTATACATTTTACAAAGGGACTTGGTTTTACCTGCAACTTAACTTGCTGCTTTCAAAGTAAACCTCCATACTTGGCTGCCCTTTTATTAGACACCAGTGGGATCACCTGACTATAGCTGGGAAGGGTGGGAGCTACAACATGGAGCTGGTCACTGCTCCTGTATAAACTATAACAAACAAGGGAAAGTTGTGCTCACCACTATTTTTTAAAACCATTAGGCGGGGGTGCAATGAGGGTGTGACCACAAAATACATATAGTCAAATACAAGAATCCTCTGCACTCAACCCATTATCAATATATTTAAGACAGAGACATTTTGTGCATACTGCTACTAAAAATGCCTTACCCTTTAAACAAAACAGGGATTGTTTGTCCATATATTGCAATATATTTAAGCTGGCCAACTACGTCAAAGTCATCCCATATCTGGCCAGTCCTATGCTCAATTTCATCTGATTCATTAAGAATTCTATTGCTTCATTATACATTTTACAAAGGGACTTGGTTTTACCTGCAACTTAACTTGCTGCTTTCAAAGTAAACCTCCATACTTGGCTGCCCTTTTATTAGACACCAGTGGGATCACCTGACTATAGCTGGGAAGGGTGGGAGCTACAACATGGAGCTGGTCACTGCTCCTGTATAAACTATAACAAACAAGGGAAAGTTGTGCTCACCACTATTTTTTAAAACCATTAGGCGGGGGTGCAATGAGGGTGTGACCACAAAATACATATAGTCAAATACAAGAATCCTCTGCACTCAACCCATTATCAATATATTTAAGACAGAGACATTTTGTGCATACTGCTACTAAAAAATGCCTTACCCTTTAAACAAAACAGGGATTGTTTGTCCATATATTGCAATATATTTAAGCTGGCCAACTACGTCAAAGTCATCCCATATCTGGCCAGTCCTATGCTCAATTTCATCTGATTCATTAAGAATTCTATTGCTTCATTATACATTTTACAAAGGGACTTGGTTTTACCTGCAACTTAACTTGCTGCTTTCAAAGTAAACCTCCATATTTACTAAACTCTGGTCAGGATTTTTTGGTCAAAATTCAAATTTTTAATTTTTTTTGTTTCAAACTCAAATGTTTCCGGAATTTTTTTTAAAGCCCAATGCTGCAAAAAGTCTGAATCCGAAAACCCGCCATCTTAAGCTGGCCATAGACGCAAAGATCCGATCATAGGAATGATCGTAGGATCGGACTTCATTTCACGACCGGCCACTAACCATTCCGATCAAATAAAACACAAAAGAACAGATCAGCCGATGTTCTGCCCGTGACAGTAATCGTATGGAAGTTATGTCCGACCAAAGCTAGTGACAGTCTCCCTCGGCAATACATGCAGAGATATTATCAGCAGCCGACAAATCTTTTAACCTGTCCGATCGACCAAACAACCGATCTCCGCCGGACGAAAAAGGTCGGGACACTACACGCGTTCCGAAAATCGTACGAATCCTCGATTCGTACGAAAACCTCCTGTATAGTGATCTTTGCGTCTATGGCCAGCTTTAGACCTGCAGAGATTGTATATAAGCCAATGGGAGAGGTCCCTATTCTATTTGGAAGTTTCTGTGGTTGTTTTTCAGGAAAAAAGCCTGAAAAAAATTGCGCGATTTGGGAAAAAACTTCGAAAAAAAATGTATGATTTGGGTTTCCACACAATTTTATTGAGTTTTCCCCTCTCCGATTAAAGCAAGCTTTCTAAATAATAAATATAATAAGGTCAAATTGTGGATTCTAGATTGGTTGTACTTTTTTTAAATTAAAAAATCTGAAAAAACCTCCTGTATAGTGATCCTTTTGACCAGCTGCTAAAACAGTTTCTGGTGGAATATTGCAGGCAGTGAGTTTTCTGTTCCTGAAGATTCCGCCCAGACATAAAGAAGGTTTCATGATGATCGGGATAGTCTGGTTTGCATTTTATCTGGAAGCATTTTAGATGTCATTTGCTTCTGTGTAAACTGCATTGTGTGATCTCTTAGTATAACCTGACTTTGTTTTTTTCTCAAAAGTAGTTACTTAGGCGTGACCGAGGTGTACCCTGTGAGCATAAATTGAGATTATTCCAAAGTCTTTTTTGCTTATTTAACCCAAGGAGAGTCAAGTGCTCCCGAAGAATATTTACTTAAAAGGCGCAGCCCCCCTCTAGCAGCAATTATCTGCAATGGAAACAGAAACATAGTTCAAATTAGCAGTTTCTTTGTATCTTAAATCTTCTGGTAACAATTTTCTCATCACACTTGTGGTATGTATTATTTTTTCAGAGATGTTTCATCGTTCACATGAGTGCATGCCCCAGTGGAGCTCAGAGTCTAAGTTGTCTCAATCAAATAGATGGTCAATTAACCTGTCTGTATGTTTTTAAAAGTGTGCATAGAAGTTTGCACTGACACCAGGAGAACATACAAATCTTTGTGATCGTACCTTTGTAAGAAATTGAATTCATGAATGCCTTGCTGCACATCACAGAAATCCCACCAAAGGAGCCGATTTTTTATGTGTATGGCCACCTTAAAAGTGATTTAAATTGAGACTTGGGATTCCTTTTTCAAAAGCAGCAGTGATAGAGTTTTGATAAGAAAATGGTAGTCCGTATATAAATTCTAGCTGTAGACTATGAAAAAATATGCAATGAAGAAACCATACATTATGGAATTAGAAGAAAAAGAGTGCTGGAAAATTAACTCTGGCAGGCTTAGCAAGAATTTGGTATAGTTATATGCAGCCTAGAACTTTTTATCTGTTTTTCATCTGTTGCTAACTGCATCTCACAACATCCAAGTTACCTTTTGAGTTTGCTGTGCAAATCCTTTATCTTAATTTCATCTAGAGCTATGACGGCAATGTCCCATCAAATCCCCCTCATTCATTTGAATTCAATCACCTTTACCATCACAAACACTCTTGCGTTGGTCAATTGTGCCTGTCCCATAAGTGTTCCAATGGTTCCAGATGGATGCCATTGAAATCAATGAGGGCTGTTCCATTGTATACCATCTGCTGAGGTCAACATTAGACAAGGAAATGCCCTGATTTGCCTCATCCAGGCCCCAATTTGTGGAAAGGCCACAGAGGCCCAGGCTTAGAGGGGCGGCATGTCGCCCAACCACAACCGCATTGGTTTGGAAGCACTGGGGATTCGCACAAGATACAATAGTTTTTAAACTTCCCAGTGCACCTATCCTCAACTAGGGGTAGGCAGAGTAGGCACGTGCCTAGGGCGCAAAGCTGGAGGGGCGCCTGGCACGCACCTTCTCTGCCTCTGCTATCCCCTAGTCCGGTCCCTGCTCTGGCGTGTGCGCATTTGCGCATGCGCGAAAACGGAAGTGCGCATGTGCACTCGTATTTTTTCCGCGCATGCGCACTTGTGTATTTTCGCGCACTCGGGTATTGGGCGCTTTGCCGGGCCAGGCTGCCTGGGGCGCCTGCCCGCGTTGGCCCGGCACTGCCCACTGTAAACCACACCCATGTTACCACAAGTACTTTTAAGATCCTATTCACATTAACGGTGGTAGAACACCAGAAAACCAAATGGTTGGTGCATACTGCAGGGAAATCCCTCATCGCTCATATGTGAAAAATTTAAGTCATGTTAAAACATACCCGGTTTCAATCCATATGCCTCATCCTCCACTGTGGATAATACAACAACCCCCAACACATGATTAAACACCTTAGGGGCCCTTAACAACAATTTCTAAATGCTAACAAACCCCAAGAACAAACCCCTAACAGGCTTACATTCCACAGGTAGCGTAGGGCAAGCAGAGAATGGCACATACAAGCAGCACTGGGCAAGCAGAGAATGGCACACACAAGCAGCACTAGGCAAGCAGAGAATGGCACACACAGGGAGGGAAGGCAGAACAGAGCAGGAGATAGGGAAAGCTATCATTCTAATATGTACTACATACAGTGACACAGTGCTGGTGCCTCATTAGCATTTTGAATAAGGTGTGAACAGGTGAACAATGTGGGCAGTTTCAGTCTGGGTCTCAGGTGTGAACAGTTCAGGGCTTTAGGGGGTGTGAACAATAGAGGTGTCACAAGTGTGAACAATGCAGGAGGATCACAGGTGTGAACAATACAGGGGATTAATCTCTGTAGTGGTATCTTTTAAAGCTTACATATGGTAAGCAGACACAGCATGTGGGGGGCCACAGAAGGTGGGGTCACGGCCGCATGCAGCCCGCAGGCTGCCAGCTGGACAGACCTGTGAAAAATCATTATAATATCTTTTATCTATTAGAGATGGTACATTTGCCTTCCTCTTCTGACTCTTTCCAGCTGGATCACTGAACCTGGAAACCGAATTATTGCTCTGTGAGGCTACAGTTTTATTGTTATTGTTTTTATTATTTATCTTTCTGTTTGGGCCTTTTACTATTTATCTTCCAGTCAATCAAACCTCTTCCTGGTTGCTAAGGTAAATTGGACCCTAGCACCCATTGCTTATTGACAAGGCCCAGTTAGAGGTTTGCTGTCTTTCCAGATTCTGCTGTTTGTTTTTTAGATGCCCTAAACAGCAACACTTAGCACAATTAAAACACACAGCCCTGGAGTGTTATAGACAAAGATGAAATTCTGCTAAAAAATTATTATGTACACTGCAAAAACAAAATAGCGATAGATACTCTTCCAGACTTCAATAAAAGCCATAATCAAAATACTTTCCCATGTATAAAAAAGAAAGAAGCAATATCTGGCAGCAGAAGATGTTAAAAAAAGCATTACAGTAGATTATAACATTCATAAAAAGGTCCTGTCTTTGGATTTTATTCCTTCATTACCATGTATAATATGCAACAAGTAGTCTAGCAGCTTTTGAATGGCGTTCAGGAAAGTAGCTAAACCCTTTTGAGCTGTCGGTTTCCATCTGGAAAAGCATTAAGAAGTAGAAGGCTGGTTTTGACGCAAGCACTTCTACACAAAAGCACTAATGCACAGTTCACTAAAATCCCTAAATGGCACTAACATCGACAAAACAGACTTTGTCAAAGCCAGCCTCATTCCACTATGTGCCAAACTTGAACTCCTTTAACAAACTTTAACTAATACTTGTCTTTCCCAAGGTTGTTTAATGGCTTGTCTGGCTGGAAATTGCTTGTAGTAAAGTATGGTTGGCAATCCTCAGAGGGACTACCCATCTAGCAACATGAATGCCTCTTGAAAGAGAACTTTTACTTTTTTATATGTAGAATGTAGTGCTTCTCCCTAGATTCCTTCTCAATGTACATTCCTGACCAGTGGTGTAACTAGATATTACTGGGCCCCACAGCAAATTATTCTTCAGGCCCCCCCAAAAAATAATTTGCTGTGGAGCCCAGTAATATCTAGTTACACCACTGGCCAGGAATGTTTAGAGGTTGACTTGTTTTACCGAAATTTATTGAAACTGTATATGAATTAGGGCCTCATGGGGCCCCTATATCTCCTGCCCCCCTGCAGCTGCTGGGTCTGCTTCCTCTGTAATTACACCTTTGTTCCTGGCCATCTCTTCTTACCTCACTAATTGTTCCTTCAGTGTCTCCTACAATGGAGTAGCATCTTCTCCCCTACCTCTTTCTTTTGGGGTTCCTCAAGGCTCTGTCCTGGGCCCCTTATTATTCTCCCTCTATACTTGCTCCCTTGGCAATCAAATCCACTCATATGGTTTCCACTACCACCTCTATCCTGACAATACTCAGATCTATCTCTCCTCTCCTGATCTCAACCCAGAACTCCTGCCTATCCACCACCTCTACTTGCATGTCGAAACGCTACCTTAAACTAAACCTTTCTAAAATGAAAATGGCTCTCTTTCCTCCAACTAACACCCTTAGCATCCCGGAAGTATCTATCATAACTAACAATTCCACTATAACCCCAGCTGCCCAGGTCCGGTGCCTTGGGGTTATCCTAGATTCTGCCCTGTCCTTCACTCCTCATATCCAGTCACTTATTAAATCATGTTACTTCCACCTAAGGAACATATCTAACATTAGATCATTTATCACCCAAGATGCCTGCAAGATTCTTATTCACTTACTTGTCATATCATATCTAGTCTACTGTAACTCTCTTTTAATTGTCCTTCCCCGTCAGAGACTGTCACCTCTTCAGTCCATACTGAACACTGCCGCCAGGTAGGGATGGGCGAATTTGACCCGTTTCGTTTCGCAAAAAATTCGCCGCCGGCGAAATGTCGCAGACGCCCATTAAAGTCTATGGGCGTCAAAAACTATTTTGTCGCGCAGCGAATACGTTTTGACGCGCGTCTTTTTTTTTTTTTTTTTGACGTCTATGGGTATCATTTTTTCGGCGAAACGAGGTGAAAAAATCCGCCAATCACTTCCGCCAGGCTTATACACCTCAGCAACAGCTCCTCCTCTGCCATGCCAATCTCTGCACTGGCTTCCATTATCTTTCAGAATAAAATTCAAATTAATGACCCTGACATTCAAAGCACTTCATAACTCTGCCCCACCCTACATCTCTGAGGTCATCTCTATATACTCACCCGACCGCTTACTACGCTCCTCTACTGACCTGCTACTCAACTCTTCTCTCATTACCTCCTCACATGCACGCATTCAAGACTTTGCAAGGGCTATACCCCTCCTCTGGAATACTCTTCCACTGTCTGTCTGCCTCCCAACCTGTTTTCAAAAGATCTCTCTGCAATACCACATACAGTACTACATCTCTCACCCACTTCATTCTGATCTTGCCCACTCCCATACATTGTGTCTTATTCCCTTCCCTTTAGATTGTAAGCTCTTTTGCACAGGGTCTTCCTCACCTTTTGTACCGGTATTGGTTGTGATGTATGTAACTCAATATGATCTATATACAGTATGTAATTCTTGTGATTTCTTTTAGTATAAACACATTTATTTTACATTGCTGCAAAATATGTTGAAGCTATATAAATACATGTTATTAATAATAAATAATAATCATAATCTCCTGTGTGCTCTCAGAGCCATATTTTTTGCTACACCATCCACTCCCAGTGTAGAAAACTCTCCAGTCCTGGCACTTAAGAGCCAGTGCCCAAACCTTGCATTTTTACCCTCTAATTAATTTAAACAAATAAGATGTTTGTTAAATAGACAATCAGAATGAAATGCTTTCTGCTTATTGGCTGCTATAGATGGTTAGACCTGTAGCAAACATTTTGTTGTAAGTTCCTAATTAGTAAACTTAGGGCTCAATTTATTACTATCTTTCTATGAGCAGTACCAGTTTGTTACTTGTAAAACTGATAAAAAGAGCTATGGATTTTTCAATTTATTTATCAAATCATTTTCTGAAAAATCCCCACATTGCATGGTTATTACTGCACCCTATAGAAAATGAAGGCCCTTATCTGCTCAAAGCAGTCAAACACATTTGGTGCCCTGACGGCTTCAACAGCATAAATTCATCCGTTTGTTGGTTTCTTCTTTTTTTAAGAAGTTTTTATAAACCCTTAAAAAGAGTGAATTGATGGGAATATTTCTGGATGCCCTTTTTGATTTTGATTTTTTTTGATCATTTGGTTAATATTGTCCACCATAATACAGTGCAATAAATTGCAGTTGCCTGCATAGAATGCCTCAGTCAAGAAAACTCAGGCTAATGGCACAATTTTAATTTTTTCTACCTGTTCTAGTCTGTTTGAGGTGTTTCTTTCCATTCCCAGCATAGTCCAAGTGTGCAGCTGTACTTGCCAGGCAGGAATGTGAGAGCTTGGTGTCTTTTTCTTCTTTTCTTGTGTTTCCCAGAAATCTTTGTTTTAATACAAATATTCTTTGTCTGATATTTTACAAGCATTGGGTAAGGATTGCACTCTGCACTGGCACTAAAACAATTACATTTAAGGCATTAACAAGGCACCACAAAGTCTGAATTAATACCAAGGGACATTCCTTTAATGTGGAAGGGCAACAGATCTGTGCCAGGTCACAACTAAAGTACAGAATGGACTGGTTTTTGAGTCATTAGAATTAGAAAAAAAAAAATAACAGCAAAGGCATCCATGCATCATCCTGATTTTTATGTTAAAGTGATGCTAACATGCACCAATTCAACAGATATTGAATTTATTTATATTATATATATATATATATATATATATATATATATATATATATAATATATATATATATATAGATATAGATATATATATATATATATAGATATAGATATAAATATATATATAGATATAGATATATATATATATATATATATAGATATAGATATATATATATATATATATATATATATGTATGTATAATTAGTATCCTTTATTTATATAGCACTAGCATATTCTGCAAAGATAGCTTTATCGTTCACATCATTTTCTGCATCTATGGAGCTGCAGGAAGCTCTGAAATACAAAATTTCATTGTAGACAAAATTTTCTATTTCTCCTTTAAAAATGAAAATGTTAATTTTACTTGATTGTAACTAAGATAGAATATGAGCAGATTTACTTTGAATGGTAAATTTGAATTTTCTGATTTTGTTATGGTCAAAACTCTCACATTTGAATTTAAAACCACCAACGCAAATTTGAATTAAAATGTGAGATTTAGAACACCTTGACCCTGGTCCTAATTTGACCACCTAAAACCTGCCGAGTTCATGTAGAAGTCAATGGCAGAAGTCTGTTGAACCATTTGAAGATTTTAATTGCCTTTCTGACATTTGAGTTTTTTTCAGAGGAAAACTCTATTCAGATTTGATTTGAATTTGATTTGAATTTGATTAGAATATTCATACTGTATCGAATATTAGACGGTCGAGTTTTTTCATAAATAACCTCCCATCCCAACCTCCCATTTCAGTTGAGTACATTCGATTTTATTTGAGTATTATGTGTAAAAAAAAAATTCACATAACTTCAAAATTCGACCTTTGATAAATAACCCCCCAAAATTTGTGTTTGTGGAAAACTATTTTTTTTTTTTAAAAGAATGTTAAAATGTTTGTAGCCTTAGGGTAATAGTCAAAATATTTTTCTCCTCCAGGCGCCACTCCAAATAAAGAATGCATCCGATAAGGTGCTTAGCATTCAGTAGTATTAAGGGTAGCGATAAGCATATTGCCCTGTTTTGCTTTGCTGAAAAAATAGTGAAACTGCAGAAAGATTCACAAAATGGTGAATTTAAATCGTACTTTCACAAATGCATTGGAGTGAATGGGTTCTTTTTGTAGTCAATGAGCATTTTTTTCTCAAGACAAATACATTAAAGTCATTGGGCATTTTTTCTTGCTCCTAATGTCATTGAAGTCTGTTGGGTGTTATTCTTGTTTTTATTTTTGTTTTTTTGACCCCTCATGATAGAAACATTTTTTTTTCATGTGAACCAAAACCAGTGGAGATTTGCCTAAATCTTTGCATATGTGGCAGCTGCACATAGTATCTGTACATTCGCTCATCTCTATTTAGAGATAGTGATAGAATAAAGGAAGCTTTAAGGGCTATTCCACACGGGGAGATAGCGACGCGTTTGCGGTCGCGGCGACAAAGCGCCGCGACAGTCGCCGCGACTGGCGCAGGCGACAGTTTTGTATGGGCGCCTATGTAAAAACGCCTGTGCTAACCACACGAGGCGATGCGCTTTTCAACAGTCGCCTGAAAATGCCTCGCCAGGCTTTTTCAGGCGACTGTTGAAAAGCGCATCGCCTCGTGTGGTTAGCACAGGCGTTTTTACATAGGCGCCCATACAAAACTGTCGCCTGCGCCGGTCGCGGCGACTGTCGCGGCGCTTTGTCGCCGCGACCGCAAACGCATTGCTATCTCCCCGTGTGGACTAGCCCTAACACAGAGCCTTTGCCGATCAATACAGTAGATTAGGTTATTAGACATTCAAGCCTGTTACCTTGATGAGTGAGTGCTTTGGATTGTACTTAACATACATATCACAGGGGCTGGCAGTGGTTATATGTAGTAGTGATTGTGGAAAAATCATTCATGTACCACAACTTTAATATTACGTATGGCACCTGTTATCCAGGATGCTCGGGACCTAGGGCTTTCTGGATAATGGATCTTTTTAGTAAGCTGGATCTTCATACCTTACGTCTACTAGAAAATCATGTAAACATGACATAAACTCAATAGGCTGTTTTGCTTCCAATAAGGATTAATTATATCTTAGTTTGGATCAAGTACAAGGTACTGTTTTATTATTACTGAGAAAAAGGAAATACTTTTTAAAAATTTTGATTATTTGGCTAAAATGGAGTCTATGTGAGAAGGCCTTTCCGTAATTCAGAGCATTCTGGATAATGGGTTCTGGATAACGGATCCCATACCTGTAGTAGGAATAATTGTGAGTGACGGATACCATGAAAGCAAAAGTTTTTAAAAGATTCATGACAATGTCTTTAGGACAGACTAATTTGTTATTATTCTTTATAGACTATTGACAGTTCACATCTGGGAGCAGTAAAGGTAGATGTGGAATGAAATGTGCAACACTGCCAGTTCCCAAACGTATTTGTTCAGAAGCGGCATAAGCAAATCAAGATAAATTACAGAAGGATTATTTTAGTATTTCCTCTTATATGTGGCCCTGTATAAAGACATACTGTATACACCTGTGTGACCTACATCATTAGCCATTTGAAGTGTAATGATAAACAAAACATGTTGTTCTTATTCTTGTGGCATAAAAGAGCTAGTATTATAATAAATGTGTATTTGCATAAATATTTTTCTGATGTGAGTTTGAGTTATCTGGAAAACCAGCCAGAAGACATGTTTGTTGATATACTGTTTGCAAATATGTAGCTCTAGGGGTTGTGCCTGCAACTAGGCCTAGTTCCATAAGAAGGCTTCTTGGGCATAAATACTCTCAAGAAAAATAGTTGGAAGGGGCCACATGAAGTAACCCGAGTATACATAAAGTGAGGGGTTGGGATGAAATCGGGCATAACTGTTTTGGGGTGATAAGGAATTGGCTGTGGACCATATTTTTTCTTTGGGCTTTGGAAGCTTTAGCTATTACAGGAGAAGGAAAGACTGTATTTACTTGGTGGTGCCAAAAGTTAGGGACCCCCAAGTGATTGTATTTGCTTATCTGAAGCCCCAGGCCGGTGCTCCGATCAGCAGAAAACTGCATAGGTCCAAGGGTTCTTCCAGCTAACACCACAGGGCGATCGGCTTCTGGCCTCTTCTTTCTTCTTGTGGGTGCGCATGTAAAGTAGCGTAAAAAGCTGAACACTTCTTAACAAAGAAGATGTCTATTTCGTTCTACTGTGCATGCGTCAGCCCCAGGAAATTTGAAGAAGAAGAAGGAAGCTGATCGATCCGTTGTGATCGCTGGAAGAACCCCTGGACAGTTTTGTGCTGATATGAGCACTGGCCTGGGGTGTAAGGTAAGTATATATAATCACTTGGGGGTGCTTAACTTTTGGCACCCCCAAGTAAATAGGCCTTTCCTTCTCCTTTAAACCTTTCAGCTCTCACTTTAAGTGCAGGTGTGTTATCCACACCTTCTGAAGCAACCTGATTGCTCCTATGTGCTTATTCAGGTAACTGTGACCTTTGTAAAGGATGTGGGATGTCAGTGTTAAGAGAAACAATCTATTCTCCTGGTATGGTTTGTTAATAAATAACCTGTAATAAAGAGGAAAAAGAAAACTGTTTGAAATGTCTCCTTTGTGTAATTACCAACTATTCCACATTTTGAAACTGTCATATGAAACGTCCCACTAAGCAGTTAGCATGTCACATTTGCTTGTATAAATATAAGTCACACCTATATTTACCTGCCTTCTCAAAACTTACATCGTTGAAGGAACTTGTATTACAATAATATACAAAGAGTGTAAGCCACTGACACAATGGGCATTCATAAATTATCACACGGCAGCAAAGTCATAGACAGGATTCAGACTGGCTGCCTTACATAAAGAAAATGTGGTATGTTGTAACAAAAACAGATTACCAGTAGGTTAATGGTCCAGGTATATATTCCCTTAATCCCTTGTAACAACAATACAGAAATTCTGACCTCATATGGGAATCTAGTTGCATTATTTGAATGATAGCTTGCTTTCTTATCCTCTGGACACTTTGTATTCTGGCCAGATTTATTGTAGTCTTATAAGGTTTTGTGTGTTTGATATAGAATGTATAGTCTCGTTCTAGTATTTTCTATTGCATTTTGACAATCTCTAAATGTTAATGACACCTTAGCTAATGTCCTAGTGAAACTCCATAGTGGATAGTTAGGATAAAATTTGGGGAGAAAGCTTGGATGCTCCTGGAAGCCCTGCTTGAATGTTAGTTATTCTGTCATATGGGATGAACTGTTTCTTACTGTAGTACATATTCCTACAATTATGTAATCTATAGTGAACTGATACTTGCTGTAGTAGATATGCCTGTACCTATGTAATCTAGAGTGAACTGTTACTTGCTGTAGTAGATATTCCTGCAGCTATGTAATCTGGGGTGAACTGTTACTTGCTGTAGTAGATACTCCCATAACTATGTAAACTGGGTGAACTGTTACTTGCTGCTATAGTAGATATTCCTGCAGCTATGTAATCTGGGGAGAACTGCTACTTGCTGAAGTAGATATTCCCATTATAATGTAATCGGGGGTGAACTGTTACTTGCTGTTTTAGATATCCCTGCAGCTATGTAATCTTGGGTGAACTGTTACTTTCTGTAGTAGATATTCTCATACCTATGTAATCAGGGGTGAACTGTTACTTGCTGTAGTATAAATTCCTGCAGATATGTAATCTGGGGATACACTGTTACTTGCTGTAGTAGATATTCTCATAACTATGTAATCAGGGATAACCTGTTAATTGCTGTAGTATATATTCTTGCATCTATGTAATCTGGGGTGAACTGTTACTTGCTGAAGTAGATATTCTCATAATTGTGTAATCTGGGGTGAACTGCAGTGTATTCAAATATTTGTAACTGTTGTATAACCTAGGGAGTGCCATGATCAAAAGTAGGACCTTAATAGGGGGTCTTGAACCAAAAATGTCATCTGGGACATACTAGGAGCAGCTGTGCAATTGGTTGTGATCAGAGCAGATATTTAATTACTGTAAAAAGATGGCTAGTTAGTCTTGACCCCACCAGCCTAGATACTAGTTTAAAAAGCTTGTGCTCTGTCTGCAAACACACACATGTATATATTTTATATACAGTATAATATATATGTATATGTGTGTGTATATATATATATATATATATATATATATATATATATATATATATATATATATATATATAGGAACAGAAAGTAGCCAGCACAACACGTAACAAAGTGAACGGTGCCTGGGTGCTAACAGCAGAATACGTGGTGAATAGTCCAAAATTAGGCGAGCACACACAGGTCTTAAGATTCAAAAAAGTTGTGCTTTTATTATGAAAAAATCCTAACGTTTCGGCTAGCAATCTAGCCGTTTCTAGATTGCTAGCCGAAACGTTAGGATTTTTTCATAATAAAAGCACAACTTTTTGAATCTTAAGACCTGTGTGTGCTCGCCTAATTTTGGACTATATATATATATATATATATATATATATATATATATATATATATATATATATATATATATGTGTGTGTGTGTGTGTGTGTCTGTGTGTATACACACACACACACACACACACACACACACAAACACACAAAGTTAGGCTATGTCTACTTGTTAGCAGTTTTCAATTATCTTGGCACATAGGCGAGAGAAAGAGAGAGAGAGAGAGAGAGAAAAAGATGCATATTATATATAGAGCCTGGATCAGTTATTCTGGCTTGTGAATTGTGGAGGAATTCAGGCATTGAGCCCAGAAAAGGGGAGAGTTTCCTGGCTTTGCACAGTCCCTGCATTTCCTAGTCCCACAGGAGCCTGAGGGAAAATAAACTGTAGATGCATTGAGCATTTTAAAAGGGCAATAAAAGCATTTGTTTATGTTCAAGCTAGCTAGCCTATGAGCAGGCCTCACCTTTTTAAAGTATTCTTGTCACAAGCAATCCAAAGGCTTAACGTCTAGGACCTATCTAAGTGCTTTTTCCACCACAAGGGAAAGCATGAGTAAACACACCCTGGTCTTTTCTATCAGTTTGCTCAGGGAAGTGACGGACACAGGTGCAACACAGCTTGATGCGAAATTGAGCAATTGCAATGAAAAAAAGAAACCACAAAATAACATTTCATAAGTACATACTCACTTAAATAAGACAAACCAAGATCATCACTGGTGTAACCAATTATTTTCAAAGGTAAATTCAACCATCTGCCAATTACTGATATTCTTCCTATAGTGCAGAACTTTGTGTTCTCTAAATTAAGGTGCTACCTTATTTATTTAATGGGATTACAGATGGCCCAGCAGTACGGAGTGCATCATTTATTGGGACAAAAAAGCACAAAGCAAAAAAATATATTCAATTAGCTAAGTGCTGTGTCTTCTAGCGGTTTAACTAGGAACCTATGAACCTCAACATTGCTGCTCAAACACTTATGCCCTCAATACCACCAATTTCTTAGGGCCACCAATGCTGTCCTATCTTATCTTTCACTCCTGTACAGGTATAGGATACGGTATTCAGAAACTGTTGTCCAGAAAGCTCTGAATTACGGGAAGGTTGTCTCCCATAGACCCTGTTTTATCGAGATATTTCAGATTTTTTAAAAATATTTTCTTTTTATCTGTAATAATTAAACAATACATTGTACATGTTCCAAACTAAGATGTAATTAATCCTTATTGGAGGCAAAACCAGCCTATTGGGTTTCTTTAAATTATTTTCTAATTAACTGAAGGTATGACGATCCAAATTATGGAAAGATCCGTTGTCCAGAGTGTTCTAGATACACTGTTTCACTGTGTTGTTTTCTTCTGTGGCAAAAGATGTAATTGTAATTTTGTGACCATGGGCCCCTTCAAATCCAAGGTCCTGCAGTCCTCCATCCTGTATTCTCAAGCTGAGTTGCCCTCTAGCTTTCTGTGTCCCTAGCAGACAAAGCTTTTAGGCTTATGTTATTCTATGAGAGTTTCTCTTAAGAAGTGGCAGCTAAACCAAACCCTAAAATGCAAATGGCTAAAAATGGCAAATTTTATATACTGAATTGATTGCACCAGCCTAATGTTTCATCTTGTCAATTGATCCAGGACTTCAAACTTGTCCCAGGGGGTCTTGGAAAAGTGTCTGCGACACACATGCTCAGTGGACTCTGAGCAGAGAAGCTAAGCTTAGGGGCTGTTGAAAATTATCAAGCAGAAAATGAGGTTGGCCTGTAATATAAGCTGATGCTACAATGTTGATTATTGAATTCTAACACTAGTTGCACTGGTTTCTGCGCTGCCATGTAGTAATCATCTGTATTAATTACTAATCAGCTTTAAATTGTGACGGTTTTATTCTATATGTACAGTACATTTTGAGTTGGACCCTAAGATCAGTAACTGACTGCAGCAAATAGCATTTGCAGTGAATCAGCAGAAAGAAGATGGGAATCTACTGGGGCATCTTTGGAGACAGATCTTTACTGCTAAAGGACTGTGGTTGCCTTGGGCTGGTACAGATAAAGCTGCCAAAGCATAATGTTTGCTCATCTTAAAATTAACTTTTTCTATGATGTAGACAGCAATATCTTGAGACAATTAGCATGTAGTCTTAAATGTTTATTATTTGTGGTTTTCGAATGATTTAGATTTTTGTTCAGCAGCTCTTTACTTAGGAATTTCAGTAGCTCTCTTGTTACTAGTGTCTAAATGACCCTAGCAACCAGGCAGTGGTTTGAATGGTAGACTGGAAAATGAATAGGAGAGGGACTAAATAAGAAAATAAGTAACAAAAAGTAAAATATCATTGTAGCCTTGCAGAGTAATACATTTTATGACCCCAGCTGAAAACCTAAGCACAAAATAAAAAAAGACCTATTGAAAGTTGTGAAGTGGCCATTCTATAACATGCTAAAAGTTAAATTAAAGGGCAAATGTCTTCACATCGTACTGTTACAATAGTTTAGTACAGTGATCCCCAACCAGTGGCTTGTGTACTGCATAAAAACTAAGTATACTACCAAACAGAGGCACTTGTAGGCTGCACGTCAGCATAGGGGTTACAAATTGCCAATTACAGCACATATTTGTCACCTCCAGCACCTTTTTGCATAATTAAGTTGCTCTCAAACTTTTTGTACACTTAAATGTGGCTCACGGTGAAAAAAGGTTGGGAACCCCTGGTTTAGTAGAAGGTCAATCTAAAATGAATGGAACAATGCAAAGGTGGCTGTGTATCCCTATCCCTATATGGCCCAGTCCCCTAAAAGGTAAACCCGATGAAGCGATCATTGAGGACAGTGAAAAATTAAGAAATTATTTTCTCCTGATGAGACAATTTGTTTGGTAGTGGGCTTAAAAGTGTATATTCATTACAAACCAAAAAGTTCTCAACTAGATCATCCTTTCCAGGGTCGGACTGGGTCAGCGGAACAGCAGGAAAAAAACAAATAGTCCAGATTTTAAACAATTATTTCCTTTTTCCCTATAATAAATAAAACAGTTCCTTGTACCTGATCCAAACTAATGTATAATTCATCCTTTTTGGACGCAAAACCTGCCTATAAAGTTTATTAACACTTATGTAATTTTCTAGTAGATGTATAAAGATCCAAATTACAGAAAGATCTGTTATCTGGAAACCCCCAGGTCCCGAGCATTCTGGATAACAGGTCCCATACCTGTACCTTGTACTTGTTCCTAATTAAGATATAATTAATCCTATTGAATTTGTTTAATGTTTAAAAAAATTTTTTAGTAGACTTAGGGGTTATTTATTGTTATTAATTAATCACAAAAATTCAGATATTAGTAAATAACCCCCTAAAAGTATGGTGATCCAAATTATGACAAAATCCCAAACCCCAAATCCTTAGCATTCTGGATAACAGGCCCCCTTTTCCTCTTTAGAGACAAGTAGAGAAAATTGAATGTTGTCTTTTCCTTTGTATTAATTCTTAAGTTTTTCTAACCAAAGTTAGCATGTAATTAACAGGACAGATTTTCTAACTGCTTTTGATAATCACTGCTATGAGGAGTCTGTTGGTTATAAAATAACTAGTGTCTTGTGTGCACCTGTATATTAATGGAAATATTACTACAGTTTTTATCAAGCCTCCTTTTCCGATGTGGAAGTGCAATAAAAATTACCAGTATATTTAGCGTGTTGAAAGAGTGCATTTATCTAACAGCCACATTGATTACACAAGCCATAAATATAAATCATCCTTCTTTTCTTGGCCCTTGTCCTAGGAGCACTTAATAAATACTGGCTTCAAATCATCACTATGAATGGATTCACACTCCACCTCATTAGCAACACAGAGGTCAAATGAACCCTGAATAACTGTACTGGGGTTCCACTCTCCACTCTCTTACACAGAGTAACCCTTTCACTGTCAAGGCTTACTGCTGCCACATAACACAGCAAGTCTGGTTCTGGCTTGTGGAATTTGTGGCTCAGCACATAATTATTATGTATAAATACAGTATATTTGATGTCCATGCAGGAAACTTCCTGACGCCTTATTCACAAGTAGATCTCTTCTTGAACATGAAGGCATTTTCTGGCTAGAAGAAAGGAGGTTATTTATCAAAATCTGATTTTTTTTCAAATTTTTTTAAGCAAAATAAGTCAGACCAAACTAGAATCCAAGATTGACCTTATGTATCATGGAAAAAAACTCAACAAATTTGGGTTTTTGCAGGAAAAAAAATAATTGTTTTGTGCTTTATGCCAGAAACGCTTACATTTTTTGTGAAATCGATTGAAACCCCTGATTTTTTTGGATTTTAGGCCGATACCATAATATCTTCAAATTTAAAATGGGACCCTTGCCATTGACTTCTACAGGACCCCGACAGCTTGGAGATGGAGTATTCTCAGATTCTGACTTTTAGCACCCCGGTGTTTAATAAATCATGAAAAAAAAAATTTCACTAAAAATTCAGATTATATAGTTAAAAAAACTCATTAAAAAAAACAAAACAAACTATAGTATTCTCTCCCTGAAGTGGTCTACACAGTGGGTGGATTAAAGAGGCGGTTCACCTTTAACAAACCTTTAATTCTAAGCAACTTTTAATTTTTTCGGTTTTATATTGTTTGAAATGTTTGCATTCTTCTTCTGACTCTTTCCAGTTTTCAAATGGAGATAACTGATCCCATCTAGAAACAAATGCTCTGTATGGCTACAAAGTAATTGTTATTGCACTTTGTATTACTCATATTTGTATTCAGACCCTTTCCTATTTATATTCCAGTCTTTTATTCACATGAATGCATTGTTGCTAGGGTAATTTGGACTGCAGAAACTGCAAACTGGACAGCTGCTGATTAAAAGGCTAAATAACTTTAGATACACAAATAATAAAAAATGAAAACCAATTGCAAATTCTCTTAGAATATCACTCACGAGCAAAATGTTGCTCACCAGCCCCTTGGATGTTGCTCCCAGTGGCCCGAAAGCAGGTGCTTATTTTTGAATTCCCATCTTGGGGGCAAGTTTTGGTTGCATGATAACCAGCTGTACTGCCAAACAAAGTCTCCTGTAGGCTGCCAATCCACATAGAGGCTACCAATAGGCAATCACAGCCCATAATTGGCACCCTAGGAACTTTTCATGCTTGTGTTGCTCTCCAACTTTTTTTACATTTAAATGTGGCCCAGGGGTAAAAAAAAAAGGTTGGAGATCTCTGCTCTACATCATACTAAAAGTTATTTTAAATATGAATAACCCTCTATTACAATGTTGACTAGCCCTATTGCTGGAAAAATTACCCCTTAATCCTGCTTTCAACCACTAACACATTTCATGGTTATGTAAATGTCCTGGGGAGTTACATCCTCTTTCTGAACAAAAGAAGAAAATACACTATGTGATTTCCCTTTGTGAAAGCTTGTGACAGTTTAATCACAATTTCTGTTTGCATATTTTTCACTTTGTCTTCCGACATATGTCCATTTCCTGTGGAAATGACAGTTTACATTAATCTAAGAGAAAAGTGGTCTAGGGATTTCTCTCTCTGTAGGAAGCAGTGCCTTGAAAATAACTTTATTGTTTAGAGGGCCAGTGATGGTAATAAGGTTGCTACAGGTTTGGTTCTGGCAGGTCCTGCCCGGTTCTGGATGTATCGTGATTCTGTCCTCAGCAACTAGTGAATAACAGGTAAATATTCGATTAGGATATTGCAATACCATAAAATATTGGAATATTATTAGGCACCTGAATGAAGCTGTGTGTTGTTGAAGAACACTGATCTCCACTGTTTCTGGTAGATCATCATAGGAGCTAATCTTGACTGTTGGACCATTGTCTCCAGTTGATTGGAAGTCTGGGGGATTGCAAATTTAGATTCATGTCCATTTTACAGGTCTATAAAAAGGGAAATTAACATATTGAATTCTCTACTATACATTTTAAAAGCAACTTATTTTTAGAGTAAAGGTGGCACATGCTGGTCCTAGGGCCAATCATCAGATCATCCATTGGGGCCTATGTGGACCCATCAGACAAGGACTACATCAATGAGCTGAGGTGCTTTTCATCTGTTTAAACCTGCATGATTGATATCTGGCTGATTTTTAGCCTGATATCAGGCCTGTCAGTGGATTCCATATACAGAGCAATGTTTTGTTGTCTGGGTTTGGAGTGAACGCCCACCGCTTAAACTCTTTTGTGTGTGGGGGGGTGCCCTACCAAAAGAAGGTGATGGTCATCTACTGATGAGAAATAGTTTGTATAAGCTCAATTATTGGCACAAATATTTTAGCTCAGATCAGCCTTCTGGGTACTTCTGGTTTTAAACAAAACAACTTGTGAAATGTATTTTTTTTGTTTAAATACAATACTATGTCTTGTAAGTGAAATCTTCCATGGTCATGTAATACTTAAGGTGGTAGACACTGATGCTTTACCACAGGCCACATGAAAATGAAGTCTCTGCACCCCTGCCGTGGGGGTCTATGTTAAGAAATATTGTTCCTGACTCTGTCCCAGCCATTTGGGACATGTAAGCACTCTAGGCAGTTTCTGGATAAACTTCTCACCAGGTTTCTCATTTAAAGTCCTTTATAGTGTAAAGTTTGTTTATTTAGCTCTCAGCAAAAACAGTAGCTGAAGCTAACAGGGAGACAGATGAATTTTCATGTGACCTCTGCAGAATATATTGACTTAACTTCTTATCCCTTATACTTCAATTGGATGCATAAAAATAATTTAGCTGGTGCATGTGGCCATGAAATGAATACTTTTCTGCTGGAATTTATTGTATTGTAGTTCCATAGCTATCCTTTCTGAGCTGAGGATTCCTAAGACCGTCTCCCATAGACTCCATTTTATCCAATTAATCCAAACTTTTAAAAATGATTTCCTTTTCCCTGTAATAATAAAACAATGCCTTGTATTTGATCCCATCTAAGATATACTGTAATTTATCCTTATTGCAAGCTAAACCAGCTTATTCGGTTTATTTAATGTTCACATGATCTTCTAGTAGCCATTCGGACTTTAATAAATAACCCCCTAAAAGTCTACTATATAGAATACTATAAAACAATAGGATTGTTTTGCCTCCAGTATGGATTCCTGCAGTTTAGTTACCAACAAGCACAAGCTACTGTTTTATTATTCCAGAGAAAAAGCAAAAGTATTTTTGTTTTTTAAATTTTGATTAAAATGGAGTTTATGTGAGATTGCCTTCCTGTAATTCGGGGCTTTCTGGTTAATGGGTTTCTGGATAAAGGATCCTATACCTGTACACCATTTATTAGCAATATTGATTTAGAGCTGTAACTTATTCTATATTCAACAGCAAAACAAGTATGATAATCTATAAAAACAAACTGTGTGAAATATACCTGTCAGCAAGCCAAACCTAATGACCTGAGGATTTCCTCCCATGTTAACATGTTGCTTATTCTTATACTGCCACTGAAAGCACAACTGTTATGCAGAGTGTTCATTGTGAAGTGCACTGTTTCTTCCTATTGAAGAAAAAAAGAAAATGATTAAAAGCAGTTTGACTGGACTAGCTGGTCCCCGGGGGAAAATAAGCTTGTGGATACATTTTTGAGCTACTACTCATTTTATTTACTTATCATGGAACTGCAGTAAACCCTGTTTAAACTGTTCTAGTGGGACACTTAAAGATAACCGCCTACGCTGACTTGTACTTTGTGTGAACATGTATCTTGATACTAACTGATAAACAGATTTCCCTGGAAGAGAGGGATGGTTTCTCTGGCACTGGATGGTTAATCTGAAGAAATTGAGGGTTTTCCTTTAAGGATACAACTTTGACAAGCGTTGTAGAGCAAAGGTAGATTGAAGGTGTCCTTTACAGATGCAAGTGCTAATGACAATGTTCAGTTGCACCCAATGCATCCACACGCCCCCCCTGTAGGCTACTGCTGGGTCTGGATGCATGCAGATCTAGGCACACATGCACCCAAGGTTGCTACTCTGGGTCAGGTTCCAAACACCGGGTGAAATTTCTGGAACTGCACACATCTGAGCACATGCCTTTCCCGACCTGACCCATCAGCACAAATAAAAATAAATATTAATAATTGTAAAAAAGATAGATGGGCCCCTGATCACACTGGGCCTGTAGGCAGTGCCGGGCCAACGCGGGCAGGCGCCCCAGGCAGCCTGGCCCGGCAAAGTGCCCAAGACACAAGTGCGCATGCGCGAAAAAAATACGAGTGCGAATGCGCACTTCCGTTTTCGCGCACACGCCAGAGCAGGGACCGGACTAGGGGATAGCAGAGGCAGAGAAGGTGCGTGCCAGGCACCCCTCCAGCTTTGCCCCCTAGGCACGTGCCTTCTCTGCCTACCCCTAGTTCCGGCACTGCCTGTAGGCTATAGCCTAGGGTAGCCTGTGCATTAATCCACCCCTGGAGCTTGTACTTTGCAAATCAGCTACAATTTGCATCTAGTAATTCATTATTTTGAACTTCTCCTTTCATGTACTACATTGTAGCACTAAGGGGAAGATTTATCAAGGGTCGAAGTGAAAATTCGAATTTTGAATTAAAAATTTTGAGTTTTTTTTTATGGCCAAAACTGTGGAATTCGACTAGGGAATTGTTAAAAATCGATTCGAGTTTTTTTTAAAAAATTCAATTTTGATTTTTGAGATTTATTATACACTGGCCCTTTAAGAACTCAAATTCGACTGTTCTCCACCTTTAACCTGCTGAATTGCTGTTTAAGCCTACGGAAAGAGGTCCTGGAATCAATCTGGAGTTGTTTGCAGCCTTCCTGACATTCGAGTTTTTCTTCGGAGAAAAAGATTGGATCGAATTCGATTTGAGTTTGCGGGTCAATCCTATTCACCCGAGTTTCAAAAATTCTATTATTTTAATAAATTGCAATTGCTTGAATTTCGAGTTCATGTGAGTTTTAAATAACTCCCATGAACCTGAAATTCGACCATTGATAAATCTGCCCCTAAATTTCTGCTATCAACTTATGCATGTTTCTCTGACACACCTCATGTCAAGTGGTGCAATTATATTGAGACTTTCCTTTATTTATATAGCATCGACAAGTTATGCAGTGCTTTACCTCAGTTTATAAAAAACAGGGAATAAATGGTGAATAACAAATAAGGGTTTACGGAGTACAACAGGATTAGAGGGCCCTACACACAACAGTTTACAAACTAAAGGTTGGGGTACAATTGAGACATTAGGATTTTAGAAACAGTTTTGTAATTTATGATACAGAAATGACTGATTAATTAAGGTACATTGTATAATTATGACTTTGGTCTTTTTAGCCATTCATCCAGATAATTACATGGTGACCAAAAACATTGAGTTAGGCAGCCAGTCCATTCTCTCCTCAAATCCTTGCATTGCTAACTAAAAACAAAGCTGCATTCTGCTTTCCAGCTGTTAACTTTGACTGTAGGAAGTTGTAGTTCAGTAACCCCCTGGGTGGCCATAGATTTAATTTCCCTGCGGTAAACAAATGTCCCTCTCTCACAGGATGGGCCTTGTCTTGCTAAAGCACTTTGGGAAAGCTAAGTTTAAGTGTGCTTCCTGAATGCCCCCACAGCCTTGCCATTCTGAAATGCCACACATCTTAAATTGCAGCAGAGAGGAAGGTCGACCTGCTGACTCATTTCACTGGCATGTGGCGCTCCAGGGCATTACTACATCCCAAAGTAAAAGAGAAATCTCCCAAGCAGCCTCCTACAGTTGTAGCAATTTTTCTTCTGCCGAGCAGGGGGGGGGGAGAAGTGGTGTCAGAAAAGCTGTCTGGCAATATAATAGAGCATTCATCTGCTTTTCGTCAGTACTTCTAAATTATAAAAGCAAGTTAGTTAGAAATAGCACTTGCATGTTTTGCAAGGTCTGCTTTTTTTAACTTTTTAGCTCTTTAATAATTCTTTTCAGGCTTTTTCCCATTTGTTTATTGTTAGTCATAGCTGTAATGATGTTTAAGGGATACAGATAACAAACAGGTTTCTTTTAAACGGCTATGTATTCCTTTGGTTTCCAAGTACAGTGCACAGCAGGGTCCAATTCAGAGTGTCAAGGCACCAGTTGCACATACCGCTGGTATGAAATAGGTTGGATATGGGTTGTTGAAACCCAAATCAATTTAACTCTTTCCGTCTCATGAATTGGAGAATCAATGGTTGAAATCAGTGTAACACTTTCCTTCCCAAAAATTGAATAAGCTCAGAAGTAAAATCCTGGCCAGCAGCTATGATTCCAATCTTATCTGTTAATCTATGCCGTATAGAACATAAATCATAAAAAAATGACTGTGTCTCTTTGCTTTGGTTTTAATTGCTTGCATGTGAGTTTGCTCAGTGTGGAATTGAGGCAGGTAACTAAAATATAAAATGTCCTTGCTGTATGTATGTTATATCTTCATTTTATTGTACAGGTATGAGATCCTTTATCCAGAAACCCATTATCTAGAAAGCTCTGAATTAAGGAAAGTCTGTTTCCCATAGACTTCATTATTATCAAATAATCCAATTTTTTTTTTCAATTATTTCCCTTTTCTCTGTAATAATAAAACAATACCTTGTACTTGATCCAAACTAAGATATACTTAATCCTTATTGGAAGCAAACCCAGTTTATTGGGTTTACATGATTTTCAAGTAGAGGAGATATGAAGATAAAAATTACCGTACTGAAAGATCTGTTTTATGGAAAACCCCAGGTCCCGAGCATTCTGGATAACAGATCCTAGGGGGTTATTTATCAAAGGTCAAATTTTAGAGTTTTTAGAAAAACTCAAATTCGAATTGAGTTTTCCTTTGAAAAAAAATGTGACTTTTGCACTTCAAATTTTTTCTGACACGCAACATTTTTTTTCTCACATTGAAGTTGATGGGCCGTCAGTTTAGAAGTGAAACTTGGCAAAGATTTGTCTCATCTCTACTATTAACATCTTTACTTCAAAGGGCCTCTGCCATTGACTCTACATGAACTCTGCAGGTTTTAGGGTCAGGGCACACGCTCAGTTTCGGGGAGATTACTTGCCCGGCGACAAATCTCGTCTTCTTCGGGGCGACTGATCTCCCCGAACTGCCTCCCGTCGGCTAGAATGTAAATCACCGGCGGGATGGCACTTGGAGCGCTTCGTTTTCCAAAGTCGCCCGGAGTTTCCTCCTGAGGCAAATCTGAGGCACATTACATTTGAATCTCACATTCAAATTCAAGTTTGACAAAAAATAATCAGAAATTTCGAATTTACCATTCGAACTATAATAAATCTGCTCCCTAGTGTCACTTTGCAGGGTGCTGTGGGAAGTTTGGTAGTCCAGGTGGCGTTGCTGAACTTTGTTTACCTTTTTCAGTACCCCTAAATCAACCTAATTATTGCTACAGAATCGCACTGCTTTTGGATTACTAATTCTGAAAAATATCATATTTTTTTAAACACAGGCATGGGACCTGTTATCCAGAATACTGGAGTTTTCCAAATACTGGATTTTTCCATAATTTGGATCTTCATACCTTAAGTCTACTAGAAATCATGTAAACATGAAATAAACCCAATAGGCTGGTTTTGCTTCCAATAAGGATTCATTATATCTTAGTCTGGATCAAGTACACGGTACTTTTTTAATGATAATGAGAAAAGGGAAATCAGTTAAAAAATGTGGATTGTTTGGATAATATGGAGTCTATGGGCAACAGCCTTTCTTTTTTTGGATAACGGGTTTTCGGATAACGGATTCCATACCTGTATATAATGAATCAGGCCCGGACTGGCAGTCAGTATTTAGTGGGCTGGTGGGGCTGCTTGGGCCTCTATGTGGGCTGAATGGGCTTCTGTGTACCTGAAATGCCAGGGCCTATTTTAATTCTCAGTCCGGACCTGTAATGAATAGAGATATATTGAGTAGTCGCGGTCCATGCAAGTCTTAATATAGACCATCATTGGTCTTATAGTAAGTAGATATTTAAAGAATACTTCACAGCAGTAAGGAAGCTAGCTCCACAAGTACTCTAACTATACTGCCTTTACAGTTCTGTCTGGTTGCTAGATCAGCTGAAAACCCAGATAGTACTCTTAAAACAGGTCTGTCTAGTTCAAAACGTAAGAAGTTGAATTAGAAGCTTGTAGTCTCGGGGGAGAGATTTTGACACAGGACTTTTCATCCAAATAAAAAAAAAAATCTAAGACTACAGAGAACTCACGTATTACATTTTTCCATGATTCTTTAAGTCACATTTGAGGTACTGAATACGTAAGGCATAATAAATCTTAGATTTAACCTGCATTTATTCCACCTGCAAGAATCTACCTGCAGGGTTTGTTTCCTCTACAGTCTTGAAATCCCCCTCCCGCTGCTTTCTTCTTATAAAAATTGGCGTGCTCACGTGAACATGCGAGCGCGGGGTAGGGGGTGGAGGCGGATGCACACAGTGTAGTCCCTATGCATGCCAGGCCCTTCAAATATTTTTCTGGTGGGGAGGGTCGGCGCGCTATTGTTACGCCCCTGGGCTTATTTACCAACATTGGTGCTAAATTGCCCGAGTGCAGTTACCAGTGTCTGATCATTCAGTAAAAGAAGTGGTTTCTTTGCACTTGTGCCATTTAAAGTCTATGTTATATAGCAATCTTGTGGGCTGAATCTTGTCCCTTGAGCCCTAATTAATGTGAGAGAGGAAGCAGTTTGTGTTTTTACAATGTGTGTAATGTGTTCAGCAGTATCTAACAAAGTGCTATCATCACAAAACAAGATCTGGTCGACAGTCATGGGTGAGGGGCTTCCTCTTTCCATCAATCCTTTCATTTTTGGTCAGCACTAATGGAAAATAGATGTTTGCCATAAATTGGCACTCACCCATGATCACTGGGTCCTAGCCAGAGTAGGGACCATGCACAGCCCTTTGACACAAGCTGTGTTTACTTTTCCTTTAAAATGAGAGCCTAGACTCTGCCACCTACTCAGCAGAACAGGATGTGAAATAAACAAAGGAAATCTGCTTGTCTAAGAATGCTGCTTCCTGCCAAATGCTAATTTTCTATACACAAGTATGGCACTTGTTTTCTAGAATACTCTGGACCTGGAGATTTCTGGATGATGGATCTTTCTTTAATTTGGATCTTCATACTTTAGGTCTGCTGAAATAAGAAATAGACATGAATTAAACCCAGTAGGACTGGTTTGCCTTCAATAAAGATTAATTATATAGTTGGGGTCAAGTACCAGGTATTGTTTTATTATTACAGAGGGAAAAAAATCATTTGTAAAAATCTGGATTATTTGGATAAAATGGAAAGTGAAAAGTCTATGGGAAACGGCCTTTCTGTAATTAGGAGTAGGGTTGCCACCTGTCCAATTTTGACCTGGACAGCTGGTTTTTGAAGGACCATCTAGGTCAAAACTGCCTGCCCGGTTTCCCAAACTACATAGGATGATTAGTGTCCCATATTGCAATCGCAGACAGATTAGCAAAATCATTATGATTAACCATGCTTGTGAAATAGATGTGGCAATGGACTATTCTGAACCATGATTTCAAAATATCTGCACCACATTTTGATTTATTTGCTGGAGAGGATTCTGTGGGTCTTTTCTATTATATATATATTGTACTGATTCTGAGCCTCTGTGACTAATTCTAAAGAAGGAATGTCAATACCCTCTATTGAAGGTGGTGTTAGTGCTTTATGCTTATACTAGTGGCTTGTTGCATTATTTAACTGAAGCCTCTGTTGGTTGCTCAACTATAATGTCCTACATCCCATGAGTGCTGCTGAGAGGTAGTTTAATCATAGCTGGATACTGAGGGGTTGAGAAACTGGCTTTTCTGGCAGAATTGGAGGGTGATACAGTATTTATTATGGGTGGGGAGGGGCTAGCAATAAAACATTTCTACATATATAAAAATAAGTTATAATATGGTATAAGTTGGTCTCTTTTGGGGGGAGGTCCCTAAATACTCTAATTATTCTCTCTCTCTCTCTCTATATATCCTGGGGGATACAAATCTATCTTCCTGTCTGGCGGCATTGCCTATAGTAATGATAATACATGGTTATGGCAAAATTGTATTCCAGGTCTGCTGATGCTGCCATATTGGTTGCTCTAATGAATATAGATGAAAATACACCCACAGATTTCATACTGGGTTTCTTGTTTATTGTACAATCGATGCAAGTGTTTCTAAGTGGTTTTCCTAAATCTCAACCCCTGAAATGGCCATCAGGAATTTGTAAGCTTTATGTAAGGGATCAAAAGATACACTGTCAGCGCTAATACTGAACGTGGCCAAACCTGTTGAGTGCCTCAAGCAGTTAATCCAGTGTTAGTAGTTGTCTTGTGTACAATTTTCATTGCAACGGCAAGAGAAAAAAAAGCACAGGGTTAACATTTCAGGTTCCGGGTATTATTTAGTATGATGTATCAGGTTTAATATTGCATTGTTGCAATAGATTCTGTAGAATAACATGCTGTGCGGGCACTTTGGCTCCTAGCTGTGAACCGGTTATAGATACCAGGAACACTCCCGGTGGGCCCTCATGCTGCTGAACATTTGGCCTATTTCATGGCCATTCCCTATTTCTATGAGAACAAAGAGGCTACATCGATGGAATAATAGATTATAGTTTGTAAAGAAAAGAGACCAGGAGAATAGAATAATAGCACTGAGAGTGGGACCCTGGTCTAAGGTTTTTAGTGGGCCCCTGTTGTCCCATTCCGACACTGATGGGTTAGGTTCCCACACTGTCCAAAATCTTGCTGCTTGTGTCTGTATGTTGCAGTTCCAGCTCATAAAGGAAGGTGATATTGCTTGCCGTGTGTCATGTTTACTTTGGGAATGAATTACATTTGAGCAATTCAGAGTCACGTGTCTGTCTGAGAAGGCTGAGGGACAGGCAGTTGCAGCAATACTCTGTTCATACAGACAGCAGGCTGCACTGGCTGACCGAAACTCAAAGCAACAGGTAAAGCCATTGACAAAAGTCAGATTTTTTAGAAATTTTATAGGAAAGCTGATACATAGTGGGGAAAGTGCAACTGATTCAGGCAAAAATTCAGAGTGAATCTAAACACTCAAATATAGCCTGAGATTTTATAGTATATTAAAAGTGAAAAGCCACTGGGCTACAGGGACTGTATTCAGTTAAACGGGGTTAACAGAAAGACACAATTCTGGCTACGACTTATATAGTTATCTGGTGATATAAATGGTGATTGTGCAAAGTACTTTAACCACTTATCAGCTATTGCATTTCATTGTTCTGATTTTAACTTCTAAATAATAACTACTGACTTGTCTCTGTAGGTAAGTAGACTGTTGCAGATTTACCCATATGACTATTTAACACCTTTGTGAACTGACAACAGTGGGGTTAGGGCATTGTTCCCCCATAATGGGGGGGGGGCTTTTGCTTAGGGCATTTTTTGGGGGCAATGTGTCCCCATTGTGAGGGGGGGGGGCTTTTGCTTCCAGCTCAAGTAGTGACACTAGAGCAGATGCACAGAAAGGTACCACTAAGTCAGTGCATACTGCCCAAAGCTTGGCACCCAATTTTACAAGTTTGCAACAAAAGAAAACCAAATGCACGACGAACAAAAGTAATGAAAAATAGAGGCAGAATTCTCTGCACTTACAATTTGTCCCTGTGCAGCTTTCCTCATTTGTCCCCATTTGTCCCCACTGTATTAGCTGCTGCCTTGCCTTGTGGTTGCGTGCACATATTTAATCTTTAAAGTACAAAGTAATATTGTGTTGCAGATATGTCATAATTATGTTGGTTTGCTCTAAATTACTGCATAAGTTATGTACTTTATGTACTTGCCATTTTAACCAGTGTGTCTTGGAAATGTTAGATTATGTGGTTCAGAAAAAAGCTTCTAATGCAGGTCTGAACCAATGTCTTCATCAGAGATTTGATATTTTAGCACAAATCCTCAAATTTAGGCAGCTGCCCGAAGATCCTGGGAGTTTAACAACTGGAGAATCCATGGTTGGGGAATTGTGTATTCTACTGTTGAATTCCTACCAAAAGACATTGATGTGATAATCTGTGACTACTCTGTACTTTGGCTTCTAGGACTTAGGGGGGGGGAGGGGATAGGCAAAAGAGCTCAAAATAGAGCGTCTGACACATCTGAGCCGGACATGCTGTCCCTAAGGTGTCAGCCGGATGTTACTCGATGTCACATGAAGGAGATATCTTTTCGGAAATGGACCAGACTTCTTGCTTGCAGGCTCTGCTTCCTTCTGAATGCCATCACTTGGGGGCACATTTACTAAGGGTTGAAGTGAATTCTAAGTGAATATTTGAATTGAAAAACTTTGAATTTCGAACAAATTTTTGGGTACTTCGACCATCGAATAGGCCAAATTTGACTTCGACTTTGTTTCGAAGTGAAAATGCTTAGACTATTCGACCATTCGATAATCGAAGTACTGTCTCTTTAAAAAAAACATTGACTTTGACACTTCGCCACCTTAAACCTGCTGAATTGATATGTTAGCCTATGGGGACCTCCTAGAACAGAAGTTTTTAGAAGTCGAAGTGAAATCATACGATCGTACGATTAAATTGTTTGAATCGTTCGATTCGAAGTAAGAATCAAAGTACGATCTTACAATCTTAAAAATCCTTCAAATTCAACTTCGAATGTCGGACTGGCCTATTCGATGGTCAAATTATGACGTTTTTTGCACTTCAAATTCGACCCTTAATAAATCTGCCCCTTAGTATTGCATGCTTTAAGTGAAGGGCTATTAGAGATTTTATGGACCTGGAATCTCCAAACTAGAATCCTTCAACTTTTGTTAATCTACAACATCCAACAATGAATTCATACCCAAGCGTTTGATCAGGTATAGGTCAGCCAAATCTTGGAATAATTTGCAGGTTGCCACTATAAGGACTGCTCCAACCATAGTATTGATTTACAGTGGAAAGCCTTTGCTTAGCATATCATTTTTAGCTTGCTTTGTGTTGTTGGTATGTCAGAAGATGAATGCGTAGCAATTAAGTGTATTCCTTTTGGGAAACCATTGTTTTTCAGAGCTACATCGCAGACCTGTTTATAAGTTTGTTTACATTTTGATAATCTAGCTAATTTATTTGTGTTGCATTTTTGCAGGTGTTCCTAAAAGTATTCTAAAATATAAGCTTATGCAAACATTATTTGATTCAGTTGTGGTATTTATGTTTCAAATTCACACAACAATTAGATCTTTTACTTTTGGCAGTAGGAGGCCGTAAACCAGCTGACTGCTATCTGACAACAATATTGTTGTATCTTGTCTATGTGGAGGGCCAACTAGGATTGACCTAGTTAGATACAATTTTTAGGATTGCAGGATGGTCTGCCAAAAGTGTCTTCTGTCCTACTACCCCTAAATGCTGCCATACATGCCTAAATGGTCGACTGGCCACATTACCCATACAGATCTGAGTGTATGGTTATCTTAAGACCTCTGTAAATAAATACTGTAGACTTGACTGATCCAAGTACCCTCTATGTTGTGTGTTTGGGCACATGAACACACCTTTTGTGTCCAGGCGTGCAGAAAATACTTTTAGACAAACCACCTTTAGACCATACACATATTTTTTTTTAAAGGGGTGCACAAAGAAAATTTTTGTAAACAAAGAAAAATTAAATGGAACAATGGATGTGCTATATCCTTATAAAATGTACCGTATGTAGAATTTTGCACGCAGGCTCTTCTTTTTCAACCTAGGTTTTCTTCTTTGTGCTTCAGATTTATTGTGAAGGCATTTGGTTCTATGGTCAAAGCATCATGTTAGTTCATGATTGTAATCTTCCCTCTCATAACACCATAAAAGGCACTGTGTCAAAGCCCAGTATGCCATGACAACCAATAAGATGTTTGTTGTCCAGTAAATGCAACAGCAAATAGTTACTACAGGTGACTAGTAGCAACTTTTCACTTTTTATTACATAACCCCATTTGACACCTGTAAAAAATAATAATGTAGCTAGTAATGTTTGCTTATTCAGGTCCAGTATGTGTCCCCATCTAAACCTATACTACCTGGTGGGTGTTGACTACTGCCTCTATACTTCAGAAGGCATGATGCCAAATTTACAATGGTGTACCTGATCAGTCTGAACCAAAGTGGCACCATACTTGTATTCACTTGCCTGAATGACTGGATGTGTCACTTCACACATATATGGTTATATGAGTTAGACTTGAATTCCATGTAAACGCTAGTTGTGTATTCCGCAGACACCAGTAGAAGGACTCAAAGCACCAGTGGACCACAGTGAACAGCCAGAAAAAGATACAAATTTTCTAACTGAGGCTTTTGGCAGAGAGCTCAGAATGGCAGGTGCACTTAGATACATCTGTAACAATTTAAGATAAGTAAAGATACAATTGTATCTATTTAAATATCTTGGGGAAACTGTGACTTGCAGCTTAAAGGGCAATTCACCTTCATTAGCAAATCTGTAATATCACATAAAACCTGACCCTTAAACCCTGCTTCGGGGGTTTTTACCAAATGTTGGGAGGTATGCCAAAAAGACCCAATACCAAAAAATAAGAAGAGTAGCATCTTGTATGAAGTGTAGTGAGGAGTGCCCTGACTTGTATGTAAACGCCGTAAACTCTGGGGACGTAAAATCAGTGTTCTACAGTATATGTATCTACCTTTAAGAAGTAAAACATTAGTTGTCCTGAAAATCTGTGGTTTGAAATTAATTGCAGGACATATGAGCAAATCACATGAAAGTGAATCACAGTGCACTAGTCTTTGGCCCTGCTTACACCCTGCCATGGCTTTTATTTATTTATTTGGAGTAAATATATTTGATTGATAGAGCATTCAGCAAGATTGGCTTTTGGGCAGAGAGAACTGCAGAGAATGCTTTTACTGACTGGAATGTTTTGCTTACAGAATTTCCTTCTGGCTGGTTTCACTTTGTAACGATCGCCGCCCGGAGCAGGCCCAGGAGCTCCGGGCGGCGCGTCCATCTTCGCCGGCGTCGCTCCCAAAATGGCGGCGCCCATGGCCGCCACGTGGGTAGCGGCGCCGGGCGATGACGTCAGTGCGCCGACGTCGGCGCAAGAGCGTCAATGACGTCAGAATGGCGCCAAATTTGAAAATAAAAACGCCAACTAGACGCCAGAATGGCGCCCAAGAATAGGATTACTTTCCTGAAGCATATCCTGGGTTTCCTGTGTGCCTTATTGCCTAATCTTGTTCCTGCCTTGTATCCTGACCCTTTGCCTGGACTTTGGACTTTGTTTGTATTCTGCCTGCCTGTGAACTCTTGCCTGATCCTGACTATTCTCCGTTTAACCCTTTGGATACCGCGACCTTGTTCCCTCAAGAGGGCTTCCTCCTTGATCCAGACAACCTCCCTGGAGGGAGCTCCCGGCTCCCTGACATTATTCTTGGGCCATGGATCCTTCTGAGGAAGCCACACCTCATGTCGGACGAGCGCTCCGCGGACTGGCATCCCGCATGGAGGACTACGAAAACCAGCAGGTTCGCATTGGGCAAGCACTCGATGTCCTGCTGGCTCAAGTGCCTTCTGCGTCCTCCACTGCTCCACCTACTGGGGATCCCCCCATGGCGGCAGCCCCCACGAACACAAGCTACCCGACAGGTGAGCCTCGCATTCCACCTCCCCCTCGTTTCAGTGGGGACCCACAAGCTTGCAGGGGATTTGCCACGCAATGCCAAATTCAATTTGAGTTCCAACCCACACAGTTTCCAAGCGAGCGTTCCAAGGTGGGGTATGTGATGTCTCGATTGGAAGGCAAGCCACTGGAGTGGGCAACGTCTCTTTGGGAGAAGAATTCCCCGCTGACTTTTGATGTTAAAGACTTTCTCCAAGCTTTTCGTATAGTCTTTGATGCTCCAGGTCGGGTTACGAACGCCCCTGCCCGTCTCTTGCAGCTCCGGCAAGGAAGCCGCAGTGTCAATGAGTATGCTATAGACTTCCGAACACTGATGGCGGAGACTTCCTGGTGTGATGACGCTTACAAGGCTGTATACTACCAAGGCCTATCTATCCGCATCAAAGATGATCTCGTCTCCAGAGAGACTCCTGACACCCTGGAAGGGTTGATCGCTCTATCCATTAAGGTGGACACTCGTCTCAGAGAGCACCAGGTGGAGAGAGAGCGCAGTAGACGATTTTCTCCCATGTTGGCCCCTCGCTTTCAAAGGCCGATTCTGCAAACACCCGCTGTTCCTGTGACCCATGTGTCGACGTCTCCCTTGGAGGAACCCATGCAAGTAGGAAAGACTCGCCTCTCCGAGCAGGAAAGACTCCGAAGACGTATGGCAGGTCTCTGTTTATACTGTGGTGGGCATTCCCATTTTGCCAACGCCTGTCCTGCCAAAGCCAAGAGTTTTGTACCCCGAGGTATGTCTCAGGTTTCTCATGTAGGGGGCATCACTCGAGGTTCTCTGGAGAAGTATCAAGAAAATTCACGCAGGCTTCTCCTTCCTTTGCAGATTGACCTGGCAAGTAAGTCTATCTTCGAAAGGGCCTTCCTCGACTCCGGAGCGGATGGCAATTTCATGGATGCCTTTTTTGCCGAACGCATGAAGATTCCTCTGCTTCCATTGTCTTCTCCCCTGCGAATTACTGCCATAGATGACAAACCCCTGGAGTTTGAATTCGTCACAAAGTTCACGGCGGAACTATCTGTACAAGTTGGGGCGCTGCATCAAGAAAAGCTTTCATTCTTCATCATCCCCTGTCCTTCTACTCCAGTGATATTGGGTCTTCCATGGTTACGTCTGCATAACCCCACCATAGACTGGTCCACTGGGCAGATCTCTCGTTGGAGTTTATTTTGCCTGCAACATTGCCTTCCGCCAAAACCCCTCGAGAAGGTGAATGTCTCCTCTGCGGAATTAAAGACTTTGCCCTCCACTTACAAGGGATTTTCCGATGTGTTTTGTAAAAAGTCTGCAGAGTTCCTTCCCCCACATCGCTCCTACGACTGTCCGGTTGAACTCCTGCCTGGAGCTATGCCCCCCAGAGGGCGCACCTACCCTCTCTCTCCTGCAGAGACTACCGCTATGAAGGAGTACATCCAAGAAAATCTCCAGCGGGGGTTTATCCGCCCTTCTACCTCTCCTGCAGGGGCTGGGTTCTTCTTCGTGGAGAAGAAGGACGGAGGCCTTCGGCCTTGTATAGACTATCGGGGTCTGAATAAGATCACCGTGAAAAACAGATACCCTCTGCCCCTGATTGCCGAGCTCTTTGACCAGCTGAAAGGGGCAAAGATTTTCTCCAAGTTGGATCTCCGGGGGGCCTACAACCTCATTCGCATCCGGGAGGGTGACGAATGGAAGACGGCATTCAACACTCGGGATGGGCACTATGAATATCTCGTTATGCCCTTCGGCCTATGCAATGCCCCTGCCGTCTTCCAGGAGTTTGTGAATGATGTGTTCCGAGATCTCCTAGGAAGGTTCGTAGTCGTATACTTGGACGACATCCTGATCTTTTCCAAGGACCTTGAAAGTCATCGCTCCCAGGTGAAGGAGGTACTCTCTCGTCTGAGGAAGAACTCTCTCTTCGCCAAGTTGGAGAAGTGTGTTTTCGAGGTATCCAAGATCCCCTTCCTAGGATACATTATCTCTCCAGAGGGATTTGAGATGGACCCCGTGAAAGTGTCGGCCATCCAGGAGTGGCCTCTCCCACTGAGTACCAAAGCAATCCAGAGATTCATCGGATTTGCTAATTATTATCGACAGTTCATCCGGGGGTTCTCTTCCCGCATTGCACCTATCCTGGCCCTCATCCGAAAAGGGGGTAAACCCAGCCTGTGGCCTCCATCTGCTATAGAAGCCTTTCAGTCCTTGAAAGAGGCCTTCACGTCCGCTCCTGTTCTTCGACATCCCAATCCTGCACTACCCTTCTGCATCGAAGTTGATGCTTCTGAAGTCGGAGCCGGAGCTATCCTGTCTCAGAGACATTCCTCTGATGGAAAATTGCACCCCTGTGCGTTTTTCTCCAAGAAGTTCTCATCCGCAGAGCAGAACTATGACGTCGGGAATCGAGAACTCTTGGCAGTCAAGCTTGCCCTTGAAGAATGGCGTCACCTCCTGGAGGGTTCTGAAATTCCTGTCCAGATTTTCACTGATCACAAGAATCTGGAGTTCATACAGTCCCTCAAGAGGCTAAATCCCAGACAAGCCAGGTGGGCCCTTTTCTTTTCCCGATTTAACTTTGTTTTGACTTATCGCCCAGGTTCCAAAAATCTGAAGGCCGACGCCTTGTCTCGTAGCTTCACTCCGGTGGACCGTGACCCTGAGAGACAGGAACCAATCATTCCACCAGTCAAGATCATTGCCTCTCTGTATCCCCAATTTGCCGACCAGATTCTGGCTGGGCAGTCCTCGGCTCCTCAAGATACTCCGATTGGCATGGCCTTCGTCCCTCCAGAACTTCGCCTGGCCATCCTGCAACAAACCCACTGCTCCAGGCAAGCTGGACATCCTGGTTCGGCTAAGACCCTTGAACTCTTGAGGCGCCTAGTCTGGTGGCCTGATATCCGCAAGGATGTAAAGGACTTTGTGGCTGCTTGTAATGTCTGCGCCACTTCTAAGCCTAGCCATTCCCGCCCCAGTGGGTTGTTACAGCCTTTGCCGGTACCCTCTCGTCCATGGACGCACCTCTCTATGGACTTTATTGTCGAACTTCCTCCCTCCGGTGGGAATACTGTGATCTGGGTTGTTATTGACCGCTTCTCCAAAATGGCCCATTTCATCCCTCTGAAGAAGTTGCCCTCTGCGGTGGAGTTGTCCCAGCTATTTATCCAGTACATCTTCCGCCTGCATGGTTTCCCGGTGGAGATCGTCTCCGATAGAGGCACCCAGTTTACTGCCAAGTTCTGGCGTTCCTTATGCAAAGACCTGGGAATTGTTCTTCAGTTTTCATCTGCATACCACCCGCAAACGAATGGGGCAGCTGAACGTGTCAACCAAGCCCTGGAGCAGTTCCTGAGGAACCACGTATCCCTCTGCCAGGATGACTGGTCTGATCTCCTCCCATGGGCGGAATTCGCTCATAATAATGCTTGTCATTCCTCTACAGGAAGGTCTCCGTTCATGTCGGTGTATGGTCAGCATCCTCAAGCTTTTCCCCAAGACTTTATGCTATCTGACGTCCCGGCTGCTGACGACTCCGCAGCCCATATGTCTGCTATTTGGGCTGCGACCAAGTTGAACCTAGAGAAGAGTGCTCTTGTTCATAAGACTTTCGCGGATCGTCGTCGAAGATCCTCTCCTCTCTACAAGGTGGGTGATAATGTCTGGCTCTCTTCCAGGAATATCCGGTTGAAGATACCATCTCCCAAGTTGGGTCCAAAATTCGTGGGACCATTTCCCATCTTGGAGATAATCAACCCTGTGGCTGTCAGACTCCAGCTTCCACCAGAGATGAGAATCCCCCACGTGTTCCACGTGTCTCTGGTGAAACCCACCATCACCAACCGGTTCTCTGGCGGTCAGTCTCCTCCTCCTGCCATCTCAGTGGAGGGTCAACTCGAGTACGAGGTGGAGAAAATCCTAGACTCCAGAATCTCCAGAGGGTCCCTTCAGTACCTCATTCAGTGGAAGGGCTTTGGCCCTGAAGAATGCTCCTGGGAAGGACACCGTGATGTTCACGCTCCTCGTCTGGTGAGGGAGTTCCATTCCAAGTTTCCCCAGAAGCCAAGTCCTGGTGGTCCAGAGGCCCCCCGTGAGGGGGGGGGTACTGTAACGATCGCCGCCCGGAGCAGGCCCAGGAGCTCCGGGCGGCGCGTCCATCTTCGCCGGCGTCGCTCCCAAAATGGCGGCGCCCATGGCCGCCACGTGGGTAGCGGCGCCGGGCGATGACGTCAGTGCGCCGACGTCGGCGCAAGAGCGTCAATGACGTCAGAATGGCGCCAAATTTGAAAATAAAAACGCCAACTAGACGCCAGAATGGCGCCCAAGAATAGGATTACTTTCCTGAAGCATATCCTGGGTTTCCTGTGTGCCTTATTGCCTAATCTTGTTCCTGCCTTGTATCCTGACCCTTTGCCTGGACTTTGGACTTTGTTTGTATTCTGCCTGCCTGTGAACTCTTGCCTGATCCTGACTATTCTCCGTTTAACCCTTTGGATACCGCGACCTTGTTCCCTCAAGAGGGCTTCCTCCTTGATCCAGACAACCTCCCTGGAGGGAGCTCCCGGCTCCCTGACACACTTGAGTTGGATGTTTGTTGATATCAGAAGATAACTATACAGCCAGATTTCCCAGAAAGCCATTATAACATATGCACCACGTAGCATAGTACCATTTATTGTCAGATAAGATCAGATGAATAGGCAAGGCTTTGTATGATTGATGGTAACATTCATAAATCTTATTTTTAACTATATCATCACCAGTGTGTTTGCTAAAAAAAACCTAATGACAAACTAACTGAGTGAAGTTAAAGGGATCCTGTCATCGGAAAACATGTTTTTTTCAAAATGAATCAGTTAATAGTGCTACTCCAGCAGAATTCTGCACTGAAATCCATTTCTCAAAGGAGCAAACAGATTTTTTATATTCAATTTTGAAATCTGACATGGGGCTAGACATTTTACTATTGAGTGTTGTTCTTAGATCTACCAGGCAGCTGTTATCTTATGTTAGGGAGCTGCTATCTGGTTACCTTCCCATTGTTCTTTTGTTTGGCTGCTGGGGGGGGGAAAAGGGAGGGGGTGATATTACTCCAACTTGCAGTACAGCAGTAAAGCGTGATTGAAGTTTATCAGAGCACAAGTCACATGACATGGGGCAGCTGGGAAATTGACAATATATCTAGCCCCATGTCAGATTTTAAAATTGAATATAAAAAAATCTGTTTGCTCTTTTGAGAAATGGATTTCTGTGCTGGAGCAGCACTATTAACTGATTCATTTTGAAAAAAAATTTTTTTTCCCATGACAGTATCCCTTTAACATCACTATCATTCTACTTCCCAAGTCTGGAATTTTGGAATTGTCTTTCATTTTGCCCTCCATTGCCAGGTTTATACTGGGTCGGTCTGGGCCGGTGGGACACCAGGAAAAAGCCCGGTGAGCCCAGGGCCAGACCTGATCCCTGCGCAAGCCATTAGCGTGGCTTCCGACCTCCCTCCCTAGCCCTCCACGCCGACAAAAAGGAAAAGGTAGGTGCTAGTGTGCTGGAGGGGGTTTGCGGCTTGGGCAGGGGAACCGGTGGGTTTGCGGCTTGGGCAGGGGAACCGGGGGGTTTGCTGCTTGGGGGTCGACGGGGGATTTGTGGCTTAGACGGAGTGGCGGGGGGGTTTGTGGCTTGGACTTCCGGGGGAGTGTGATGGGCCCCAAGGCAGTAGCCAGCCTAAAGCTGGGTTTCACTACCAAAAAACAAGTGATATTAATTTTCAAAGCAGCTTACACCACTGCCCCATCCTAGATCTGCAAACTTATCTCTAAGCACTCAGCAAACTGCTTATTATGCTTGTCTAACAATCTGCTCCTCAACACCTCTCTCGTTACTAACTTTTTCACCATATATTTGAATGATATACAATATCAGCACTAAGGAATATGTTGGTGCTATATAAAGAATAATGATGTTTTGTGTAATCACATATATAATAAATACATAAATAAGAAATAGCTATGCCCAGAACTACCCATGCTGCTCCAGGGTTGGACACATATTCGATTTGCTTTTTAAAGTATGAAACGCATAAACACACTCCCCTATGGATTTTATTGATCACCCCAATATAACAAAGTGTGTGCTGAACTGAAGTAAACACAGAACTAAAGGATGTCAGATGATAGAATTTGCTGATGACACGTGCAATGTGTAATAAATGAAAAGAAATGTGACAGCATTTATGCTGTATTTAACGATTTGTTGTACATTTCAACAGGTAGAGCTCTTCCAGTGCAGAGAGTGCTTTTGCAATGCATCCATTAACAAGAGTGGCATCCACTAAGTGGTCTCAAGGCAGCATTTATCACTGAAACACCCGTGAAAACAGTGGCCATAGCCACCATAATATTATGGTCTCTCATTTATACATTTTCTTTTAAAAACAAATGAACACCCATGTAATACTGGAATATGAAATTAAAAAAATAAATATATTAAAAATATTTAGTTAAAAGACATTGGTATTGGATCCGCTATTTTTCCATTATTTAGCCTCTTTTTTCCCCATAAAGAAATCGGGAATGACTATGAAATAGGCTAAATGGTTAGAAACAAGAGGGCCCACTGACACCTGGGCCCACCAGGAGTTTCCAATGTGCATTAGAATGAGCATGGATGCTATATGAGGGACCAGAATAATTTTGATGTTAATTGTTACATTTGTTTTGTCTTACAGCTGCATTGGAAGTGTACAAATTAACTGGAATGTTACCATGGAAGGACCGCATCGACTAGAAGACCAAAACAACCCTATGTGCAAAGTTCAGGGGCAGGAATACCAGCACGAGGGCCAAGTAAGATCCATGATAGCAATTTCAATGAAGAGGGTTTTCTAGGGTTAGCAGAGTTCAAGCCTTATCTAAAGAATACCGTATTGGGAACATATGTTACCACAAACCAGCACTGTCCCAATTTACCCACAGAAAATATGAGCAAATCCTTTTTTTCCCACCATTTAGGACAGGATGTAAGAGTGCATAAACACATTCTAAAAGGGGACCTGTCACCCAGACATTAAAAGTGGTATAATAAAAGTTATTTTAAAGGAGAAGGAAAACTAAGTAAGCCTTATCAGAAAGGTCCATCAAAATATACCAGTAAACCCCAAAAGTAGTGCTGCTCTGAGTTCCCTGTCAAAAGAAACACTGCATTTCTTTCCTTCTATTGTGTACACATGGGCTTCTGTATCAGACTTCCTGCGTTCAGCTTAAACCTGATTGCCCTAGGCAAGAGCATGCTCAGTTTGCTCCTCTTCCCCCACCCCCTCCCTTCTCTACTGTAATCTGAGCCCAGAGCAGAGAGAGAATCAGGCAGGAAGTGATGTCACCCCAAGCTAATACTGCAGCTCCTATCCTAAACAAACAGAGAGTTTCTAGAGCTTTTTACTCAGGTATGGTAAAACATTCTACAGAATAAATATAGCATTCTAGCTTGCACTATTGCAGCTAATCTATTGCCAATAAAATGCCTCCGTAGCTTTCCTTCTCCTTTAAAACTAAACATGAAAGCCAAATTTTTTTACGTAAACCATCTATACCGGTTACAAACTTGTTTAAAATGCTCAGCAGTCAATCATATTTTGCCTGCCCAACTCTGTGCCTTAGGCATTCTACACTTCATAGATGTCACTGCGCTCCCCACATCCCCCCTCCCTCTTATTATGTAGCTAGTGCTTTGCATGGACTTCAGGTGTCCCATGTTACAACTTAAACAAGATTTTGGCACAGTTTAATACTTTTTAATACAGCTTTACTTCAGTGCTGTCCAATTTATATGGTACAGAGGGCCGGAATTTTTCTAATCTACATGGTGGAGGGCCGATAATGGAAGCCAGTGTTAGCCACTCCCTGTTTTTAGACCACACCGACTTTAAACCACACCCATGTTACCGCTAGACCATGTCCACATTAATAGCACACAATAAAACCAGATAGTTGGTGCTCACTGCAGGGATCAGGGCCGGAACTAGGGGTAGGCAGAGTAGGCGGCTGTTTAGGACGCCATCATTGAGGGGCGCACTTTTAATGGGGTTTTTTTTTCATTCTTTCATTTTTTTCAAGTGTTTATTTAATAATTTGTTTCAGTTATCATGGTCACTCAGTCAGGTGGAATCCCCCTCCTTCACCTCCTCCCTCTTGCCAGCAAGTAATAGCTCCTTCTGTGCGGTGCGTCAGTGCAGTGCGACGTGCGTATAAGCGCAATGACATCACTAATGCGATTGGGTGGCAGAGAGAGGCAGAGAGCTGGCAGCCTGCTCTGTGTGGCTCGTGCTTGCTGCTCTCAGCCTTGCACAGTTGCACTGAACTGAAGACATTCTTTCTATTACTGTGAAAGTTCGAAGCTTCCTGCTGGCACAGCCAGGTACAGATTTGGGCCAGGGGCCATATGTTTGCTGTTGCCGCTGCTTAATAATAAATAAGGTCAAATAGTGGATTCTAGTTTGCTCAGACTTTTTAAATTAAAATTATCAAAAAAAACGGATTTTGATAAATAACCCCCTTAGTGTTAAGAATGATTTTCCAGCCCAGACACACACTTTCCATTAGGGGAGGTACCTGTCTCCTGGGCTGCATTCAGTAAGGCTTTTTCTTCCCTTTACATATTACCCTTTCTTGCCTCTGCATTAAAGGGGAGTATGTACCATTTTGTCACTGGGGCAAAAAGCTTAATAGTGACCTTTTAACTGTATCTTGCTACTTGTGTCTTTGGCAGATTCACATTTCCTGGCATTCATATATTTTGCTGATACTTCTTTCTTCCAAATGGGAAGCAAAGATCACTGCTATTGTTACAAGAATATCTAGGACTGCAAATAAGTGCATACACTAAATTGCCATTCAACTTGGCTTTCAGGAAGATCTGACATACCAAATACATTCACATAAATGCCACTATTTGCGACCCCTAGGGTACTTACACATTTTGAGAACCCCTGCACTGTTGTCAGATGTACATACAGGGTTTTAATGCACATGACTGAGAAATATGTTAATTATGATGTTTTTCTAGCTCTCCATGGTTCATGTCACAATTTTTTTAAACACAAATTTCTGCAAGAAAATTTTCAGTGCAGGATATGTTCAGTAAAATAAACACCATATAAACACCTCAGGTGATCACACCACCATCACACAGTGTGCTGTTTTGCTTAGCATGGCAGCCTCAATATTATAATATATAGGTGTGGGACCTGTTATGCACAATGCTCAGGACCTGCAGACTTCCAGAAAATGGATCTTTCTGTAATTTGGATCTTCATGCATACTAGAAAATCATGTAAACATTATATAAAACTAATAGGCTCGTTCTGATTCCAATAAGGATTAATTATATCTTAGTACAAGATACTGTTTTATTATTATAGAGAAAAATATAGAGTATTTAAAAAAAATACTTTTAAAAAATTTGGATTATTTGGATAAAATGGGGTCTGAGAGATGGCCTTCCATAATTTGGAGCCTTCCGGACAGCTGGTTTCCATATAACGGATCCCATACCTGCTGTATGTGTGTGTGTGTATATATCATCATCATCATTTATTTATATAGCGCTGTCAAGATACGCAGTGCTTTATATATATATATATATATATATATATATATATATATATATATATATATATATATATATATATATATATATATATATATATATATACACAGGGCCGCCATCAGGGGGGGACAGGGGGGACAAGCGTACCGGGCCCGGGCATGAAGGGGGGCCCGGCAGCGCTGCATTTTTTTGAAGATCCGGGCCCCCCTTACGAGCGCCCGAGCCGTACGTCTTGCCTCTTCGGTGCCGAATGCGGAAGTGCCGAAAAGCCGAAGCCGATGCGACGAAAAGACCCGAAGTCACGGAAAAAGCCGAAGTCACGAAGCGCCGAAAAGACCCGAAGTCACGAAAACAGCCGAAGCCGAAGTCCTGAAGCAGCGCAAAGACCCGAAGTCACGAAAACAGCCGAAGTCCTGAAGCGGTGAAAAGACCCGAAGTCACGAAAGGAGGCGAAGTTGAAGTACTGAAGCCATGAGTTCAATTCTACTGAACACCAGTTTGTGTTTTTTTTTTTTTTAATCCCCTGGCCACCAATGTATTATTTTAATATTCTATAGGCCCCTGCCACCAATCTTTTTTTTAAAACTTTTGTTTTTGGGGCCCCAATTTTTTTTTAACTCGTAAGGGGCCCCTTGCCACCATTGTTTTTTTTTGGGTTTTTTTTTTAAAAAAAAAATTAATTTTCTTTTTGGTGGCCCCAAATTTTTTAACTTGTAAGGGGGCCCCTGCCACCAGTTTTTTTTTTTTTTTTCAAAAAAAATTATTTTTTTTTTAAATTTTTTTTGGGGCCCCAATTTGTTTTTAACTTGTAAGGGGGCCCCTGCCACCATTTTTTTTTTTTTCAAAAAAATTTTTTTTTCAAAAAAATTTTTTTTTTGGGGCCCCAATTTGTTTTTAACTTATAAGGGGGCCCCTGCCGCCAATGTTTGTTTTTTTTTTCAAAAAAAAATTAATTTTTTTTCAAATTTTTTTTTGGGGCCCCAATTTGTTTTTAACTTAGAAGGGGGCCCCTGCCACCAATGTTTGTTTATTTTTTAGTTTTTTTTACATTTTTTTTTGTTGGGGCCCCAAGTTTTTTTTAACAGGGGGCCCCTGCCACCAATGTTTTTAAAAAAAAAAATTTAATTTTTTTTTTTGGGGCCCCAATTTTTTTTTATAAGGGGGCCCTGACCATCAATAGCTTTTTACAACTTGTGTGGGGGGGGGGTTACTTTTTTAGCGCTGATGTCTGTGTGGTCTTTTAACTGCGATGTGGGCGGGATATATATATATATATGAACAGTACTGGGGTGTTTTCTGAACAAAGATTTTTAGTGAAACAGTATTCAGTTGTATGAAATTAAATCAAATGTGAAAATGTTGCAAATTTGAATGCATGTAACTGCTCAATACTGATTACTGGCAACAAGGAATTGGTTGGATTAGCTTGTTAAACCTTGAACTTCTTAGGCAGGTGTGTCAAAACATGAGAAAAAGTATTTAAGGTGGTCAATAGCAAGTTGTGCTTCTGTTTCACTCTCCGCTGAAGAGTGACAGCATGGGGATCCTCAAAGCAACTCTCAAAAGATCTGAAAACAGTTGTGCTTCTGCCAAAAACCCAAAGATCACCTCCAAAGACCTACAAGAACATCTTGGTGCAGATGTTGTATATGTACATCATTCTACAATTCAGTGCAATTTGCACAAAGAACATCTGTATGGCAGGGTCATGAGAAAGAAGCCCTTTCTGCACTCATGCCACAAAGAGATTCACTTGTTGTATGCAAAAGCTCATTTAGACAAGCCACAGTCATTTTGGAACAAAATGCTTTGGACTGATGAGACAAAAATTAAGTTATTTGGTCATAACAAAAAGCGCTTTGCATGGCAGAAGAACACCGCATTCCAAGAAAAACACCTGCTACCTACTGTCAAATTTGGTGGAGGTTCCATCATGCTGTGAGGCTGTGTGACTAGTTCTTGTTAAAGTCGAGGGCTGGATGAATTCAACCCAGTATTAACAAATTCTTCAGCATAATGTTCAAGCATCAGTCACAAAGTTGAAGTTATGCAGGGGTTGGATATTCCAACAAGACAATGACCCTAAACACACTTCGGAATCTACAAAGGCATTTATGCAGAGGGAGAAGTACAATATTCTGGAATGGCCTTCACAGTCCCCTGACTTGAATATCATCGAAAATCTATGGGATGATTTGAAGTATGATCAAAGGCTATAGGAGGCATCTAGAGGCTGTTACATTTGCAAAAGGAGGCTCAACTAAGTATTGATGTAACATCTCTGTTGGGATCCTAAATTTATGCACCTGTCCAATTTTGTTATAATGCATATTGCATATTTTATGTTAATCCAATTAACGTCATTGCCTTTCCATAAGGCATGTTATACATTTAAAAGGAAGTTGCTACTATGAAAGCTCAGCCAATGATAAACAAATTTCAAAGAATTAAGAGGGCTTCCCAAACCTCTTCATATGTGTGTGTGTGTGTATATATATATATATATATATATATATATATATATATATATATATATATATATATATATATATATATATATATATATATATATATATATATATATATATATATATATATATATATATATATATATATATATATATATATATATATAACAAACAAGGGAAAGTTGTGCTCACCACTAGTTTTTAAAATCATTAGGCGGGGGGTGCAATGAGGGTGTGACCACAAAATACATATAGACAAATACAAGATTCCTCTGCACTCAACCCATTATCAATATATTTAAGACAGAGACATTTTGTGCATACTGCTACTGAAAAATGCCTTACCCTTTAAACAAAACAGGGATTGTTTGTCCATATATTGCAATATATTTAAGCTGGCCAACTACGTCAAAGTCATCCCATATCTGGCCAGTCCTATGCTCAATTTTCATTTGATTCATTAAGAATTCTATGGTTTCATTATACATTTTATAAAAGGGACGAACACGTTTTACCTGCAACTTACTAGCTGCTTTCAAAGTAAAACTCCCAAACTTGGCTGCCCTTTTATTAGACACCAGTGGGATCACCTGACTATAGTTGGAGGGGGTGGGAGCTACAACATGGAGCTGGTCACTGCTCCTGTAGAACTATAACAAACAAGGGAAAGTTGTGCTCACCACTAGTTTTTAAAATCATTAGGCGGGGGTGCAATGAGGGTGTGACCACAAAATACATATAGACAAATACAAGATTCCTCTGCACTCAACCCATTATCAATATATTTAAGACAGAGACATTTTGTGCATACTGCTACTGAAAAATGCCTTACCCTTTAAACAAAACAGGGATTGTTTGTCCATATATTGCAATATATTTAAGCTGGCCAACTACGTCAAAGTCATCCCATATCTGGCCAGTCCTATGCTCAATTTTCATTTGATTCATTAAGAATTCTATGGTTTCATTATACATTTTATAAAAGGGACGAACACGTTTTACCTGCAACTTACTAGCTGCTTTCAAAGTAAAACTCCCAAACTTGGCTGCCCTTTTATTAGACACCAGTGGGATCACCTGACTATAGTTGGAGGGGGTGGGAGCTACAACATGGAGCTGGTCACTGCTCCTGTAGAACTATAACAAACAAGGGAAAGTTGTGCTCACCACTAGTTTTTAAAATCATTAGGCGGGGGTGCAATGAGGGTGTGACCACAAAATACATATAGACAAATACAAGATTCCTCTGCACTCAACCCATTATCAATATATTTAAGACAGAGACATTTTGTGCATACTGCTACTGAAAAATGCCTTACCCTTTAAACAAAACAGGGATTGTTTGTCCATATATTGCAATATATTTAAGCTGGCCAACTACGTCAAAGTCATCCCATATCTGGCCAGTCCTATGCTCAAGTTTGGGAGTTTTACTTTGAAAGCAGCTAGTAAGTTGCAGGTAAAACGTGTTCGTCCCTTTTATAAAATGTATAATGAAACCATAGAATTCTTAATGAATCAAATGAAAATTGAGCATAGGACTGGCCAGATATGGGATGACTTTGACGTAGTTGGCCAGCTTAAATATATTGCAATATATGGACAAACAATCCCTGTTTTGTTTAAAGGGTAAGGCATTTTTCAGTAGCAGTATGCACAAAATGTCTCTGTCTTAAATATATTGATAATGGGTTGAGTGCAGAGGAATCTTGTATTTGTCTATATATATACACACACACACACACACACACACACACACACACACACACACACACACACACACACACACACACACACACACACACACACACACACACACACACACACACACACACACACACACACACACACACACACACACACACACACACACACACACACACACACACACACACACACACACACACACACACACACACACACACACACACACACACACACACACACACACACACACACACACACACACACAAAACAAACCACACTCAGAACAACAATGCTCGATGCCTGGGTGCTGGTTAAAGTATGGATAGATATCAAAAAAACAATAACAAACCGCCCTAGCAGGTCTTCTTATAATGAAACCAATTTTTTGTTTATTTCAACATTTCGGCTTGCAACTTAAGCCGTCCTCAGGAAAAAATATAAAACATCAAAAGATATCAGCACTCCCGAAAAAAATACACAGGAAAAATCACATCGACATCAGATGAAAAGTAGACACACACACAGGTCTTACTTTGGTAGAATGATTAATTTATTCATTGGCCCAAGCTGATGTTTCAGCTGTATCAAAGCGAAAGAAAGGCTTTGGATACAGCCGTAACTTCAGCTTGGGCCAATGAATAAATGCATTATTCTACTAACTTAAGACCTGTGAGTGCATCTACATTTCATGTATATATATATATTCACATACAATTAGTATCAAACGTTTCGATTCTCATTGGGACCTTTATCAAGGACCTATGGATCAATGATGACCGAAACATTGGACACATGGTATGTAAATTAATATTATTTTCCTTATCTAGAGTGTGCTGGTCCTACCTGCAAAACTGCTCATACTTTTGACTGTGCACCTTGAACAAAAAGCAGGGACTGTGCAGTTACACACACACTCACAGAACAATTTTTTGGCTCTAAAGCATGCTTTTATCAAGCACCACAGAATGTACAGTATGTTTATAGCTTTTTCTCTACTGATCCCTATTGCCCAAATTGGAAAAGCTACCACTATTCAGCAGATTTAATGCATGCTGGCAACCCTTGAAATTTGAACATTTGTTTTTACATTTACTTGTAGAAACTTGCGTTCCATATTTCCTTTATACACATTTCTCAGTCCAGTGCACAAGTGGGACAAATATTTCTAAAAGGTGAGCAAAAATGTCACCCATCAGTATTGACATACTGGGCAGTTTTGTCTCAAAAGTGTAGCCATGCGTTTCTCAAATAAAACGTATATTGAAAAAACCTGCACGTAATGCAAAGGTAATTATGATTTTAGGTCACAAGTATATGACTTTGTCAAGTAAATTTTTTAATGAGATTTCAGCACATTAATTGGGTGAATGCTCTTATTTTATATGCACCACTGGTGATTTTGATATGAAAAAGTCATCTTTTGGACAAAACATTCAATAGGGAAAAATATGATACACATGTGATCTTTGTGTAAGAAGGTAATTGTTAGCACAATGGGGCTCATTTATAAACACTGGAGAAATTTGCATCTGGGCAGTAACACATGGCAAACAATCAAATCATTGCTTTCATTGCTCAACCTGCAGCTGGCTGAACAAAACTAATCACTGATTGGTTGCTATGTGTTACTGCCCAGGTGCAAATTTGCCCAGTGTTTATAAATGACACCCAATGTGTATATATAGATAATGCCTGTTTGTTTTTTTTTCCTCTTGGATAAAGCAGTTTACCTTTTGTCAACATTTCAGCCTCCTGCTTGAAAATTGCATAGAACATTCTGTATGTGCTTATAGTAATAATGAGGGCAATTTATGGGCACAAATGTAGTTTGCAAAGTGCAATATTGGATGTTATGGCTGTGTTTTTCCCCATAATGCAGTTACCCCCCAGTGGCTTAACTAGATATTACAGGGCCCCACAGCAAATTTTTTTTAGGCCCCCAAAATGTTTAGCGGACTAAACATTTAGTTACTCCCCTGTTACCCCCCCCCCCATAATGACCGAGTCATTGCAATCAACAGGAACAGTTGTGTCTCATACCACCGTTCCTGCTTCAAAATTTATTTTGATGTGCTTTCTCGTATCAGTCTTTTGCTGTCATTTCAGCGCTCCCTCTCAAATGGAGCACATCTGCTTTGCCTGTTGAGATAAACCATGCTGGGAACCCTGGAGCTACCGACCCTGTTTCAATAGAAGCACTTGCACTTCAAAACAAGAGACAGGAGGAAACTAGCCAAAAGCACCTATGCACAAGTAACTTTAATGAATGGGATTTATTACACAACCGACTGCAGGCAATTTATTGACCCCAAAAATGCACTTGTGACCCCTAAATGACCCCTAAACAACAATTAAGTTGATGATGGAATTGTGTGTAGTAACTAAATAATCTTTATTTTTTTTTAGCAAATAATGTCACAATAATTACCTCCTCTTCGTACACACATTTCCCATCAGCGTGTGATGGCACAGACAAGTATGTTATCCAAACGAAGGCTCGTAGGCTGGACAATCTCCCTATCAACCAGGTGCTCTTTGTTCTTCACCATATTATTCTTGATAGCACCATCAATATACTTCCAGTGATCGCTTTTACTTGGAGGTGGTGCCCCCATGCCACATTAGTTCAGTTCTACAAACATATCTTACATAGACAAGGGCACTATCTACAGTATGTGGACAGCTTTACAGTGGAGGCACAGCTTCCCCTTAGGTTTTCAGAGCTGTTAACCCTCAAGCTGTAACACATACCGGTGGGTGGCCAGAGGGCTTTGATGCAATTCCTAAATATGCAAGCCAATGAAAAGACAGGTTGTACTAGAGTTTTAATGTAGGATATCAAAAATAATAGGTGCTTTCTATAGAAAAGGACAAGCTTGCATAACACTACTCCAGGGATAGGCAACGTACCAAGCATACTGTTAATTACTAACAGCATCCCAATGAACCCAATTCTGTGATTTGTAGTTCTTCAAAAGTTGGTGTGGTGCAGGCAATACTTCTTGAATACCTTTTGCACCTTATTAGCATACTTAATCTGATGGAGCACACTACTGAATATGGGACAGTGATTTGCAGAGCTGAAAATTACATGGTTTCTCATGGCCAGGCCTTAAAACCTGATATCCAGCCACAATGTGCAACATAGTGGACCAGTTTATGGGTAGAGTGATGGTTCAATATATTATTACATGTATGGGACCTGTTTTCCAAAATGCTTGAGGCCTGGGGTTTTCCGGATAACATTTCTTTCTGTAATTTGGATCTTCATACCTTAAGTCTAATAGAAAATTATGTAAACATTAAATAAACCCAATAGGCTGGTTTTGCTTCCAATAAGGATGAATAATATCTTAGTTTGGATCTTAAATAAGGTACTGTTTTATTATATGAGAGAAAAAGGAACTAATTTTTAAAAAAAAAAATATTATTTGGATAAAATGGGGTCTATAGGAGACAGCCATTCCATAATTTGGACCTTTCTGAATAGCAGGTTAATGGATAATGGCTCCCATACCTGTGTTCGCATATATTTAAAATAGAAGCATTTTGAACCAAAAATTATTGTTTATTGGAGGAAAAATTTGAATTTTTGAATTTGAAGAAATGAGATTTAACTGTAAGAGCTGCAAAAAGGTAGAATTCTCTCATGGTATATACTATTTATGATAGCTTCAATAAAGGGTTAGAGGTCTTTCTAGCAGCAAAAAAAATCACAAAGCGTTGATATTGATACTCCCATTGTTGAGAGTATCCTTTAATTTTGCAAGAAGGAAGAGTTCAGCTTAAGGGCAATGGCACATGGGGCATTGTGTTTCCCATGGGAATTCAGCCCGAAATACCTTTTGATTGCAACACATCACCAAGTGTAAAGTGCTTGAATCCCATGAAATTGCCTTTTTCTTCTGTGCCTTTGCCCTGAGGTATTAAAAGGATTTCTTACAATGATAGCTGTGACGTTGTGGAGATGGCTCATTGAAGCTGTTGTACTGGTGGATACATTAGATACTGCCAGGAAAGGGTTAGTTGTCTTTTTCAAGAGCGGTGTTGGTATCCCTCATGTTAGCACAGGCTGTGTTATAGAATACAGTGGGGGAGTTTAATTTGTATTTTCCTCCAATAAATAACATTTCACTAGATAAATATAATGTCAGAACCTGTTCTACTTTTTGATGGCTTTGAATTCCAACACTTTTCTTATGTTTTGGGTAGCCGAGCATGAGTAGAGTATAACAGTGCTTTATTAGCAGGCTCTCATGCAGGCATTACACAACAATAACTTTCACTTTTAAGCTGTCAGGAAGTATGCACAGTATAAGTCTGGGCACAGTGACATCTACAGGCCATTTGTATAAACACCACAACTTTCACTCTGAAAGGGTATATAAACCCCTATTTCATTTATTACCTGCTGTGAATGAAATATTGTAAGAGACAACTGGAAACAGTCATTTATTTACCCTTTGCTCACTTAACCGGAGGCACTACTTATGCTCCAGCACCCCCTAATAGTGAAAAAATCCAGATCCCAAGATGGTCTCTTTGCTTAAATATGCAGTTATCACAAGTGGCGAATGCTAATTTAGATATTATAGGTCTATGTATGGATGGTCTATGTATGGATGGCCCATTAATCCATTCCACTGCATTTATGTACAGTGATTTTCATTAGACTGAAAATCTGATCTACAGATGCCTTTGTAAGGGGGACAGGTCCTCCCAATGCCATTCAATCACTGAATTAATGAATCACTGCTATTTGGCTATGCATGTGGATGGTGAGATAGGACAATAGCTAGCCATTGAACTGTAAAATGATTGTTTGGATAATCCTAAAGTCATTTCAGTAACTGTTTTCACAGAAGCCAAGGAGAAAATCTACTGGTTATTATTCACATTTTAACCAGCCATGGTTCCATGTCTAAACTCCGAGACTGGAGTAGTCATCCCATCGAAAAGCACACAAATCTGTGCCTTCTACACTTCTTACAGCTAAAATAGAAGAAAGGCCAGTCAAAATGATCATCCTCTATCTAGTTTACTAAGGCTGGCTTGTAAATGTCATCATTCAAATAAATTCTAATTGCTCAATCAATGTTAAACGCTGTCCCAGAATATAAAGCTGTGCATCCAAACACATTTGTGTTCTCCATCAGGGATCACATACATTAAGGGGGTTAGTTCCTTTAAATTACCTTTTAGTATGATGTAGAGAGTGATATTCTGAGACAATTTGCATATGGTTTACATTTTTTACTATTTGTGGTTTTTGAGTTATTTAGCTTTTTATTCAGCAGCTCTCCAGTTTGCAATTTCAGCAAAGGTCCAAATTACCCAAATTACATTGATGTGAATAAGAGACTGGAGTGTGAATAGGAAAGACCTGAATAGAAAGTGGAGTAATAAATAGTAACCATAACAATACATTTGTGGCCTTAATGAGCATTGGTTTTTTTAGATGACTCCTATTTGAAAGCTGAAAAGATTCAGAAGAAAAAGGCAAATAACTCAAAAAGTACAACATATAAATAATGAAGACCAACTCCAAAGGTGCTTGGCATTGGATATTCTATAACATACTAAAAGTTACCTCAAAGATGAACCACCCCAAGTCCGAGTGTCATAATCTCAAAAAAATCTTGTTTTTTTTACCAAAAAAAATCCAAATTTTTAGTGGGAAAAAAAACCTTGCATTTTTCTAGATATATTATAGCCCGAGGCTGCAAAAAGTCAAAATCCGAAAATACTCCATCTTCAACCTGTCGAGGTCCTGTAGAAGTCATTGGCAGAGGTCCTATTTGCATTTGAAGAAATTATGGTCTGTGCTGGGTTTCGTACAATAATTCGAACATTTTGGGCTTTTCTGCGGATTCCTCCAATTTCATGAAAAAGTCTGACTTTTCAGGCGTCAAACTTGAAAAATTTGGATTTTTCACAAGACAATTAGAAAAAGTCCTGTTTTTCAGGATCCTCTTTTTCTCTGTTTTTTTTATGATAAATAAGGGTAAATCGTGGATTCTAATTTGGTTGGACATTTTTATTTAAAACATCAGAAAAATTCGGATTTTGATAAATAATCCCCTTATAAAGGGAAATGTTTCTTTGCAGCCCGGTCTAACCGCTTTGTGGCTTATTTTATTTATGCTTACCTAAAGGAGAGAGAATAGCTTCTCATCTTAAAGTTTACTAAATACATTCATAAAATGGTTCTAATTATTTTCTTATTCATTGTCCCTTGGGGGTTTTTTTTTGGTTTTCTGCATAAAAGGCTCATTGTGCCAAATATAATATGTGCAAACTCTTTTGTTTTAATCAAGTAGAAGGATGCTTGTTATATCTTGACAAGCCGTGAGCATGCTTGGCCCTATGTGCAGCTCTCATCCCCTCTCCGACTTAAAGCTCTGGGTATGAAGGCTGCATTACTTTAATTAGGTCTGATGGGTTGTGATAGCGAATGCTAATCTAGGTCATTGCATATGTAAATGTGCAGCTGTACACTTGGAGCATGCCAAGGCATATCAGCTAAGGTGTCCAGTCATCACCAAGCATCAAAATCCAACATAGCGGGGATAACTGCACTGAGCAGCCTGTCTGCGTGACACCCAGCTCTATGATGTGTACATCAGTGGCCAATGCCATAGGAAGTCTTAAACTAGAAGGTAGTACACATGCTAACAAGATTCCATCATAGGTGATCTCATCTAAACTATTACACTATGACCTTTCTATACCATTCACTTCATGGAAGAGCAGCATTTAAAGGGATATTCTACAGACTGATTTGGTGTTTTGTAATCAGTACAGGTATGGGACCTGTTATTCAGAATGCTAGGGAGCTGGCGTTTTCTGGATAACGGGCCTTATGTAATTTGGATCTTCATACTATTAAGTCTACTAGAAAATCACGAAGACATTAAATATACCCAATAGGCTTGCTTTGCCTACAAATAAGGATTAATTATATCTTAGTTGGGATCAACTAAAAAAAGGGAAATCATTTTAAAAAATTTGGATTATGTGGATAAAATGGATTCTATGGGAGACAGCCTTTCCATAATTCGGAGCTTTCTGGATAACGGATCCCATACCTGTATTACACTTCTTTATCTGATGATTGTTTTTAAAAAGTAATGTTTACTTAATGCAGAATTTGACCCCTGGAGAGCAGTGTTTCTTTATACAGCAAGCTTAGCTGAAGGCTTAGTTGGCCTCAAGCAAGCATTCAAGCAACCGATAGGGCAGCTCACACAAATATCGTTCATTCAAATGTACAGGTTTAGATCTCCACGTAAAATATGTTTAAGCAATCATTTAGACTAGGGAAACATTAATTGAAAATAACCTCCACATTTTTAGGAAAGGCATTGTCGGCAGTGAATGATTTACATCATGGGTGCCCCTAGGCCTGATGCCATTCATTGCCCCCGCCCCCTCCATTTCATTCATTCACATGAGCAAATTTTCATCATTGGATCTGGAACATTAAAGATTGGCACATGGGTAATTTTAAAACCTCCTGTGCATCCCTAGTGCTTCCAGACAAATGTGGTGTGGGTGGGCAGCATGATTCTCCATAGAATCCTGCCACCCTAGGCCTTTCGCTCTGTGGCCTTTCCACAGATCCGGGCCTGATTGTAGGTGTCACATTGCTAGATATATTATTTTCTAGAGACCATCACAATCACAGGGAAGCTGCAACCCTTTCTTAAAATAGACAAAATCCTTTTTTACGTAGACTATAAATAGATTTCATTTAAATACATTTACTGCATGTAAGGCATTTTACCAGCTTGGGAGCCATTGCATCTTTTACTTGCTGCTGTATAGGGTAACTACTAAACTCTAGCAAAATGATACATGTATAAGGGCAGTTATGTGTTTGCAAGGGCATAACATTGGTATCACTATGTGATTATATACTGGTATTTTATACTTACTCCTCTTACAAGGTGGCCTAATAATGAGACCTTTAAGGCCCATGAAAGAACATGGCAATGGACAGTGCTGGTTGTTTTCAGCACCTTTTGCCTGTGTGTAACACTTTTTATAGACGGGAGGCAATAACCGCACTCCCCAGCACTTATTGGCCCCAGGCGCTTGCTGGCTTGTCTGCCAAATTGATGTGCATATGGGTGTGCAGTGCTGGCAAGTCACACACTGTCCCCTGTTTATGTATTCTGCACCTTCCTAGCCATCATAAATGAAGCAGAGACTCTCCACTTGTATCAGTTGTATACAATTGGACACACCTATCTACATTACTAGTGATGTGCGGGCTGGCCCCAAACCAGGTTGGATGGGTTTGGGCCAACTTCCACACACTTTTTGTGGGATGTGGGGTTGAACTCTTTATTCCTCTCTCCCCATGACCTTACTCTGGCAGCCTCCATTTATAAGATCATGTCTGCCCCAACCCCGCCCCCTTCCATGACATCAGAGACTGGCGGGTAGAGCCAGCTGGGTTCGGGTCAGATGCGATTTGGGAGTGGGTGGGTTAGCGACGGGTGCAGGTCTACTATCTACTCCCTATTTTTCAGTGATAAGATTGTGTTTCTTTTAGAAGATGATTGTTACATTCTATGTGAACTCATTATGGGTAAACTATTCAACAGGAGGGTGGTGAAGTGGGATTTATATGCTTTGGGGCTGCCTGTTAGGTTGGCTCTGGTACTTTATCCTGTGAATGATTTCTGTGCATTTGTAAAGCATAGAACCACAAGGTCAAGGTCATGCCGGTGATGCTAATGAGGCCTTTAGATCTATTGATGTGTAGTTATAAAAGCTATCTGAATAACTTTAATATGCAAGTATCTTAATCCTATTAAATCTGAATTTTTCATGGTTAGGTTGAGGTCATATATGTAGAGTCACATATACAGTATGTAGAGGTATTCGTTTTAGTTAGAATTGACTAATCAGTGCAAGTAAAACACATGGGAATTTTATACTAATGGTATTTACAACATGGATTCAGTTAGCAAAAAATATTACCTGTGCAGGTTAGTACTTGGTCTAAACTCCACTAAGACATTCACTGTTATTTACTAGCACTGGTCAAATTTACACCTGGGCAGTGGCATTAGCATCATAAGCATGATCTTGACGTGCCTAAAAACATGATTTCTTGCTTCTGAAATGAATTCTTTATTCATTTTCTAACACACAGATTGTTATTTACAGGTTAAGATGCAGACTTCTTTATTTTCAACCCACTCCCTTATCTCAGATATAGACATTGTTACTAATTTGTAGTCAGAGAGAGACTCAGTCCATATTTCGTTTGTTGCATTTTGAAAATAATTTTATGAAGCTGCAATGATAATGGACTGTGGTCCATGTACCGTTATGGGACCTTTTATCCACAATGCTTGGGATCTGGGGTTTTCCAGATAATGGATCTTTCTGTAATTTGGATCTTCATACCTTAAGTCTACTAGAAAATCATGTAGACATTAAATAAACCCAATAGACTGGTTTTGCTTCCAATAAGGATTAATTATACCTTAGTTTGGATCAAGTACATGGTACCATTTTATTGCTACTGGGAAAAAGGAAATCATTTTTTAAAATCTGGATTATTTGGATATAATGGAGCCCTTCTGTAATTCAGAGCTTTCTGGATAACGGGTTTCCAGATAACAGATTATACCTGTATTTGAAATGTACAATAACACTTAGTTGTTTGAGTGCAGGGTCTGATTTGGGGTTTGTATGGGTCTTGGCAAGACTACTAGATAACAGAGTGTATTCTTTAGCAGAGGATTTTTTCCTCTTTATTTGTCAGGAATGGTCACTAGCAACAGGCTTGTGAAGATGAAAAGAGCCCTGCAGATATACAGTATGACTGCATTCATTAGAGGGCAGTGAAAGATCTCAGTGACATTGTGACATTTTATTCTTGGCCAGAGCTGCTAATTAGGCATATTTATAATTGCATGTGCCAGGTTCTTAAAGGTCCCAGTCTGAACATCCCCCTAACCCATGGGTATGTCATGGCTTAGAGTGGGCTGCATCCCACTCTATCAATGACAGGGTTAAAACAACCAACGTAAACTGGTTGTTCTCTACTGCTACACATTTCTTACCGATTTCCTTGGCAAATGCCATCAGAATAAAGGTGTTAACTTGTGCACAAATTGTTCTTTGGGTGCTTCTTGGCCTGCAAATCCTGTTCCTTTTAATTAGCGGCAAGACTAAATACCAGTTTACATTTAAGCACATGTGCCGGCTATCATTAAACTATCGCATCCGAAAAATGGGATGTAAAAAATAGAAACAACTTGCTGAAGGTGGAAAACTCATTTATGAAGGATATATTTTCATACAGCAGATTTGCCTCACCAAAGAGCGATAACAGTGTTGTTTCTGACCTGCGGGTGAAGCAGGGCATTGTCACTGGTCATAAGGATCTTTATCACCATGTCAGTTATACGTGACCTCCAGACATTTCAGGCTAACCTTACTGACTTTTGATTGCTAGAACCAAGTTTAGATACGGTTTACTGTACTCCGTGCATGATAGAATCTGTAGGTTGTGCTAGCAATTAGGGGAATAGATGTAGACTAGGGTGATGCTTTAGTCAGCTCCACTCTGTGCTGATGGATGGGAAATAGTAGAACCTTGGATGAAACAACAGCTGAACAATGAAGAATGGTTAAGTGATGGCCTCTGCATGGAAGGCTGGTTACACAAAAATGCTGGGAAGGATGAATGACTGATTGGAGATGATAAATACAGTTAGGACTTTGTCTTTTACATGTGTCATGATGATTGCAACATAATTTAGGTTTGACTTGCTATGACTGGAAAGAAACAGAATAGTTTTAGGCATTTCCTCTGTGCTTCTTTACAGAGTCTGCTGTAACAGGGATTTACCTGCGATGATTGTGTGTGTGTGGTTTCCACTGTTTGGTAATGTTCACCAGCTCTCTTTCAATTATTCTGCTCTTCTGGCATCATCTTTGTAATTGGCATTGCCCTTTTTCTCAGTTCAAGATGTATTGAAGGGGTGCTTGTAAAGCCAACATTTTAATTGCGCCCAATGGAAAAAAAATCTTATTTTAAGCAATACTCTGACTATAAATGATTTCTAAATGTGTTTGCTACTTAAAGGGGTTTTTCACCTTTTGAATTAACTTTTAGTATGATATAGACAGTGATATTCTGAGATGATTTGCAATTGGTTTTTATTTTTTATAATTTGTGGGCTTTGAGTTATTTAGGTTTGTATCTTGCAGCCCTCCAGTTTGCAGTTTCAGCAGACTGGTTGCTAGGGTCTGAATTACCCTAGCAATCATGCATTGATTTGAATAAGAGATAGGACTATGAATAGGAGAGGGTCTGAATAGAAAGATAAGTAATAAAAAATAGCAATAACAATACATTTGTAGCCTTGCAAAGCATATGTTTGAGATGGGGTCAGTGACCACCATTTGAAAGCTGCTAAAAATCAGAAGAAGAAGGCAAATAATTAAAAAACTATAAAAAAAATTGGCCATTCTATAACACACTAAAAGTTAAATTAAAGGGGAACCACCCCTTTAAAGCACATTTAAAGCAGTGCTTGACTGTTCCTTGCTATTCTCTCCCATTCTGGTATTGAAACAAATTCTGGAATTCTAGGGAAAATGCTGCATTTGGGCTAAAAGCTGGCAATTTTCATCCATTTTGTATATTACCCTTGATCTTTTACACAAAGTGTAAATGTAATTTATAAATATTTGAGTTGGATATGCCTGATATAGAGTGCCAAACCAGCTGCCTGTAACCACATCTTGTGCCAAGTCTAATGTGGGGTGTTGTTATATTCATATTTTGCACACAGAATTTATTGTTTTATTTCTCTTATTTACAGAGACACATGACTTCCTATCCCTACCGGTGCACATTGGCAGACTTCAAGATAGAGAAGAAGATTGGGCGGGGGCAATTCAGTGAGGTCTACAAAGCCACCTGCCACTTGGACAGAAAGCCTGTGGCCCTGAAAAAAGTTCAGGTACTCAAAGCTTTGATTCATAGTGTCTTATCCACCCTCATCGAAGGCAGCTTATCATTGTGCCAGTGCTGTGTTGCTTTTTTAAAGAGGAACTAAACCGACCAGCAAATTTTAGGGCCAGTTGAATTAGCAAGTCTAATGAACACCAGTTACGGTTGCACTGGCCTATTTAGAGAAGCTTTTTTGAAAATTTTAATTTTTTTTTATAATGGAAGACAATTTAATTATAAGCAACTTTCCAATATACATTCATAAAAAAAGCTCCAATCATTTTTAACATTATTTGCAAATGTAATTGCAGCCAAAACATTATTTATATAACCCATTTTACTCCCTGGGTCTGATGTATATACAATAACAGTAATATAATGTCCTTTGCTACCTGTGTCTGAGAAGTCCAGGTTATTTCAAAGAGGCTTGGGGCTGCATAAGATCCATCTGCCCCATTGTTAATCCACCATGTGGCCACGTTCCTAAACCATCCGGGTCATTAGGCATGGCTTCAGATGACAGGAGAACTTTGGGGTGATTTTTCTTATTTGCCTAATGGTCATTCTCCTTCTGAATCAATGCACATGTATTGCATCAACCCTTTTACACAATTATCCACCAAACATCAGTTCCGAGGGTAAAAAAAGTTTTTTTATATAAGCTTTATCCTCTTAGTTTATATAGGTATTCCATATGCTTTGGTTCGCTCACCGTTCAGATGTGGTGGTTCGGGTGCGATATGCCCCGAACCCTGCTCTTATCAATATCCCACAAGGGGGAATACACTCATGTCCAAGAAAGCATTGGTTTTCCTCATTTATATATATAAATAGGATTGGCTTACCCTTTCGGTAGTGTGACCCGGGTGCTGCCGCCCCGAGTCCGTCGCTAAGGAAACAATCCACTGCATACAATCCAAAGGTGTGGGAGCGCACTTCCAAGGTCACAAATAGGTCGCTTCAGTTTTCTTAAAAAATTATTTTTATTTAGACATTGTTAAAAAAGAATTACATCAGCATTTGGTCTGACGCGTTTCGTATAAACATACTTCATCGGAGACCTCCGACCTCTCCGATGAAGTATGTTTATACGAAACGCGTCAGACCAAATGCTGATGTAATTCTTTTTTAACAATGTCTAAATAAAAATAATTTTTTAAGAAAACTGAAGCGACCTATTTGTGACCTTGGAAGTGCGCTCCCACATGTATTGCATCACACATGAAGTTTATGTTTTCCTTATTATCTTTGGACATTTACAGTTTATTCCTGCCAAAGATGAGTTAAATTCTTTAATAGTTTTTTTATAGAGTATTTAAAATTATCCTGTTAGATCTGGTGTGCTCTTGGTATTTACACTTCATACACAGCTTCTGCATATGTTGCTGGTCGGTATTTAGAAATGTGCTAAATCAAGAAGATAGGGTGTAAATATATCTGCTACATTGTTACAATCCTATAAATATGAAATATGTAACCAAAAATGTAAGAATTTGTAAGAAAGTATGTTTGCTTTGGTTCCAGAACCTGGTGTTACTTTGATTTATGTATGAATTACAACATTTGTCTTAAGGTCTACATCTCTCTAGAAAGTGATTATTATGCCAGTGACTTGTCTTGAGATCTTTTCTGTTTGGTACTTTTGGAGATTAGGCCTGTAGTCTAAAGCTATCCACAGACATGCAGATTTTAGCCAAGTATCCGACAAATGATCGGATGTTGCAATCTCTCGACCTGCCTCTAAGCATTCAATAAAGTAGTAAAAGAACAAATCAGATAATGTTCTGCCTATGACAGCAATCGTATGAAAGCTATGTCTGATCGCCATGGTATGAAAAATGTTGCGAAGATCCGCACATGGTCTGAAGGTTCTTACTACTTTATCTTTGCGTCTATGGCCAGCTAAAAGGAGAACTCAACCCCCTACTAATAAAATCCCCTACCCATTACCCTACCCAGTCCCCCCCTCCTTGCTCCCTCCCTCACCTATAAATGCCCCTAATCCTTTACTTGCCCATAGGTGCAGAGTAAGCACAGCGCAGCTCATGGGCGCCATCTTCTGGCTCTTCGGATTTCTTCAGGTCCTCTTCCTTCCCTTTGGCAATTTCTATCACTTTTGGCACATGCGTAGTTGCTACGAACAGGAAGGCTGCTCCAACTGCGCATGCACCAATACGGTGCTCACCTCCCAAAGGATACGGAAGATGGCACCCATGAGCTCAGCTTCGCTTACTTTGCACTGATAGGTGAGAAATATTTTAGGGCCATTTTTCCATTTTCAAAAATATGGATTATTTTATTTAGGAGCTTTCTGGATAATGGATCATGTGCCTGTTTTTAATACTGGAGGATAACAGTGACAAAGAAAAATCATGGGGGTGGAAGCAAGGAAATGTTGCAAGCTCATTACTACAATAATTCAAGATACGAGCATGTGACTGTCAGCACTCTTTTCCTCTTCCCCAGCAGTTGTATTGAACATTTCAAATAAACTGAGCTGTTACCAGTTCTTCTTGATGACCACAGTCCATCTGTTAATCCCATATGAGTAGTTTACAAGCTGTTTTCACCTCTCTGTATTGCATTTAAAAATCTGATCACATTTACCAGAAGCCTGCAGACAGCTTTCTAATCAGATCTCCATTTGGCTTTTTATAAAGTGGCTTTTCAGAGTGTGAGGATGATTTACTGTAAATGGGAACTGTAGTCGTTTTATATTGTCAGGGCAGTTTTATAGAAGGGCACATTGTGTTTGGCTCCTGCTGTAATAATGAAAGGATTTGGTCAAGCAAGAACAAATTCTAATACTTAGCAAAAATCTTAGGAAAAATCAGAAGAAATAAAAATTAATCGATTGCTCATAAACTATAAAAACAAATCTAGCCATAGAGATCATTTAAAGGAAAAATTTGCCTTAGCATTAGACGGTTTTTACCAGTGCATGCTAATAGTATATTGTATGTTAATTACTTTAAAACACTTTCATTTATTGGTGTTACTGTTCCTTTAACAGTGGTTATAATCATTAGTCCCAAGGGCCTAGACCCGGTCCCGGCAGAAATGATCTTCTGGTCACGGCAAAAACCAGTATGCCCACTCAGGCGCAATTGCAAATGGGGGAGCATTTGGCTAAAATGGAGTCTATGGGTGACAGCCTTTCCGTAATTCTGAGCTTTCTGGATAACGGAACCCATACCTGTAATAGAAAATGCCCATCCATTCATCCCAACATTTTGAAAATAAAAAGAGGGACAAAAAAGTTGCCGCGCGTAGCACTGACATTTTTGACCATGCCCGTTTTTGTGGGCACACCCCCTAATTACCATGTTAATTTTACAAAATTTGGCAGGTTATGAAAGTTTGAACATATTTCTGCGCCCATTACCAATATCCACCCCATATAATGGATGGAAAGCAGCCTGCAAATTATTATCATATTATCTTCTACCCCCCGACCACTACCACCATCCACTGTTATGAAAAGTACTCAAACCATCCACAAATATACATTTACCCAACTGGAAGCTAAAATAAGGAGGAACATTTCTAACACTTCAATTTCCCAAGCCTTCCAGGCTCAGGTTGTGAGCACAAAGGGGGGGAATTCACAAGAGTGGAAGAAGCATTTTTTTGGAAGAAAAGTTGTGTTAAAAGTGGTGTAAATGCAGCATCCATATTCACAGAAAAGAAATTTGCCAAAATACAGACTCAATCGCCACTTTTCGTTTATTGGTGAAAGAAAGTCTCTTTGTGAATATTCGTTTAGATGACAAAAATTTTTTATAAGGAGTAGAGCTCAGTTCCCTGCCAGGCATGCAGGAAATAGCGCATGTACTCGCCAACGATTGCAAAGGATACTTGAAAAGCTGCCAAGGTGGTGGACACAAGGGTCCGAACTAGTGGAAGGTAGCAGAAGAGGTATATGCCTGGTGCCCCTCCACCTTTGTGCCCTAGGCACATGCCTCTTCGGCCTGCCCCTAGTTCCAGCCCTGAGTCAGTGTAACTCTAAATTGCCCTATTTTCTAAATAACCAAGTCTGAATTTAAACAAGAAAAAAGTATAAGGAAGCATCTGCCAGTTTCTAAATACTACCAATCCTAGAGAACTTAAATGACATTGGCCTTTCCTGATACATTCCAGGAATGTTTCTTCTGGGTTTAATGGATGAAATAAAATCAGAATACTGATCAGGACTATGCTTTAATATGCAAAAAAGTTGGTCATAATTAGGTGGATGAGTTCTTGACTCCCAGCAGTTCACTCTGGTGAACACATCTGTGTCTTTAATCAAGCTAACCTATGAATCCAGGGGTTGCCTCGAGAAATTTGATGAAATCTGGTCACTCATTATATAGCAACCTAACTGCAGAGCAGCTCATTAATACTAATTATGAGAATGCAGTACACCATGGTGACCCCAAGGCTGGGTGGAATAAAACATTGTGTTGTAGTTAACTGGAACTATTGCGTGCACCACTACAGACTCTAATAAAATAGTTTCATAAAGGAATTATAAGGCTAATGTCCAACTAGCAGTTTTCTACACCTGGTGGTAGGTAACATGGTGGTAGGAAATATAAATCCCAACACTGGTTATGCTTGGAATCAAATTATCACTGCATACACGGGTTGGGTACTGTTTAGGTAACTGACTGACATAACTTGGGTGAACAATATTCATTTGTTTCAATTGAAACACTTATGGTCCTCTGTGATGCTCATTTATGATTTCTAGGTACTAAAATGAGCACAGAATTGAGCTAAAAAATACCATACAAAATCTGGTAACTGACGGTGCATCTGGATTCTGGGAAGTTGTATTGCATTGGTTGATTTTTAAAAGTTGCAAATGATATTATTTATTATATGTTGCAGTAATAATTGTTTGCAAATAATATTGCTCAAGCCATTACTACTTGTCTCAGAACCGTGAGGAAACCACACCCTGCCAGTCCTACACACCTCATCCACTTGCCCCAGATCCCCATATGCATCTTCTGCCCTACCCATTGTGCTATTACCTAGCATTACCTGGAAATCCGTTATCCAGGAAGCTCCAAATTACGAAAATGCAGTCTCCCTTTTCTCTGTACTAATAAAACAGTAGCTGGTACTTAATCCAAACTAAGATACAGGTATGGGACCAGTTATCCAGAATGCTCGGGACCATGGGTTTTCTGGATAATGGATCTTTCTGTAATTTGGATCTTAAGTCTACTAGAAAATCCTGTAAACATGAAATAAACCCAATAGGCTGGTTTTGCTTCCAATAAGGATTGACGATATCTTAGTTTGGATCAAGTGCAAGGAACTGTTTTATTATTACAGTGAAAAAGGAAATCATTTTTAAAAATTTGGATTATTTAGATAAAATGGGTCTATGGCTTAAGGATCGCTTCCTTACAGTGACCCTTTTCATTCCTTCCTTCATGCAGGATATTATTCAATTTGAGATTCAGATGTATTCAAGGACATGTATAGTGACTATTCTATCCTTGTTGTTTTGTAATGTTATTTTTCTCTCCATATTTACAGATATTTGAAATGATGGACGCCAAAGCTAGACAAGACTGTATTAAAGAAATTGATCTCTTAAAGGTAAAGTATCCCAAATAAAATTTGCCAGATTTTGATCTAAATTTAAAATGTGCAGCACATTGGCAAATTTAGCAAGCCAATATGGTCATATAAACACTTTGCCCAATTAAATGTGTTCAGGATCAATCAGGGATTTCCAGTTATACCACTGCCTTCTGGGTTTTGCATAATACATCATATTGTCTGCCTGCTCACCGACAGTTCCATAATAATTTTTGCATTATGGCATTCCACCAAACGTGTTATTCAGATCCATGTCTATCCCAGAAATAAGCAAATTTGTGTATCCACATGTGCCTTCTTTCTTTAGTAAAGCTTTTTCCTCTATTTTCCCAAAGCACATGTTTCATTGTCTTGTGTGTGTGTCTCATATTTCAAACAATATTACTTTCTTTTCCTTAATATCCTGGGGCATGAATGCTTCAGAAAGAGCAGCATGCTGTGACACATAAATATTTAGATGGGCAGAGGAGCTCTGGCTGCTTAAAACCATTTCTGCATTGCATTTTATGTGATCTAAGGGACCCAACTAGGTCAGGTCACCTTGCACACAAATGCTATCTAAGCAGCTCGTTCAGACAATAATGCAATTTAATTGCAATAATGAGCATTGTGCTGTTTTGTTCTCATTGAAAGCTATTGGTTGTTTCGGCATACTTCTGACCAAACAGATTCAGCTTTGCACCAAAACACCTAAGTTCTGTATAGATATGGGTGTATATCTTATATTTATATTTCATTAAATCGTGACTGTGTTTTTTTATTGTTTGCACATACCATTATTTCTTTGTATATACATGGTTAGTCATATTAATTTGAGCAGTGTCAGACTGGCCCACCGGGATACCAGGAAAACTCCCAGTGGGCCCAGGTGTCAGTGGACCTCTTGATTCTTACTATTTGGTCCTATTTATTAAGGGGCTTAATAATGGAAGAATATAGTATAGTAATTAGAGCTAAAAGACTAGGAGAATAATTTCTATAGCTTTTTTTTAGATGGGGGGTTCTGACATCTAAAACACAAATGCTCTGTAAGGCAACAAATGTATTGTTATTGTTACTTTGTATTACTGATATTTATATTCAGACCCTCTCCCATTCATATTTCAGTCTCTTATTCAAATCAATAAATGGTGGCTAGTGTAATTTGGACCCTGAAATTGCAAACTGAATAAAAAGCTAAATAACTCAAAAGCCGTAAATTATAAAAATATGAAAACCAATTGCGAATATCATTCTTCTAATTTAAAGGAAGAGTTCAGTGTAAAAGAAAACTGGATAAATAGTCTGTGCAAAATAAAAAATGTTTCTAATATAGTTAGGCAAAAATGTAATCTATAAAGACTGGAGTAACTGGATGCCTAATATAATAACCAGAATCCAACTTCCTGCTTTTCAGCTCTCTAACTCTGAGTTAGTCAGCGTCTTGAAGGGGGACCACATGGGACATACAGTAACTATTCAGTGAGTTTGCAATTGATCCTTTGGATTCAGCTCAGATTCAAAAACAACAGTTATGGCCCATGTGCCCCCCCCCTCAAGTCACTGATTGGTTACTGCTTGGTCACCAGGGTAACCAGTCAGTGGAAACCAAGAGTGCTGAAAAGCAGGAAGTAGTGTTCTGTTCTGTTACACTTCCAGTCACTCCAGCCTTTACACATTACATTTTTGCATTACTAACTATATTAGAAATATGTTTTATTTTGCACAGCCTATCTATTTACCCAGTTTTTATTCTGTAGTTAAGTTTATAAAAAAAGCATATATGTGTGTGTGTATTTAAAATATAAATATATAAAGTGATTTAAAAATCATTGTATTAAATAGTTTTTATTGTATTAAATAGTTTTATTCTGCAGTGATGTTCAGCATCATTTTATCAGGTTGAACTGATGGACTAGGTGAGCCAAACTGGCTACACGTAATTCCCTAAATCTAGCTAGTCCTGTCTATAGCTAATATTTTTAATTTAATCTTAAAAAGGCAGCAACACTAATATATGAAAATATAATTTACTTGTACTCTTATCAAATGTACTACATTTGTATACATTGTAGCTTTACAGAGCATTTGTTTTTTAGATGGGGCCAGTGACCCCCATTCGAAAGCTGGAAATAGTCAGAAGATTGACAGCAAATCATTCAAAAATTATAAAATAGAAAAAATTAGGGTTAATTGAAAAGTTGCTTAGAATTAGCCATTCTGTAACATACTAAACATTTACCACCCTTTTAAGAGCTGTATGAAGTGTTGGACAGGGACCGCTAGAGCCCACAAAAGCACCTGATAACACGGATCCACTCTCTCAACAGCTTGCTATAGATAGTGTCAAGGGACATAGGTTTTTATTAGGGATGCACCGAATCCAGGATTCGGCCTTTTTCAGCAGGATTCGGCCAAATCCTTCTGCCAAGCCGAACCGAATCCAAATCCTAATTTGCATATGCAAATTAGGGGCGGGGAGGGAAATTGTGTGACTTTTTGAACAAAACAAGGAAGTAAAAATAGTTTTCCCCTTCCCACCCCTAATTTGAATATGCAAATTAGGATTCGGTTCGGTATTTGGCCAAATCTTTTAGGAAGGATTCGGAGGTTTTGGCCGAATCCAAAATATGATTTCAGTGCATCCCTAGTTTTTATATAGGCCCATTGTCAAAATTGATTGGAATCCACCCATTGGAAATAATTATCTGATGTGTAGTCTCTTAAACTGTGGCCCACTAAGTTCTGGGCCCATAGGGAGGTAATTTAGTCCTATGGTAGGCCAGTGCAACCCAGGGTATATAATATCCTGTACTGCTGTGAGTTTAGTGAATATTACTAAAGACACAAGCTAGGTAACCCTCCATGGCATGAAATGCCTAGCGGCAGTAAAACACTACTTTATTTAACAGCTTACCTTAAGAGGTCTTGAAACTGTTCAACAATACCCCCACCACTCCCTGTACTCAGAATTATAATAGTATTGGAAAAAAACAAAACAAAATTCTTTCCATTAGCCATGTCTTTGGCATACTGGCAAACAAAGCGCAATATAGCTGCCTGCTGGCTATTAGAGAATGACATAGCATGATGTCCATTTGTGAGAATGTATACTCCTTATTGTAAGGTTTACTGGTTCTAATTAGGTTATAAGGAGTTTTCAGTCATTTATATCATAAATCTTATTTAACGTCACATGGCTGGCTTGCAGTGCCTTAAAGTGGACCTGTCACCCAGACACAAAAATCTGTATAATAAAAGTCCTTTTCAAATTAAACATGAAATCCAATTTCTTTTTATTAAAGCATTCATAGCTGTTGTAAACTAATTTAAAAATCACAGATGTCGAGGTGTGGCCAAGATGGCGGCGTGAGCAGACGTGTGGACAGGAGCTCGCAACAACCTAAAAATCCTGTAAGACACTGAGACTGTGGGGACCGTAAAAGCTACCCCTCTATAAAGCGGCAATAAGATGGGGAAACAAAATCCACGGGGTAAATCGGAGCAAGCCCAGAAAATGGATAAATATCTGCAAACCCCGCACCCCGAGCCAGACCGCGTGGAGGAGCAGGAACAGGGGCCTACAATACATGACCCGCCGAGAGCAAGCCAGGTGGTGGCGGTATTGGAGCCCTCGAATGCTGAAATCCTAGCTGCAATAACCAGCTCGCACACAAGCACAACAGCGCAACTGGAATCCATTAAGGTGGATACCTCCCTCCTGCGACAAGACCTGCAGGCACTGCGGGAGCGCACCACGGAGGCTGAGGGCCGCATTTCGACTATCGAGGACACCATAGCCCCGTACTCCGACATCATCTCTACCCTACAACAAAAGGTAGCTACACTGACTGCTCGTGCGGAAGACTCTGAAAACCGCAATCGCAGGAACAACTTGCGAATAGTGGGCCTGCCAGAGGGGAGCGAAGGAAGGGCTCCCGAGGCCTTTGTGGAAGCATGGCTGAAACAGACGTTAGGAGAGGAGGTATTCTCCGCCATTTTTATTATTGAAAGGGCCCACCGAGTGCCTACTCGTCCCCTGCCGCCAGGAGCCCCGCCGAGACCGCTAATTATGCGGTTCCTGAACTACAGGGACCGGGATGCGGTAATGACGGCAGCCAGAAAGAAGGGCCAACTAACACACAATGGCGCCAATATCTCAATTTACCCAGACTACTCTCAAGTAGTCCAGAAGCAGAGGGCCTCATACCAAGGGGTTAAGCGCAGGCTCCGAAATGCGGGGATCCTCTACTCAATGCTTTACCCAGCCAAACTTCGAGTGGTGCAAGGAGACCGTACCCATTTTTTTGTAACAGCGCTAGACGCCGACAAGTGGCTGGACACCTTACCACCATCACGGCAGAACAGTCCTCGACGCAATGGCGGAGAAGGAAACGGAGGGAATCCTGCCTAGAGCGCGGTACCAAAGGCCACAGCTGACATGGTGGTATGTACCTTTATGTAAGACACTAGCGAGGGCTTAAGAAACACTGTGTGGGACTATTGGGACAATGGACGCAATGCGGGGTGAGGGGGCTGGGGGATCCCGATTCCGGACCCCACGTAATACCACTGAGCGAAATGTATGCCGCGCACCAAGTTATTTTGCGGAATTTATCTCTAACCTTACCCTCCGTGAGACAATACATGGTGAGATATTTTGCATCCTGGTGTGCTGCGGCAAAGACATAGACAATCGTTACACATTGATGGATATTGACTGTGACTATGAAGCCGAACTTTGCCCCCCATACAGTGGAAGTTTGATAATCTGTTTTGGCCCCAAGGGTCGAGTCATATGTAGCAGGTACCACTTGGTCTACTGAGACATCCTGAGTAACATATTGTCTATTGCATGTACTGTTTTTGAAGTTTGAGGGCTGGGAAAAGGGGGCGGGGGGGGAGGGGAAAAAAAAAAAAAAAAAAAACAAAAAAAAAAAAAAAACAAAAAAAAAAAAAAAAAAACAAAAAAAAAAATATCCTGGTTAACTAACCCACTACTCTATTAGAAGTTGCACAGGTTGAAGCGGAGCACGACCGACAATTGGTTATGCACCTCAGTAAGTTTAAGGTTCGGGGTGAAGGCTCACCCATGTTGGGGGGTGGGCAGGGTGGGGCGGGCAACGTGCCATGTGTACACATTTAACAAGGTTTGGCAAAGAGGTTGTGGCCATGGCAACGAAGGGGAATTTTTTGTATGTTCTATGTTTTCTTTTTATGCAGTCAACGATATCAAAGGTTTATGCTATGTTAAGCTGTGGGACGCTACGATGGGCAGAGCTTCCACAAGCTCACTACTATGTTTGCTTACTACAATGGCTATAGTTAAAATTATTTCTTGGAACGTGAGAGGCCTAAATTCGAAGTTTAAGAGGGCATTAGTGCTTAACCATGTACACAGGTACAAACCAGACGTGGTGCTGCTGCAAGAAACCCACCTAACGGGACAAAAACTATTGGCACTTAAAAGACACTGGGTGGCGCATGCATATCATGCCCCCTTCTCCACCCATTCACGGGGGGTGACTATACTGATAAAAAAGGGACTTCCCTATGAGCTCCTCACCATACACACTGACTTCTATGGCAGATTCATAATAATACACTGCAAAATTCACAACACGCCAATCATCCTGGCAAATATTTATGTGCCCCCTCCTTTCTCGCTGGAATTACTAGACCAGATTTCACAGAAAATACTGGCCCTTCCCACGGAGCCTACATGCTATATAGGGGACTTCAATTGTACGGTAAACCCAATATTGGATAGAATGTCAGGGGTCGACGCAGCATCAACACATTTTAACGGCTGGTTAGATACACTGGCTCTTAGTGACTTGTGGAGAGGCAAGCACCCACTTGAACAACAATACTCATGCCACTCCATGACGCATAAAACATTGTCGAGAATTGACTTGGCGGTGGGCACGGCCGACTTTAACCACTTACTCCAACAAATCCAGTATCTGCCGCGGGCTCACTCAGACCATTCTCCACTGGAACTTAACCTACTAGTGGGGAAAAATTGTACTCAAGCCCTTTGGCGCCTTTCTCCGCTTTGGCTGGCACATGAAACGGTCGCGGAGAAATGCACTACTGAGTATACCCAATTCTGGACTGAAAACTATGCTACAGCGTCTACTAACATATTGTGGGACACTTCCAAAGCAGTATCTAGGGGAACACTCATAAGTGCTATAAAGGGTGCTAGGACGGTCAGTAGAGAGGAGCTACAAACAAAAGAGAGCGCATTCCAGAATGCACAGGACAACTATGTTAAAGAGAGAACTGAGGAGACTTATACAGAACTACTACAAGCCCAAAGAGATCTTGACTTGCAACTAGTAAACCTCACTAGGAAAAAACTGCTTTATCAGAATCAGAAAGTTTTTGAGACAGGCGATAAAAATGGGAAAACGCTGGCCTATCTGGCAAAAACTACGGAAGCGGCAACAGTGATCCCAGCTATTACAGGGGAATCTGGGATTCTTGTTACAGACCCACACGATATAGCAAAGGTATTCACGGAGTACTTCACTGAGACATACAGTAACAAGGACACTAAAAGTGAGGCAGAGCTAAAAAACTATGTAGATCTAATTCCTCTTCCAACTTTGTCGACAGAACAGAGTAAATTTCTAGATAATCTCATCCTACCCCATGAAGTTGAGGAAACAATAAACAGCCTTCCCGCTAATAAAACCCCAGGGCCAGATGGACTGCCAAACAGGTGGTATAAACATCTGAGTAAACAGATGATAACTCCATTATCCACTGTCTTTAATGAATCACTAGAAACCCAATCTCTTCCGGAAACCTTCTATGAGGCAATGATTACACTAATCCATAAAAATGGTAAAGACCCTTCCCAATGTGAATCTTACAGGCCAATTTCTTTAATAAATACTGACGCTAAGATACTGGCTAAACTGCTGGCCAACAGACTAATGAAAGTCATAACCGAGTTGATCCACAGTGACCAATCGGGCTTCATGCCTAACAAAACAACAGCCTTAAACTTGAGAAGGGTCTTTACTCATATACAACACTCCAAACTGACTCACACAGGGGGGATACTTGCAGCATTAGATATATCTAAGGCTTTCGATTCAGTAAGCTGGAATTTTCTCTGGGTAGTACTAAAACGCTACGGCTTTGGCCCCAGATTTATTGCCTGGATTCAACTACTTTATAAAAAGCCGTCAGCTCGTATACGGGTTAATACCACGCTTTCCAGCAATTTCAAACTGGGTAGGGGAACCAGGCAAGGTTGCCCCTTATCCCCGTTACTCTTCGCACTAGCGATAGAGCCACTGGCGGTGGTCCTGCGACTAGATCCCGAAGTCCTAGGCCTCAGGATAAATAGGGTAGAGGACAAAATTGCGTTATACGCTGATGACATTATCCTATTCTTAAAAGATGCAGAAGGGTCACTTGACAAAGCCCTGAACATCCTAGAAAATTTTAGTGAACATAGTGGCCTCAAAGTGAATAGGCAGAAAAGCAATTTGTTCTCATTGCACCAAAACGTTACAGGAGGTACGGCACACGGACTCCCATGGGCTTCTAGCTTTAAATATTTAGGCATAACTATTAGTAGAGACTTGACTAAATATGAAGAAACCAACTTAGATCCTATCCTGACTAAGTTTAAAAAAGAGGTGACATACTGGATCAGACTGCCTCTGACAGTGTGGGGTAGAATAAATTTGTTCAAAATGATCTACCTGCCCAAATTTCTGTACCCACTTCAAAATGCTCCAGTAGTAATACCGAAAAAGTTTTTCAAAAAACTGAATGGTGAAATGAGGTCACTGGTGTGGGCTAATAAAACCCCTAGGATAGGCTGGACAACACTAATGGCCCCACACCAAAGTGGAGGGCTGGCGTTACCCAACATGTATCTTTATTATTTAGCAGGGCAATTAACCTTTGTACATAATTGGTTTAATCCCGACCCAGACAACCCCCTAACGGCACTTCATGGAAATATAATGGGCTCCCTTGAGGCATTAAGGAACGCACCATACAGACATAAGACAGATATGCCTCCTCTGCCAGAAGCGATTAGCTCTCCTATGGCAGCATGGGCTACGGTGCAAAAACTAAAAGCAAATGTAACGCCAGTTTATTCTCCACATACGCCTCTCTGGAAGAATTCGAATTTTCCACATTTAAGGGCGCTCCCAGACATGCACTACTGGCCGTTATTGGACATTAAAGATCTCTCTGATCTTGTCGTGGAAGGTTACTTCCCCCAATTTGATATACTCAGAGAGAGAATAGGAAACCCTAATTTACAGTTCTACAGATACTTGCAACTGCGCCATGCCTTCAAGGCACAATTTGGTTCACTCAAACTAGAATTAGGAATGTCCCGATGGGAGGAACGGTTATGGTCCCCAAACACAGAGAAACTATTATCCCAACTTTATAAGGTCTTAATAGAGGTAAAACCGTTCCCCTTCGATAGGGCCAAAACCAAGTGGGAGGTCATGATCCCAACTATGACTGATGACCAATGGGAAGAGGCGGTGGATCATATCTATGATTTCCTCATAGCCACAAGGGACCGTTTTGTTCAATTTAAGTTCTGTCATCAAATTTACATCACCCCGATTAGGCTCAAATATATGGGGAAACTTCCTAATGCAGAATGCCCTAGATGCCGCGAGGTTGATGCCGGGTTCGCTCACATGGTGTGGGATTGTCAATACATTGGGAGGTATTGGTCTGAAGTCTTAAATTACCTGGAAGAACAACTAGATCTGCCCAGGGTTAAGTCTCGGGAGGTATGTTTGCTAGGCATAGTTGACGAGTTGGTCCTACGTTCTCACCAGAGAAACCTAATGAGAACACTACTTTTTTATGCTAAAAAATTAATTGCAATAAAATGGATGAACCCTGAAGGTCCGACAGTACCTGAATGGCTAGCCCTGGTGAATAAGACAATCCCGGTAATAAAACTGACATATCTTGCCCGAGGCGCTACCCAAAAGTTTGAGAAAATTTGGACACCATGGCTTGATGCCAACCCAACAATAGGCCTCCCGGAGGTATCGATTCCAAGGTTACCCAGCCAATAAAGTCACAGTTTTAACAGACAGGTAATGCAGTACAGCTATGGTAGCGGGTGGTTGTTTATGCATGATAACATCCTAGAATGAAGTCAAAGGACTGCAATGTCTATGTTTTCTTTTGTATTATGATTTATTGTTTTTCTTTGTCCATGTCTAAATGTATATAAAGTTTCTAATAAATAAAATCTTTAAAAAAAAAAAAAAAAAAAAAAAATCACAGATGTCAATCAAATATTGTCTGCCCCTCCTCTATGCCTAGGCATAGAGGCGGGGCAGACAATTACTTTCACTATCCATTTAGCACTTCCTAGATGTCACTGCTCTCCCAACATTCCCCCGTTCTGTTAAATGTTTAATTGTGTAGCCAGTGCATGGGGATGGACATCAGGTCCCCCATTCTGGTGCGCAAACAAGATTCTGAGATGATGCAAGGCTTGCCTTAATAACAGTGTCCACAAAATGGCTACTGCCTGCTTGATATAATTATGAATTCCCAGACTGAAGGAAACAAGATTCAAATAATTTATATAGTGTAATTAAGGTTCATTTTGCTTGACTAATGTGACTAATGGAACTGTTATCCAGAATGCTCTGGACCTGGGGCCTTCCTGATAACGTTTCTTCATACCTTAAGTCTACTAGAGAATTGTGTAAACATTAAATAAACCCAATAGGCTGTTTCTGCTTCCAACAAGGATAAGTTATATTAGTTAGTTTTGATTAAGTACAAGGTACAGTTTCATTATTACAGAGAAAAAGGAAATAATTTTTAAATTGGATTATTTGGATCAAATTTAGTCTTTTGGACACTGACTTTCCGTAATTCGGCACTTTCAGGTTTTCCGATAACTGATCCCATACCTGTAGTCGCTTGAAACTCGCTTAGTTATCTCTATTATAGAATTAATATAAACTGACAAATAATTTTATGTGCCCTTGATACAAATTGCATCTTGGTTTTGCTGACCATGAGCTGGCATCGAAAGTATAGATATCTGCTACCAACTATCTGCACAACTATTTATGGGAACTGTGGTTCTTTTGTTTGTTTTTTTAATGAAATAAATGGCTATTTTTCACTTCTTTATAGTACTGTACATGTCTGTGTTTTTATTGTGCTCATTGTCCTAATGGATGAGAACCTTTTATCCCAAGCCGGCGCTTTAACCCTAATTTTGCCAAAGGAGATCCTCCTGCCAGCTTGCACACTTCTAGAATCTGTCTGGCTGAAAACATATTTGACATAACAGAATAGACTTCTCCCAACCTTCTTAATCTTTTCTGGGTAATGATCTTGCAGAACGTTTTGTGGCCTGTGGGCATTGCTTTGCTGAATATATATATTTTTGAAACATTTCGCACTTGAAATTTGCAAGTATGCTCAAAGCCTGGCTCCCTGCGGAGAGAAAAAATGCCGGTTAAACACTCAAATCACAGCATCAAACAGCTCGAAATCTGGTGAGTCAGTCTGAGCAGTCACATTGCCTAGTGAATGAGCAGCCAGTGCATCCGTTTCACTGCCTGTAGGGCATTCCTTTCTAATGGGTACGCGTTTATAAATTATGTCTGATACAAACCCTGAGCGCACGGGAGTCAGCTTCCAAGCAGCTCAACAAATCAAATGGAACATTAATGAAAGTTCTAAGTGTTATCCCGAGAAAGTATTTACCTTCATACGGGGTCAGCAGTTTGCTGTAAAAGTGCAGGTGGAAAGGGCCCCCTCTGTGGCTTTGCCTCACAATAGTTTAAGGGCTGATGTTTTTCCTATACAATCGTGTTTGTATTTGAAGCAAGCGAAAACAGCTTTGGTGGGACTGTCGGAATCTCCTCTTCATGCCGGAAAGGTAATAACTTGCCGAATCAATACTCTCAGCCCGGCTCCTAATAATTGATAGGTCCCATGCTGGTTCCCTTTTGTTCGTACAAAGGCAGATTTTTTTATTCTGATGTACAAAGTTGTCTTTAATCTTTTTTTCCCAGAGAAGTCTTGTTACAATAGCCATTTACAAATAGCATTTACCTTCACGTGTAATGTGTGAAAGAATTAAGTAAATATTATTTTTCCATTGTATTCAATAGTTTTTGTGTGTACCTGGCAAAGGCAGCACTCTGTTTTTTCCTTTATGTTCCTTAAAGGAGAAGGGAAGCTACTGAGGCAGTTTATTGGCAATAGATAACTATAATAGTGCAAGCTAGAACACTATCTTTATTCTGTAGAATGCTTTACCATACCTGAGTAAACAGCTCTAGACATTGTCTGTTTGTTTAGGATAGCAGCTGCCATATTAGCTTGCTGTGACATCACTTCCTGTCTGAGTCACTCCCTGCTCACTTATAGCTCTGGGCTCAGATTACAGCAGGGAGGGAAGAAAGGAGGGGGGGAAGGGAGGTAGAGAGGAGCATGCTCAAGCTCTGGAGGTGTAAGCTGAAAACAGGAAGTCTGATACAGAAGCCCATGTGTACACAATAGAAGGACAGAAATGCAGTATTTCTTTTGACAGAGGACTCAGAGCAACAGTAATTTAAGGGTTTACAGGTGTATTTATATAGACCTTTCTGATGAAGCTTACTTAGTTTTAACCTTTTCTTCTTCTTTAAAGCAACTCGGTCATAGTCCATGACCAGCCCAGTTATATTAATTCATGTGACGTCTTCACTTTCCACAACATAATAGTGCAGGTTGAGAAAAAAGACATATACTCTCATTATAGGACCAGTAACATTAAAACAAATTTTTGAAAAAATTGTTTGTACTTAACAGAATTTTTTTTTATTTTTTTTAATGTTACTGGTCTTTTAAGTTTATACCCCTCTCAATCAATTCCTTCTTAGCTTTACTGGCTCTTAACCTATGGCAGTATAAATGTGCTCTAGTTTGTGTGTGTAAGTTTATATCCGGTTAAAATAATGTAAATTTAAACCATAATTAAAAAATCCAAAAATGACTCTACAAATTGCACACCTGTTTCAATAAATGACATAATTTTTGTTAGTGGCCTTTTTCTTTTATATATAACTGTTATTAGGCCATAGAGTATAAAGCCAGCTATGTGTGTGAAGTTCCCATACATCTGAGTGGGTGGTAATGCCTATAGAATGTAAAGCAACTGCCCCTCCCAGACATTAATAATTAGCATTGTTCTGTTGATGGGCAATACCTTTGTAGAAGTATGGCAACTCGCATTCCTGCATATAAGCAATTAAATAGCTGTTCTCTCATTCTTTACTTTTAAACTGAAAAGACAAATCCTCCTTATAAATAGTTTTTATTCATAGCTCTATACATTCATTCTTACTTATATACACACATATATTTCTTTATCATTAGAGCAGCTTGAATAGTGCCACTGTTCATTTCGGGAGATTAAAACCCTTCTGTAAAGAATTTTGTTTTCAGTTCATTTGGGTATATAAACCAATCAGCAAGTATCATCAATCCCTAGGTCCACCACAGATGCCAGCATCACTATCGGAATCTGTGGTAGACTTATTATGACATGGCACTTGAGCCATGTTTGGTGACTTAGCCTCCTACATGGGTTTGTCCTGAGGTAAAGTAATATTGACATTCTGTTCTATCAATACAAACCAATATAAAAGAGCTAAACTATTGCACCCCATGTTTATACAACATACATGTGTAGGGGGCTTGTATCCCCATTTACTTTGCATTTCCCCAAAGATTGTGCCCAAAGTGGATTCTAAAGCTGGCCATAGACGCAAAGATCTGATTGTACGAATCCTCGATTTGTGAGTTTTTTGGATTGTGTGTGGAGTGTCCTGAAATCTGTCGTGCCATACCAATCAGTCATTCAGTCGATCGGACATGTTTAAAAATTTCTGTCAGCTGCCGATAATATTTCTTCATGTATTGTATTGATCTTCAGTGGGAGACTGTCACTAGCTTTTGTCAGACATGCTGTAGGGGCAGAACATCGGCTGATCAGTTCTTTTTCTACTTTATTTGATCTGAAAGGTTAGTGGCAGGTCGGGAGATGGGGAAGTCCGATAAGTCCGATAGTTTGAGGATTCGAACAATCGGATCTTTGCATCTATGGCCAACTTTAGTCTAAGCACTTCCTGGGTCATAGTATGACTCATAGCTATCCCAGATTTGGCCACTAGCTGACAGTGTACTATGGTATATAATGCCTGAGCCATGTGGCTTCAGGGGATTCTGGCAGAGGTTTTAGTCAGGGTTGTACGTGAACCTTTCTTAAGTGGATATGAGCCTCCGTGGAGCCATCATTAGTCATGACTGGGGGCAGCTAGATCCTGTAACAGTCAGATCAGGGCTACCTATATTGAGCAGCTATGGGCTTCATCAAGGAGTGATAGAAGGGACTAGATCCCAAGGGGCATGGTTGCCTAGTTGGGGAACCAGAGACAGGGCAACAGATATTCCCCTCTCACGCACTATTAGAGGGGAGACTCTGCAATTGGTCTGCACTGCATTGAGTATGTGTTCATCATATAAAATATACATATGCTCTGTATCACATTGCTGTTCTCCCATGTGGATCTCTTTTAATAAACCAGTCCAGTTATTGTTGCAAGAACTACAAATGCCCATTCTTTTTACTGTTACACTACCTCCACACTGTTGCAAGGGCTTGCTCAGTGAGAATTAAGGTCTCGTCCAGGGCACATATTAGGGTAAGGCTACAAGTTGGAGCAACGATTCCACTTATTTTACTATAAGCTTGTGAGGGTGTGCAAGTCACTCATACTTGAACTATATTCAGGCATGCCTACAGGCTACAGCAGAAGGGCTACCATTCAAAAAATAAATACCAGCAGTATAATAAGTGGCTTAACTAGAAATTCCTGGGCCCCACAGCAAATTATCAATATTTATTGAAATTGTATATGAATTAGGGTTTAGTGGGGCCCCTTTACTTCCTGGGCCCCCCTGCAGAAGCTTGCCGGGCCAAGTGAGCCGGGTGCCCTAGGCAACCTGGCTCTCTCTGTCTCCCCCCACTGTTATTCCGTAGGAACTGCTGCCACAGCTCTGGAAAGAACAGTCCGAACTAGGGGAAGGCGTCAGAAGAGGTACGTCTACCTTTGCACCCTAGGTATGTGCCTCTTCTGCCTACCCCTAGTTCCGGCCCTGAGAAGCAGGATTTGTTTCTTCTGTAGTTACTCCACTGAGTCTGAAGTTTTATGAAGAATGAGCTTGAAGACTAATGGCTATATGAAGAAGACAAGGAGAAACCCAGCAGTATGCTTTCAGTAATATTATATGGGTGGTTTACCATTGCCCTAGGCTCTGCATTAATTATGTGTGTGTATGTATATATATATAGCTGTCTGGATGGTGGCACAACTCGTGTAGAGGTGTAAGTTGCCTGGGTGCAAATAAAGGATAAGTAGATACCAGAAGGAGGCTCGCACTCACAGGTCTTACAAAGAAATAATGGTGTTTATTAGTCAAAAATAAGAACTAACGTTTCGGCTAGCACTCTAGCCGTTTCTCTTTGAGATAGGCTACAGTGCTAGCTGAAACATTAGTTCATATATATATATATATATATATATATATTTAAATCTGACTGTTGCTAGGTATCCAAGCCCCTCTTAAAGCATTAGGGGAATCTGCCATCACATTGAGTCAGCCTGGAGAAGCCTTCCTGCCCACCCCCAAGACCCACAACTGCAGTATCCCTATACTGCTACATTATAATCATTGCTGCTCAAGCCAGGTCTGAATTAGTCTGTGCTCTTTGCATGGGATTGTGCCCACCAACCTTCTGTACAACTCTGAACAGTTAAGGATAAGGGGGCACAGTGGCGTAACTAGATATTACTGGGCCCCACAGCAAATTATTTTTCAGGCCCCCAAAATGTTTAGAGGTTGACTTGTTTCTCCAATATTTATTGAAATTGTATATGAATTAGGGCCTCATGGGGCCCCTATACCTCCTGGGCCCCCCTGCAGCCGCAGGGTCTGCTTCCTCTATAGTTAAGCCCCTGAGGGGGCAGTACTGGGGGTACTGTTTGGGTGCAGTAGTGTAAACCAATAAAAGAAGTTGCTCAAAACAGCAGCCTACATGTAAAACATATTCCAGTTTATTTGGCTGATATGAGCAGTCCAACCTTAATTGTTTTTTTTATGATTTTTTTGTTATTTACATTTTTAAAAAATAATTTGGAATTTGTTTTACTCATCTCAGCAATGCCCTTTTCATTTTCAAATGTTGCTTGCCTGGCTGCTTTTCTTGTACTTAAAGTTTCAGATGACCCAGCTAATTTAATGCCTTAAATACATGGATTTTATTTGTACAGTACGTTGTATATTTGTTTAGTAGACTTTAAACTAATTTAATTTACTAAATATACTTTTCTTTTGTGGCATGCAGTAAGAAATCCCAGTGAGCCCAAGGGCTGGTGGGCTTCAGTTGCCTCCGGCCATTGGGCAGCAAACGTGTATGGTGGGTGTGTAACGGGCCCGAAGGCACAGTAATAGTGTAGACCAAAGAGGAGACCAGACCAGGTTCGAGGTACAAAAGGGTTTATCCAAAGAATCGTCAAAAATACAGGCAAAAGGTCAGACCAGGCAGAAGACAAGCAAAATCGAAGAACAGGCAGGAATCGGTACACAGGAATCAAATAGATAATAACACCCAGGAACTCAGTAGCAGGAACCTATAGTTGGGCAAGGATTGGCAGGGGAAGTACGTTTAAATAGTCTCTGAGTTGGCGCCAAATTTTGACGCGCTTGCGGCAGACGCCAGCGTCCTCACGTTGACGTCTCGACGCCGGCGCCCGATTCTGACGCCGGCGTCCGTTCCGTCGCCGACGACCAATCCTGGAGTGGGAACAAGGTGAGGTCATAGACCTGTGCCCAGCAGGAGCCATGTGGTGAGGCAGACGGTCGCCATCTTGGACGCCATCTTGAAGACCAGAAGTAGATTCCATTACAGTACCCCCCTCCTTAGGGGGGGCCTCAGGACCACCGAGTCTAGGGGAGAGAGGGAAAAGCTTATGGAATCTGCGAACCAAGATGGGCGCATGGACATCTGAGCTCCTGACCCAGGAGCACTCCTCGGGACCGAACCCCTTCCACTCGATGAGATATTGAAGAGTGCCCCTGGAAAGACGAGAGTCCAAAATCCTCTTCACCTCGAATTCCTGGTGATCGTCAACCAGGACTGGAGCTGGGGGAGAAGAAGAAGAAAAAGACACAGCAGGTTTAAGGAGAGAGACATGGAAGGCATTCGGGATCCGCATCTCTGGAGGGAGTTGAAGACGAACCGCCACCGGATTGATGATTTCAATGACAGGAAAGGGACCGATGAATCTGGGGCCAAGTTTTGGGGTAGGAATCTTCAGGCGGATGTTACGGGTGGAAAGCCAAACTTTGTCACCAGGAGCATAGGGTGGAGCGGAAATCCTTTTCTTGTCGGCAAACCTCTTCTGGACCAGAGAGCTCTTCTGCAGATTAGAGGCAACAGCGGCCCAGATAGCCATCATGTGGGCAGCCTGATCGTTGGCGGCAGGAACATTGGTGAGGAGAAGATCCTGAGGAAATGCCAATGGGTTCTGACCGTAGACACAGAAGAAAGGGGACCGATGCGAGGAAGAATGCAAGGCGTTATTATGGGCGAACTCGGCCCAGGGAAGGAGATCTGACCAGTCGTCTTGGCACAGGGAAACATGACAGCGAAGAAACTGTTCCAAAGCCTGGTTCACTCTCTCAGCGGCTCCATTGGACTGTGGGTGATAGGCAGAAGAGAATTGTAAAGAAATGTTGAGAGCTTTGCACAAGGATCTCCAGAATCTGGATACGAATTGTGAGCCACGGTCAGAGACGATCTCGGCAGGAAACCCATGGAGACTAAAAATATGTTGGATGAAAAGCTTGGAAAGTTCAGGAGCAGAGGGAAGCTTGCGAAGGGGAATGAAATGAGCCATTTTACTGAACCTGTCAACGACAACCCAGATAACAGTGTGACCGGAGGAGACAGGCAGGTCTACAATAAAATCCATGGCAAGATGAGTCCAAGGACGAGATGGAATGGGTAATGGAAGAAGGAGTCCTTTGGGAGGAGAATGTCCAGACTTGGAAATGGCACAGATGGTACAAGAAGAAACAAAGTCTTTGACATCCTTTCTCACGGATGGCCACCATACCAGGCGAGAAAGGAGTTCGGTGGTCTTCTCCACTCCGGGATGGCCGGCCTGTTTAGAACTGTGAGCCTGGGATAGAATAGACTGGCGACAATCAGGTGGAACAAAGGCAACCCCTAGAGGAATATTGTCAGGGGCGGAAGCCTGGGCGGAAAAGATTTGCGAGGCCAAGGAGGGAAATAGGGCAGCGATGATCTTGGAGGAAGGCACAATGGGTTCAGGATCTTCGGAGCAGGGAACTTCAGGAACAAAACTTCTAGACAAAGCATCAGCCTTTCTATTTCTAGAGCCAGGACGAAAGGTGATGACGAAGTTAAAACGGGAGAAGAACAGTGACCATCTGGCTTGTCGAGGATTCAAACGTTTGAGGGACTGGATAAATTCAAGGTTCTTATGGTCTGTAAAGATGGTCACGGGAATGGAGGATCCTTCCAGTAAATGTCTCCACTCCTCCAGGGCGAGTTTCACTGCCAATAACTCACGATTCCCCACATCGTAGTTCTGCTCGGAGGAGGAAAACTTCTTAGAGAAGAATGCACAGGGATGTAACTTCCCGTCCAAGGATGATCTCTGTGACAAGACAGCTCCAGCTCCCACATCTGAGGCGTCGACTTCGAGGAAGAAGGGAAGAAGAAGATCAGGGTGTCTGAGAATAGGTGCAGAAGAAAAGGCAGTTTTCAGGGATTCAAAGGCTTCCAGGGCAAGAGGAGGCCAGTGCTGTGGTTTACCCCCTTTGCGGATGAGGGCCAGGATAGGAGAGATCTTGGAAGAGAAGCCTTTAATAAATTGTCTGTAATAATTGGCAAAGCCAATAAATCTCTGGATAGCCTTGACACTTGTGGGGAGGGGCCAATCAAGAATTGCAGAAACCTTGGCTGGATCCATCTCGAAACCCTGCTGGGAGATGATGTACCCAAGAAAAGGGATGGAGGACACTTCAAACGAACACTTTTCCAATTTAGCGAAGAGATTATTCTTTCTTAGACGAAGAAGAACTTCCTTCACTTGGGAGCGATGCTCGTGGAGATTTTTGGAAAAGACAAGAATGTCATCCAGATAGACAACAACACTTTGCCCCAACAGGTCTCTGAATATATCATTCACGAACTCTTGGAAGACCGCGGGGGCATTACATAGTCCAAATGGCATGACTAGATATTCATAATGCCCATCTCGTGTCAGGCTTACCGTCTGATCCAACGAGGAAGGAGCCGGAACTTGTAGCGTACGAACCCACAAGCGCCTCGCACAACACTAACCCACCTGGAGTGGAACAGGGAGAAGTGAAGTGACGAGTAGCCAATGAGACTAACCGAAGCGAAGTACAGAGGGTTCAGGCAAAGCGAAGTCAGACAGGCCGAGGTCGGGGCAGGCAGTGAAGAGTCGTAACGAAGTCAGGCAAGAAGATCAAGGCAGGCGGCAATAGGCAATCCGGGAACAGGCTGAGGTCAAACACAAAAGATCAGTAGAATTCAATGCTAGGGTTTCAGTCAAACAACCTAATAACCAGGCAAAGAGTCACAGTTCAAGTTAGGATTAAATAGCGCTTATTTGGCGCCAAACTGGCGTCATCACGCTGGCGTCGCACAGCTGACGTCAGTGCGTCCGTCATCGGCGTCCGTCGCTGACGCCCATGCGTCGGCGACCGTCGCCGGCGTCCAACGCTGCGCACCGACGCGCGTCGGTTCCCCGATGGGCGCGCCTGCGCCTGCGCCGGAAAGGACGTGACAGCAGATCCTTACATTGCCCCCCGTCAAGGAGCGGCCTCAGGACGCAACTGGCAGAAGGTTTATCAGGGTAGCTCTTGTGAAAATTCTTCAATAGCTCAGCAGCATGAATGTTCGAAACTGGTTCCCAAGAATTCTCTTCCGGACCAAAGCCCTTCCAACTGACCAGATATTGCAGATGCTTGCCCCTAACACGGGAATCCAGGATCTTCTCAACCTCGAATTCCTCTTGACCGTCCACAACAACAGGAAGAGGAGGTGGAGTTGTACGGCCAGGAAAGTGAAATGTGGAGGCTGGTTTTAGTAGAGCAGAATGAAAAACTGGATGAATACGCCAGGTAGCCGGGAGTTTGAGTTGAAAGGCCACAGGATTAATCTGCCGAGTAATGAGAAAAGGACTCAAGAACCGTTGGCCCAACTTCTTACTGGGGCAAGACAACTTGAGATTAATAGTAGATAACCAAACGCGGTCCCCCACCTTAAACTCTGGATCACTTCTTCGCTTCTTGTCTGCATAGCTCTTGAAATTCTGTTGCGCTCTCCTCATGTTCCTCTGGAGTTTCAAAAAATTATCCGCCAGGAAGTTTAACCGATCCTTGACTGCAGGAACAAGAATATCGGAAACAATGGAAGAAGGGAAGGTGACAGGATGTAGACCGTAATTTGCGAAGAAGGGGGACTGATTGATTGAGGAATGTTGGGCATTATTATAGGCAAATTCCGCAAGAGGAAGGAGATTAACCCAATCATCCTGGAGATACGATGAGTAACATCTCAGATACTGCTCAAGAGTCTGATTTGTTCGCTCCGTCTGGCCATTGGTTTGAGGATGAAAAGCCGATGAAAGTGACACAGAAATTTTAAGAGCACCACATAAAGCTTTCCAAAATTGAGATGTAAACTGTGGACCACGATCGGATACTACCTCATCTGGAAGGCCATGAAGTCTTACTACTTCCTTGATAAAACAATCAGCTGTCTCAGGGGCAGAAGGAAGTCCAGGCAGGGATTTAAAATGAGCCATCTTGGTCAGGCGGTCAATGAAAACAACAATAGCGGAGCAATCAGAGGAGGGTGGTAAGTCAGAAATAAAGTCCATAGACACTGAGCCCCAAGGACGAGAAGGAACTGGAAGGGGTTGCAGGAGGCCAATAGGACGAACATGAGAATCCTTGGACCTGGTACAGACTTCACAGGAAGAGACAAATTTCGAACAGTCCTTAGTCATCCCAGGCCACCAAAACAGTCTTTTAGCAGAAATAATAGTCTTCTTAATACCTGGGTGACCTGCCAGTTTAGAATCGTGAATGCTCTTAAGAACCTCCAACCGCATCTGTTCAGGAACAAAGATTTTCCCTTCGTGAAGAAGAAACCCTTCTTTGGGCACGAGAGAGGGTTCACAAACAGTTCTAGATGCATCTTTAATTTGATCCACAAGAACAGACTGTAATAAAAGAAAGTTATTTGAGTTTAGAATTGTCTCAGGAGAAGAGAGAATCTCATCGTCAGAGGAGAACATGCGGGAAAGAGCATCTGCCTTGACATTCTTTGACCCGGGCCGGTAGGTGAGGTGGAAGTTAAATCGCATGAAGAAAAGGGCCCATCTTGCTTGTCTAGGTCTTAGTCTCTTGGCGGAACGCAGGTACTCCAAATTCCTATGATCAGTAAAGATGAGAATTGGGTGTTTGGACCCTTCGAGGAGATACCTCCACTCTTCTAATGCCAGTTTAATAGCAAGTAATTCACGATCTGCCACATCATAGTTACATTCACATTTAGTCAATTTACGTGAAAAGAAAGCAACTGGATGGAGTTCTTCTTGAATCCCAGACCTCTGTGATAAGACAGCGCCCACAGCATTTTCCGAGGCATCGACCTCTAACGTAAATGGAAGAGCCAAGTCCGGATGACGAAGAATTGGAGCCGACGTGAAGAGTTTCTTCAATCTCTCAAAAGCCATCTGAGCCTCTGGTGACCAAGAGAATCTTTGATTACAACGTGTGAGTTCCGTTATTGGTAAAATAATTCGAGCAAAATTCTTAATGAATTTCCTATAAAAGTTTGCGAATCCAATGAAGCGTTGAACAGCTTTCTTAGAGGAGGGAATCGGCCAATCAATAATTGCAGAGATCTTCTTAGAATCCATTTGAATTCCTAAAGGGGAAATAAAAAATCCCAAAAAGTCCACAGATGTCTGTTCAAAAACACATTTCTCGACCTTGGCATAGAGCTGGTGAGTACGGAGGCGGGCAAGAACTTTCTTCACATGTAATCTATGCTCTTCCAAAGAATTAGAAAAAATTAGAATATCGTCCAGATAAATGATGACGAAAATATCAAGAAAGTCTCGAAAGACATCGTTGACAAAATGCTGGAACGTTGCGGGGGCATTACAAAGTCCGAATGGCATGACGAGATATTCAAAGTGACCATAACGGGTACGGAACGCCGTCTTCCATTCGTCCCCTTCCCGAATTCTAACTAAGTTATAGGCCCCTCGAAGATCAAGCTTAGAGAAAATCTTGGCCTCCTTAAATCGTTGGAACAACTCTGGAATAAGAGGAAGAGGGTAACGATTCTTGACCGTGATCTTATTTAAGTCTCTATAATCGATACACGGTCTCAAAGAACGATCTTTCTTTTCAACGAAGAATATCCCAGCTCCGGCAGGAGAAGAAGATTGTCGGATAAATCCCTTGGCTAAATTTTCATCTAAATAACTGCGTAATTCCAAGAGTTCAGGCTCAGTTAAAGGATAAATATGTCCAAAGGGGATTTGAGCTCCTGGAAGAAGATTAATGGGACAATCATAAATGCGATGGGGTGGAAGCCTATCGGCCCCTCTCTTGTTGAAGACATCAGAGAATTCCCAATACGCCAGAGGAAGTAGATCATGAATTTCAGAAGAAGGAGAAAGGGAACAAACCTTGATTGAAGAAGACGCATTCTCTAATGTACATTTAGAAAGGCACAATTCAGAAGAAAATGTTACACCGCCCGTGGCCCAATTGATAAAAGGATTATGTCTCTGTAGCCAGGGTAACCCTAAAATGATAGGGAATAATGGAGACGTCACCACATCAAAATTCATTACTTCAGCATGAATTTTATTAATTACAACAAAAAGTGCAGCAGTCTCTTGAACCACAGGACCCGAAGTGATTAGTGAACCATCCGCCACACGAAGTGCTATGGGGTTCTTCTTGGATTGGAGAGGAATTTGGAACTGAAGAGCAACTTCTCGGTCCAAGAAGCACCCACTTGCCCCGGAATCAAGTATTGCCTGGAGATCCACCACCTTGTCTCCCCACTGCAAGGATAGAGAAATTGTGAGTAGAGACACAGAAAAGTTGCAACTATTAGAGTCTTTTTCATAAGTCTCCTTACCCGAGGGACGGGTCTGACAATTCCGAAGAAGATGGCCCGCTTGACCACAGTATAGGCAAAGATTAAGCCTGCGGCGTCGGAGACGTTCTTCAGGGGTTAAAGCAGACCTAATGGCTCCAATCTGCATCGGCTCTGGGGCAGTACTGATAGTGGCTGTAGGGACCGTAGATGACATCATAGGAGGCATACGGATCGGAGGTGGAGCAGAAGGTAAGAGCCAAGTAGGTGACACAAGACCAGCCTTTTCAGCCTTTTCCTCCTCCCTACGTTCTCTCAGTCTTTGATCCAACTGAATGGATATAAGGATAAGCTCTTCCAAGGTGTCAGGAATGCCTATACGGGCCAACTCATTCTTTAATTCAGCCGAAAGGCCCAGACGATAGCGGTTCTTCAGAGCTGCAGGATTCCATTCCGTATCCTCAGCCCACTGGCGAAACTCCAGAGTGTAGTCCTCGACAGGACGGGTACCTTGCTTCAGGGCATGCAAGGCGGCTTCGGCAGTAGAGGTTCTGTGTGGGTCATCATAGACCACTGCCATGGCATCAAAGAAAGAGTCCACTGTGGCCAAAACAGGACTTTGCCGATCCAACAGACGGAAGGCCCACGTCTGGGGCTCGCCAGTCAGGAAGGAAATGACAACCCCCACTCGTGTCTGTTCATTTGGATAGGTGTGGGGTTTAAGCGAAAATAACAACTTGCAGCTGCTCCTGAAATTGCGAAATAACTTCCGGTCCCCAGCAAACTTTTCAGGGAAAGCGACTTTCGGCTCCGAAATTTCGGAAGTGATCACCTGTACTTCAGCTGGAGCAGAAGAAGAGGATGCTGCATCGGAGGAAGGGGTTGCAGCCGGAGGATGTGCTCTGACGTGTTCCTGAAGCTGGGCGTAACCGCTCTGTAGCTCTCGAACGGCTTGAGTTAAAGATGACAGTTGTTGCGTCAGGACAGCAAATGGAGAAGCCCCTTCGGTTGGATCCATGGCCTGGTTATACTGTCAGGCTTACCGTCTGATCCAACGAGGAAGGAGCCGGAACTTGTAGCGTACAAACCCACAAGCGCCTCGCACAACACTAACCCACCTGGAGTGGAACAGGGAGAAGTGAAGTGACGAGTAGCCAATGAGACTAACCGAAGCGAAGTACAGAGGGTTCAGGCAAAGCGAAGTCAGACAGGCCGAGGTCGGGGCAGGCAGCGAAGAGTCGTAACGAAGTCAGGCAAGAAGATCAAGGCAGGCGGCAATAGGCAATCCGGGAACAGGCTGAGGTCAAACACAAAAGATCAGTAGAATTCAATGCTAGGGTTTCAGTCAAACAACCTAATAACCAGGCAAAGAGTCACAGTTCAAGTTAGGATTAAATAGCGCTTATTTGGCACCAAACTGGCGTCATCACGCTGGCGTCGCACAGCTGACGTCAGTGCGTCCGTCATCGGCGTCCGTCGCTGACGCCCATGCGTCGGCGACCGTCGCCGGCGCGAAGCCGTCGCCGGCGTCCAATGCTGCGCACCGACGCGCATCGGTTCCCCGATGGGCGCGCCTGCGCCTGCGCCGGAAAGGACGTGACAGCAGATCCTTACATCTCGGGTATTGAAGGCATTCGTCCCCTTCACGAACTCTAATGAGGTTATAGGCACCCCGAAGATCCAGCTTGGTGAAGATCTTGGCCCCTCTTAACTGATCGAAGAGTTCGGAGATTAGGGGGAGAGGGTAACGGTTTTTAATGGTGATTTTGTTTAACCCCCTATAGTCGATGCATGGTCGCAGACCCCCGTCCTTCTTTTCGACAAAGAAAAATCCAGCACCAGCAGGGGAGGAAGAAGGGCGGATGAAGCCTCTTTGGAGATTCTCCCGAATGTAGGTCTTCATGGCAGCCGTCTCAGAGGGGGAAAGAGGATAGGTGCGACCCCGGGGAGGCATGGAACCAGGAAGAAGTTCGACCGGACAGTCATAGGGTCGATGAGGAGGAAGGGTCTCTGCTGAGCCCTTGTTGAAGACATCAGCAAAATCTTGATAGGTGGAAGGAAGGAACAACTTGGAAGAAACAGAAGAAACTTTGATAAGGGGTACAGCAGGCAAACAGTTCCGTTGGCAGTAGGGGCTCCAGCGGGAGACTTGAGTGGAGGACCAGTCAATGACTGGATTATGGGTGCACAACCAGGGGAGCCCCAAAACGAGTGGAGTTGAAGGGCAGTCAATGAGTAGAAAGGCCAATCTCTCCAGATGCATGGCGCCCACTCTAAGGGAAAGTTCAGCGGTGGTTTGAGAAATAATGGCCGAAGACAGAGGGCGGTCATCAATAGCTAAGACTCGCAGAGGAGAGGCCAAGGGTTGTAGGGGGACCGCATAACGAGCAGCAAAAACTCTGTCCATGAAATTTCCGGCAGCACCAGAGTCCAGGAAAGCTTGCACTGGGATCTTCTGGGAACCGAATTGGATCTGTGCCGGAAGAAGGAAACGTTGAGTAGAGGGTTGGGGAGAATGACAAACACCACCCAGATAGGTCTCCCCAAACCTACCTAGGTGCTGGCGTTTCCCGGCTTCACAGGACACTCATGGGCGAAGTGCGATTTGCCCCCACAATACAGGCATAGGCCGGCAGCCCTTCTCCGTAGCTTCTCCTGTTCGGAAAGACGAGCCCGTCCAATCTGCATGGGTTCCTCAGTAGATGGAACAGAGGGAGCAGAAGCCGCAGGAGTAGGAGAGGGGAAAGCAGAAGCCGGATTGAAGAGTAGGGGTCTCTGGAAGCGAGGAGCCAAGGTGGGTTGGAACCGGGGAAACTTCTTCGAACGCTCTCTGTCGAGCTCGAGTTGAAATTCCCTCTGTCGGGTGTCAACTTTTATAGCCAGCGCCACCAGATCCTCCCACCGAGAACGAATTTCCCGGGAGACCAAGTCGTTTTTGATCCGCATGGCTAGGCCCTTGTAGAAGGCTGCATGGTACCCATCATTGTTCCAGGTGGTCTCCGCCACTAGGGTGCGGAACTCAATAGCGTACTCTGGAACAGAGCGAGTGCCTTGCTGAATCTGGAACAGGCGAGCAGAGGATGCCGTAGCTCGGCCAGGGGCATCAAAGACAACCCGAAGTTCACAGATGAAGGCACTGGCGTTGTCAATCAAAGGGTCCCTCTTCTCCCACAGAGGTGATGCCCACTCCAAAGCCTTCCCCTGCAGGCGAGTAATCATGTACCCCACTTTAGCTTGTTCGGATGCAAACTGACCTGGCAGCAGGGCAAACTGGATCTCGCACTGGTTGATGAAACCTCTGCACGCATCAGGATCACCGCTGTAGAGGGGAGGCGCAGGAATGCGAGGTTCCGAAGGCTGAAGTGGGCTTGCAGGAACGGCCACAGGGACCGGGGCCACAGGTGACAATGCCGACAACTTGTCTAGGATAGCTTCCAGAGCCTGACCGAAGTGTGACTGCTGGGCTTCGTATGACTGCATGCGGGAAGCCAAACCGCGGATAGCGCCACCGACATCAGGTGGAGCTGGAGTCTCCTCCGAAGGGTCCATGGCCCAACTATACTGTAACGGGCCCGAAGGCACAGTAATAGTGTAGACCAAAGAGGAGACCAGACCAGGTTCGAGGTACAAAAGGGTTTATCCAAAGAATCGTCAAAAATACAGGCAAAAGGTCAGACCAGGCAGAAGACAAGCAAAATCGAAGAACAGGCAGGAATCGGTACACAGGAATCAAATAGATAATAACACCCAGGAACTCAGTAGCAGGAACCTATAGTTGGGCAAGGATTGGCAGGGGAAGTACGTTTAAATAGTCTCTGAGTTGGCGCCAAATTTTGACGCGCTTGCGTCAGACGCAGACGCCAGCGTCCTCACGTTGACGTCTCGACGCCGGCGCCCGATTCTGACGCCGGCGTCCGTTCCGTCGCCGACGACCAATCCTGGAGTGGGAACAAGGTGAGGTCATAGACCTGTGCCCAGCAGGAGCCATGTGGTGAGGCAGACGGTCGCCATCTTGGACGCCATCTTGAAGACCAGAAGTAGATTCCATTACAGGGTGGAGGTTTCAGTGGTGGGCAGTTACCATTGGTTGCAATTGGGTTTGGGGTGGCCAATGATGCAAGAGCCCTGGAGGCCAGGTGCTCTCGTGTGCCCAATGGTCTCCAGACTAACCCTATATAAAGGATTGGTGTGGGAAGTACAGTGATAAATGCATTAAAGCTGACACAAATATGTTTACCAATATTTGAATGGCGTCATTATAATAATAAGTATGAGAAACCATATTATGTTGAAGGTAAAGACTCCATGAAATATATGCAAAAATTCATTTTGAATAATAACATTTATAGGGGCAGACTGGGTTACTCAGCTACAACAACCCTAGATTTGCCATATCTGTTGCTTTTACACTATATTTTTGGTTCATTTGTTTGGGCAATTTAAAGTCCTGCACCTGTAATGTACAATATGATAAATTCTGGAATTTTTGTTGTTCAGTTGGATGTAGGTTGAGTCCCATGTTCTGGTGAGCCTGGTGCAAATGCCACATTCATTCATTCAGAAGGGGGTCCAGTTTGGAGCCCAATTAGGATAAATATGTGTGAAAACTTGTTTAAATGTAATCAAAGTACTAGATTGCACTATTTAATTTAGTTGATGCCAGTTTAAGAACACTGGGGATATTTTGTTGCAAATTAAGCCATATGTTTTCTATAAATGTAGCTTACTATAAGAGGGATTATTTACAGAGACCCAGATATAACTGCAAGGGTACTAAGGGGCGTAAGAGCACTAGTGCACTAGTGCACAGTTCAACACCAACAGGTACAAGCCATCGGACTGATGGTAAGTACACAGCTCTACTGCAGTCTAACACACGGATGCTCCTTACTGCAACTTTATCTTGTTCAAAGGTAAAGGAATTTCCTTTGAATTACAGGACTTACATATAAAATTGGTGTTGCAAACCTTTTCAAACTAATGGTAGAAAAGTAGTTGTGGCATATTTGCGTGCTTCTTCATGAACACCGACAGACAGTATTTGCCCTTTACCGTGGCCAATGCAGACTGTTAAAGTGGCCATACACATAGAGATCTAATTGTTTTTGCGTTTTCACCAAGCGAGTATTTCTCTCCCCGATATGCCCACCTTGAGGTGGGAGATATCGGGCTGATCCGATCATCGGCCCTAGGGCCCAACGATCGGATCATAATACAGGAGTATGGGCAGTCAGATTTTTACCCCTGCCCCATTAACATCTGGCTAACTTTTGGGTAGATATTGATCTGGGCCACACACACGGGCCAATAAGCTGCCGACATGGTCTGTTGGCAGCTTTTATCGGCCGGTGTATGGCCACCTTTACTGTGATAACAGAATAATGTGAGCTGTTTATCAATGATTTTTTTTTATTAATCTTTTGTTGACAGCAACTGAACCATCCAAATGTAATCAAGTATTTGGATTCCTTTATTGAAGACAATGAGCTGAACATTGTTCTGGAGATTGCGGATGCCGGAGACCTCTCTCAGATGATTAAAGTAAGGAGTAAGATGGGAAAAAGAGGCAGAAGGAAAATATTCTCTGTGTATCAAAGGAGGTGGGAAATCATATGCAAACTTATTTTGGAAAATACAAAAGGTCCTCTGCACTTAACCCATTCTAACTTATTTTGGAAACTACTTTGGATAAAATCGCTGTTATTGGGAAACTCTCAGCTGTTCTCTACTCTTATAAAGTTTGGCCGTGCAGAGTGGCACTAAGGTTTAAGTTCCATTTTTCTCCAAGGGTCACAGCAGGCACTGGCCACTGGGACATTGATTTTTTTTTCAAGTGGCAAATTTATTAAATGTAAAATACCAGCAATAATCATGTTTTGATTTGTTGTGATGGCACACAATGAAGGCCAAGCCAAAATGTTAAAATGTCAGCATTTCCAAAAGTCATGAAAGCACAAACCAACCAAACCCCTCATTAGTACAGCACACTTTAAAGTAAAATTCCCTCCTAAATGCAAAATTGCGATGAAGTATTAAAAAATAAACAAAAATCATAATTATCTTTTGTTATACTATAGAGCATACTGCAAACAGTTAACTCAGTTTTTTACTCAACTCTGAAATATTAAAATAATTAAAAAATGAACAGGAGGATGTCTCAAACTCAGCTTGAGGCTAAAGCTCCATTTGTTCCAGTTTGTGGGTCTGAGGCGTTAAATATGTTGTGCAAGGTAATTAAGACAAGATGTTCATTAGACTCCACATGTCAGACCTAGTTTTGTTACTCACTTCTGAAAGGGGAAGCTGAATAAACCTGAGTTTAGGCCCTATGAGTAACACTTAGTGTGGTGTGTAGTAAGGTATCCAGCTCCTGAGCTAATAGCAACAGTAGAGGGCTTACAGTTTATTAAATGGTAGTGTTCACATTTACAAATAGAAAAGGCAAAAAAGGTAGCATTAACCCCCCTAGGATTAACTGGGGGGGGGGTAATCATGTCCCCACAAATTCTTGATGAAACCTTGAAGTGATACTGACACTAAAAAAAGTTACCTATAGGTCATATTGATTGTTTTTCGCTGATAGTTCTGCTTTTGTAAATAATTGTCACTTGAAGTTCCTAAACCTGACTGTTTTGCCAACCTGACTGTCCCTACTTAACCTGTCAGTTAGAGTTTCTAATGCTAACAGACTACTGCTGCACAAATATGGCAGCCCCCTCATAGAGGAACATGGGGGTAAGAAAGGTAATGTAAAAGCATTAGGCAAATACTTTTATGGCAAAATTCTAAATAGTATTGAAAGACAATGTTATGATAGATAATAGAAAAGGTTATTTTCTGATGTCAGTATATCTTTAAGTAAAACAGGTTTGTTTCTTGCCTGCTTTGCCTGTAATCTCCCTATTAACCTGAACATTATTCTCCTTTTCCTCAGTTCCTCACCCCAATCTCTTTTTCCATCTCTGTTCCCAGTACTTTAAAAAGCAAAAGCGGTTAATTCCAGAGAGGACTGTGTGGAAATATTTTGTGCAGTTATGCAGCGCTGTGGAACATATGCATTCCCGTAGAATCATGCACAGAGGTAAGCCAAGCTCCAATAACCCAACTTACAGTCTCCACAGTTTTGAAGATGTTCATTTAAAGGGGAAGGAAACCTCGTCGGCGCTAACCCCCCTCCCCCCCTCCCGTGTATTGCCCCCCTCCCTCCTCCCCCTGGCCTACCCCTCCCGCTGGGCAAATGCCCCTAACTTGTTACTTACCCTTCTGCGCAGGTCCAGTCCAGGGAGTTCACAGGCGACATCTTCTTCCACGCGATCTTCTTCCTCCTTTGACCGGCGCATGCTCAGTAGGATCGTTTCGCCGGTACGATCTACTGCGCATGCGCGTGACTTTTGGCGCATGCGCAGTAGATCCGTACCGGCGAAACGATCCTACTGCGCATGCGCCAAAACGCCGGTCAAAGGAGGAAGAAGATCGCGTGGAAGAAGATGTCGCCTGTGAACTCAATGGACTGGACCTGCGCAGAAGGGTAAGTAACAAGTTAGGGGCATTTGCCCAGCGGGAGGGGTAGACCAGGGGGGAGGAGGGAGGGGGGGCAATACACGGGAGGGGGAGGGGGGTTAGCGCCGACGAGGTTTCCTTCCCCTTTAAAGGAGCATTAAGAAGCGGTGGTTTAACTCGGTGACCAGAGACCAAGGTGCAAAAAAACTGACAACCCCCTGCCGGCACCATGCGCGGGATCACCCATTGCTCCTCCTGTAGTTATGCCACTGTTTACCAGGTTCAGACAGAGATTCAAAGTAGCCCCTGGCATTTGAAGCACACAAGCAGCCAAACACCCAAGCCACCCATAGGCCCAGTGGCTACTACAAAGTGAAACCCCTCACCCAGGGCCAGAACTAACGGTAGGCTGAAGATGCACGTGCCTAGGGCCAGTGGCGTAACTATAGATGGAGCAGACCCCGCATCTCTATTGCAGTTGCTGCCCTGGCAGAGTAGAATTCCCCACTTAAAAAATGGAAATTTGACTCTTAAAGTTACCTGAGGCGGCTTTTTGCCACCCCTAGTAACTGCCCGTTCCATTCCGCCTGAGGCAAGGTTTTCACCTTGCCTCATGGTAAGAGCGGCCCTGCCTACCCCAGTCCGTCCAGACAAGTCCTGCTCGGTGCGCCTGTGCATTTGCATGTACTCACATACACGCGTGTGGTGGAGGGGGGTGACACGGCGGCCAGGTTGCCTGGGTTGCCCAGCTGGCCTGGTCCTGCCCTCACCCCAAGGGGCCGGGTATGCACAGCAACCCTGCACACACCCTAACTGCCTGCTCATGTCCCCAGCTCACCCTGCCCGCTAGCTATGGGGGTAGAAGAAACAGACCCTGCCTATCCTCTCCAACCCCCCTCCCCCGCAACTGCAGGGTCTGCTTTCTTTGCGATTACACCAGTGCACAAGTCAAATAAATAGTGACTGCCTATGGCACCTTCCGCAGCCCTTCTGCCATTTGCCAGAGCCTACAGATTGCTAATCCAGACCTGGCTTTAATCCTAAAGTAACATTTCTCTAGTTATTTATGGCAACTGAGATATATGTGTATTTTCTATAAATGGGAGGGGGAATTTCCTTTAGACATTCAACTTTTTTTTTCAACATTTGCTCTGTTCTTTGGTATCGTACCTTCTATGCACACAAGCACAAAGCTATTGTGCACAGCACAAACAACAATTCCATGTATTCTGACAAATCTCCATAACAATAACCCTTAAAATTTGTATCTTCATATATCTGATCATATATTTCAGTTGCAAGAATAATGCAAGGAAGCTCAATTTGCTTCCAACTGTGCACGAGGGTAAATCTTGCCCAATGTTTCTGTTTGCCCATTTTCCATAGAAGCGTAAGTCTTCAGGACATTATTTGTCTCACCTCCATTCGTTATAAAACTCCTGTTTTCCATATATTTCTTTCCCCTGCAGCCTTTTTTCCCTCACTGCTCAGCCTGATACCTGTGAAGATTTTTTTTTTGGTGTGTTTTATCTGGCCTTTGAAGCCTATGATGATTGCGCCTGATGAAACTGTCAGAGGATGATGTGTTTTGATTATTTTCTAAAGTCTTTGCACATCAGAGCTATGAAGGGTGGAAAACAAAGACATCGATCAGAGTTGGGATGCATGTAGTGTTTGGGGCACTGGGACATTTCCTCTGAATATGCTCTGTTTGCTAAAAAGTTATCTGAAAACACAGGCTCTCCATAAAAGTCCAGCACTGTGTGAGAATGAGAGATTAGGACATCACAATGTTAGTGGACATTCATTCTCTCTGGAAAGCCATATGATTAGATTTGTAGACCTCCATCTATACCTAGTCCTGTTTTCTAAAAAACGCTATACATTTGCACATATATACTGTTATGTTTGCCCTCACCAGGATATTTACTGCCATAACCACTTACTAACTAAGCCATGGAAATTATAAGCTTCAGACACAAAATATGTTCTGATGTAGGATTTATTTTCCATGTACAGATGCACAGTCATGTTGGCATAGCATTTCACATCTTTACGCATATGAATTAAAACTTATAACTAGGTATGCACAGAATTCATCATTTTTAGATTTGACTGAATGCTAAAATCTCCACAAAACATGAACTGAATATGAAATCAAATCTGAACCCTAAGATGTATATTTTTATGCATATTCATTCACATACAGGGTGAGAACAATGGGTAGGCAGAAGAGGCACGTGCCTTGGGCACAATGACAGGTGGGGGCAAGAAGAAATCCATATCAGTTGCAAATTGTCTACATTATATAATCTAGCAAGCTTTCAAGATGTTATTGGAATGCATACTTTTAACAGTTTAGTTGTTTGTGTGTGTGTTTTTAAGCAGTTGAATCATTGCAGTTGAGTTTTTTTTATCCAATTTAACAAGATTCAGCTTTCTCAATTGGAAAAAAAGGGCAAAAATTAGTTTCAAAAGACTTGCATTTGAAAATGAATAAATCTGTCTCCATGGATTCTTCAGAATTCTTAAAAAGTGCTGGGGTTTAACCAAAATCCTGAACCCTGCACTTAGTGCATCCTTACAAAGAATTAAGCACTACTCCATTATGGCCAGCTTCAACTGATAAAAATGTAAATAATCATAGAGCACACCCTCACCAGTTGTGGAGTAGGCACCAGTCTAAGTGGGACATTCACTAAGATTCGTAGTTGCGCCAGGCGTAACTTTGCCGCACTTCGCCAGGTGTAGTTTCGCCAGTGCTTGGCAAATTCGCTAAAATCCGAAGTTGCGCTCAGGGGTAGCGTAAGGTTGCGAAGTTGCGCTAGCGTTGATTTGCTAAACGAAACGAAGTTACGCTAGCGATGGTTAATTTGCATACGGCGCCAAATTCAAATTTCAATGGAGGAATATGTAGCAGCACTACAAATGCCTGGGAAACCTTCAAAGCATCAAATAAAATTTTATTTTGCCCTACACATGTGCCCACTGTATAGTTAAGTTGCCATGAGTAAGGAAATGTAGGGGGGAAGGAGGGGAGCCCCCAAAAATTTTTCGATCTTTTTCAGCCTATCACCCATAATATAGAAAAAACTTCAGCGTTTTTGGGACTTAGAAAAAATGTTAACTTTTTTTGAAGAAATCCCTATCTACTCTATTGCGCTTCGCCTGGTCTGGTGGGGTGGAAGTCTGGTGTAAAAGTTAGCGTTCAGAACAATGCGCGCGTTAGTGAATTTGCGTAGTTACGTCCATTGCGCAAATTCGCCAGGCGTAAGGGTGCGAAGTTACACTAGCGAAGTTACACCAGCGTCCGTTAGTGAATTTGCGAAGTAACGAAAATGGCAAACGCTAGCGAATTGACGCTAGCGTTAGGCGCTTCGGCGCATAGTGAATTTGCCCCTAAGACGGGAGGGACAGTGATCATGCTGTGTTCAGCTGTTGCTGAGCAAACAACTACCAGAATGCCTTGGTAGTCATGCCATACATTGGCCATTCCAAAGCTAAGGGATTTGTGGCAGCAGCAAATCTGATTAATTGTGTGGCATTCATGGACAGGAATTAATATCTTACTCTTGCTTTTTTATCCACAGACATAAAGCCTGCTAACATGTTTATCACAGCCACAGGGGTGGTGAAACTGGGAGACCTCGGGCTAGGGCGATTTTTCAGCTCCAAAACCACCGCAGCACATTCCTTGGGTAAGGGCCTTTATGTTACTGCCAAGAGTCTTATTTTTAATCAGTGGTATTTTTATTAACAACTGTTGGCTACAAAAATGGATAATATTTCTGGATTGAGATGAATACTGGTAAGGCAGTAGACAATCTGATAAGTAGAAAATCAGATTTTTGCTTTTATGCAATTACATGGGGGAAGAAATCTATTTGTACAGAAGATGCAGCTGATATGTTGTGCCAGATTCCCACCAGAATGAAAATCAATAAATCCATACACTTTATTATTCACAGCCATTATAGTATCGCTAGTACAGGTATGAGACCTGTAATCCATAATGCTCTGGACCTAGGGCTTTCCAGATTTCCTTAAGTCTACTAGAAAACCATGTAAACATTAAACCAAATAACCTGGTTTTGTTTCAAATAAGGATTAATTATATCTGATGGAATCTGTGGTAGATGGCCATTCCATAATTTTGAGCTTTTCTGGATAACAATTTTCCAGATAACAGATTCCATACCTGTAGAAATGTTTTTTATCCAGGGAAAACAGATAGATCATTCATAATCCATATTGTTTTACATATGAACTTATTGGTTTACAAATGAAGAGAGGCTCCCCTCCCTAAAAATGGGCACTGCCCTGGCTTCACATATGTTGATCAGAAAACCCTGCTCTGCACTTATTAGGCCCAACAAGGCTGAAACTGTTCTGTAGTTGGCAGTTTATTAGCTCCGGTCCTTAGGATGCTCCATGAAACTTGATTTTCTTCCCATGATTCCTACATACATTAAGGTTCCTCACTCCATGTTCCTGTTTCAGTGCAATAAAAGCTAAAAATACTATAAATTTTACATTATCCCAAGGCTGGTTGGATTATGATTTTAGAGTCACAAATGAATGGGTATGAAAGTGTGAGCAGTTTCAGGTGGGAGTAGGTAAGGAATGATGTGTCATCCAACCAAGTAGGAATTACTTGTGCACAGCTTTCTTTGGATGGACTTTTTCAGTCTGTAACTATAACAACTTACATGCTCTCATACTTACCTACGGCTGCTTGATTGAAGGGCTACAACATATTATCCATTCAACGTCTTTCTTCCCTCTTAATTCTATTCATTATATTAGATATATATATATATATATACTGTCGGTTCAGTGGACGCACTCCTTCCGGATTTGTTTCAATCGATGTTGGTGCGTTGGTCAAAGTGTAATACAATTCAGTAAGCAGGACCCGCACTCGTTCAAATTCAGTGAAATAAAAGTGTCTTTATTCACAGGTTCATTTTCCAACGTTTCGGTCCTCACTGGGACCTTTTTCAAGGATGAACGAGTGCGGGTCCTGCTTACTGAATTATATATATATATACAGGGCCGCCATTAGAAATCACGGGGCCCCGTACAACAAAATTTTTGGGGCCCCCTGGGCCCCGCCCACACTGACGACCAAGCTCCGCCCCATATCCCGCCCACATCGCAGTTAAAAGACCACACAGACATCAGCGCTAAAAAAGTAACCCCCCCCCACACAAGTTGTAAAAAGCTATTGATGGTCAGGGCCCCCTTATAAAAAAAATTGGGGCCCCAAAAAAAAAAAATTAAAATTTTTTTTTTTTTAAAAACATTGGTGGCAGGGGCCCCCTGTTAAAAAAAACTTGGGGCCCCAACAAAAAAAAATGTAAAAAAAACTAAAAAATAAACAAACATTGGTGGCAGGGGCCCCCTTCTAAGTTAAAAACAAATTGGGGCCCCAAAAAAAAATTTGAAAAAAAATTAATTTTTTTTTGAAAAAAAAAAAAAACATTGGCGGCAGGGGCCCCCTTATAAGTTAAAAACAAATTGGGGCCCCAAAAAAAAATTTGAAAAAAAATTAATTTTTTTTTGAAAAAAAAAAAAAAACATTGGCGGCAGGGGCCCCCTTATAAGTTAAAAACAAATTGGGGCCCCAAAAAAAAAATTTGGAGAAAAAAAAAATTTTTTGAAAAAAAAAAAATGGTGGCAGGGGCCCCTTACAAGTTAAAAACAAATTGGGGCCCCAAAAAAAATTTAAAAAAAAAATAATTTTTTTTTGAAAAAAAAAAAAAACTGGTGGCAGGGGCCCCCTTACAAGTTAAAAAAATTTGGGGCCACCAAAAAGAAAATTAATTTTTTTTTTAAAAAAAAAACCCAAAAAAAAACAATGGTGGCAAGGGGCCCCTTACGAGTTAAAAAAAAAATTGGGGCCCCAAAAACAAAAGTTTTAAAAAAAAGATTGGTGGCAGGGGCCTATAGAATATTAAAATAATACATTGGTGGCCAGGGGATTAAAAAAAAAAAAAACACAAACTGGTGTTCAGTAGAATTGAACTCATGGCTTCAGTACTTCAACTTCGCCTCCTTTCGTGACTTCGGGTCTTTTCACCGCTTCAGGACTTCGGCTTCGGCTGTTTTCGTGACTTCGGGTCTTTGCGCTGCTTCAGGACTTCGGCTTCGGCTGTTTTCGTGACTTCGGGTCTTTTCGGCGCTTCGTGACTTCGGCTTTTTCCGTGACTTCGGGTCTTTTCGTCGCATCGGCTTCGGCTTTTCGGCACTTCCGCATTCGGCACTGAAGAGGCAAGACGTACGGCTCGGGCGCTCGTAAGGGGGGCCCGGATCTTCAAAAAAATGCAGCGCTGCCGGGCCCCCCTTCATGCCCGGGCCCGGTACGCTTGTCCCCCCTGTCCCCCCCTGATGGCGGCCCTGTATATATATATATATATATATATACACATACATACAGAGAGAGAGAAATGCTGTACACACACACACACAAATAACATTTGTATATTTAAATAAATACCCCGTCAGTGTCGAACTGGGATACCAAGGGCCCACCCAAAAACCTTAGATCAGGGGGCCCACTCTCAGTACTATTATTCTTCCTCTACTCGCTCAACCTCTATTCTCCTAGTCTCTTTTCTGTACATACATTAATCTATTATCCCATCTACAGTATATAGCCTCTCTCTATTTTAGCCTCTCATAGAAATAGGGAATGGGCATGAAATATGTCAAATGTTTAGCAGCATGAGGGCCCACTGACACCTGGACCCATAGGGAGTATTTCTGGTATCCCCGTAATCCTTATTAATTTATTTATTTTACAAATTACCCTTTAATCTGTTGCTTATCTCTACTCTGTACTTTTTATGCAGGGACAGCTTTATACTGTATTTTATTATATTGTAAATAAAGTCTCTCTTTAGCACAGTGTTTCAGAATATTTACCAGAAAGATGGCTATTCAACGATTAGAGGAACGTAAAGGGGAACTCCAAAAAACATAACTTAAGCTTTTCAAAAAGTAAACATAATTTCAAACTACTTTGCAATATACCTCAATTAAAAAATATGCAGTCTTTTCATGATTTTTAATGGTTTCTGACAGATCCCTAGCCCCCTGCTTGTTTGCTGATCTTTCTGACTACTTTGCTTTGTATCAACAGCCAGCTCTCCTTAGCCTGCATCCTCCAAACCCCACAATTCCCTGCACATGTGATTTCAATAAGGAATGGAACATCATAGTGCAATGCATTGTGGGTTATGTAGTTCTTGCATGCTGTCTGTAAGCTGTGGAGAAGTTGTTACAATTTATAACATCAGTGTTTAGTCCTTCCTTCCCTGTCAGGATTTCAAATGATGCAGAAAGAGAAGAACTGTTATCCAGCTGGATTGCAGCATAGAAAATGGCATTTACTGTATGCATACATTTTGAAGAACCGGTAACTGTGATGAGTATATTAGGGGTTTCTGTATGGGCCTCTTTATCAAATTTTGGTTTGGAAGACGGAGTTCCCCTTTAACTATTCAAACATTAAGCATTATTATTCATTACCTTTCCGTAAGATTACCTTTCCGTAGAATTCAGGTAATAGAGTTCTAAGGGGCACAAGAGCAAGCCCCTTAATGCTTACTTAGCAGGCACTTGTGCCCCAGGGAATGCAGCAAAACTGGCACTTGGGGCTAGGGCTGGGCCAAGCCGACAAGGCACCCTAAGCAGCCAAGCCAGCCACCCCAGCAGCAGAGGGGAGGGTAACAGAGGGGATGCAGGGGAAAGTGACAAAGGGGAGGGGAGAGTGACAGAGGGGAGGGAGGGGAGAGCGTCAGAAGGGAGGTAGGGGAGAGTGACAGAGGGGAGGGGAGGCAGAGGAGAGTGACAGAGTGGAGGGGAGAGCGACAGAGGGGAGGCAGTGGAGAGTGACACAGGAGGGAGGGGAGAGTGACAGAGCGGAAGGAGAGAAAAGTGACAGAGCAGAGGCAGGGGAGAGTGACAGAGAGGAGAGTGACAGAGGGGAGGCAGGGGAGAATGACACGGGAGGGGAGAGTGACGCAGGGTAGGAAGGGAAGAGTGACAGAGGGTAGAGTGACAGAGGGAAGGGATGGGAGAGTGATGAAGAGGGAGGGGAGAGAGCAGCAGAGTTAAGGGATGGGAGAGTGACGAAGATGGAGGGGAGAGAGCAGCAGAGGGGAGGGGAGAGTGACCGAGATTAAGATATATTTAGATTAAGGCACATACTGGAAGTTGCTGTATTACTTTGTATGGCTGAACTAAGAAGGCAACATGACGCCCAATAGTTATACCTACATTATGTTGGTGCTGTGTAAAGGCATGTGTCTGTGGTACAGTTCCATTCCCTGTATTGCCTGCATGCATCATGAATGCGGAAAACTGCGTTCTGATTTCCATGGCAACTTTCCAGAATGTGGTATTTGAACCTGGTGTTAGCTCCATGTAGGCTTATATGCACCAGAGCTACAATCCAGTGCAGCACTGGCTTCTATTGATTTGTTTATATATGTAGCCCCCATCAGTGCATCACGTACATTACAAACAAACATAGCCTTTCCATTGTTTAAATGAACACACACCTATATTGTTTTCTGCACAGGTCTGGACTGAATTTTAAAAAAGGCCCTGACATTTAAGGTATACACAGGCCCAAACAGCCACAGAGAGGTCCAAAGAGCCCCCCACCAGCCCAATAAATAGTGACCATCTATGGCATCTTACACAACCCCTCTGGCATTTGCGAGAACCCACAGATTTCCAGTCCGGGCCTGTTTCTGCATATGCACTCTCCCCTCCCACCCTGGTCACTGAAATCATTTTTCCCACTAATAGCAGGACATAACAGTTTTGATTTATCATTTTAAGTGATCCTTTTGTGGCTTTTAACCCAGGGCCAAAGATGATGGATTATGGTGAGGCAGGCTGCACCATCCGGAAGCTGCCTATGAAGGGTTGGCATCTTTCCGCTAATGAAAATGTATCGGAGGTTGAGATGATTAAAGGAGACAAATCCTCCGGAGAAATTAAAGCAAATATTCTCAAAGTGCTCTTCTGAACCGAGGACATGAAGCATTTTATTAAGCTTTTTGGCAGTTTATGATAGGACATGGATCTGATACATGCTATCAGTTACCTTGGGAAAAGAGCTTTTCTATAGAGATGAACATTGGGCCCATTACGAATTGCTGCCATGGCTTGATCAAAAGGATCTGTATTCTGTACTGTAGGCCAGATCCTTCTTTCAGGATGCCACAATGCTGAGAGGGAAGCGCTAGATATTTGTATTGCATTAGTCTATCTATCTATCTATCTATCTATCTATCTATCTATCTATCTATCTATCTATCTATCCATCATCTATCTATCATCTATCTATCTTTATTTATTTATCCATATATCTATAATCTCTCTCTCTCAAAAAATAATCAAATCTCTGTAAAACCTTCTTTATTTAAGAACGTGTCACCTCGTCATCTCATTACATTTCTGTTCTTCCCCATGACCCAAGTCTCTTCTCCGTTATTAGCTCTGCAGTTTCAATGGAAAAGGAAAATATTTTGTATTTTTCACCCTCGGCAAAGTGCTTTGTAGCTGCTAAGTACATTGCTGAGTGAGACAATGCATCTGTTTATGTGGTCTGTCTGTCTGTGACTGAAATTCCTTTAGCAGATGAGAAATCCACCTGCCTTATAGAGTAGCCAGTACAGACAGGCACACATGCAAGCTTCCCTGGGCAGGTCACCAGGATACTTTCTTCTGACTGCTCACTGCTGTCTTGGTGCATTATGTTTGGTGACATATATCTAGTGGCAGGGACTGATGGAGCACACCAGACACTTGCCACTATTTAAGAAGTTGGCAGACATGTGATCTTCTCCCATGTCCATATCTAATTAGGACTCCTTTAGATCAGTGTTTTTTACTGTTTTTCTTGGGGAGGGGGAGCAAATAGGGTTGGATCCAATAACTGGGTTATGTACATTCCTTTATTAACAGCTATTTTAGGAGGAAATGGGGATAATGCCCTGTTCTTAGGGTCCTGATCAATAAGAGTCCCTGGTATAGATGTTGGTTGTGTAGGACGGTCGACCAAATACTATATTGGGCTATGGAGGTTGTTTGTGGTCTTCCACTATGTCTAATGTGGTTAGGGTTGCCACCTGGCTGGTATTTTACCAGCCTGGCCGGTAAAAAATGATGGCTAATCGCAATGTTATGAATAGGGGAAAAAAGATAAATATATAGGTATTTTTTTCCAGAAAAGGTGGCAACCCTAAATGTGGTCTGATTGTTGGGCAAAGATCCACTTGTTTAACAACCTGGACAGATGAGATGATCTTTCTTTATATGGGCAGCAGGTAACATGGGGACTCATCTACTTACAAAAGTCACAGCTGTACATGGGCAATTACCTTTGGCAACTAGGGTTGCCACCTTTTCAGGAAGAAAATACCGGCCTTCCTATATATTTATCTTTTTTCCCTTTTAATAACATTGGGATCAACCATCATTTTTACCGGCCAGGTGGCAACCCTATTGGCAACCAGTTAGTAATTAGCTTTGTTTAGCCAGCTTCAAGTAACTACAAAAGCTAAAATATAACTTGTTGCTATGGGTTACTGTATTGGGATCAAGGCTGCTTTGTTAAATCAACAAACGTCTTCTTTTACTGTTCTGGGACTTGAAGTCCCTCTGCTTTCCAGAGAATCTGTGCACTAGTGATGTGTGCTTGACCTGTACACGTTCTCTCCCAACCCGAACCTGCCCGGCTCTATTTATAGACCCGCGCCTAGACCTTCCCTATCTCGGATATCACGAAAGGGAACAGGGCAGGCATGTGCCTATAAATCGAGGCTGTCTGAACCAAAAGCCGTCAGAGTAAGGTCGCTGGTGGGGAGAGTCCAACCCAATCAAGGTTTCCTTTCAATCTGTGGCATCAGATATGTCTGTGTAAAAAACTATATATTTATATCTGAAAGTACCTTTTCTATGTAAAGCTAGCTGGATGAGCTCAAAAAAGTGCGTATATTAACCGAATGCTGTTCATTTTTTTATTGCAGTGGGAACACCATATTACATGTCCCCAGAAAGAATCCATGAAAATGGCTACAATTTCAAGTCAGATATCTGGTCCTTAGGATGTCTGCTGTATGAAGTAAGTATTGTCTCTGTCCTTCTGGTGCTGATTGTATTGTAACTTGTCCTTAGTGAGTCAGGTATTGCACATCAGGCCTGGCAGATACCCTTGATACTTGTGTTAAATTCAGCACCAAAAAAACATATAAATTCCTGACCGATAATATTCAAAATGTGAATCTCTGTCACCAGTATTAATAGGTTCTAAAACTATCCTTGCGGGTGCACCTGGCCCTCAGTTCAGAGAAGGGATGCAAATGAGTTTTCTGAAAATCCCCAGAAATACACTGACAGCAACTCAACGTGCCTCCCTAGAGATCTGCTTGGAGCTGCGTTGTACTGCCCCCGTGTGACCCCAAACAGCAACTGTGCAGTGTGACCCCTGATCCTCAGCTGGCCCTCAATTTCACATGATATCACTTAGTGAGTCTAAGGCTTGCCCCTTGACCTCCGTGGAAATTTCAAGAATCAAGAACTGTACAATAAAGCCAAACAGCTGCATGTGTTGCTCTAAGGCCACAAAGGCCTGGTTCTACGGTGGCAGAATTTTAGGGGGGTGGCATGGCTCAACCGTACCCATATTGGTTCGGAAGCACTGGGGATTTGCACGAAATAGTTTTTCAAATTTCCTGTGCACCAATCCTCAGTACTCCAAACCCAATGCTGAAAAGTTGCCGATGTGCACAAAGGAAGGGGAGGGGCAGGTCCGGAACTAGGGGTAGGCAGGCAAAGCTGTGGGGGCGCTGGGCAGGTGCCTGTTCAAGAGTTTTGTAACCTACCCCTAGTCCGGGCTGTTCGCTCCCCTGTTCCTCTCCTTCCTCCTTCACCCCCCTTGTCACTCTCCTCGTCACTCCCTCCCCTAGGGGTAGTGGCTACTAAATTGGCATCATCAGAGTAGTAAGTATGTAGGGAGACTAGGAGTTTAAATATCCCTCTAGTTAAAGGTACTCGTATTGAGATGTGCTCCTTGCACTACCGTATAGTTTCCCTCTGCACTGCTTTGCCTCCTGTTCTGGAATAAGCACAGTGGCCGTAGCGCCAGGGTGCAATAGACGCAGCACACTAAATAACGGGGCTCACGCTTCACAAACATTTTATGCACAATTCAAGGTGCAACAGTGTGAACTGTGTCAGGCACAACTTCCCCTTATGATTGCAGTTATGGGCGTCGCATCGTCCTTATGCACAGTTTGGCGACTGCATCCGAAACTGCATTTTGCATATTGCACCCAAGCCTTATAAATTATCCCTTTGCTCAGGTGCAGTAACCTGAACACACATTGCAACTTTTTATTCTAGTTTCCCATAAGTGACTTATTTTATTCTTTTATTTCACTAGCTTCAGATTAAGGGGGTTTGAGTTTTGATTTTTTTTTTTTACTATAAAACCCGAATTTTTAGTGGAATAAAAAAAAAGGATGGAAAAAGTCCAAATCCGAAAATCTGGCATCTCAGACCTCAGGTTGTATATAAGTCAATGGGAGAGGTCCATATCTTATTTGGAAGTTTATGTGGTCTGTGCTGAAATTAGCCTGAAAATCTGACTTTCGGGCTTTTCAGGTAAAATTCCGAAAAATTTGGACTTTTCAGGAAAATGCCTGAAAAAAATCGAGCGTTTCGGGAAAAAACATTACATGGTTTGGATTTTCAAGCTGTTTCATGCCACATATGGTTTTCTTTAGAAACATAGACATTTCCTATATAATGTGTTCGAGAAACAAAGTAAATCAATTGCAGCAGGACTATCTTCCTGGGTAGGGGTGTCCCAAGAGTTTTTGGGTCTCCTTTGCTAACAATGGATTATTTTGCATAACAATCAATCAGCAGGTCGTTTTGATCCGTGTTCTGCAGGATGAGTAATGAAAGCAAACGTTTGATCCATAGCAATGGATTAACTGCCCGGAGTTAATAAACTCACCCCTTGTCCCCAGCAATGTAGTTCATCCCAAACCAATGTCATTAATGCACTGGAAGGCTTTGTCCTCACTGCCTTGCTTACTAATGGGGTATTAACAGTGATGGGGGGCGCTACTAGTATTGTTCTTCCAGGATTGTTCTTCTCTGGATGGGGGAGTAGTTTGCCCCCTTGCTGTGTTTTGCATTGCAGGCTGCAGCAATTTATTATTTCTCCTGTACAGGATTAGTGATTTTGTTAACATTTGGCTCCTGGTAACTTGGTGCTTTATATTGCCATGGTCTTTATAGGCAATTTAAATGTGCTTTTTAAGGCAAGAGATAATATACCGAAACTTGCCCTATTTAAATGTCAGTAGGCAGTAATACCAGTATTCTGTAAATATTCTGGATTTGCCACACTAACCTGCTGACCAACACTTGTTATGTATGTAACTGGACTTGGATGAAGGGCAGTGTCCTTTCAGCCCATTATCTGCACATCCCGCCTGTACTAGTTCTCTAGTCCGAATGGGGCCCACCAGGTTTTTACCTGTTGTTTCACAAGCCCAGTCTGACCCTGACAGTTGCTAAATTGCATGAGTGCAATTGGCAATGGCAACCGATTAGCCATTACTTTTGAAAAGTCTGTTACAAGTAAAAAAATGAAACAAAAACCTGACGGGTTGTTATTGGCAACTGCACTTGTGCAGTCTATAAGTGTGTGATAATAACAGTAATGATAATGTGCCAACATATTCTGCAGCGCTGTACAGGTATAGTATCTGTTATCTGGAAACCCGTTATCCAGAAAGTTCTGAGATGGAAAGGCCATCTCCCATAGACTCTCCATTTTGTACAAATTATCCAAATTTTTTTAATTGATTTCCTTTTTCTCTGTAATAATAAAACAGTATATTGTACTTGATCCCAACTAACATAATAATTAATCCTTATTGGAAGCAAAACTATTGGGTTTATTTAATGTTTACATTATTTTCTAGTAGACTTGTTATGAAGATCCAAATTACGGAAAGATTCATTCTCCAGAAAACCCAGGTCCCTAGCACTCTGGATAACAGGTCCCATACCTGTACAATAAATGGATGTATACTTGAAACATACAGAAATACAACTTATAACCAATACAAGAGGGCCCTCCTAGCACCCCTGTGTGCAAATAAGCAGGCGTTAGGGGGGAAGTGATGTATATTTTTGCCGTAGACTCTGCTGATCCCTCTGGCAGTACAAGAGTTAACCCCTTTGCTGCCATGTGCCTTAAGGCTGTAGCTGCACTGCCAAGCAGAGAAGATAAATCCATATGAACGGGGGAAGAGTTTGAGTAAATTCATTCTATGTACTCCTGGATACCCTTCAACAGTAGGATATTATTGTAAATGTCCCTGTGTGCTCGATGTGTTCTCTCCTCTATTTGGGGACTGTCATTCAGATAAATCAGAAGAAGATAAAAATAAGTTTTCTCCCTACAAGCGATGCCGTTCCTATGCAATTTATGCACAAATATACAGCGATTTGTGGTTTCCCTAAACCAGTCGTGTCTGCGCCAGACGCATTTCTATAAAGGTATCTGGCCGCTCAGCAGTAATTGTTCTAATCAAAATGTCAAAAGCGAGTTGCAAACCCAGCACCGTACTTATTAGAGACACACACAAGCGCCTGAAGTCTCTGCGCCACGCTCCAAATTGTCACTTATTTCAGATAGAATTTGCGAGTTCTTTCCCCCCCCCCAGCACCCCTTGAGGTTCAGGTCACTGTGTTCATTTGTATCAAGGGAAATTGTATAAGGAGCATTTGTGACTTGTGTAATTCCCCCGAATGAAGAGTATCAGGAGACAGATATTGCCCATTTCATCCTGCAAAGTGCACACGGCCATAGGAATCCGTTAGGTTGAACTTGATGGACATGTGCCCTTCTTCAGCCTCACCTACTATGTTACTATGGATCCAAAACAATGGAAGTCCATCTCCTATAATACATTTCCATATAACGGCTTCCACTTTTACATCTCATCCAGTGGCTTAACTAGATATTACTGGCATCACAGCAAATTATTTTTCAGGCCAAAATGTCTAGAAGTTGACCTGTTTTACAAATATTTATTGAAATTGTATATGAGTTAGGGCCTTGTGGGGCCCTTTACTTCCTGGGCCCCCCTGCAGCCAGTGGGTCTGCTTCCTTTGTAGATATGCCCCGATCTCATCCCCTCCCAAAGTTTAGAAGGAATTCCAAAACTTTATATCACTGGAGACCTTTCTGGGGTGCCCTTCCATTATTTGGTTCTGGGGGGGGGGGAGTATAACTATATATCTATATATAACAGCTGGGTGACTGCAGCTTGGGCATCGACATTGCAGCCAGCAGCCATAAAGGGGTTAACGGCGAGTTTGTTATGGAAGTCGCTATAAAGAAATTCTCTTGCCTTTCCTCACAATGGGAGTTTAATGTCTGTCATGGAAGGACAGCCGTTCCGCATTGGATCCCTGTCACAGCGCATAGTAATGAGCAGAATCTCTAACCTGAGGACGTAAGGGCAGAATAATTATCAAATAATCCTTTATTAAAATCCTAACGAGCAGCATTAAATATCAGCCAAAAGAAAGGGCCCCCGGAAGAAGCCAAGCAGCACACGCTCCTTGCAGCAAAACAGGATAATATCAACAATTACCCAGTATAAGCTCAAGGACAGGGGTTGGAGAGTGGCTTGGTGCTGGGGGGTGACAGTGAAGGACAGTGACAAGGAGCTCTCCAATCACATAATGGTTTAATAAGCAGCTGGGACACAATGAGGGGCCGAATGCAGAGGGGGGGGAAAAATGCTGCCTCTTGCTTACTGAACCTAAAGGAGACATTAACTCCTTCAGCCTCACCATATTTGCCGCTAATAGAAACGTCAACGGATCGCTTGCGGGCAAATAAATATTCAGGCCTTTCTGTTTATCAGGAGTGTATACAATGTGCTTGTTATTTCTCATCTGGATGTTTAGTGTCAGGAAACCCGAGAAGATTTTTTTTTTTTTAATGTATTTTAATCTTCACCCATTAGCGCCGGGAATAATGACCTGACACTGATGAACCAAGCACTGTGCTTGCAGCATATGGGTCACTGGTGTAGTCTTTGTGGCTATTGTAATAAAAGGTGCAATGTTTGTCCAGGTCTAGTAACCCATAGCAACACAAATAGTGTTTGTCCTTAGCTCAAGGCAACATGCTAATAGTATTGATATTTGGATTCTTTGCAGATGGCAGCTTTACAGAGTCCTTTCTATGGGGACAAAATGAACCTGTTTTCCCTGTGTCAGAAGATAGAACAGTGTGACTACCCTCCTCTGCCCAAAGAACACTACTCGGAAAAGGTAAGCACTCTGTACATGACTAGAGGGGGAACACATGGTCCTGCAATTGGATCTTGGGCAGTTGGCCCATACCAGAGCTTGCTGCTCACATGCTTCAAATGAATGGCAGCGAGACCAGAACTTGCAAATGGAATATTATAGGAGCAATGCTTGTCCAAGTCGTTACCCAAAGCAAACAGATGCTAGCTGCTGATTGGTTTCTCTAGGTAGTAAGTATCAATTTTGTTTAAAGGAGAAGGAAAGGCAAGTTATACTTGGGGTTGCCAAAAGTTAGGCACCCCCAAGTGATTGTATTTACTTACCTGACACCCGGGCCGGTGCTCCTATCAGCAGAAAACTGCACAGGTCCAGGGTTCTTCCAGCGAGCACCACAGAGCAATCGTCTTCCGGCTTTTTCTTTCTTCAATTTTCCCAGTAGAGTGAAAAGCCGAACTTTAATGTATAAGCCAGCTATTTCGTTCTACTGCCCATACGTCTGCCCTGGGAAATTTGAAGAAGCTGGAAAACAATCGCTCCGTGGTGCGATCCTTCTCCTTTAAACAAAACTAACCCAGCTGAGGCCGAAAAAAGACAAATAACAATGAGTTCAATCCTTTGTCTTAAATCATCGGTACCAGGGCCGGATTTATATATAGGACACCCCCAAGTCAGAACCACTCGTCGCCCACCTCCCTCCTTCGTTAGCACGCACACACACGTGCAAACCTTATCTCGAGAGTTTTAAAGAGCTAGCAAATCTCCGGCATGTGCCAGGTGCTTCCAAATGCACTGTGATGTAGCTAGGCAGCATGCCTCCCCTAAAATTCCGCCACCATAGGCCCAGGCCTTTACACAAAACCAGGCCTGATCGGGAATTATGCTAGCAATAACCAGTGCCATTTTAATTATTTTCCGGGGATCTTTTACACTGCCCCAAAATGCTAAAAAAATTATTTACTTTTTCTCTGTAATAATAAAACAGTACCTTGTACTCGATCCTAATAATTACTCCTTATTGGAAGCAAAACAAGTCTACTGGGTTTATTTAATGTTTACATGATTTTCTAGTAGACTTAAGGTATAAAATACAGAAAGATCCAATTTTATCCTGAAAACCCCAGGTCCCAAGCATTTTGGATAACAGCTCCAATACCTGTACTATGAAACACCACACTGCATGTGTGTTATGTTCTAGTCTTGGCAGAGGAGGGTTGCCTTGGAAAAGGTCCGCCAGGTAATAGTTGCTCAGAGGTCTCTATCGTACAGAGCAGATGTTTGTTGGCCTCTTTCTTTCATTAGGTTTAATGCTACTAAAATTGCAGCTTTCAAATGGGCGTCGCTGCCCCCCTCTAAAAAAAACTCCAAATGCTCTGTAAGGCTACAAATGTATTGTTATTGCTACTTTTTTTTGCTGGTCCTTCTATTCAGACTCGTTCCTATTCATATTCCAGTCTCTTACTCAAATCAATGCATGGTTGCTAGGGTAATTTGGGCTCTAGTTACCAGATTGCTTAAAATGCAAATCGAAGAGCTGCTGAATAAAAAGCTAAATAACTAAAAAACCGTCAATAATAAAAAATTAAAACAATTGGCAAATAATCTCAGAATATCACTCTCTACATCATACTAAAAGGTATCTCAAAGGTGAACAATCCCTTTAATCTCTATGATTAACCCTATTGGTGCAGCACTTTGCTAACTAGCAGGGATGTGAGGCCAAGATGCAGAATACAGTGGGCCTCCATACAGACTCCGAAGCAAAGTGTGGGCATAATCCTTACTGTCAATAGAAAGCCTCTGCTGTTTCTGTATTTCATGCTCCTGCAACATGCTGCTCAGTGTTTGCCCGCCGGCTGGTGGAATTAGTGTAAGCTGACAGATGTGTTTCCTGTCTGTACAATTAGTGTCTGTCCACCTCCCTCTGGCAGTGCTAAAGAGCACATGTATGTACAGTGATACAATTCAGGGTGCGAAGGAGTGTTTAAGGCTCCAAATCACCAGCTTGGGCAGAGCCAGGCTCCAGATGGTGTGCATACTCTATTAGCCCAGTGGCGGGATTGGAGTGCGTAGGGGCGAGCCCTTTGGCTTTGGTGTATCTGTCTGTACAGGCTGCCGCTGCCAGCACAAATAGCACATTGTCTTTTCTTGGACATTAGCTTGAGAGTGCCATCATCTCTGCTGTATCCAATGTGGAGCCTAATACAGACATAAACCGCAACATTCCAATATCTGCCTGGTACAATATCACTGCTACATTCTAGTTTTAGCATTTGAATAAGTTCATAATAATGGGTGGTTACGGTTTTTTTAATTTTTTTGCACACTGAATAGGACATTATAAATTACCCCTAATGACTCCCCATGAAGACCAAATCAGCAGCTTCTTGGCCTATCTATGGGTCCCTTACAGTGGTCTAATGCTCCAAATATCTATCATAAGGTCCTCAGATGAGGATGATTTTCTGACTGGTCCCTAGGCTTGCATTGCATTGCATTGATTTGACATTAAGATCAGTTCAGCCTCCACCTATTTTGTGTTCCTTGTGCTTCTTGCTGAGACTTTACCATTGATGAATGACGATTTTCAGTGCAGGATTTAGGTATTATCCTAAATATAAAGCTTGTAAGGATTCTGCCTTTTTCAGTAAGAGACCAAAACTTTGACAGTGTCAGTGAGGCTCATTTATTAATGCAACGCATAAGTGGAGGCAAGAGTGTCTGCGCCATCACGAGCGTGATCGCTTATATATTTGTGTGATATTGTGCATAACACAGAGCTTTTGCATTGGTTTTATTTATGCGCTTTGCACAAAAGTTTTGGCATTTATGTCTCAAACTATGCCGTGTTTGTGAGGGGCGTAGCTGGGGGCATGGCTACAATGCGCTTGCACTGTGGCAGTCGCAGATTTGCATCTGTATATGCGCAAAACTGCACCCAGGCAAGAGCACCACAATTTTTACAACTGCCTCTTTGTGGTGTAAATGCATATTCCTGCCCAGCTGACCTAGTATATTCGCATTTTTGTGTTGCTTGAAAGAGAATTTTATATATGTATGCATGGCCATACTGCGAAGCTGAGTTCTGGCAAATACACAAAATGGGGCTGCTGTTGGTGGGGATGTTTGTTAACTCAAAGGTGAACAACCCGGTAAAGTGCAGATTAACCACGCCTTCCCCCAACATGTTTATATTAACCAAGGTTCCTTTAAGAGTACCAGGTAGGCAAAACACCTTTGCAACTAAACAAATATTAGCACAGACACAAACGCAGATGCGGCACAGTGAACGCAATATGCGCGCTATGTAACACAACTAATTAAAGCAGCGCATTCATACATGCGCACAACTAATCCTTACCTTTGCGGTATCTTTCTGTGCGCACAATTTATTATAAGCATGGTGACAGCTGATACGCAGTTTCATGTGTCGCATCCTGTCTGCGTCTACATTATCACACTTTTAAGGTATCGTGCGCTACATTATTAAATACTCGCATGCGCTGGCCAAATATCAGGCTTCTGCGCTCTTTTTAGCGCTGCGTTAATAAATGAGCCCCAATGTTTTTTTACTTCAGTCCCATTGTGTATCTACTATATATTGTCTGTATTGGGGGCATCTCACTGATGCTATAGTAATTGTCCAAGTCAGCCAGTTCACTGGTTTACTAATAATTGGTCTCTATTTTCAATCAAGTGGATGCTAGGCACACATCAAAAATTTTGGAGCTGCTACAGTTTTATTTATTTTACTTTTTGGGCCGCTTTAGTGGCTCTTTATCTTTATAAAACTTTTTGATTTTGTATTTCCACCATGTGAGATTTCGTTTTATGTTGATAAGATTTATCTATTATTACTTTATTTGATTATCAGCCTTGTACAATGAAGTTATTGTGCTTATACTTATGTGTTATTTTCCTTCGCATTGTAAGCTGCATGACATATGCTTTCATGATATTTTATCGTGGTTAACATGATCTGTTAGATTGAATCTCTTCTGTGCTTCAGAAAACCTAATAAAAATGATGAAAAGAACAAAAAAAAAGCCAGCCATCTGTACAGTTAGTTTAGTAGCATTTTTATAGTAACATAAACCTTGTGTTGGACCTTGCTGGTTCCATTAATGACTTAGAGCCAGTCTAGGTTTTCGTTTTGCCTGTCAAAAGATGAATCAATATTCGAATCAATTACCAAGTGACTGGCAGTGTCAGCTACCCAGCCAAGCCTGCTTTTGCAACAGACTCTTGGGAGATGGGGAGACATTATCTGCCAATTCTTTACTCTACTTCTGTGCACCACAAATACTTGCAATTGATCATGTTTGCTTGTTGTGTCGTCCCACCCCATCCCACTGAACATCCTCCTGGGAGCAGAGAGCTGACGCTCGGTGTCTTACTGATCAGCTCGATAATTCCCAGGAGCCTTGATCTTGTGTAACCCAATAAGGATCCAGACTAAAGCTGCCATTTTACTCCTTTGCTTATTCTGTTTCCTTGTGCGCCGATCGTCTTCATTATGTGAAAATATGAAATGCTTCCACTGTTTCAAACCAGTGTAAAAACTTGAAAATTGCCCTTCTAGCTGCAAAATAATCAATTCCTTATTACTGGGCTTCTATCCGCGGCCAGGCAATTAAATAATAAAAATGTCGGTGATCTTGAGGGGGAGGAAAAAGTGATCAGAGCAGCTTTTCGGAAAATTTATTTTAGTGCAGAAAATTATCGACTGACAAATAACCTGGGTGGAAAGGAGTTATATTATAGGAAATAAAAGTACTGGAGAGATTAAGGCCTTATTTATAAATTATATCCATATTTCCTATTTAAACCTGTGAATGACAAACGTTGCAGCAGAATAAAAAAAAAACAAAAAAAACAAAATGGTTCATATAATTAAGATAGAAAATGAGTTTGTTATTCATAGTGAAACGAGTTGCCGTTTCAGCTCAAAATGCTATACAGTTGCTAGGGGCAGTGACAGTCACCGATTGCAAGGCTAGATTATTATTTTTAATGATGTATCTAGTCTGAACTATTAAGGCCAGAGGCTGGTTGCTATGGTGCATAACCCTGGAAACCAATTTGCATTAAAAATGTCCAGCTGTGGGAAAAAAAATCAACACTTTGATCTTAGAAGTCCATGTTTAATGTAAGTGTGCAAATGGCTTTAGCTGTTTTGCTCCCTGTAAGCAGTCTACTACCCTGGGCCCCTTCTTAGGCTAACCAGTGGGAAAATCAGAGAAAGCAAAACCAATTGCTTTCCTTTGGTAAAGGTTACATGGGTGTGATCATCCCTGGACAATGTGTTGCGCTTCCACTTTTCTACCCATTGTCTGATGATCATTGCACCCAGTGGCGTAACTTCGGATGCCAGGGCCCCCTCTGCACATATATAATAGTTGGAGAATCAGATGGCACAATTGCAACTTTGAACATTAAGGCAAGGAAAGGGGGTTAAAGCAGTGTCGGACAACGCCCATTTTTGTGGCCATTTTACACAATTTGGCAGGTTATGAAAGTTTGAACATATTTCTGTGTTTTGTTCAGTTATTACAGTTTTGCACAGTCCCACTCCCAGAGACCCTTTACAAATTACTTTGTCCCCAAATCATTTTTTTGTAGGTTTTTGGATTTCTTGTCATTTTTTTTGTAGTTTTTTTTCTCAGTTCTGTCTGCCCCCCTCCCTGCAACAGTTCAACAGTCCCACACACTGCCCCAGCAGCCGCACAGACCCTTTTCAATTTTACCCCCAGATCACTTTCAAATGGCTACAGAACAGCCTGCCAGCCTGGCCTGACTGCCCCCTCCACCCCCCTCACGAGCTAGTCAGACAGTCCCAATCCCACTCTTCAAAAATATACTAAAACAATTAAAAAAAAAAAAAAACGTCACGTCAAGCCCTGTACATATATGTCACAGCTGCCTTTACACTAAGTGCAAAGTCCTTTGCTGCTTTCTGTTTTTCCAAAATAGGGTCTACAGTATTTTAACTGTATATATTTTTGGCAAGCTTTGCAAGAAAAACAGAACACGTAATAAAAATGATATTCCATAGCAGCATCAGAAATATTAATACAATCGGGGTGACCCCTACCTGATTTATGTGCTCACATGCAGAAGAAGGAGACCAAAGTTTTCTACACACACTGGATGAGTTCCAAGCCTCATTCGTAATCTGCCTTGTGATTGGTTAATGCTGCACCAGCAATACGACCTTCTTTTCAAAGACTGTGACTAGGTTTGTGTGGAAGAGTTTCATATTTGGGGAGGTGAAATTGCTTTCATCGTTTTGTATCTTTCATTATGGGACATAACTAAACAGTTACTTAACATAAATAAATTCATGATTTTTAAATCTTCATGTGCCGCTTATTTTCCACAAAGCAAATACCATTGAATCACATAATTGGCTCTGAACACTTGGAAGCTGCACACTGCGGGGCACGGTTGGGCACCGACTGTTCTGACCCTCCGTGCAAACACAGAAGAGTATTGAGAAATGTGGGTGAGGTTACAACCAGGGAGACGTTCAGCTGTGTGATGTCTCTCTCTCTCTCTCTGCTGGAGACTGAATCCGGCCCTGTCCGTGCTGCGACGTTCACGCGCCGCGGCGTCACTGCATATGTGAATTTTTCCTGTTATCCAGGCCTGGGCCCCTAGAGCTAGGCGGGCCCTAGGGCACCTAGTGGGTAATCCGGCCCTGGGGACAGCGGGTTGAGCTGTAAAAAACGGAACTGTCCCGCTGGAACGGTTGAGATGTATGCGGGTATACTACTGAGGAAACAGGCCCCGTCCAGGCCCCCCGCGGCTGTGGGGTCTGCTTCCGCGGTAGTTACGCCACTGATTGCACCCATATACTCAAGCAAGCAAATCCCTAATGTGACACAAGGAATAACCGAGTATATTCTTATACATCTTAAGCATACATCTTGGGTATTCTTGTACAGGTACTATTTGAGCTTTGAGTTATTTAGCTTTCTATTCAGCAGCTCTTCAGTTTGCAGTTTCATCAATCTGGTTGCTAGGGTCCAAATTACCCTAGCAATCTGATTCTGGAATTGAGAATAGGAGAAGGCCTCAATTGAGTGATAAAAGGAAGAAATAACAATACATCTTGCTGAGCATTTTGTAGATTGGATCAGTGACCCCCATTTGAAAGCTGGAAAGAGTCAGAAGAGGCAAAAGATTAAGACCAAGTGAAAAATGTTGCTCAGAATTGGCCATTCTATAAGTCATCTTAAAGGTGAACCACCCCTTTAACAATTTAGTCTTTGCTTGCCACTGCCCCTTGTAAACATAAGCACCACTTTCTCCCAAAGCCAAATAGGTTCAGGTACAGCCTGACACCCTTTATAAAAATCTTTTTTTGCATGTAACTGACTATAACTGTGAAGTAAAGGTAAATCATACAGAAAAGATACACCAGTGAAGAATAGCAGTTGCTATGAATTAGTGATCAGGACAAACTATGCCCATATCCCAAAATAGTAGCACCCGGCGTGCCGGCAGTCATATAGAAAAATTGGTGTTTCTAACAAGAACTTTTCTTCATATTTGTATAGAAAAACATAGTGATGTTAATTTTCTCTTTTGGCACTGTGAGCACAAGACTAAGAGGAATTATTAATGTGCAACTGTAAAATAGTGATGAGCCAAAACATAATCTAATGTGGCTTTAAAGAGAAGATTTTACAACCCAAACAATAGACTGCCTGAGATCCCTCAGTATAATAAGGCCTAAGCTTTATGGTGGCAGAAATAATCGTCATTTCAAACCCTATTTATACACAAACTGAGTTGACTTTTCACCACTTCTGCTGGGACATCCAAGGCCCCCCAATCACCCCAGCAGACACACATATTCTAGGACAGCCCTCCCCAAACACACTCTCAACCTATAAACAACATTTAAAGGGGTTGTAAACCCTATAGTTGCTGTCTCACAGCGCCCCCTAGTTTTCTATAGAAGTTGATGAAAAACTGAATTATAGATGCAAATATTTCACAGCTAAGAAATCTACTGATTAAATAACTATTATAAATTCAAGAGAACTGACCAATGAGAATGGCGATTCCCGGCACTATGTCGGGCATCTTCCTGTAATCTTACATATAGAGATTACTATGGCATCTTCTTTCATTATATGACACAGGAATCATGGGCATAAAGGGCAGACTTGTTCAGTGCTGGGAAACTGAGCCTAACACTTCCAACTCCAGTTGCAGGAACAGAGAACATGGAGCCAGATTTACACAGATCAGCTGGGATTCTCATTGGAGGAGTTTCTGCATTTTTAAACACTGGCTGTGGAGATTTGGGGAAATGTTTTATTGTGCAATATTGCTTTAAAGTGGACCTGTCACCCAGACATAAAAAGCTGGATAATAAAAGTCCTTTTCAAAGTAAAAATGAAATCCAAATTCTTTTTTTTTTTTTTAATTAAAGCATTCATAGCTGTTATAAACTAATTTAAAATTCTCATCTGTCAATGAAATATTGCCTGCCCCTCCTCTATGCCTTTGGCTTTCCATTTAGTACTTCCTAGATGCCACTGCTCTCCCCGCATTCCCCCGTTCTCTTTACCATTTAATTGTGTAATCAGTGCATGGGAATGAACATCAGGTCCCCCGTACTGGTGCACAAAAAAGATTCTGAGATGATGCAAAGCTTGTCTTAATAACAGTGTCCACAAAATGGCTCCTGCTTACTTGTTATAATTAGGAGTTCCCAGATGGAAGGAAACAAGATTCAAATAATTTATACAGTGTAGGTAAAGTTCATTTTGCTTGACTAAGATGATAAAATAGGATTTGGAATATTTTTTTTTGGGTGACGGGTCCCCTTTAAGGATACACAATCCAGATTGTACTGGACTACAGCTCTCAGAATGCCTCAACCTTCAAATAGATTACATTATTCCAGGATTTGTAGTCCAGCAACAACCAAGTAAAGTTTGGTTGAGCAGTGCAGTAGGGTTCACTACCCCTTTAACGATCAGTCAGTAACAGGTGGGATGGTAACTATAATTTAACTGGGTTTCCTCACTAACTGGCAAAACAAAGGGTTAACAAAGTGTCTTTCAAGCCACAAGTTAAAAATCTTTATTACCAAGCTTTCCTTAAAAAGACTTTTTTCGTGGACTATGACATATACAGTCACCTGACGCGTTTCATGCCTCGTTCTGGCACTTCATCAGAGGTGGATAAAAAGCTTAGTAATAAAGGTTATTTGATTTTTTTTCAACTCGTGGCTTGAAAGACACTTCTCCAGCCCTTTGTTTTGCCGACTGGAATATGAATCTGACTGGAGCGGAGACCAGCTAAGTTGAGGTGCCAACACGAGTTGAAATGTGCCTGTTTCCAAGGAGGAGTCCTGAGTGCGGACATGTAAATTCTCTAATCTAAACGTACTAACCAACTGCATGTTTTCATTGCTTGCAGCTACGAGAGTTGGTCGGCATGTGTATTTACCCAGACCCAGACCAAAGGCCGGACATTGGCTACGTTCACCAGGTAGCAAAACAGATGCATGCGTGGACCTCCAGCACATGAAGATTCAAGGATCGATACTGATGAAGACCAGGCAGCCCTGCCTTACTTGAATATGTCTCTTCCAAGAAGCAGAGGCCACAGGAGCTCTAGGAAGAGCCAAAGTCATTTCATAACTGCAGCCTAGTAATGTGTAAACCAGGCTGGCAGTCCAGGCGCCAGGCTACACTCCAGGAGGCAACACATATAAAACTGATCATAGATGTCATGTTACAAGTTGTAGATTCTCAAACAAGCTGTGTGTAATGTAGACTAGAGCTGAATGAATCCTGATGCCTTACAGCATCCAAAATATATTTCTAATGTGAATATTGAAATAATTCCTTTGGTGAACTTGTCTTTGTTATGTCCTTATTGTCCTATAATAGCATAAAGGAAAGCCCTTCTGTTGGGGCAACTGCTTTACTCTCTCTCTCATCTTGACAACCATTCATCGAATTAACATGTTTAAGCTGTAAATTTGTCCGACATGTTTGTCAATGGTTAGAGGAAAAAAAAAAAGTTGAGCTTTTTGTTTAAAGGGGAAAATGAACACCGAAGAGAACAGTGCTCACCTCACTAGACTCAGCGATTCTTGTTCTTAAGGAAATACTGTCGTACTGTGGCGATGTCACAATAGCAGTGTCTGTTTTTAGGAGCTACTTGCTTCTAGCTGGAAGGCAGAAGAAAAAAAAACTTTAATAATCAATTCTAACTGCAATATATTATTTAAATAAAACAAATGCAGTGTTAACCTCTGAAAGGCAGTGCAGCGTGGATGATTCAGACTAGATCATACTTTTCATTCTAACTGTGAATACATAGCAAATGTGAATGGTTCAGCAATTTGAAGGATAAGCAGAACGGTTTCCCCGTGCAGAAGGGGAGTACTGGAAAGTCGCTCTAGCATTATATTAAGACTTATTGTTACAGTATCTGCTTTGTATGTTTTTACTGCAGCCGTCTCAGAAATAAAGGTGTTCTTTGTGGTTGATTTAAAACAAAACAAAAAAATCTTTGCAATAAACTATTTCTCCATATTTTATTCTAACATTGTGGAGGATTTTTGTTTTAACCGATTCTGCACTCATTTAGTTTCACTTTGAAGAGAAAATTTTATTGCAGCGAGCCAACGTTTTACACAGCTATGTACATGTCACAAATGACAGTTTCTATAGCGAGTGACAAGCTGTCAGTTCATCTGCACACAGTGTTTTCAAAGCAACAGAAAAGCGGAGATTTTACTACAGACAGTTGTAAGTATAATAGCACTTGATCGCCACCGTCATGGCCAATGGAGTAACTCGATATTACTCTGCCCCACAGCAAATAATTTTTTCAGGCCACCAAAATGTCTAGTTGTTGACTTGTTTTACCAATATTTATTAAAATTGTATATGAATTAAGGTCTCATGGGGACCTTTTACCTTCTGGGCCCCCCTGCAGCCACAGGGTCTGCTTACTCTATAGTTATGCCTGCCCCCCCCCTGGGGGAAATGCCCCATACTTTATACTTACCCCGTGGCGCAGATTCTGCCAGCGGAGTCCAGGTCCTTGGTAAGCTGAGGCACGCGCAGTTGTCACAATCCAGCAAACTGCTCCAACTGCGCATGTGCCGAAATACCGATCTTGCAGTCAGCTTACCAATGACCTGGAAGATGGATACGTGGAACTGGCAGAATCTGCGCCAAGGGGTAAGTATAAAGTATGGGGCATAACCCCCGGGGGGGGCAGTTAGCCTGGGAGAGGTCTACCTGGGGTGGGGGGTACTCTGTTTTTTACAAATGGGTTGAATTCTCCTTTAAAGGGTTAGTTTACCTTTAGTTTAGAGAGGTTTAACTTTTACTATGTTACAGAAGTCCACTTCCACTTTCAATTGACTTATCATTTTTAAATAATTTACCTTCTTCAGGCCTCTTCCCTGCTTTCAATTTAGGGGTCACTCTGCTACCAGAAGAGGCTTCAATAATATTTTTACTTAGTTAACAATAAATTTAACTAGGGATGCATTGAGTCCAGGATTCGGTTCGGGATTCAGCCTTTTAAAGCAGGATTCGGATTCAGCTGAATCCTTGTGCCTGGCCGAACCAAATCCTAATTTGCATATACAAATTAGGGTCGGGAAGGGAAATCCTGTGATTTTAAATCACAAAACAAGGTAGTAAAAAAATGTTCCCCCCATTTTTAATTTGCATATGCAAAATAGGATGCGGATTCTGTATTCGGCCGAAGGATTCGGCCCAATCCCAAATAGTGGATTAACAGATATTTATTGGGAAGGCTGGCAGGCTCTGCAATGACACAGCATGTGATTGGTATGGAGTCCAAAGTCTTGCATCTATTCATAATTTGTAGGGATTATTATTATTACAGATTAGTGCATGCCATTTCAGTTCTTATATGAAGCTGGACCCTGTACTCATGTATAGGTGAAATATGGCTAAATTACACAGGCTCTGGTAATGTTCCTGCCCTCCAGTTATTTCAGAACTAACACCCCTCTGATTAAGATGAAGGTTTTGTGGAATTATTATTAGTGTTGGGGTTGTGGAGATACTGACGTAACACAGGAGTCATCATGTCCAAGTTCTTTCTTTTTTTAATGGATCATAAGATAAAGCAGAAAATGCTTAACAAGATAATGTGAACACAGAGTGCTAAAAGAAGCCAATAGAGTTACAAAAGATACTTAGGAAATGTCCATAGTTTGCACGGATTCTTCCATCACATCCAAGTTGAAGTGGGTAATCTTCTCTGACAGAATCCCTGTGGTTCCTTTCTTGTACTTATAATTTCCTGTCCTATTAAAAGATCAGACACATTTGATTAGCAGAGATATCTCATTCTACACCAGTTGTCTTATGCGGTGGCCCTGCAACTGTATCTGTCTGCCCTGGGGAAATGGTCCTCACATAGGACCTGCCAGCCCTGTATATGGCAGATACTTTACATAATGTCCATACCTGCAATGAAGAATTAGTAATCTGAGATGGCTAGAAGACTTGCATGCTTTCTCTAATACAAGTATGAGACCTGTTATCCACAATGCTCGAGATAAAAATGTGGATTATTTGCATAAAATGGAGTCTATGGGAAATTACCTTTCTATAATTCGGAGCTATCTCGATAAAGGGTTTCTGGATAACAGATCCAATACCTATAGTATGAGTAGAGCTGATGAACGCTACAGTACTCCACACTCCAAATACCCTTTGTCTCAGATGTAATAAATTTAAAATTTGCAATAAGGATTCTTAAAGGAACAGTAACACCAAAAAAGAAATGGTTTTAAAGGATTAGCAATGTAATGTACTGTTGCTATGCTCTTGTAAAACGAGTGTGTTTGCTTTTGAAACAACTATAAATTATATAAACAAGTTACTGTGTAACCATGGGGGCAGCCATTCAAGCACAGGATACACAGTAGAGAAGTTCTGAAGAATCCCATCGTATACTACAGAGCTTATTGGTTATCTGCTGTGTATCCTGTGTCTTTTCTCCTTTTTGGGCTTTGAATGGCTGCCCCCATGGCTACACAGCAGCTTGTTTATATAAACTATAGTAGAGTACCTGAAGCAAACACACCAATTGTGCCAGAGCAGCAAAACAGTACATTATATTGTATTTTCATTAGTTTAAAATACTTTATTTTTTTGTGTTTCTGTTCCTTTAATGAAAGGAGGTTAATCCAAGCAATGGCCATTTTACCTTTACCTCCTATGCACACATTAAAGTTTCTGGGACACACTACAAGGCATAACACATTTCTGGCCATAGGAACTACAAGACCCTGGCTTGAACGACACTGTACTTTATTAATTAAATTGAAGACGCAGATGAAAATCTCCCAGAAAGTGATGGGAGCAGAGGACCATTCACTGAACCTGAAATCGCTTCCCTTACCTCACTCCCTTCTTATTGGCCACATCATGGGGACGGATATAATCCACCTTATTTTTTGTTATCACGCATAAATCAATGTTGCTGCCGGAACCCAGGTCATTAAAGATACCAGCGGCGATGGCATTGCGTACCAGCTGCTTGGCTTCTTCTTCCTGTAATTACAAAACAAAAAGGATGTTGGCCTTGATAATGAGACATTAGAAAGGGAATACATTGTTCTCATGTTTGTGAAGATTCTCATTCATTCAGGTCGTGGTATGTCTGTAGAAAGAAGTCAAATCAACTGGACTTGTGTTTTTCTTGAAGACGTTTCACCAGTCATCCAACTGGCTGAATAGAGAAAACCAGTTGGATGACTGGTGAAACGTCTTCAAAAAAAAGTCCAGTTGATTCGACCTTTTTCCACAGACATATTGTTCTAATAAAATACAAGGAGTACTCAAACCTAATTTGCAACAAGTGCATAAAGAAGTTACATTTAGGGCAATGACACAATATTCATTTTGGAATATGTCCCGAGCCAAAATAGAAAACCACGTCTTCTGCCATTTTCTTTACAGTGATAAAATCTGCTGAAATCACATGGGCAATAACCGGATACTATTATACAGGAGCATGGTATCTTCTTCTGCTTGACCCCTCAACATAATGATTGCATGGGTATTACTTTATCCTGCTACCCCCCCCCCCAACCAACTCCATGTAAGTGTCACAAGTCGACAATGGCACAAAGCAAACTAACAAGGCACGTTCTGTATCCCTGTAGAGCCTGCTCCATGGTGAGGACTCAAGAAGGCCTAGACAAGGAATTCAAGTTGAGGGCCTCGACCTATATCTGTCCATCCAATTGTCAATGACCCATCAGCCCATACAAGGACAACACCTTTTGCATCATGTTTTTATTATGTAGCCCTCAACACTGAAAAATGAGCAGTACTAGATTAGATACCCTGGGGCTCATTTATAAACACTGGGCAAATTTGCTCATAGGCAGTAACACATGGCATCCAATCAGATGATTGCTTTCAAGCCTGCAGCTGATAAAAGCTAATCACTGATTGGTTGCTATGGGGTACTGCCCAGGTGCAACTTTGTCCAGTGTTTATAAATAACTCCCCCGTGTAAATATACAAGAGGCCCACAATCCATGCCAAGCTGAAGTACAGGGACATTCTTGCTATTATATTCACATAGGACTGGGGCAAGCAGTTTTGTGTTCGCAGTAGGGATGCACTGAATCCAGGATTCTGTATGGTATTCAGCCTTTTTCTGCAGGATTTGGCCGAATCCTCGTGCCTGGCTGAACCGAATCTGTCACACAAAGAAGGGAGTAAAACCGTTTGGTATTGAGCCAAATAGTGGATTTGCTGTATGCTTTCCTAAACACATTGCATGGCTTTAGTAGTCCTCTAAGAAGTTACAATTGTGAAATGATCACAGCCATTTTGGTTCGCCAACAAATGCCTTATTTTCTTTGATTAAACTTGTCTTTATCTGTCTGCCTAACCTTTTTATATTTAAACCAGCCTGGCATAGGACATGAATACTCAATTAGCTAAATAAGGATTATGGCGATGCGTTTTCCAGTAGGGATTCATAGCTGCTGCCACACGATTCCACATGCATATACTTTATATATAGCCTCTCAGATATCAGTACCATAATCATTTCCCAGCACAAAGCCATTACTTGCATTCTGCTGGCAGGCACTGCGTGTGTAATTAAAGGGGGAAAAAAGTTTTGGAGCCAATAACTGGGCCTGTGAGTAGTTTACAGCTGCAAAGTCCAAAGTACCTGGGAATATGTTACCCTTGGGCCGGCACTGCTTCTTAAATGAGATTACAATAAGAGTGATGTACGGTAAGACGAGTCAGCCGTGACAAGCAGCCCTTTATATAGATATCTGTTTGCTTCTATCACTGTATCACACAATGTGTCCCTTGGCTCCAATGTGCACAGCCATTTACCAGCAGATGACAAATAGCCGGCACTTGGAAAAGGCAGGAGAGGGGTCCAGATCGGTCACCGCAGCTGCAGCACGAGGAGCACGGTGGCCAAAAGAGCCCCAGAGTTCATTAAACTGACCAGTAATGGCTCTCTAGAAATGTCTTAGGAATACGCTGGGAAGGGCGAGAATAAACAAGTCAGCCTGGATGGGCAATCTGAAACGGCGTTTGATAAATTATTTATAACATGCACAATTGTCTGCATTTAATATCCGAGCTGCTAGCCGCATCTTTAAAAGATGATTTATGTGCTGTAATGCCATTAAACTTTATATGGGCCCTCAGCTGGCCATAAAGTCTGCAGAGATTTAGAGAATGAGCTTTAAACTGTCGAGGCCTGCTTGATGGTGGGCAGGGGGGGCGGCATTAAATCTTAGCTTTAAGTCTGCTGTCGGGAGAGCAGCAATTTTATTTGGCGCTGATGCATTACTTGCAAGGGGCTTTTGTCAATCGCCTGCAGAAAGGGAGATGCCATTGTTTTTGTTCAGCATCCACAATTTAGAATAACAGGATATGTAGGAACTAGATAGATTTCAGCCTTATTGGGAGCTGTTTAATCAGATTTAATAAAAAGAGGATTTTGCAATTTGCTCCCCGGTTGATAATAGCACACCCCCTTGATTCCCTAGCAGTCTGCACACATTTTAATGGATTAATATTTCAGCCCCTAAAAAGCCAAGTCTTAAGTCGGCTTAGTGCAATAAGAAAATCAAGCTGCTTTTAGCTGCCTGAAGACTTTATAATTATAAGAGAGCCCTGTGCTTGTCACTCGCTCTCTGTCGGGCGGATAATAAATGGCTCCTGTTTGCCAAATGACCACTTTCAGCTGTGCATCAGCTTGCATTCTATCTAACAATTAAGTTTACACAGGGGGATGCAAGTCTACAACACTTACAATACAAAGGGGCTATGATTCATTTCACACTGGCTTTTTTGGATACTATCATACGGATTGTTATACACCAGGGCTTTTCTTGATATGTTGCATGTATGAGCCTTGCCAAATACACAGCAGACTACTCTGTAATGACCTGAATTAGGATAAGCAAAAGTATTCCTTCAGATGTTTATACATGCAGCAAGAAATGGCAGGCAGCAGCATCCAAACAGCCAACAAGGTATTGTCTTCCCCTTTAAAACCAATAAATATTAAAGGAGAAGGAAAGGCTAAAATTAAGTAAGCTTTATCAGAAAGGTCTATATAAATACACCAGTAAACCCTCAAAGTAATGCTGCTCTGAGTCCTCTGTCAAAAGAAACACAGCATTTCGTTCCTTTTATTGTGTATACATGGGCTTCTGTATCAGACTTCCTGTTTTCAGCATAAACCTCCAGGGCAGGGCTTGAGCATGTTCAGTTTGCTCCTCTCCCCCTCACTCCTCCCATCCCTGCTGTAATCTGAGCTCAGAGCTGTAAGTGAGCAGGGAGAGACTCAGGTTGGAAGTGATGTCACACCAAGCTTATATTGCAGCTTCTATTCTAAACAGAGACAGTGTCTAGAGCGGTTTACTCCGGTATGGTAAAGCATTCTGCAGAATGTAGCGTTTTAGCTCACACTTTTGTGGCTAATCTGTTGGCAATAAACTGTCTTGGAGCTTTCCTTCTCCTTTAAGGGCAATGGCACATAGGACAATTCTGGGCATTTTAGGTAGCAGACACCAACTAAAAATGCCCCATTTCCAGAGCAAGTCAAATAGTATTTGAGCCTGGGGCAATACTAATTTGCTCAGTGCCACCCCCTCCCCTCAAACACAACCCTTCCACCACCTTACCCTTTCTCTTTTTCAACTGGTTACTGTATTTCTGTTGCCCATTGCTTGTACCATTTTCCCCTTGTACTCTGATAGTAGGTAAAAGACAGATCCTTCTGACTGATGCAACCAACCAACAATTATTTACAGGGCTGTAAATAGTGGTAGAACTAAGCAGAAGAGGTACATATGTCTAGGTTTCTCGCACCCTGCCACCATTGCTCCCTAGGCATGTGCCTCTTCTGTCTACTCTTCTGGAGCTGCCTCTGTATGGTAAGGACCTTATGGGTGCACTCTCGCCTGGCCACAGCTGCTCTTAAGTATGGCAGCCAGGATGACAATCGCCATACAGATGTATAAGGATGAGGGGCTATTTTGAGGATTTTGCATTAACAATAGCCTGTGTGTTATGTGTTATGTTATGCCGCATCTATAATATACAGTGCTGTTTTGGTCTCCAGTGCCCAAAAGGAGAGTCAAGAGAAGATCAAAGAGTGATTCGGATCATAGTTAGACACAATTAGGCTTATGGCGACTGACTATGCCACCCCCTTGCCCATGCAATTACCTCTTCTCATGTTCTCATTGTGAAGGACCAAATCCAAGATGGCTGCCAGGTCCATGCGAGAGAAGTTCCAGCATATTGCTGCTCTCAGTTGATTGCAAGCAGGAAAGGGAGCAATATTTTAGTGGGTTCCTACATACAATACTGTCTTTTAAGTTGACATCTTTTAACATGCAACAAGGCTGGGAAAATGCGGGGTTAGATTTCTTAGGTTATATAATTCAGACAGCTGCAATGCATCAAGGGTATTTAGTTTAAGGTAAGCAGCAGAGGGACTGCTAAGAATGACACAGAAATAGGGATATATTTATCTGTATAATGATCTGCTGTCAGCGCTGTCCTGCTCATTCTCGTTAGGTTTTACAGTCGCATTACAATCACAGATTCTTTATTTCACAAACAGCACTGCAATAACCAAGGTAGAAGGGACATTCCACTCAAACACAAGCCCACATATAGCTATAAGGAAACCTCCAGCCAAACAGATCCATAACTAACTCCCAGCAATCTTCCTGTAGCTTTTCCGGATGTTGGGAGTTGTAGTTTCATTTTATTTGAAGAGCCACAGGTCTGCCAATGCTGCTGTAGATGGTGAGAGACAAGCATTCCCATTTAATGGGTACACCCCATGGCTATACCAGCACGTAAGCCCAGAGAATGCCACATGCCACACAGAGGCAGGGATCCTATTCAATGATTGCACCGCACACGTGCAATAAACACGTTAATATTTCATAGACGAGAGGAAGAGGCTGTAGTATAAATTCAGCATCTGTTGTCTGCAGGGTGGTGGATCCCTACAGAGAGGCACTCACTTTGTAATTGAGTTCTATACTGAATTAATCAGCACTTTATCTTTCTTATTAAAAAGGACGTGAATTCAGGTTAGTGGTGTGGACATTAACCATTCATTTATGCCAAACAGCGTGCTAGGGCCAAAATAAATAAATGTATAAAAGAGAGAGAAGGTACACTGAACCAGGTTCTGGGGATGAAATGGTTACACCAGTTAAAGGAAAGGCAGCGAGCCCTCTGGTGACAATTTCTAAAGAAAGCCAAAAAAGAGCGAGTCGATGTGAGCATGTAAATCAGAGCGCAGGCCGGCCTGAGAGACTTTGCCGGGGTTAGATCTATAGCTGCCCACAAGACAAATGAATCCAGCTCGGCAGCGGATGTCAGCTGCGCAGCATCACAGCTTTTAAACGACTACGGAGCCATCAGAAGTGAAGCAGCTCCGGTCTTTGGCAATCTATAAGTGTTCCTCCAGAGGCCCGGCACTCGCTTCTCGGGGAAATATGACTCCATAAATCAGTCTGGGAAAGTGGCACTTGTGCTCGTTGCCATCTATCATTTCAGTGAAGGCTGCTGGGCTGGGCCTATCTGGAGGAAGCCTTGTCACAGTTGGCATTGACAAACTATGTGCTACATACATACGAGATGTGCCGAAGCTTTGGGGAGAAAATATATATATATTCCATTTTTTGTATTTTATATATATATATATATATATATATATATATATATATATATATATATATATATATATATATATTATAATATATATATATATATATATATATATATATAAAAAGGAGAGACATGGTGTGAGCATGCCCGAGGCAGTGCAGGGGCTTAAGCAGCTCATCTTCAAGAGGCATAAAGCCAGAGCTCCTGCGACCTGCACAAATTGGCTAACCCAGAAGCCCCTTAGCTCCTTTAAGTTGAAACATCTTCAAAGTACTGCAATGTTACTGTAGGGCACAGCAGCTGCCACCCCGCATTTCCTCCCCTCTGTGTTTGGCAGCTCTCCGTTCCAAATACAAGGCAGGCGAGAGAGAGAGAGAGAGAGAGAGAGACGGAGATGGGGGATAAAGAGGGGCAGAAATCAGTGGACATGTTCCAGAAGATGCCCTGTCATGTTGGCAACAAACAAAAAAAAAAATAGAATCATCTTTTTCGTCAACATATACATTGCCAAACCTTGGCAACATGGAACCTGGCCGGCAGTATTTGAGCCACCAGACAGGCAGAACTTGCTAAATATTTATAACGCAAGCAATATCAAATATTCATTGTTTGCCCAGCGGATTGGCAGAAGGAAGTGCTCTCTTGGTTCTATTAAGACATCTGAGCTAAACTGTTCGGGCCCAAAGACTAGAAATCTAAACTGATCTGATTCAGAGCCAGCAGCACTAGCTGAAATTTAATGCAGCCCAAGTCCAAATGTGAGCCTTGTGGTTTCTCTTGGATGCTGCAGAACCTGCTAAGATGCTAATAACACATATGTAAAGGCAAGAGAGCCACGGCATACAGCATAACTAAGCACAGGGAAGAGAGAATTATCTTTTTTTTATTCTTCTGCAGTATTCAAATGCTCCTTTCATTAGGCTTTTTTAATTAGAATCCAGCTGCTAATTTGCAAGTGGATACCAGAGGGTGCAGGACATGCTTCCTTTGAATACTGTCCTTGTGATCTAGTCCCGCACACGCTGCCATCCTTCACTAGCTTCCGCACACTTTGCTGACAATTAGTGCAGGAGAAGCCGTATTGATCTTGACAGGGGAAATATTAATCTTCTCTCCGTTTTAATGAACCATAATCTTCAAGGGGGTTAATTCTTCTGCGTGCTGTGGCGGCAACAACGTGCATCCTTGGTCACCCTCTGCATAACAACTAAATGCAAATCAGCTGACATCTGTTTGCAAAGGGACTGAGCTGCCGTCCATGGAGGCCAGCAAATGACTACGGAGTTACTTGGTATTTGGTTTGCTCAGCAAGGAAGGCTTCCATTCTACCCACATTTCTTTCTGAACACATCAAAACATACATGAATCATATTCGCCGCGCTTTTATTAGCCTCAATCATTTGCAAGAATGTCAACAAAGCAGCTTTTAATTAAGGCAATCCATATTAATGTTGGAGCCCAGGCTGATTTGTGACAGAAATGTCGGGCACGCAGGCTTGCGTTTTGTGGTATGGTCTGTCAGTTGCCTTTAACGTTGAGGCCAGAAGAAGGCATCCGAGTGGTATCCAAGAGATAAACCGAGGGGAAAGTAATCACTTGAAAAAAGCTAATTAGCAGAGTTCACTCCTTTTCTTATAATTGCATTGGCCTTAAATGATTTCCGAGCTCAATGCTAATAAGTGTTTATATAAAGACAACCATTAGTCTATGCGCACAATTGCTTACTAATGCTTTCTATGTGTTTAAGCTGAGCCTGTTTGATTGGACATGGAAAGTATGTCCCATGGGAGGCTCATACTGTACGATGCTCCTAGACCTCCTATCCCCATATAAACCCAACAACACTGCTCTCTCAATGGATCTGAACACACCTTGCATTGTCCATGTGCATTAGTTACAATAATTTTACTGCATTTACCATGTATCTCCCATATAAACTATGGTATTTCCCTGGGTGTGTGTTCCAAATGCCCTAAAATGTAGCAAAGAGAAAGCGCACCTTAAATACATACCAAGCACCCGCTGGTATCTCCCCTTACAAGCACAGTGGTTACAATGCAAGATGTGAAGCCAAAGCCAACACATTTTGAAGGTCAGATTTGACCAGCCATATTTGTTAAAGGGGATGCAAGAGCTAGAAAATTAAAAAAAAAAAAAAAAAAAAATTAAAAGGTCATTTCAGAAAATAAAGGTGGCCATAGACGCACCCATAATATCGTATGAAACTTATTTTCGTATGATATTCGTGCCTGTATGGTGGGAGACGAGTCCACTGATATCAGCAGAATACTTGGATATTGGTCGGCTTGTCAATCGGGCTGGCCGGAAAATTTGGATCGGGAACCTTTGAAGGCACCTGAACATTAGCCATTGTTAGTGCTCAATCACCAGATACAGGTAGAATTCTATTGCTCTACACGTGTTGAAACGAGCAATCTTTCTTGGTAAAATCTTTTCCAGGAAAGGATGTAATTGTTTACCTTAATAAACATTTAAAAGCTTCCTTTTCTCTGACAGCTGCTGTACAGACTGCTGCAAGAGTACTGGCATTGGGGTTAGATCTCCTTTCAAAAGTCTCCATGCATAGCCTGCTGATCAGTCCACTGTGCTGGGCTAGGCAAGAAAGTATCACCTCCCTCCAACTATTTCTAGAGGCCCCATCACTTTGATATTGGGTAATGTCAATATGGTCAATGATCCAATAGTACCATTAGGAAACATGGAGCCACCACTGGTTTCCAGTATATCTGACAGAGTTCAGGGTCAATAATGGATATACCAAATTAATCTGAGGGAAGCTGCTTTGTCCTGTCTCACCGTGTGAGCATGTAGGGATGTAGACTATTCAGAGAGAAGCCTCCTGCATAAGGAAATTACCTTCTGAGCTGCTGCAAATATACTTGACAACAATTGCTATGTCTGAAAGGCTAAAAAAATAATTGCATAACCACGTTTGAATTGTACTCATCCACATATTTCATACGGCTCAATCTGCAAGCTCCCATGGCTCTGGGTTTCCCCATCTGGCTGTCGATGCAGACACAAATCTTAACAGACTGCAACCAGCAGTGCACCCAATGACTTATACAAGAGGCTCATTGATGCACAGCCCTGTTGCACTGTAAAATGTAAATAGCCCAAAAACTGCATCCAGGACACGTCTCCCAGTGCAAAGCTTCTGCTGCTCCTAACCATTAGTAGCCGTCCCAATGCAACCTTTTCAGGAGGATGAATTCAAGTATTGAACCGTATTGATTGCAAATAGTATGCGTGACAGCTTGTCTGCATGATGAGAAGCCGAGCAGTAGCAACTGCTTATACAACTGCTAATTTAAGTTGTTGATAGAAACCAGGCTTTCAGTAAGGCAGGTGCACAATGTCACTGCTACCACTACCCTTCTTACTGCCAGATAAAAAATGCGCCTCTGTGCTATTCATTAGCGATCAACTATCATTTCTTAAAGATTATTTGGCTTACCCTCTGGCTACAAGAGAACAGCAAGACACATCAATCCCCAAAGTATTAGACTGGTTCAAGATAACCCAGTGGGAACATAATAAACCCAAATACATAGACAGGTTGATATTAAAAGGTGTTTGTATTGCATTCCCATTTAAACACCTCACACAATAAATATGTTCTCTAGAGTGTTTGTTTGTTTGAGCTACTATTGTTAGTAATCTTTATTAAAAAATCAGATGAGTCATGGTAATCCAAATGCCAATTTCCTATGGCAGCCACTTCCAATTCAGAGTTAGAAACATATCAAATAAGGCATATCCTAGTACTGTTATATAAAGCTAATATTTGACTAATTATTAAAGTGGTCGTTCCCTTAATGGACAAGTAAGCCTTCTATTTTGAAATCACATAATTACTCTAAACACCCCCCAGAATAATATGCCTTTCTCTATGCATTCAGATTTATTTAATTTCTTTATTGCAACCAGTTGAACGCCAGATCTTTCAATCATTTTCTTGCTAGAGTGATGCTCTGCCCCTTTTTTATTTCTGAGCACACCTTCTCAGACTATGATGACCTCAAAGAAGTGCCTACTGGTCATACACATTGCCTCTGCTCTGATGGAAATCAACCAGGCATGCAGAGTGGGCACCTCTTTGAGGTCTTCACAGTCAAAGAGAACAAGTGCTAAGAAAGCAAAAAGGCATGGAGCTTCACAATAGACAAGGAAGTAACTAACTAAAGAAGCTGTAGTTAAAATGGCTGTAATAAAGAAACAACATAAATCTGAATGCAAGGAGAAAGGTATGTTATTTTAGGGGGTGCTTAGAATATTTTTCGAGATGGGGAAAAAAAGTAAGGAAAAAAAATCTGCAATTTTCAGTTGGCCTTCAATTTTTTAAATTATTTTTGCTTTTTGAATTATGTACATTTTTTGTTCTGAAGCTCTGGGGCTTGGGATTTATTCAATTGTCTGGTTGCCAAGGTTCACTTATACTAACAACCAGGGTAGCATTTTAAAATGAAAAAAGGGCCTGGATGCGAAAAACAATAAAAGAAAATAAGAACAACTAAAGTGAAGTAGCACATTCAATCTGTTTTGTTGTTGCCAGGTCCAGTGACCCTGACCACCAGATAACATTAGCAATTGCAGTGTGTAAAGGGGCAGGATAGCAAGGCCAAAAATGTAAATTTAAATATTGAGGACCAACAGAGATGCAGATTAGAACTGGTCCATCTATAACATACTAAAAGGCAAAGGTAACATCAAACTTCCCATATAAAGGGACATGCCGGTAGTAATGGTAAAAAACATGATTCATTTCACAATGAGCATGCTGGAGAAATGTAGAACTACAGTAAAAATAACAAAGAAAAAAAAGATTATACACACACACACACGGTGTGACATCTACTTAAATCTTTAATTATCTAGGTACCTCCATGTCAGGTTTGTAGCGATCCTCAAAAACAGCCATGGCAGCCAGCGAACCAGATCCTGCAAACAAGCAAACACTCATTAATGACATTAATTGTTCCATTAATGGTTTTAGTTAACCAGTTAAAGATGAACTTTTATACCAGAATCTCCTTATCAAACAACTATTTTTTAATTTCTATTTGATAAAAGATTTTCCTACCAGTACTCAAATTTGTAATGGCGTTGCTTTCAAGGTAAAAACAACCCCCAAAGGATTCACTGATAATTAACCGTTGTGTTACCTGTCAGAAGTAGCTACGACATGCTAATAGATGTTTAGTTGGTGACCTATATTTAATGCACCACTTACCAAGAGTCATCCATCTAAAAAACGAACTGTAACAAGAACTAAATCCACCAAAATGTTAAAGCAGTGGTTTCCAGACTTTGTTAGGAGACACCTGGCATAACAGTGGACCTCAGGAAGGAACAAAGTTATAGTTATCTGAAAGAATGCGATATCAGTTATTTAGCCATTGATACATGAATGTACAAGTCCCTAAGTGTCTTTCAAGCTGGGCTTCCATGAGTATTTAGGTGCAAAAAAAAAATCCCCCCAATTTTCACCTGACTCCTGGTTTGACCCCACTAGGCACAGCATTATGGGTGCCAACCCAACATACAGAGACCCACTGATGTTTAGTGTCGGCAATACTTTACCATGCTGGATTAGACCAGTGCATTTAAACCCAAAATAAACTATGAATCTTGTATTTGTGCTGAACTGCTTTTGTTGCTGGAGACAATCAAAAAATTCCAGCTTGTCATGCTAATCCTTTAGGAAAAAAAAGAAGCATAATAAAAAGGAATCATGTTTCAACACCCTTGACAATGTAGCGGAATGCAGCTGCAGACGCGAGAAAATAAAGTTGGGTCTAATTTTTTATTCCAATTAAAAGATCCCTTTGGCATTTATTACTTTTTAACTTGTTTTGCATAGCTCTATCTATTTAGCTGGGTCACAGAGAGAGCTATATTTGCCATTTAATATGATTTGTGTGCATCGCTTGACCACCTCAATGGTTTAACGCGAGGATAGAGGAGGCGATTAAACTGTTTCAAATGAGGAGTCCTGCTGATTCCATCAAATCTGCAGAATGTATAATGGGAGGAGAGATGCTGCCGGTGACAGCGCCGTGAGGATATACAGACCAGCCTGGTCTAAACCATTTAAGGAGGCCCAATTAGAGATCAAATTTAAAGGGTAGGGACTGTGGATTTACAGACACAAATCAATGAGCGTAGTAATCCCACTGAATATGACAGATACTGCTGTTACAGGATATCGCAGAGGTTTAGGATCATTACCCATACAGAAGCTCATACATCACTGATAAAGCCAGGGCTGGTTTTAACTGGGTACCAGGCGATGGCTTGTCTTACAGGCACTGGGCAATGAGAGTCTATTATAGGGGGTGTTAGTTGTTCTGTGCCGAGTGGGGAGACCTTTGGGATTTAAATGTATTTTGCTGCAGAATTTATTTTTACAAATAAAAGTCTCACTATTAACTCCTTGAGTCCAGCAGGATTCAGATTCTAATAAGGGTTTGGATTTCAAACTTAACGCAGCAAAAAAGTTCTGGAAAACAGAATGCAATGGATTATGGATATCAGGTACTAGTGATACACGAGTTGGACCAAGACCCACCCCCTCTGACCTTCTCCACCCTTTCCCAACGCACTTTTGTGACTGTCAGAACTGTGTGTCGCTCGCTTATACAGTTGTGTCCAGAATAAAGCTCTTTTATCTTTTATAAAGATCTTTTATCCATAATGCACAGGAAATGGGGCTTTCCAGATAACGGATATTTCTGTAATTTGGATCTTCATACTTTAAAGGAAAACTATACCCCCCAAACAATGTAGGTCTCTATTAAAAGATACTGAGTAAAACAGCTCATATGTAAAACCCTGCTTCATGTAAATGAACCATTATCATAATAATATACTTTTTTAGTAGTATGTGCCATTGGGTAATCATAAATAGAAAATTGCCATTTTAAAAAATAAGGGCCGCCCCCAGAGATCGTACGATTCACTGTGCACACATACAAACCACATGTAAGGTCACATGAGCCAATTAACAGACAGAGTTCTGCCTTTTGCTTCCTCACTTCTTCCTGTTACAGTTAGTGTTGTAGTATTTCTGGTCAGGTGATCTCTGAGGCAGCAGAGATAGAGTCACGAAATGGTGGTTCAAGGCAAGAGATGTAAAAGTGCAATATTTATGTTAATTTATATTCCAGTTTGGTAAGATTCTGTAATATGTCATTCAATTTGATATAAACTATCTGTTGCTTAAGTATTCATTTTGGGGGTATAGTTTTCCTTTAAGTCTACAAGAAAATCACGTAAACATTAAATAAACCCAATAGGCTAGTTTTGCTTTCAATAAGGATTGGGATAAAGTACAAGGTACTGTTTTATTATTACAGAGAAAAAGGAAATCATTTTCCTTTTTCAAATTTTATTATGATGATAAAATGGAGTCTATGGGTGATGACCTTTCCGTAATTCGGAGCATTCTGGATAACGAGTTTCTGGATAATGTGTCCCATAGCCGTAATAGCTTTTATTTCCACACTCGCACATGCATTGGGAACAAGGCACATTCTATTCCAAATCAAAACATGAAAACTTTATCAAATTTGGGTTATTCCTTTACAGAAAGGTAAGAAAATGGAATATTAGGCCGTTGCAAAAAATAGCAGTCTCTGGATTCTTCTTTACATACTCAGACATTCACTGTATAAACTGAAACATGTTTCAAGATGTTGCTTTCCTTTGAATGACTGAACTAATATTGAGGTGTAGAAGCAGTGTTTCTGAGAACTGCTGCATATCTGTGTTGCATGGAGTCGACCAACTTCTGGCACCTGTTACATTCCACAATTCTTCAGCATTTTTTGCTTTTGCCTCACAAACAGTGTTTTTCATATCACCTCACAAGTTTTCTATTGGATTAAGGATTAGGCTGGCCACTCCATAACGTCAATCTTGTTGGTCTGGAACCAAGATGTTGCTCGTTTACTGATGTGTTTGGGGTCGTTGTCTTGTCAAAACATTGATTTCAAGGGCATTTGCTCTTTGGAATAAGGCAACATGACCTCCAAGTATATTGATGTACTGAAACCGATCCATGATCCCTGGTATGAGATAAATAGATCATTCATATCAACTCTCGTCTATTGTGCTCACCGGATGAAATAAACAGAGGCCACCGTCCACCTTAATCTATGACTTTGTTTATGCACACATTATGATATCGTAATTGTGCAGACAGCTTACGCGTTTCATGCCCCAGCTACTGCGGACTCCAGTTTAATCTTGCGATTGCTGCTGCTAGAGAGGAGACGCCAACACACTATGGATTAGGATGAGCTCTGCTTCAAACTGAATCCCTTTGTTTTGCTGATATATGCGATAAATAGGCCCAACACCATAGTATGAGAAACACCACCCTTTTCATGATGCTTGTGTCACCATGCTTCACAGTGTACTGTGGTTTTAAATTGGCTGAAACTCTTATATAATATAGATTTAGGTTGCCCAGGAGCAGTACAAGAAAAATATAAATTAATATACGAAGCCCAATAGAGCTAAACATATAAAACAAATACAGTGTAATTAGAATAAACTATTAACTGTTAAAAAGCAAACACACACAAGGAAAGCTTATTTCTAATGGGGGTCTGGAAGAGTAGTGAATAACAATAAAACAATACAATGTTCTCCCATCCCAACACCCAACTCCAGCAGCACCCAACAGTGATGGGTTCATACACTTGAGCATTGCATCAGGGAATGCCATCAAGTAAAGATTACCGTATTTCCCTATAAGCACCTGGTAATGTTTTTATTGCTCCTTACAGTCTTTTCACCACTGTACGTCTTATTCATCCTTTTGAAATTAGACCTGGCTAACTACTAGCTCTTACAGCAAAAAGGCTGTAATTTGCTCCAGAAAAGGAAGCCACATTTCTTGCTGAGGTTGCCCATCTTGCAGTCAAGTTCAACAAACAGTTGAGGGGCCATGGGCTGAAAAAGCTCTGCAAAATCTTGCTCTAGTTCCCACCACAAATAAAGGCAACCTTCACTGCCACGTTATCACTTGGGCTCTTTCTACTATTTCTACCGGCTGTTTCACTTTACAGCAGTCACTTTTTTTTTGTTATTTTTAAAATAGATTACGACCTTTCACTCTTCATTTACTTCTAACTGGGAAAAGACCATTATGTAATGTCAATGTAGGTCTCAATATCATTCTAACTCTAATTTCATAGTCACACTCCAAAGGTAGGCCTTTCTAAGTGAATCCATAATTTTGGCCAATATCTAATTCCTGCAAAAAGCACTGGAATTTTGCCAAATCTTGAACTGAACCTTAAAGGGATTCTGTCATGATTTTTATGGTGTAGTATTTATTTCTAAATTACACTGCAAATAATTCACTCTACAATATAAAATGTAATTCCTGAACCAGCAAGTGTATTTTTTTATTTGTAATATTGGTGTGTAGGCAGCCATCTCAGGTCCTTTTGCCTGGTCATGTGCTTTCAGAAAGAGCCAGCACTTTAGGATGGATCTGCTTTTTAGCAGGCTGTTGTTTCTGCTGCTCAATGTAACTGAAGGTGTCTCAGTGGGACCTGGATTTTACTACGGATTGCTGTTCATAGATCTACCAGGGAGCTGTTATCTTGTGTTAGGGAGCTGCTATCTGGTTACCTTGCCATTTTTCTGTTGTTATGCTGCTGGGGGAGAAGGGGAGGGGGTAATATCGCTCCGACTTGCAGTACTGCAGTAAAGAGTTACTGAAGTTTATCGGAGCACAAGTCACATGACTGGGGGCAGCTGGGAAATTGACAATATGTCTAGCCCTATGTCAGTTTTCAAAATTAGATATAAACAAATTTGTTTGTTTGGATTTTAGTGCAGATTTCTGCTAGAGCTGCACTAACTGATGCATTTTGAAAAAAACATGTTTTCCCATGACAGTATCCCTTTAAAATTCAGAGTATCTTTGCTGTTCAGTCAGTTGTTACCCAGTAACTGAACTTCCCCAAAATTCCCTAACAGCCCTGGACAATCCATAGAACCTGCAACAGGTAATAACGAAAACAGGCTTGTTCTGTAATGCAGTAAGTATTCAGTTTAATCTATTTAACTATATCATCTACTGTGTGTGGTTAAAGTGATAAATCTGATAAATCTGCCAATCAACTTCTGCCAATTTTAAAACAAAATTGTTTAGCCAGAACTAAATACATGACAACAAATAAGTGAGTGCATTGGGTCTCCATTCTACCCAGAAATGGAAAGACTATGTCTGCTAAGTGTGCAAATATCCAGATTATTGTCCTGAGGTTTGAAAAAAGCATAGCACAAGTCTGTGTGTGGGCTGCAGTAAAAATAATAAAACATTTTTTTATAAAAATAAAAATTAAGTACATTTGTCCAGACAAAATATAACTTATTAAATGTAAGTCTGCTTCCATAACAGCCCCTGAGTGCTCCCTCAAACCTGTCTGGAGTTAATATAGTGTTATTCCACGGCTACCATTAGGGTGTAATGCTTTAAGTGCCTGCTGTGGCAGCCCTGGCTGAACTACAGGCCAGGTTAGAAAAGAGAGAGTGCAGTTCAGCAATATGCAGAGGGCCACAGTTAGGAGACAGTTGCTGTAGAGCAATGCAATTGTAAAGAAGGCACATTCTCTAAATAACAGTGTCATTAGGGTCACTGGTTATGAAACTAGCAGTATCTTTTTGCTGGCGTTTTAACCTTCTGATACACTGGGGTTAAACAAAAGATGGATTCTTGTAATCCTGACAAAAGACCACGGCAGAAAGTAGCTTCTCTCTAGCAGCAGCGGGACACCTCTTAGTCACAGTACAAGGTGGAGACACTGGGGGTCATTTATTAACAATGGGCAAATTTGCCCATGGGCAATAACCCATGGCAACCAATCAAATTGCTACATTCATTGTTCTACTTGCAGCTGGCTTTAAAAAGCTAATCACTGATTGGTTGATATAGGTAACTGCCCATGGGCAAATTTGCCCAGTGTTGATAAATGAGCCCCACTATCTCTGAACCTTATCATCGGTCAGTGTCAGATCTGCAGACAAGGTGCTTTTTCACGCACTCTCATTGCTATTCAATTTGCTGTTCCTTCCAGCAGTAAATCCGGGGAGCCCCATCAGTTAGGATCATTTTTCAATCCTGTTCTTGGCTGTGAGGCCTGGTCTCCTGGTGCTCTCTTCTACATCATGGGACCCGTGCTGCCAATGTGTGAAGAGCTGATTTATGAATATAAAAACTGAGGCTGTGTCCGGGGATGTCTGTGGCCGCTGGAGACTGACGGCACACATCTCGCCAAGCTGCACACTTCAAGTGCCTTTAATTATATGCATGCATTTCATTACGAGGCCTGGCCAGCAAGTGAACGCAGACAGTCAGAGCAATCACACAATCTTGCCTCGTTTGCTGAAATCCAAATTTCCCCTTTGTCAGCACAAACAGTTTAATTTGATGCCTTCACTCCTGAGTAAGCATGGAGCATCTCTTAAACCCCTTGCGAGAAAATAAGAAAGCTTTCCATCAGCAAATGGACTCTAGTGTCAGTTATTATTTTATAATAACATACAAAACGGTTTTAGCGAGACCTGCTCGCTCGCTATTCATTTCCTGGGCGACTCTGAAGGGGCACATCCCTTTGAAATATGGCTAGCCTAACCATCAATTATGTACAATTTATGTATAACCGCAGTCTTGCTTTGGCTGGGATCCGCTGTGATGGGAATAAGAACTGCATTCACTACTTTCTAAGGGACAAGAACTTTAATCAAACAGCTTTCATTTATATGACAAAAGCCTAGTTTATCATTACAAATTTTGCGGAGCTCCCCATCTATGTATAAAGCATTCCTGCTTGCTAGAGGAAACAGAAGGGGAATACAAGGAAAATTACTTGCAACAAGGTGGGGATCCCACTCTTTATCCATCTAACCATCAGAATACAATGGGTTCTTTAGATAAGTCAATGGCAAAGCAAGGTTTTTCCTTTTTCCTCCCAATCTCATCCAGAAAGCGAATTGCCTGTGTAGGTTGGAGGGGTCGGCACCTCTCCCAATAAACTGTAGAGAAAAAGTTACCAAACACTAAGGCTGGTGTAGCGGGGAGATCCCCTGCACGTTTATTCAGTCACTTGATGAAACGTTACATCAAGTAACTGAATAAACGTGCAGGGGGTCTCCCGTTACACCTGCCTTAGTGTTTGGTAGCTTTTTCTCTACTTCTTTAGATTAGTACACAGAGCCAGGCCTGCTGCTAATGGGGTACAGGGTAAACCCATGAAATATGTAAAATATATAAGAATTTAATGAGCACTTAACACTTTGTTCAAACGCACATTTTAAGAGGTGATAGTAACCCTTTAACTACTAGTGGCCATGGCTGTTCTGGGACCTTGCTTCATTTCCATCTATGTGAATGGTATAGGGAAACATGGCAAGATGGCTGGAACTGACTTTTTCAGTGTGTTGGCCGTTTACAGTTTAATGGAGACATATGGGATAAATGAAAAAGCCCTTATTTTTATAGGCAATAATGTATAGTAATATGGAGCTGGTTTTACTTTTGGCTGCAAGTTGTTGTCTTCAAAAATTGCCCCTTTATAGGAGCTCCCCAGAGATTTGTTCTGGCCCTTGTTTCAAATGAGGGGTGGGCATATCCCAACGACCCCTACCAGAAACACAATAGGAGGGGGACAGCCAATCAAAGCTCTTCAGTCACACAGGCAAAGACATGCTTCAGTTCCCTATCAGGTCAGCCTAGCTGCTGATTGGTTCCTATGCTACAGTGCAGTGTGCTGAGTGCTGCCGGCTCCTCTGCACAGACAATTCAGGGAGCAAGAATTAGAAAAGAAAGGAGGGACGAGTAGGGTTTTTGCAGAAATATTCAATAAATCAGCCTGAAACACTACTTTTTTTAAGAACAATTCTTCTACAGTATATCAAAAAGAGCATAATGCACTATATTCTTGTTTTAACACTATGGGGGTTATTTATTAAAGTCGGAATGGCAAAAACTTGAAAAATTCTATTTTTATAATATAAAATCAGAATTTCTCGAGATTTATTATACCCCGAGGATCGAAAAAATCAGAATCTGAATATCCTCCATCTCAGACCTACCAAGGTTATATATAAATCAATAGCAGAGGTCCCTATCCTATTCCTGGTCTGAGCAGGAATTAGACTGAAAATCTGACTATTTCAGACTTTTTGGCCAAAATCTGGGATTTTCCACTATTTTTTCGTGTTTGTCCCCAATCTGATTAAATCGTGAATTTTTATTAAAAAAATTTTGGACCAAACTAGAATCCACAATTGGACCTTATTTATTATTAAAATACTCAGAAAGATTCAGACTTTGTTAAAAAAGGAGCTATATGTCTCCTTTAAAGGGAGAGTAATGTCAAAAAGCAAATACCTTTCTTTTATTGATGTGCAGGTCGGGTTACATCCAACCCGTAACGTCACAAAAGGGCACGCGTCTATAAAAAAAGAAGCCGGAAGTCGGCAGTGCAAGGAGGCGGTCGGGGAGAGCAGGAAGAAGAGCCTATCACCTGCAAATGGGGGTGCGAGGCTGGCCTGAAACAACCCGACGCGCAGGTAAACCCGCGGATATCGGGCCGGCCCGCACATCACTACGTTCTTTGCGTCTCCTAGACGTTATAATGAATTCTATATGAAGGTTTAACTTGACAGACATTTATCTTTTGTCATTATCTAAAAACCAGAACACCTTAAGCTTAATATGGCCATAACTGAAATACTGTTGGTATGTCAAAGTTCACTGCATCTCATCAGTGGGTGCACCATAGCAGCAAGCCAGAAAGAAAAACTGCAATATTCTTCCTTGTTGTTTGTTCCAAACAAATGCATAGGTGAGACATGGTCATCCATGTGTATGGCCTAAACTGTAGAAAAAGAGAGTCAGAATATATGGACGCCTTGAATTAATTGTGGTCTCCCAATGAGCCCATCTACACTTCAAAACAGCATATAAAGTGTAAATGTATACAGGTGTGCGATCTGTTATCCGGAAACCTGTTATTCAGAAAGCTCAGAATTACGGAATGGTCTCCTCCCATAGACTGCATTACATTTAAATCCTTTTTAAAAAAAAAAAAAAAAAAAAAAAAAAATGATTTATCTAATACAGGTATGGGATCCTTGATCTGAAAACCAGTTATCCAGAAAGGTCTGAATAACAGAATAGCTGTCTCCCATAAACCCATTTTATCCAAATAATCCAAATTTTTAAAAAATATTTCCTTTTTCTCTGTAATAATAAAACAGTGTACAAAACCTTGTACTTTATCCCAACTAAGATATAATTAATTATTATTGGAGGCAAAACCAGCTTATTGGGTTAATTTAATGTTTACATGATGCCATTCAACTAAAGGTCAAATTCACATTTGGTGCTTCTCAATTCATGTGCCATGGGCCTAAATGTATATAAAGTTATTACTGTTTTTTTGTACCAAAGCAAATCAAGAAATAAGTATGGGGCTGCATGTTGGATAAATAATACAGAAATGCTTTCCTTTAACATTAAATGGTAGAGCATAAAGGCCAATAAAGTACTCTGCCATACACCGTATACAAAATGTTCTGTAAACTAGAAATAAGTTGCTAGTTATATAATACAGGCATGGGACCTATTATCCAGAATGCTCAGGACATGGAGTTTTCCGGATAACAGATTGTTCCATAATGTGGATCTTCATACCTTAACTCTAGAAAATCATGTAAACATGAAATAAACCCAATAGGCTGGTTTTGCTTCTAATAAGGATTAATTATATCTTAATTTAGATTAAAAAAAGCTACTGTTTTCTTAATACAGAGAAAAGGGAAATCATTTTTAAAAAAATCTGAATTATTTGGTTATAATGGAGTCTATGAGAGACGCCCTTTTTGTAATTTGGAACTTTCTGGATAATAGGTTTCCAGATAACGGATCTCATATCTGTACTAAGCATACAGTATATTCATCTTTAAAGTGACTCTGAAGCACATGTGTGTTGCTAAAACAAATCTTGGTCAGACACGGCAAAAACCACTATAAACACTTCACAGACCAAAAAATACGCATTTTACAAAACCACCATAGTGGGCAAAAAAACAAACAAACAAAAAAAAAACTCTCCAAAAACCTAATTAGGATATCTCGCTCATTAATGACAAGACACCTTGCAGACTTCAGCATATTATACAAAGCCACACATCATTCCATCATTTCTGAGCCTTACACTGCAATTTCACTATACCCAAAACAGCCTAATTATCTGTTCAAACAACACAGTGTTATGGAAAACATCCAGCGGAATAAAGCGAGAACTCAGTTTACATTTTTCAAAATGAAGTGCTATGTTTCTAAATATAAAAGTATAGTATATGTCACATGACTGACATTTGACTTATTTTTATATAAATAACCAATACATTACTGTAAAACTACAAAACATTATAAATATCATGTTTAGTTCCATTTAATGAAATGGACTTACACCTTCCTATGTAAAATGACCTGAGTCCTCCTACCTCAGAAAAGAAAACTCCTGAAACTACCAGAGCTTGGTTGGATAGCAAAACACTTACTGGCTCTTAAACCTACATCCGTATGTGATTCTTCTTTTAGATTGTAAGCTATTTTGCACAGTTTCATAGTTACATGTAGTTACATAGTTAAATTGGGTTTGAAAAAAGACAAAGTCCATCAAGTTCAATCCCTCCAAATGAAGCCCAGCATCCACACACACACCCCTCACATACATTATATATTCACATATCTATACTAACTATAGAATTTAGTATCACAATAGCCTTTGATATTATGTCTGTCCAAAAAATCAACCAAGCCATTCTTAAAGGCATTAACTGAATCAGCCATCACAACATCACCCGGCAGTGCAAGAACCACCTACGTTGCTTCAAATGAATGTTTAAGTACAATGCACTGTTTTATTATTACAGAGAAAATGAAATCATTTTAAAAATGTTGGATTATTTGATTATATTGAAGTATATGGGAGACTGCCTTGGAGTTTGGGGTTTCCAGATAACAGATCCCATACCTGTACATTGTACTTGATCCAAACTAAGATATAATTAATCCTTATTGGCAGCAAAACCAGCCTATTGGGTTTATTAAAAGTTTACATGATTTTCTAGTAGATGTATGATGATCCAAATTACAGAAAGATCCACTATCCTGAAAGCCCCAGGTCCTAACCATTTCGGATAACAAGTCCCATACCTGTACTAAAATCCAGCTCTCAAAAAAATAACTAAAACTGAACTGCATCAGTAGCTCCGAACCACTACTACATGTTGCTTATTACTGATCCATAGAGGCAAAATTAATAACAGTATAAAAATAAAAATGTCATTTGCAATATCCAGGTTTAAATGTCTCTTCCAGTCCAATAGCTCATTTTAGATTCTGCAACATAATACAATGAACATGGGTCTTTTTGATGAATTGTCAATTTTCAACTTCATCCACTATATTCCTATTAAATACCTTTAACCACAATTGGTTGGTTTTGGATTGGAAAATAGCTAATGATCCACCTATGCAGCCAGTTATCATGAAAATACATACTGTACATACGGATTCAGGTCATATTTAAATTAGTGAAAATTTGTGTGTGATAAAATCATACGTTTTATTGTGAATAGAGAGGAAAAAGTCTAAAGGCTTCTAATGTTTTTAACATACATATTAAGAATAGCGATGCTTGTCAACAAAGTGCTTGCCTAAACAGAATGTTTTACTATTTATTATCTAGTGCTGCCATCTAGTGGATATAAAAAAAAACAGCACATAGGAGCCAAAAGTATAAAGTTAAAATAGCCATCCAGGTTTTAATAATAAAGTAATGTATTTATACAATGCCAATATTTTCCAAAGCATTGCACAATAGAATTATGTGTAAATGAAAAATATATGTTAGCATTGCAATATGAAAAATGTTTCTTTTGAAAAGCCCTATCACTTGGGTAGAATTTCACAAAAGGTTGATATTCCCTTTAAAAGAAAAACACACAATTTTAAATACAGCATAAATTGTGAGCATTGAAATACAAGTATGGGATCAGTTATCTGGAAGCCTGTTATGCCGAAAGCTCTGAATTACAAAAAGGCCACCTCCCATAGACTCCATTCTAATCAAGTAATCCAAATTTTAAAAACTTATTTCCTTTTTCACATTAATAATAAAACCTTACCTTGTAATTGATCTAAACTAAGATATAATGAATCATTACTGAAGACAAAACAATTCTTTTGGGTTTGATTAATGTATAAATGATTTTTTAGTAGACATAAGGCACGTAGACCAAAAGCCCCATTTTGGATAACAGGTTCCATACCTATATAATTATAATTTAGTGAAACAGTGTAGTGAGAAGTTTGTAATGACTTTCACTTTATATGTCCTTTAATTGCATCAGGTCAATAATACATGTGCAGGAGTTATCTGCACATATTAATTTATTAGCATGTTTTGGAGCAGCCATGTGACTTCTGCTACACAGCAGCCCGTTCATATGGGGGGGGGGATTCAGTGTGCCTTCTCTACTTAAAAAAAAAAAAGCATGCAATACTATGCTACAAAAAAAGTTTTTTTTTAGCATCCATGAATTTTGAATTATGTCTATGCAAAATAAAAGCCAGTAATATACTATGCCTGTCTTTGACTCAAATATAGGTATGGGATCCGTTATCCGGAAACCCGTTATCCAGAAAGCTCCGAATAACGGAAGGGCTGTCTCCCATAGACTCAGTTTTATCCAAATAATCCAAATTTTTTATATGTTATAATAAAACAGTACCTTGTACTTGAACCCAACTAAGATATAATTAATCCTTATTGGAAGCAAAAATAGCCTATTGGGATAATGTAATGTTTAAATTAATTTCTAGTAGCACATTCTAGATAACAGGTCCCATACCTGTACAGGCAAAAAAAGAATTATCTTTAAAGAGAGGCATAAAGTTACTTACCCATAGTAACGTAGGGCAGCTTGTCAGTGGAACCATGAGGGTAAATGCTGTACAGATGAGGCCCAGAACAGTCCACTCCACCTAGCACCAGTGCAGCACCAATATAACCTTGATACCTACAAGCAAAATGCAATATTCTTCAGATGCCACAATGCCATATATTTACTTCAATTGTTGAATTTAAATTTGCAAATGAGCATTCAAGCACCTTACTACACCATGCGGCCTATATAAATCTCATTTATGACCTACACATTTTGTATCTGTAACCTAATTCAACTGTGCACACATTTATTTAGAAACCCGTTATCCAGAAAGCTCCGAATTACGGAATGACCGTCTCCCATAGACTAACTTTTTCTCTGTAATAATAAAACAGTAGCTTGTACTGGATCCCAACTAAGATGTAATTAATTCTTATTGAATGCAAAACCAGCCTATTGGGTTTATTTAATGTTTACATGATTTTCTACTAGACAAAGTATGAAGATCAAAATTACGGAAAATCTGTTATCCGGAAAACCCCAGGTCCCAAGCATTCTGGATAACAGGTCCCATACCTGTACTGTGAGTCTTAGAATATGTCCTTGTATGGTGCTACTGAAATATTTTCTTGTATATGGATTAGACCTGGGCAGACAGAGTCACGGATGGCACACAATGCAACAAAAAGCACACTGTGTGGCACTACTTTGTCTTTGTGGAACAGGTAGGAAACCCATTATCCAGAATGGTCTGGGCTTGGGGTTTGTTGAACAAGGGGTCCTTCCGTAATTTGCATTTTCATACATTAAGTCTACTAAAAAAATCATGTAAACATGAAATAAACCAGATACGATTATTTTGCTTCCAATAGTAATTAATTATATCTTAGCTAGAAAAAGATATTGTACAGAAAGTATATTACAAAATGGTTAAACTTTAAAGTGACTTAGTAGGGTGGAAATGACAAGTCCCCCATATTGCATCACCTAGATCAGTGCTGTCCAACTTCTATGGTACCAAGGGCCAGAATTTTTCCAATCTACATGGTGGAGGGCCAATAACAGAAGCCAGTGTTAGCCACTCCCTGTTTTTAGACCACACCCACTTTAAACCACACCCGTGTTACCGCAAGACCATGTCCACATTAATAGCACACCAAAAAAAAAAAAATGGTTGGTGCTCACTGCAGGGGTCAGGGCCGGGAGTAGGCAGAGTAGGCAGCTGTCTAGGGCGCCATCATTGAGGTGGCACTTTTTTCAAGCATTTATTTAATAATTTGTTTCAGTAATCATGGTCACCCAGTTGGGTGGAATCGCTCTCCTTCCCCTTCTCCATCTTGCCGGCAAGTAATAGCTCCTTCTGTACGGTGCATTGCGATGTGCATACACGCGTCAATGACGTCACTGATGTGTTGGGTGACGCAGAGAGCTGGTGGCCTGTTGGGTGAAGCAGAGAGCTGGTGGCCTGCTTGGTGTGGCTCTCGCTGCTCTCAGCCTTGCACAGTTGCAGTGAACTCAAGACATTCTTTCTATTACTGTGAAAGTTCGAAGCTTCCTGCTGGCACAGCCAGATACAGATTAGGGTCCCATATATTTGCTGTTGCTGCTGGGCAGGGCGCTGGCACAGGTACATAAATACTTGGGGGCAATATGATGTGATCAGATTTATTTTTGGCTGCTGCTGACACAGGTAAAGATTGGGGGCAATATGATGGCTGCTGGAGGGCTGTATGGTGGATGGCTGCTGAGCTTGCTGGTACAGGTATGGGGGGCAGTATAATGGATGGCTACTGGCACAGGTATGGGGGGGCAGTATGATGGATTGCTGCTGGGCTTGCTGGTACAGGGGACAGTAATAAAAATGAAAAAGTGTTGTACACTTTCTTGCTTTCTTTATTTAAAAACCATCATGGTAAGGAGGGAAATGGTAATGCAGGACAGGGGGGGCACTGATTGAAGCTCTTGCCTAGGGTGCCAAACTACCTTGTGCCTGCCCTGGCAAGGATGCCACTCATATGTGAAAAAAGTTAAGTCATATTGAGACATACCCATAAATCCATATGCCTCCTCCTCCCCTGTGTATAATACAGTACCCCAGCATATGATTAAACACCTTAGGGGCCACTAACAATAATTTTCAAATGCTAACAAACCCCCAGAATAAATACCAAAGTATGACACACACAGGGAGCATAGGGAAGGCAGAACAGAGCAGGAGACAGGAATCAGGACCAGTCTAATATGTACTACATACAGTGACACAGTGCTGGTGCCCCATTAGCATTTTGAATAAAGTGTGAACAGGAGAACAATGTGGCAGTTTCAGTCTGGGTCTCAGGTGTGAACAGTACAGGCTTTAGGGGAGTGAACAATAGAGGTGTCACAAGTGTGAAAAATGCAGGGTGATCACAGGTATGAACAATGCAGGGGATTAGCCTGAATTTGAGGTTTAGACAATGCAGGGGCCAGTCAATCTCTGTAGTGATACCTTTTAAATTTTACATATGGTAAACAGACACAGCAGGCAGACTTTGATGTGGAGGGCCGGCCCGCGGGCCACCAGTTGGACAGCCCTGACCTAGATTATTGATAGATTGTTGCTAATAGAGCACTCTGGTTGGGGGAAATAATTACATTTTGACCAAAAATGCTTATAGTAAGTGTTAAAATTTGAAATCTGGGATAATGATATTGGTGTGGGCGGCAGCGACTGATGAATTGCAAACACAGTGAACTTGTCTCCTGATCGTACTTTTGATAATATGTGAGCTTTGTTTTTTGATGATAGCGTCAATTAAGATAACTATACCCTAAAAGATATCTAGTTCTATAAACTAGTAGTAGATCCTTGCCCAATCTAGCCAACACAGTCTGGACTGACTGAGCTCCAATCATATTTACATCATAAAGGCCACTGATCCTGCTCCATATGAAGGCAAATAAACTGCCAAGTTGCCAACCAATTTAGGCAAATTAATAGCTGCTGTAATTCCTAAACTACATCAATAAAGATGGACAATCCAATTTGGATGGAGGCAACATCCTCATCTAAATCAGTTTTTATCATTAATGTCCTGATCTATCAGAAAATAGAATTACTATTGATTTCTCAGTGGTTACTGGTTGGAACAGGCTTTATTCTACAATATTCATTAAGTAAACGTGTTAGTATTGCTAGTTGCTTAAAATAAAAAAAAACCTACAGCATGAAGTATGCAATTGGAGTTTAAGCACAATATCAATACAAAGGGGGCTTATCACAAGAAGGGTAATTTACTTAGACCTGGGAAAGATGTGCAAGAGTGCCCCTTAGTGCTCATTCAGTGAACACTTCTTTTCGGGTCAAGTTAAACTCCAAGTGCAGCACCAGTGGGCACAAGCCAGTCCTGTTCTTACCATCTACCAAGCAATTTGCAACCTGCATAAATAGAAGCTCCCTAACTTGTGCACAATGTAGTGCTATTTAAGGGACAGGTAGGGGATGTCTAGGTTCCTCCCTGCACCCCCATCATTAACAAAGTGCTGTCAAACACAGGCAGCACTGTATTCATGGGGGTAGTTACAGGCCTCTGTGCACTTCTTTTCCAGGCTTGGCTGTATGTGCATGCGCATTGAGCTGTGGGTAGCAGTAGATAGAGTAGGTTAATATCGGATATAAATGAAGTTCTTCCGCCAAAGCAAATTCATATACAATGGTCTCTTAACCAATCATAGTACTCTATTAGCTGACAATATACTGTACAAACCATTGGCTTTGCCTTTAAGCCTGTGAAAAAACTTAATTGGGGTTACGTAAAAATATACAGTATGTACAGTAAGTTTATTAATGTACTAAATATTTCCATAAAATGCTTTCTACTCTGCATTACCTAAATAGCATCTGCTTCAGCATGCGGTTGGCAGTTGCTACCCTGGGTAGACGTCCCGTGGACAGAGAATGTAGCTCCATGTTGGAAGAAATCATCTGGGTTGTCATTTCTGTATCAGCTGCAGTCCCAGCACCACAACAACTGTAAAAAGTAAAATGTACAATAAAATAGAGTTGCTTTATTTTCCATCATTCTTTAACTAAAATTATATACTAAAATCAACCATTCAGAACTGTTTCAAAAACAGCATAATAACAGCTCTAAACAGCATAGATACATCAACTCAACTGATTAGCATGACTTGTGAATGGGGATGCATGGAAAATGATCTCCAAAACAAAGCATATGCTCAGTAAAGTGGGACCACAGCTGAAATGAGTTTAACACTCGCTCTGTGTATTGTATGAACATGTTTGTAAATTAGGCATCAGAATAATTAAAACTCCTCAACGTGTGGTTTAAAGGCACCTCTTAAAGGGGTGGTTCACCTTTAAGGTAACTTTTAGTATGTATAGAATGGCCAATTCTAACTTTTCAATTGGTTTTCATTATTTATTTTTTATAGTTATTTGCCTTTTTCTTCTGACTTTTTGCAGCTTTCAAATGGGCGTTGCAGACCCCTTCAGTTTGTGATTTAAAGTTCCCTTGGAGTATCATCTTGTGGGCATCCAGCTAGACATCTCCGGTGTGAAGCCTTTATTACAAATGCCATTTTTTAGTGCTCCGCCTTAAAACTTACTTTATTTTTACAAAAATATATTCCCAATTAGCAAGCTCTCTTATGGTCTCTTTCTCCAGTCTTATTAAACCACCGAAAAGAGAAGAGGCACAGGACACAAATTATGTTGATCACTCATCACATAGAACAGGTGGTCCAGGTGCACTGGCCGCGGACCCTCAGCTTAGAAAGCGGATAAACCAGCAACATACAAAAAGAGTGTGTCGGGCACTCAGAAAGACTCCAAGGGCCACCAAAAATAAAGTTAAAAATATAAGGTTTCTTGTAGATTCATTAAAAAAGAACAATGTCTCCATTGGCCCTACATGTTAGCCCATGATTAATTTCCCTGGGGGCATGAAACGCATAGTGCCAATGAAAGTAGTTCCTTTTTTAAAGGAACAGTAACATCAAAAAATGAAAGTGTTTTAAAGTAATGAAAATATTATGTACTGTTGCCCTGCACTGGTAAAACTGATCTGTTTGCTTCAGAAACAGTAGTATAGTTCATATAAACAAGCTGCTGTATAGGAATGGCTATATGGCACAGGTTAAATAGCGGATTACAGATTACACCATTATGTTCTATAGAGTTTATCTGCTATCTGCTGTTTAACCCTGAGCCTTTCTCCTTTGAATGGCAGCCCCCATTGCTACACCACAGCTTATTTATATAAACGATAGTAATGTTTCTGAAGCAAACACAGATGTTTTACCAGTGCAGAGCAACACTGCGTTATTTTTTTTATTACTTTAAAACTATTTTATTTTTACGGTTACGGTTTCTTAAATGAATCGACAATAATCCTTATCTTTTTAACTTTATTTCTAGTGGTCCTTGTGGAGTCTGAGTGCCCATAACCCCTCTTTTTGTATGCTGCCCTTTATCCAACCTTCCATTACCTTTCCATTGTACTTTTTGTGCATTTAAAGGGATGGCGGCTTACACCTTTACATATTCACAACTTGACCAGTAATTACAGACTATTCCTGCTGATTTGTCTCAGCAACCCTTAAGAAGCTCATAATAATTTGTTTGATGCTTCGACAGAACTGCCAAATAAATCAGCCTTTGCCTTATTTGCCACCAAGAAGGGCTGATCAAACATTGTCTCTAGCCAATGATCGAGTCATAAAAGCTTGTCAGGAGAGAACCACATCAACAGCCTGGTGCATTCCAGTATTTTCAATACTGACGTATAAATATTGGTACAATCCCAAGGATATCTGTCAGTCTACATGTCCTTTTTCACACATGGTTCAAAAAGCTACGGACTCAATCTTAAACGGATAAATCAGCAGCCAGTTTTAGAGATTTACTTACTAGACATTGGGAGCTATGTAGTGGATCTTTGAGCAGTTCTTATCAGCAACAATCATTCCTTCTGTTGCTCTTGTGTCAGCTCCAAGTATAACTCCATCCTGCCAATAAAACCAAAATATAAATTAAAAGGCATCCTTTAAAGTCAAGTATAGCTTTCAACAATATAGGACAGGTTAGAAAGGAAATTACAAGCAAGGTTTAAGGTGCAGTGATATTAAAAAAATCATATAAATATAAAATTCCCATTAAACGCTTACAAAAAAGTGACATTAGCCTTCTCTTGCAAAGCTGATGGAGCACTGGATGTTTCTCCCCAGTATACTCTGTCAATAAAAAAAGAGCCCAAAAATGTCCCTGCTTCTTCCCAATCATTAAAGGAAATGAAGTGTCTTATTATGGGTAAAGAGTGCCACACAAGCCTAAAAGCGAAAATGTCAAACTTCAGATGAAGCACAATACAGGTATCCTTGAGCAGTGGAAATGTATTGGAGTGATGAATCCATGGTAGAGGAGGAATAATGGTGTGGGCTTGGATCCATCCAGGATTCTACCAAGCCTGAACACTGTGCTGTTTAAATGACATCCTTGACAATTACTTGAATCCTGTTTTAGGAAAGCAGTTTTGGTAAGACCCTTTTTTGTTTCAGCACTATGACACCAATTTAACCAAAGCAAAAATATTATTTTGGTATTACAGGTATGGGATCAGTTATCCGGAAACCTGGTACCCGAAAAACTCCAAATTATGGAAAGGCCATCTTCCATAGACTCAATTTTTCTTCCATAGACTCCATTTTATCCAAATAATCAGAATTTTTAATAATGATTTCTTTTTTCTCTGTAATAATAAAACAGTAGCTTGTACTTGATCCCATCTAAAATATACTTAATCCTTATTGGTAGCAAAACCAGCCTATTGCGATTATTTCATGTTTACATGATTATCTACTAGACTTAATGTATGAAGATCCAAATTACATAAAGATCCGTTATCTAGAAAGGCTCAGGTCCCGAGCATTCTAGATAACAGGTCCCATACTTGCATAAGCTATATGAACATTATTTTTGGCTATGCTAATAAGTAAAGCATTTCACATTGAACCAATGTATTGTATATAACATGGGCCTTAATTTAAATTAAATCTCTGCTCAGGCAATCATCAATTGCATAATAACTACAAAGCCAAGGCCAGCAAGCCTAGTGCATTGTATTGTGGGTACTCAATTCAGTTTTCTGGAGGGGTCCTTCTTTTATTACTGTACTGCTTTGAGCACTGTTCGGTTTATGTAGGGAAGGCTTACTTGGCGTCCCAAGAATGGCGGCATCCAAGATGGCAGCGCCTCCTATGCGGTTCCTCCTGGGCGCAGCTCTGTGACATCACGCCAGCGTCAGAAGCGTCACCGGCATCGGATTGGACGCCAGCGTCATGACATCACTGCGTCCGTTTTTGGCGCCAAAGGAGGCCTATAAAAGACGCCGGAGCACTGCTGACGTTGCCCTACAATAGGTTCTACCTTGTGTGTTCCTGGGTGCGCTTTTCTGATTCCTTCTATTGATTCCTGTGTTTGACCCTTGCCTGATTATCGTTATTGAACCTTTGCTGCCTTATCCCTATCTGTACCGTGTATTATTGAACTGTGCTTCCTCCTTGGTCCACTACTCCTGGCTGAGCCTTTGGGCCCCTTAAAGTTTATATTTGCGGGTTTATTATTTATTAATAGCCTGTACTTTATGTATGAGTATGAGAATAATTTTGGTGCAGCAACTTTAATCTAAACTAGAGAAATGGCGCAGCCACTTTAATAATCTTTTTTTTTAATTAATGGGATGGATCACCTTTGAGTTAAATTTGAGTATAATGTAGAGAGTGATATTCTGAGACAATTTGCATTCGGTTTTTATTATTTGTGGTTTTTGAGTTATTTAGTTTTTTATTCAGCAGGTATCCAGTTTGCTATGTCAGCAATCTGGTTGCAAGGGTCCAAATTACCCAAGCATGCATTGATTTGATTCCAGAGACTGGAATATGAATAATAAAGGCCTGAATAGAAAGAAGAGTAGTAAAAAGTAGCAATAACAATACATTTGTAGCCATATATAGCATTTGTTTTTAGACAGGGTCAGTGACCCCCTTTTGGAAGCTGCAAAGAGTCAGAAGAAAAAGATATATAAATCAAAAACTAGAAAAATTAAATAATGAAGCCCAATTAAAATGTTGCTTAGACTTGGCCATTTTATAACATATTAAAGGTTAACCTAATCAAACATCAACTTATTAATGAACACACCACACACTCTGCAAGCTAGATAAAGAAGGTCTTCTCTGTAATATCAAACCCTACATACAACCCTCCCATGTCAGCCTACTAGTAGAGATGGTCATCTGCGCCTAACAGAAAGTTCAGGAATATAAAATACACAATAGGTATGCCTTTGAACAACACATTTGTCAATAAAGATGTAAATGACAGCTCTTAGCCATCATTGTGAAACTGTACATATAGTATTAAACAGAGTCTCAAAACATACCTTGAACACTATACCAGCAATTGTGGTCCCTGTTTTGCGAGATGAGGGAAGTTTATGCCCTTTCTGAGTGAATTCATTAGTCAGAAGAGTATTTCTGTAAATGAAGAAAATGATAAACTGAGCATTTTTTTTACACAAACATTTCTGCTTTGATAACTGGTTGTAAAAATAACTACATGCAGTGATAAAGCTAAACCAACTGGACTTGAATAAATGGAATCCTTTAGTATCATGCTACATACAATAATAAAGTTAATGACTACACAATTAACTTTAGATTTGCCAACAGTGCAGAAGCCATATAGTAGAGCTTTCGAGAGCTTTTGCAGTTGGCACGAACACCAGTCTGGCTCCTACTGTGCATGCGCCAAAAATCGGTCCCATGGCAAAGAAATAAGAAGATAGGGAATATGGCACCCATGAGCTCTGCTGCAATACTCTGCATGGAGTTTTACAGCCAGAGACACTTTTATAAACTTTAAAAACAAAAATACTTTACATCTGAATAAACTTATTCTGCCTTTTTTCTCCTTATTGAGAAGAAAAACCTGCCCATATTTCAGAGGCTCATTGCGTGTTCAGTTTGTCGCATTATTGCTAGTATAAGATGTGTACTAACTTTCCTATCTTTCTCATGACTGGGAATAAATGAAACAAAAGCAGAACGTGGAAAAGTAGAAGATAATTAAAGGGGACCTGTCACCCTGACATAAGTAGTTGTTCACCTTTAAATTAACTTTTAGTATGAAGTAGAGAGTGATATTCTGGCACAGTTTGCAATTGTTTTTCATTTTTTATCAATTGTGTTTTTTGAGTTATTTTAGCTTTTAATTCAGAAGCTCTCCCATTTGCATCTGGTTGCTAGGGCCAACAATTACCCTAGCAACCATGCACTGATTGGAATAAGAGACTGGAATATGAATAGGAGTGGGCCTGGATAGAAATAGGAGTACTAAAAAGTGGCAATAACAATACATTTGAAGCCTTACAGATGTGGTTATTGACCAACATCTGAAAGCTGTAAAGAGTTAAAAGAAGATGTCGAATAAACTATAAAAAAAATAATGATGGACAACTGAAAAGTTGCTTAGTATTAGCCATACTTTTTATATTTGAGTTGCCAATCATATATTGCCTGTCCCCCTTACTTTCACTTTCCATTCAGCAGTTCCTAATGTCACTGCTCTCCTATATTCCCGCCTCATGCTCTATAATTGTAAAGGGCACTGTGCATGGGCCTAAATGTGGCCATAAACAGAGAGAGAGATCCGCTTGATTGGCGATGTTGCCAAACAATCGGATCTCTCCCCGATATGCCCACCTTCAGGTGGGCTATATCGGACTGATCTGATTGTTGGGTCCTAGGGAGTATGGGCAGTCAGATCGTGGGACTGCATCAAGGGACAGATGCGGTCCACGATCCAATGGGATTTTTAGCCCTGCCCGATTGACATCAGGCCGACTTTCAGCCAGATATCAATCAGGGAAGCCTTACATACACTGGGCACTCTGTTGGAAGCTTTTATTGGTACATGTATGGCCACCTTTAGATCCAACATTCTGGAACATAAACAAGATTTTGTGGTGATACAACTTACCTTAAAGGAGAACTAAACCCTAAAATTAATACAGCTAAAAATGCCATATTTCTATATACTAACCTTCTTGCAGATGCCTAAAGTTTCAGCTTATCAATAGCAGCAATGATCCTGGACTTCAAACTTGTCACGGGGGGGTCACCATCTTGAAAAGTGTGTGACACTCACAAACTCAGTGTAAGTAAAATATATAGTTTAACTAAAATTTATTTTGCTCAACTAGCATGATCCTTATAGGAAAGGATTTGGAATTATTTCTTACGGTGACATGTCCCTTTAATGCTGTGTTCCAGAAAGGGAAAGGGCTGCCAGGTCTTTTCGATTCCCCATCAGGTCAGTCTGACACCTCCTGTCATCTGCTTTTTTTCCACCATGAACAGTAGTTTTTTTGGGGGTCTAAGAACAAAAACAGCTGGGCAGCCACAGTCAAGTCATATCGGTTTCAAAGTCAATGAGCTTGATCCCTGAATATAGTCAGATGCTAACTGCTGTGAAGAACTAAGGATGCCAGCATCCAGAATGGCCAGACATGCACACTGCCAGCAGTAACACAGGGCACCATTTCTTCCTGCCTCTATAAAAGGCATTGTTGCTGAATGTGATTTAATACACGCACAAACACACCCTGGAGAGAGGCAGAAGACCTGATACAAAAAGTTGCCATATTATTTAAAGCTTTACGCCACAACACTATTCTCTTTTTTGTCAGCGTGTTGAGTATTGTATTCCCTTGCCCATGCTTATCATATCACTCCTAACTGCGCGCTTCAGTTCCTATTCCACCACGGCAATATCCTCAGCTGCAACACCTTAAATACTGTCTACGTTACCCCTTCTTACCTCCTGCAATTGCCGAAGTCAAAACCTGCGACCGGAGCAGAACGCACAGTCACTGTCGCCATATTCCCAGTTTAGAAAATGCCGCTTCCGGCGCCGGAGCATGATCACTGTGCCGCCTCAATGATAACTTCCGCTTCCTATCAATGTCGTACTATTCAATAAAGTTTTTCTAAATGTGATGTAGCCAGGCTGGCTGGCGTTGCGTTGTCCTGTGCTTACTGTAGTAATTGTCAATTACACTGCTAAAGGATGGAATATTATGTAAATGATAGTCTTTTTCACAAGCAGAATCGGTCTTGGTAAAAAACTACCATTCGGTTCCACAATTACTTTTTTAGTGGAGGATTAAGGTTCTGACAGGGGTTTCAGGCGTAGTGAAAGCTGCAGTTGGTGGGGTCCTACAGAAACATGGAGTAAATTAGAAACTGGACGGAGAGAGAGTGTAATGTGGTGAATTATAAACACAAAACTGACAGAATTCTGGGGCAATTTGTATGAATTGTCATCACAACAGCAATTATTATTATTAATAAAACATTTTTGCATCACCAACTTAATATGCAGCCCTGTAGTAAATATATATATATATATATATATACACAGAACATACATAATTACATACATAGCAACCAGTAACCATTGCAACCAGACATAGTTTTTGCCTGTAGGGGTAGGGTGGCCTGTAAAAATGCTGCTCGATGCCAATGTTATTAATAGGAATATACAGCAAGAATATAATAAGGCCTGTATTTTTTTCCAGAAAAGGTGTCAACCCTATGCAGGGTGCTTAGTGAACCACATGACCGGAGTGGTAAGGCTGCTTGTTACTCACTTGAGGATCGCTGCTCTCCTCTCCCAGGACTTTCATTTCGGCGCTTCTGATTTATTTTGGCTTCAGTCCAATGAGTGTGCATATACACATGTGTCGGAGAGAGCTTTTAGTCATTCACATGCTTCCTGCTTTGTTTGTTTCAACCCATTGCCCTTTGATCACATAATGACATTTTGCATTCTAAGGTTTATTAAACATGGCGTGTTTTGACTGCTGCTGTAATCCAGATGAAACAGTGGCAGCCAAATTCCCTTGTGTCACTGCTTTACACTACCTAAACATGAAACTTTATACACAATGTTTATATAAATAGATACACACAAGATTAAACTGAAATGATATTAAAAACTAGTGCAGTACAGACATCTAATATGGTAATGAAGTATTGAGGGAGTTTCATGTAGACCTCCTGTTGGCATTGGATAGTGGTCTACTCACATGAAAACTGTTGACTGCATGTGTGAAGGCACTAAACAGAATTACAATTATATCTGCATTTATAAATGTATACTTGTACTCTTTTTTTAAAAAAAACTCCATGCAGCTGCTGTTTGTTTGAGCTAGGCAGTAGCATTTGCCCTGTGTACATGGATTTTATTTTTGTTACTGTGGGCCTTTTTTAATAGGGGGTTATTCCCACTTTGCTGTGGTTTTGTGCAATGTTGCTGCTCTGCATTATCTCAGTGAACTGGAATACAAAACACCCTCTTCTGAGGAACTAGGAATCATAAAATCTCACTTCCATATATAGTTCATGGTGACGTGACATGGTCACACTTTTATCCGTGAAATTCACACCTAGGCTTACACACTTTGACTGATATACTTCTTCATCTACCGTGAAATTCTCATGCATGGTCTTAACCTCTTTGTGGCTGGGAATTTTGGAAAGGTGGAAAGGATAGTACACTTATTTGTACCAAATATTCTCCGGTTATTACCACTAGGTATAAGCTGAGCTTTTGTAGTGGAAATAAAATGCAATGTTTAGACTTGATAAGCAAGAAAAGACACACATACAGACACCATGCTTCTCTTGCTTCAAGAAGACAAAACTTTATTAACACTTCTGCATTAGCAGACAGAGATCTCGTCCTCAGTATCAGATCAGTAAGGGATCTGTATGAGAGCACACCCATTAATGCATATCTTAACACCCCCACTTGCTCTCATATTACAGAAAGACATATTTAGCATACATGTATAGTGCACTGTTTTATATTCCAAATATGTAATGTACAAATTCTCCCAATTTAAACCTTGTTTTTGGCTTAGTCATTTGCATCAAAATGTAAAAATGGAAAATTCACAGTTGGAGAAAAAGTCTCAATGTAATCAATTCACTGTATTTAGCAGCATATCTAGCTTTGTATGTTTCAGATCCATCTGCATTGCTTTTTATTGCATAGACCCATCTATCCCCACTGCATTTTTACCTTCAGGTAGAGTGCTCAGTGTGCATGTATCACTCTTTTTTAGTGAATCTATTTAATCTTTCTTTGCATTAAGCCATATCTGTGACTGGGGTGAATCTATGGCTTCTCTAAAAGTTTGTGGTGCATCATGTGATCTGTAACAGTAGTCAATGTATCTCAATGTCAATGTAATGTCAGTAGCTGATCATTACAATCTGACTTTAGTACATAGTCATCTAAGTACTGAGGGGCTTTTCTGTCCCTTTTGGGGTATCTTGTACAATGGCTGTCCTGTATTTGGCCATTATCATTGCCCTCTGCACTCTCAACTTCAGATACTGAGACCTCCCCTGGATTTGGGTTTAATATAGGGCGTATACACCTTTCCCTATAAATGTTATCATCAGCATCTAACAGTTTTAGTTTGTCTCTCAGTCACACTCTTTGTAATGAACTTTACTAGCCTGTGTTTAAATACCTTTCCAATTATCAGATCATATACATTTGATAGGGGGCAGTATCAGCAATGTACTTTTCTGTGGCTAATAGAGTATCACTCTTATTTTTCAGAAAGTACACAAATACTGTACCAGAGTAATCATCAGTAAATGCTATGGCATATCTAAAACCATCTTTTTCTATTGGCAAAATCAGTGTGTACTAGTTCAAGTGATTGTTTAGCACGGTGTCAGACTCTGTTTCTGTTCTGAACAAATTTTCCCTTGGTACAAATTTCACAATTTAGGTTACACTTATCAACCTTACTCTTAGGAGCAGATTTATCAAAGGTCGAGGTGAATTTTCGAAGTTAAAAACTTTGAATTTCAAGCTATTTTTTGTGTACTTCGACTAGGGAATAGGGAAATTTGAATATCGAAATTTATAATGTACTGTAAAAGTATAATATACTGTCTCTTTAAAACTTCGACTTCGACCATTTGCCATCTAAAACGTGCCAAAGTGCTGTTTTAGCCTATGGGGGACCTCCTAGAAGCTATTTGGAGTCAATTGGTGGACTTTGAGAAATCAAAGTTTTTTTTGGGGAAAAACTTTGAATCTAATTCAATCGATCCTTTGATTGTACGATTCGAATACGGCCGATAACGGACCTCTTCGACCCAAAAAAACATTTGACTTCCCTTTCGGTTGGTCTTTTTGAATTCCAATTTCGAAGTATTTTCAATTCGATATTCAACCCTTGATAAATATGCCCCTTAATCTTCATTCCATCAACTACACTTTGTACTTTTAAAAGATCATCATAATTACAGTGACCAAGGATTTCATGCCAGGTTTGAATATCATAACAACCATGACAATGGTCACCAGTCTCATCAAATGTGTTCAGATAATAAAGTCGATTATATTTCTAGATTGTGAATTTGGTACCGTTCTTATGGATCAGTTCACTCCCATCTTGCGAAATTTAACAGATGCTCCATTGCTTGTTGCTGCTTCAACAGAGAATATATTCTGTGGATATGTGGGGATATACAGTGCATTTAGTAACTTGTCTATACAACTTGTTCCCCTTGCTGTCAGTCAGGTACACTTCTGCATCACCTCTCCTCAGCCAACTCCATGTAGTGGTTCTCCGGCTTGATTTTCTTATCAAATCTTTTAAACTTTTTAATATTTGTAATTATATGTGATGTTGCTCCTGTAAAAACAAGAAGAGTCATCTCACACACCCTGGCTGTCCGAATTTTGCGAAACCTGGTGCTCGATGAAGGAGGTATTGTCAGCCTCCACAACAGACAGAGAAGTAGAAAATCACCGGCACAACAGGATATTTGTGGCAGGGAAACCTTTGCTTGTTTATTTGCGGATGCAACGTTTCGGGGCGTACCCCTTTGTCAAGCTCTACTTCTCTGTATGTTGCTCCTGTATCCACCATTAGACCCTTTGGTGTTAAATTGTCTGACTGTCTCTCACTTATTTTGAAGGCAAATGTTTGCTCTGTGCCATCAGCTGCTTGCTTTACATTGTCCCACCCCATGCATCTGAAAAATGCCTCTTTATGTGTCGGGCTCTTACAATAGTTACACCCAGGCCAGCAAAATTTTAGGGGCGGCATGCTGACCAGCCACATCCCTAAGGGGCATGGGGACTCAAAGCTCCCCTGTGCTCCTGTGCTTGAGAGCGCATTCACGGGGAGGGTGTGTGTGCTACAGAGCTGGCGCTAGGACCATGTGTCCTCGGGAGGAGGGGGCGTGCGCGCAAGATGCAGCCGGCACTAGGACCATGCAAGTTTGCTTGGGAATGCGCTAGTTTTGTGGCCCTTTTGGTTGCAATTATAGCAGACAGAGTTAATATCGCCTCTCTCCCATACTGTTGTAACAGAGGTTCATCACATTATCAGTGTTTGGGCTGACACTATTATATTTTTCTCAGTGTCCTCAAAACTTCTTAACTGTGTTTTAAACTCAGTAAAAGTCACCTTTCCATCACCTTGTGTGAAATGGATAGCAAAGGGTTTTAATGATTCAGGTAGGCCCTTAAGAATCATTTCAATCAACAGTCCATCATTAAGTGTCTCTGCAGCATTTCTCAGTGATGTAATGGCTGTTTCTGCACGTATTATATAGTCTGTGACACTTTCATTTGCAGCTTTCTGAAGACATGTTAACTCTATATACTGTATAAGCTTATTAGTTGTGACTTACCTTTGCTACAATAGTGGTTTCTCAGGATTTGAAGCGCTTTGCTTCCATCATCAGCTGCTTCTCTCATAATCAGACAGACTTTTATCATCCAAAAATGTAATTAACTCAGCATAATCCTACTCTTTCTTACTTCTGTCCTCGTCCAAATCTGTGTCCTCTCTGGGTTCATGCAGAATAGTTTATTTAAGATTCATCAGTTAGATGCGCCCTAGAAACTTTGTCTCCCATAGTTCATAGTTCTTTTCATCTCCATCAAATATCAGCCTGTTCCATCAGTTTCTTCCATCACTCCTGGGCCCATAACCTGTTGCCATTCTGCTTAATAGATGCCATAACCGGTAGCTCAATCTTACGTGAGCCTGCAGCTTCCTTATAGACAGAGGAGAAACTGCACACAGACACCATGTTTCTCTTACTTCAAGAAGACAAAACTTTATTAACACTTCTGCATTAGCAGAAAAAGATCTTTTAACACGACGTTGTATCAGTATCAGATCAGTATGGGATCTGTATGAGAGCAAAACCATTAATGTATATCTTAACAAAGGAAAACACCCAGTTTGGTCATGCCTAAAATCAGCCAAAGTAAAAGTTATTTACTTTTTGCAGCATTTACCCCTTAACAGGGGTGAACTAGTTTCTTATTTAAGAATAGCAGACAAACACATCCCCCAATGGCAAGAATCAATCTGAAAATAACAGCTTTTATAAATACCCAGTGCAGCAACCTTGGATTTGAGTGACAGTTTGGCTTCGTAGCCTTGCAGACGCTATATTCTGGCTAGCAGAATAACAAAGTGACAATGAGCCGTTTGGGGAAAACAAAGATTATGAGTGACTAAAACAGAATAAGGGGGAAAAAGAGAATAGCATGCAACAAACGAGACAGGACTGAGGGACAGAGAAAATAAGATGATGTGGAGAAGAAGAGCAAAGACAATGTAAACAGGGACAAGAAATTCAACCCATCAATTATTAACTGACATGACACTGCCTGTCTAATGTACTGACAGATTTATTAACTCATTATAAGTCCTCAAATGTCTCAAATTCTCATGAGATATTGCTCTGTTTGACATGCTTCACAAACTGTGTTTTTCTGTTATTCATATTGCAGTTTATTTTTCATAGAAATCTATAAAATAATGAGGTATCCACGTATGCTTCCTTTAAATTAGTTACATGTGATGGAGAAAATATACCCTACTTATTTTAGGGAAAAGCTACATTAATTACTGTATGCACAGAATATTACTTCTTTTGCTATTGTATTTAACCTAAGGTAAATTTCCCTCCATAGATTACTGGAGCATAATTTTATTACCCCTTAACGTGCACTTTTTATTACAGTGCAAAGAAAAAATGTTTTGTTTGTACAATAACTTACTGTATGCCTTCTTATCATATTGTATATACGGTAAAAATAGATTAATCCTATTTATTAATGTAGTTAACAGTGTGTATTTTCCTTTCAATAGGAGAATCAATTATATACTATATACAGTATATATATGTACCATGTGTAACTGCAAAATGGTTATTTTGTTTGTATATAGAACTGGCTGGGGATCATGTACTGCTGTTAAGGGTGCCTAAATAGAATTGGGTGTGCAGTGGCATACAGTCATATGAAAAAGTTTGGGAACCCCTCGTAATTCTTTGGAGTTTTGTTTATCATTGGCTGAGTTTACAAAGTAGCAACTTCCTTTTAATAGATAACATGCCTTATGGAAACAGTAGTATTTCAATGCCATAAAGTTTATTGTATTAACAAAAAATATGCAATATGCATAATAACAAAATTAGACAGGTGCATACATTTGGGCACCCCAACAGAGATATTACATCAATACTTAGTTGAGCCTCCTTTGCAAATGTAACAGCCTCTAGACGCCTCCTATATCCTTTGGTGAGTGTCTGGATTCTGGATGGCGGTATTTTTGACACCTCCATTGTTCACATCCTAAAGACCTGTACTGTTCACACCTGAGACCCAGACTGAACTGCCCACATTGTTCACTTGTTCACATGTTCACACCTTATTCAAAATGCTAATGGGGCATCAGCGCTGTGTCACTGTATGTAGTACATCTTATAGTGACCCTGATAGGTTTACCTGTCTCCTGCTCTGTTCTGCCTTCCCTATGTTCCCTGTGTGTGCCATACTCTGTCTGAGAAGTAGAAAATCACTGGCACAACAGGATATTTCTAGCAGGGAAACCCATGCTTGACAAAGGGGTTACGCCCTGAAACGTTGCATCCACAACGAGCAAGGGTTTTCCTGCTAGAAATATCCTGTTGTGCCAGTGATTTTCTACTTCTCTGTCTGTTATGGAGGCTGCCAATACCGCCTACATCGAGCACCAGGTTTCACAAGATTCGGACAGCCAGGGTGTGCGAGGTGAACCCCCTTTCCTTCCCATATTCTGTCTGCCCTATGCTCCCTGTGTGTGCCATACTCTGTCCACCCTATTCTCCTTAGGTGTGCCATATTCTGCCTTCCCTATGCTCCCTGTGTGTACCATACTCTGCCTGTGTGTGTCCTGCTCTGCCTGGTATTTGTTATGGGAGTTTGTTAGCATTTGAAAATTATTTTCTAACTCTGAGTGGAAACCAAGAGAGCTGAAAAGCAGGAAGTAGTGTACTGTTATGTTATCCAGTCACTCCAGCCTTTATACAGTACATTACATTTTTGGCTAACTAACTTTATTAGAATTTTTTTTTAATTTTATACAGCCTATCTACTTACCCACTTTATATTTTTTATACTGAATTGTTCCTTTAATTCACTTAACTTTCACATATGAGTGATAATGATATCCCTGCAGTGAGCACCAATCATATGGTATTTTGGTGTGCTACCCTACCACAATTAATGTGCACATTGTCATGGGTGTGGTTTAAAGTGGGTGTGGTCAACTCTGGCTTTCATTATCGGCCCTCCACTATGAAGACCAGAAAAATTCTGGCCCTCTGTACCACAGAAGTTGGACAGCACTGGTCTAGCATATTATGCTTGTCTAATAATCATCCACTATGCCTTTAAAGGCATTAATAGGATCTGACATCATATCATCACGCAGCAGGGAATTCTATAACCTCACTGTCCTCACCATGAGGAATCACATATACTGCTTTAGTTGAAGGTTCCTCAAGTCCAAAAAGGTGGCCCCTCATTCTTTGATTTTTTATGGGAAAAAAGATCCCCCCACTATCTGTCTATAATGTCCTCAAGTCTATTCTTAAATATTTTAAAGAGTAATTTGAATTGAGTTTCCTCTGAAAAAAGAGTGTCAGGAAGGCAATTAACATATTCAATGGTTAATAGGTGGCGAATATTCAAAGGAGAACTGTTTTCAGGATCGAGGTTTGATAAATTTCACATTTGTATTAAAATTCCAGTTGGTGAGTTGAAATTCGAATTTGTGAGTTTTGACCAAAAAAATGAAAATTTTAATTCGAATTTACCATTTAAACTTTAATAAATCTGCCCCTAACTGTGTCAGATAATCCGTTTGTATATGGGTAGGATACTCAAATGGGTTAATAAGCTGCCAACTCAGTCTGGAGTTGGCAGTTTATTTTGGCCCACAAATAGTCATCTTAAGTTTGCTGGTTCAATATCCCTAGTGTGAAATCCATTGCTCGAAACTTGTGTGATTCAGCAGTACAATGGTTACAAATCATCACCGTCTTCTAACATATTGTTTATTGCAATGAACCCTAGCATTTACTTTTATATAATTGCCCTTTCATGCTGAACAGATATTTTATTTAATAAAACTGCATTTTCTGTTAAAGGAATCCTTTTGAAAACACATCTTTCTGTGGAAGATCTGAAGCTTTCTACTGCAGTTGTGCTAACTTGTGCTGTCCATTGGTAGTTTAAACTGTCAGCAGCCAAGCTTTGCTCTTACAGGAATTGTCAGAAATATTCTATTATTCCAGTAGGTAGATCCCATGAGAGGCCTTTAATGGTCTCTACTAAACTATCGCCTTTAGCAAGAAAACACTAGCTACAAGCTCCCTCATTTTCTGTGTCTACAAATGCCATATTATGACATTAATTTTTTTTTGGCTTCCTCTGTATTCAAGTTAGAGTTACAATGTAAGGGACTTAATCACATTGCTATATAAAAGTGACCAGGGAGGTCAACACCCACCACCTTATAAAAATTAATCCCTTGTAGATTGGAAACAAACACTTGAAAAAAAGACATTGTCCGTATTTCAGTAGGAAGAAAATGTATGTTTCTCTGTCTTTTTTTGCCATTATTAATAAATATATCATTTTAGCTACAGTATTGAGACTGTGTGAAAATGGCAATGAAATGAAGTGGTATTCTGCTTCTCAATAGTACAGGTATGGGATCCGTTATCTGGAAACCCATTATCATGAAAGCTCCGAATTACAGAAAGGCTCCATTATAACCAAAAATTTTTTATAACGATTTCCTTTTTCTCTGTAATAATAAAACAGTACCTTGTACTTGATCCACACTAAGTTATAATTAATACTTACTGGAAGCAAAATCATCTTATTGGGTTTATGTAATGTTTATATGATTTTCTAGTAGACTTAAGGTATGAAGATCCAAATTACAGAAAGATCTGTTATCCGGAAAACCCCAGGTCCAGAGCATCATTCTGGATAGCAGGTCCCATACCTGTATACTAATTCTCAGTGAAGCTATCTACCTTGTGCTCTATTGTTTTTATTATCGCTGACTCTAAAATCATTCAGAACTAACTCCCATCTATAAATATATATTTAGAATTTTTTTTAAGTGCTTTCATCCTGTTTTGTCTTGTTATGCAAAATAAATACAGTTAAGAAAAGAATAGAAGGAATGTTTTTTTGCCTTTCCCCCAACATATGGTAATATAAATTTCCTAATCTGATTCAGTGGGAAAAGCCACAAAGAGATTAATACTCACAAGGCAAGGTGCAAAGTTAAAAAAAAAAACAGGCGCATCCAGCCACATACAAGTATGGGATCTGTTATCCTGAAACCCATCATCAAGAAAGCTCTGAATTACAGGATGGCTGTCTCCCATAGTCTCCATTTGATCAAAATAATCCAAATTTCTAAAAATTATATTAATAGAATCATATTATGTACTTGATCCAAACGAAGATAAAGTCAATCTCTGTGCTCCATTCAGCCCATGGATACAGAACTGCTTGCATTTCGCATTTCTGTAATCATGAGGGGATGGGTGAAGGCACATAGATGTCCTAATCTAGTGTACCTTAACTTGCATATCATTCAGGCACACAAGTAAATAGTGCTGGGTTTCTGGATAACAGATTCCATACCTGTATTTATAAAGTATGATATGCTCCCTTTCAATGTTACTTTCATGCTATCATTTTTGTGCTAAATAAAATAAAGGAGAACTACCATGAGAATAATTGTTAATATCAGTTCCCTGGCATGGAAGCTAATGAATAGTTGCACATGTAATGCCTCTTCTGCTGAATGGGGTGCAAGTGCGCCTATTGACACCTGGAGCTACCACACCCTGAATGTGAAAGACAGACTAATTTTAAAGCAGATTGCTGGATATGACACAGTCCAGACAGTTACATTTTACCTGCATGGGCATAAGATGTATTATTGGTAAAACATGTTGATTTGCATTCAAAATTACACCGTGTACATTGCGTTTGGGGTTGTAAATGAACCCCTGTTTGCTCACTGGTATGACCAGAAGTTGCAAGGTCGCACAGCAAAATCATTATGAGAATAAGACATTTTTTTCAGGAAATTGCTTAACAGTCAGTGCTTCAGTCAGACCCTTATGCATCTTGGGACCCAAGCAGATGTGTCTATTGTAGCGCTCTTACACACTGCCCTTTTTTGTGCACAGATTTGAGATCATCTAAATGCAACAGCCAAATGAACCCCTGTTTGCTCACTGGTATGACCAGAAGTTGCAAGGTCGCACAGCAAAATCATTATGAGAATAAGACATTTTTTTCAGGAAATTGCTCAAATCAGTGGTTCAGTCAGACCCTTAGGCTAAGGCCACACTAGGCGATAGCGCCGCGATTTGACTCGCGGCGACTTTTCGCCGCGACTTTTAAGCCGCAATCGCTGGGGAAACTTTTGCGCTGGCGTTTATGGGGAATCGCGAAAAATCGCCAGCGTAAAAACACACGCGGCGATCTTTTCTCTACTGTCGCTCGAAATTGCCTCGCTAGGCGATTTCGAGCGACAATAGAAAAAAGATCGCCGCGTGTGTTTTTACGCTGGCGATTTTTCGCGATTCCCCATAAACGCCAGCGCAAAAGTTTCCCCAGCGATTGCGGCTTAAAAGTCGCGGCGAAAAGTCGCCGCGAGTCAAATCGCGGCGCTATCGCCTAGTGTGGCCTTAGCCTTATGCATTTTGGCCCCAAGCAGTTGTGTCTATTATAGCGCTCTTACACACTGCCCTTTTTTGTGCACAGATTTGAGATCATCTAAATGCAACAGCCAATTGATGGCACTATATTCTGCCTGTTTGTACTCATGCACATTCAGGACTGTGTTCTACTGCAGTCATGTTTCATTGTATTTTTTAAATGCAACTTGCTGCATGTTTTGGTTTGATACACATAAATAAATTCTGGGACGGTTCTAGATTTTATTTTGCCTCTTTGAAATGCAGCCCTTCATCAGGGTTCCATTTATGTTATGCTTTCACTTCACTGCCCTGTCCTTCCCTAGGAATTTTTGATGGCCGTTGGAATCCTGAATACATAGTAATTTCACTCTGAATCTAAAGGAGACCTATAGTATTGTGCCTTCTAAACACAGGACTGTTTTCCTGAGAGCAGCAAAGCAGTGAAACAAACACATGTGAATCGAGTTACTACTTGCCATGTTTAATATACATAATAATGATAATATCAATGAATTAATAGCAGGAGAGCATAAAGTTGGTGAGGTTGTGTGGGTGATTCAGCGTGTTGGGTCTGCATTTAATGAAATGAAAAAGGTGCCAAAAGAAAAATCTAAACTGAGAATTTACGTTATATGGAAATATAGGGATTTTATTTAGATTTACCTAGCAAAATAGACCTCTTTAACATAAAAACCCATTTCATTCTGATTAAAAGGAGGGTTTTTTTGGTGCTTAACTGTATGTATGCAGACCATAAAAAGGCTATGGAGGTCTATGCAGTAGTGATGGGCCAATATATTCACCAGGAGCGAATATGCAGCGAATTGCCGGTGAATAAATTCGCGAAACTGCGCAAATTTTTCTTTTTAGAAAGCTTTATGTGATCTTGGTAAAACTTAGTCCCTCTGTAAAATGTATAATGAAGTAACAGAATTCTTAATGAATCAGATGAAAGTTGAGTGTAGGACTGGCTATATCGGGTTGACTTTGACGTAGTTGGCCAACTTAAATATATTGCAATATATGGACAAACAATCCCTGTTTTGTTTAAAGGTTAAGGCATTTTTTGTAGCTTAAGGCACAAAATGTCTCAGTTTCCTAAATATATTGATAATGGGTTGAGTGCATAGGACCTCTTGTATTTAGCTTGGTACCGACCTACTGTAGTATAGTTTGTTATAATACACAAGAGCAATGAATGGAGTTTTGCTTATCATAGGCCAAGCTTTCAAAGTAGCAGGTTTCTTTTAATATATAACGTGCCTTATAGAAACAGTAGTATTTCAGCAGTGACATAACGTTTATTGGATTAACAGAAAGTATGCAATATGCATCATAACAAAATTAGACAGGTGCATACATTTGGGTACTCCAATAGAGATATTACATCAATACTTAGTTGAGCCTCCTTTTGCAAATTTAACAGCCTCTAGATGCCTCCTATAGCCTTTGATGCACTGGCTGAATCCAGTCAAAAGGGGGATAACGTACCTGCAGCGGAAGTAGGGTGGTTTGGGCATGTTGGGCCCAGTGGCTTTCTTTGGGTCACTTTTCCTGAAGTTTAACTTTGGGGGCTTGGCCCAAGGAAATGATTCCCTGTGGGAAGTCTGTATCAGGAACTGGGTATCGCCTTTTGTAGGGACATGGTTTCAAGGTGGTAGAATGAAGAGATTTCGGATAGTACAGGGATCCCTCCCATCATACCTAGTTCTCGCTCTGAGGATTCTGAAGAGGTGGGATGTCAGGGTGGGTGAGCTGGCCACATCTTCCCGAAGGCAGTTGTATCACAGGGTGATCAGGGACTATTTTGCTGCTCCTCTTGCTCTGAGAGTCTGTGTAGGGAACATCCTTCAGAAAAGCCTTCGCTTTCTTAATGGAAAGAGACTCCCCCTAAGTTTGTTGACAACTGTTGGCTTTCACTCCAAGGGAAACTCTATGTCCGAGGCAACTTGACTTATCTTACCATTGGCAGCAAAGATTGTCCCTGGGGGTGTGGGGAGGTGGAGACCCAAGAGCACTTTCTTGTCAGTTGCCCAGTGACTAGAGATGTGTATAGTCAGATGGCAGCAGCTCTTATTATCCCACTCCTGAACAGTCTGAACTATGCAGACTCAGCCTATGGGGTTCCCGCTATACACCACCCACTGGACCATGAGACAATTTACATCATACTTGCATGCACGCGGTACCAGATCTGGCAGCATAGGTGCAGGAGATCTTTTGGCCAGTTGGGCGCTACCCCAGATAATATAGTGAAGGCAGCTCTGGCCCAGTTGAGTTTTCTGAAGGGAATTGAGATAAAGATATCATCATCATATCAGAACCTATGGCGAGGGGTGAACCTTACTCTTTCATCTTCATGAACATGCCCTCATCTAAAGGTATGTACTTATTGTTTGTATATGGCTCCCTGGGCACTGATACTGCTCCTCTCTCTTTCTGTAGGCTGGAGGTGCAGCTTTCTGTAGCCTGGATTCACAATATGAATATGAAAGTATTATGTTTTTGTTGGGTGATGGAAACTGGAGGAGGTTGGTCCAGGAAAGACTTTTCTGAAATGCTCGTTTGGGTTGGTGGTGGGGGAAGGAAGGCCGTATGGACAATCAAGGACTTTGCAAACTGGCCTTTGATTTGGTGTGTTTCATGAAAAAGATGCCAATGGACAGAGGGATGGACTCTGCGGGCTGGAGGGTGAATGGGTGGGTTTATGTGAATTTTGGTTATTTTTGTTTTGTTGTATGATTTGTCAACTGTTTATGAATTTATGATGATTTAATGTACAGAATTCCTATAGCCTTTGATGAGTGTCTGGATTCTGCATGTGGTTTTTTCGACCATTCAACCATACAGAATCTCTCCAGTTCAGTTAAATTTGATGGCTGCCAAGAATGGACAGCCTGCTTCAAATCATCCCATAGATTTTCGATAATATTCTAGTCGGGGGACGGTGACGGCCATTCCAGAATATTGTTCTTCTCCCTCTGCATAAATGCCTTTGTAGATTTCAAAGTGTGTTTAGGGTCATCCTCTTGTTGACTATCCAAACCCTTCGTAACTTCAACTTTGTAACTGATGCTTGAACATTATCCTGAAGAATTTGTTGATATTGGGTTGAATTCATCCGACACTTTTTTTTCCAGTCTTTTGATAGGTGCTTTGAGGATCCCATGTTATCACTCTTCAGAGTGGCGTCACATCGGATGCACCAAATCTAAGATAAGTAATATAAATGTCGGACGTTGTTGCAGCGTGCATCTGACACAACACGACTGTCAGATCAAGACGCAACATGCAGCGTTCGCATCCGACAGTCATGTCGGATGCATGATGCGACAACGTCAGACATTCCTATTACTTACCTTAGATTCAGCGCATCCGACGTGACACCTGTTCTTCCTCGCGTTACGATGGAATGGAAGGTATCGGATGTCAAAACGCCCGAGTAGTTCTTGGTTTACACTGACTGGTTACCCTGGTTACCAGGCAGTAACCAATCAGAGACTTGAGGGAGAGCCACATGGGTCAAATCTGTTGCTTTTGAATCTGAGCTGCATGCTAAGGATCAATTGCAAACTCATTGAACAGATATGTACCATGTGGCCCCCCTTCAAGTCTCTGACTAACTCAGAGTTATAGAGCTGAAAAGCTGGAAGTAGTGTTCAGGCTATTACATTAGACATCCAGTCACTCCAGTCTCTATACATTACATTTTTGGCTAACTAACTATATTAGAAACATTATTTATTTTGCACAGTCTATCTATTAAAGCAAAAGTTCTGTCTTGCATAAAAAAGGGCATTAACTCAAGGGATGAAAACATAATTATGCCTCTTTATAGGTCCCTGGTGAGGCCTCATCTGGAGTATGCAGTGCAGTTTTGGACAGTCCTTTAGATGGATATAAATGAGCTGGAGAGAGTGCAGAGACGTGCAACTAAATTGGCTAGAGGGATGGAAGACTTAATTTATGAGGGTAGACTGTCAAAGTTGGGGTTGTTTTCTCTGGAAAAAAGGCGCTTGCGAGGTGACATGATTATACTTTACAAGTACATTAGAGGACATTAAAGACAAATAGCAGGGGACCTTTTTACCCATAAATTGGATCACCGTACCAGAGGCCACCCCTTTAGACTAGAAGAAAAGAACTTTCATTTGAAGCAACATAGGGGGTTCTTCACAGTCAGGACAGTGAGGTTGTGGAATGCACTACCGGGTGATGTTGTGATGGCTGATTCAGTTAATACCTTTAAAAATGGCTTGGATGATTTTTTGGACACACATAATATCAAAGACTATTGTGATACTAAGCTCTATAGTTAGTATAGGTATGGGTATATAGAATTTATGTAAAAGTAGGGAGGGGTGTTTGTATGGATGCTGGGTTTTCATTTGGAGGGGTTGAACTTGATGGACTTTGTTTTTTTTCAACCCAATTTAACTATGTAACTATGTAACTAACTATGTAACTATTTACTTAGTTTTTATTTTCACACTGAATTGTTCCTTTAAATTGAAGGCCCTTATTGTATTTTCTGATAATCTTGTGAATAGTATGGGACCCCACTGAAAGTCACTTCTGCTCTTGGCATCTGTTGCTGAGAGCCAGTACTCCTCAGAGCAAACATTCATGCTCTAGAGCAATACTTTATTTCCCTAGAAGTAGGTGCTAGGCAAAATGGCAAGGGTACCCAAGGCAGGCCCCTGTTCCTAATTGCCACCCCCCACCTTCTTGTGTCTGTCGAATGCAAGAAATCCCCCCACACCGTGAGCCAGAGTTACAGAAGGGCCTGATCTAGGGATAGACAGGAGAGGTATGCGCCTAGTGCCCCCCTCACCTAGGCACGTGCCTCTTCTGCTTACCCCTAGTTCCAACCCTGGTAGGTGCAATAGAGAAATACAGCATTGGATGTTGACCGGAGGACAAACATTAGGATATCTAGCATGCGTTTTCTAGCTTTAATCTACAACTCTCCGCATTCTCAAGCAGCCTTTGTTTATTAATGGGATTCTGAGTTAGTCTGACAACTGCTGAGGGTTACTGGAATAACTTCAATGATTTAAATACTAAACAATACCATTTCTTCTACACTGGACAATAATGACCTTTTATAATTCTGTACATGATTTGTTAGTATTGCCAATTGTGTGTGAACAATGGCAAAAATTAAGCACCCACTAGGGGAGCAGCCCCCGGTGCAGTTTCACCCTCTGCTTCCCCAGAGTTATACCGATAAGTGTAACACATCTGTATTTAAAATTATGAGATTTTGGGGGGGGGGGTTACCTAGGTGATTTTCTTAGGATAGCAACACCTTAGTTAGTGTCAGTAGGAACACACAATTGGGAATGTAACAACCCCCACAGAGACACTTGGTATGGGCCATGGGTATGGTTCTCATACAGACAGCTGGTTTGGGGTGAAAAGTAAATGACAGCCCTGGGGATTGTAGTGTAGTACATTTGACATCCCTGCTGTGGGCAAAACTGATCAATATTTATTTATTTCCTGGTATCTATATAGCACATACGCATAACATTAGAGAATTTTTCTTTCAGTTTGAGTTTTGGCCTCAAATTGAATATTTACAGAAAAACTGAAATGGAAAAAAAATGCCAACGGTTCCTAGGTTCCATTTAAGACAGGCACCATCTGCCTAAAGACAGGCAGTCTTTATAGTTTTCCTGTGTTTGCATGTTTTTTATCTGGGCACTCATAGTTGCATTGTACAACCTAAAAACATAACAGGCATATTTACTTGGTTTCTAATAAATTTGACCACCGTGTATGTGTGTGAATGTGATTTAGGGGTTTAGAATGTAAGCTGTACTGGAAGAGGGACTTATGTGAATGATGTAAAGTGCTCTGGAGTATATAGGCACTTTATGAATAAAGAATAACATTTCCATACACAGAGGAAACAGGGATCACAGCAATAGCAGTTTAGTTCTTGAATAGAGGCGCTAGGAAGAGTTCTAAATGAAGTTGGAAAAAAAATATATAAAGACTTATTATAATGGAAAATGACAAAAATAAAATAAAAAATGTTCTCTAAAAAAAATATCTAGCTTGGCTAAGCTATATGGTAGACAATCAGCGATAGCCAATGCTAAAAGTGCTGTCTTACTACAGGTATTGGACCTATTATCCAGAATGCTCTGGACCTGGGGCTTTCAAAATAACAGATCTTTCTATAATTTTGATCTTCATGCCCTAAGTCTACTAGAAAAACATGTAAACATTAAATAAACCCATTAGGCTCGTTTTGCTTCCAATAAGGATTAATCAAATCTTAGTTGGGATAAAGTACAATGTCAATGGGAGACTGTCTTTCTATAATTCAGAGCTTTCTGGATAACTGGTTTATGAATAATGGATCCCATACCTGTATTAAATACTTAAGACTAATTTAAAAAAATTGTTATTTATAAGAATAGGGGGCTGCTTCATTATTGAAAGGGTTAATGTGGGATTGGGTTTATGGGCTCTGCAGTGAATGCCAGTTTATTGAATCAGAGTTCCCAGATGTGTATTTATTCCATCACATGAGGTGGCAGAGTAAAGATGTGTGTTACTGTGGTGTCAATGTAGCAGGATAGACATGTCTGTTCTGTGGCCACAGAGAGGTCTGTAAAGGAATCGCCTGGAGCTCGGCTTTGGCAAGGAGCATGTTGGACTGTAATTAGAAGAGTGAGTCTTTCTTCATTGGACATGAACAACTGAGGATCCTCCCTAGGCAATAACCCTCAGAGCACCTCCAACACGGCCTTCAGCGCAAGAGATTCATCACATATGTTGTGTGACAACACAATCAATCCTCTCCCTAAGAAATCTATTAAAAGTGACAAATGGACAGGAGCAAGTAGAGGAGACGTCAGATTGCAAATAGCAGTTTCTGTGGTTTCTATAAGTGCTCCATGTAGGTATCACATTTCTTTAAGTTTTTCAAGACACTGTGTCATGTGCGACACACAGAAGTTTTCTTTCTCTTGCTTGACAGTATACGTAAATAGTCTTTAACTATCCTATAAAATCTATATATGTATATCCCGAAGCCTCTTACATATGTCATGTGTCTTTGCATCCCTCTGAGGATATGATAGGCTATTTGGTATATGCAACTAAAAAATGAAATTGAAAAACACCTGCTTTGAGGCCACTGGGAGCAACATCCAAAAGGTTGGGGAGCAACATGTTGCTCAGGAGCCACTGGTTGGTGACCACTAGTTTAGGGTAAGGCTTCTTGATCTTCTTGAAAGCAAACAACTACAGTGTAGAATTACATTCTTGACTATTTTGTGCTTCCTATTTTGTGACAATAGTTTGAAGAACGATCTATCCTAATACCACCATGTACAAAGCAAGATGTGTCCAGAATTGTATTGCTGAGATGAGAGTAGAAGTGGAACTTAACTGGCCTGCACATAGTCCTGACCTCAACTCAATTGAACACCTATGGTGGGAAGCAAGGACATCAGTGTCCAACTGCTCATGTGGCTGAATAGAATTAAACCCCACCACTAATGTTCTTAGATCTAGGGGAAAGCCTTCCCAGAATTCTGAGTAGAGGCTCATTTAGCACCAGAGGGTGAAAAAGAAACCTCTCCAGAATTTAGAGATGTTGTAGAGAGTATTTTTCATAAATTTTTGGTAATGTTGTATATATCAATTGGGAAATCTTTTGAACTTGTAAATTCAATTTCAATTCAAAATTGTATCAACTATGGATATTAAAAAAAAATAATATACCTAGTGCAGCTGGATAAATGAGTGCATACATCTGGGTTTAAGGGGTTACTGTTATACTGTACCGCTGTACCTGTAATGAGACATGTGGATAAAAAGTTGACTAAAGAAATAGAATAATAAAACAGGTAATTGGTCAGGTCATTGATTGGCCTGTGTAGTGTTCATGTGTATGCTTGGCAGGTAACATTTTTATACAATTATATATAGATATACAGAAATGAGAGAACTAGACAGATGAACTATCAGATGATGATAAAAGGGTGTGTCAAATTGCTCAGTAAGGTCTGCACCATGTGTTCCTTATTCATTTACACAAGCCATGTATAATTATATATACTCATCCGAGCAGGTTCTTCAGTTCAACTGATTGATATAGGAAGTCCTCGGCATATAAACTCTTCCACTAATCCAATCACAATTATCAGGACTACCAGAAGCACCCGACGGTGCTTCTCACCTTCCCGGCAGTCGCAATGAAAATCCAAGATGGCGGCGCCCATGTTGAACACATGGGTGCAGCGTTGCTGCATGATGACATCATCACTGGTGCCGGGATTTTGTCATAAAAGGGCGCCAAAACCCTGCCCAGTTATTGGTTTCCTGTGTTATAGAACCATGGGTGTGTTTTGCTATTGCTATCCTTTCCTACGTGGGCTTGTTTTGCTATTGCTATCCTGATCCTGATTCCTGCCTGAAACTCTGACTTTGAACCTGGTCTGCCTGCCTCCTGAAATTTTGCCTGGACATTGACTATTCTCTTGTTTAACCCCTCGGATAGCACAATCTTGGACTCTTGTTCCTGGCTTCCTCCTTGGTCTGGACTACTTCCTTTGGGAGCCGCTAGGCCCCCTGACATTATATTTGGGCCATGGACCCCACTGAGGAAGCTCAGCCTGATATCGGCAGGGCCTTTCGTGGTCTGCACACTCGCATGGAGGCATATGAAGCTCTCCAATCCTATGTCGGACATACGTTGGAGGCGACTTTGGAAAAATTATCCATTCTAACGCCAAACAACATCAGTGCCAGTTCCAGTTGCTGCAGCCGCGTCTTCCAGTACTGGTCCATGTATTCCGGCACCGCCTCTTTACAGTGGTGATCCCCAAGCCTGTCATAATTTTGTGAACCAGTGCCAGATCTGGTTTGCCCTGCAACCCATTGAATTAGACTCTGAGCGAGCTAAAGTGGGATTTGTAATCACTCGTCTGGCTGGAAAAGCGCTCTAATCGGCATCTCCGCACTGGGAGAAAGAGTCTCCTTTAATTGATGATGCCAAGGCTTTCCTCCAAGAATTCCGGACGGTGTTTGATGCTCCTGGTCGAGTTGAGACCGCATCTTCCCGCTTGTTCCACATTCGCCAGGGGAATCGCAGCGTGGCGGAATATGCTATCGAATTCTGTACGCTTGCTGCAGAGACTAGTTGGAACAATGATGCCTATCATGCTGCATTCTACAATGGCCTCTCTATCCGGCTAAAAGACGACCTTGTCTCCCGTGAATTAACCACACAGGTAGAAGACCTTATTGCTTTGGCTGTCAAGGTGGACACTCGTCAAAGAGAGCACCAAGCTGATAGAGTCAAGAGATTCCAACCTACATTGGCTCCCCGCTACCAAAGACCTCTGCTGCCTCCTTCTCCCCAGCAGCCTTCTGTGATTCCTCTGGAGGAAACTATGCAGATCTGAAGAGCACGTCTCTCTGAGCAGGAGAAACTCCGGAGGCGTTTGGCAGGACTTTGTTTATGTTGTGGTGGTCAGCCTCACTTTGCCAACTCTTGTCCTGTAAAGCCTAAGGGCCCTCTCCTTCAAGGTAATCTTGGAAAGACTTATGTGGGAGGTGTTACCCCAAGATCCCAAGAGAATTCTCACCGGTTCCTTCTACCTTTACAGATTAATCTGACCACTAAGACTATTGTCGGCTCTGCTTTCATTGATTCTAGGGCTGCCGGGAATTTCATGGACGCTCTCTTTGCTAAATATATGGATGTTCTCCTGTATCCATTGTCTACTCCCTTCCGAGTTCCTGCTATTGATGACAGGCCTCTAGCATCCAAGATTATTTCCATGAAGACTGAAGAATTACCTGTGCAGGTTGGGACTTTACATAAAGAAAAGTTATCGTTCCTGATTATTTTCTTCCTGCCCTTCTGTTCCAGTCGTCTTGGGTCTTCCATGGCTGCATTTGCATAACCCCACCATTGATTGGTCCTCTGGGCAGATCTTTCATTGGAGTCCATTCTGTCAACAGCACTGTGTTCCTGCTAAACCCCTCCATAGGGTGAATATCTCTACGACAGATTTGAAAAACGCTGCCCTCATTCTACAAGGAATTTTCGGAGTCTTCTGTAAAAAGTCTGCAGAATTCCTCCCTCCTCATCGACACTACGACTGTCCAGTCGACCTTCTTCCTGGAACCATGCCCCCTAGAGGTCCCACTTATCCTCTCTCTCTCCAGCAGAGACTACAGCCATGAAAGACTATATCCAAGAAAATCTCCAGCTGGGGTTTATTCGTCCCTCTACCTCTCCTGCAGGGGCTGGTTTCTTCTTTGTGGAGAAGAAGGATGGTGGTCTACGTCCTTGTATAGATTACCGTGGACTTAATAAAATTACTGTCAAGAATCGGTACCCTTTGCCTCTGATTGCAGAACTATTTGACTAATTAAAAGGGACAAAGGTCTTCACTAAATTGGATCTACGCAGGGCATATAACCTCATTCGCATTCGTGAAGGAGATGAATGGAAGACAGCATTCAACACTCGACATGGGCACTATGAATATCTTGTGATGCTCTTTGGCCTCTGTAATGCCCCCTCTGTCTTCCAGGAATTTGTGAATGACATCTTCCGGCATCTCTTGGGTAAATCTGTGGTTGTGTACCTAGATGACAGAATTACGATGTGAGGAATCGTGAACTCTTGGCAGTCAAGCTTGCTCTCGAGGAGTGGCATCACCACCTTGAAGGATCTTCGATCCCAGTCACGATCTATACTGACCATAAGAATTTAGAGTTCATACAATCTCTCAAGAGAGTGAATCCTCGACAGGCAAGTTGGGCTCTCTTCTTTTCTCGCTTCAACTTTATCCTGACTTATCGCCCTGGCTCCAAGAATCGAAAAGCTGATGCTCTCTCCCGAAGCTTCACTCCGGCTGATCGTTGTTCTGAAAGGCAAGAACCAATTGTTCCTCCTGTCAAGATTATTGCATCTCTATATACCCACACCAATATGGGACTTAACCTCCAAATGCAATCCGAACAATATTAGATAACTAATGGCCATACAAGAACAATTAAATTAAAAGGCAATATGTATTTTCACCATGCCAAATATACTAAAACCATTTTAAATAAGCAGCGCTACTTGGGGGTAGGGATCCCTCTACCCCAATTAACTCTCACTATTGAATGCAATTAGATGAGGGGAACTACGTGCACACTGTTGGTTGAAACCGCCAAGTTGTTCCCAATTGTAACGAGTTTTAGGGCGGTACACAATGCATCAGTCTAGATAAATCCATGAGTGGATGTTCATATAGGGAGGATAACGATGTGCCGTCACATCTGACATCAATATATGGAGATATCCAAAGTGGTCGCCAATAGAGTCCTTAGTTCCGTGGCAAAAGGACTAATTAGTCCCACAGGGTTGATCAATAATGTGCCTTACGGTATTTAGGAGCGGGGCCGGTGTGGGGGTTGAATATTTATTCGTCAATATAGTTCATGCTGTGCTATATAGATGTTCAATGTTGAATGGTTATTGCCAGTAGTGTGCATCCAATAACCATCAAAATCCCACAGCCTTCATGATATAGCGATCGCTACATAATCATGTTTGTCCAACCATGCTGTGGCAAACTGATGCTTAATAAAGAAATATACTGACCATAACTGGTCTCATCCCACACCGGATTCTCAACGCTCGGCACTCACATACGAACATCCAAAGTCCACTTGCTCCACTGTTGCGCACAGTCCTCAAGAGAAGGGGGAGAGAGATTCCAATGTTCCCCGTGCTGCGCTGTACCTCGACAGCTGTTTCGCCACCAACTGCGGCTTTGTCAAGAGACCGGCAAACCGGATATGACGTCATTTTCTGGATAATGTCACGTGACTCCAATGATCATCGTGTTCGTTACAACACTTCTGCGCATGGCCTTATGTTCAGCCACTTCTGCAGAAACTGTAATTGTAACAGCCCAGTATATGGTAAATTTATTGAGTGTTGTTGTCCAGACTGGTACCCTTATTATATCCATTTCATTAAGCTATATGTGCGGATTGTTGTTCAGATTTTGGTACCTTTATCATATTATAGTTTTTTAATTTTTCTTTCTGTTTCTTATTCTCCTTCTTTTTATTTGGATATATTATGTTGATTTCATGATAAGGTGACTCGGAGCCACCATCATACTGAACAAATTTTTTACAAAAAATATTTGTGAGTTTGGTTTATTCAATTGGGCATATATATATATATATATATATATATATATATATATATATATATATATATATATATATATCTATATCTCGAAGATTTTCGTATTAAGTGATCATGGCCAATTTGACAAATTACAATTTGATTTTATCACCATGCCATAGTGGGTATATAGTCATAGTGACGACATAGTGCATAAATTGCTACAACACAGTCCATTTCCCTTATAAATATGCATTATGACAAACTAACTTATTTTCCTTTGTTGAAAGGTTGTTACAAACTGTATATAAAGTTACTAATGCCATCGTATGGCTATCAGTGGAAAATAAGGCCATGCGCAGAAGTGTTGTAACGAACACGATGATCATTGGAGTCACGTGACATTATCCATAAAATGACGTCATATCCGGTTTTCCGGTCTCTTGGCAAAGCCACAGTTGGTGGCGAAACAGCTGTCGAGGTACAGAGCAGCACGGGGAACATTGGAATCTCTCTCCCCCTTCTCTTGAGGACTGTGCGCAACAGTGGAGCAAGTGGACTTGGTGTTCGGATGTGAGTGCCGAGCGTTGAGAATCCAGTGTGGGATATGACCAGTTATGGTCAGTATATTTCTTTATTAAGCAGCAGTTTGCCACAGCATGGTTGGACGAACATGATTATGTAGCGATCACTATATCATGAAGGCTGTGTGATTTTGATGGTTATCGGATGCACACTACTGCCAACAACCATTCAACATTGAACATCTATATAACACAGCATGAACTATATTGGCAAATAAATATTCAACCCCCACACCGGCCCCGCTCCTAAATACCGTAAGGCACATTATTGATCAACCCTGTGGGACTAATTAGTCCTTTTGCCACGGAACTAAGGACTCTATTGGCGACACAAACCACTTTGGATATCTCCATATATTGATGTCAGATGTGACGGCACATCGTTATCCTCCCTATATGAATATCCACTCATGGATTTATCTAGACTGATGCATTGTGTACCACCCTAAAACTCGTTACAATTGGGAACAACTTGGCGGTTTCAACCAACAGTGTGCACGTAGTTCCCCTCATCTAATTGCATTCAATAGTGAGAGTTAATTGGGGTAGAGGGATCCCTATCCCCCAGGCAGCGCTGCTTATTTTAAATGGTTTTAGTATATTTGGCATGGTGAAAATAAATATTGCCTTTCAATTTAATTGTTCTTGTATGGCCATTGGTTATCTAATATTGTTTGGATTGCATTTGGAGGTTAAGTCCCATATTGGTGTGGGTAGATATTGCAATTTAAGGTAAGTGTTACACCTCCACTAATGCAGGCTAGTAATTAGCTGTTGTATCGAATTATATATGCACCTTGCTTGGGTTGAATAGGTATATGATTATTGCATCTCTGTTTCCTCAATTTGCTGAACAAATCTTGGCTGGCCAGTCTTCTGCTCCTGCTGATACTCCCATTGGGATGGCATTTGTACCCTCTGAGCTTCATCTGCCCATCCTACAACAGACTCATTGTTTCAGACAAGCTGGACATCCTGGTCCTAAAAAGACTCTTGAGTTGCTACAACGTCTAGTTTGGTGGCCAACTATCTGTAAACACATTAAAGACTTTGTTGCTGCCTGCGCCATTTGTGCCACTTCCAAGGCTAGCCATACTCATCCTAGTGGGTTATTACAACCTTTACCTATCCCCTCTCGTCCATGGACTTACTTAGCAATGGACTTCATTGTTGAACTTCCACCCGCAATAGGGAACAATGTGATCTGGTTTGTGATTGACCGCTTAAGCAAGATGGCACATTTCATCCCTTTACGAAAACTCCCCTCAGCAGTGGAATTATCCCAGCTTTTCATCCAATTCATTTTCCGTTTGCATGGCTACCTGGCTGAGATAGTTGCTTACAGGGGATCTCAGTTCACAGCTAAGTTTTGGCATTCCTTATGTAAAGACTTGGGTATCGCTCTCCAGTTTTCCTTGGCTTACGATCCCCAGATGAATGGAGCTGCCAAACGTGTTAACCAAGCATTAGAGCAATTCCTGAGAAATCATGTTTCCCTCTGTCAAGATGATTGGTCTGATCTTTTCCCGTGGACGGAATTTGCTCATAACAATGCATGCCACACTTCCACTGGAAGGTCTCCTTTTATGACTGTGTAACATCCCCAGGCCTTTCTGCAAGACTTTGTATTGTCAGATGTCCCTGCTGCAGATGACCATGCAGCCCATGTCTGCTATCTGGGCTGCAACCAAATTGAATTTGGAGAAGAGTGCTCTTGTGCACAAGACTTCTGCTGATCGGAGACATACGCCCTCTCCTCCATACAAAGTTGGTGACAAGGTGTGGTTATCCACAAGAAACAATCATTTGAAAGTACCTTCTCCCAAGTTGGGTCCAAAGTTTGTTGGTCCATTCTCCATCATGGAAATCATCAATTCTGTGGCCGTTAGACTTCAGCTTCCCCATGAGATGCGAATTCCCAACGTGTTTCTTGTTTCTCTGGTGAAGCCAGCAATTTCCAATCCCTTCTCTGCTGATCAGTCTCCCCTTCTGCTATCTCTGTAGATGGTCAACAAGAGTACGAGGTGGAAAAGATCATAGGCTCCAGAATCTCCAGAGGTTCTATTCAATTCCTTATTAGCTGGAATTGCTTCGGTCCAGAAGAATGCTCTTGGGAGAAACACTCTGATGTTCATGCCCCTCGGTTCGTAAGGGAATTCTACAAACAGTTTCCCCAGAAGCCAAGACTTGGTGGTCCAGTTGCCCCCCGGGGGTACTTTCTGGACTGCTGGAAGCACCCGACGGCGCTGCTCACCTTCCCGGCATTTTGCAATGAAAATCCAAGATGGCGGCGCCCATGTTGAACACATGGGTGCAGCATCGCTGCATGATGACGTCATCACTGGTGCCGGGATTTTGTCATAAAATGGTGCCCTGGACACTGAAACCCTGCCCAATTATAGGTTTCTTGTGCTATAGAACGTGGGTGTGTTTTGCTATTGCTATCCTGATCCTGAAAACTCTGACTTTGAACCTGATCTGCTTGCCTCCTGAAAACTTTGCCTGGACTTTGACTATTCTCTTGTTTAACCCCTCGGATACCACGATCTTGGACTCTTGTTCCTCCTTGGTCCGGACTACTCCCTTTGGGAGCCGCTAGGCCCCCTGACATACAATGGCACATTGTAACTCTTCAGAGAGGCGACATCTGAAACTCACACGGGTGAGTAACACCTGTTTCTAGGAGTGATATCCCTTGGTAATCCTATCACAGTAACCCCACAGAATCACACCGAGTGAGTTTCAGATGTCACCTCTCGGAAGAGTTGCAATGTGCCATTGTGACTGGATTAGTGAAAGAGTTTATTGGCCGAGGACTTCCCATACCAATCAGTTGAACTGAAGAAGCTGCTCGGATGAGTAGTGTAATGTCTTCAGTGATTACTCAGCAAGTCCGTTTTTTTTAGAATGACTTATACGAGATAGTCTGTTTGCATGTAAGGCCTATATAGAGCTGTGTACTGCCTCCACAGTCCAATACAGACCCAGGGAAAATTGATTTCCACCATAATATATGAATGAACCCCAATGAGATATTGGTCAGGCAGGAAATGGATTGGGACTATACACAAACCAATAGGCTGCTGGTTAAGCCTAGTTAAGATGCATCTGTTTTGACTATACTTTTTCTATAGACATTTGCAGCCAGTACAGACCTTGCTACAAACTCATCTTTAAAAAAACAAAAAATGTTTACTTTTCCATGAATATAGCATTTACCTATTTCTCATGAGAATAATCAAATGTAATAATCTCCTGATTACTGTGTGTTTAAATGGTACTCCTGATTACTGTGTGTTTAAATGGTACTACTTTTGCAAGCAAAGTAACCAATCCTTGTTAACACCAGTATATATATATATATATATATAACAACAAAATAAATGAAGCAGCACTCGAATGATGCAAAAAAGTGTATTAAAACATCACAAAGCGACGTTTCGGACAAGCCAAGTGCCCTTTCTCAAGCTTAATGAACAACAGTATTACACAGGTGAAACATATTTAAGGCAGTGAACAGGAAATGACCTCATAGCCTATATCTCACTAAATTAGCATATATACATTTATAAATACAAAAAAAGGTCATAGTCTTTATTTAGACCTGTTGGATGTAGCGACTTAAGTTTATTGATCCACCACACCTCCCTCTTTTTCAATCTCAGCTCTCTGTCTCCTCCTCTTTTCAACGGAGGTATCGTTTCCAATATCATAAATTTCAATTGATCTGCAGTGTGTCCCTTTTCTATGAAATGTTTAGAAACAGGTAACATGGTATTGCCTAGATTAATGCTTGAGCGATGCTGTGAAATACGCGACTTTACCATCTGAGTGGTTTCACCTATATAGATGAAACCACATGGACATATCAGTACGTAAATTTGGAGATACATGTAAAGTGTCCCCGTAGATGTACAACTTGTCCAGTAAGAGGATGAGTGAATTCTTTACCCTTAAGGACATATGGGCATTGTGCACATCCTAAACAGGGAAACATACCCTTTGACCTGCCACCCCAAAATACATTTGTCTCCTTGGGTTTGGCTTTCAACACAGATGAAGTGACCTGCGACCCAATGGTCTGACCCCTACGATATGAAATCAAAGGGGGTGCTCTGAATTCTTGTATCAATGGATATGCATTCTGCAAGATATACCAATGTTTTTGTACAATCTTCTTGACAGCATCACTTTCTGTGTGAAATTGGGTGACAAACGGTATACGGTCAGATCTCCCCACTCTTTTATGAGGGTGTCTCACCCTATACTGTGCCTGTTGTATAACTTTCTCTGGATAACCCCTAGTTCTGAATTTGTGACACATAATTTGTTCTTGTCTATCTTTCTCATTGTCGTCACTTACTAGTCTCTGTACTCTTGAGAGTTGACTGACTGGTATAGATTTTTTAATGTGGGAGGGGTGTTTACTGGTATAGTGTAAAATTTGGTTCCTGTCTGTCGGTTTAGTATATAATGAGGTACATATCTGGCTGTCAGAGCCTTTGTAGACAAGGAAAGATAGACAAGAACAAATTATGTGTCACAAATTCAGAACTAGGGGTTATCCAGAGAAAGTTATACAACAGGCACAGTATAGGGTGAGATACCCTCATAAAAGAGTGGGGAGATCTGACCGTATACCGTTTGTCACCCAATTTCACACAGAAAGTGATGCTGTCAAGAAGATTGTACAAAAACATTGGTATATCTTGCAGAATGCATATCCATTGATACAAGAATTCAGAGCACCCCCTTTGATTTCATATCGTAGGGGTCAGACCATTGGGTCGCAGGTCACTTCATCTGTGTTGAAAGCCAAACCCAAGGAGACAAATGTATTTTGGGGTGGCAGGTCAAAGGGTATGTTTCCCTGTTTAGGATGTGCACAATGCCCATATGTCCTTAAGGGTAAAGAATTCACTCATCCTCTTACTGGACAAGTTGTACATCTACGGGGACACTTTACATGTATCTCCAAATTTGCGATTTACGTACTGATATGTCCATGTGGTTTCATCTATATAGGTGAAACCACTCAGATGGTAAAGTCGCGTATTTCACAGCATCGCTCAAGCATTAATCTAGGCAATACCATGTTACCTGTTTCTAAACATTTCATAGAAAAGGGACACACTGCAGATCAATTGAAATTTATGATATTGGAAACGATACCTCCGTTGAAAAGAGGAGGAGACAGAGAGCTGAGATTGAAAAAGAGGGAGGTGTGGTGGATCAATAAACTTAAGTCGCTACATCCAACAGGTCTAAATAAAGACTATGACCTTTTTTTGTATTTATAAATGTATATATGCTAATTTAGTGAGATATAGGCTATGAGGTCATTTCCTGTTCACTGCCTTAAATATGTTTCACCTGTGTAATACTGTTGTTCATTAAGCTTGAGAAAGGGCACTTGGCTTGTCCGAAACGTCGCTTTGTGATGTTTTAATACACTTTTTTGCATCATTCGAGTGCTGCTTCATTTATTTTGTTGTTATTATACGAGGAGACGAGACGGCGTCCCCTAGGGAGCTTGCACCGAGATTTTCACTGAAGCGCTGAGGAGAGTGCTGGGGCATAATCTACCATTGTATGTATTACCGCAGCCTACGTGCACCTCACCTTTAATTCACGATGGACAGTCGTGTTGGAACGCAACAGGGAGCTGGAACGCATCACGGGACTTCAGTCTACACCGATGCGGAAGTGACACAGATTCTCTCCCACTTCGCCAGTCCCGCGGAGTTTTTGCAAATGCCGACAGTGACAAACACTCGGCGGCAACTAGAGATGCTCCGCAAGAGGACGGTTGACTTGGAACTACACGGTCTAACCTTGGCGGAATACCATAAGAAGGCATGGATACCGCATGGATTGAGAGTAAGTCTGCGTCCAACCCTTTTTGCCAGTAATACAGATTTCTGTAATCAATTTAAACAGATAATTGATAGATGTTCCAATGATATTATGTTGTTAACGCTTCAATTCATCAATAAAGAACTAGAGCTTGTTCAGCAAGAAATCACTACTGTTGAGGCTGAACTGCAACAATGTAGCTCTGTTGATGAACTGACACAAGTGCACACACAATTAACTGCCAAATTGGAGAAATATCGCAAAGAGGGAGAGCGACAGAAACGCTCTAAATTTGACAGAGATGCACTTGACTACCAGAAAGGCTATGTATATGCTTGGATGTCTGATGCTAAAGATAAATATTATCAACAACGCTCTGAGAGTAAACGATACACGCCTATGAGTAGGGGGGAAGGTGCCCAGTTTACCAAACATGATAAGACATACAGGCCTGATTTTTTACCAAAGTCCCCCAAGAGAGGACAAGGAGACCGTGGCGGCGGGGAGGTGCCAGACATAGAAGGCATGGCCAGACGCCCACAGCGGGTATGCAGCAAGAGGACCATAAGCAAGTGATATATAATATTTCTTCGAAACAGCTTACTCACATAGAGGAATCAGTGTTAACGTTGGGTTTGAACTTTTGTCCAGATAAACCCTTAGATCCGTTTCAATTGGACATTGACTTATATAGATTTTTTCGCTCACTGAGATTAAAGGTTCATTTTCATCAGAAACCTGTGGAACCATTAATCACAAATGTTGATAGACACACTTTGGATATGGACACATTTGGTTTACATAGCAAAAGTATGTATGTTCCACCTACTACATATGCTGCTGTGGAAACATATATTAAAAACATCCAGTCAGAAGTGAAACAGATGTGTCAGGTAGGGGCAAGTCCTCTAGGGGTGACACATAATTTTTCTAAAGCACAACGTGATGCACTGAGGGATTTATCTCAAAGAACCGATATTACCATCAAACCCTCTGATAAAGGGGGTGCGATAGTAATAATGGATACTGCATACTATATATCTGAAATTGAGAGACAATTGGCTGATGAGGATGTGTATCAACTTCTATCTGGTGATCCCCTTTTGGGAATCATTAGAAAGATTAGAACACTATTAGATGATATGGTAGATAGTGGGGTCATTACGGATAAACTTAGGAAATTCTTGGTGGTGTCGAGTACGATTACACTGACTATCTATGTTTTACCTAAGATCCACAAAGATCCAGTACATCCCCCAGGGAGGCCGATAGTGGCTGGAATAGGCTCGGTCTTTTGTCCGCTTGCAACAATGTTGGACAAGATATTGGGTCCATTGATACAGAAGGTTCCGTCTTATGTAAAAGATACAGGGCATTTTCTCCAAAAAGATACAGGACATTTTCTCCAAAAACTTCAATCACTTGGCTGTGTGGGAGATAGTGATGTGATTCTGGCCACACTAGATGTGACCAGTCTGTACACATCTATCCCACACAGAGATGGTTTACAAGCCTGTGAATGGATTCTTAGGGAATCAGCACAGTATTCGACACAACAGCTGGTTTTTTTCCTACAGGCTTTGGAGATTATATTAGGTTGTAACTACTTTACTTTTCGGGAACGTTACTATCTACAATTGCGTGGGACCGCGATGGGATCCAACGTCGCCCCGTCATACGCCAATGCCTTTATGGCTAGGCTTGAACAACTTTATATATATCTCGATGTTGATTTCACCAGCCATTGTTTGGCTTGGTGGAGATACATCGATGATATTTTTTTAGTGTGGCGGGGTGACGTTGACTCCCTTCGGCGGTTCCATGCCAGGATTGATAGGATACATCCCTCTATTGCTTTTACACTTTCCTTTGATCTCCACAAAATAAATTTTTTAGATGTCCTTGTCTACAAAGGCTCTGACAGCCAGATATGTACCTCATTATATACTAAACCGACAGACAGGAACCAAATTTTACACTATACCAGTAAACACCCCTCCCACATTAAAAAATCTATACCAGTCAGTCAACTCTCAAGAGTACAGAGACTAGTAAGTGACGACAATGAGAAAGATAGACAAGAACAAATTATGTGTCACAAATTCAGAACTAGGGGTTATCCAGAGAAAGTTATACAACAGGCACAGTATAGGGTGAGACACCCTCATAAAAGAGTGGGGAGATCTGACCGTATACCGTTTGTCACCCAATTTCACACAGAAAGTGATGCTGTCAAGAAGATTGTACAAAAACATTGGTATATCTTGCAGAATGCATATCCATTGATACAAGAATTCAGAGCACCCCCTTTGATTTCATATCGTAGGGGTCAGACCATTGGGTCGCAGGTCACTTCATCTGTGTTGAAAGCCAAACCCAAGGAGACAAATGTATTTTGGGGTGGCAGGTCAAAGGGTATGTTTCCCTGTTTAGGATGTGCACAATGCCCATATGTCCTTAAGGGTAAAGAATTCACTCATCCTCTTACTGGACAAGTTGTACATCTACGGGGACACTTTACATGTATCTCCAAATTTGCGATTTACGTACTGATATGTCCATGTGGTTTCATCTATATAGGTGAAACCACTCAGATGGTAAAGTCGCGTATTTCACAGCATCGCTCAAGCATTAATCTAGGCAATACCATGTTACCTGTTTCTAAACATTTCATAGAAAAGGGACACACTGCAGATCAATTGAAATTTATGATATTGGAAACGATACCTCCGTTGAAAAGAGGAGGAGACAGAGAGCTGAGATTGAAAAAGAGGGAGGTGTGGTGGATCAATAAACTTAAGTCGCTACATCCAACAGGTCTAAATAAAGACTATGACCTTTTTTTGTATTTATAAATGTATATATGCTAATTTAGTGAGATATAGGCTATGAGGTCATTTCCTGTTCACTGCCTTAAATATGTTTCACCTGTGTAATACTGTTGTTCATTAAGCTTGAGAAAGGGCACTTGGCTTGTCCGAAACGTCGCTTTGTGATGTTTTAATACACTTTTTTGCATCATTCGAGTGCTGCTTCATTTATTTTGTTGTTATTATACGAGGAGACGAGACGGCGTCCCCTAGGGAGCTTGCACCGAGATTTTCACTGAAGCGCTGAGGAGAGTGCTGGGGCATAATCTACCATTGTATATATATATATATATATATATATATATATATATATATATATATATATATATATATATATATATATATATATATATATATATATATATATATATATATATATATATATATATATATAAACATGCCTTGTGGCAAACATACCCAATAGGAAAATCTATAAATAAATACAATTCATAGAAAATGTTTGCATTATTTCTTAATACCTAGGATTGTGCTGAATTATTAAAGGGAAAAAAAACATACCTTTAGGACTTATTCAAAGTGTGTATCTGGCATGCTTCCCTTATGTTTAATTACTGTATGTTTATTGTCTCCTCCATGTTTTGGAACAACTTAGCTGTAGCAAGCTGCATGGGCAAAAAAGGGTTTGAGTTGTATTAAAAGGGGGGCAGATACAAGGGGCTTAGAAACATGGGAGGAATATGCTGTGCAGTTTCAGTGCTCAAACAGGATATTATTGCATTATAAAGCACTAAAGAACAGCAACTAAGCTGGTAAGCTGTAGGAAAGGTCTTTATTAAAGGGACCATATCGTAAACGCTGATGTTTTATTTACCAGTAGACAGAGCATCCACTGAGATTAAAAGATAGGAGGTTCCTTATTAGTGGCCAATTTATTATGCTGTGTAAAATGAAATTTGTCGGAAAAAAAGTATAAAAAAAGTAGGAATTTATCAAGGTGTGTTTTATTTTATGCTGTGCAAACACCAGATTTGCAACTGTTATTTTACAATGCTTCAGTCCAGTAAGTTCTGGCGTAAAGTTGCTCTAAGAAACAACACATTAAAAAATGATGCTGTTTTTTTAGGCATTGAAGCCTGGCGATGTGTGGCAAATTTTGTCGTTTTTTTTTTGTACCACATTGTAAATCTTCCCCTAATGGTTAAAAGGAATGTCTTAAGATGGACATCTACATTTCTGTTGGCGAACAATAAATTCTCTGCATGCATTGTCTATCTGACAATATCAATGGGTCACTAGAATTTGTTGGACATAACTTTCATGCCCTTGCTGTCACCAGGACTGGATTTGTGGAAAGGCCTGGGCCTAGGGTGGCAGGATTTTAGGGGTGGCATGCTTCCCAACCACACTCACATTGGTTCAGAAACACTGGGGATGCTCAGGAGATACAATCGTTTTTTAAACTTCCAGTGCACTAATCCCCATTGCTCCAAAAATTTGTGCGAATAACGGGGAAGAGGGCAACAAATGACAGCAGGCCTAGGGGCTCCCGATATGTAAATCCGGCCCTGGCTGTCACTGGCAGAATATCATCTGATTTGTTCTTCCATTGTTCTTTCCATAAAAAACTGTTTTTTCTGCTTTAAATCTATGGTAATATTTCTGATTTGAAATTTTCTTCTATTTTGTTTCCTCAGGATTTCTTCAACACGGAAAATGTGTGAAATTCCTTCTACTGTTACTCACAAAGCTGATGATACAGAGTGCTACTTTCTGTGCCCTATTTATGGAGATGCAGAAGGTGAAAATACCCTCCCTTTCACCTATAAGGTCAGCAAAACTTTGTCCTTGTGTTCGATGACCTCTGCACAGTTCCCTTTTGACAGTACCTCTGAAAGAGATGTAGAATTAATGGATCCAAGCTCAGAACAAAATCTAGTGAAGGTTCCTAATGAAGAAAATGTTTCAAAAAGCTCCATGTTTTTGGAACTATGGTTTCAAAGGCATTTTTTCCTAGCATATAGAAAGGGGTAGATGACACTTGTCAAAAGAAACAACCGAACTTAGAGTACTTCTGTAATGGGGGAAATGTTCTGGACAAAAAAAGGAATACAAGTTCAGATATTGATGTTACTTGTCCTGTCTTGACCAAGGTTGAGAAGACAAATCAAAAACAAGGGGGGAATGTCATTAAAGTCACAAAGAGAAAAACAATTCGCACCAATAAGACTTAAAATCCACATCTCGCAATGTAATATTGTTATAAACTGTTGCGAATTTTAATTGCGCATTGCGAATTTTAATTGCGCATCTTAAGGTGTTTTAATCTTTTGGAGCAAACATAACGACTTTTTATTACATTTACTGCACATTGGCGCAAACTATAAAATCCGCAAACTGTCTTCCACTGTCGGAAGTGGTCGCTAAACAGTTTCCAGGTTCGCAAAAGCTATATTAAATACGCGCAAAGCAAAATTTGTTCTTGTATAGGCATAATTTTTCACATTGAGAATAGTGTTTCCGTTACCGACTTTTATTACATTCCCCCGACTTCTGCAGTAGAAAAATTCATTTTAGTCAATAAAAGGTAAGAAAATGGAACAGTTTCATTTTAAAATTTTTCCTTCGGCTTTTGCATTCTTTATCCTAAAAGGAAAACAGCTTGGAGGAAAAAAATCAACGCTTATTCACTGAGGTTTCCTAATAACATATTGGTACCCCCAGTGAATTTGGCATTTCTTGTCCCTTGAAATAACCTTTTTTCGAAACAAGGTCTTGTCTACTGTGAGTTTGACTTGCTGATCCGTAACTGAGGGATTGATATTAAAGGTTTGCTGCTGTGCTCAATATGACTTCCTTGTCCATACAAATGGGGTTTGTTAAAAGGTACCATGTACAGTGCAAGCCTGCTCTATGCCGTATATACCTTTTTGCATAAACATGGCATTGCCCAGTGAACCCAGCTCTTGGCTTTCACCATTTTCTTCACTATTTTTATAATCTTTGTCTCTCCTTTTAAACTATATTTTTTTAATATTTTCTTAATTTCCAGTGGCTGCAAATGTGTTGTGTTTGTCTTGGGGCAGACCATACAGATTCAACACCCACAGACCAACCAGCATCTCTCCTTCCAGTATGACTGCTGTTTTTGGTCCGTTCAACCTGATGACTCCTCTTACTCCTCACAAGAAGCAGTGTACAATCACCTTGCTCAGCCCCTTTTGCAAGGAGTCTTCCAGGGGTACAATATGTGCTTGTTTGCATATGGCCGAACTGGATTAGGGAAGTCCTATACGTAGGTACAAAAATTATTTTACCCGATTTCCCTTAAATAAGTCTGGTGGGCAATGATCTTGCCAACTTGGTGCTTACATCTTTACCATACTATCTTTTTAGTTTGAGAATACTCCTCTGTTTTCCTGATATTCCCCTCTCATTTCTCAAGTATCTTGATTCCTCTCTGCTGAATCCTATTGGACTTTCTCTAATTTTCTAAAACTAGACTTCAACAAAATGGAACTGATCATATTCTGACAATTTATGCTCTACCTTGTCTGTAACTGTAACCAACACTATAATTTATTCCAGTACACACAGGTTCACTATCTTCATTCCTCACATCCAATGAGCAACAAAACTACACCTTAGTATGCTCACTAATCTTCCATCTAGACTAGAGTATTGCAACCTTCTCCATTTGCCTGCCAGTCACTGTTATACACTCTACAATCATCCATAATGCCACTGCAAGACTCATCTACTTTACCCATTAAACCTCCTCTGTTGCATCTCTCTGCCAACAAGTTCACTGGTTACCAATACATTCTTACATCACATTTTAATTGCTAACCCTTAATAAATATGCTCCATCAAGTCCCCATCTTACTTTTCAAGCCTTATCTTCAGATACACTCCATGACCAGTGGGCGCGTTATTCCTCAATTGACTTTAAACTTAGACTTTCATTCTCCTCAGCAACCTCTTCATATGCCATCCTACAGCACATTAGCAGAACAGCTCCCTACCTACCAATAGAATATATTACCCTACACTGCTATACTTTCTGAACATACAAAGTACTAGTTGTTCCCTCAAACCCACCTCTTCTATGAACAACCATACACAAGCCATCAATTCTGGTAATACATCAGCCTCTTGCATCATATTCTACTGATCCATTACCTCCTCACTAACCAACCATCTGGCCTGCATGAATTAAGGAACTCTGGGTTTTGGTTTAAATACCTCCTTAGTTGAGCTATTTTTCCCCCGAGTGGGCTTTCTTAAGTAGCAGTCTTTTATGTCCCAAAAATTTTCTAATTTAGAGAAAGCCTACTCAGGAAAAAGATATCTCTACCAACTAGGTTTTTCCCCCCAAAACCCTGCATGAGTTCCTTAAATCACACATGATGTTCTTAATGATTGCTGGAACCGAAAGGCTTTTGGAGTCATAAATCAGCCCCCAATGAATATACTCCTATTGTAAGTAGATATTTTGGAAGCTGGTAATCTTATTGCATAAAGTAACAGTGTATTATGTGAGTTCCCTACATTGTCTCTTGTCTTTTAAATAGAATGATGGGGTTTAATGAAGCGGCTGGAATAATTTCAAGATTTTGTGAAGAGCTATTTAAAAATGTAAACAGCACTAGTCAAGAAGAGGTCTGTCAATAGCCATGCTTGATATAGTAACATCACTGCCATAGATGGAACACATCACATTGTAATTATCTTTTTAGGTAAAATAACTTCACCCAGAGACCTAGCTTTTATACTGCTGTCATTGCTCCAGGACACTTCTTTCTTTATTTTTAGCACTGCCATGATGGACACCTCCCACTTAAAATACTGGGTGCACTTAAATTAGGAATTGCTTCTTCCTACCTGCCACCTTGTGAACATGTTGCATGCAAATCATATCAAGTCATGAGTATCAATTCTATGCACTTTTAAAGAAGAGGTAGAATTAAAAAATCCAGAGGGATTATTAATTTTCAAAAACACGTTACTGGTCTGAAAAGTCTAATATTTATATAATCTGCAGATATATTTTTGGAGAGGTGGCTTTTATGTGGAACAGTGAATATTAAGAATGTTGTTTAGGACAGCCATCCTAGGGAAATGCAAGAAAGGCCGGACTAGCTGCATTGCTTTTCTTAACACATGGCAGGGAAAAACATTTGGGAAGAGGACAGTTTTTTTTTGGTCCTCTGATTTTAAGGCTCTCTCTATTTATGGTGTTGTGTCCAATGTGTGGTGGCTTTGTGGAGGGTGCTGCTACACTTTTAATATTCTTATTTATATTGTGGAATGGGTGGAGATTAGATCAAAGCTACATCCTGAATCAGGTCCAGACTGAGAATTAAAATAGGCCCTGGCATTTCAGGTACACAGAGGCCCAATCAGCCCACACAGAGGCCCAAACAGCCCCCACCAGCCCACTAAATACTGACTTTCTATGGCACCTTATAGCAGCCCCTCTGGCATTTGCCAGAACCCACAGATTGCCAGTCCGGGCCTGTCCTGAATGCTGTACACGTTTTTTATCCATTCTGGGGTTATAAAGCCTACATTAAAGGGCCTGTCTAGGTATGTGCTAGGATCCATTAACCATCTGACCCCCCCAATTCTAATGATCAGCACATATTCAGGATATAATCAATAGCAACCAGATAAAAACTCTGAATTTCATTATTTTCAACTACACTGATGCCAACTATTTCCATTGGCAAAGTTACCTGTAAGTGACTAGTATATGAAGTTACATGGCTGGCTCATGCAGTGTCGTTGAGCTTTCTCTTGTACTTGGAATTCTCCCCCTCCCAACATGTCACTGTAGCTTTAGCTGATAATGGGTGAGATCACAGTACCAGATGTGTGATAATTGTACAGTATAAAAGCTGCATACATCTTTTATTGCAACTCCTCCTTCCCTCATATCTAAACTGAGCAAAGGGCATTGACTTGTGAAATAAGGTTTAGAAGCAGAACGGCAAGGGAATGAATGTGGAGGAAACTTTTTGTTAACAGCTGCTTGGCCTTGTCTTGCCTCTTGCTATTGCTGTAAATAAAGCTAGCACCTTCCACTGCTCCTGTCTTCTGTAATTTGCCATTGTGCTATAAACCACTAATCTGTGCATGTCTGTTACTCCTAAAACTGTAAGAAAGGAGAGTTCACTAACCGAATAAGAAAGGTTGCTTTACTGTAAAGCAAATAAGAATTCTTTTATGATGAGGGCTTTGTTGGATAGCTTTCTGGCAACAATAAGTCTAATTTGTTGAACAAATTAGTGGTAAATGATCCAAGAAGCCTTATTTGGATCTGTGTGAAAGTCATTAAAATTTATTGTAAAATTATGTTTAAGTTATTGCCTGCAAAGGGGTGGGGGTATGACAATAAATGCATACTAGTATGGGGAATATCTGGGTCGTGTTTAGGTATAACAGGGCATGACCAGAACATATCTGTGCAGCCATATGGGTCCCTTTCATTTCTGAAAGCTAATATAATATACTCAGATGAATTGTGAAAGAGTTCATATTCTTCATATTCTGATTCATTACATGTGAGTATCCTAGGACTGATAGTCGGACACTGGATGTGACAATCCACGGGTGCTCTTATTCATATAAAGATATTTAGATATGGAAGGGTCCCTAAGCAGAATAACTAATCATGGGCGAATTGATTCACCAGGCACGAATTTGCGAATAAATTTGCAAAACGGCGCGAAAATTTGCTGGCGTCAAAAAAAAATTTCGTTGGCGTCCGGACAGCGCCATATCGCGTTTTGTCTGCCGTTTCACAAATTTCGCGGGAAATTTGCAAATTTTTCGGCGAAGCAAATTCACCCATCACTAAGAATAACCTGTCAGTATGAATTTGCACCAGTTTCCTGCAGTTGGATTCTGCACATTGAGGGGGTTATTTATTAAAGTCTGTTTTTTTTTCACATAGGCCTTTTAAAGGGGAAAACACCATTTTTTAGCGGAAAAAATATTTATCTATTAAACCCATGGGTGTTAAAAGTCTGAATAAAAAAATACTCCAAATCAGACCTGCCAAGTTCGTGTAGAAGTCAATGGGAGATGTCCCAAAGATATCCTGATCTGCGATGGGTTTTTTAAAATGTCGCGGTATTCGGGAATCAAATCCGGTATTCAGATTTTTTCAAGATTTTATTGAGTTTTTCCTGCACAAGAAATTTTCTGGAAAATATATTTATAAATAAGGGGGATTTTTGGATTTTAATAAAAATTATTAACTCACCCCCTGAGTGTGCTGCATCCCAAAAATTAAGGAAAGCAGCCCTATGGCATAAGAGGAGTTAAAATAACCTATATTTGTAGCCCTTTTTTGGGCTTGAGGGGTATTCACAAATCGTCACTTGTCTCATGAAATGGCAACTTCTAGTGTAAAATTAGTGCCCATTTAAACTATTGTTAACTGTCGTGGATATGTTCATGCTCTTCCTCCCAGCCCCCCTCTGTAGAGTAAAGCAATCTCCTACTAGCAGATGCTTCTCTCTCTCCTTTTTCTATTTTTTTTTATTACTAACACAGTTGTTTCTCTATACTTGATAAAGTTTAAAATAAACAGGTCCCGGGGTGAATTACAGGCATTGCAACTGGATTGGCATCTAAAACATAAAGCAGTTGGTGCAACTGCGTCAGGGGACAGCAAACAGCAGGTTTTTGCTGGAGGGGACAACTGCGTTATTTCCCTCTTGGTCTTCAACAACTAAGCAGATGTCCTAGAATTATTATTTTTCCTTCTAGTAATTTTGTCTCTTTATCCTCGCAGGTATGTGATTGCCTCCTGCGCAGATGTGCAGGTACGTTGCATGGATCCTGAGTTGCTAGCACCATCTGCTGGGGACTTGTAATATCTGTAGAATTCCTTTTTCAAGGGACATACAATTGAAAAACAATTAGCTTATACAGGTAAAGCATAAGGTAACATTTAAGCATACACGCACATTAGAACTCTCTTCAGAGATACAGTATATTTTTCATATTGGTTTCTTCAGACCATGTAGCACTGCTCTCTTCTAAACTCCCCTTACAAGTTTGGTAATGATTGGTACACTGTTCTTCCATGCAGCTTTGCAGTAATATTACTACTGTATATGGTAGTTATGCATCTTTACTTTTATTTTTATTGTTATACACATTTGCCTAAGATCATCACACAGCTGTGCAAATACATGTTAATCTCATACAATTCAAATGTATATTTCAGGGCTGTTTTACTTTTTAAAAAAACATTATCTAAACACAAAAGCCATGTTTTCTTTACAGAGCTGTGCCATGACGTTATGTGAATGTGCCAGTTCTAAGTCTGGAGTGAAAAGCAAAACTAATCGTTCCTTTCTGAATTGCTTGTATTGACGTAACTCACGGTCTAGAATGGTGTAATGCTTTACTGGCATTAAAAAGAATATACAACTCTTCATACGAATACTAAAATTTACAAATGTCTCTACTTAAATCCGTCAAAAAAAACAAAAAGTCTTGGCAACACTTAGGGGGTTATTTATCAAAATCCAAATTTCTCAGATTTTTAAAAAAAAATAAATCTGACCAAATTAAAATCCACCATTTGACCTTATTAATTATTATTTTAATAGGTGTGGATTTTTGCCTACGGTCAGCAATGGCTCATAGGTGCTAAAAAACACTTCCGGGGGGGGGGGGGGGGGGGTGAGGGGACCCGGCTGCATGGTTTGCACCCAGGCCCAACGTTCCATAGTTCCATTACTGATACATCTCTTCTAGTCGTTTCTATAGAATTGGGTTGTAATCAAGGGAGTAACTACAGAGGAAGCAGACCCAGCGGTGACCCAGGAGTATAGAGGGCCAAGTAAGGCCTCTAAAGAGGGTGTAACTGTTGAAAAGGCAAACCCTGAGTCTGCAGGGGGGCCCGGGGCCCTAAAATCAATATACTGTGGCAGGCAGTAACTTATTAAATAATGAGCAAGGTTTTGTGGCTCTCAGTTTAATTTGCTGTGGGGCATCACATCTAGTTACTCTACTGTTTGTAATGGGTGCCTTAATCTGTATACTCATTTTCCAGTCCATGTCTTCTCCTCTAATCAAGTCATATTTGTTCATAGCTCCCCTTATATTACATATTTAACATGAAATTAAAAAATAGTAATGCCAGGGTAACTTTGTAGCCCATCCAGGGGTTGTCAATCATATGAAGTCATTAAAGCCCTACTTTTTTTACACTAATTCTAGCCTAGTAGAGCTATTTTGTTCTGTAAGAAATGCTATGAAAGTGTTGTACATCATTCCGAATATCAGTGGGATATTCAGCACTGATATTCACAAAGGCTGCATGTTGGGCCACCTGCTCTAGAATCTTTTTGCCAAGACAACTATTAATATTCTCTTATTTATCCACCTTTTTGCCAGAGAAATATCCTTGATTAGCAGTTTCTTGTTCTGACAGCTGCTTTCCTTCCCTGCCATCTTGTAAAACAGAACAGCCACACTGTTGTCCTCTTCCTAGATTCAGGGCTCAGCTTCTTAAAACTAAGCTGTTATGGACCTTGAACTACTATAAGTTTGTTTGTCTGGCTTTACTTTTTACTTTAATTACTGCTGCTCAAATGTTCAGCACTACAAAATGCCCAAGCTCTATAAATAATAGATATTGAATTGTATACTTGTCTATATATTCATCAAGCTGAAACCTTGATAGATCTAATAGTCTGAGATTTTACAGGAAGCAGCAAAAGAACCAGAGCCATGGGACAATTGCTTCTCATCTGTTGTCAAATTGTTCTAAAGCAATGTAGTTCTGGGAGTTGCTATAGACATAGTAACCCACAGAGGCTGGATTAATGTGTCCTGCTTGCCCTGTGCTAAGAAACTGGAATTCCCCGGCTCACCAGTTGATCTCCACTCTCCTCGTTTTGTACTGAATGACAGCTGTGAAGGTTGCTTCCTATGTTAGTAAAAACGTAGCCACGGGCATCCTTCCAGCAGCACCCCATAATGCACTGGACTGGCCGTCACACATTGCTTGAAGGAATCAAGGGATGGGTTGAACTCTTAAAACTTTTAAGAGCCAGAAAAAATAAAATTACATATGTCACAGATGCCTTCAATGTGTTAACTCTTCAGGCACCAATGTATAGCAAATCTTAATAAAACACAGACTGGCAGGGGCACATTTACTAAGGGTCGAAGTGAATTCAAAGTGAATTTTCGAATTCAAAAACTTAGAATTTTGAAGTAATTTTTGGGTACTTCGACCATCGAATAGGCCAAATTCGACTTCGATTCGAAGTGAAAATGCTTAGACTATTTAAAAATCGAAGTACTGTCTCTTTAAAAAAAACTTTGACTTCGACACTTCGCCACCTTAAACCTGCCGATCATACGATTAAATCATTCAAATCGTTCGATTCGAAGTACGATCGTACTGTTGTAGGACGATCATAGTAAGATCGTACGATCTTAAAAATCCTTCAACACCAACTTCGAATGTCGTACTAGCCTAATCAATGGTCGAATTAGTTTAGATTGCTGCTCTGATGGGTAGAGCAGTTTTGGTAGTTTCTAGAACCCTGTACTGCCATTAAACTCAGACTAGAACCAAAATTACAAAATTACATCATTTTCTGTCATCAAACCAAAAGAGCAGCAGGACATCTTTAAATGCACGACACTTGAGTTGTTTTATGTGGGAGGTCTTGGGAGTGTAAACAAGAAACAGCTAATGCAAACTATTGGTTGAACCAATAGTTGAGTGTTCTAGCTCAACTGAAACAAAAGAGCTATACATATTCTTCTGCAATCATTGATTTGTTCTTATATTTTCCCAATCAGACATGGCTAGAGCTAGGCAATAAGCATAGAGAAACGGACGCTACAGGAATGAATGAGAAGAGCTCACGTTCCCTCTCTGTGTCTGTAACCCAGACCATGGTAAAGACCCTATTTATTTTGACCATACAATGTTTTTTTCTTAAATTGTGTTATTTGATGTTTAGCACATAATAGGCACAACAGTGGAAATCAGTAAAACTAAAACAAAAAACAATGTCCAGGTTCTGTAGTTCACTCCCCTCTGCCGTTTAAAAGATCCGTTCTCCCTCGGATAAGCAATGAAAAATGTGTATGAATAAACCAGCGCTATTAGCTTTTCACAACAGTGGAAATGCATTATCAATGTAATGATGTAAACTTCCTGAAATGTAACTGATGAATATGCTTGGGCTGCCGAGAGAGCTGCTGGAAAGGGAAGTTAATAATCACAAAAGGACAAGCTGTGTCAACCTTGTAGATCTGTCTGGAAGTGTCCGATGTAATTCTGCACAAACTAGTGGCGTTTAGCTTAAGGTTAGTCTTGCATGAAACTAGATAATGGTGCAAGACAGAAGTGATGTTTGTGGCCAATTTATTTATCTTGTTCACATTTATTATCCATTTTCTACTCATTTCTGCCTCCAGTTTATTACTCCATCTCGCTTGTGCCCTCTATAACATTCTTCATTGCCCCCACAAGTAATTTGTGTATTTTTGTTTCCTATGTCACCAAACAAATGTGTGTATGTGTTGTGTATATTAAGTGTATGAATAATTTGTAAGCAAAAATATATTTAGAAAAAACAAAACAAAACTATGAATCATACAATGCTACAAAGCCATTGGCATGAGATGTATATAATATTCATGGATGCAGAGATGCAGGGCTTCTCATTTAAAAGGGAAATCCAATCAGGGGTCTTTTGAGGGGGAGGGCAAAGACACACAAAGGTGTAAGTTGGGGGTCACACATGAGGCGGAGCTGGTTATGGGCAAATTATGAGGGTATATTTATAAAAGAGTGAAGTTAATAGTGAAGTTCCGCCACTCTCCTTTCATTTCTTTTGGATTTTTATAGGTGTATTTATCAAAGGGTGAACTTTCACTTCACCCATTGATAAATACGCCTTTCTAAATCCCATAGAAATGAATTGAGAACTGCGGAATTTCACTCTAGTGGCGGAACTTCACTCTTTGATAAATTTACCCCATGGTTTGGACATAATGGGGGCTTGACTGGAGTATAGCCACACTTTTGTTTTTTTCCCTTTTGGGGCCCATTCTCCATATTTTCAGGGGGCCCAGGTGACCAACAGGCTAATAACTGGGGCTCATTGAAAGGCCCTGTTAATTTCATAGTTTGGGTCCCTATGATTACCGATGGTGGTCCTGATGAGATTACTTCTACTTTCCTTTTATAATACCAAAGTACATGAATACATGAATATTCTTTCAAATGTACTGGAAGAGTAACATACTTTGAAATGTGAATAAATATCTATCAAAAATAAATGTATTTTACTTCACAAATTTTTAATGTATCTGACATTATTGTGTTGAGCACAAATCCACCCATGGGATAATAATAGATAAAATTGGGGGGTTGTGGAAGCACTCCTAAGGCTAAATCAAAGTATATTTAAGTATAATGGAAGTGCTACTTACAATGCACTTCCCTGGGCCCCTGTCTCATAAGTAATTCAATATAAATGCAAGTGCATGTGTTTACAAAACAGGGGTTTTAGTTACAAAGTTATGATCATAAAGTTGAAAAGCCACCATACCACGTCAAGGTAACCCCATATGGCGGTCCCTAACTTGTTTATTCTCAGGTCATAATATAAAAAGACAATTCTCTGCATAATAGCATTACCTGTATTCAGTGTTTGTGGAACATTGGTTTCACTCTGGAGCCTAGATCCTCCCCCGCCAGTTAAGGCTTTTAAGAGAGAGAGATTGCCCAAACCAACGCCCATATTTAAAAGCATAGGACCACCATTAGTATATAGGGGTGGGTATGGGGTGCTATTAAAAACCACATGAAGCTAAGCCACAGCTTCAGGCTAATACAATGTACAAAATTGGGGGGTTGTGGAAGCACTCCTAAGGCTAAATCAAAGTATATTTAAGTATAATGGAAGTGCTACTTACAATGCACTTCCCTGGGCCCCTGTCTCATAAGTAATTCAATATAAATGCAAGTGCATGTGTTTACAAAACAGGGGTTTTTAGTTACAAAGTTATGATCATAAAGTTGAAAAGCCACCATACCACGTCAAGGTAAACCCCATATGGCGGTCCCTAACTTGTTTATTCTCAGGTCATAATATAAAAAGACAATTCTCTGCATAATAGCATTACCTGTATTCAGTGTTTGTGGAACATTGGTTTCACTCTGGAGCCTAGATCCTCCCCCGCCAGTTAAGGCTTTTAAGAGAGAGAGATTGCCCAAACCAACGCCCATATTTAAAAGCATAGGACCACCATTAGTATATAGGGGTGGGTATGGGGTGCTATTAAAAACCACATGAAGCTAAGCCACAGCTTCAGGCTAATACAATGTACAAAATTGGGGGGTTGTGGAAGCACTCCTAAGGCTAAATCAAAGTATATTTAAGTATAATGGAAGTGCTACTTACAATGCACTTCCCTGGGCCCCTGTCTCATAAGTAATTCAATATAAATGCAATCCTGGCGGGGGAGGATTCAGCCTTCAAATTGAAACCAATGCTCAACACACACTGAACACAGGTAATGCTATTATGCAGAGAAGTATCTCTTTTTAAAGTAAGCAAGTTAGGGACCGCCATATGGGGTTTACCTTGACGTGGTATGGTGGCTTTTCAATTTTATGATCATAACTTTGGTAACTAAAAACCCCTGTTTTGTAAACATATGCACTTGCATTTATACTGAATTATTTATGAGACAGGGGCCCAGGGAAGTGCATTGTAAGTAGCACTTCCATTATATTTGAATATATTTTGATTTAGCCTTGAGTGCTTCCACAATTCCCCTCTAATATTGTATATTGGCCTGAAGCTGTGGCATAGCTTTATGTGGTTTTTCAATAGCACCCCATACCCCCCCCCTTAAAATTAATGGTGGTCCTACGCTTTTAAATATGGGCGTTGGTTTGGGCAATCTCTCTCTCTTAAAAGCCTTTACTGGCGGGGGAGGATTCAGCCTTCAAATTGAAACCAATGCTCAACACACACTGAACACAGGTAATGCTATTATGCAGAGAAGTATCTCTTTTTAAAGTAAGCAAGTTAGGGACCGCCATATGGGGTTTACCTTGACGTGGTATGGTGGCTTTTCAATTTTATGATCATAACTTTGGTAACTAAAAACCCCTGTTTTGTAAACATATGCACTTGCATTTATACTGAATTATTTATGAGACAGGGGCCCAGGGAAGTGCATTGTAAGTAGCACTTCCATTATATTTGAATATATTTTGATTTAGCCTTGAGTGCTTCCACAATTCCCCTCTAATATTGTATATTGGCCTGAAGCTGTGGCATAGCTTTATGTGGTTTTTCAATAGCACCCCATACCCCCCCCCCCTTAAAATTAATGGTGGTCCTACGCTTTTAAATATGGGCGTTGGTTTGGGCAATCTCTCTCTCTTAAAAGCCTTTACTGGCGGGGGAGGATTCAGCCTTCAAATTGAAACCAATGCTCAACACACACTGAACACAGGTAATGCTATTATGCAGAGAAGTATCTCTTTTTAAAGTAAGCAAGTTAGGGACCGCCATATGGGGTTTACCTTGACGTGGTATGGTGGCTTTTCAATTTTATGATCATAACTTTGGTAACTAAAAACCCCTGTTTTGTAAACATATGCACTTGCATTTATACTGAATTATTTATGAGACAGGGGCCCAGGGAAGTGCATTGTAAGTAGCACTTCCATTATATTTGAATATATTTTGATTTAGCCTTGAGTGCTTCCACAATTCCCCTCTAATATAATAATAGATAAGCTTTATTTCTTTTCTCTTGTTCTCTCTCTCTCTCTCTCTCTCTCTCTCTCTCTCTCTCTCTCATTCTCTCGTTCCCCTTCTCTCTTATTCTCTCTTTTGTTCCCTTTCTTTCTCTTGTTCCCTCTCTCTAATTCTAATGTTGAGAAAAAAACCTTGGTGGAAAATCAAAAACGGCCATGATTGCCACAGTCAGCCCAGCAGCTGTGAACCTGGAAGAAAGTCTTAGCACCCTACTGTATGCTAGCCAGGCAAGGAATACCATTAACACGGCCAGGGTAAACAACAATTCCACTGCTATATTTATTAGAGGAAACTAATGTAAAGCTTTGCCATTGTCTTCTCATGTCACCTCCATGTATGTTGTCATTTAGAAAAACTGTTTTTCTTTTTCATATCTAATTTCAGAACTCAATGCAGAGATTGATAAGCTTACAGCAGCACAGCAGTGTGTACAGGAGGTGGATCAGGAAATGTATGATAGCAATTTGTAGGAGATACAGTCTTTGAGAGAGAGACTTTTCATCCAGGAGAAGAAGTTGACTGAGATCCAGAAGTAAAATGGATCAATTCTTTATTGATATAAATATATAATAATAATTTGTTTTTGTATACCAACTATAGAAACATTACAAAGAGGGTCTTCAACCGAAAAGTACACTGGGCTGTAATACTGAACTAATTTTGTTTGATATAAGTGTTCCAATATATTTTCATAGGATTAAGGAAATGGTATATATGTAAATATAAGCAATAAGGTCAATGAGCTGCTTTATTTCAAAACTTTTTTTTTTTTGGCAGGTCTTGGGAAGAGAAACTTGAACTAGCCAAACAACAAAAAATAGAAGATGCTAAGGAACTGCAGGTATAGGTGATCTCTACAGACCTGATATCTAAAACTATAACTTCCTTGCAACATATACTTACTGTTTTCTAAAACTTACTCTCTCCACTTCAGAAACTGGAGTTTCACTCTTCACTCTTGGGGACACCATAGCTCCAGGATTCAAACTTATATTTTTTTGTTTTAAAGTTGACAACATGCTTCCAAATGTAGTCAATGTAAATTAGGATCCCCAGTAAGTAAGATCCTGGTAAGTTTTTCATGGAGTGTATTGTTATGCCTGAACTAGTGACTTGAAATTTTGCCTATATAGTATATATACTTGAAAAAGGGCCTGTGACGCCCGAAACATGTCGTGTGGATAAGCAATAAATTGCACATTAGCAGTCATCCTGCATATTGTCCTTCTGTCCTCCTATTTGAATTTACATTGGTATATGTAGGTGCATGGATGGAGCACCTGAGAGGCAGTCGGACTAGCTACACTACGCTTACAGGTGTGTAAATTACTGATTGAAATATATATATATATATATGTATATGTATATGTATATGTATATGTATATGTATATGTATATGTATATGTATATGTATATATGTATGTGTGTGTATATATATATATATATATATATATATATATATATATATATATGTTAATTGTTACAGAGAAACGGGGAATCATTTTTTTAAATTTGGATTATTTGGATAAACTGGAGTCTAGGGGGCAAATTCATTAAGATTCGTAGTTGCGCCAGGCGTAACTTCGCCGCACTTCGCCACACTTCGCCAGGCGTAGTTTCGCCAGCGCTCCGCAAATTCACTAAAATCCGAAGTTGCGCTCAGGGGTAGCGTAAGGTTGCGAAGTTGCACTAGCATTGATTCGCTAAGCGAAGTGAAGTTACGCTAGCGATGGTAAATTTGCATATGGCGCCAAATTCAAATTTCAATGGAGGAATACGTACAATCACTACAAATGCCTGGGAAACCTTCAAAACATCAAATAATTTTTTTTTTTTGCCCTACACATGTGCCCACTGTATAGTTAAGTTGCCATGAGTTAGGAAATGTAGGGGGGAGCCCCAAAAATTTTTTTTATCTTTTTCAGCCTATCACCCATAATATAGAAAATACGCCAGAAAAACTTTTTTTGAAGCAATCCCTATCTACTCTATTGCGCTTCGCCTGGTCTGAGGTGGCGAAGGAAGTCTAGCGTAAAAGGTAGCGTTCAGAACAATGCGCGCATTAGTGGTCAAATTCACTAACCTTTGCTCACAGCATAGCACTTCACCAGGCGTAGATTCGGCAGGACAATGCTAATTCACTAAAATCCGAACTTGCATCCAGGGCCCTGAACGCAATGGACATATATGTTGCAGCAAATACATTACACTACACAAGCCCGGGAAACCTTAATACAATAAAATAAAGTTGTTATATTGCCCTACACATGAACCCAGTGTATAGTTTATGTGCCATATGTTAGGAAATGTAGGGGGGAAGCCAGTTACCCCCAAAAACATTTACGCTATTTTTTAGCCTATCACCCTGAAAAAGGAAAAGACGCTAGCATTTTTTTTGGGACTTAAAATGCAATTTTTTGAGGAACTCCTATTTACTCTATTGCACTTTGCCTGGTCTGAGGTGGCGAAGGCAAGTCTGGCGCAAGAGGTAACGTTCAGTAAAATCCGCATCTTAGTGAATTTGCGTAGTTACATCCATTCACCAGAGTGCAAATCCGACAGGTGTTAGGGAGCGAAGTACCGCTAGCGCAGTTACGCCGGCGACCGTTAGTAAATTGGCGAAGTACCGAAATTACATCACGCTGGCGAATTTTTGCCTGCGTTAGTCACTTCGCCCTTTAGTAAATTTGCCCCTATGGGAGAAGGCCTTTCCATAATTCAGAGCTTTTTGGATAATGGATGGAGCAGAAAGTCCCACCTCTATATCTTTGACTGTGGCAGACCCCTATTTTAAATACGAAGTGGCAAGATTAGAAGCCATTCTCATCTTTATATCTTGTTTTTCAGGATTGAAAGTGAAATATAGGATGCTCTACTGCAAGCACAGACTGACGAGCTCCAAGCTGCTAAGGAAATGGCCCAGATAGAGCTCACACAGCAGAAAAATTTGTATGAAAACCTAATCTGGCAGCTTGAAAGAGAAATGGTTTGTCAGGGCTCAGTGGCATGTGTTTATGTGGGGGGGGGAATATTATTTAATAATTTAAAAGCTGTTGTGCTCACCCTTGCAGGGAGCCAATCAGAATTGATCTGTAACAGATAGACAATGCAATACCTAAGAACAGAAATTAGGAAATATTTCTTTAAATGGCTTTCGCCTTGGGCACTTGAATTTCTATTTATCTATTGCCGTTCCTGGAGAATTAAAGCCAAGATTATTACACCAGTGCTATAACCCATAACAACCAGTTAGTCTGCAGCAGACTTTTCATGGATAATTGCTTGGGATTTCTGCACAAATGAGTTATAAATCTATATGTATGCTACATATAAATCTATATGAAGCAATACTGGCTAAAACAGTCTATCCATTACATGTTTATGCTACTAGACATTTTGTAAAACTGTATAAATTACAGGAGCTGGAAAGAGGGACAAGCACTGGTAGGGATCACCTACCCCCATCTGGCCTATCCAGTCAGGTATTATTATTATTATTATTATTATTAACCATATTTCTGAAATCCCAACATATTTCACAGAACTGCTACTATGTGTGAACCAATGCAGTGCGTAAAAAGGAATTCCCATTTTTCTTCCCACTTTTTTCTCTCGACTATAGTAATACATAAAGGGGCAGATTTATCAAGGGTCGAAGTGAATTCGAGGGAATTTTCAAAGTAAAAAAATTCGAAATTCAAAGTAATTTTTTTGGATACTACGACCATTGAATAGGATACTACTACTTCGAATTCGATTCGAAGTAAAATCGTTCGAATATTCGAGCATTCGATAATCGAAGTACTGTCTCTTTAAAAAAACTTAGACTTCAATACTTCGCCAAATTAAACCTGCCGAAGTGCTATGTTAGCCTTCAGTTTTTTCAGTTTTTGGAAGTCGAAGTAAAATCGTTCGATCGATCGCTGAAATCCTTCGATTTTACTTCGACCACAGGATACCCAAATTTGATGAAGAAAACTTCGACTTCGATATTTGAAGTATTTTTAACTTTGAAATTCAACCCTTGATAAATCTGCCCCAAAGTATTACTGAGATGGTTAAGAACCCAATCTAATGTGTCACAGGGTGGATTGCTACAAAACCACATATCTAACATTTTAAATATTGCCATACAAGGAGATATCAAAGGAAGCCTTATCCCCATCAGGGCTTATGTGGCTGTCTAACTATGTATTTTTAAATGTGTAAAAATTTTCTTTTAGCATGACATAGGCAGTGTCATTCTAAGACAATTTGCAATTGATCTTCATTTTTTATTGTAGTTTTTCAGTTCAGTTTCTTTTTGGTAAGCAACTTTTCATTGTGGTTTTTCATCAGCTATCTGTTTACTATGGTCTTATTTACCATAACATGTGCAGTGTTCTGAACACAACTGTCAAGGCAAAACACCCTTTTAAGCTCCCGAAAAATTTTAGTAACAATTTTTTCTTACCTGACCTGGACCATTGTGGTTAATGTCCTGCAGCATTGTGAAATGGGAATAAAGCACAGCAAATATATGCAAGTTCTGGAACCGGAAAAGGAAAAACTTGTGAGCCAAATAGAAAAGATACAGCAGCAAGGAAAGAAAAGCATATCTGCAGAAAGTACGATGCACTTTACTAGACTTTGCATGGTTCGTCTGCTTTATAAAGTTTTATGAAGTCTGCATTTTTTTCTGTATATTTGAGATATTAACAATTTTGAAAAGCCCGGGGAAAGTAAAAACAGATAAGCCAATATGCTGAGCTGAGTTGTGGGGAAAAGAAAATGGACAGTGTAACAAATAATACCCATGCCTTCTTTTATACTCTTCATCCATACATAGAGAATCTAGTGATCTAGTGCAGATAAGTCTAAAGCAACTGGCAGCAATATAAGTGGTATAGAATTGAATATACTGTCATAAAAGAAGGAACACTAAAGCTCTCTTTTATTCAGGGGCATTGCAAGGTATCTAAGGCACAGAGGCTACACTCATTTAGCATAATAAACTATACAGGTATATATAAGAATCATTATTTTACTCAACCATCTATATCCTCCTGTCCTTCAGTGCTGTTCCTGTACCTTCTCTCCTGCTCTCTATTCTTCACGTTATTCTTTTCAATCTCCTTTTACGTTCTCCACATCTTTCTTTTTTTTATTGTCCCTAAACTCTTCTGTTTTTCCTTAAGTTCCCTTTTAATTATTTGCCCTTCTTTCTCTTTTCATTCTTTTCCTACTCTTGTCTCTCTTCTTTCTTCCTCATTCCTATACTTTCTCCAACATCCTCCTCTTTTCTAGTAATTCTGCACCTTTTGCTATTCTAATACTCTGTTCTTGAATGCTCTCCTTATTTAAAACTTTTCTCTTCTCCTCTCGCCTTCTCCTGCAGTATTGAACTCCCATTTACTGTACCTGTGGCAGGGAAGTGAGCCCCCTCCACAGCCTCCACATTTTAAATGCTTTCTGTCCATTGTAATAAAGTTTTATATGTTATTCCATTGGAGAACTTGCTCCATATCTTGGTCTAAGAATTTAAGAATCAATCAAACAATGTCAATCATATGAAAGGACAAAGCGGCTGCTGCTAGGGAGGCTGTGGTATCATAAGAAAGTAGTTCCTGATTGAGTCTTGCGGATTACGGACCTTTTTACCTCAAGTCAGATGGGTGTAAAGATTATTTTTAGCGGCAACACATAGTGCAGGGGTTCTGAACTCTTTTCCCCCCTAAGGTACAGGATGCTTAACACCAAGGTTTTACCCATCTCAACCAAAATGTTAATTTCTGGTGAAAGAACAGTTATGTAAAATATAGTATGAAGTAAAAATTTTAAAGTAGAATGTAAGTCACAATCACTTTGAGATTCCAAAAGTTAGGCACCCCTAAGTGATTGTAATCACTTACCTAATATACCGAGCTGGTGCTCCTGATAGCAGAAAACTGCTCCAGCCCAGGGTTTCTCTTACAAGCACCATGGTGTGATCCTCTTCTGCTGCTGCTTCTTTCCACAAAATCCCAAGGCCGATGCATGCACAGTAAAAAAAAGCGAGATTTTTTGTTGTTGTTCGTGTTCAGCTTTACACTCAACTGCACATGTGCACCTGTGCAAAGACAAAACAGGAAGCTGTAGCTTATGATAATGAAGGTGCTCTACTTGATACTTAGGTACTTTATTTCCCTTGTTTTATCATACCTGAATGTCCATAGTGATATTGTTTCTGCATATTTTGATTGATTTACATAGAGTCTTGTAGTACTCTGACTTTCTCATTTTGTTATATTTATTTATTTTTCATTTCATTTTGGCCTGTCGGGCTTCTTTTTGATTTGTTTAGTGTTTCGTTTTGGTTTAGTTTTTTATTGTCATAATATATACTCATATATATATATATATATATGAGTTATCAGTCAATCGTGTCACTACTGTCTTTTCAAATCAAAAAATTGTAGTTACTTTGAGGACATTTATATAATTATGCAACATTTCACTTATCACCACCATGCCATGGGTCTGGGTAGCCTTAGTGATATTATTGTTGCAATTACATCTACGTGTACTAGTTTAGCCACGTGATAATGAGAATGTAGCTCTTTGTTCAAAGATTTTTGTATACTTTTATAATACAACATTTACTTGATTGACAAGGTGGAGTCCACAGACATATTCACACAAGACTCGAATTTCTGATATTAAAAGTGATACAGTGGACCCACGTTTCCAAGCAATACATTCTGAGTTAAACAGATCACTATGGTAACAAAGGTCACAAGCATGTGACGATCCCTTTAAGTCACTTCCGTCATCTGACCTCTTGACAAAGCTACTGTAGTAGCGAAACAACTGTCGAGGAGGTGCGGTGCTGTGTATGGAGGAAGGGGGCCCCCACCCTGAGGTTGGTTAATGCAAGCATAAGGTGCTGTTAAAGAGGACCTGTCACCTTTAGACATCAGTAATATAAATCTTTTCCCTCCTTAGGTTAACTCTTTAGTCAGCTGTTTTTGTCTATATCTGAACTGTATTAGAAAATATCCTACATATATAAAGGGTTTCATAGGCGCTGCCATCTTGAAACAGGACCCCTCTGTTTTCTTAGTGTGGGCTGTGCCAAACGGCCAATGCTTAGCCATAGAGTATGCTCGGTGATAAGACAGGCTCTGCACCACTCATGTCACACCAGGACTTGATATTCTGTTTGGATTGTTTGAAACACCTTCTGTATTAGTACATTGTGTGTGTGGGCTACTATTAAAAATCGAAATAAACTAGGAAATTTCCGAAACGCTAAAAACTACTAAGAATGTGCAGTCCTTTGGGGCTCAACTATAAACAAAGTGTACAAAATAAAAAATAGCAATCTTTAAAATGTTTGTGTAAAAGTATAAATGTAAGTGTCTAAAAACTTGCACTTTCTGTTTCTTGGAGCAGGAACTTGGCCCTTCAACATGACAGCCCCCCAGCCTCATTTCCCCACTCTCTGCAGAGGCGGCAGAAGCCACCGACGCAGAGAGAACAGCTCGACTGCTGAAGAACGTACAGAACATCAGAGCATTTTCCCAGCAGACAAAGGGTTAATTTTTTTTTTTTTTTTTTTTTTTTTTTTTTGTATTAAGTAGATATTAATATTCTGAGACAATTTGCTATTAGTTTTCATTATTTATTATTGTGTTTTTTTTTTAGCTTTTTATTTAGCAGCTTTCCAGTTTGCAATTTCAGCAATCTGGTTGCTAAGGTGCAATTTACCCTAGCAACTATGCACTGATTTAAACTAGAGACTGGAACATGGCTTGGAGAGCATCTGAATATAAAGATGAATAAAACAGCAGCAATAACAATAAATGTGTAGCCATACAGAGCATTTGATTTTTAGATGGGGTCAGTGATATCCCCAGCCCTGTGTGCTATCAGTCGTAGCTGCTGTAGGTGTGTGGCTCTTGTGGGGAAGAGTGGCATACAATATGAATGAATCTGTGTGAATCTTTGTGTAATATAACACAAACAGATAAAAAAACTGCTGGGATTTAGGGTTAAATACAAAAATACAGCCACCAGGAGGGAGTGTGTGAATTGTAAATTAACCTATTGTCAAGATTACATTAATTTAACATAATTAGTAATTTTACATAAAGAGCAAAAAGCAGCAGCTCTGTGGTTAAATTTTAGCTGCTACTCCTGCTCTGTAATGTGGCAAAAATACGTAGCTCCTTATGTGAAACCTGACACCCCCACCCCCTCCCTCCTCGGTGCTGATAAACATACCGGTGTCCGTGCTTCCCTGCTGTTTGCTGTTGTTCTTCCTATGGCTGACTCCTAAACTACGATAAAATTCACACATTGAGTCCTGCAGCCCCTGACAACTGCAGAAACTGGGGATATCGCAAGAGAAGTCTGCAGGGCTGATTCTACCCATGATGCCTTGCTCTCACGACTTTCAGTAAAGTCGGGCTTCAGTGAGGACATTTTCAAAAGTAGTTCTAAACTGGTTTTTACTGAGATTTGATTGAAATAAATGTGTTATAAATGAGTTATGTGGTTCTTTTTAATAGTCTTATTACCTTCCTAGTGTTAACACAATGGTGACAGGTTTCCTTTAAACACATTCCGCTGGAACTTCACAAATTGGAGTCGGCTCGCTGGCAGGAAGCTTAGATATACGGTCTGTATAAGCCTTATCTTTACTTGATTTGTATTCAACCAGCACCGGGAGCATGTTTGGCCAATACATCATTGAATAATACGTAGAGCAGAACTGCATAATTGCACTATACCGATTGCTATCCCGCCAAACATCTAACGGGACTGAACAGTTTGTTTCCGTCTTATACACATGTTTGATCATGGGCCAATAGACTTCAACTCCATGAATTATGCTTCAAATACCACACTAGACAACACCAGCACCAGTAAGATTACTTTGGATGACATTTAACCTGACGGGCCGGTTGGCCTCATCTGTTGAATATATCTTACTTAACATGCTACATTAATCATTGTGCACCACAAGGAATTTACAACTTGGGAACTAACCCCTGCACACAAACATCGGACTAACTAGATTCAAGTTGGTTTACTAACTTTGTTATGCTCATAAAAAAGTGGCTATTATGCTCACTAACACACTGTAGCATGAACTTTATCGAGCTACCAACATAGTGTTAAGTTCAAGTCCACATCATTCATTTTTTCTTACATCTGGTTTCATTTATTAGGTGGTGTAGTCTAGGAACCTCAAAAAAGGGGGGGTCCCTCCTTTCAGATGCAGTACTGCTTGTTTTTAAAATGATTTTATATATATTTTCATGGCATGGTTGTGAATAAATATTGCCTTTTAATACTATATTGAAATACCTTTTGTCATATTGCATTACCCAGCAGCAGGAGTCTTTGGGGGTCAAGTCCCAATTTTGGCTTCATTACACTCAATTGTTTGTGGATACCCCAGCCACTTCTTAATTTAGTTTGCTCTCCTTGAATTTCAGGTAGTTGGTGAAGCTGTAGCTTCCCAGTGGGATGGAGCAGCTTTCTGTGCTGCCTTTCCTTCTTTTACCAAAACTGGAATTGAAAGAATATCAATTTGATTCTTCCGTTCATAAGAATACTTCTTGGCTTTCCATGTACGGATGAAGAAGTTTACTTCTTGACCCTACATCAGTAGATTTCTAGACATGACTGAAAGGTGAGACAAGTCACACAGTTAAAGACACATTGCTCATTATTTCTATCTTGGGGAGGAAAATTGGCAATTAATTATTTGCTCTCTTTTTTTGTTTTATCATAGCCTCCGCTTCCTGTTCAAACACATTTTCCTTGGAGGTAATACGTCTAATGCGACTGGCTACGAGGAAGTCCTTTAAATACACCTGGTGGATGACAACTTGATGGTAACAATATTGTATTACAATCTGTAGGTTCATAATGGACTGCAGTTGACAGAGTATTATTTTCAATGGATACTTTGTGGATTATTTTAACCACCTAGCTTTCTGAAATCAACTCCTAATTCTTTTATATGATTGAATGGCTCAAATTTATTTATTTTGTATCTATTTGTGATCAGCAGTTCAGTGCTCCAAATAAATTATAAAAGTATGTGAATTTCAGTGCAGGTATATGATCTCTTATCTGGGAACCCAATATTCAGTAAACTTCACATTTTAGGAAATCCATCTTCTATAGAGTCCATGTTAAGCAAATAATTCATATTTTTGTTCAGTTATTTCCTTCCTCTCTGTAATTATTCCTTGTACTTGATCCTAACTAAGCTGCATAATTTCTTATTGGCGTTAAAATATCCTACAGGTATGGAACCTGTTATCCAGAATGCTCAGGACCTGGGGCTTTCTGCACAATGGATCTTTCAGTAATTTGGAACTTCATACCTTAAGTCTACCAAGTCTACTAGAAAACCATGTAAATATTAAAGAAACTTAATAGGCTGGTTTTACCCCCAAAATTAATTATATCTTATTTGGGATCATGTACAAGGTACTGTATTATTATTACAGACAAAAAGGAAATAGTTTTTAAAAATTTGGATTATTTGGGAGTCTATGGGAGACAGCTTTCTGTTATTCAGATCTTTCTGGATAACTGGCTTCGGGATAATGGATCCCATACCATGTTTAACTGTTAGTTAAGTCATAGTAGTACAAATGATGAAAAACTCCATTATGCAGAAAACCTCATCTCTCCAGTAATCTAGATAATTATATACCTCTTATTTTGTTGTCCTTACATTTTGTATAGCCATATAATGAGGAAATATTAATTTATACAACTTATGCTGGGAGTTTAGCACAATCGAAAGACTTCAGCCTACCAGTCTGTACAAGTTCCAAAGACCAGAGATATTTTAATGAAAATATTAATTGAGATTTTACAATTCAGAAATTATTTCCATTTGCTGTATTAGATCGCTACCTAAACTACGTGAGTTCAAATTGGTGAACTGTTCCATGTCGCTTTGGCTTTTGCATTAACACCGAAATCAACAGAGCATTTAGCCAAAATACTAGAATATTTGTGTATGTTGAAATGAACATTTTTCAATGCTTATGGTTTGCAATGCCATTTTATAAAACCCCACTAGAGTGTGCCAGAGCTATAAAGGTTTTGCATTCAGTCATTTTGTTTGAAAAACACATTATCCAGAAAGCTCCAAATTACGGAAAGGTCATCTCCTACAGACTCCATTTTATCCAAATCATCCAATTTTTTCTAAATTATTTCCTTTTTTTAAAACAGTATCTTGTACTTGATCCAAACTATCAGCAGCGCTGATTTAAGGCTTATTAGAAGCAAAACCAGCCTGTTGAGTTTATTTAATGTTTACACGATTTTCTAGTTAAGGAATGAAGATCTAAATTATGGAAGGATCCATTATCAGAAAAACCCCAGGCCCTGAGAATTCTGGATAACAGACCTGTACTGTTGTTTTAATTTTTAAAATTGTTCATATCAATAAATATATATCATTTCTTTAAAAATATTTATTTATGCAGCCACAAGCACTGAGACTTTGTGATTTGGTTCCCAAGATTCTGGAATACATTAGAAATGGTGTAAAATGGTCTTGCTGTATATCCTCTACTTTGAAAAGACAAATTAACCTGATATTTCAACTGTAATCTCAATATTGCATGCACAAAAATGCAGATGTTCAGCAATTCATTACCCATTTTTCAAAGTGTCATGTTAATTCATTTGTTTACATTAAATATTAACATATTATTAAACTTGCTGTAGTTTAGCCCTTTCAAACACACTCAAGTTCACCCAGAAAAATAATCCTTGTTTTTTCTTGTTTGTATTGTGTGCAGTGGATAGCTGCAATCCATTATAGATCTATAGGGAATGTAAAGCATTATTTCCTCTACTGTGTATAAAATGTAACTTACACCATGTGGATATAATATGACATAATTTGGTTATACAAGCCTTTCTCCTGCCATAGCACACTATAGTGTAGGAGATTTATTTATATGTTTTATATTTTTTTTTTGTCCATTTATAACCTGTCATATATGCCTTCATATTTTTATATTGGCTGTTTTTACAGGTATGACTTACCTGTGCTGAGCGGAGAAGAACAGGCTGTGTATGTTCAAGTCACAAACACAAAACTTGGCATAGCTACTATGTGAAGTCAGGGGAAATTTGAAGAGAAATTGGTGTGCATGAGAGAACTGTACCAAGTAAGCAATCCTACTGGTTAGAATATCATTTGCATCACCCAAGTAAATAAAGCATCAGTGCAAAGAATGTCCCTGTATTTCTAATAGTCTGGTAAATCATGACATGAAATCAGTCATGTATTTTATACATGTATTGCAGGGATCAGTTGTAGGCAATGTATATTAGTTTTATGACCCAACTGACACATGGGAAGCTGAATCCAAGCAACCGTCACTCAAAAGGTAGCGTGTAGCATAGTGATCCCCAACCAGTGGCTTGTGAGTAACATGATGCTCACCAACCCATTGGATGTTGCTCCCAGTGGTCTCAAGGCAGAAGCTTTTTTTTAATTAAAGCTTTATTTGCATAAAAATTGCAATATAATATTTAAATATAATTATATTTGCATTTACGCTGCCACACAGAGCCTCCTGTAGACTGCCAGTCCACATAGGTGCTACCAATAGGAAATCACAGCCCATATTTGGCATCCCCAGGAACTTTTTGCATGCTTGTGTTGCTCCAATTTTTTTTCTTCTTGAATGTGGCGCATGAGTAAAAAAGGTTAGGGATCCCTATGTACCATCTGCTTTTATAATCTTCTGTGTAAAACAGAAAAATATCACACCAACTCACTGCATTTCGTCATGCTCCAACTGGTAGGTGTACGAAGATCCCACCAGGTGCAGTTATCCCTTGGCATCTCAAACTGTAGCAGAGACTTACAGAGAAGATAATGATGATGTACCGCAACACTGGAATTTTGCTAAAAGCTCTCATCTTTATTTCATACAAGTAGAAACACTCCCCATTCAACACCTAACAAGTTTTGGGCTCTTCCACCCTGGAGGCAATCTATGATAGGGCAGATGCATCTATGGAAAAGGACCTTGGAGTCCTTGTAGACAGGCCTGGACTGGGAGTCAAAATAGGCCCTGCCATTCCAAGTACACAGAGACTCAAACAGCCCCCTACCAGCCCAAAACAGCCTCCTACCAACCCACTATATGGTAACTTTCTATGGAACCATACAGCAGCCCCTCTGGCATAAGCCAGAACCCACAGATTGCCAGTCCAGGCCTGCTTGTAGATGATAAACTTGGCTGTAGCATGCAATGCCAGTCAGCAGCAAGGGCAAATAAGGTATTGAGCTGTATTAAAAGGGGCATTGATTCACAGCAGAAAGGGGTCATTCTTCCAATGTAAAGAGCACTGGGAAGGCCCCCTCTAGAATATGCCGCACAGTTTTGGTCTTCCGGTGGGCCCTGGCCCCCCCAGTTCGACCAGAGAAGGGGTGATAGGGGTGATATAACTATGTATAAACATTTAAGGGGATCATATCTCTCTAATGCTTTATTTACCAGTAGGTCTTTCCAGCTGACACAAGGTCACCCTTTCCGATTATAAAAAAAGAGGTTCAGCCTAAATATTCTGATGGTTTTTTTTAGCAAGTGGTTAGATGTCTTTTTAGCAAGTGAGGGAATACAGGGTTATGAAAGTTAGCTCATAGTACAAGTTGATCCAGGGACTAGTCCATTTTGGAGTCTGGAAGAATTATTTTCCCCCTCTGAGGCAAATTGGAGAGGCTTCAGATGGGATCTACTGAATCAACTAGCAGTTAGGCAGGTTAAAAAAAAGTTAAAAGGTTGAACTTGATGGACGTGTGTCTTTTTTCAACCTAACTTACTATTTTACTATGTTACCTAAAATGCGTAAGACATTTAATGATGCCTGTTTATATTTGTATGACACTGGAGATCTGGAAGCAAAAGACTTTTGGCTTTGATTTGAATATGGAAATTGGGGTTTGGTAGAACCAAATCTGAAAAGAATGGGTTTGGTGCAATTTTAAGTATTTATGACCTCCAAAATCTTCTGTTTAGTATGAAGAGATGTCCTTAAATGTAATCTGGCCCATAATCATGGTGTTAAATAGGTGTCCCTAGACATCAAAATGTTCAGGAAAACTCTGCGCCAAGAAATGCTCTGTGGCCCTGGTTGATATGTTTAAGTGCACAAATGCTACTTTTTACTGAAAAACCTGGAATATACAGAGATTGTTGAGCTGGTGTAAAGGGGATCTATCACCCAGACATAAAAATATGTAAAATAATTAATTTTCTAATTAAACGTGAAACCCAAATTATTATATTTATTAACACATCTGTGCCCATTGAATAGTTATAGTCTATCGGACAAACATCTGGCTTACTACTTGGAAAAGGTATAATATATCCACATGACTTGGTACAACTAACACACCACTGTTCTACTTTTGATGTGACAGGGGGTTATTTATCAATATCCAAAAAGTTCTCTGACCAAATCTGCACGTATCCCCCCCATTTATAATTTTCCCGAAAATTTCCTGTGCAGGGAAAAAAACGTGGAAAAATCCGAATACTGGGACTTTTTCAGATTTGATGTCTGAATACCGCAGCTTTTGATGCCCGAACACACAGAGTTTTTCAGAAACCCAGCACATATCAGGATATCTTCGGAACATCTGCCATTGACTTCTACATGAACTCGGCAGGTCTGAGTTGGTGTTTTTTCCCCTTTAAAAGTACAATCATAAAAAATCGGACAAGCAGCTGGTAATTTCTGGATCAGAGTTACTAGTCAAGGAGGAAGATTTCCCGGGGCTCATCCTTCAGCTTCTAATACACCTTCATGAAGTCTGGGCCTCCAGCAATGATGTCTTAATGGCATATGAGCAACAGGGTAAGTAAGACTAGCTCTCAATATGAAAAAATAAGGTTAGAGATTAGTGATATTTCATGCCAGTCTCCACCAACACAACATAGTTTGCAGAGGACCAAAATAATATGATATAAAGAATTTCCGCATTTCAGCACCCGCAAATGTTTTCGCAAAACTGCTTCAAAAATTCAAAGGTTTCGGAGAATCAGGACAGATTCACCCATCACTACTGGTCACCTGTTCAAAAGTGAGAATCCTATTCATTGCTATGGGCTAGGACTTTTACTACATTATCCACATACCTTCTCATATGGAACCTAAGAACATTCTGAAGCAAATTTCTTGAACTACCCCTGACAAAACATTAGTCACCTACTAGAATGTTTTTTTTTTTTTTATACTCAAGCAAAACAGATTTATCTGTATTGCCCTGGAGAAAATTAAATGTTACAGTGTTTTCTATGTGCTTTAGTGGTCGCTAGACATACATACAGAAAGGCTAGCGTCACTTGGTTTACACAAAACTGGTACTGAGATGCAGGGACTATTGCCATCATGTATTATGGCTGGTAACATCACAGGAGCATTTTAAATATATATTAAATGTAGCCTTTATTTCCTAGAGACCGTTTCAGGGGGTAACATGTTTCATAGTTTGCGTTCTGGGATAGGGGTAATGTTAGCATATCTTGGAGATTTGGTTGTTCAACCTCACTTAATAAAAGTGTCCACTGCTTTCAGCCACATGACAACATCAGCCACGTTCCTTGATGTCTGTCCAGAACACCTGGTCCCCTGTCCTCGTAGTCATCTCCTAAATGAATTGAAGAAGCTTGGAAACCGTGTTGCCCTTCTCCTGCACGTATGTCCCCCCTAGTTTCTTTGCATTTTTGTCTTACAAGAGACTTGCCTCACAGCTCTGAGAAAAGTCATGTTGTTTTCCATGGCTGTGAAAGAGTTTGTGGTAATAGTCAGCAATAAAAAGAGTGAATGGGCTTTTAAGGGCACTGCTCATAAATATTTTACATGCTGTGAATCTGAATGAAGATGGGAACATAGAGACTTGGGGAATTTATCTAATGAGCTCTGTTGTTTTCCTTCCTTTAGCACATTTTCTTCCTAAAACTGTAACATTTGCACATCACTGCTTGATTAAATGTCCTTGTTACACCTCAAAAATTAATGTTTTCTTTTTTTTACCAAGACTTCAGGTTCCTGTGACTGATCTTAATATTATGCCTAGCACATTTCTTGTAAATAGTGGATGTTTTCTCCTTAGTGTTTTTAAATAGTTTTCTCTGAAATAGGCAATATAGTGTAATGATCCAGCTTACTACAAACACAAAATATTCTTATTACAGTGCTTCTTTAAGGGGGACATTCACATATAATTTTAACTCCTCTAAGGTACAAATGTGGTTTACTAATTTATTATTCAGTTTATTATTTAAAATCAAAAGACCAAGGATCTCTTAACTACGAAGTCTGGCTATTTTTGCACCCAGAACTCCCACCCTATCAGATTAGTCTATGAAATGCTTTTCATTTCATAGAGTTGAATTTTCTGCAGGTGAAACTCTACATTTAATACTCATTAAAGTCCAGATAAGGGAATTGGGTAGAGGCTTTGGCCTAGCCACTCGCCAGTGAAATAGTCAAAAATAAATGGAAAGCCAATACCTTGTCTGCTACAAACGGGTGAATCCCAAACTTTATTCCATGGTGCTCACAACACTTCAATGTTATGAACATTGAAGTGTTGTGAGCACCATGGAATAAAGTTTGGGATTCACTCGTTTGTAGCAGACAAGGTATTGGCTTTCCATTTATTTTTGAAACTCTGCATTTCCCTTTTGGCAAATATATTTCGTAGTAAGAAATTTGATTTGAAAAATTTATTTTGTATAGAAATAATGCAAAAAAAAATTGAATTTTCGGTGAAAAAGTTGCAGCCAAAAAAAAAAATTCAATCAATCAATGCAAAATATATTGGCAACCACAACATGAGGCACAGTTGAGCACCTTGAATAGTTATAGACTGGGTAAAGATGTCATATTGACAGTAGACTGATTGACTAATAGGCTACTTAAAGGATAAAGGGGGAGCAAATTATCTTTCTGGTAATATATCTAGCATTATTAAATTATACCAAGCAAGCCACAAAGAAGTTGTTACCAAACCTTTATGCAAAAGGACAATCAATATGCCCCATGTGCCAGACTACATCCTGTCAATAAGAATAAGGAGCACTATGGACCATTCCTGATGGTTGATTAATTAAGTGGTCAGCTTGGGAAGATCTTTGGCATATGCAATTCATGTCAGTGGTAAATGGCTGGCAGTGGGTTTTGGCTGCTGTGCCCTCATGGAGTTTCTGTAAATATTTTTCAGACCATAGGTTAATTGGCAGGTCACAAAAGTCAACCTGGTTTTAACTGTTCTTGTATATTACTGTTATGCTGTCACGTATATTACTGTTATGATATCACAACTGTAACATTAAAGGGGGAGTTCACCTTAAAGTTAACTTATAGCATGTTACAGAATATCCTATTCCTAGCAACTTTGCAATTGGTTTTCATTATCGTTTTGTTTTTATTATTTTTATTGTTTGCTTTCCTTTTCTGCCACTTCCCAGCTTTCAAATGGGGTCACTGACCCAGGCAGCCAAGGAACTATTGCTCAGTGGGGCTGCAATATTAGTTATTGTAACTTTAAACCCATTTTCTGGTTTCTAAAGTAAATAAAACTCTGCTAAACAAAACACTAAATAACTTGAATAACCATAGAAAATGAAGACCATGTGCACATATCTCAGGTTATTCAAAGTTAATTTAAAATTGGACTACCCCTTAAAATTTGTGAGATGCAGGCTGAAAATCAAGCAAGAATGATTTGTGAATGTTTTCCAGATAACCATATACTTTAGACAATTTCTTTTTCAAGCTGATAAAACACAATTCCATTTCAAATTTGTATCAAAATACATTATGGCAAACATGTTAAAACATGATCTGCATATTTTTAAGTGATAACAAGTGAGAACTTCTAAACTGCATAAATATTAATGTGCAATAAAACATTGTTCATTACAATTGTGCCAAAATGTATAAAGGTTTGGGTTTCCCATTCTATAACTTTAGAATAATGCATCTCTCAGATATTGAGTGCTGATTACTGTTTTTAACATAACATTTACATATACAAAAACTGTTCTGTGATTGAGCAGTACTTGCTCAGTGCTGCAAATAACAATGGATACACTATTTGGGTTTATACTGGGCTCCTTATCTCGCTACAAGATGAATCACCTGTGGGTGTAGACTTCTGATATGTAGAATACAAAATTAAAATTATTTTTTTATCACAAGCTGCTACCCATGGCCGCCTCTATGCCTGAGCTTGAATGATGCTTCTTCTATGCCAACTGTTCTTTTATTTACACAGGGATGTGAATGTGACATTATGTCAATGATAAAGTCATCCAAGATGCAGATTAACCAATCTGTCACTGCCATTGCTGCAAGGCTTGGACAGCTTTCTGTCTCCAGGCAACCTCTGCCTACGGGGCAGGCAGAGGTAAATGTGTCTCACTTATGTTTCTATCCTGACATAGAAAGATTAGGTTACAGACTAAGCTGAAGGTCCATATCTCAGACAAAAACATTTACAGTAGCTCCCTTACAAAGGTTTGTAGAATATCAACTTATCAGAAAAACTATCATTGACCATCCCTAGGCCAGCATTGGATACTTAATCTTTTGTTCAAGCATGTAGCTCTGCTCCAGCTGTCATAACCTGCTCAAGATATCAAGACACCATGGGTAAATAGGCTAAGAGGAACAAGATACCAAGTTAGAGAATGCTAATTTGAGATGATTAAAGAAGAATCGTCAGGATAATATAGTAAAAGGCATACCATTGGGCTGTGTAAGCCATAGCAGCCAATCGTATTTTTATTTTCAAACTGCAGAGTAGTAAATGCTACCTTCTTATTGGCTGCTATGGTTACAAGACTAGTAGCAAATATTGCAACTTTTATTGCATTACCTCAGTGATAGTTTATATTTGCTTTTCAAAACAGTATTGATTCTCTACTAAAGCTTTTGGTGTTTATGTATATTGTTTTGTGTGTGTGTTTATGGGTACACACTGTTCCCAGTGTTGTTTTAGTATTTGAATATGTTTGTTCTTTTTATCACCAAGTTCATTTCTCCAAAGATCAAAGAAATGTTTATTGATGCAGTAGAAAAATCCAGTCGGGCTCAATTTTTTCATCTCAGAGAGATTCTAGCTCTTGAAGAACAGTGCCAGAAGGTATCTGCCAAGAGTCACAAGGTATTGTACAATAATGTTTCCATCTTTAGGCTGTTCTCTTTTGCTTCTCATAGTGTGCTGCCTTAAAACAGTCATATATATTCTATACCACGTGGAATAAACTGTTGAAGCTCTATGAAATTTTTTTTATGGTTTGGCATTAGCCTGCGTCTTGCTGGGTCTTGGGTCTATTTTTCAGTTTCGTCAGGCCCTGTCTTGCAAACTCTTGAAAAAAACATATTTACTACAAAAAGGAAGTGCCTTTTTATGCTTTTTGTGGTCTGCTGGTTACAGATTCCACCAGGCTAGTTGTTAGAGCTCTGTGTATAATGTGTATAGACTCAAGAGGGCAATACTTCTGCGTCTTTTAGTGCTGGCAACACATCCTTGTTGTTTGTTGAAAATTACAAAATTGCATTTACTCGACACAGTACATAAACCGGTATAGGTATGGGATCCATTAGCTTACAGAAAGGCTATCTCCCATAGACTCCATTTTACCAATTAATCCAGATTTTTAAAAATGATTACCCTTTTCTCTGTAATAATAAAACCGTACCTTGTACTTGATTGAACTAAGATATAATTAATCCTTATTTGAGCCAAAACCAGCCTATTGGGTTTATTTAATGTTTACATACTTTTTAGTAGACTTAAGGTATGAAGATCCAAATTTTGGAAAGATCCATTATGCTGAAAACTCAAGAATTCTGAATAACAGGTCCCATTCTTGTATTAATTGTAAAAATTTTAATACCTTACCCTATAATGTAAATCCCCAAATCATAGGAAAAAAACTGAATTTAATAATTATTACACTTATATAGTAGGTCCAATTTAATTAGAAAATGATATTTCTAGCAATGTATTGTTGGCTGTTACGATAAAACGCACATTAGCTCTTTCAGTAAATAGCTTCTTAGTTATTTGTGTTATTTGTTAACATGAACTTCTGATACCAATCTGCAGATATATTATTTTTATGGCATAAACAATGGGTGAAAGTTTGAGTTCACTGTTTGATAAATATGCTTCCAAAATCCCATAGGAATGAATGGAAAGTGGGTGAATATTTCTGTGATGAGCTTTAATCTCACATTTTGATCAATCTGCTCCCAAGGTTGTATCAACCCCACCAACACATCTCTAAAACTCCTCTAGCCTGTGACATCCTTTAAACATCCATGTCTGGCCTCTTTCCTGTAATTGGTTGCCTTGTGCATTAACCTGAAGTTGTCTTTAAATTGACTGAGAAGTACCTTTTTAAAGTCAAAAGGGCAGTTACATCACTCCCTGTATCAATAATGTACTATGTACCTCTTGAAATCCTAGTGTCGTTAGAGAATTTACTTGTTTGCATGCTTTGTCTTTCATAAAACTAAAGCAACTTCCACTTATCCTGTCATTCTCTAAAACATATTCCTAAATATGGTTTCTCAACCAACCTTCAGATAACTTTCCCACTACAGATGGCAAATTTGCAGGGCTGTGCTTGCCAGATTTAGACCTTTAAATATTGACTTTAAGGTGGCCACACACACCGCTAGCACTGCTTTCTTGACAAAGTACCAAATGAGTAGATATGTCCCCCACATGCTGGACCATATTGGTCTAATTCAATAGTTGGCCCTAGGACCAATGATCAAATCATTAACCAGGTCCTATAGAGACACGTGTTTGACTGCCTGATTTTTATCAAGCCTTTTGGTGGGCTCCATACTTGGGAAGATATGCTTGCATTGGTGGACTTCATGATTGAGCAGATTGAGATCAGACAATCTAATCTAAAAGTTGGTCCTAGGACCAATGATCAGATCATTCATCAGGTCATATAGCAAGACACATTAGATGAGGACCATATCAACCTGCCTGATTTTTATCAAGCCTGTTGGTGGGCTCCATACTTGGGGAGATAAGCTCCCATTGGTGGACTCCATGCTTGGCAAAGGGGCGTGTCCCCTAAATGTTGCATTTCCGCACAATAAACCAGCAGGGTGCTCCCTGCAATGCTAATGTCACCAAGACAACTCACCTGACTGGCAAGTTCTTTTATTTGGTATTCTAGGCAGGTTTTGTTTTCACTTGCTCCTTCACTTGTTTATTTTCAGGCCCAATTCCAGCCTCTTAAGGCTCAAAAGGCCAAAGATGTCCAAGATCCTGCAATCCATGAGCTCTACTGTTTTTATTCAACTATTGCATATCATCTTACTAGCCTTACTGAGGCATGGAAGGAGCTTTCTCACAAGGGGCTACAATTTATAACAGGTAAAATGTTGCAAGTAATAGCAGGGAAAGATGGACACTTATTGGAATTAAAACAAGTTACTCTCACATATAAAATAGAATAAAATGTTTTGTATTCAGGACTACCTCACGAATCAACATGAATTTAGGTGTGAAATTAAAAGGGAGCAGCCACATGCATGAAAATGTATCATATCACTGTGGTTATTTAGTAGGTTTCACCAAAAAGTGCTCTATTTGCACAAAGATTTACAAGTGAACTTTTCCTTTGAACTATGGCAAGCTCTGTTTTCACCTTTCGATAAATAAGCCCTTAGGCCATTAACAGACGAGGAGATCAGTTGCCCCATGATTAATCTCCTCTAATGTGGGCAACTCCAAATTATTTCCCACTGGCAGTTATGTGAATCCCAGGTGGAAAAACATGAGTCAATATGGGCAACTTCAGAAAGCCAAAGTGACTTGTATGTTTTGCCACAGGCAATTCACATTATTGCAGATAGAAAGACAGAGATTAGTCATCCAAGCTAAAGGAGATAAATCGTGGGGCAACTAATTGCTGTCTGCCAAGGCCTCCTTGTGTGTGTGTGTGTGTGTGTGTGTGTGTGTATATATATATATATATATATATATATATATATATATATATATATATATATATATATATATATATATATATATATATATATATATATATATATATATATATATAATATGTAACACCTCTATATTATTTTATTAAAGTTCCCTGGCCTTGTGTAGTGTAATGTAGTTACTGCAACATATACGTCCATTGTACTTTAACTTCACGCCGTATGCTAATTAGGCATCGAGCTGTTTATCGTATTATCGCTAGCGCAACTTTGCAAGCGTTCAGAACTTAAATGCAATTTTGGATTTTCGTGAATTAGCGTTGTCCTTCAATAGGTGCAGCACACTCGTGTCATGCCAAACAGACTTTAAAAGTACATGTATGGGACCTGTTATCCAAAATGCTCGGGATGTTTTGGATTTTTCCAGATAATGGATCTTTCCGTAATTTGGATCTTCACACATTCAGTCTATTATAAAACCATGTAAACATTAAATAATCTCAATAAGATGGTTTTGCTTCCAATAAGGATTAATTATATCTTAGTACAAGGAACTGTTTCATTATTACAGAGAAAAAGCAAATCATTTTAAAAAATGTGTATTATTTAGATAAAATGGAGTCAGTGGGAGATGACCTTTCCATAATTCAGAGCTTTCAGGATAACAGGTTTCCGAATAACAGATACCATAACTGTAGTCGGCACAATTGCAGACGATTTGTTGCACTAGATATGCTGAAGCAATGCTGTAATTCTGGGTAAAAAATGCAATATGGGGTAAAACATATGGCTATTGTACATACAAATGCACTTTGCTCACTACACTTGCAGATGAAAATGAGCCCTTTTCTCTCTATCCCTAGGAGATTGATGGATGAGGAACTGTCAAAGGTACAGGAAGAGTCATATAGATTTTTTTAGCACATATACAGTGTTCATAATAATAGCAGTGTGCTTAAAAATAAATGTTTTTAAATATGTTTAAAAAAAATGAATAAAGCTCAAAATCATTATAATACCTTTTATTTCCATACACACAAATGCATTGTAAACACTGAACATTCTATTCATGCAAAACATGAAGAAAATGTTATCAAATTTGTGTTATTCCTTTGCAGAAAGTTAAGAAAGGGGAATATTAGGCTGTTCCAAAAAAATAGCAGCGTCTGCATTCTTCCTTACAAACTCAAACATTCACTGTATAAACTGAAAATGTTTCGAAATGTTGCTTTCCTTTGAATAACTGAACTAATATTTAGTTGTATAAGCAGTGTTTCTGAGAACTGCTGCACATTTGATATATTGAAACTGATCCATGTTCCCTGGTATGAGATAAATAAGCCCAACACCATAGTATGAGAAACATCCCCACATCATGATGCTTGTGTCACCATGCTTCACTGGCTTAATAGTGTACTGTGCCTTGAATTCAGTGTCGTCTGGCAAACTGTCTGCGGCCCCCAAGACTGAAAAAGAACAATCTTGCTTTTATTAGTCCTCAAAATGTTGCTCCATTTTCTTTTTAGGCCTGTCAATGTGTTCTTTGGCAAATTGTAAGCTCTTCAGCACATGTCTTTTTTTAACAATGGGACTTTGCTGGGGCTTCTTGCAGATACCTTGGCTTCACATAGGTGTATTTTAATTGTTACAGTACTCACAGGTAACTTTACACCTTCTTTGACATTTTGGCTATTCTAAGCATTCAAATGGTAGTTTTCCGTTTTCTTCCACGTCTTTCAGGTTTTGGTTGCCATTTGAGGTAATTTTAGCTGAGCAGCCTTTCATTTTCTGCACTTCTTTATGTTTCCCCTCTCCAATCAACTTTTGAATCAAAGTACATTTGTCTGGAACAACCCATTTTACTGATTTTCAGAGAGAAATGGACTATAACCAGCATGCACTTCCTTCTTAACCAGCTGCCTTCCTTCTTTAACATATAACTGTAGGTAGAGTGGAATGTATACAGTGGTTAACTGTTTTTAACGAGAATGTATGCACTTTATAATCATATTCACGTGAATAAGAAAGTGAAGTTCTTCCCTGGCAAACTGAGGTGTTCTGTCTTTTCACCTTATCATAAATACTGTATGCTCCAGAGTGTCTGACCATATCCAGCATGTATAGCCATCCTTACACTGGCAAGCAATTTAATTTCAGTGCAATGTCAGCACACAAGTTGTGAGCATAGGCATTTGAGGCAATGTGTAAAGTTTGCTACAGGTATAGTAAGTCAAACAATAATATGTGTATACTCACAAATCACTCTCCTTTCACTCATTTAGGACAGTGTTTTTTTCATAATTCACCTGCTAGAAGGATGGTTATGGAACTTGTTGTTCTCGAGCATTACAGCTTGTCTACTTTGTCTGAGCCTTTGTGTGTATGTGTTGTTAGGTATATAACTTTGGTTCAATTAGTGCAGTTGGGGTAAGTTATTATTGGGCTCATGTATTCTCACCCATGCAGGGAGGGTTTAAGAAGGGGCATAACCCTATAGAATGAAGCCTGCATGGGGACAGAGGCCACTCACTTGTTCCCCATGCCGTTCCTTTTGATCATGCAATCAGCTGCCTAGAAAGAATGCCATTTGCATGACAAATGAACAGCGTATAAGTGAAAAGGCAGAGAAAAGGCAGTATGCTGCTTGGAACCACATGAGCAGGACTTTCATTTCTCTTTGGATATACTAAGAGAAAGCAAAACACACAGCCCTCCTGAACACCCTCAGGGTAAGTTGACTTTTTCTTGAATTTGATGAAGAATCCCATTCCATTATATAGATCATTGTCCTTCAGCAAGAAACCTACTAATTCAGATCTGCATCAGTTCAGTGCCCAGTGCACAACCTGTTTTTATATTTGTTCTGTTTCCAAGACCAGTTTTTGCACAGAACAATTGCAAAATATGTCTATTTCATTAATCAATTTAGTAAATAAGTCTAATCCTTTTTTTATTCCTTGCAACTGTCAAAGTTATCTTTGTGTGCTTTTTAATTAAATTACATGGATATATCGTCATTAATGAATGGCTCATTAGACTGACAGTTACATGTATCACATAGCTTCTCTTTGTAAGTAAAAGAAGGGAACTTCATGCCTAAGAATTGGGTTGGCAGGAAAACTTTTTTTTTTTGTTTGTTGAACCAAAACAATGTCAGTTGGCATCAGATAAATGTGACATCCTAACTGAAAGATCACACATTAAGCATATCCTACGGTTTTGAGTAGTTGCTATTTTTATCTATAGGAGAAATAAAAGGAAAGAAGACAGAATATCTTTTATATCACATTACCCTTATATCCGTCCAATGCTCCTACCAATGCTCCTACCTTCCAAAAGTTACTCCCCCAAACCCTACAGACTCAAAAAGACAGAGCATCATGGACATAATAGAAAATGGCACAGGGGGGACAAGTGAGACTGTCATGAATACTTGCAATCTGCTTTGGCACCTTTTGAAACACACTTGTGAACATTTCACAAATCCCCAGCAAATTTCTTTACTGGCAAAAAAATAAATAATGCTTAGTTTGTTTTTTAAGTGCTTAATTATTGTTGAATCTCAGGACAATTAGTTTAATAGTTAATAAATGAATAAAGCAAAACTATACCTCTAAGTATGGCTTTTGATGAATATGTTATGGCAGGATGTAAAATATAAATTGTGAACCTTACTTATAAATAAGATATGTTTTATCATTTTATCGACAGATTAATTATCCTCTTGTTACTGTGTGTGCTTTGGAGCAGATTGTTCAGTAGTTGTGCCAATCACCAGGACTGTTGTGCCTGTAGGCTAATATCACAGACCTAGAAAAGGTTCACTACATGAGGACTTTAGTTACCACCTGGAATTTGATGGTATTAAAACGTTTTATCATTAATAATAGAAATAATGAGATGCCAAGGCTCTGGTAAAAACATCTGTCTAGACAAGGAATGGTGCACTTGAAACAATACCTGACATAAACCTTCATAAAATCAGCCTACCATGTATCAGAAAATGACATAATCCTCTTGAATTTATAAAACAACTGCTTTTGCTGTTTATGTAGCTTGTTATATGGTAATTCATAGTGTGCGTCTTTGCTATTGTTTAACAGTACAAGGAAGCTTGATTAATGGGAGTTTAGTAGGTTTGTGCAGGAGAAGAGCTCAGCCTGTGACAGTGACATAACAGGTTCCCATATATATATATAATATTGCTGTGTTGCAACCACCTGTGCTTAGGGTTTTGGCACATTTGACTAGGTGCTAGGTACCACACGTGTAAATGGCAGTTTCTCGATTATATAAATACATACATTTTCCAGATGCTCAATAAGGTAACAATGCATTTAACCAGTTAATAATAAACAGTAAAATGAAAACAAAACGGAATAATCCCAAAATGATTGTGCCGTTCTAATCTGAGTTTTTTTCCCCTCTCCAGCCATATATCTCCTGGAGGGACAGGGGGGACTTGCATCTTGCCCTGTGCTTATTACATCACATTTAATGGACTATCAAGACAACTCCACCATATGCAAAAAACATCTTCCGTTAGGTCTAAAAAGCATTTTTTAGGGTATAGGAATGATGTGTGACGTTATGCAAAAATTGTACAAATTTGTTCCCAGTAGTCTTGCATATGTGGGCACTTTACTACTAAGTGAAACTTTTAATTATTTACTAAATGTACTTTTTATAAGAGGAAACTACCCCACCATATACTCGTCTGTCAGTGGACAAATTATAGGCAAATTGCTTTTTCAAGCTATATCCATTACAATGTAAAATACATTTAAGAAGTGGCTTTGTTTTCCCTGTTTATTAATATAGGGTAGTTGAATCTATATTTCATACACTATACACACACAACATCAATTGCTTAAGCTTTATAATCTGTAACTGGTCAATATTGTAATGCTTTGACACCTAATCAATTTTGTGCTGTGCAAACATACATAATTCTGCACTCTCAGTTTCTTGAATTATGCTTACATCTCAAGGGGTTTGCCGTATCTCTTGTTCAAAATGCATAATGGGACATTAAGCCCAGTAATAAAAGCGCTATAACTATCTTTTCTACATAGTTGTCTCAATTTAATTGAGAGCAGCCAAAGCATGTGTTCTTTCCTACATCCATAACTGTCATTGTAACATCCCTTTAGTTACAAGATGCTAAGCCCAAGTACAGATGTATATTCAGACCTATCTAAAAATAAAGGGATTCAGCAACTTATTTTCTGTGCAAAATACACAGACAATAAGCCACTGTTTTAAAGGTAAACATAGAGCTGGACTTGATATATTTCTCCATTACATTGGAAAAAACATGCGTGTATCATCCCTTTCCCACATCTTTTTTTGCTCTGAAAAAGAGAAGACTGGTTGCTGGGAGATAAGGCTGTTCAGTCCAGCAGCCAGGCAAAAAACTTTTTTATTTGCTTACACATGGGCTCAGAAAGATCTCCCCATATTCTATAAATGTGGTTTTGCTTTTTGTCAAACCATTTCAGAATAATCCATTTCATTCCAGAAAAACAAAATAAAAAAAGAAAACATTTTCCTTGTAGACTCGACTCCTCATTAAGGAGATGGAAATTAATATACAAGACTCCCACAAAAGAGCAGTTTTTCTAAACATATTTAAACAACCTTCATGCCTGTACCCAAATTGTTTTGTGCCAACTAAACAGTACATCATTTAAAGACGAGTAAAATTGAGCAAACCAGCTGCCACAGGCCCCCTTTAATAATCTGACTCTTGCTCAGGGCCCAATCCATAGTATCGGCTTAATTTGGCCTACCGCATGGGTGTCCAAATTGGGCAAAGACCTATTCATCTGGCAACCTGGCCAAAAGGAGAAGCTATTAGTGTATGGCCATCTTAAGGAGATGTATACATGACACTCAACTTGAATATTTTATCCAGAGCTGTACAGTTAGGTCCATAAATCTTTGGACAGAAACAACTTTTTTCAAATTTTGGTTCTGTACATTACCACAATGAATTTTAAATGAAACAACGTAGATGCAGTTGAACTGCAGACTGTCAGTTTTAATTTAGTGGGTTGAACAAAAAGATTGCATAAAAATGTGAGGAACTAAAGCCTTTTTTTAACACAATAACTTCATTTCAGGGGCTCAAAAGCAATTGGACAATTGACTCAAAGGCTATTATGAAGCAGATAAAAGCCCTGGACTTGATTTGAGGGGGGGGGGGTGCTTGTATGTGGAAGATGCAGTCAAAGGAGCTCTCCATGCAGGTGAAACAAGCCATCCTTAAGCTGCAAAAAAAAAAAACATCCGAGTTATTGCTACAATATTGGGTGTGGCAAAATCTACAGTTTGGTACATCCGGAGAAAGAAAGAAAGCACTGGTGAACTCTGAACTGCAAAAAGACCTGGATGTCCACGGAAGACAACAGTGTTGGATAATAATTGGTGAAGAGAGACCCCATCACAACAAACAAGTGAACAACACTCTCCAGGAGGTAGGCATATCGATATCCGTCTACCATAACAAAAAAGAAGACTGCATGGCGTGCATGCCTGCCAGTGGCACTGGGGCACTAGTGTTTATCGATGATGTGACAGAGGATTGAAGCAGCCAAATGAATTCTGAGGTGTTCAGAGACACTGTCTGCTCAAATCCAGCTAAATGCAGTCAAATTGATTGGGAGGAGTCTCATAATACAGATGGACAATAACCAAAAACATACAGCCAAAGCAACCCAGGAGTTTATTAAAGCAAAGAAATGGAATATTCTTGAATGGCCTGAACCCAACTGAGCATGCAGTTCACTTGTTGAAGACTAAACTTTGGACAGAAAGGCCCACAAACAAACAGCAACTGAAAGCAGAAAAGTCCTGGCAGAGCATTAAATATGAGGAAACCCAGAATCTGGTGATGTCCATGAGTTCAAGACTTCAGGCTGTCATTGCCAGCAAAGGGTTTTCAACCAAGTATTAGAAATGAACATTTTATTTTCAGTTTTTTAATTTGTCCAATTACTTTTGGGCCCCTGAAATGAGGTGATTGTTTATGCAATCTTTTTGTTCAACCCACTGAATTAAAGCTGAACATCTGTAGTTCAACTGCATCTGAGTTGTTTCTTTAAAATTTATGGTGGTAATGTACAGAACCAAAATTAGAAAAAAAGTTGTCTCTGTCCAAAAATGTACGGACCTAACTGTATATACAGTAAGTATTCATTGATAGCAGTAAAATCCAGCATCCCAGCAATGACAACAACATTATATTCCATCCATTCTATTAAAGAAATGTCTTTCTTTAATAGTGTTGTTTGGTTAAGTACAAAATTGCCTGTGTTCTCTCAGTTTAATCCAATTAATTTATATTATTAATGGCAATGAAATGTTTGAAGTGGCAATGCCTTATAATTTCACTAAATGTTGACCCTTCATCTCTATAGTCTTGCCACTCTTAATTTATAGGAAGCAAAACTTTAAATAGCTAATAATTGATCCCATAAACCTAGAACACAACTTTTAAATCAAGATTGGGTTACTGTTTGAAGGTTATTTATTTTTTACGTTTACATGGTTCACACAACACTAGGATAATGATCCCATTTTCTAACAATTGCTATTTTTTCCATGAATCTCAAAAAAATGGTGGTTTTCCACCCAGTATCCAGAAAGCTCTGAATTACTGAATTACGGAATGGCCGTTTCTCTGTAATAATAAAACAGTACCTGGCACTTGATCCAAACTAAGATAATAATAATTATCTTACCCTTATTTAAAGCAAATCCAACCAATTTGGTTTATTTAATGTTTACATGATTTTTTAGTAGACTTAAGGTATGAAGATCCAAATAACAGAAAGATCCATTAACTGGAAAACCCCAGGTCTCAAACATTCTGGATTACAGATCCCATACCTGTATTTCTAAAAAGTTTAATTTAATAATACCAAACTTCACAAGTAAAATTTTCTGAGGTACTATAGAAGTTGATGGGAGCTGCATTGATCTTATTTTACAGCTTTCGATCAATTTGGACTATTCATAATTTTAGAGTTTCACTTTGCGTGTTGATATGTTGTTATAGAGAAAACCATCAGCTGATCCTTTTCAAAGGATGTGGTCTGCTGGTAAACGGACAGCTTCAAACAAAATGATCAAAGCCCACATTTCACTCCTATTCTACATTTTTATGGACAGTAACTTCTGACATATTTTCATTTTGTTTTAAAATACTTTGACAAAATGGACTCATTCTGCTATTCATCCAAAGCAAGCTGCTTATTTTACATAACGTTGGTAAGTTGTATGTTTTACACACTTTGTTGCTGCCAGTCTAGTGTACTAATCTACAAAATATACATAGATATGACATCACAAACTCTGAATGTATAGAATCTAGTTAAAGAGAATGTCAACCCCAAAAAATACAGAAAACATAATTCTAAGCAACTTTGCAATATACATGGTTTTTGAGTTATTCTGGGGGGAACTCAGATTATTCTTGGGGGAACTCAGATTTTTTCAACATTGTTTAAAGAGTAACAACCAGGCGTTAAGAAAATGCTGCTTTCAATAACAGTTGTATTTACAAATAACTAAAAGTGCTGAAACTTTTTCATTAGGGCTCTTACACACGGCCGTTCCAACCTGCGCTCCCCTGCGTTCCGTTTTTTGGCGTTCAGCCGCAGTGGAGCGCAGGAATAGACGCAAGTAATGATTTGAAATGGGGCTGTACTCACGAAGGCGCGTGTAGGCGCCGAACGCAGGTTCAGACGCAACATGCTGCATTTTTCCTGCGTTCGGCGCCTACACGCGCCTTCGTGAGTACAGCCCCATTTCAAATCATTACTTGCGTCTATTCCTGCGCTCCCCTGCGGCTGAACGCCAAAAAACGGAACGCAGGGGAGCGCAGGTTGGAACGGCCGTGTGTAAGAGCCCTTAAGATGATGATAATTTGCATAATTTCCCCATTAAATATACTGAAATCTATCAAAACTGCCGTTTGCCAACACTAATATAAAAACATGAAATACTGGAACATCACCACATAGCTTTGATTTAATAAAAATCTTTGCATCTTTATGGCATTAACAGCAACACTGCAGACCGAACTTGGCCCTTTATATAAATTTCCTATGAAAAACATACCCACTTGCCTTCCATGTGCTGATGTATATGGAGTTGTGCAGACTGTAGATGTTGCTGCCCAATTCTTTTAGAGCAGTTCTGCCCATCCTTTTCTATGTTGCTGGCTAATTCTACATTTTACTGATGTTCAGGTTTTCAATCATATTCAAATGATGGCAAATGTAGTATATGGATTCTTTGGCTTTATTCAGCTCAAGGGCCTCCAGCTATAAAATCATTATTTAGATGCAGCTACATAAACATTGTAGGGAAATTTTGTTTTTTCTCACATGGCAAACTGTTAATGTTAGTAATTCATTGTTGTGCTTCCTCTCAGATGTGTGGCTGGTATAGCTGCTGGTCAGCACTGGGGTTAAATCAGATGCATCAAGGTAGTTAATTCTGCTAAAGCTGCTACACATTGTTGTTAGGCACAATGGATCCATATAATTCTGTGTGCAAGATTTGAGTGCTAGGGGCTATGTTGGCAGCTCAGTTCTTTGATTTCTTATTTTGAGAGGCTTCTCTGTTAAAAGCACCATGTATACAAGTTGCTATTCTCACTGATTATCTTAATTTTCCACAATTCCAGTTGGACAAACCATCTGGCTGGTGGAGAAATATCCTGCTTCCAAGCTATATAAAGCCCTAATTCTGCCATGTTCCTCTAGACTGGGGTCTTGCTGATCTTATTAGGTAAAAATGGGTTAATCATGTTGTTACAGTACGGGGCAGATTTACATATGGTCAAATATCGAGGGTTAATTAACCCTCGATATTCGACTGCCGAATGTAAATCCTTCGACTTCGAATATCGAAGTCGAAAAGGATTTACCGCAATTAGGTCTATCGAACGAACTATTAAATCCTTCGATTCAAACGATTCAAAGGATTTTAAATCAATCGATCAAACATTTTTTCTACGACCACAAAAACCTTAGAAAGCCTATGGGGACCTTCCCCATAGGCTAACATTGAGGATCGGTAGGTTTTAGGTAGCGAAGTAGGGGGTTGAAGTTTTTTTTAAAGAGAAGGTACTTCGACTATCGAATGGTCAAATATTCGAACGATTTTTAGTTCGAATCATTCGATTCGAAGTCGCAGTCCAAGGTTGAAATAGCCAATTCGATGGTCGAAGTACCAAAAAAAACATTCGAAATTCGAAGTTTTTTTTATTCTATTCCTTCACTTGAGCAAAGTAAATGTGCCCCTACGTGTATTTTTGCTAAGCAGAATAAAAACAAAAACAGATATGATTGATGAAGTCAAAAATAAAAACATGAATGAAGTACACACCTTCCAGATCTAAAATGCAGGTTGGGACCTCTTATCCAGAATACTCTGGACCTGGGGTTTTCTGGATAACGGATCTTCCTGTAATTGGGCTCTTTATACCTTAAGTCTACTAGAAAATCATGTAAACATGAAATAACTCCAATAGGCTGGTTCTGCTTCCAAAGGATTAAAGTACAAGGTACTGGTTTATTATTACACAGAAAAGGGAAATAATTTTTAAAAATCTGCATTATTTGGATAAAATGGAGTCTATGGGAGATGACCTTTCCGTAATTCAGAGCTTTCTGGATAACGGGTTTCCGGATAACGGGTCCCATATCTGTATAAGTGAAAGGTCTTTTTTTTATCTTAGTGTTGATAATTAAGAACTATAGTGTCTGATTCTTAATAATTTGATGTAGTTTCAGGGTCAGACTCCACTGCTACTTTTATTGAAACCTCTCAGGGTGTGTATGAGTACATCCGTCAACCCCTTGACCTGTGGCAGGCTGAGAAGTTATGCGAGTATAAATTTGCTTCTTTGCCCTCTGTGTCAAAAGACAGCCAAAAGATCCTCACAAAACTTCTGCAATCAAAACAGATTAACTTCCCTATTTGGCTGAAGCAAGAAGGGCTGACTGAACCACGTGAGTTTGATAAATGTTTTTGGTTTTCTACAAATTTACAGCAACACTGTTATTCAAGAGAGATTCACACACAAAGAGATATTATGTCCTTTTAAAAATGGGCATTTAATCATAACACCACCTGTAATTTTGTGTACCGAGTTGAGCAATGCACAGTTCAGAGATGGTGCTTCATCACTCCACAATCCAGCAGTGACATATCAGCAGAGTACTCTTATTTTCAGCACTTAAAGGCAACTAAATATGTATTTCCTTTATTTCAGGGACCCGACCACTTACCTCCCTGGTGTTTGAAAACAGGACAGATGTTAAATATGCAAAGCTGCTGGTTGATTTTTCACCCCTGCCAGAAATCAAAGTATGTACTTTTATTCAGTGGGAAAAGTCGTATAAAGATTTTGCCACCATATTCTCCTATGCTGTTCCAGACTTCTTCAATGAATTCCAGCTGCGCTGTATCACTAATGAGAAAGGATTTGTTCAGTTTGCTATCATAGTGCATGGGCATCACACACCATATTCAACCTTGTTCTTCAGTAATGAGCGGTGGCATCATGTCTGTGCCACATGGCAAAAACTCAGCGGCACTTGAGCATTTTATGCAGATGGGAAAAAAAAGCTGCCTCTAGCACAATCCCCACCACTCAGGATATTATTGAGGGAGGATTGTTTATTATTGGTCAAGACCAGGATTCATTTGTTGGAACTTTCAGTGGCAAGATCACTGACTTGAATGTTTGGAGGAAAGTCCTCAGTGACGAGCAAATAGAAGTGGTCAGATCTTGCAGTGTAATAGAACAGGGTATTATATATAGCTGGAAGTCACACAAGCTTCACATTGATCCTTCTCTGCTACAAATGAACATTCCATTTGTTTGTCCAGGTAAGAATCTGACTGTAACAGCTCTAAGCAAACGAAGGCCCTTTAATCAAACTGATGAAGCCTATTCCTACCAAATTGGCCATGCCACCTCCTTTTCACAATACAGTAGGTTCTAACTTGCAAGTATTTACATGGGATCATCATTGAGTCCCTGCTTCATGGGGTTGTTCACCTTCAAAGGAACTTTTCGTATGATGTAGGGAGTAATATTCTGAGACAATTTACATTTGGTTTTAGTATTTTATTATTTGTAGTTTTTAGTTTTTCATCCAGCAGCTCTCCAGTTTGCCTTTTCAGCAATCTGGTTGCTAGGGTACAAATTGTCCTAGCAACCGATAGTCTGGAATATATTAGGAGATTTCTTAAATAGAAAGACAGTAATAAAGAGTAGCAATAATATTATATTTGTAGCCTTACAGAGCATTTGTTTTTATATGGGGTCAGTGACCCCCATTTGAAAGCTGGAAAGAGTCAGAAGAAAAAGACAAATCATTAAAACATTATAAAAAAAAAGAAGTAATGACAACCAATTGAAAAGTTGCTTAGAATGGGCCATTCTATAACATACTAAACATTAACAGAAAGGTGAACCACCCCTTTAATGCAACATTGCTACAAAGACATGTTCTGAGCTGTTCTAACTTTGTTTTTATAGTGCCAAGTACAAAATGATTTAATGCGGTAATGGACATAGAAAAACATTAGATATGCGTTGAGGTCTAGTAAGCAGAGCCCCATTGGCATGACATTGGTTTGCATCTATTTGCTGTATTGTTTGTCTTTTTCCATCATGTTTTCAACAGTGTTGTTGACTGGGATTAATTCATAAAATATAACCCTCTTGATAGTAAACTGAAAACCTTTAAAGACCTGGGAACATAATGCAAGGGATATTTTGTATAACCTAGACCATAGAGAGTGACCTAAGTAAATATATATGAGAATGGGGGGCGTGGCCATGCAGCGGACCTAACCAGACGTGTTCCATCGGCTCTCCGCACCCAGGGGACTCTCATAGCTATCAGTGAGCATTATTATTGGACTTTTTACCTACCCTTTGGCTGGCTGAAGCCCTGACCATGTCTAAAAGCAGCAAGCCCAAGAAAAATCTGCCGCCGCTGCGGCAAACGATGACACCGGCCCGCAAACCAGAGCTATGTCGTCGTTCCAATATGGCGGACAGTGCGCCTTCCTCCCCGGCCTCAACCCCGCGACGAGACCCGGACTCGGATAAACTGGACTCCGATCCGGAGACCCAGACGCAATACTCCGGGGATAAACAGCTAATCGCCCGTTTCAAGCAGCTATTACACTCTGTGCTGGACGCAGTGGCGACAAAGATCACGGACCACGTGACTCAGGAACTCCGTGAGTTAGGCCAGCGCACTGCCGCGGTCGAGGACAAAGTCGACGATCTGGTGAGCAAAGCCAAGTCGCATGACTCCTTGATTACTCGCTTACAACAACAGCTCTCGGAACTGCAAGACCGCCTGGAGGATAGCGAAAATCGTTCGCGGCGGAACAACGTGAGAATCCGCGGCCTACCAGATTCGCTCACGAACCTTCAGGAAGAGATCCCGCTTCTCCTCCAGTCCCTTGTGCCTGATGTTCCGCCCTCTGCATTGCTGCTCGACAGGGTGCACCGAGCCCTCGGTCCGAGAAAGGAAGGAGCTCCACCGAAGGACGTCATAGCGAGGCTTCATTACTTCACTTCCAAAGAGGCTATTATGAGCGCCTCCAGGGCCTCCGCCATGCTGGAATACAAATCCTTCAAATTTTCCATTTATGCGGATCTCGCAACCTCCACGATTCTGAAACGGAAGCTTATGAAACCGATCACATCCATCTTGACGGCTCATCAGATCCGCTACAAGTGGGGCTACCCGTTTAAGCTGATTTTTACCCACCAGCACCGTCAATATTCTACGGTGTCCCCTTCAGACGGCATGGAACTCCTAACCCGCTTGAAGCTTCACTCACCTTCGGCCTCAGCTTCACCTACGCCAACACCTTCTGGCAGCCCGAAGGAGAGGGCTCTCTCCCCACTGTGGCACCGGAACCAGAACGGTAAAACAAAGTGACGGGTTTGGGCACCTTATTTTTGTCCTTGTTGTTACAGATGAGTCCCCTGGGGAGTTTTTTCCCCCCCTTACTGAGGTCATACCCTGAGACCTCCCGACGTGTTTTCTACAAACGTTCCCCCTATTGTGGGGTCAGTTTTTTCGAGTTGCTTTTTTTGTTTTTCCAGTCTTGTTATGTGTAATATTTTGTTTTTTGAATGCAGGTTATGTATACTGAATGCTTTTTGGTTAGGTGTATGGCACAATGTCTTTAGCTCAATCATTACCCCACCATGGGGCTGCACTGTATAACTCACAATGTTAAGGGCCTCAATTCCCACATGAAAAGATCAATGGCATTTAGGCAATATTGTAAGATGGGAGCTGATATCCTCTTCCTCCAGGAGACTCATTTCTCCATCACATCTACTCCCAAATATTTTCACCATGTCTATAATCGTTCCTACATGGCTAGCACCGATAAGAAACACAGGGGCGTTGCCATTTTCTTACATAAAAACCTGAACTTTCACCTTACATACTCCAAATCTGACCCCGAAGGCAGATACTTAATATTGGTCGGCCAAATCCAAGATAACCTGGTTACCCTGGCAACGGTGTATGGCCCTAATGATTCTCAGCGCAATTACTATTCAGATTTTTTTTCGATCCTGGAGGAGGAGGGTAGAGGTCCCATTATTCTCGCAGGGGATTTCAATGAGGTGGTTAATCCTAATGTTGACAGACAATTTAGTGCTCCCTCCTCTTCCCCTAAGAGAGGCCCCCACTATTTTGCTTCTCTGCTAGGCCAATATGGCTTTGTGGATGCATGGAGGGAACATTACCCCTTTAAGAAGGATTTTTCATTTTTCTCCCCCCCCCACAATTCGCACTCAAGGATTGATATGATTTTACTAAGCAGGCAGCTGACCCCTTCTATCCTTCGCTCTACCATACGCTCTTGCTCTTGGTCGGACCACTCCATTGTAACCCTGGAACTTGCCAGTATTACGGATAAACCATCCAGTAATAGATGGCGCTTGGATGATACTTTATTATCCTCTCCCCAACATAGAGACCAAATAGAGTCGGAGATAGACTCATACTTTTCCATCAATAACTCCCCTGAAGTTAGCAGCCCGATACTGTGGACAGCCCATAAGGCTTATTTGCGGGGTATTCTGATACAGCTCCGGTCACGGGTCAGGAAAGCTAAAAATGCGAACTTACAAAAACTTATGGTAACATTGCAAAAGTTGGAAACTCAATATATCCATGACCCCCATAATTCCAGGTTAAGGAAAGACATAGACAAGCTGAGGACGGAAATTAACTTACTTCTGACTGAGTCAGAAATTGCTAAATTACAATGGACCAAGCAGAAGTTCTTTCGCAGGGCCAATAAAGCGGACACTATGTTAGCTAGAAGACTTGCTAATAAATCTTTTAAATCCGCCTTAACCAACTCAAATTGAAAGATGGCTCGTTGACGGCTAACCCGGAACGTATTGCTTTAGAGTTTGCTTCTTTTTACCAGACTCTATATAGCAACCGTCCTGATCCTGACCCATCTACTCTGACACATTTCCTCCAAAATTTGAAGTTAACTTCCCTTACCCCACAACAGATTGAAGTTCTGTCTGCCTCAATTACATCAGAGGAAGTGCAGACAGCTATAAAGCAAATCAAGACTAGGAAGTCCCCTGGCCCTGACGGGTTCTCCGGAAAATACTTTAAAACCTTTGCCTTGAAACTGATCCCTTGGCTAACTACAATGTTTAACGACATTATGCAAGGCAAGAGTGGGTTTTGCCAGGAGGATTTGCTAGCGCAGATAGCGGTTATACCCAAACCAGATAGGGATACCACTTGTTGTAAAAATTTCCGCCCGATCTCTGTCCTTAATGTTGACGTTAAATTACTAGCTAAAATTATGTCCACTAGACTGAACACCGTCATTGAGAGCCTCATTCATAAAGATCAATCCGGATTTATCCCTAGGAGACAGGTTACGGATAACATCCGTAGGATCCTTAATTTAGTTCATATTGCCAAATCGAAAAATATACCATCTATGCTCCTCTCCCTAGATCTGGAGAAAGCGTTCGATACTATATCGTGGCCTTTCCTTTTTGAAGTCCTCAAAACTTTTAATTTCCCTCCGTCCTTTTCACAAGTCATCTCGGCGCTTTACTGCCGTCCTAGAGCAAGAGTCAATTACATGGGTTTCAGTTCCACGGAGTTCCCTATACTGAGAGGTACTAGACAGGGATGTCCCCTGTCTCCCCTGCTGTTCGCCTTAGCGATCGAGCCGCTGGCACAAGCCATTAGAGCTAATAACAAAATTTCGGGGGTGTCAGTGGGGGAGACAGAATATAAATGTGCCCTATATGCCGATGATATTATTTTGACCCTGACCAAGCCCATGACTTCCCTACCTTTTCTGTATGACACGCTTTCCACATATGCTAAACTGTCCGGCCTAGTGGTGAACTCCTCTAAGTCGGAGGCACTGAACATCAGCCTTCCAGAACATCACAGGAAGCTTCTGGAGATAAACTTTGACTTCCACTGGAGGCCGAAAACCATTAAATATTTAGGGACACTGATATCTTCCCATTATTCTACTCTGGCCTCAGACAATTATACTAAACTTGGTCATAAAGTCTTAGCCATGATAACATCCTGGGGTAAACTCAACTTGTCCTGGTTGGGGAGGGTTACGGCCTTGAAAATGTCTGCTCTTCCACTTTTGTTATATGTTTTCCGCACTCTACCTACCTACCCTCCAAGGGGTTTGCTGGACACTCTACAGAAGGCTTTTACTAGGTTTGTTTGGAACGGTAGGAGGGCCAGATTGAACTTCTCTACAGCTTGCCGCAGTCGTTACAAAGGGGGCCTTGGTATCCCGAACTTGAAATGTTACTTTTTTGCTGCTCAATTGTCTCAAATAGTCTACTGGCATCAGCCTTACGATGCCCCGTTGTGGGTTCACATTGAACAACATTCTCTCCAGGTCGTTTCTCTACGGAATATACTGTGGATTACAAATTTTCCTACTAAAGCCCCGAATAACCCTATAGTGGCGCATTCTCTGACAGTGTGGGCCCGCACAAAAGACACCTTTGGCCTATTCTCTCCTCATAAACCGGCTACCTCTTTCCTCAACAATGTTGACTTCCCCCCCCGGTAAGTCATCTAAGGCTTTCGCCTGGTGGGAACAGTCTCTTCTGTCGACTATCTACTCCCTCACACGCTCTAACAAGATACTATCGTTTTCCCAGCTTCAGGAACAATACAAGGCTCCCCAGGGGGAATGGTTAAGATACCAGCAGATCGTGCACTTTATAAAATCTCACAAAGGGGGTACTACTTTCCCCCCTCCGACTGCTTTTGAAAGTCTTTGCCTGCATCTCGTCTCCACCAAAGGAGCGTGGTCATACATATATGGTCATCTGATCCATATCACCCCTATCAAGTCATTGAAGTTCGTCCAATATTGGGAGAGGGATCTCAGGCAATGTCTGGATGAAGATACTTGGTCTGACATTTTTACAAATACCATTAAGTGCTCTGTCAACGTTCTCATACAGGAGACCTCCCAGAAAGTGCTGCACCAATGGTACCTGGTTCCAGAGAAGGTTGCCAGATGGTATCCTGCTTCCTCCACTCTTTGCTTCAGAGCTTGTAACCAGTCCGGCTCTTTCCTTCACACGTGGTGGAACTGCCCTGTGGCAGTCCGATTTTGGATTCGGGTCTATACTCTTATTACTAGTGTCACGGGACTCACTCTCCCTAAAAACCCGGCTGAAGCCCTGCTAAACAAGCATGTCCCTGGTGGCACTAAATACTCCAGGCACATGATCACATATATCTTTTCTGCAGCTAAGCAGACAATAGCGAAAGCCTGGAAAACCAACACCTTGGACATACGTGAGGTAAAAAAGCGGCTCGACAATTTGCTGATAATGGAACGGCTTACAAGCATCGAGTCCGGCCAATCCAAGGCCTTTAACAAAACCTGGTCCCTCTGGCTCTCCTACCGACAAATTTCTCAAGGGTTGTTAACCTAGTCGAACTATTGCTGGGTGTGCGGTTGAGCTAAACGATCCTAACCCACAGCTCTTTTGCTATAATGTGCCTAACTTGCATTCATGTTCCCCCTTGTTTTTTTTTGTTTTTTTTTTTTCCTTTTATTTTTATTCCCTTCCCCTTTTTGGTTGACAATTTGTTGGATATGTTTTCTTGTTTACCTTATGTATGCATCAGTACTATCTATGCCAATGATAACTGTGTCCCGGGGTGTTCCCGGTTTGCACACGTGTATGATGTCAACTTTTCATTTGAAAATAAAAATACATAAATTAAAAAAAAATATATATATATGAGAATACATAATGAGTTTCCATTACTGGAATCTGTTGAAAGACAAGATATTGTCTTTTTTTATATAACCTTTGCTGTTTTAGTGAAAGCCATGAGGGTGTTTAAAGTAAACATAACAGTAAAAGCCTCTTGTATATGCTCCCTGCTGCCACGGAGCTCTATCACAAAGCAAATTTGATACTGAAATAACCTTACAATGGATTGTAAGTGGCATGCAAGCTGTTTCTTATTCCTCCTAACAAAACTCGTTTTCTGTTCAGTTAGTTCTGAAAGGTCTAACTTCAGAGTAACTTGAGCAAGGAGTAATTTGTTTTTAGAGAATTTGAACAAAATGCTACATACCATACCATGCTACCATAAATTGGGAATTATTTACTTCCAATCGGTACATTTTCACAAGTGCCTCTGAAGAAGCCTATTGGTGAAACGCGTAAGGCGGAAGTGACATAAGCGGCAGGCAGAAACGACACGAGGGAAAGGAGACGCCGGCAAACTTCTTTTCCCCTCTGAAACATCGCGGAACCTGCAAAAAAGACTTAATGCTTACACATGACTTTTAACTCATGTAACATGTAAGGGCAAATTTTAAATTTTTTTAATCTTTCTAATAAAACGTTATTACACTATGATCTGTTTATACCCCTGTGTTGGAGCCTGAATATCGATTTGGGGAGGATAATGACCATCATACCACCTGGGGAAAGCGAAGAATTTCCCCAGGTGGTATATGTGATAAATCTACTGACTTCTTGTAAGTAGGCATTTTAGCCAAAGTTGGTGAAGGTGCCCTTTGGGGAAGCACGTAGAAGCTAATTTTATAAGACACTGGAGAAAAGAGTATTTTAGAGGGAAATACGCATAGAAATCTATTTCACCTTCCCAAACATCAGGGCCAAAATTCACTAAAGGACGAAGCACCTAACGCTAGCGTGAATTCGCTAGCGTAGCGCATTTTCGTCAATTCGCCGATTCACTGACGGACGCTGGCGTAAATTCGCTAGTGTTACTTCGCACCCTTACGCCTGATGAATTTGGGCAACGGACGTAACTACGCAAATTCACTTACGTGCGCATTTTTATTAACGCTACCTTTTACGTCAGACTTCCTTCGCCACCTCAGACCAGGCAAAGTGCAATAGAGTAGATAGGGATTGCTTCCAAAAAAGTAAAGAAGGTTTCCCAGGCTTGTGTAGTGAAGCTTCATATACCTCCATTGTAACTTCAATTTGGCGCCGTATGCAAATTAAGCATCGCTAGCGCAACTTCGCTTTGCTTGGCGAATTAACGCTAGCGCAACTTTGCAACCTTATGCTTCCACTGAGCGCAACTTCGGATTTTAGTGAATTTGTGTAGCGCTGGCGAAAATACGCCTGGCGAAGTGCGGCGAAGCGGACGCTGGCGCAACTATGAATGAAAGTGAATTTGCCCATCGGGGACAAATTCACTATCATTCATAGTTGCGCCAGCGTCCCCTTCGCCCCAGGTGGTATGATGGTCAATATCCTCCTCTCGGGGGCAAATTCACTATCATTCGTAGTTGTGCCAGTGTCTGCTTTGCCGCACTTCGCCAGGCGTATTTTCGCCACCGCTACGCAAATTCAATTGGCAAATTAACGAAAATGCGCTACTCTAGCGAATTCACGCTAGCGTTAGGCGCTTCGTCCTTTAGTGAATTTGGGCCCAGGTGTCTCAGAGGAAATCAAAAATACTACACAATATGATCCTTTTTTGTTTGTTTTTATTCTCTCCGTTTGCTTTAGGCGCTGGTCCATAAAACATTGTTGTTTTTTTATGTAATATTCTTCTACGCAGCTGAGAGACTGAAGGGGAACGGCAGGAGAGAGTTACTCTAAGGACTATATTATCCCTAAGTATTATTGGAAATTGTTGTTACATTTTCATATGTGCAGTAACCCATAGCAAACAGTTAGCCATTAGCATTTGATCATTTTAATGCAGAGTAAACAATGAAAGCACATCTCTGACTACTATAGGTTACTACTCTGCGACAAAGTTTCCCAGAGTTGCTAAATGAGCCTCACTATCTTCAAAAGCATTGTTGATGATATGGCAAATTGATGTTCCCAAACTCACCCCCCCCCAATCTTTTACTGTTCTTGGGGTTGAATATGAAGTAGAAAATATTGTCCAGTGGGATCTGTTATCCAAAATGCCAAGAACTGGGGTTTTCCAGGTAAGGGATTTTTCCATAATTTGGATCCCCATAATTTTCTAAAAATTATTTAAACATTAATAAAACCTAATACGGTAGTTTGCCTATAAAAATAATTCATTATATCTTTGTTAGGAACAAACACAAGATACAGTTTTATTACTACTGAGAAAAAGGAAATTTTGTATAAAAATTTTAATTATTTGTTTAGAATGGAGTCTATGGGGCAGATTTACTAAAGGGCGAAGTGACTAACGTTAGCGAAAATTCGCCAGCGTGACATAATTCCGTTACTTCGCCAATTTACAAACAAGCGTAACTTCGCTAGCAAAGGAGATAGACTCAAGTGGTAATTCGCTCCCTTATGCCTGGCGAACATGCACTCTGGCGAAGGAACGTAACTACGCAAATTCACTAAGATGCAGATTTTACTGAACATTACCTCTTGCGCCCGACTTGCCTTCGCCACCTCAGACCAGGGGAAGTGCAATAGATAGGAGTTCTTCAAAAAATAGTTGCAAATTTTTCTAAGTCCCAAAAAACGCTGGCGACTTTTCATTTTTCAGGGTGATAGGCTGCAAAAGATCGTAAATTTTTTTCTGGGGTAGTGTAATGTATTTGCTGTATTTCTGCCTTCCTCCCTGGTGTAGTGTAATGTATTTGCTGCAACATATACGTCCATTCAATTTAACCTTCCCGCCGTATGCAAATTAGCCAATGTTAGCGCAATTTCGATTTGATTGCCTCAGTAACACTAGTGCAACTTCGCCAGCATTCGGCGCCCTGGACAAACTTTGGATTTTAGTGAATTAGCGTTGTCCTGGCGAATCTATGCCTGGCGAAGTCCTGCGATGTGAGCGAAGCGGACACTAGCGCAAATTCGGCGCTTAGTGAATCTGCCCCTATGGGAGATGGCCATTCTGTAATTCTGAGCTTTCTGGATAATGGATTTCCAGAAAACAGATCCCATACCTGTACTAGGAACAATTTTATCAGGAGCCAATTAACCTGCCTGCATTTCTTTGGAGTGTGGAGGAAATTCACACACAAGGAAAACATACAAATGCCTGCTGTTGCTCAGGATGGAAGTGAACTCGATCCCCCAGCACTGCAAGGTAAAAGTGTTTCCCTGACTGCTGAATGTAAGGGTACATAATAATTGACATACACACAAAGTGAAATATTAGGTAATGAGGGCCCTGCTTGCAAGGGCTGACAACCATTGCTGACCTGTTTGTCACTCTACTGCTTTTAAAATGTATATGGAGACAGTGAGTTACAGATAAATTCCCATGGTGTTCCCTGCCTAACAAAGCATTCCAACTGCTGAATTGTCCCACTTTTGAGACAGGTCTGTGTCTGTTGCATTGGGAATATAAACCTGTGATTTTCCACTGGCTGGGGGAACAGCTGATTCAACCACATATTATAAGCATTGGAAAAAGTTGTAATTCACCTTTCTGAGCACACAGGGAGAATGTATTTCTAAAAATGCACTACAATCTGAAATCTGTCCCATACAAGGTCTGATTAGTAGATGAGGTTGAGGAAAAAACTTGCATTCAACTATCAACACAACATTTGTATTTAAGTGAAAGTAGCCAAACTGATCTGTTAGCTGATCCAGAGAAAGGTGAATTGAATTGATAATAGTTGCTAATATTCCTCACATACTGCTAAGAAATATTTTAACTAATTGCATCAACTAATTGTAGCAAATTGTAACAGTTCAGAATGCTCCTGGATCACTGAGCTGCCAGACTGAAACCCCAGAGATATGAACATTAAACTTCTAACTTCAATTTTGGGAAAACAGTAAAAAGTAAAAGATGGAAAGCAATTGAAAAAATACTTTGTTTATAGTGAACAATCTGAAAATAACTCAACTGAAAAAAGTGACAACCTCTTTAAAGAAACAGTCACCAATATCCAATCACAATGGTTCCATTGAACTATTCAGGTAGGTGTTGGCTGAAACTCACACAGGTGTGAACGTGTGATCTGGTCACAATGGAACCATAATGGCTGCATCACACTGTTGATTTCTCTAAAATCTAAAATTTTAGTGGAAAAAAAAAACCTCGAATTTTTAGAGATTTATTATACCCAGAGCATGGAAAAAGTCTGAATCCGAAAATCTGGCATCTCTGACCTGCCAAGGTTGTATATAAGTAATTTTTATTAATAAATGAGGTCCAATCGTGGATTCTAGTTTTAATGAATAGAATGTAGGGATTCAATTTGCAGTTCAATTACCATCGCTTCCGTCCAACGGAAAAATAAATAAAGAAAAGATAAGGTAATGAACTTCAATTAGGCGCAGAGACCTGCTGCAAAAGTTGTGCTGTTTATTCATTCCATGCTCTGGGTATAATAAATCTCTAAAAATTCTAGGTTTTTTTTTTCCACTAAAATTTCGGATTTTACAGAAAAAAAACCTAGAATTTTTTAGCGTTTTTGGCATTTGGACTTTAATAAATAACCCCCCAACATATAATTCTGTAATATAATATTTAACTATAACAAGCCAATAATTTGATATTTGGTTTGGTTTTAGATTTATATCAGAGACTGAAAAATACTAACAGGGTGAATCGTGGACGAACATTTTTCAGCAGAGTAAATGCTGTTGCAAATAGAACACTGGTAAGTCTATTTACAACTCATTGTAATCTTCTGGCCGCTTGCATTATTATAAATAACAGGGCCTAACAATAAATAATTTTTTGGGTAAGATAAGTAAGGAGCTAGACTGGCCCCATAACTCATGGTTCACCAGAAGTCTGCTGTCTTTTATGTTTTTATGCTTCTAGACTTTAAACTTCCTTTGGAAGCCCTAGCTTGCAGAGAAAGTTCAGAAATGCAGCCGAAGTGCCACAGTGGGAATGTTGACAGATACAGTCCAGTAGAAGCAAGAAGCTATGCCTAAATTAACTTAAAAAAATGCATTTTAAAATGAAATAATTCTGTGCATTGTGATTTATTATGAACCAACAAAATACACGGCTCCTCGTTTACAATGGTGGTGCAAAGTGCAAATTGCAAAAAGCAGGCACAAAGTGTACCTGTTTTCTACAGTTTGCACCTTATACTGTAGGTATGTTATTCTGTGACTAAGTGCCCCTAAGGCACCAAATGCATAAGGCTTCGGCAGCGGCGCGGCACCTAGCGAGGTGAGCCGGAACTGCAGGGAGAGAGGCAGCAGCCTTACCTGCTTCCCCCCCCCCCACTCTGCCTGGGCTGACACCATCGCCAGGTGTCGCTCACTTCTGGCTGAGCGCGGGACAAGGGGAGCGCAGTGTCACTTCCTGCCCCCTCCCTTATGCAATGAGCGCCAAGTGGGGGGATAGCACCCATCCTTGAATTACGCTAGAAAAGCCTTTCACCACTTTAAGAGCGTCACCGTGTGTTGTTTCCTAAGCACTGCGGATGCACTTTATGTTACTCTGTTAATGTATTACTATGTTCACTGTTCTGCAGAGAGATGGTCACAGCGGAAAGTTTTGATCCTTGCCTTAGCATTATATGGATAAAGAATTTTTCTCACATGCCCATTGGTCTTGCAATGGCTGGCATTGGTGTTTTTTGTTTTGGTCTGAAAATGGTTATATAGTAAATGGTTAAGTCAGTAATAGAAAAATGTGTTTATAAATGTGCAAGGGTCATTTGAATAAAACATGATAATAAAGCTGTGACCGACCTTCATCCACAAGTTAGCCTCTGAGTCTTTAATTTGGCAATTTAAAAGGGGGGGTGTTATTCTTCCCTGCAGTTTTGCTGAGATTTTTTTTGCTAAATAAACACTTTTTAACTACATCAACTTAAGGAGCATGGTCTGGTTTGTGCCAACCCTTTATTATCTACTTGCATATTATTTGCCTTCCAGAGCTGAAGGTCTCGGGCTTGATCACCTGGACCCCCCATCTTCCTTGGTAAGTCAACCCCTGTTCTCACTACACTTAACATTGAATGCTCTTCTATAAGTTATATGTTATTCTGTGCATGCATACTTAGGAGGAATTGAACACTCCATATTTTCAGTTGTGGTGCTTGCAACAGTAGTGCTCACATTATCTATCTATCTATCTATCTATCTCTATATATCTATATCTATATATATATCTATAACAAACAAGGGAAAGTTGTGCTCACCACTAGTTTTTAAAAACATTAGGCGGGGGTGCAATGAGGGTGTGACCACAAAATACATATAGACAAATACAAGATTCCTCTGCACTCAACCCATTATCAATATATTTAAGACAGCGACATTTTGTGCATACTGCTACTGAAAAATGCCTTACCCTTTACACAGAATCAGATGAAAATTGAGCATAGGACTGGCCAGATATGGGATGACTTTGACGTAGTTGGCCAGCTTAAATATATTGCAATATATGGACAAACAATCCCGGTTTTGTTTAAAGGGTAAGGCATTTTTCAGTAGCAGTATGCACAAAATGTCGCTGTCTTAAATATATTGATAATGGGTTGAGTGCAGAGGAATCTTGTATTTGTCTATATGTATTTTGTGGTCACACCCTCATTGCACCCCCGCCTAATGTTTTTAAAAACTAGTGGTGAGCACAACTTTCCCTTGTTTGTTATAGTTCTACAAGAGCAGTGACCAGCTCCATGTTGTAGCTCCAACCCCCTCCAACTATAGTCAGGTGATCCCACTGGTGTCTAATAAAAGGGCAGCCAAGTTTGGGAGTTTTACTTTGAAAGCAGCTAGTAAGTTGCAGGTAAAACGTATTTGTCCCTTTTATAAAATGTATAATTAAACCATAGAATTCTTAATGAATCAGATGAAAATTGAGCATAGGACTGGCCAGATATGGGATGACTTTGACGTAGTTGGCCAGCTTAAATATATTGCAATATATGGACAAACAATCCCTGTTTTGTTTAAAGGGTAAGGCATTTTTCAGTAGCAGTATGCACAAAATGTCGCTGTCTTAAATATATTGATAATGGGTTGAGTGCAGAGGAATCTTGTATTTGTCTATATGTATTTTGTGGTCACACCCTCATTGCACCCCCGCCTAATGTTTTTAAAAACTAGTGGTGAGCACAACTTTCCCTTGTTTGTTATAGTTCTACAAGAGCAGTGACCAGCTCCATGTTGTAGCTCCCACCCCCTCCAACTATAGTCAGGTGATCCCACTGGTGTCTAATAAAAGGGCAGCCAAGTTTGGGAGTTTTACTTTGAAAGCAGCTAGTAAGTTGCAGGTAAAACGTATTTGTCCCTTTTATAAAATGTATAATTAAACCATAGAATTCTTAATGAATCAGATGAAAATTGAGCATAGGACTGGCCAGATATGGGATGACTTTGACGTAGTTGGCCAGCTTAAATATATTGCAATATATGGACAAACAATCCCTGTTTTGTTTAAAGGGTAAGGCATTTTTCAGTAGCAGTATGCACAAAATGTCGCTGTCTTAAATATATTGATAATGGGTTGAGTGCAGAGGAATCTTGTATTTGTCTATATGTATTTTGTGGTCACACCCTCATTGCACCCCCGCCTAATGTTTTTAAAAACTAGTGGTGAGCACAACTTTCCCTTGTTTGTTATAGTTCTACAAGAGCAGTGACCAGCTCCATGTTGTAGCTCCCACCCCCTCCAACTATAGTCAGGTGATCCCACTGGTGTCTAATAAAAGGGCAGCCAAGTTTGGGAGTTTTACTTTGAAAGCAGCTAGTAAGTTGCAGGTAAAACGTATTTGTCCCTTTTATAAAATGTATAATTAAACCATAGAATTCTTAATGAATCAGATGAAAATTGAGCATAGGACTGGCCAGATATGGGATGACTTTGACGTAGTTGGCCAGCTTAAATATATTGCAATATATGGACAAACAATCCCTGTTTTGTTTAAAGGGTAAGGCATTTTTCAGTAGCAGTATGCACAAAATGTCGCTGTCTTAAATATATTGATAATGGGTTGAGTGCAGAGGAATCTTGTATTTGTCTATATGTATTTTGTGGTCACACCCTCATTGCACCCCCGCCTAATGTTTTTAAAAACTAGTGGTGAGCACAACTTTCCCTTGTTTGTTATAGTTCTACAAGAGCAGTGACCAGCTCCATGTTGTAGCTCCCACCCCCTCCAACTATAGTCAGGTGATCCCACTGGTGTCTAATAAAAGGGCAGCCAAGTTTGGGAGTTTTACTTTGAAAGCAGCTAGTAAGTTGCAGGTAAAACGTATTTGTCCCTTTTATAAAATGTATAATTAAACCATAGAATTCTTAATGAATCAGATGAAAATTGAGCATAGGACTGGCCAGATATGGGATGACTTTGACGTAGTTGGCCAGCTTAAATATATTGCAATATATGGACAAACAATCCCTGTTTTGTTTAAAGGGTAAGGCATTTTTCAGTAGCAGTATGCACAAAATGTCGCTGTCTTAAATATATTGATAATGGGTTGAGTGCAGAGGAATCTTGTATTTGTCTATATATATATCTATATATATATATATATATATATATATATATTTATATCTATATATCTATATTATATTTTTTTTATTTTTTTATTTTTTTTTTGGGGTATGTGAAACAGGCATCCATTGGCACACCTCCAACCTTATGCATTCCACCTTGATAGGATGCAAGGTGCTGAGCTCTACTTGCATGCTGAATGAGCAACACCAAAAATTACCTGGGCTTTAAGGGTTACAAATTTACACCTCATAGCACTCTAGTTTATCATAAATGAGCCTTACAGAATTTTAAAGAGAATGTTGCATGGATGGGCATTTCCCCTTAAAGAAAAGAGCAGCACATCTCCCAGCAGTTCACTGGAGACTTATTAGAATATAGGGTTTAGTATCATGGGACATGATCTTTTTATTGGCACACTGCCTTCAGATGGAGAACAGCAACAGACAAAACACACCCATCCACCTGTCACTGTTACTTTCTGATTTCCATACTAATGGAGTAAGGACATGCTTAACTGAATCGATGGTGGTGACAAGTATAGTGTGCAAAGCAGAAAGTAACAGTTACAGGTCGACAAATTCTTGACCCGCATCTAACCCTAACCCAACCCCTCACTATCTGCACCCTGCCTGCGGTTTCACATCTACAGTACTTATATACCCGCACCTGTCCTGCCCCTGTCTCTTTATGTCACAGAGGGGTCAGGTTGACTGCACTGTTAGCCTGAATATATTGTGCAAGTGTCAACCTGAACCTGCCCGACCCGCAGGTTTTGGACCCGGCCAAACATCACTAGTCTAAGGATAAATTAGTAAATGGCTGGGTGTATCAAGACATGGCCAAGATAGATAGGCTTTCTTGTCTATTTTTTAACTAATTTTGAGTAACTCATTTACTCAACTAGCCATGAAACTCTGGTGTCATTCTAGAGGACAGACCTAATAATTACTGCATAATTATTCCTAGGTATGAAAAATTTCTATAAACTCACGCTTGTCCCTGGCTTGACCCAGGCTACACATTTTGAAGGGTACAGAAAAACAGCACTTTTATGTCAAGGCAGAATACAAACTACAAACAGTGCAATGTTCTTTATAATGAGGCAAAAAGGTCTCGGAGTACAGATCCACAAGGCAGCAATCAGGTTTTCTGAATTTGAATTAAACATTGTTTGTTCTGCCATAAAAACAATGGGCTATATGTCAAGGCCTCCATAGTCAGGCCAGGTGTATCTGAGAAAAGAGGTTTTCAAGTAATAGTGTGGATGGACAGCTGGGAGGAGTGTGCATTGGGGAAGAATTGTTAAAGACGCGCATCTCTGGGCAATTGTTTTTTTAGCTAAGATGTTCTAATTCAGGAACATCTGGCAAGGCCGTTGTTGGGCAGCAATAACTTGAGCGATAAAGTTGGATAGTTGGATAGTAATGAAACTAAGGGTGGTTTTAAGTGCATTTCTAAAGTGGACATTTTTGCCTTTAATAATCTTCCCTTTTTATTCAGTTTTATATGGAAACATAACCCTGTAAGTATTAAGTGGCCAAGAGAATTTATTAGCCTACTAATTTAGAAACTAACATTTTTGGACTACAGCCGTGAATAGATGCTATGCTGTTGTTATAGTGCTCTGTTAAAAGCCTTAATGTGGTCAGGTTATTTTCTGCTCTGTGTTCAAACACAGCATGTAGCTACTTAAAAATAAGGCTGCATTTACTAATACAATGAGATCCTATGTGCAACCTTCATATAAATACTTCAGTGTATGAACAAATGCATTCCAAACCCCTATCATATTGTTTACTTAAAGGAGAGCCTTGTATTTTTTTGTTTTTATTATATGCGAAGGATGGAGAATTGAGGAAAAAAGTATTTGATTTCATCTTGCCTCTCTGCAGAGACAAGGCAGAGGCCTTTGTGCCACAGTTCCATGCTTTACATATTTCCCTATTTTATCTTTGTTTGCATGATGGATCATACCACTTACCCAGTTATTAGTGTTTTTTGGAAAACCTCAAGGTAGTTCTAGTGGCTGTTGTAATTCACTCAATTAGGAAGGGGAGACAGGGGCGCTCCAACCCCCCGCCGTGTGTTTAATATTGTATATTGGAATCCTTTTCTGTCTAGCGGTTAATTTTTACATTCATCAAAACTTGCTCACCGCTGTTCTAAAATGGTTCGGGTGCGCGCCCCGAACCCTCCGCTTTAAACATTCCAATATGATAAGTTGTAGGTCACTCACCGCTCCTGTTCAGTGGCCCGGGTGCTGCGCCCCGAACCCTCAGCATGGGGGAGACATCAAGACCTGGAAATCGGCAGTTTGGCACGATTCAGCAGGACTCCAGATAGCGGTAAAAAATCTCTTTACTTTATTGCACAAACATATATCGTCCTAACGCGTTTCGTGTGTTACCACACGTAATCATAGGCATCAAATAACAATTACATTCACATGGGTTAAAAAGTTTATGGGTTTACATAGGGTTCTTATAAATTATTTTCTTTAAACATTAAAATCTATATTTTTCTCAACTCTACCAACATTGTGTATAATATTTTAATGTATCTTTGCATACTTTTTGTTAAAAACAGGATTGTTTCAATAAATTTGTTTCACTTGTTACTAATATATTTAACTTTAAGTTTCTAAATTGCAACACTGTTTGGTAGTTCATGTAGAGAGTGCAAAAGGCATCAGTCTTTTTGGTTCCCCTCTCTGCTGGTTGATTGAAATGTAGACAGCTTGCCCATGAGATGCAATAAGAAAAAGGACTGAAGCAGTTAGCGAGGGGTGCTTAGGGAATGTGTTATGGTGTTGGAATGTAATTATCAGTAAAAGTCATAGGGACAAATTCACTAAAGGGTGAAGTGGCTGTCGGTAGCAAAAAAATCATCAGAAATCCAATCTGCAGGGACATTGACAATTTGCTAACAGGCGAACCATTGTTACTCCGCAAATTCACTAAAGTGCTAATTTTACATTACGTTACCCCTTTCACCAGAGTTTCCTTCGCCAGATTATACCTGGCGAACTATTGAGATATAGCTACATCCTCCTCAATCTTATGTCAGTGACATCATATCCTGTATACTGAAAAGTTATAAAATTGAAAAAAAAAACACTGACTTATTTTCATATTTTAAAGTGGGATTGTTTGTTGTAAAGTTGTAAATATTTTTGTTTTAATATTTTTTAAACCATTTAAGGGTCATGCCGCATTTGTTTTAGGTGGGCTCATGTCTAGAGCATTAGAGGATCTCTTTTGTCTTTATTTTGCTTCCTTGACATTTTTAAAAATAATCGGCCACTTCAAGCATTTGCACCAACAGCACTAATAAAGACATATATATACCTGTGTATATACCTATATATATATATATATATATATATATATATATATAGTAACATAATAATTTAGGTTGAAAAAAGACACACGTCCATCAAGTTCAACCTATAGGTGCCTGCCCTATTCAAATTGACTAAACTAATTAAACTAACAAAGTTTCTCTTGGCAGGAATGATCAATGGCAAAAGTTAGTTATGAAACTTTGCCAGGGTTTGGCTGCCAAGACAAAACTTAGCATTTTGAGAGTTGCAAAGTGGGTTGAAGCCTTCGCAGGCCAAAATTCGCTCTTTAGTGAATTTGCCAAATAGTGAGTAGCTAGTTAAGCTCTGATGGCTCACCAAATTCCACTGTCACTCCATTTCACTATTATACCTTTTTCCATTGGGATTATTGTTGTGACTTGCAATGTGTTCAAATAGTTACTGATGGAATTACAGTCTAGTATTGCACCTAAGAGATTTATTTCCTTGTGTCTATTGTTTTGCCTTCTGAATATGCAGATAATACATCATTCAAAGTATTCATTTTGTAGAGAGTTGGTGTAGATCCAAAAAGGTTTTTTTCAGGAATACCTTTGCTGCATAATTGATGTAATTTTCTTCTAGATTTCTGAAGATTTTTTAGAGGGTGGTGTCCAACAATTAAATGTTTCAGAAGCCTCAACATCTTTGCAGGCTATTCAGGAAGTTATGGAGACAGAAGGTAGTTTGGAGGACCCAGCTGATCTTATCAGTGTGATCCAGTTCCTAAAGGGAGTCGCGGATATTGAAGCAGAAAGTAGTGCAGAGGATTTTGAGGAACTAACCCATCATTTTGTGAAAGTCACTGGGGCTGTTCTTGAGCAATCTGATCCAATGTTGTGGTCTGAAGTTAACCCGGTATGTGGCAAAGGCTAAACGTTATCATTCAAAAACAGTTGAACTTTGGGCATCCCTAATGTAAATAGATTATTTTCTTTCTCTGATTTGCCTAGAGTCGCTCCACTTCAGAACGTGGTACAATGATTTAAATGCATTATAATGCATAGGAGCATATGAATTGTGGCTTCTCATGGGAGATGCTTACTATATATTCTGGTTAAGCCATAGGGTGTAGCTACAGCAACATAATCACATAATCATAAAAGCCTACCATAGATCATCAGAGGACCCATGACCCTGGTACTTAAAGGACAAGGAAAGGTAAAAAAATAAAATCCCATTTTTACTTTCTTTAATGAAAAAGAAACCTATCTCCAATATACTTTAATTAAAAAATTTGTACAGCTTTTATAAGAAACCTGACTGTATGCAGTGAATTCTCCCTTCATTTACTGCTGTGGATAGGAATTGTCAGATGGTCCCTAACTGCTGAGCAGGAAAACAATCATACTTATGAACAGCAGGGGGAGCCCCCGCCTTACTTACCAGCCATGCAGAACTCGAGCAGCTTTGTTTATGACAATCCCTAAGCAGCCCAGACCACACTGAGCATGTGCAGGGTCAGGGTCAGGCAAAGATGTTTAACAAAGTTACAAGATGACAGCCTCCTGTGGCCAACTTTGAAGGCATAAATCATTTGTTTGATTAGGCTTTGTGGTGCAGTAAGTTCATGCTTATGTTTAGTATACAAAATACAGCATTTCTAGCCTTATTCTATTTTACATATTCTATGTTAGGGAGCTGCTATCTGGTTACCTTCCCATTGTTCTTTTGTTTGGCTGCTGGGGGGAAAAAGGGAGGGGTGATATCACTCTAACTTGCAGTAAAAAGTGATTGAAGTTTATCAGAGCACAAGTCACATGACTTGGGCCAGCTGGGAAATTGACAATATGTCTAGCCCCATGTCAGATTTCAAAACTGAATATAAAAAAATCTGTTAGCTCTTTTGAGAAATGGATTTCAGTGCAGAATTCTGCTGGAGCAGCACTATTAATTGATTCATTTTGAAAAAATGTTTTTTCTCCCATGACAGTATCCCTTTAATGATCAGTGGAACTCATAAGATTAGTTATTGAGTTCAGTTAGTCTTGTCTGAGCCTCTGGTTTCCAATGTGTAAGGCTGTTTACATTAGGTCATTTGGTCACCTCCTGAAAAGCAGAGCTTATGAGCATGAAATGTGTTAGGCTATCTATATGGGGTCAACATAGATTTTAGTGTATTTGGAACAATAAAAATTACTTTAGACTTTAAGTTGCTCAAGAGCTGTATGCTGGTATTTTCATTAGTCATTTGGTCACCATGGGGTCTCAATACACAACTCTACTTTCTGTTTAATTTGTGTGACTCTCTGTGGTTACTATCTGAACTACATTTCATTCTGGGTTCAGATTGTCATGGGCACCCTTGTACTGACATTTTCCCCTAGGCCAGGGGTCCCCAACTTTTTTCACCCGTGAGCAAGATGTAAAAAGAGTTAGGGTGCAACACAAGCATGAAGAATGTTCCTGGGTGGTGCCAAATAAGGGCTGTGATTGGCTATTGGTAGATCCTATGTGGACTGGCAGCCTACAGGAGGCTCTGGTTGGCAGTACATCTGGTTTTTATGCAACCAAAACTTGTGTCCAAGCCAGGAATTCAAAAATAAGCACCTGCTTTGAGGCCACTGAGAGCAACATCCAAGTGGTTGGGGGAGCAACATGTTGCTCACAAGCTACTGGTTGGGGATCACTGCCCTAGGCTGTGTCCTTTTTAGATTTATTGCTTTGCTGTTTCCTTCATTCTTCAGCCTTGTTAAAACATTGTCTGGGTTAAAAAACATTACAACTGAATAAAAAGACAAAAAAACAGAAGTATCTGACTTGCAACACTATAGCAATACCAATTAAATTTACATGTAAAATACCTCTTCTTTCTTAAGAGATATTTCCAACCACCCTCTAACTAAGATGACATTAAAAGTCTAGCATTAAAATAAAAAAGGTTTAATTTATCTCTTTTTCTGTACATATTACAACCCCTCAGGCCCGGATTTGTGGCAAGGCCACAAGGGCCTGGGCCTAGGGAGGCAGAAATTCAGGCCGCCCAGCCTCATTAAGGTTAGTTGCACATGCACAATTTTGCATATTCAAGATATGCGTATATACGCGCATGCACAAGGGGAGGGGGACGGGGAGAGAGACGTGGATGCGGAGGGGTAAGCAGAAGCGAAGGGGGAAGCAGAAGAGGAGGCGGACGGGGAGGGGAGAGAGACACTTAGGGGGAAGGGGAGAGAGACGTGGAGGGGGAAGCAGAAGGGGAGGCGGATGGGGAGAGAGACGAGGAGGGGGAAGCAGAAGAAGAGGTGGACAGGGAGGGGAGTGAGACACAGATGGGATGGGGAGAGAGCTGCGGAGGGGGAAGCAGAAGGGGAGGGGAACAGGAGATGCAGAGGGGGAAGCAGAAGCTGATGGGGAAGCAGAAGTGGAGGCGACAGGGAGGGGAAGAGAGACACGGAGGGAGAAGCAGAAAGGGAGGTGGACGGGGAGAGGAGAGAAATGCGGAGGGGGAAGCAGAAGCTGATAGGGAAGTAAAAGGGGAGACGAACGGGAAGGGGAGGAAGATGTGGACTGGGAGATGAGCAGAGACAGCCTAGGGGCCTGCAACCCCTGATGTACTGTACAATCCGGAATTTGTTCCAAGAATGGAACCTGGTTTAAGTAATAGATGAAACTCTTGGGATAATAGACCAACAAGAATTAGCAATTTTATAATTGATAATAAGCTCTAGGTTGGCACCCTAGGGAGTTATGGGGTTACAGACAATTGCATTTCTACATACAAACAATTATGATGAAGGATCGGAGGAGGTCTTTAACACTGTGGGAACATATGTTAACTTCTTTATCAAATATTATAAAACAGCTCTCAAAGATTTATAAATTACATCATCTATCTACACAAGAGAAGAAATTTTGCAAGAAATGGGAAAAATAATTAAAAGTACAAATTACAGCACTTATGCGGAATAAATTTTTTTTTTGCCAGCGAAGGAAGTCTAGCGTAAAAGGTAGCGTTCAGTACAATGTGCGTTAGTGAATTTGCGTAGTTACGGCCGTTGCACAAATTCGCCAGGCGTAAGGGTGCGAAGTAACACTAGCGAATTCACGCCAGCGTTCGTTAGTGAATTTGCGAAGTAACGAAAATGCCCAATGCTAGCGAATTGACGCTACCGTTAGGCGCTTCGGCACTTAGTGAATTTGCCCCAAAGAAGGCTCTCATTCTCATACTTGGCTTACATGCCCAGTTTTAGAACAATTTTGTACATTGGAAATTTTTATAATTAATAAAGTATTTATTGATATTAATAATCAAACTTAAATCCTATTGAATTTTTCAATTATGGATGGCAAAGTTATTTCCAATCCTTTTACTGTCAGGTATATACAGTATCAATTTTCTGATTGTCTTTCAGCTTCTCATTTTAGACACTAGAGGGTACTGTGACACCAGAAAGTTAAGTTCAATATACTGTAATTTGTAATTGAAATCCATGTCCTCTGTGCTAATTTGTCCATCTATAATAAAAGGTGAAATCAACCTAGAAATGTGGAATATCGAATAGCGGACAAAATCTCCAACTATTTAAAAATATCACGTCTTGATCTAATTTAATCCGAAGGCTGAATGACATGAGACTTAACCAAGTATTGAACATGGTTCATTTAAAAATCAAGCTTTAGATTTAAGGAATCTGTATGTATACCCCTATTTATATTATATCCTGTGTATGGCCATGTATAAGGATGTCATTGGGTAATTGAGTGATTGCCTCTTTTCACGACGCATAGGGTGATACCAAGACCAAAGTTTGGGCAATGGAGGAGTAGCATAAGGACAGGATTAGTGAGGTCCTTCTATCATGTACTAGTCACAAGGCCACACTTGGATCGGCTGTTATTTCCTCAACTATACTTGTTGGATTCGAAGAAGTCGGCACTTCTGTACAATATCGTCTGTGGCAAAGGAACAAAATACCTGTAAGTACAAACAATGTTCACAGTAGAAATAGTTTACTTAGAAGAAGTTCACTATCATGTCAGCCATCAAATAAAAACTGGAATTTGTGAGAGGGTTCGCGGACATGCAACTAAATCTTTGCAAGGAATGAGAATAGGGTTAGCGTCCCTTAGAAAAAAACGCAATTGTTATTGCTAAACAGATCTTCAAGGCTGTTACAGAGACCCTGTACTTTTCCTTCATTTAAAAGCAAAGTATAAAGGAATAGTTTATTGTGTGCAATGAACATTCCTTTTTTTTTGTATCTTGATCTGGGAGTCGTGCTGATTTCTTTATAGAACATGCAGTATTCTATTTTACCTGTGTCTGGCTATATCATTGTTAACTATGATGTATTAAACAAAAGGACTGTAGCCTCATGTTTAATATCTATATTTTTCTGCCAGTGCTGAGAAACACTAGGGTTTGTATTCAGTATCCTCACTGTTTCTCCAGAGAACATAAGGTTAAACGTACATCTGAACCAATTGCTCGATAGCCACCCAGGGTCTGGATTTAATATTTGTCTGGTTTTAAAGAGATTAGGTGACAAACTTAAAGCCAGGGTGCTCCATCTCAAATATACAGTAGCTGTATAAAAACTGCAATACTAAAACATTCTGCTTCCCCTGTAAACAAGAACAAAAATAAACAATTTTTCCAGTACACTATCAAAATTTTAACCCCTACTGTAAAGCAAAAAAGTTGTTTTACCGCTATTGCCAGCAGTTATTGTAACAAGTGCAGTATTGTATCTAGTGTACTGATATCCAGAGAACTTAGACCCCAGAACCATCTGTCAGCTTTGGAGCTAATTTTGCAAGAATTGGCATTGTGTTTTCCCCGCCTTTTCTCCTTTCCTCCTTACTTGAGCTAAAGCTGCACCAGGCGGATTATTTGTCTGTGGATAAACACTGGGCAAGACATTTGCCCCTAGTCTCTCATTTGCTTTCTGATGTCCATGCATCCAGAGCCACTGAGTTGGCCTTGGTGCAGGCACATGGAATGGAACAAAATGTATACTCATGCATTTCAAAGAAATCTGCAATATGTGCACATTTAGAAACTGAGGAGCAGATAAACGCAGCCCAAGAATCCACCTAGTGTGGCAGTAGTCTTAAGACTTGGATTTCAAGGAAGGAGGAGCAATAGCAGAACTATAAGCAACAGGGCCCAGGAACAGGCCATGTAGCAAGGCCCCCAACCCCTCTCCGCACACATTTTTGTGTTCAATTCACATCAGCACAAGCTTTCAGTGGACCTAGGGTTGCCACCTTTTCTAGAAAAAAATACCAGCCTTCCTATACATTTATCTTTTTTTCTATTAATAACATTGGGATCAGCCATCATTTTTACCAGCCAGGCCAGTAAAATACCGGCCAGGTGGCAACCCTAAGTGGACCCAAGGGAGTGCGGGCCCAGGTGCACCTCTGGTAGATCGGCTCTAACGCCCCCCCACCATCCAATTAGTTATATATCCTTGACATGGTAAAGCTGGCCATAGACGCAAAGATCTGATCGTACGAATCGAGGATTCGTACGATTTTCGAACCGTGTGTGGAGAGTCCCGACATTTTTCGTCCGGCAGAGATCAGTCGTTTGGTCGATCGGACAGGTTAGAAAATTTCTGTCGGCTGCCGATAATATCTCTGCGTGTATTGCCGATCGTACGATTTTCAGTGGGAGACTGTCACTAGCTTTGGTTGGACATAGATATCGTACGATTGCTGTCAGGGGCAGAACATTGCTGATCTGTTCTTTAACTAATCTGACTGGTAAGACTTTGATCTGAATGGTTAGTGGCGGGTCGGGAGATGGGAAAGTCCGATCGTACGATGATTCGTACGATCGGATCTTTGCATCTATGGCCATCTTAAGGCTCAGATCTAGGGCTGTCAGATAATAGGTTGCATGTAAGTACAATTACGGGTTCAAAATGTTTTAAATGATCTGGTAAGGTTTGCGTTAGAACTTCTTGGAGCCCATATTATACAGTTGTGCCTCAGTAACAGAACTATCATAGCCAGAGCCCAGGTGCAGGTAGAGCAGCCGAGGCCTCTATTTGGACACCGTTTTAGTACCAATTTGTGAGAGCATCCAGAGAGCCCCAAGGGGGTGCGAGCCAGGGTGCACCCCTGGTAGTTCTGCCCTGGCTTTGCCTTTAAGATCTTAAGATAATGATCTACAATACTAACACAAAACAAAATCTGGCAGGTTAAAATTAAGTTCTTGGTTGTTGTCAGGAATTGTGTTCAAATCCCTGAAAGCAAATTCTATGGTATAGCTCTCTTATCTCACGCTTCTAATTCTTAACTTTATTCCCTTAAATTTATTTTAATCCTTTTTAAATATTAATGATTAATTTAAATAATGCCTGACAAGCTTCATGTGTGTGTGATAATTTTGGTGGTGGCTTTGTGATCACCTCTCAGTTTACCATGTTATGGTAAACATAATGTTTAAGTATGTTACTATTAAGAGGCAGAGACAAAGCAAATACGTTTTAAGGGTTGCTCAGCACAACATTTGTTTCACAGATAAAAATAGATATTATATATATATTAAAAAAAAAAAAAAAAAAAAAAATATATATATATATATATATATATATATATATATATATATATATATATATATATATATATATATATATATATATATAACAAACAAGGGAAAGTTGTGCTCACCACTAGTTTTTAAAATCATTAGGCGGGGGTGCAATGAGGGTGTGACCACAAAATACATATAGACAAATACAAGATTCCTCTGCACTCAACCCATTATCAATATATTTAAGACAGAGACATTTTGTGCATACTGCTACTGAAAAATGCCTTACCCTTTAAACAAAACAGGGATTGTTTGTCCATATATTGCAATATATTTAAGCTGGCCAACTACGTCAAAGTCATCCCATATCTGGCCAGTCCTATGCTCAATTTTCATTTGATTCATTAAGAATTCTATGGTTTCATTATACATTTTATAAAAGGGACGAATACGTTTTACCTGCAACTTACTAGCTGCTTTCAAAGTAAAACTCCCAAACTTGGCTGCCCTTTTATTAGACACCAGTGGGATCACCTGACTATAGTTGGAGGGGGTGGGAGCTACAACATGGAGCTGGTCACTGCTCTTGTAGAACTATAACAAACAAGGGAAAGTTGTGCTCACCACTAGTTTTTAAAATCATTAGGCGGGGGTGCAATGAGGGTGTGACCACAAAATACATATAGACAAATACAAGATTCCTCTGCACTCAACCCATTATCAATATATTTAAGACAGAGACATTTTGTGCATACTGCTACTGAAAAATGCCTTACCCTTTAAACAAAACAGGGATTGTTTGTCCATATATTGCAATATATTTAAGCTGGCCAACTACGTCAAAGTCATCCCATATCTGGCCAGTCCTATGCTCAATTTTCATTTGATTCATTAAGAATTCTATGGTTTCATTATACATTTTATAAAAGGGACGAATACGTTTTACCTGCAACTTACTAGCTGCTTTCAAAGTAAAACTCCCAAACTTGGCTGCCCTTTTATTAGACACCAGTGGGATCACCTGACTATAGTTGGAGGGGGTGGGAGCTACAACATGGAGCTGGTCACTGCTCTTGTAGAACTATAACAAACAAGGGAAAGTTGTGCTCACCACTAGTTTTTAAAATCATTAGGCGGGGGTGCAATGAGGGTGTGACCACAAAATACATATAGACAAATACAAGATTCCTCTGCACTCAACCCATTATCAATATATTTAAGACAGAGACATTTTGTGCATACTGCTACTGAAAAATGCCTTACCCTTTAAACAAAACAGGGATTGTTTGTCCATATATTGCAATATATTTAAGCTGGCCAACTACGTCAAAGTCATCCCATATCTGGCCAGTCCTATGCTCAATTTTCATTTGATTCATTAAGAATTCTATGGTTTCATTATACATTTTATAAAAGGGACGAATACGTTTTACCTGCAACTTACTAGCTGCTTTCAAAGTAAAACTCCCAAACTTGGCTGCCCTTTTATTAGACACCAGTGGGATCACCTGACTATAGTTGGAGGGGGTGGGAGCTACAACATGGAGCTGGTCACTGCTCTTGTAGAACTATAACAAACAAGGGAAAGTTGTGCTCACCACTAGTTTTTAAAATCATTAGGCGGGGGTGCAATGAGGGTGTGACCACAAAATACATATAGACAAATACAAGATTCCTCTGCACTCAACCCATTATCAATATATTTAAGACAGAGACATTTTGTGCATACTGCTACTGAAAAATGCCTTACCCTTTAAACAAAACAGGGATTGTTTGTCCATATATTGCAATATATTTAAGCTGGCCAACTACGTCAATATATATGGACAAACAATCCCTGTTTTGTTTAAAGGGTAAGGCATTTTTCAGTAGCAGTATGCACAAAATGTCTCTGTCTTAAATATATTGATAATGGGTTGAGTGCAGAGGAATCTTGTATTTGTCTATATATATATATATATATATATATATATATATATATATATATATATATATATATATATATATATATATATATATATATATATATATATATATATATATATATATATATATATATATATATATATATATATAAAAAATATTGTTAAAACAGGTACCCAGTTTCTGTGATTTTATATGCACAACAGCAGGGATAGTATGATCCAAAGTATGGCATGATATGTTATAAGTTGATTCTAATTAAAATAGCTATTTATACACCCTGGTTTTTCTTGTATTGTAGAATGTTTCTGGGATGCTGGAAGACCAGTGTGTGTGTATTCTGGAATAACAGCATCAAGTAAGAACATTTATGAAGAAATTAAATAAGCAATCTACCGGTACACTTGTGTTTCACTTATTCCCAATATAAAATGCATATGATACAATGTTATCAATTTTGAGTAAAGCACACATGCAAAAGTAGTCCCTTTCTTTTTGTGCAACCACTATGGGATGAGAAGCCCAATGCAGTGCAAGTAAGAAAGATGTTCTCTGTATAAATGATCTCCATCTTTTCAGTTTTATTAAGCATGTAGGTGACAATGTAAACAAAACTAAAAAGCTCATGGTAGCATTCACAGAATGTCTAAATAACACAAAAACAATAAATAATCAGACATCATGGTTTTTTTGGCAAGTTACAGAGAACTTGGCTAACAAGAACCTAGGAGGCATTATTAAATAAAAATGAGTATAGTTGTGGCTCCTTTCTTCTTTCCTCAGTTTCCACTTGTAAGGTGTCCATTCATAATAACATAATTGCAATGAAATGCATTTAGAATTAGTTTTTTAGAATACCTTGGTCAATAGAAGCTTGTTCACCCCAAATATAACCCTGAACTTCGGATTGGGCATTAAGGAATATCTATAAGAATAGATTAGGCATTGTCGCCAAATTTTACCCCAAATGGTCTTTAGACTGGGAGCCCCCCCAAGCTCTTATCTGCTCTGCTTACACTTGATGATGCCATACTTCAAAATTTTGAAACCAATTCACAAGGACTCTTTTGTAAAAAAAAAAACAAGCGTTCTATACAGATATTTTAGGAAACCACACTGAAAATTTATATTTTAGTTACAATTATGGGTAATACGTGAGGAAATTGGTCAGTTACACAATCCATAAAAACATGAGCATAAACATTAGTGATGGGCGAATTTGCGACGGCGTAGGCGTCTCGTTTTTGCCAAAATGTTTTTTGACGACGGCGAATTTTTTTGGGCAAATTTTCGCGGGCGTTTCACGAATTTATTCGCTGGCGGCAAATCGCGTAAATTCACCGCGAATTCGCGCCTGGCGAATAAATTCGCCCATCACTAATAAACATATTTCCTACAAAACATATTCAATTCACTGACCCAAATGCTAAGGATTCAGCAAAATTACATTTTGATTTGGTTAATACTGCTTAAGGACAAGCAAAGTAAAATGCAGATATAATAAAATTAGAGGACTTGTAATGCTGCAAACCGTTGTTACCCTTATTTAAATTTTAGTGATGTTTGAAATAAGTGAGGCTTGGGGTTGTGGGGTTTTGACGTCTGTTGTTGTGACACAGGCCTACCAAACTTCAGTGCAAACCAAAACAGTAAAGATTTCCCACACAGACACCAATGTTTAGGAGTTTATTTCTTCCTGTCACACAGAGAAACCCGGATGAAGAGTGGACTCTGAGGACATTAACATTTATTGGCTGTGGAGTATCTCTGTGTGCTTTGCTGGTGACGTTCATTCTCTTTCTAGCAGTTGGGTAAGTCTCCATGTCCAGATGTTTATCTAAAAGCCTGGGAGAACATTATTTTAAAACTAATAGAAAGCCCTCATTGCATTTAGTTTAAAGACAAACCGTGCCCAACAGCTGTCCTTTATTAGAAGTGTCCCCGATTTTTCATATCATATGGTTACCTTTTTGCAAATTATCTTTATATTTAGAAAATGTTCTCCTTCCTGAGACACTGTGTGTTGCCTCTCTGTAAAAAAAAGCTTGTGTGCTTTGCACCTTCCTTAGCAGGGGTTCCCTCAATTGCCTATTGTTAAAGGAAGTTAGAAACAATGTTTAATCCAGACTTTAAAATTACAAGGAACACAACAGAAATGTCAGCACACTCTTGCTGTCCCAGGAAAACGTAAGTCCTATGATTGTTGAAGGGGCATCATGGGGACATTGCACTTGACATATTAAACTTAATGAAGTTGGTGCCCTCCAAAATGCTCTTGACATATTCAACTTATTTCACCCTGCATATACTTGCCCTTTGTGCCATTTTTGTTCTGTTGTAATTTAGGCCCTTGTCTTTGGAGGGGAACCTGTTCTAAAGAAGGCTGGTTTAAAGTGTGCTTAATTCATATTGGTATCATATAATGTAGTGATCAAAACAGACCTGAGGTCAGAGTGGGAGAAGTTTTTGTTGTTGCTGTTGCCTTCCTTATACTGGACCTCCCCTTGTTTACTTATGACAACATTTCTTCCTGTTTTAGGGTTCTTAAGTCAGAGAGAACAACTGTTCACAAGAACCTGATATTTGCGTTTGTTGCTGCAGAGTCATTGTTGATGTTTAGTGAACTAGTGAAAGACAATGAGGTACCAAACCATAAGAAATCATGCAAGTTTGTACATTGGAGCCTCCATCTTACTCTGAGACTGCAGTCTGCAGTGAGACAAGGCTCCTTTTTTTATCATTTATCATTGCATATATATAATTTCATATTTAGGCCTATAGTGCAAGGTATTTTGTCCCATCTAATATATCACACTATACCACACTCATACCAGATTTTTCCGTAGCATGTGGAAATTAAACCTTTTGGTACTGATCGTATTGTTCCTCAAACAAACAAAGCCCCCTCCTAGCAAGGATGTCAATTAATTACATTTTATCCTAGCAGCCAGGCAGTGGTTTGAACGAGAGACTGAAATATGAATAAGAGAGGGTCTGAATATAGAGATAAGCAACAAAAATTAACTATAGCAATACAATTGTAGCCTCACAGAAGTTTCAATGCCCATCACAGTATGCACAATACAAAATATGACCACAATTCAGCATTGTTTGTACTTTGCCACCTGCCCTCTCTTTTGGACCCCTACCCATCCCTTTCTCACATAAGGCACAATGTAGGAGCAGCAGGGCACGTAGCTTGCATTGGGACAGGACTGAGCTGCACACTCTGGCACTGCACTATTCACTGAATGCTGGGTTTTTCATCCAGCACTGAGTGCAGTGCCAAAGGGGGCACTAGTGCTTAGGAAATTAGCACTAAGGGTGCACCCTGTGCCAACTAGTGACCTTGCAGATGAAGGTGGTATATAATTCAAAAACTATAAAAAATGAAGGCCAATTGAAAAAATTGCTTAGAATAGGTCATTCTATACTATAGCATACTGAAAGTTCACTTTAAACCTTTAACATGTCAGAACCATGAAATGGATTCATCATATTAAATAGAATGAAAATATTTGCATTTTAAAAGATTGATTCAAATCATTGAACAGCTCAGGATCAGTCCTGGATCATACACATTAGTTTTTTTTACAGAAACCTGCCTATGTTGGTGAAATAGATTGTATATTATTATTAAAAGTATATAATCTAATGTTAACAGGTTGTCTGTATTATTGTTACGGGCTCACTACATTTCTTAATGGCGGGCCTTTGCTTGGATGCTGGTTGAAGGACTTCCTTTGTGGAGCAAAGTTGTTGCAGTGAACATGAGTGAAGATCGCAGAATGATTTTTTATTATATCACAGGATGCTGCGAGTCAATTCCCAACCATCACACAATGAGCTCCTTATGGGTAAAAGAAACCTATCAATACTGGTCTTAATAATAAAAAAACTAGAATACCAATGTTGGCTCAAATAGCTTTTTAAATTAAAAGTGTTTACATATATCTTTGTTTGTAGTATAAATAAGGAACTGTTTAACACTTATTACACATTGCATAGTTGTTGGTATTAAAGGACAAGGACACTGGATCACTGCTCCTTCAGGGGAAAAAAAAACCACACTGCCCTCTAAAAGGAGCACCAGCAAAAGGAAAAGAACATGTGCTTTGATTCACTGGTGGTGCCTTAGATGTTGACACTCACCAGTTTCCTTGTCCTTTAAAAAGTACCCCCTGCCACCGCCTCAAGTTCATACTAAAGTTCATACTTTGTTGTTACCTTTTGTTGGTTGCCCAGACCATCGCGATAGATTGATAGATTTAATATATACAGTAAACAAAAGAAATCTGCCCATTGTCTGCCATAAAAAAAAATAGTCCAGTCCAGAAGAAAATTCAAACGTAATTTTAAACCTCAGGCCTTTACAAGGCAAGATGTGAAGGCTAACTTTTTCAACAGTATCCAACTCTAACCTTACTGCAGTGTAAAGCCTTCTGAAAACATAAAGTATTTACCTGCTTTGTGCTACAGACATAGCACCAACCATTGTTGGTTGCCCAGACCATGGCGATATACTCATCAGATAAAAACAACACCCTTCTTACTTCTCTCCCAATAGAATAACGTGTCCCTTAGATGCTCTGGGACAGAAATATACTACCTTCTTTATTTCCGAAGAGCCATACCCTAGCTAAGCTGATAAGAACTGTAATACCTTTATTATCCATCCTAGAACTATATGGTTAAATATGGGTCCTATTGGTAGATTTAATAATTAACAAAAGAAATCTGCCCATAGTCTGCCATAAAAAAACTCCAACAGTCTAGAAGAAAATTCAAACGTAATTAAAACCTCAGGTCTTTACAAGGCAAGAGGTGAAGGCTAACTTTTTCAACAGTATCCAACTCTAACCTTACTGCAGTGTAAAGCCTTCTGAAAACATAAAGTATTTACCTGCTTCGTGCTACAGACATAGCACTGCCTTCATAACAAAAAGGACATTTTAACTCTGCATTATGGGCAGAGACATGCAAATCACCATTATGTCCCTGTGGCCAGCTATGCATCCAAAACTGTTGGTTTTATAGCACAGACACACGTATAGTTCAGAGCCGTATATCCAAACTTACAGACTGCCTGTTTGGTTCTTGTTAGATCTCATTAGTGCAAGATATTGAATCATGGCTTCTGAGTAGGTAAGACTTGGAGAGTAGCAAAGAAGGGAAACCAACCTGGTTAGGGTGAGACTGGCTAAAAAGAACCAAAAAGCTATTCACAATGCAAGACATACAGTGTAAAGCCTTCTGAAAACAGAAGGGATTTACATGCCTCATACTACACATATAGCACTGTCTTCATACCAAATAGAAAATTTAACTCTCACATAAGGCATTACAGACAAAGACATGCAAATCACCCCTTTATGTCCCTGTGGCCAACTACTGTATGCATCCAGAACCACTGGTTCAGACCCAGTGAGATGAGAATTTTGGTATGAAGTTAATTAACTCTCAAATAAAGCATTATGTGATTACTCTTGCTTTTATTGTTTATTGTACATCCCTATTTTGGCCAATGAGCTTGTAACTGTATACACAGAGAGTGAGAGAGTGTGAAGAGTTTGGAGACTTGCTGTCTCTGGTTGGAAAATCTTAATAAATCGTTTCATCTCTGGAAAAGAACTTGGCATTCTTTGCTGCAACATTTTTGATGCCCATTGACTTTAATGCCTTTGGCTAATTTGTCTGCGAAGTGAAACTGAACTGCTTCACCCATCACTACATTTCATTGGTCCCGGTGACAAAGCTGTGAATGTTTTTTGTTTTCTGGACAAGACTCTACATATAATGGAAGCATGTGCCTCTAGTGGAAGGTCTTTCAATGCACTTGACAAAAAGTGCATGTCAGTTTTATTTGCTGAATAAATAGGGGCACATGCAACTAATATCCCTGATGGACTATCTTCTTTCTTTTACCAGGACTGCCAATCATAATTGTTAGTGTGACCTTGGCAACTTCTTATAATAAATATGTTGCAGACAGTCACTGCTGGCTAAATATTCAAATAGACATAATTTGGGCATTTGAGGGCCCAGTTCTCTTCATATCAATGGTATGTATTTTTTTCTCTTTATATTAACGGTATGTATTTTTCTTTTAAAGCACACTCTTCACTGTATGTATTTCCTTGGTTGCAAACTGGTTTATTTACATTGTTTTCTAAATTAGAAGGCTTCTTGCTGTAGATGCAACCTTGGTGAACAAAGGCATATTAAGAATGTGTTTTAATAACCTCAGTCATTGTGTGTACATTGTGCTCTTTTTCATCATTAAGAGCATTATATGCAGCTACAATACTAAGAACCATGTATGGAAGTCTTCCCCTTGAAAGATGGGAGAAATAAAAGTCAGTTCCTTCCATTGAAATCATGACAGAAATATAGTTGTGTCTTTTATAATGTTAATAAATCTAAACAATTCCATTATTTAATATTTACTGATTGTGTGTGGCATTACCATAAATAGTCTGCCCAAATTAGTCATAATAATTCAATACAGCACTCAAAATGATCTCTATTCATTTTGATATTTCAAAGCACTAGGGTATAACTAAGGTGTTGGGGTGCTGACAATGTTAGCGACCTATATAAAATAACTGGAATGCAATATAGTGACAGCAAGTGTTATATAGACTATCAGGTATCAATCAATTTGTACATAGTTTATGGTCACTTAAAGTACAAAAGCCCAGGAATGGCATATCTGCTGCTATCTAGCTACTGGTAGACACCAGCTTCTTCATATGGATTTGTGTGGCTTAGGAAAATATATTAAATATATCAGCACAATATGTAACACCTACAGTACATAAATTATGATTTATAGTGGTGAAACATTGAGCATGCATTTATAATGGCAATTATATTAAAAGTCGGCTTGTTATACAACCACTTATAATAGCAACATAGGGGCAAATTCACTAAAACGCAAAGCGACTAACGCTAGTGCAAATTTGCCAGCGTGACATCATTTCTTTACTTCGCCGATTTACTAACGGGTGCTGCCGTAAATTCGCTAGCGAAGTGGACATACTCTAGCGCTACTTCGCACCCTTACGCCAGACGAAGTTGCGCTATGGCGAAGGGACGTAACTACACTAATTCACTAACTTGCGCATTTTACTGAAAGTTACCTCTTGCACCAGACTTGCCTTTGCCACCTCAGACCAGGCGAAGTGCAATAGAGTAGATAGGGCTTGCTTCAAGAAAAGTTGAAAAAAGTTGTCCCAAAAAACAATGGCGTCTTTTAATTTTTTAAGGGTGATAGGCTAAAAAAGATTGTAAATTTTTTGGGGGTACCCTCTTTCCCCCCTACATTTCCTAACATAAGGCACCTAAACTATACAGTGGGCACATGTATAGGGCAAAATAACAACTCTATTTAATTTTATGAAGCTTTCCCAGGCTTGTGTAATGTATTTGCTGCTTCATATACGTCCATTTTACTTTAACTTGGCGCGGTATGCAAATTAGGCATCGCTAGCGCAACTTCGCTTTGTTTGACAAAATAACACTAGTGCAACTTCGCTACCTTTCGCCTCCCTGAGTGCAACTTCGGATTTTGGTGAATTAGTGGCACCCTGGTGAAACTCCGCCTGGCGAAGTGCGGCGAATCCAACGCTAGCACAACTTCAAAGGTAAGTAAATTTGCCCCATAGAGTCCATCAATATACACAGTAATATGTTGCTGGCTGAAAAAGACATATAAAAACTGACTAACTGCCAGCTGATCAAGGGGAAGGCAAAAAAAACTTCTAAAGCCTCTCTAATTTGTCTCAGAGGAAAAAATGTTCCTTGCTGATTCCAAGATGGCAATCAGACCAGTCCCTGGATCAACTTGCACTATGAGCTATCTTCCATAACCCTTTATTCCATCAAACCCCTTCTTAAAGCTATCTTATGTATCAGCCAGTACTTTTGATTCAGGGAGAGAATTCCACATCTTCCCAGGTTTCACGGTAAAAAAACGCTTCCATATATTTAGATAGCACTTTCTTTCTTGGGGCCATATTACACTCTTAAAAGGGAATAGTAAACCACAGGCATGGGATCCGTTATCCCGGAAACCCAATATCCAGAAAGCTCTGAATTACGGAAAGGCCATCTTCCACAGACTCAATTTTATCCAAATAATCCATATTTTTTTAAATGCATTCTTTTTTTAACTTTTTTAATTTAAACCTTAATCCTTACTGGAAGCAAAACCAGCATAATGTATTTATTTAATGTATACATGATTTTCTAGTAAACTGAAGTTATGAAATCCAAATTATGGAAAGATCCATTATCTGGAAAACACCAGGTGCTAAGCATTCTGGCTAGCATGTCCCATACCTGTACTGTTATTTTTAAAGCCTTCCCTAAGAACCTAACACTTTGCCACTTGATTTCCTGCAGGTAAACACCTTTGTTTTGTTTCAGGTGGTGATGGTGACTATATCCAGTGCCAGTAGGCGCTCTAAAATGCTGACACCCAACTGCAGCCTAGAGAAACAGATTGGGATCCAGGTCTGGTAAGCATCTGATACATGAAAGGCGAAATAGTTGATATCAGAAATCACAGGGCCCCATACAACAATATTTTCAGGACTTCAACTTTGGGTCTTTTCGTGACTTCAGCTCCGTTCACGGCTTTGGGTCTTTTTGACGGCTTCTGCTTTATTCGCTGCTTCTGGACTTCGGGTATTCTTGTAAATGGTACACAGTGATGTCATCAGTTATTATCAGAGTTCTGTGATGTCATATTTTGAAGTTCCATTACATCCATATACTTATATTTGACAATAGAAGGTATACAATTTATACTGTATCAGTATCTATGAAGACTTATAGACATTTACAATGATATGATGTGTGTATATAACTATACTGTCATATGAAAAAGTTTGGGAACCTCTCTTAATTCTTTAAAATTTTGTTTATCATTGGCTGAGCTTTCAAAGTAGCAACTTCCTTTTAATGTATAATATGCCTTATGGAAACAGTAGTATTTCAGCAGTGACATACAGTTTATTGGATTAACAGAAAATATGCAATATGCATCATAACAAAATTAGACAGGTGCATACATTTGGGCACCCCAACAGAGATATTACAAGTTGAGCCTCCTTTTGCAAATGTAACAGCCTCTAGACGCCTCTTATAGCCATTGACGAGTGTCTGGATTCTGGATGGCGGTATTTTTGACCATTTGTCCATACGAAATCTCTCCAGTTCAGTTGAATTTGATGGCTGCCGAGCATAGACAGCATGCTTCAAATCACCCCATAGATTACGATGATCTTCAAGTTGGAGGACTGTGACGGCCATTCCAGAATATTGTACTTCTCCCTCTGCATAGACGCCTTTGTAGATCTCGAAGTGTGTTTAGGGTCATTGTCTTCTTGGAATATCCAACCCCTGCGTCACTTCAACTTTGTGACTGATGCTTGAACATTGACCTGAAGAATTTGTTGATATTGGGTTGAATTCATCTGACCTTCGACTTTAACAAGGGCCCCACACAGCCCCACAGCATGATGGAACCTCCACCAAATTTGACAGTAGGTGTTTTTCTTGGAATGCGGTGTTCTTCTTCCGCCATTCAAAGTGCTTTGTTATGACCAAATAACTAAATCTTTGTCTCATTAGTCCAAAGCACTTTGTTCCAAAATGAGCTTTTGCATATAACAAAATACTCTGTGTGTGGTGTGAGTGCAGAAAAAGCTTCTTTCTCATTACTCACAGATGTTCTTTGTGCAAATTGCGCTGAATTGTAGAACGATGTACAGATACACCATCTACATCAAGATGTTCTTGCAGGTCTTTGGAGGTGATCTTTGGGTTGTCTGTAACCATTCTCACAATCCTCCGCATATGCTGCTCCTGTATTTTTTTTCAGACCTGGGTTTTACAGCAACTGTTCCTGTGGCCTTCCATTTCCTGAATACATTCCTTAAAGTTGAAACTGACAGTTTAAACCTTTGCTTTTTTTAGCCTTGCCCTAAACCATGATACTGAACAATCTTTGTTTTTAGACCTTTTGAGAGTTGCTTTGAGGATCCCATGCTGTCACTCTTCAGAGGAGAGTCAAACAGAAGCACAACTTGCAATTGGCCACCTTAAATACCCTTTCAAATGATTGGACACACCTGCCTATGATGGTCAAGGCTTAATGAGCTAATCCAACAAATTTGGTGTTGCCAGTAATCAGCATAGAGTAGTTACATGGATACCCAAATTTTTGCGTAGCCAGTTTTTCCATTTGATTTAATTTCATACAACTGAATACTGCTTCATTTGTTCAGAAAACACCCCAGTACTCAGATGTTCCTTGGAAATGAAAGACATACCACTGTCTTTTTATATTGAAAGTGGAGTAAATTATTATGCAGGCTGAGAGGAGTTCCCAAACTTTTTCATATGACTGTATGTATAATGAAAAAGATAACAAATTTAAAATTATGATGGACTCTCCCCCCCCTCCATAGAATCCTTAGAAAACAAGCAGAACATATCACACAGCTGTAGCTGTGGACTATCAGAGCAGTGGCAGTTTAACCAGAGATGTGTAGGAGTTGACAATGTTTGAAGACTGAGAGTGCTCGGTAGGATTTAAGAAAAAACAAGAATACCACATAATTCAGGTGGGAAAGGAAAGATAGTTTTCATTTTAAAAAGGTAATTAATTTGTGCTGTGCCTGCTGTGCCTGCACAAGGGTGTGTATCTATACTCTCCCACACAAAATTTTAAATGACTACATGTTTTTAGTTTCAAAACAATAACATTTTCATAACAAAGCGTTCGTTTCTTGTAATTTTTTCTGCTGCACTTAATATATAATAATATAATTAAATAAATAGTAGTAGATGCTGGGAGGCAAACCATTTCTATTTTTAATTCTTTATTGCTGAACTGGCAAATTAACTGCTGGGGTTTTCTTGATTTCACGTAGTGTCTCAAAAATAAAACTTGATGGACTTTGGTCTTTGTTCAACATTATTTACTGTGTAACTACATATTTTATGTACCTGAAACTGCCACTTGATTCTGAAACTTTTTTTTAGTTTGCATACCATTTTGTGCTTATTATGATACTATATCATACAAAAGCAATTATTCAAGCTTCATATTAAATTAAGCCCAAAATTGGCATTAGGGATGTAGCGAACGTCGGAAAAAAAGTTCGAACATATTCGCGAACTTGCGTCAAAAATGCGAACGGTTCGCGAACGTCGCGAACCCCATAGACTTCAATGGGAAGGCGAATTTTAAAAGCTAGAAAAGACATTTCTGGCCAGAAAAATGATTTTAAAGTTGTTTAAAGGGTGCAACGACCTGGACAGTGCCATGCCAGAGGGGGATCAAGGGCAAAAATGTTTCTAAAAAATCCATTGTTGACACAGCGCTGCGTTTTGTGCTGTAAAGGGCAGAAATCACACTACATTTCTAAACCTGTGTAATAAAATGCTTTAAAACGTCCGGCGTCTACATGCCAATCAAGTCGTGTAAAGGTTACAGCCTGTTCACACGCAAAGACGAAACGCGGTGCTTACTGCAACGCAAAAAGACGCAAAGAGCTTTAATGAATGATACCATCAAGTGAGCAAATAATAGTTTTTAATTACTAGTTGCTTGTCACCTCCAGGATGTTCGTCCTGTTGGTGGCAATATTTCTGTAGTGGTGTGTTTAGCAGTCACCGTGCTTGTGCGCACGTGCACTGTCAGGCAGAGGTAATTCAATGTACAGTGAAGTGAACCAAAAAACACTGATTCTGCAGTGTGGGCCCAGTTTTGGTCTACTTTATTGATCACCTGCGGTGACCATAAAAGATGCGATTTTGCCACTGTTGCAGAACCCTGAAAAATTAGGCATGTGTACTTTCCTGAAAAATTATGTTTTTTTTGTCGCAGCCACTGAACCAGAAGTCCAGAAACAATATGCCATATAAATGCTGAAAATATTAATTTTTTTTTGTCGCAGCCACTGCAGCACAGAGGCCAGAAAAAATATGCCATATAAATGCAAACAATATTAATTTTTTTTGTTGCAGCCACTGCAGCACAGAGGCCAGAAAAATATGCCATATAAATGCAAACAATATTAATTTTTTTTGGTCGCAGCCACTGCAGCACAGAGGCCAGGAAAAATATGCCATATAAATGCTAACAATATAAATTTTTTTTGTCGCAGACACTGAAGCACAGAGGCCAGAAAAAATATGCCATATAAATGCTGAAAATATTCAATTTTTTTGGTCGCAGCCACTGAAGCACAGAGGCCATAAAAAATATGCCATATAAATGCTGAAAATATTCTGTTTTTTTTGTCGCAGCCACTGAAGCACAGAGGCCAGAAAAATATGCCATATAAATGCTGAAAATATTCATTTTTTTGTCACAGCCACTGAAGCACAGAGGCCAGAAAAAATATGCCATATAAATGCTGAAAATATTCTGTTTTTTTTGTCGCAGCCACTGAAGCACAGAGGCCAGAAAAAATATGCCATATAAATGCTGAAAATATTCATTTTTTGTCACAGCCACTGAAGCACAGAGGCCATAAAAAATATGCCATATAAATGCAGAAAATATTCTGTTTTTTTTGGTCGCAGCCACTGAAGCACAGAGGCCAGAAAAAATATGCCATATAAATGCTGAAAATATTCATTTTTTTGTCACAGCCACTGAAGCACAGAGGCCATAAAAAATATGCCATATAAATGCTGAAAATATTCTGTTTTTTTTTGTCACAGCCACTGAAGCACAGAGGCCAGAAAAAATATGCCATATAAATGCTGAAAATATTCATTTTTTTGTCACAGCCACTGAAGCACAGAGGCCAGAAAAAATATGCCATATAAATGCAGAAAATATTCTGTTTTTTTTGGTCGCAGCCACTGAAGCACAGAGGCCAGAAAAAATATGCCATATAAATGCTGAAAATATTCATTTTTTTGTCACAGCCACTGAAGCACAGAGGCCAGAAAAAATATGCCATATAAATGCAGAAAATATTCTGTTTTTTTTGGTCGCAGCCACTGAAGCACAGAGGCCATAAAAAATATGCCATATAAATGCTGAAAATATTCATTTTTTGGTCGCAGCCACTGAAGCACAGAGGCCAGAAAAAATATGCCATATAAATGCTGAAAATATTCATTTTTTTGTCACAGCCACTGAAGCACAGAGGCCAGAAAAAATATGCCATATAAATGCTGAAAATATTAAATTTTTTTGTCACAGCCACTGAAGCACAGAGGCCAGAAAAACTCAGGATTTACCTGGATTCAAATTAAACCAGTAGGGTTTGCACCCTAGTTTGTAACGGTGGTGGAGGGAGGAGGACGCTAAAGGACAGCTGTATGTGGAGTCATGAGGCGTGCAGAGAAGGACAGCTGCATGGGGAGTCAGAATCAGAAACTCAGCACAAGTCTTCCGGCGTGCAGTAACCCTCCGAGATCCACCCCTCATTCATTTTAATAAAGGTCAGGTAATCCACACTTTTGTGACCTAGGCGAGTTCTCTTCTCAGTTACAATTCCTCCTGCTGCACTGAAGGTCCTTTCTGAGAGGACACTTGAGGCGGGGCAAGACAAGAGGTTCATGGCAAATTGTGACAGCTCTGGCCACAGATCAAGCCTGCGCACCCAGTAGTCCAGGGGTTCATCGCTCCTCAGAGTGTCGATATCTGCAGTTAATGCCAGGTAGTCCGCTACCTGCCGGTCGAGGCGTTCTTTGAGGGTGGATCCCGAACGGTTCTGCCGCTGCCTTGGACTGAAAAACATTTGCATGTCTGACGTTACAGAGTGGCCAAAGTGCTTTGTCCTTGCAGGTGCGCTCGTGGCAGGATTACTGGCACCTCTGCCCCTGGAATGTTGATGAGTTCCTGAAGTGACATCACCCTTAAAAGCATTGTACAACATGTTTTGCAGGCTGGTTTCTAAATGCAGCATCCTTTCAGACTTGTGGTATGTTGGTAACATTTCTGCCACTTTATGCTTGTACCGAGGGTCTAGTAGAGTCGCGACCCAGTACAGGTCCTTCTCCTTAAGCCTCTTGATACGGGGGTCCTTCAACAGGCATGACAGCATGAAAGACCCCATTCTCACAAGGTTGGATGCAGAGGTATCCATCTCCGCTTCCTCGTTATCAAGGACTGCATCATCCACGGTCTCCTCCCCCCAGCCATGTACAAGACCAGGGGTCCCCAAAAGGTCACCACTAGCCCCCTGGGAAGCCTGCTCCTGTTGGTCCTCCTCCTCCACAAAGCCACCTTCCTCCTCTGACTCCACTTCTGACACCTCTCCCTGCGTTGCAGCAGGTGCCTGGGTTCGTTCTGGTGATTCCGACCAGAAATCGTGCGCTTCCTGCTCCTCGTCACGCTGGTCTACAGCCTCATCTGTCACTCGTCGCACGGCACGCTCCAGGAAGAAAGCGAAGGGTATTAGGTCGCTGATGGTGCCTTCGGTGCGACTGACCATATTTGTAACCTCTTCAAAAGGGCGCATGAGCCTGCAGGCATCGCGCATAAGCACCCAGTAACGGGGTAAAAAAATCCCCAGCTCTGCAGATCCAGTCCTACCACCCAGTTCAAACAGGTATTCGTTGACGGCTCTTTGTTGTTGCAGCAGACGTTCCAACATGAGGAGCGTTGAATTCCAGCGAGTCTGGCTGTCGCAAATCAAACGCCTGACTGGCATTTTGTACCGCTGCTGAATGTCAGCAAGGCGTGCCATGGCTGTGTAGGACCGTCTGAAATGGGCCGACACCTTCCTGGACTGCCTGAGAACGTCCTGGAATCCTGGGTACTTTGAGACAAAACGTTGTACTATTAAATTCAGAACATGTGCCATGCAGGGCACATGTGTTAAATTGCCCAGTCTCAGTGCTGCCAACAGATTGCTTCCATTGTCACACACCACTTTTCCGATCTTCAGTTGGTGTGGGGTCAGCCACCGATCGGCCTGTGACTGCAGAGATGACAGGAGTACAGATCCGGTATGGTTTTTGCTTTCCAGGCACGTCATCCCCAAGACAGCATGACAACGGCGTACCTGGCACGTCGAATAGCCTAGGGGGAGCTGGGGTGCACAGGTGTGGAGGAGGAGGACCCAGCAGCAGAGGACGAAGAAGAGGAAGAAGACGAGGTAGAGAGCGAAGGAGGAGTAGAGGTGGTGGCAGAACCGCGTGCAATCCGTGGCGGTGACACCAACTCCACTGTCGTTGTTGAGCTACACATTCCCTGCTTCCCAGCCATTACCAAGTTCACCCAGTGGGCAGTGTAGGTGACATACCTGCCCTGACCATGCTTGGAGGACCATGCGTCAGTAGTCATATGGACCTTTGGCCCAACACTAAGTGACAGAGATGCGGTGACTTGGCTCTGCACATGGTGGTACAGGTGTGGTATTCCCTTTTTTGAAAAAAAATTGCGGCTGGGTACCTTCCACTGCGGTGTCCCAATTGCTACAAATTTGCGGAAGGCCTCAGAGTCCACCAGCTGGTATGGTAAAAGCTGGCGGGCTAAGAGTGCGGACAAGCCAGCTGTCAGACGCCGGGCAAGGGGGTGACTAGCAGACATTGGCTTCTTACGCTCAAACATGGCCCTCACAGAAACTTGGCTGGGGCAGATGACTGGGAATGGGAACTGGTGGTCAAGGTGGAAGGCGGAGTGGAGGGTGGTTCAGACGGGTGAAGGACAGCAGAGGTAGAGCAGTAAGATGCTGGACCAGAAGGAGGGTGGCTTTTAGTTTGCCTGTTGCCTTTGAGGTGTTGCTCCCAAAGTGCTTTGTGCTTGCCGTTCATGTGCCTTCGCATAGAAGTTGTACCTATGTGGCTGTTGGGCTTCCCAAGACTCAGTTTCTGACTGCACTCATTGCAAATGACAACGCTTTTGTCAGAGGCACACACATTAAAAAAATCCCACACTGCTGACCTTTTTGAGGCTGGCAATCTGGCAGTAACAGTAGAAGTCGGCGGCCGTTGGCGGCAATGGCGGGTGCGTTGGCCGGCTGACCACAGGTGCCGATACATGTTGTTGCCCTACTGTTCCCTGCGAGCTGTCCTCCCTGCTTCTTCTAAGTCTTATTCTCCTCCTGCCTCTCTGACTCTCCGTCTCTCCATCTGAACTATCCTCCTCTTCCTCTCTTCTACTGGGCACCCATAAAACATCAATCTCCTCATCCTCATTCTCCTCAGATGCATCAATTTCTTCTAACAGCTCACAGAAGGAAGCAGCAGCGGGGACCTCCTCGTCATCACTCATTATGTCCATCTCTGTTGTGTTCTCTGCCAGAATTAAATCTGGTGTAACGTCCTCATCTCCTTCATCTTCTTCTGCCAATAATGGTTGCGCATCACTCAGTTCAAGAAACTCATGTGAAAATAACTCCTCTGACTCCAGTGAAGAAGGGGCGCCGGTGGTGGAGGAAGTGTTACGTGGGGTGCCCATAGCAGTGGAGGATGAGGATGTTGTGGTAAAGTTAGAAACGGTGGATGGGGTGTGCTGTGTAAGCCAGTCAACTACCTCTTCAGCATTTTGGGAGTTCAGGGTCATTGCCTTTTTAAAACTGGGCAATTTCCTAGGGCCACAGGATAGCATAGCAGCACGGCCCCTTGTGCCTCTGCGTGGCGGCCTGCCTTTGCCTGGCATTATTTTTAAAACAACAACAACAACAACTCAGGTGGTGTTTCTAGAGACGGTATTATTATTGATATTTAGACAGAATGTGAACAAGCTCACACAGCTAGATGGGAGTTGTTTGAAAATGAAGAAGAAGAACACACTGGGCAAACAAGGCCTACAAGGTCAACGTATACACTACTACAGCAGTGGATACGATATATATGATTGCTGCCTGAAAAACGTCACTCGGGTGGTGTTTCTAGAGACGGTATTATTATTGATATTTAGACAGAATGTGAACAAGCTCACACAGCTAGATGGTTGTTGTTTGAAAATGAAGAACACACTGAGCAAACAAGGCCTACAAGGTTAACGTATACACTACTACAGCAGTGGATACGATATATATGATTGCTGCCTGAAAAACGTCACTCGGGTGGTGTTTCTAGAGACGGTATTATTATTGATATTTAGACAGAATGTGAACAAGCTCACACAGCTAGATGGTTGTTGTTTGAAAATGAAGAACACCCTGAGCAAATAATGCCTACAAGGTTAACGTATACACTACTACAGCAGTGGATACGGAATATATTATTGCTGCCTGAAAAACGTCACTCGGGTGGTGTTTCTAGAGACGGTATTATTATTGATATTTAGACAGAATGTGAACAAGCTCACACAGCTAAGTGGCAGTGGTTTGAAAATGAAGAAGAACACACTGGGCAAACAAGGCCTACAAGGTCAACGTATACACTACTACAGCAGTGGATACGATATATATGATTGCTGCCTGAAAAACGTCACTCGGGTGGTGTTTCTAGAGACGGTATTATTATTGATATTTAGACAGAATGTGAACAAGCTCACACAGCTAAGTGGCAGTGGTTTGAAAATGAAGAAGAAGAACACACTGGGCAAACAAGGCCTACAAGGTCAACGTATACACTACTACAGCAGTGGATACGGAATATATTATTGCTGCCTGAAAAACGTCACTCGGGTGGTGTTTCTAGAGACGGTATTATTATTGATATTTAGACAGAATGTGAACAAGCTCACACAGCTAGATGGTTGTTGTTTGAAAATGAAGAACACACTGAGCAAATAATGCCTACAAGGTTAACGTATACACTACTACAGCAGTGGATACGATATATATGATTGCTGCCTGAAAAACGTCACTCGGGTGGTGTTTCTAGAGACGGTATTATTATTGATATTTAGACAGAATGTGAACAAGCTCACACAGCTAGATGGTTGTTGTTTGAAAATGAAGAACACACTGAGCAAATAATGCCTACAAGGTTAACGTATACACTACTACAGCAGTGGATACGGAATATATTATTGCTGCCTGAAAAACGTCACTCGGGTGGTGTTTCTAGAGACGGTATTATTATTGATATTTAGACAGAATGTGAACAAGCTCACACAGCTAGATGGTTGTTGTTTGAAAATGAAGAACACACTGAGCAAACAAGGCCTACAAGGTTAACGTATACACTACTACAGCAGTGGATACGATATATATGATTGCTGCCTGAAAAACGTCACTCGGGTGGTGTTTCTAGAGACGGTATTATTATTGATATTTAGACAGAATGTGAACAAGCTCACACAGCTAGATGGTTGTTGTTTGAAAATGAAGAACACACTGAGCAAACAAGGCCTACAAGGTTAACGTATACACTACTACAGCAGTGGATACGATATATATGATTGCTGCCTGAAAAACGTCACTCGGGTGGTGTTTCTAGAGACGGTATTATTATTGATATTTAGACAGAATGTGAACAAGCTCACACAGCTAGATGGTTGTTGTTTGAAAATGAAGAACACACTGAGCAAATAATGCCTACAAGGTTAACGTATACACTACTACAGCAGTGGATACGGAATATATTATTGCTGCCTGAAAAACGTCACTCGGGTGGTGTTTCTAGAGACGGTATTATTATTGATATTTAGACAGAATGTGAACAAGCTCACACAGCTAGATGGTTGTTGTTTGAAAATGAAGAACACACTGAGCAAATAATGCCTACAAGGTTAACGTATACACTACTACAGCAGTGGATACGGAATATATGATTGCTGCCTGAAAAACGTCACTCGGGTGGTGTTTCTAGAGACGGTATTATTATTGATATTTAGACAGAATGTGAACAAGCTACACAGCTAGATGGTTGTTGTTTGAAAATGAAGAACACACTGAGCAAATAATGCCTACAAGGTTAACGTATACACTACTACAGCAGTGGATACGGAATATATGATTGCTGCCTGAAAAACGTCACTCGGGTGGTGTTTCTAGAGACGGTATTATTATTGATATTTAGACAGAATGTGAACAAGCTCACACAGCTAGATGGTTGTTGTTTGAAAATGAAGAACACACTGAGCAAATAATGCCTACAAGGTTAACGTATACACTACTACAGCAGTGGATACGGAATATATTATTGCTGCCTGAAAAACGTCACTCGGGTGGTGTTTCTAGAGACGGTATTATTATTGATATTTAGACAGAATGTGAAAAAGCTCACACAGCTAAGTGGCAGTGGTTTGAAAATGAAGAAGAAGAACACACTGGGCAAACAAGGCCTACAAGGTCAACATATACACTACTACAGCAGTGGATACGGAATATATTATTGCTGCCTGAAAAACGTCACTCGGGTGGTGTTTCTAGAGACGGTATTATTATTGATATTTAGACAGAATGTGAACAAGCTCACACAGCTAGATGGTTGTTGTTTGAAAATGAAGAACACACTGAGCAAATAATGCCTACAAGGTTAACGTATACACTACTACAGCAGTGGATACGATATATATGATTGCTGCCTGAAAAACGTCACTCGGGTGGTGTTTCTAGAGACGGTATTATTATTGATATTTAGACAGAATGTGAACAAGCTCACACAGCTAGATGGTTGTTGTTTGAAAATGAAGAACACACTGAGCAAATAATGCCTACAAGGTTAACGTATACACTACTACAGCAGTGGATACGGAATATATTATTGCTGCCTGAAAAACGTCACTCGGGTGGTGTTTCTAGAGACGGTATTATTATTGAAATTTAGACAGAATGTGAACAAGCTCACACAGCTAGATGGTTGTTGTTTGAAAATGAAGAACACACTGAGCAAATAATGCCTGCAAGTGCACTACTATTGGTGCACTACTATGAAGAACAGCAACAGCACTGTACACGTTAAAGAACAGTAAGATAAGTAAAAGAAAAAAAAAATATATGTATATTAAAAAAAATATTTTTCTCGGGTTGGTGCTGCTGAACTACTAGGAGCAGCACAGTAGCACACCAGTCCCACTCCCCAACACTGCTAGACTAATAGCACTGGGCTTATAGTAGCAACTAGCAAAGTAAAAAAACAAAAAAGAAAATAAAAGCAGTCCTTACAAGGACTATTGGGTTATTACAGCAGTCAGCAGATGAGATCAGAAGAGATCAGTGCCCACAGCAGGCAGCTACATACAGAGCACTGCAGTAGAAGGTAGATTACTAGCCAGCAAAGCTACCCTAAAATGTCCCTCAAATCCCTGCAGACTTCTATCCCTCCAATACAGAGCAGTATCAAGTAGATTACTAGCCAGCAAACTTACTATCAACTGTCCCTCAAAGAAATCAGTGAAATCAGTAACAGCTCTCTCCCTACACTAGCTCTTGCAAGCACACACAGGCAGAATGAAAAAACGCTGCAGGGCTTCAGTTTATATATGGAAGGGGAGTGGTCCAGGGGGTGTGGGGGTGGTCCAGGAGGGAGAGCTTCCTGATTGGCTGCCATGTATCTGCTGGTCTGGGGTGAGAGGTCAAAAAAAAGCGCCAGGTAAGGCGAACCCAAAATGGCGAACGTCGCGCGACGTTCGCGAACATTCGGCGAGCGCGAACAGCCGATGTTCGCGCGAACAAGTTCGCCGGCGAACAGTCCGCGACATCCCTAATTGGCATTACTCCACATAAACTCTCCAGATAAGGATTTACAGAGACGTCTAAATGTTATAAGTAATTCTCATTTTAACCTGGTGATGTTGTTTACAGCTGCTACTAAGAAATTATTATTCTCAAATTGGTTGTCAGAAACTACTCCTTCACTTTCAGATATCCAGTCTCTTCTAAATAATCTTTGTTGGCAAGAAGCAATAAGGATTAAATCAGAAAATCCAACTCACATATGTATATTTACAGAAACTTGGTCAATATTTTGGGATCAAACAGATTCTAACTTAAAATTTCGAATCCTCGACTGGCTCAAGAAATAGTCTTTCCTGTAGTGGCTAAAACCTATTTGTCCATTTTCTTCACATTCCTTAATATTCACTGAGTGTTGTCAGGTTGTTAGATTTAGAACTTGTTTTTGTTACTTTACTTTTATTTTTTACTTTCACTCTGGTAAAATGTAAATAAGACACTCCAATTGTTATCATTATTGTATTCCTGTTCTATATCTCGAGTCTCCATAACCAGTTTGGAGATGCCTCATTTTACAACTTTGCATTTTTGTTAAATTCCTACTTCTTTTGGTTTTAAAACTCAATAAAAACATTTACATGCAAAAACAATTATTATTCAGTTCATCCATTATAATTAGTACTTATTAATACTATATGTATAAAAAGACTATTCAAACCTATGTTCTATTAAAAAGTAAACATTTCTAGAGGCATATTAGAGGTAACCTTGTAGTTTTGTGACCATATAAAGACATGTTATCAGCTGATCATGTTGTTTTGTAACTCCCTGGTAACTTAAAATATTCTTTGGCACTAGCGAATACACTTTGTGATATATCATGACCCACTTTATAAAATGTTTCCTATCCAAAATGTATACAGACCTTTCTCATTTCATGGAAAAAGTGAAGAATCCCCATACCTTATGATCCTTAGGATCCTCTGTTATAGAGGCTCAAGGAATTATCAGGGACTGCCATTGTATATCAATCGCCACCTCAGTACAAATTGGTACCTGTTATCTTTCAGTAATTTGGATCACCATGTTTTAAGGCTACTAAAAATAATTTAAACATTAAAGGGATGATTTATCAATGTTCAAATTTGAATTTTGGAACTATTTAATTTTTTGTGCACAAAAACTCACAAATTCAAACTATATTTTCAAAAACTTGATTGTTTGGTATTTTGTTAAGCACAAAAAACTGAATGTAAAACTGGCATCTAAAAGCAACCGAGTTTAATAAGAATCAATGTTGTCCTAGGCAAAATTCATGCTATCTTTTAATTTGAGATTTTCCAGTTTTTCAAGGTTTTTTTGAGCTTGTAAAGAAATTTGAGTTTTTCGAGTTTTCTTCACTATTGTATTACATAAAGGGGCCGATTCACTAAGGGTCGAATATCGAGGGTTAATTAACCCTCGATATTCGACTAGGAATTAAAACCCTTCGACTTCGAATATCGAAGTCGAAGGATTTAGCGCAGATAGTTCGATCGAACGATAAAATCCTTCGAAGGATTTTAATCCAACGATCAAAGGAATATCCTTCCCCAACATTGACTTTGGTAGCTTTTAGATGGCGAACTAGGGGGTCGAAGTTTATATTAAAGAGACAGTACTTCGACTATCGAATGGTCGAATAGTCGAACAATTTTATTTAGAATCCTTCAATTCGAAGTCGTAGTCGAAGGTCGAAGTAGCCCATTCGATGGTCGAAGTGGCCCAAAAAAAACTTCGAAATTCGAAGGTTTTTACCTTCGAATCCTTCACTCGAAGTTAGTGAATCGGCCCCAAAGGTTTTTATATTAGTGTTTTTATAATACGGTAAATAAACATCCAAGTTTTTTTTTTTAATTTTGAGTTTATTTTAAGTAGAAAAAAAGTTTAGTTGGCCATATGCTCCCAGATCCGCTTATTTCAGTTACCTACTGTAGCTATTTAGGATGGTCCTGGTTATTTTGCAGTTAATTCAATGGTGAACCAAAACAGCTAATGGAAATTAGGGATGCACCGAATCCACTATTTTGGATTCGGCCGAACCCCTGAATCCTTCGTGAAAGATTCGGCCGAATACCGAACCGAATCCGAACCCTAATTTGCATATGCAAATTAGGGGTGGGAAGGGGAAAGCATTTTTTACTTCCTGGTTTTCTGACAAAAAGTCACACAATTTCCCTCCTGCCCCTAATTTGCAAATTGGGATTCGGCTTCGGTTCGTCCTGCTGAAAAAGGCTGTATCCTGGCCAAATCCCAAACCAAATCCTGGATTTGGTGCATCCGTAATGGAAATCCTAGCTTTCTGCAGTGGATTAAAAAGATTAAGGGCACATCACAAGTATGTTTATTTTTCAAAGGGTTCAAGATCTGAATTTCCATTTTTTTTCTAGACTTCTTTTCAATTATGATTACAATGACTCATATGCTCTTAGCTCATATATTTTTCAGCAACAAAATGACATTAATATGATTTCCACAGATGTATTGTACTGACAGAAACAGCTACAAGTTAATAATGATTTGCTTATTCTTTACCTAAGTGGTACTTTAATCATACTGTACATTTTACTCCAAAGGTCAACAGATAAATACAAGTATAATGAAAAAAAGTATTTTTTTCAGAGCAGAAATGGAATCTGAAGTGATAGGTATTGTGACAGCTTGAAAAGGGTTCCTTATATGGCCTTAAACATGTTACAGTGCTCTGTTCCCTTATTGTAATAAAGGGCAATTTAACCAGAAGGGCCAGCAACCTCATTAATTATAAATCAATGATTCTAAATTCAAGGTTATGTTTGACCCACACATACATATAAGGTGTTTTTATGCTACATGTGTTTAGAGAGGTAATATCCATTAATCATACATTATATTTTCACAAATGCATACAAAGTGCATACAAAATCTCTTTAAAGGAAACTGGGAGTAATTCCTTAAAGAAAAATATAATCATTTTTTGACATAAGCTTATTTAATTGGGTTTATGTAGAAAAGGTATACAGGCTATATTCCAGGTATAGATATAAATGTATTGTTGTGTTACACAAACATACTGGACCCACAAAATCAAAAACAACATGATAACGCCAACAAGCTATTTCCCAAGATCACTTATGCTGAGTGTGTAATGTTTCCAGCATAAATCACAATAACAAAAAACGAGGGAAGGGTTCTATTACACTGTGAGCCTAAAGAGTGCGGGGAACTGGTCCTGTAAACACAGACAGACTATTATGTTTTCCTTTCAGTATATGGAATCAGGTATATTTTGTCCCTTTAAATCAAAGGTGATAACTGGACTACAAAGAGCCACTTAACCAGTTTTAATTATTTTTTTCCTTTGTATTTGGAAGGTGGAAATATTTAAACTGAATGTTTAATCATTCTTCTTTTTATTTCCTTACCCAGCATTTATGAATGTGTACATCACATTTCCAATACCTACATAGTGCTCTCTGTGTCACATCTCTCTCCCAGAATGCTCTATGAGACACAGCAGAGTATCAGAGGCTGTCTTAGGGTGGTGAATTAATGAGTAACCCCCAGAGAAAAGGGGGAGAGGGTGTGTGTGAGCTTCTTTTAAGAAGAAGAAAGTGAGGTTATGTGCTATTGACAATATGTTTTGTTGTGTAAATAACATACCAGCAATATATGCTCTAATTATCTTCGGTTTTGCTATCTTTCACTTTGTGAAAGCATCATCCTTTGAGTGAATTTCCACAAACATGTATTTACATTGCGATAAATAATGCTTTTATTTTTTAATATCCATAACATATGCAGATGGCCAACTGCCTGTCCGTTCCACCATCTTTATCCTGACTTGTCAATAGGCTTGGAATGTTTGGCCCTTTCTGTGTTTAGATAGGTGTTAAAAGTTTATGCCAGGCATCACATATTTTATATCAGAACATATAATGGCTAAAATGGCCTGTAGTTATAATTGTTTACTTAGCAAACTGTGAGCCAGAGCCAAGAGAGTATGAGATCAGGAGGGCAACCATGAACCCATGATGAGTGTTTGCTATGAGCATTGTATACCCATAGTTGGCTGCTAGCCAAAATGATTACCATTTCCATCTGCATTGGTAAAATATACAGATAAGGAAATAACTTCACCAACTGCATCATAAGAAGAAAAAAACATAACAAGAAACACATGAATCAGATGTTCAACTGGTTCCTCTCTGCTTTCTCATAAATGGTACAGTTAAGTGCTGTATTTCTTAGAAAAGATGTTCAATAGCCAATACTGGGTCTAGCATTTTACAGAAAATCACTGCCCGAGCCACACTCCTCAGGAAAGTGTCCTAGCAGTGTGAAAGGGTGGAAAAAGTCAAAGCCTATGTTTCATGGGCAAGTCAAACCCAAAATAAAAATTTGCCTGATAAAAAAAAACTAATTCTAAGCAACTTTCCAATATACATTTACTTTCTGTACTTTAAAAAGTTATTTGTAAAAACAATTAATATTGAAAGCAGCATTTGGTTGGTTGTAACGTTTTGAAAAAATGTTTCAAGAGTCTGAGTTTCCCAGCAGACAGGTCTGTTAATTAGCTGTCTTGTTTTACATTATCTCAATAGCATGAGCCTCCAGGGCAGAAAACAGAAAGGGACAGACAAGCACCTCTTTCAATGGTATATCTACACAAATAACTTAAAAAACGTGTATAATGAATGTATATTTCAAAGCTGATTAGAATGATGCATTCTTTTATTAGGGAAAAATACATTTTTGAGGTTGACATTCCCTTTAGGAGAAAAATCACCAAAAACATACCACTTTGTTGTTAGTTGGTATCAATATGAAAATAAAAGTACCTTCCACATTTTGCTCTGCTCAGTTGGAAAATGTCCTGCAAAAGTGTAGCTCAGACAGAGTTTGCTTTTTAATAGTGATCCTTCCATTTGAGATGGCATCAGGTGCCTTTAGTGATGAGTTGGTATTTGCACTTGGGGCTAAGCACAACATTTATGAAGTGTTAAACAATAATAAAAATAAAGGATATTATACCTGCTAAAAAGTTTTATTTTATGCAAGTGTTTTGGGCTCTAAGCTAGTTCTGGTTATCGCAGTATCTATGATTATTTCGTATATATTTCTCTTACCACAAATGTAATTTGTTTGTATCTTATTTGCAAGATGAGCACTACTGCATTTATATTTTTGACCAGTGTTTGGCAGGGCAAGTCATAATTTATAATAATAATTTTTTAAATAGTTTGTGGGTAAAATTTAAAAGACCCATAGATGTTAATGGCAGTGAAGACTTAATTATTCGTAAGGCTAATATCAAGTATGACTTATGCCTAGTGTTAGTAAATAAGTCCCAAAGAGTATCGCTTTGCCTCGGCAGTAAAAATTTAAAATAAATGCTTAGGACAGAAACTGATGTTTTGTTTGCTATATGGACATACTTCAAAGTCCATTAGCTTTGCCCTTGTTAAAACAGTTCAGTTTTGCTCTTGTAAAGAACATATGCTAGCTGCAATTTTCAAATATTCAATCAACTCTGGAAACATACACTTTAAATAATGTGTCATCCTTCTATAGTTACATGAGCACAGATGAGTAGGGAGCGGACAAAGAACTGTATGGCTAAAAAGCATTGGGTATGCAAGCAGGAATCAATGCAAAAGATAGCTTTGTGCTGAAAAAAAGTGTTGTTAAACTCATAACCTCACCAAGCAATTAGCGCATGGAAAATAATAGGATATGCATTATGTTTTTTATGTTCTGATAAGGTTCAATATGTGACATAAATGCAGACATAAGTAATTCAATGGCACCCACACTGACAGTTGTCATGCAATACGCTGAGTATTGACCGACATTTTAAATTAAAACAGATAAAATAACATGAGGAAATCGTGCATCCTTACTGCTTCCTGTTTTGTGCCATCTCTTGGAGATACAATACAAAAGATTATCTGTTAAAGTGGGAGAGGAGTGCTATAACGAGAGTTAATGTGGAAAAGTGCAAATCTTTTGGCCACATCCACACTTTTAGAAAGTACTGGCATCCCTAGTACCTCAAATTAAGGACAGAAAAATGCTATAAATATCTTTGGGAGAAGTGGGTACTAACACCCCCAGCACATTATATATAATGTATATATAATAATATAATAATATATATATATATATATATATATATATATATATATATATATATATATATGTAAGAAGAGCATGGGCTGGCAGCACCCTTGCATGTTAAAGGGGTTGTTCACTTTCAAAAGATGGAAAGAAATTGAAAAAGTATTTATTTCTGGTGAACAAAGTGTTTTAGCAATGCAGTGGCTCTGAGAAACTCAGTCCAATATAAAGTGACTCCTGTTCTACTCTTGTATGGTCTGTTCTCCATCTCCCCCTCTTTTTTTGTTTTCTCCTTCTCTTCCCCTTTATTTAACATTATCACATTGTTTGGAATAAAATACCAATATTCCTCTCTACAACCCTTCTTCCCTGCTATACTTCGGTGCTGAGCCTGAAATGGACTGTGTCATGATTTTTATGGTATACTTTTTATCACTTGGGGGCACATTTACTAAAGGTCAAAGTGAATTTTCAAATGAAAAAACTCAAAGTATTTTTTGGGTACTTCGACCAAATTTGACTTAGACTTTGATACGAATAGAAAATACTTTGAATATTCGACCATTCCAAAATTGAAGTACTGTCTCTTTAAAAAACGTATACTTCAACACTTCGCCACTTTAAACCTGCCGAATTGCTATGTTAGCCTGTGGGGACCTCCTAGAACCTAGAGGCAAAATTTGGCTAAGTTTTAAAAAGTAAAAGTTTTTTTTTTTTGAAAATCGTTCAATCGATCGATCAAATCGTCGAACCATTCGATACAAACGATTTCAATGAAAGGTTGAACAATTTCACTTTGACTGAAAACGGACAAAAAAATTCAAAAAGAAAAGTTCGGCCATCAAATTTCGGAGTTTTTTAAATTCACCTTGATAAATCTGCCCCTTAATGTTATTGTAAAAAGTTCTTTATTCTACCATTTAAAAGTTTATTCTTTAACCAATAAATGTATTTTTTTCAATTGTAATCTTGGTGTGTAGGCAGTCATTTCACGTCATTTTGCTTGGCTATGTGCTTTCAGAGAGAGCCAAGACTTCACAATGGAACTACTTTCAGACAGGCTATTGTTTCTCCTACCCAATGTAACTGAACGAGTTCCGACTTTGGTTAGTCAGGCTTCGATTTTTATTAATTGAGTGCTGTTCTCATATCTACCACTAGGGGTATGGGAGAATTTTCAGCAATGTAGGTGTCAGGGAGCAGTTACAATATCTGGTCACCTTCCCATTGTTCTGCTTATGGGCTGGTGGAGGGGGAAAGGGAGTGGGGTGACAGTAAAGAGTACCTGCAGTCATCAGAGCACAAGCCACATGACTGAGGGCACCTGAAAAGCTAAGAACATGTCTAACCCCATGTCAGATGTATAAATTAAATATAATATTAATACAATATTAAAAGACTCTGTTTTCTTTTTTGAAAATAAAAATGGATTTCAATGCAGGATTCAACTAGAGGAGCACTATTTACAGTTGCATTTTGTAAAATTTCCCATGACAGAGTCGATTTAAGTTGGCTCCTTTTAAGTCATTCTAGAAAAGTCAGGGTGTTGAATCCTTCCTTAATTCTCAGTTGACTAATGTTCGCGTCTATAATTTCTATCTGTCAGGGACGATAGTTCCATTGGGTTAATTTTTTAGAACTTCTTTACATAATATCAGTATCAGTTACTATTTTTAAAAGAATATATAGAACATGCATTTCCAAATGATCTCTAACAAGCCTTCATATTGGTCAGTACTATTTATGGCTTTGGGCACCTCTAGGAAGAGCAGCTTTACAATCCCCCCACTCCCCCAGTGAACAGTGATATGAAAAATGTATTTATATTGTACAAGAAGAATGGTTATACTATTGAAACTGTGACATTGCTATACAATATTAAGCACATGAGCATTATGAAACATTTATGGCCTGATGTCTTGCAGGATTTATATTCACAACCAGCCACATGTCGAGTTATATTTGCTGGCTTTATTGTGCTACCCTTTGTCTTTCATTGTGATCTATGTAAATATGCAACAATACTTAACCCAAGTAAAGCTAGAATGACAACTACTTACAAAATATGCAGGTAAACAAAAAGTGTAAGCTGCTTTAACCTGGCCTGCTAATAGCACTCTGGCATTACTTGGGGGCAGATTTATCAAGGGTCGAATGAAATCGAGGGAATTTTCTAAGTTAAAAAATTCAAAATTCAAAGTAATTTTTGGATACTTCGACCATCGAATAGGCTACTACGACTTCGACCATTCGATAATCGAAGTGATGTCTTTTTAAAAAAACTTTGACTTCAATACTTCGCCAACTTAACCCTGCCAGAGTGCTATGTTAGCCTATTGGGACCTTCCAGAGCATATTTCTACATTTTTTGTATTTGAAGGAAAATCGTTTGAATTGTACGATTCGAAGTACGATCAGAGTACGTTCGGAATACGATAGTACTATGATCGGAATACGATAGTACAATGCAAAAAATCCTACGAATTCGAATTTCGTAGTATTCAATTCGATGGTTGAATTTCGAAGTATTTTCCACTTCGAAATTCGACCCTTGATAAATCTGCCCCTTAATGTAATGTCATTAATTTTATTTAATGTCTCTTGCTGTACTTGTTTCTAAAAGGGTTAGTTGTGTAAATACATGCCAAACACAGTCTTATAAATACTTTAAGTGGCTTATCTGCAAAAACAAAAAAATTGTTTTTTTTCTCTGACATGAACACATTTTAACATTCTGCAATACCAAAGACATAAGATATCTATTGTCTAAATCTGAATCTCCTTTTCCATCTCTAGAAATACATCAAGTTATTCCCTGTATGTTTTTATCTCCTGACAGGGGCTGTATATATTCCCTATCTATGCCATATACAATAGTGAGGTAAGGTTTTTTTTGGTTTTGCAAACTCCCCAAAATGGTGCCAAAAATTCACCACATGGTCAGTTTCATGTGTGACAAAAAAGAGACAGTAGACTAGTAAAATGTGCCCATCATATTATTCTCCACTCTCCTTCCAAATTAACTAATGGGATTTGAGCACCCAGGTATTACCTGTTGGTGGTCAGATTTATTAGAAGTGCCTGTGTTTGTAAGATAGTAATATATAAACTATAGATAGTAAATTCTTGTTAAACAGCAACACAGTTACGGGGAGGCCCATTTATTGACCTCAAATGTGTTTGTTCCCAAATCGTATGATTTTTTCGGGCTATTTCTCAAAAAGTCCGAAAATAGTTGGATTTTCGGGCTAATTCCAGCACAGACCCCAGAAACTTCCAAATAGGATAGCGACCTCTCCCATTGACTTATATACTACCTCGGCAAGTCTGAGATGGTGGGTTTTCGAAATTTGGACTATTTGCAGCATCAGACTAATAAATCCCAAAAATTCAAGTTTTTTTATTCTACTAAAAAGTTTGTCGAATTTTGAGACTTTGATAAATAACCCCCTTAATGTTCTGTTCTTCATTTTTGGCCTTTGCCTTTTTTTACTTTACCTGTTAGCTTTCAGCTTGTACATATGTTATCCCATTTCTTCTGCTAGTGTATGCTCTTCCTTATTATGTTATTGCCTATAGCCCTTCAGGACCATAAGTTCTTTTTTTGGTTTCTGTTTATTCCTTCCTATTCTGTTGATCTGTTACCCTGTGTGGAAGGAAAATAAGAGAGGTTACTGTCTCCAGTTTCTATATGTGTGTAACATAGATAGGAAGCTTTAAAGATTCTTGCTCGAGACTATCTTCCTGAGGTTATAGATAGGAAGGCCTAAAGGATCTTGCTTTAGAGCCTACTGACACTTCTTACCACTTTTAGAAAAAGTTATATTTCCTTTGTCAAAGAAGGTGATTCCTGAAATTAGCGCAGCCTGCAGCTGAGAATACAAACTTTGCATTGGAGCTTAGCAAATATGTTTTATCACTAGCTATATCCAAAGGCAACTGAAGGAACACTCACTGGATACTGTTTACGTCTAACTTTCTTTCTGTAGGTGCGAAATGCCATTCAAAGAATGAAAGACAAGAAAAAGCTCTATCTTTTACGCCGTGTTGAAATAAAAATGTTCCATATATTGCATGCGTGTTAAACATTTCATGAGCTTTGATGCCCATACTCTGCAAAAGACATAGCAGCAATAAAAAAATTGCTACGGAGATGATGTCCAAAGGCTGAATAATAATTGTGCTTGTGACATCAGCGTGTTGTGCGTGTGACGTCGGGTGCACGTAATGTCACTTCCACGTGCTTCCTCGGAACAACAAACAAAAACGTAAAAAATAGGCACCCTGGGGGCCCCCAAAACCGTGCCGCTCTAGGCACAGGCCCTCAGGGGCCTTAATATAAACACGGCCCTGCCCACTGAGCATGTCGCAGACACTTTTCAAGATGGTGACCCCCATGTGACAACTATGAAGTCCTGGATCATTGCTGCCATTGAGAAGCTGAAACTTTAGGCTGGTGCAACAAGTTCAGCCATATTCATTTTTAGGGTTTAGTTCTCCTGTAAAGGTTTAACAAATTTGGGTAAGATGCTGCAGATTGTGTTTATGGATTTGTAGGGCCCTATAGGGATACAGGCCCTATAGAGTTAATCTTTTCACCATTTCCTTGGGTTATTGGGTAGAATCCCTGTTACAAAATAACCTTTACAGTGATAGGCTGAGAGATTTGATGACACTGCTCTGACACACTCCTATATATTTGCAGGGAGTGGCCACTTCCTCTTTTGCCTCTGGATGCTGATCCAGCTGGATGTGCTCAGGGGGACTGAGTGCAATAGGCCCAGAAGAAGGCATGTGTCCAAGTCGGGGACCAGGCAACCCCGTGAATGAGGAACAGATATACTAGGGCAGACTTGCCATAGTCTCCCTAGGAGAGAAAGGCAGATAGGATAGAGAGAAAGAGCAGCTGAGCAAACAAGGATTTGCAGAAAGGGAGTAGCTTCCCAGAGGCTCTGTGTGTTGCCTCCAGTCAGGGACCTCAGTGAAGAGGGACTGTAGGGTAGAAGCTGCTTTCCTGACAACTTCCAGGAGGGAAAGGTTGTACTGCATTTGCCTGTGTACTCTCTGTGTGAGCCTGCCTTTGATCTGTGTGAACTCCCAATATGCTGTTTTCCTCAAGCTCCTGCGTGAGTATTAAACCTGTGGTCATTTGCCCTTTTTGGCATAATAAAACGTTCCTGATTGTTAAGAACCTCCTGGCGCCCAAGTTGTTTTTTGTGTGCACAGTAGCCTGGGAGGATGTAGTTTCACTACACCATAGAGGGAACACTTCCACTTAGCGAAGGCCCTGCCCTGGGTGTAAGTCATGTGTAACCCATGCTCTAGTGTTCTAGCTGGTGAATTAACCCCGAGTGGCCCAAATAGGTGTTACAGATGCTATACCAGCCAAGTGCAATCACATCCTTTAAGCATGGAAGATCTATAGGATCTATTCCTCTGAATATGAAACTCTTCATCGTCTTTTCTGCTGATTCACAGCATAATCTCTGAGCTGCTGTGAGTTAGTTGAGTTTAAGGACCGACTCAAAATACAATATAAAAACCACAATACAAGGCTGGTTAGTAATTAATACATTACATGGCAGCTCTGAACCCAGTGACATCAGAATTTACTAATCAGCCCTGAAGCATCAGCTTTTATGACAGAAGGACTTAATTTTCTGCTTGATCTTTTGCGATGACTCCAAAGTTTAGCTGCCCAGATAACTAAGTACGTGCATTATTGCTCCAATATTCTGTGTACATGGGAAATGGCTGCATAGAAACCTTAGAGGGGCAGGTTTAGGCCTTTGTGTCACAGATACTCAAAGATGTCAAAATCCAAAAGATGATAGGCTTCTCTGTTTGACTTTGAAGGCTTGGATTATTGCTGGTATATGGATACTGAACATCTAGGCTGGTGCAGTAAGGTTAATATATAAAATATAACATTTCTAGCCGTATTCATTTTGGACTGGTTTCTACTGGTCTACTCTTAATAGAAACATTGGAAGGTGCACACTTCTTTGATTAGAAGGCTGTTAGTATGTAATTCCCCTGGATACTACGTCCTGATATTCATAAATCATGTAACTTTATCAGAGAAGGTGGGAAAACATACAGCAGGCAGAATAACTGCTAATAAGTTTTTATTTTATGTCCACATGACATGTTTCCGCTGCAAAGGCCCTTTCTCAAGTGTGTACAGGTGAGTGAAAACAGAACATTTAAAGGTCAACACCAGAATGCCACACCCCCCAATTCAAAAGTGAAAACATTTAACCCTTGCTGGTACTGTCTCTGCATAAGTGTAGTATATATGGAACCATATTGGGAGTCCAAAATAGAAATCCAAATTCCAAACGGGCCCCTCAGTGACAAGTGATCTAAAAAGAAATTCATATACTGTAATTGTACAAAAGACAAAACAGAATCTGCTGAGGAACTGCTCCATTTTTGAGCCTACCTAAGCGTTCAAATGTTGCACTTGATGCTATGCTGCCTATTCATATGACATTAATATGTATATCTTACCTAAAGGAGAGCATAATTCAGGCTGAAAATTATTCTAACGTGGGCAGCTTTAGTATCTGAGGACAAGGAACCAAATGATTAGTTACATATTAAAAAAAGAAATAATGCTCCAACTATCATTCATGCCTATAGGGGTCATAGTATGCATTTGTTTAATCCAATATGCTTCTCTCTGTGACAATATCGTTTTGGTATTTCCCCCTCTCCTAGGCTTATGCACCTTCTCCAGAACACACCATTTTAGTTGGTTCAGATTATGACATGAGTTAGAAAAATGTCTGGATACTGATGTATCAGTGGCCGTACCTGGTTTAAAGTTTCTAATATTACCCCTGTGTTCCTTTATACTCTCTTTGACCGCTCTAGTGGTCTGTCCAATATACACTTGTCCGCAAGGGCATTTCAACATGTATATTACGTAATTTGATTCACACGTGGCATAATCATTCAATTTGATTGGTGTTCCTTTTGTAGGATGTCCAACTGTATTCACCTTAATAATGGAGGTGCAGCAAATACAATTTAGACACGTGAAAGTCCCTTTTTTTGGGTTACTTAGAAATAGACTTTGCTTTTTTTCAACTAAGCTGTCTGAGGGGCATAGCTTATCCTTCAGGACCGACCTCGAGTATAGCAAAACAAAGGGGGAATTGCAAATAAGTGTCCAAATTTTTTATCATGCTGTAGAATGGGCCAATATTGTTTAATGATGTGCTCTATGTTTCTGCTTTGTTTGCCAAATTTTGATACAAATGGAATTCTATTTGGCTTATCCTTACTGCAGTTTTTATTTTTTAGTAATTCAGTTCTGTCTAATCTGCTTACTTCCTGGATAATAGGTGTTAACTCACTCTTTTTGTACCCCCTATTTAGGAATTTCTTGGTTAAAGAGGCTTTGACTGACTGGAACTGTTCTATGTTGGATGATATGCATTTTGCCCTAATGTACTGACCCTTTGGTATGGCTTTTATATTCCTTGGGTTATGGAAACTATCAGGCTTGAGTAGCGTGTTGCGGTCTGTGGGCTTTGAAAACATTGTAGTTGTTATTTCATTGTTGTTAATACTTATTTTTACGCCAGGAAATTAATCGATGTAGCAGAAATTTCACTGGTGAATTTGATGGTATTGTGTTTTTCATTTGCCATCTCCATCATTTTGTGGAATTCGGATACTGATCCCTTCCATATGACGAGTATATCATCCACATATCTCCAATATTTTATGATCTGACTGCAGAATGGTCCATTAATGAAAATCTCTTGCTCTATATGGTTCACAAAAATAGGGGGGGTACAAAAAGAGTGAGTTAACACCTATTATCTAGGAAGTAAGCAGATTAGACAGAACTGAATTACTAAAAAATAAAAACTGCAGTAAGGATAAGCCAAATAGAATTCCATTTGTATCAAAATTTGGCAAACAAAGCAGAAACATAGAGCACATCATTAAACAATATTGGCCCATTCTACAGCATGATAACAAATTTGGACACCTATTTGCAATTCCCCCTTTGTTTTGCTATACTCAAGGTCGGTCCCTGAAGGATAAGCTATGCCCCTCAGACAGCTTAGTTGAAAAAAAGCAAAGTCTATTTCTAAGTAACCCAAAAAAAAGGGACCTTCCCGTGTCTAAATTGTATTTCTTCTACGTCCCTCCATGTCAGTACACATGGGCATTGCCCCTCCCAGACCTGGAGGTAGGACCTATAACATAGCCAATCAAAATGAATCATGACCTATAAGACCACATGACTTCCTCCTCACCACAGTTATTTTTTGTCCTACTGGACAGGGAGGTAGGATCTCCCTCCTCACTTTTTATTTTTTGTTGAATTTTGAGAGAAATCAAACACAGTTTTTGTTTTTCTTTTGTATTTTCTTTTTGTTTATTTATTTATTTTTTACCTCTGTGTAGACACAGAGGGATGATTCCCAGGTAATGGAGAAGATTTTACCTGATGCCTCAAGACGCATAATCTGTAAATTATCGCTTATTGGGAAGAAATGCAGGTGTGGGCATATCCATGGTCCTAGCCCGGTGCTAAAATAGCCCCCCTGCTATATGCCCAGCGAGGCACAAGATTCAATCTAGTGCTTTTTGGGAAGAGACACAGTTGTGGGCTTCCCACATTATTACCTGTGAGCCTTTTGTTTTTTCTTCTGTATTTTTATTTATTTATTTATTTATTTTTGCTTATTTTTTACCTCTGTGTGGACACAGAGGGATGATTCCCAGGTAATGGAGAAGAATTTACCTGATGCCTCAAAACGCATAATCTGTAAATTATCGCTTATTGGGAAGAAGTGCAGGTGTGGGCATACCCATGGTCCTAGCCCTGTGCTAAAACAGCCCCCCTGCTATATGCCCAGCGAGGCACAAGATTCAATCTAGTGCTTTTTTGGGAACAGACACAGGTGTGGGCTTCCCACATTGTTACCTGTGAGCTTTTTGGACTCCCCTTTTCTTTTGAGTTATGTGAGACTTTACAGAACTCTACAGAACTTCTGCAAAAGGGCCGTGGGTATGCATATGGGCTAGTTATAGCTGCCTGAAGCTGGTGAGTATGATTCTTCATTATCTACTGTGTGTAGTGCACTGGGAAGTCTGCATGCTAATTAGCTAATTATGTCCCTCAGCTGAGAGCTATTGGGGCTTTGGCTGGAGTTTCCATCCAGCTAATTAGCCACTCTGATAAGGTGCAGGTGTGCCTTCAGCCCTGTTGCTATTGCTGTTTAATATTTTAAGCCTTGTATGAGTGAACCTGCATCCTCTGTGCAGACACAGAATTATATTGGCTCATGTTACTAAGGCACCTCCAGGAAGGGCTAGAGGTTGCACTGATCAAGCAATATGGCACCTCCTTCCTTCTTATGAGTCTGCTCTTAACAAGCAGTGTTCCACCTGGATATTCCTGCTGACAAGCCTGAGCTATCTGGTAAGGTGCCTGTGTTCCCCCTGACTTCTTGTATTATCTGAAGTCTTATGTTGTGAGCGGGCGTCCTCTGTGCAAAATACAGTATTGGCTCTTGCTACACTTTAAGTACTGGCTGGTGAATCCCTCTGCCTAAGCAGTGTGGTACCTGAATCCAGAGATTTTGATTTCTCAGTATCCATTGTGTATTTGAAACATTAATTTCACTGGGAAGTCTGCATGTTAATATGCTTAATATGTCCCTCAGCTGAAAGCTATCAGGGTGTTGGCTGGAGTTTCCATCAAGCTAACTAGTCACTATCTGGTAAGGTGCAGGTGTTCCTTTGGCCCCTATGCTATTGCTGTTTAATATTTTAAGTTTTGTATGGGTGAACCTGCATCCTCTTGGCTGACACAGTGGTTATATTGGCTCATGTGCTCAAGCAGTATGGCTCCTCCTTCCTTTCTTATGAGTCTGCTCTTAACAAGCAGTGTTCCACTGGACTGGATATTCCTGCTGACAAGTCTGAGCTATCTGGTAAGCTGCCTGTGTTCCTTCTTATATTATATGAAGTCGTATGTTGTGAGCTGGAGTCCTCTGTGCAAAATGCAGTTACACAAGGTACTAAGTCTGCATGTTAATAAGCTAATTATGTCCCTCCGCTGAAACCTATCCTAGTTCTAGCTGAAGTTTCCAACCTGCGGACTTTTCATTGTTATCAGGTAATGTGCAGATACTCCTCAGTTTGCTACTGTTGTTTCTATTGTCCTCTGTGCAGACACAGAGGTTATATTTGCCTTTTATTACACTGGGTGCTTGCAGGGTTGGCTGGAGGCTTGCGCTGCTGAAGCAGTATGGTAGCCCCTTCCTTCCTTACATTGAGTCTGCTCAGTGCTGTAACCTGATGTCATTGGGCCCCACAGCAAATTCATTTTAGGGCCCCTAACATATCCAGAGGTTGTGCTTTTTTACCAATACATATTGAAATTGCTCTTTATTTGGGCCTCATGGGTCCCTATACCTTTTGGGCCCACCTGCAGCCGCAGGGTCTGCTTCCTCTTTAGTTACGCCCCTGAATCTGCTCCTTAGAAGCAGTCTGCCACCAAGGATCTGTCTGGATTATTCCTACTGTCTAGCGCATATTATCTGGTTAGGTGCCTGTATTCCTCTGACTTCTTGTATAGTTGTCATCTGAGGTCTTAGGTTTGTGAGCCCGAGTTCTCTGCGCAGACACAGTAGGCAAGTGTGCTCTTATTACACCTGGTATTTCCAGGACCGGCTAGGGGTTTGTTCTGCTGTAGCAGCATTGTGCCCCATTTTTTCCTATGATGTTTCCACACTTAACAGGCAGTGTTCCGAGTTATATGGTGTCTTTTTGTGTGATAGGCCTTCTCTTAGATATTCTATTCCCATCTGGTGGCTTTTGTTGGGACCTACATTTGTGACTGTAGGTTTCCATTCTTTAATTGTTGGTAGATTAAAGGGCACTTACTGTTATGTCTATTGGCACCTTAACAGGCTTGAAGCCAGCTTGTAGTCTATGGCCCTTTGTGTGGCCTCGGGCATCTCGCCAGGGAGCTGGGTTTGTGTGGCCTCTGGCTTTCATTATGGCCCTTGGCTTAGGTTAGAGCCCTTGTTTTGGTCCATGGCTTTTTACCATGGTCCTCGGCTCCTGGGTTTGCTGGCCTTTTACAAGGGCCCTTGTTCTGCTGGCCTGTTGCATGAGCCTTTGGCTCATGTGGTCTTTTACCCTTGGCACATTTGTTTGGTTGTCCTTTTACCTGGGTTATTATGGCTGCGGGACTGTTTTCATGGCCCTTAACTTAGCTGCTTGCTTGCCTTTTACCAGGGTTCTTGGGCTGTTTGCCTTTTCTGTGGCCCCTGGCTAAGGTGGCCGCTAGTTTTTATTATAGTCCTTGTGGGCTTGTGGCTGCCAGTCTTGGCTGTGACCTATGGGGCATAGGTCACCAGCCAGGCTGTGGCGGCATGGTTACTATTCTTGCTGTGGCCCTTGGTGGGCATGTCTGTTTGCCTTGCGGCAATCCTTGGCAGGACAACAGCCATTGGTTTTGTCTTGTCTGCAATCCTTGCTTGTCTTGTCTGCAATCCTTGCAGGTATGGTTCTGGTTACACCAGCAGTAGGCATGATTGACTATTTGGTTGGATCTAGCATGGGTTGTACCATCAGCTGGTGTTTGCTCTGAGTTTCACAGCCCATAGCTAATTTTGTTGCTGATTGGTATTCAGCAGCTGATGTTGGTCATATGTTGGCTTACAGCTAATCTTTTCTTCTGCCTTACATGCATTGTTTTTGGTCTTGTATGCAACTGCTTATTATCAATAAGGCTGGCTTGTGGACCAAGTTGCAAGTTCAACAACTGACGTGCTCCGTTGTTGCATGTATGGAAATTGACTTTTGTGTCAGGTGCCAGTGCAGTTGGTTACCTTATCCCTAAGGGTGGCATTCACAATAGTTGGCTTATTTACTATTGCTTGTGTATTCGAATTCCACTCTGGTTTTTTGCATACACTTCAGCTGACGGGCATCTTGGCCTGCTAGTGTGACAATGGCCTTGCACATCTATGTTGGAATACATAATAGCTGGCTGGTCCACCACTGGTTGCATGTATGGTGGCTGGCTCTCTGCCAGTGGATTGTGCATCATTGCTGGTTGGTACCAGTTTTTGTAGGCTATAAGCTTCTGACATGCCTGATTTTGGATTGTGATCCCAGCTGTTGGCTGGTTCAGTAGCTTCTATGTATGGTCACAGGTTTGGTTCAGTTTTTGCATAAACTGTAGCATTGTGCAGCTTGAGCTGTAGTGGCCTCGGCTTTTGTGGGTGTTTTTCTAGAACTGTAATTGGCTTGGGTCCCATTGCTTGCTTGTGTAGCAGTTGGCTGGGGCAACAGCATAGCTTACTGGTAGATGGCTTTAAGTCACATTGGTTGGTTAAGCAGCTTATCCTTGTGCTGTTGTATACCCAGTTTAGATTTGGTGGTTGGTGGAGCTACTGGGCTGTACCAGCATGGCTCTACAATGGTTACAATGATATGCTGATTTATGATAACCCAGAGTTGGTGTTCATTTAGTTAAGTCTTCATTAGGTATTATTAGCATGGAGTTAGTGGATCTTGGACTGATCTCTGGTGTAGAGGTGACTCCGGTCAGCACTGGTTTGAGCTGCTTCCATTAAGATGCAGGACCAGGCTAATGTGGGCCAAGTCTTTTAAGGGCTACTTGCTATTGCTGAGGATCGTGTATTTCTCCAGCACTGGTGATAGATGCATTCAAGTTGTGTTTAGTTTCTGATCTGATTGATTTCCTGGTGGTTTCTAGGGTGTTTTAGTTCTGAGATGGCTATTGCCATCATTCTGGTTTTGTCCTAAGGCACCTTTTTTGTTTTAACAGTTGCAGGATTTTTGTTCTTCCCCAGGTGGGGTTTTGTCAGATAACCATATTGCAGGTATCCCTCTAGTCACTGAGGGAACCTTTTTAAACAGAATATGTTTATTCTTAATCTGCAATGCTTGATCCTCAAGTACCTGTCTCTGTAATTTTGTGGTTGATTTTGTAGCTCTTGTTAATCGTTTACCATGTCCTAGGACATGTTGTTCTTGTGCCTTTTATCTACCCTTTTCAGGAGATATACATTTTATCAGCTCCCCTGTTGGATGGATGTGATGCTGGCCTTTTCTCAAGGCCTCCTTAGCATCAGTTTGGTTTTTGCATTATGTTGGTTATTCCCACCCCTTGTTTTCGGTGCATGGCTTGGTAGATCCCATGTGTACTGACATGGAGGGACGTAGAAGAAATAGAGAATTTTACTTACCTACTTGACGTAAATTCCTTTTCTTCTAGTCCCGACATGTCAGTACAGGGTTTCCCATCCCAATTATTTATTTTGGTTACTGTACTGCTATGGCAAAAGTATAACACTGGTGAGGAGGAAGTCATGTGGTCTTATAGGTCATGATTCATTTTGATTGGCTATGTTATAGGTCCTACCTCCAGGTCTGGGAGGGGCAATGCCCATGTGTACTGACATGTCGGGACTAGAAGAAAAGGAATTTACGTCAAGTAGGTAAGTAAAATTCTCTATTTGCTGCACCTCCATTATTAAGGGGAATACAGTTGGACATCTTACAAAAGGAACACCAATCAAACTGAATGATTATGCCACGTGTGAATCAAATTACGTAATATACATGTTGAAATGCCCTTGCGGACAAGCGTATATTGGACAGACCACTAGAGCGGTCAAAGAGCGTATAAAGGAACACAGGGGTAATATTAGAAACTTTAAACCAGGTACGGCCACGGATACATCAGTATCCAGACATTTTTCTAACTCATGTCATAATCTGAACCAACTAAAATGGTGTGTTCTGGAGAAGGTACATAAGCCTAGGAGAGGGGGAAATACCAAAACAATATTGTCACAGAGAGAAGCATATTGGATTAAACGAATGAATACTATGACCCCTATAGGCATGAATGATAGTTGGAGCATTATTTCCTTTTTGTAATATGTAATTAATCATTATCCTCAGATACTAAAGCCTGCCCATGTTAGAATACTTTTCAGCCTGAATTATGCTCTCCTTTAGGTAAGATATACATATTAATGTCATATGAATAGGCAGCATAGCATCAAGTGCAACATTTGAACGCTTAGGTAGGCTCAAAAATGGAGCAGTTCCTCAGCAGATTCTGTTTTGTCTTTTGTACAAGTATATGAATTTCTTTTTAGATCACTTGTCACGGAGGGGCCCCGTTTGGAATTAGGATTTCTATTTTGGACTCACAATATGGTTCCATATATACTGCACTTATGGACATGCAGAGACAGTACCAGCAAGGGTTAAATGTTTTCACTTTTGATCTGGGGGGTGTGGCATTCTGGTGTTGACCTTTAAATGTTCTGTTTTCACTTACCTGTACACACTTGAGAAAGGGCATTTGCAGCCCAAAACATGTCGTGTGGACATAAAATAAAAACTTATTAGTAGTTATTTGGCCTGCTTAATGTTTTCCCACCTTCTCTGATACACTTAATAGAAACATTCTGTGGCAGCTTATATTTCTAATATTGCCCAAATTGTATTCCTAACACACCTTTCATTCCGATGATACCAGTACAGAACTGTTCAAATCCAACAAACAACGCGTCCAGCCAAAGAAACACTATATGGGATACATGGAAACCAAGTCTAACGCCACCTTCAAGTATGTAATCACACCCCTCTGAGAAACACAGTTAGCAATGGTAAGTAAGATCCCTCACAGTATATGTTGCATATATCCCGACTAGGGAAATATTACTATAATTATTTATAACATACCTTTTAGACTAATGTCATGGTTGGTGCATTTAGTGGATTGTATGCTTTCCTCGATAGCCATTTTTATTTTCTTAAATGCACACCCCACCCCCCCATAGCTCCATTGACAGGCCCGGCAGGCTGGATGGAGCAGTGATTGGTGCGAGAATGCATGCATTTGTATTTTCGTGACAACCTTAGAACCACTAAAAATGTTTAATCAATGCCTATTGTAGTTGCTTAAAATTTTATTTTTTTGGAGGACCTAGTGGTGAACAGTAGAGAAACATAGATAATAATTTGGCTGAAGCAAATAATGAAGCTGAATTGAATGTATTTTCCCTTTTAAGAGAACAGTTTAAAACCTTTTTAACTTGCTTTTTGCTTAAGTTTTCTTCCAGTGTAGCTTTTGTAAGCTGTAAACTTCTAAATCCTATTTCCAGGGAACTCATTAAGCTAAGGAGACTGCTTTGTAACGCCTTTTGCTTAAAACAAATAAAAGGGGGGATTTTCGGCAGCGCCTCTATCAATGATTAAATTAATCTTCCAAAAGCTGTCTAAGCCTCCTACTGCCTAGTTACTCGCTCTGAACATGTGAAACTGACTTAAGAGCTTGCAGATCAGACCAGTGTTCTATGAGGGACGTAAAATCCCTAAAATATAAAGTTCTACCAGTCCAAATGCCAAGGTCATGGTGCTTCCAAGCTAGATACAACAGCTGATTCCCCCTGCAGTTCACTTCAGTCTCTCCAAGAAAGAATCTCTTGTGTGCGTTCTGCCTTGAGAAAGGTGGGAGAGAGTGTATTTTATTGATGAATTTCAAATAATGTACATGTAGGGAAGCTGTGTTTACTTGTCTCTCCTCCGTGTTGTTCTGTGCAAGGAGGGGGAGGATTCCCCACTCCTGTAAGCTGACAGAAAGGAAGGCCTGCACAGGAAGTGCTGCTGTGATGGAGAAGCAGCAGATCAAAAGCAAGGTGCTTCAAGCTCCCACATATTACTGTGTGTGAAAAGTCAGTAGTGAACTCCAGTGGCAGAAAAGCGCACACAATTTAGGGTGCTGAAGGAATGGGGCCCTTGTCAGGGCTCTGAACAGCAAAACGTGCTCTTTTCAGGGCAAGGGAATTCTCAGGACACTGAAGAAACTGCCACATAAGAGGGGATTCCCCTTAGAAGCTCAGAAATAAAACCATCTGAAGTTTTATGTATTTACACCTCCAAAAGCTTTCGTGGAAGTTGGCTTAAAAAGCCATGAATCACCAAATACCCATTTCTATATATCAAAAAAAGTACTTATTTAGCCTAAATAGGACCAACATCAGTCACTGTCTACACCAGGGATCCCCAGCCTTTAGAATCCGTGAGCAACATTCAGAAGTAGAAGGAGCTGACGAGCAACATTAGCATCAAAAATGTTCCTGGCGTGCCAAATAAGGGCTGTTATTGGCCATGTAGTAGCCCCTATGTGGATTGTCAACCTACATTGAGGCTCTGTTTGGCAGTGCACCTGGTTTTTATACAACTAAAACTTGCCTCCTAGCCTAGAATTCAAAAATAAGCACCTGCTTTGAGACCACTGGGAGCAACATCCAAGGGGTTGGAGAGACACATGTTGCTCACAAGCTACTGGTTGGGGATCACTGGTCTACACCACAAAAACCCTTTCTGTTAACATTAGGACTACATAATACCACATAATATTAATACTATTCATTGAATGTAGGCTTTAATAACCTGTCACATTGTTCAACACAACTGTGGGTCAATTGCTGTTTCTGTGCTTTGCCCTTTATATACCTCATATAATGCTAAATAGACAGAGTGCAGGAGTGCTGCTATTGACAAGAATTCAGTAGTCAGGAAGTAAACTCTCGGGGAAAGTACCAAGTATAGTGGTAGGAGTATAGTTAGCAAAAGATGGATTTCTTCTTCAAGTGTGCTATTGTTGCAATCTGACTCCAAAGTGAAACAATAACACTAAAGTGTTCCACTTTAGTCTGTGTGAAAGGGTTATTTACTGTTTAACAATAAAAACTTAGTCCTTCCTGATATCAGATATGGATAGTGTCACGATCGCCGCCCAGAGCAGGTCCTGGAGCTCCGGGCGGCGCGTCCTCCCCTGCCGGAGTCGCTTCCAAAATGGCGGCGCCCATGGCCGCCACGTTGGTAGCGGCGCCGGCGCGATGACGTCAGCGCGCCGACGTCGGCGCAAGGACGCCAATGACGTCACAATGGCGCCAAATTCAAAATAAAAACGCCATCTAGACGCCAGAATGGCACCCAAGTATAGGAATACATTTCTTAAGTGTTTCCTGGGTTTCCTGTGAGCTGATATTGCTAATCCTGTTCCTGATTACTTATCTTGACCCCTGCCTGGACTTTGGACTTTGCTGTTATCTGCCTGCCCCTGAACTCTTGCCTGGATTCTGACTACTCTTTGGATTAACCCTTTGGACACCGTGACCTTGCTCCCTCAAGAGGGCTTCCTCCTCGATCCTGACTACCTCCCTGGAGGGATCTCCCGGCTCCCTGACATTATACTTGGGCCATGGATCCTACTGAGGAAGCTACGCCTGATGTCGGACGAACGCTCCGCGGACTGGCATCCCGCATGGAGGAATATGAAGCCCAGCAGTACCGCATAGGACAGGCACTCGATACCCTTCTCTCCCGAGTGCCTCCAGCGCCTCCTGCTTCCCAAGCGGCTGTAAATCCTCCCATGGCGGACGTCTCGTCTAGCACAGGTTTCTCGTCTGGTGAGCCTTGTATTCCGCCTCCTCCTCGCTTCAGTGGGGACCCACAGGCCTGCAGAGGATTCACTACACAGTGCCAGATCCAGTTCGAGTTTCAACCCTCGCACTTCCCCAATGAACATTCCAAGGTGGGGTATGTGATGTCTCGTTTGGTGGGCAAACCGCTAGAGTGGGCAACATCTCTTTGGGAGAAGAATTCTTCTCTGACTTTTGATGCCAAGGCTTTTCTTCAAGCATTTCGTTCTGTGTTTGATGGCCCGGGTCGGGTCACAAATGCACCTTCTCGTCTTCTGCAACTCCGACAGGGAAACCGCAGTGTCAGTGACTATGCTATTGACTTTAGAACTTTGATGGCTGAGACTTCCTGGAACGACGATGCCTATAAGGCCGTATTCTATCAAGGTTTGTCTATTCGTATTAAAGATGATCTTGTCTCCAGGGAGTTCCCTGACCTGCTGGAAGATCTGATTGCACTATCCATTAAGGTGGACACTCGTCTCAGAGAGCATCTAGTAGAGAAGGAGCGCAGTAAAATATTTCAACCCTTGTTGGCACCCCGCTTTCAAAGACCCCTCTTGCCTACTCCAGCTACTCAAGCTTCTACTTCTCCCTCGGAGGAGCCTATGCAAGTTGGAAGAGCTTGTCTCTCTGAGCAAGAAAGACTCCGTAGACAGATGGCTGGCCTATGTCTGTATTGTGGTGGACAATCTCATTTTGCGAACTCTTGTCCGGTGAAGCCTACGAGTTCTGTTCCCCGAGGTATATCTAGGGTAACTCATGTAGGGGGCACTACTCCGAAGTCTCAAGAGAACACTCACAGGTTTCTCCTTCCTTTACAGATTCGTTTGGCCACTAAGACCATTGTCGGCTCAGCGTTCATTGATTCTGGAGCTGCTGGGAATTTGGGAACTTCATGGACGCTCTATTTGCCAAATATATGGAAGTTCCCTTATTTCCTTTGTCTACTCCTCTTCGTGTCACTGCCATTGACGACAGACCCCTGGAGGCTGAGTTTATTTCCATGACAACTGTGGAATTGCCTGTGCAGGTTGGGACTTTGCATCAAGAAAGACTATCGTTCCTAATTATTTCCTGCCCCTCCGTTCCAGTTGTTTTGGGTCTTCCTTGGCTGCGCCTGCATAATCCCACCATTGATTGGTCCGCAGGGCAGATTTTGCGTTGGAGCCCTTTTTGCCAGCAGCACTGTCTTCCTGCTGAACCCCTCCAGAGGGTAAATACCTCTACGTCTGATCTGAAGACTCTACCCTCCTTCTACAAGGAATTCTCCAATGTTTTCTGTAAGAAGTCTGCAGAATTCCTCCCTCCACATCGACCCTACGATTGTCCTATCGATCTTCTGCCTGGAACCATGCCCCCTAGAGGCTGCACCTATCCTCTTTCTCCAGCGGAGACTTCCGCTATGAAAGATTATATTCAGGAGAATCTCCAGCGGGGGTTTATCCGCCCTTCTACTTCCCCTGCCGGGGCAGGTTTCTTCTTCGTGGAAAAGAAGGATGGGGGCCTTCGTCCTTGCATTGACTACCGGGCCCTTGATAAAATCACTGTTAAAAACCGGTACCCCTTGCCTCTGATTGCTGAACTCTTTGACCGATTGAAAGGGGCTAACATTTTCACTAAATTAGATCTCCGTGGGGCGTACAACCTCATCCGCATCCGTGAAGGGGACGAATGGAAGACGGCATTCAACACTCGGGATGGGAACTATGAATATCTCGTGATGCCCTTTGGCCTCTGTAATGCTCCCGCTGTCTTTCAAGAGCTCGTGAATGACATCTTCCGGGATCTCTTGGGAAAGTCTGTGGTCGTGTACCTGGATGACATCCTGATCTTCTCGAAAGACCTTGTATCTCATCGCTCCCAGGTGAAAGAAGTACTCTCTCGTTTGAGGAAGAACTCTCTCTTCGCCAAGTTGGAGAAATGTGTCTTTGAGGTGTCTAAGATTCCTTTCTTGGGTTATATCATCTCTCCAGAAGGTTTCGAGATGGATTCCGTTAAGGTGTCAGCAATCCAAGAGTGCCCCCTTCCCTTGAGCACCAAGGCTATTCAAAGGTTCATCGGATTTGCCAACTACTACCGGCAATTCATCGGGGGGTTCTCATCCCGTATTGCACCTATCCTTACTCTCATCCGAAAAGGGGGTAATCCCAGGTCTTGGCCTCCAGTTGCTGTAGAAGCTTTTCAGGCCCTAAAGGACGCATTTTCTTCTGCCCCAGTCCTCCGTCATCCGGATCCTAAGTTACCCTTTTGCATTGAGGTGGATGCATCTGAAGTAGGTGCTGGGGCTATTCTATCCCAAAGACATTCTGCTGATGGGAAGTTGCACCCCTGTGCCTTTTTCTCCAGAAAGTTTTCTCCTGCAGAACAGAATTACGATGTAGGGAATCGAGAACTTCTGGCAGTCAAACTTGCTCTTGAAGAGTGGCGTCACCTCCTAGAGGGTTCTTCAATTCCGGTCACGATTTATACTGATCATAAGAACTTGGAGTTCATACATTCTCTCAAGAGACTGAATCCTCGTCAGGCCAGGTGGGCCCTGTTCTTCTCCCGCTTTAACTTTGTTCTGACCTATCGTCCTGGCTCCAAGAATCGGAAGGCCGATGCGCTTTCCAGAAGTTTCACTCAGGCGATCGTCTACCAGAAAGACTTGAACCTATTATTCCCCCCACCAAGATTATTGCATCCCTATTTCCCCAATTTATAGAACGAATCTTGGCTGGACAGTCTTCTGCTCCTCCGGATACTCCCATTGGGATGGCTTTTGTTCCCTCCCAGTTACGTCTTCCTATTCTTCAACAAACCCACTGCTCCAAGCAAGCAGGACACCCTGGTCCTGAAAAGACTCTTGAACTCCTTAGACATTTAGTCTGGTGGCCGACTATTCGTTAAGATGTCAAAGACTTTGTTGCTGCCTGTACCGTTTGTGCCACATCCAAACCTAGCCATTCTCGCCCCAGTGGGTTATTACAACCATTGCCTATCCCATCTCGTCCATGGACTCATTTAGCAATGGGCTTTATTGTTGAACTTCCCCCCTCTAGTGGTAACACTGTGATTTGGGTGGTGATTGACCGCTTTAGCAAGATGTCCCATTTCATTCCCCTGCGGAAGCTTCCCTCTGCTGTGGAGTTGTCTCAGCTCTTCACACAGTATATTTTCCGTCTGCATGGTTTTCCTGTGGAAGTGGTCTCTGACAGAGGTTCTCAGTTTACTGCTAAGTTTTGGCGTTCCCTGTGCAAAGATCTGGGTATTACTCTCCAGTTCTCCTCCGCTTATCATCCCCAGACTAATGGAGCAGCTGAACGAGTAAACCAAGCTTTGGAACAGTTCTTGAGGAATCACGTCTCCCTTTGTCAAGATGACTGGTCTGATCTCCTCCCATGGGCGGAATTTGCTCATAATAATGCATGCCACACTTCCACTGGAAGGTCTCCGTTCATGTCGGTGTATGGTCAGCATCCTCAAGCCTTCCCCCAAGACTTTGTGTTGTCTGACGTCCCGGCTGCTGATGACCATGCAGCCCACATGTCTGCTATTTGGGCTGCAACCAAGTCGAACTTAGAGAAGAGCGCTCTGGTTCACAAGACGTTTGCAGATCGTAGACGTAGACCCTCTCCTCCCTACAAGGTTGGTGATTAAGTCTGGTTGTCTTCCAGGAACATTCGGTTGAAGGTGCCATCTCCTAAGTTAGGTCCAAAGTTTGTGGGTCTATTCTCCATCTCGGAGGTGATCAATCCTGTGGCTTTCAGACTTCAGCTTCCCCCTGAGATGCGAATTCCCAACGTGTTTCATGTCTCTTTGCTGAAACCCGCTACCTCCAACCGCTTTTCTGTGAACCAGTCTCCCCCTCCTACTATTTCTATGGATGGTCAACAAGAATATGAGGTGGAAAAGATCCTTGACTCCAGAATCTCCAGGGGCTCTCTTCAGTACCTCATCAAGTGGAAGGGCTTTGGCCCTGAAGAATGCTCCTGGGAAGGACACTCTGATGTGCATGCTCCTCGTCTTGTGAGGGATTTCCACTCTAAATTTCCCCAGAGGCCCCCCGTGAGGGGGGGGGTACTGTCATGATTGCCGCCCGGAGCAGGTCCTGGAGCTCCGGGCGGCGCGTCCTCCCCTGCCGGCGTCGCTCCCAAAATGGCGGCGCCCATGGCCGCCACGTGGGTAACGGCGCCGGCGCGATGACGTCAGCGCGCCGACGTCGGCGCAAGGACGCCAATGACGTCACAATGGCGCCAAATTCAAAATAAAAACGCCATCTAGACGCCAGAATACATTTCTTAAGTGTTTCCTGTGAGCTGATATTGCTAATCCTGTTCCTGATTACTCATCTTGACCCCTGCCTGGACTTTGGACTTTGCTGTTATCTGCCTGCCCCTGAACTCTTGCCTGGATTCTGACTACTCTTTGGATTAACCCTTTGGACACCGTGACCTTGCTCCCTCAAGAGGGCTTCCTCCTCGATCCTGACTACCTCCCTGGAGGGATCTCCCGGCTCCCTGACAGATAGGGCTGTACAACTTCCTTCATCTTAACCATTACTGATATTTCTACCATTGTTTTAGTGCTATAGTTATTTGAACTATGATGTTTTTTCAGATATCATTTTTTTATGCAAGTATACCTGCATCAAAAGATTAGTCTCAATATGAGCCAGCAAGTCAGTAAAGAAAAAACCTTGAAAATTTCTATAGCCATTTTGTGAAGCCACAGAGGAGCATTCACTCAATGAGCCTGATAGAAATAACTGATATTTAATGTATTTAATTGCTCAGAATGTTTTCAATTTATTTGTTCCATTGTTGCTTACTCTTTGCTTAAACACATGTCAATGCACTTCATTAGATATACATTCAACAAGCAAACCATTGTTCATAGTAGCATTTAGTTGGCTAAACTTTAGCTGGAAAAAGTTTTTTCTTTTTATGAGTTTCTATACATACAAACACGCAGGGTCGGACTGGGCCGGCGGGGCACCAGGAAAAAACCCGGTGGGGCCCCAGCTCTTGTGGCCCACACTGGCCAAGTCCTGTTCCCTGCGCTGCTCCTCTTGCCGCAAATCGCGGCAAATACAAGGTGCGCCGGCGGGGTGGGTGGGGTGCGACTCGGTGTGGGAACGGGGGGGGGGGACCGAACCCCCCAGTCCGACCCTGCACACACACACACACACACACACACATATATATAAATAAAAAAAAATATATATATATATATATATATATATATATATATATATATAATATATATATATATATATATATATATATATATATATATATATATATATATATATATATATATATATATATATATATATATATATATATATATATATATAAAAATGAATGTTGACCTTTTTATGTTTCATAGAGGGTATTAATATACAGGTATGGGGTTTGTTATCCAGAAAGCTCCGATTACATAAAGGTTGTCTCCCATAGACTTCATTTTATCCAAATAATACATTTTTTTTTAAATGATTTGCTTTTTGTCTGTAATAATAAAACAGCACCTTGTACTTGATCCAAACTGATATATAACGAATCCCTTTTGGAAGTAGAACCAGCCTATTGGGTTTATTATATTCTGGATAACAGGTCCCATACCTGTATAATAGCATGATAAGCACGGTTCTTGCATTGGTTGGTACTCTTGTATTTATTGGTTAAAAGCATTTTCCTAGAGTAGATTTATCAAAGGTCAAGATGCTTCATTGTTAAGAATAAACACAATTATAATAACATCAACTTTATCGGTAGTGTTTGTATTATTTTGGTAGTCTACAGTAAATATGAAAATGTCTACAAGGACCAAACACAGAGGAGCTTCAAAATCCCTGTTTGCCTTGTTTAGCTTGAGAGAACAAATATGCATATTTTTTTCATGATTATAGAAATAAGCAAATAGTCTGTTAAAAGGGGGCATACTGCCCCTTTAAAGCATAGTACATGTGTGTGGAAATATCCCATGTTATGGAAAGACCCCTTTACTTGAATCCCAACAATCTGAATTACAGAATCCATACCTGTACACCATTTTTCAAAAATGCAAACTGGCATGTGATGTGCTTAGAACTGTGCATGACTATATGCACTTGTTTTTCAATTGAACAAAATATTTTCTTTCTCCTTACCACATACAGTCGTGTGTGAAAGTTTGTGAACCCTTTAAAATTTTCCTAAAAGTGGCTTGACATTTTCCTTTAGAATTCTCTAGAATAGTTCATTCATTGTTCCATTAATGATGGCAAGCTGTCCAGGCCCAGATGCAGCAAAACAGGCCCAAACCAGAATAATCATCATGTTTCACTGATGGGATAAGGTTCTTATGCTGGAATACAGTGTTTTTCATTCTCCAAATGCAACGCCAAAAAGCCTAAAAGTTATTTGTCCACAAAACATTCTACCGGTCAACATGATCTTTAGCAAACTGTAGATGGTCAGCAATATTTTTGGGGAAGAGCAGTGGCTTTCTCCTGCCTACCCTGCCATACACACCATTGCTGTTCAGTGTTCTCCTGATGGTGGAATCATGAACTTCAACATTCACCAATGTAAGACAGGCCTTCAGTTGCTTAGAAGTTACCCTGGGTTCTTTGGTAACCCCTTGCCTTTTAGTTGGAGTTATCTTTGATGGTAGACCACTTCTGGGTAGGAAACCAATATTGAATTTCCTTCATTTGTACACAATCTCTCTAACTGTTGATTAGTGAAGTCCAAACTCTTTAGAGATAGTCTAATTTTCCAACTTTATGGGCATCAGCAACTATTTCCTCAGATACTTTCTTTGTTCCAGCCATGATACACATCCACAAATGTATTGTATGTGTGATCAGGCTTTGCTGGATCCGTTCTAAATAAAACAAAGTCTCTCACTCACAACTGATTGTCATGACTGAAAACACCAGAGCTTGATTTCACCTTCAAATAATAAGATCATCCTAAGGATTAACTTTTCTTCAATAAATACTTGGCCAAATATAATTTTTGTTTCATTTGTTTAACTAGGTTTTCTTCATTTACTTTTAGGATTTGTTTGAAAATCAGAAGATGTTTTAGGTGACATTCTTATAAATATATAGAAAATGTTAGGGTTCACAAACTTTCACTAATGACTGTATATACGAAGAATCTCAGTTTAAAAATTTGCTAAAAATCCAACCTCTTGTCCACTGCTTTTAGAGAACAAGAATATAACATGTTGTTACATTGTCAGACAGACTAATAGCAGGGACCTGGGTGCATTATGCAAGTACATATGTTATGCAAAGTATGTCTGTGCATTAGTAGGAATGCATTTACTTAATAAATTCAATGACCTTTGTTTGAGATTTTTAAGGAATGCATTTTCATTTGGAGCAATAGAATATCATTGTTTGAGAGATACAATTTGGCATGTGTTAAAATGTAGAATATTTGTATTGAAATAGCACAATAAGTGATGATTCTATTGCCCTTTTCCAAGCATCGTCAATTAGCTTCAGTAATATCAGAAATTCTTTTGTTACTTTGTCTTCACTACAAATGTTTCCTTTAAATAGGAATAACCATACATATTTATTTTTTTAAAATTAGTTGTTTGCTTTTTTATTTTTTATTTTATTGTTCAAATTTTAAGTTATCCCATGATTGATATTAAACTACTATTAACTACTATTAACCTATTACTTTGTCACTGTTATACCAATGCAAATACAGTGTATTATGACATAGCAAGCTATGTTAGCAGACAAATCCAAGCGCCCTTGCTACAGATCAGGTGGCCATACATCAACCAATAAAAGCTGCTGATTTGGTCCTGACATGTAACAGTTCATTTGATGGGCCTGCTCAGTCAGTATCTGCCCAACAATTGCCCAGATAGGGATTAAGCAGGATTAAAAATGATGTCAGCCTGCATTTACCGATCCAGATTAGCATTAAGGTTGCATCAAAGTATCAACTCATTTGGAAATGGAAACCTTTCAAAATGAGCCTCTCTTTATATGTATGGGCAACTTTATTAATTGCAAAATCTCCCTGATAATATGAAAAAACTTATTTTGTATTTTATAAACTCTTTTTTTCCATGGTTGTTGAACTTACTTCCTTCAAAACATCAGGTATATTTCTAGCATTTACATAAAATCACAAATCATAACCTAGAATGTGTATTTGTTACTATTTATAATGTGTGGGTGTGTCAGATGTTGGCTCGTGCATTTTAGTGCCAGTGTGGGGCACTAACAAATTTGTACAAAAATTGTACACGGCATTCAAATCTCATTTAAATTTTCAGTGAGCCGAAGCTTTTTTTTAATTTGGTTTTTTTTTTTGGAATATGATAAACTCATTAAAAATAATCAGTAGAATGCAAATGTGTTACTTTCAAGTTTTCTTTTAACATTTTTAAGTGATTGGGTTTCCGAGATTTGAGTTTTCAATAAATAAGTGCACAAGTGCAAGTTTTGTAAAATTCAGAAATTTAAATTTTGATAAATAGACTAATAGACAGAGATCTCAATAGACTTACTGAAATTTGAAGGTCTGAAATGTACCTTTTGGTTGCAGCTTACTTTATGGGACACATTAATTAAAGATTTAATTTTTCTGATTGCGCTTTTTGCCTCAAAAAATCTGAAAAAAGTCATGGAAAAACAGCACAACTTAGGCAGCAAAACTGTGACAAATCTGAAAATATGGAGTCTGAATTCAATGGCAGGTGTCCTTTTTACAATTGGAAGATGTTTCTTGCCTTCATGATCTTTGAGGGTTTTGGGCATTTTGATGAAGTTATTTGTGAGACAATTAAAAAATGTCATGGTCCTCAAGCAGCCACACGATTTGAATTGTCACACAATTTTGTCACGGCTTTTTCCACTTTTGCATTTTCCTTTCACATTACATTTCATATGTTTCTTAACTTAAAGCCATTTATGGTTGGGAGTTTGGTCTAATTTTTTAAATAAAAATGAGAAAAAAACAAGTTTTGATAAATACCTCCCTATATATCACAAATGTTCTCTGTTGTTTCAGTCTAACATTAACACATATAATCAAGTAAAATAGCCAAAACAGGGTTGTTTTAGTCGGCAAGTTACATCACATTTTAACAGATAATTTCACTTTTATTTGCTTTTGTATTCAGCTGTTAATTTTTAAAAAATGAGTAGTAATGAATTTCATCCAGCAAAATGTAGAAGATAACTTTTTTTTAGAAGATACATTTTTATTACAATAAATCACCTATTTCTCAAATGAGAACATCCTGTTTTGGTGGCTCTGGCCCAAAGTATTCTGCTTTTGTCCTTCTCACATTTTTTCATTTTATTCATATTGAAGTGTTCGGAGTTTTTGCCATAATTCCAGTGTAATAGCAGTAGCTGACAAAATAGCATGTTTCAGATTTGGAAAAGTCACATTTGGAAAATCATGCACAACTTCCTATTGGTAACTTCATTCAACAGCAGCATTGACATGTGTGATAGGCGAATGTGACCTGTTTTGTTTTGCCAAAATTTCACCAAATGTATTGAAGTCAATAGGTTTTTTTCTTGCAATATTTTTTAAACTGCAATTGCTTTTTTTTACCATCCATTATAGTGTAACGAGACAAAATATTTCCATAAAAGTAAATTGCAGTGTAGGCGCAATATGCAAAGGGTGGCCCTGGAATTAACACCTGGAATTTTAAGGTTGGCCCTGGGCAGGCATGGGACCTGTTATCCAGAATACTGTAATTTGGATCTCCATATCTCAAGTCTACTAAAAATCATTTAAAAATTAATTAAACCCAATAGGATTGTTCAGCCTACTATAATGATTACTTATATGTTACCTGGGATCAAGTACAAGCTACCATTATTACAGAGAAAATTTAAATCATTTGAAACATTTTTAATTATTTGATAATTAATGGAGTTTATTGGAAATGACATTCCCATAATTTGGAGCTTTCTGAATAATGGATCCCATACCTATTTTTTCCCTCTCTGCTTCAATTCATCAACAGGGATGGACTGGGCCGACAGGACACCGGAAAAAAACCTGGTGGGCCCCAGCTCTTTTGGGCCCCGCCGGCCCAGATCTGCTCCCTGCACTCCCTCCCTGACGCGCTAAAAAGAGGTGCATCATGGATGCACGCTCTGGTGTGTTAAGTGCAGAGAGGACTTTGCGGCTGGGGTGTGCCCCCGGCCCCCAGTCCATCACTGTTCATCAAAGTGGGCTGATCTGCAGTAGTATATTGGCCCAAGTTGGAGAGAGGGTTTATAGACATGAGTACCTTTGTGAATAGCATTTACTGTAATTGCAAGCAATTTTGCACACTTTTTTTGCATGGTTTTTTTGTGTTTTGTGTAGATATGAAAAAGGGTGATGTTGGGTTGTTTTGAAAACTTAAAGCAATATTAGTTAATTGGTAAAACGATTTTAGAAACAATGTGAGGTTTTTTTGTATTAGAAAAATGCCCATAATTTCTATTTATTTTTGTGATGTAGCTGAAAATTCCTTACAGTCAGAACACAAAACTTGTTTTATAGAAACTCTAAATCTGCTTTTAAAAGACAAGCATACAATAGTTTTCAGATTAATTAATAGTGCAGGAATATCTCAGGATTCATTTTATTACAAGTTGGTTTGCACAAAGCGAGAAGTTATTTGTGTGAAATATTAAACACTGAACAAAAGCAGCCAATCTGCTTCCCCCTGAATAAATTCAGCTGTGAATGGTTCATACTCAATAAAATAAATTAATTTGTGTTTGCTTTTTTATTTTTCAACATTTTTGCACTCTGATTGGATTTCCTTAAATCTGTAGTTAAAATTAAAAAACTGAAAGAAAAAGAATTGGCATTATGAATACAAAACCCTGTCTGTTTTTTTCCCCTTTTCATTTTGTAATAAAAAAAATTATCTTTTTCCAATTATCACTTTCTAAAGCCATGATGTATACTCATCCCACATACTTAAACTGAGAGTTTTGAAAAAGCTCAACCATAAAAAAATCAAAGTTATACAGGTATGGGATCCATTATCCCGAAACCCATTATTCAGAAAGCTCCAAATTATGAGAAGGCCATCTCCCGCAGACTCAATTTGAATCAAATAATTCACATTTTTAAAAATACTTTCCTTTTTCTCTGTAATAAAACAGTACCTTTACCGGTGTTGGGTCTATTATCTGGAAATCCATTATACAGAAACCTCCAAATTATGAGAAGGCCATCTGCCACAGACTCCATTTGAATCAAAAAATTCACATTTTCAAAAATATTTTCCTTTTTCTCTGTAATAAAACAGTACCTTGTACAGGTGTGGGATCTATTATCTGGAAACCCATTATACAGAAAGCTCTGAATTACAGAAAGGCTGTCTCTCATATTGGCAAATTTACTAAAGCGCGAAGCAGCTAACGCTAGTGCAAATTCGCCAGCGTGACGTCATTTCGTTACTTCACCAATTTACTAACGGGTGCTGGTGTAAATTCGCTAGCAATGTGGACCTAATCTAGCGCTACTTCGCACCCTTACGCCAAGCGAAGTTGCGCTATGGTGAAGGGGCATAACTACGCTAGGTGTTGGCAATAGACACGTACTTTCATGCAGTGATACACCGCTCTCACATACTTCTTTAGTTTACTGTACTGGCACACCCTAAAGAAGTATGCGAGAGCAGCGCGTCACTATGTGCCAGTATGTGTCTATTGCCAACACCTTCAGCACACAGGCAGCAGTATAGACCAATTGGCAGATCATTTCACTAATGTGCCCAAAAATTACAGCTACAGCTACGCGATTCCTGATTGCACTGTGCTGGCTGGCCACATTATTATTAATTTCATGACGGAAGCTGAGGGCTGGTGTAAATATGAAAGTGGGCCGCAAGTGGCCTGCGGGCTGGACTTTGGACATACATGATATTTTAATAGACTTAAGGTATGAAGATCCAAATTACAGAAAGATCCATTATCCAGAAAACCACAAATCCTGGGCATTGTAGATAACAGGTCCCATACCTGTTTTTGATCAACATTTTACTTGCAGTTGCAGAAATTGGTGCCTAGACAATAGGCAGAGAACCACATTGTAAAAGGCAATGTTCACTGCTCTGCTAAGGGCTTTCCTCTTGAAGGCACATAAAGTATTTTTAGAATATTCACATAAGTGTATTGAATATTGAATATCATTTATACTCATGTTTCCCGTAGTAATTATTTCGCACATCTTTCTATATTATGTTTATATGTTATGGAATTTCTATTTGCCTTGACAATGTTGTCTCTTTTTAGTCCAAAATAGAAACAATAAATAGAAGGTCATATATATATAAAAAAAAGTATATCAGGTGTATATCAGGTGATGGTTCCCTTTGTTCCATGTACTGTATGTTTTGTTTGTTTGGTTTTTTTAAGGAGCAGCAAACTAAATGTACATTTTGAATGGACCTTGCAATTTTCTGTTGCAGAGTGAAAGCCCAAACCATGGAGTCTGCTTCCTCTATAGCCATTCAATAGGTCCTTGACAAATCTGTTCAAGTGGAGGGGGGGGATAGGAATAGTTTGCTGTGAACACAAAGTCCATCAGAAGATTTTACTCTACAGCATTCATACACTACTGCACCATTGTTCTTTCCACGAGGGGCTGGCTACTGAGCATTCAAATTAAACTCCCAAAATGGTTTTTGCTATAATATGGAACATCTTGCCTTATAAAAGTTAATACTAGCATTCATTTGTAATGAGCATTTGATCTGTCATCCACTACACACAGAAACGGAACTAGAGGGGGGCGGGCCCCCGCCCCCCTCCGTACACCCGGAACTGGCCGGGGAACATGCGGACTGCCAGGGGGCCCTGAGGGGGTGTGGGCCCTGGCCCGCTCGCACCCCCTGCTCCCCCGGTAGTTCCGCCCCTGACTACACAGAATAAAATAAAAATTGGTGAAGATTATAGCTAACCCATCAATTTGAATCCTAAGGGGCAGATTTATCAAAGGTCGAGGTGAATTTTCAAATGAAAAAAAAAAATCGAATTTCGAGCTGTTTTTTGTGTACTTCAACTAGGGAATAGTCCAAATTCGATTTGAATTTGAAAAAATTTGGAATGTCGAAATTTATCATGTACTGTCTCTTTAAAAATTTGACTTTGACCATTCGCCATCTAAAACCTGTCAAATTGCTGTTTTAGCCTATGAGGGAACTCCCAGAACCTATTTGGAGTCAATTGGTGGACTTTGAAAAAAAAATTTTGGGAATCGAATTCGATCTAATGCGCTATTACTTCTTTTCGTGCGATTCAAATTCAAATGAATACGGCCACGAGCAAAGCTAAGGAGATAGCGGGAGCGTAGGGAGATTAATGCGTGGCTGAGATATTCGTGTAGGGAGGAGGGTTTTGGGTTTTTGGAGAACTGGCCTGATTTCTCATTCGACTACAGGCTCTTTGCTAGGGATGAGCTGCACCTCAGTGATGATGGTGCAGCTGTTTTGGGAGAGAAGATGGCTAGTGGGTTGGAGGAGATTTCAAACTAGGTGTGGTGGGGAGGGTTCAGTAAAAGATTCAGTGGAAGACAGGTTAGATGAGATAGTAGGCAAAGAAAGGGAAAATGGGGGAGGAGATTTGGCTGGGGATACTGTTAAGGATAGGGAGGACCACATGTCATATGTTCAATATGGTACCAGTATTAAATGTATGTTTGCAAATGCAAGAAGTCTGACTGGTAAAATGGGAGAGCTGGAGGTGCTGGAGGGAAAATATGATGTGATTGGTGTGGCCGAAACATGGCTGAATGAGTCGCATGACTGGGCAATAAATATCAGTGGCTATACTTTGTTTCGGAGGGACAAAGGCAATACAAAAGGAGGAGGGGTATTTCTGTTTGTTAGGCAGGATTAAAAAGCTTATATAAAGGAGGAGGTTAGAAAATGAGGGTGCAGAAGTCTTATGGGTGGAGTTCTTCACCAATTGTAAAGAGTCCAGCAAATTAATTGTAGGGGTATGCTATAGACCCCCTAATGTAAGTGAGGTGGAGGAGGCGAAGCTCCTCATGCAAATAGAAAAGGCTGCTAGTTTGGGTAAAGTAATGATAATGGGAGATTTTAATTACCCAGATATTGACTGGAGCAACAGTACTGCCAGATCAGTTAATGGGAACAAATTTATAAACTTATTGCATGACAATTTTATGGCACAGGTTGTTGAGGAGCCTACCAGAAAAAATGCTATTCTGGATTTAGTGATCTCAAATGACCCAGAACTTATAGCAAATGTGCAAGTCATTGAACCCCTGGCTAATAGTGACCATAATGTTATATCATTTAATGTCTGGTGCAAAACAAATTTATACTGGGGCAACAAAAACCATGAATTTTGGAAAAGCTAATTTTAGTGCCTTGAGGGCTGCCCTACAGAGTATTGATTGGGGCATTAAGTTTTCAGCTAAAAACACAAAACAGAAATGGTTGTCATTTAAAATGATATTAAATCATTACTGTTCTCAATTTATTCCCTTAAGAAGTAAATGCAGAAGCTCTAAGAATCATCCTATGTGGCTTAATACAGATGTAAAGAAGTTAATAGGAAAGAAGAGAAAGGCATTTAAAAACTACAAATCTGTTGGGACAGAAGCTGCATTTAATGAATATAAACACTGTAATAAATGTTGTAAATCAGCAATCCGGAAGGCAAAGAAAGGAAATTAAGAGTTAATTGCAATGGAGGTGAAAACTAACCCTAAAAAGTTTTTTAAATATATTAATAGTAAAAAGATGCAGGTTTAGAGTGTTGTCCATTTAATAATGGTACCAGTATGGTTGTAACAGATACTAGTCAGTGGCTGACTCAGGATATGATTCATAAAGCTTAAATAAAAATTAATGTAAACAAGGCTCCAGGGCCTGATGGCATACACCCCCGGGTTCTAAGAGAGCTTAGTTCACTTTCATCTGGTATGGTGCCTATGGAGAAAGGCTGATGTTTTTCCAATATTTAAAAAGGGATTACGATCTCAGCCTGGCAATTATAGGCCAGTAAGCTTGACATCTGTGGTGGGCAAATTATTTGAAGACTTGTTAAGGGATCACGTTCAAAATTTTGTCCTAGTGAATGGCATTATGAGCAGCAATCAGCATGGCTTTATGAAAGATAGGTCATGTCAGACAAATTTGATTGCTTTTTATGATGAGGTAAGTAAGATGCTGGACAGTTGGGGGGCAGTAGATGTGATCTACTTGGATTTTGCCAAAGCGTTTGATACTGTGCCACACAAACGACTGCTTTCTAAACTAAGGTCTGTTGGATTTAATGAAGTCATTTGCACATGGTTAGGAAACATACTACAGGATCGGGTACAGAGGGTGGTTGTTAATGGTACATTCTCTACTTGGAGTAAGGTTCTTAGTGGGGTCCCCCAGGGCTCGTTATTAGGTCCACTTTTATTTAACTTGTTCATTAATGACTTAGGGGAGGGTGTTGTAAGTAATGTATCAGTGTTTGCAGATGACACAAAACTATCCAGCCCAATTAATTCCATCCAGGATGTGGCATCCTTGCAACACGATCTTGACAAACTGACAATCTGGGCAGCTAAGTGGCAAATGAGATTCAATGTTGATAAATGTAAAGTCATGCACCTGGGATGTAAAAATATCCAAGCCACTTATACCCTTAATGGGACTGCACTAGGCAAATCCATTATGGAAAAGGACCTTGGACTCCTTGTAGATGATAAACTTGGCTGTAGCAAGCAATGCCAGTCAGCAGCATCAAGGGCAAATAAGGTCTTGAGCTGTATTAAAAGGGGCATAGAGGAGGGGGTTATTCTTCCACTGTATAGAGCACTTGTAAGGCCCCATCTAAAATATCCTGTACAGTTTTGGTCTCCATCACTCAAACATGACATTATTGTATTAGAGAGGGTACAGAGAAGGGCAACTAAGCTGGTGAAAGGTATGGAAAATCTTAGCTATGAGGAAAGGCTGGCCAAATTGGGGATGTTCATGCTGGAGAAGAGGCGCTTAAGGGGTGATGTCATAACTATGTATAAATATATAAGGGGATCATATAATAATCTCTCTAATGCTTTATTTACCAGTAGGTCTTTCCAGCTGACACGCGGTCACCCATTCCGATTAGAAGAAAAGAGGTTCCGCCTAAATATTCGGAAGGGGTTTTTACAGTGAGAGCTGTGAAGATGTGGAATTCTCTCCCTGAATCAGTTGTACAGGCTGATACATTAGATAGCTTTAAGAAGGGGTTGGATGGCTTTTTAGCAAGTGAGGGAATACAGGGTTATGGAAGATAGCTCATAGTACAAGTTGATCCAGAGACTAGTCCGATTGCCATTTTGGAGTCAGGAAGGAATTTTTTCCCCCTCTGAGGCAAATTGGTGAGGCTTCAGATGGTTTTTTTTTGCCTTCCTCTGGATCAACTGGCAGTTAGGCAGATATAAAAAAAAAAAAGGTTGAACTTGATGGACGTTTGTCTTTTTTCAACCTTACTTACTATGTTACTATGACCAATTCAATCGAAAATGGACCCATTCGACCAAAAAAAACTTTGACTTAAATTCGGTTGGTCTTTTTGAATTCAGAAGTGTTTTTCTATTTAAAATTCGGCCTTTGATAAATATGCCCCTTATAGTTAATAAATACAAACTATGCATTTTTTTATTTTTACTTTAGGTATAGGATCTGTTATCTGGAAACCCGTTATCCATAAAGCTCTGAATTATGGAATAGCTGTCTCCCATAGACTCCATTATGGAAAGGCTGTCTCCCATAGACTCCATTTTATCCAAATAATCCAAATGTTTAAAAATTATTTTCTTTTTCTCTTTAATAATAAAACAGTACAGATGGTCTTTCTGTAATTCAGAGCTTTCCAGAAATCAGGTCTATTGCACGTATTGACTTTTAGGTGTTAATTGTTTTTGGGGATTGGGGGGAACCTAGCAACAAGGACTAGTTGGTCCTTTTATCTCATACCAAACTGACCTGCTGACATGTTATATTTCCACAAAGAAAAAGTTGCTGGGGAGCGGATGCAACTTCCGTTTTTGTGGCTTGCCTTGAGCTGTTTTGCATCCTGACTAATTTTCAGCCTCTCTGCCCATACTTTAAAAAAAAAAAATCGTATCTTTTCAATAAACATAATATTAGGAACTATTCTGCATCAAGTTATATAACCCATTTATTTATTTAAAGTACTGCAGGTAGTAAAGAACAATATAAAAAGCATTAATAAAAATTATCACTTAGAATATAAGAAACCTAATCACAGCCTCACTAACTATTTAATCCATGCTTCTCCTCCATGTTATTTTAAATATATATATATATATATATATATATATATATATATATATATATATATATATATATATATATATATATATATATATATATATATATATAAAATAGTCTGAAAGCCGGCACTACACGTGTACAGGTTAACGTTGCCTGGGAGCAAAAAGCCCAAAAATTAGGTAGAGGAATGAAGAAGCTCGCACTCACAGGGCTTATCAAGTCAAAAAAAGTGTTTATTTTGGATCAAAAATTAACTGACGTTTCGGCTTGCACTCAAGCCTTTCTCAAAGTGAAGACACAAACACTCACCAACCATTTAAACCCAAAAGTGGCGGGAATCAGTGAAGGGTGACGTCACTATGACGTGAATGGGGAATTTCCATTAAACAAAACAAATAAACACATCAGAAGAGACAAGGGCAAGGTGTAAAAAAGACACAGACTTACGTGTACCTCCAAATACATTATTTACATCATAAAATGCCCCTGTGGATTGATGTATGTGGGGAAAACAATTAATGACAAATCATCGATCCACTATTAGGGCAGCAATCGGAAAAGGAAGTGGTGACACCCCGGTGGCACAACATTTTGTGGAATGTAAACATACACTGGCTTCCCTAAGAAGCATGATCATTGATTGCGTCCCCATCCCCCCCGAGGGGGTGATCGTGAGAAGTTATTATTGCAGACCGAACTTAAGTGGATTCATCGTTTGGACACATTGAGCCCCCGTGGGCTCAATGAATTGATCTCCTATGCCCCTTTTTTCTAAGCTTCCGAGTTCAACAGAAGGAACTCCGGACAGACATTGGGCATATGAAGATATGATACAGTAACCTCTACCCTCCAGAACTTTATTGTGATACTATATTCTCACTGTTTTATGCAAACCATTAATTGCCTAACCTTCTCCCCTCCTAGTTGTTGTCTCAAGCTCCACACTCCTTAACTGAGGCTGAGTACTATTGGTGTTCAGCACATGGTTTAGGGAAAACACATTAACTTTGTGCTTTTGTCCATAGGTCGAGTAGGAGGGGGGTCGCTATGCACTGAAACCTTGGCAACCCCTTACTCCCGCTGCAGAACACAGCGCCACCTACAGCCACTCAATTGAAGCTGCGGTTGAGCAGAGATGTGAATGTGGATATTGATTTAAAGACACACTACTATGAACCCCCTGACTCCAGACATTCTCAATGAGGACACAGTTGTTGCCACACTGCACCCCAGTATAAACTGATGATCAATGTGTCGCCTTGTACATATTCCTACAACAGGTGCACTGATGGAGAATGATGGTTGCTATACACTGTCTTCATGGCAACCGCAGACTACTGCGGCGGAATTTGGAACCGTCCACAGCCGCATCAACGCGCAGGCGGCATAACTACAATGTAGAGGTGGATGTGACCCCGAAGGCACCCCCTGATGAACCTGGTTTGACCTGACATAACCTCCAATTAGACACTGAAGTTGCTACGCTGCCCCCCGTGCCGATACACGCAGGCGGGTCGCTAGGAGATGACCTCCCAGCAACCCTACTGGCTTAGTGTGTGTTCGCCAACTCGTGAGCGGCTACACACACCGCCACTACAACGAACGGCTGTGGGAGACGAAGCGCAATACCTATGGAGCGGGAGATCGTGACCGCATAGCTTGAAGTATATGAAGCTGCCAGCGAGATGACCCTCCGACAGGCGGGTAACCATCTAATTTCTTATTAAGCACTGTTGCTTAAATGTATACTGTACTTGGACTCCTGCTATAAGACTCTATAGCTTAAACGCATATCCGGACTCAAACTGACAATGCATCCGGTTTATTATGTTTCTATGTTAATTGTTATACATTGTTGCATACCGGTTACGAAGATAACGCTGCTATTGCTACTAAGTTTACTGTCCCATATCCATACATGTATATATTTTTTACACCTTGCCCTTGTCTTTTCTGATGTGTTTCTTTGTTTTGTTTAATGGAAATTCCCCATTCTCGTCATAGTGACGTCACCCTTCACTGATTCCCGCCACTTTTGGGTTTAAATGGTTGGTGAGTGTTTGTGTCTTCACTTTGAGAAAGGCTTGAGTGCAAGCCGAAACGTCAGTTGATTTTTGATCCAAAATAAACACTTTTTTTGACTTGATAAGCCCTGTGAGTGCGAGCTTCTTCATTCCTCTATATATATATATATATATATATATATATATATATATATATATATATATATATATATATATAGTACAGGTGTGTATCCACACTCTGACTTGTCCAAGTGGGTGCTATATCAAAATATGATAAATAGCGAAACGTTGGTATGCACAGTGGAATAAATGATTATTGACCAGTAATATTGGAGTGCTTATCTTCCTTATCGCTATATATATATACAGTATATATATATATATATATATATATATATATATATATATATATATATATATATATATTAAATGTGAATAGGTACTATTCTCCATCGAAGCTGTATTACAATAGTAAAAAGGTCAAAGTACTGTGTGCGGGGGAGTAAAAGTATTAATGTATTAGTAATAATCACTATGGCATAGAAGAATCCTTTCACAACTCCCAGGTCACGTTAACCCATGAACCACTGTTTAGTACATGCTGTTTTTATTATTAAACAGTTTCTGTGTTACAATAGGAAAGAATGTCAACAACTCTGTATTTAAGCGATTTTATAGCTGTGCAGGCTTATGGCCATGTGATCTCTAATGTAAATGTATTTGCCCAGCAACAAGTGCATTATTAGAAATTAATACACACTTATGTATTGTAAACAAAAAATCAGAAAAGATTTTTTTCTCACAGTGGTTGATTATTATACTTTTTCAATCTTTTGTTCCTTTAAATTATAAACACTTGAATGCTTTTAAGTAATTCCATTACAGATCCTGATATCTACTGATTCCACTCCACTCCATTCCATTCCACTTGAGTATAAAGAAATGGTGGTATGATCAGTAATTGGATTTCCAAAAGCCAATCTGCCACTTAGTAGTCAGAAGGTCAGAGGTGCATACAAAGTATGTCCTTGGCAGGGCGATTCTAGCCATTATGCCTCCTGAAGCGGTCTTCTTTTACCGCCCCCTCCCCACTGCACTCACATTTAGAGTGCCGGAGAGGGCAGGGGCGGTCCATGTCGCTTAGTGCAGAGAGCGCAATTGCGCTCTCTGCACTAGAAGAGCTGAATTTCCAGGTTGAAAACCGGAAATTGGGCTCTTAGTTACCAGAAGCCGCCTGAGGTGAGTAGCTCAACTCGCCTCATTGGTGGAGCGCCCCTGGTCCTTGGACATCATGTATTGTGTTTTTAAAGCTGTTTTAAATGTATATTTTATGTTATGGTAGACTGCTCACAATGTAGATGTGATGGTCCAAGTAGCACCAGATCTACAATTCTGTCAAAATAGTGTTTGCTGTTATGGCATTGTTTACATAAAGGACTAAGTGCATTTACAAATAAAGGGTTATTAATCGAGAGCTGCTCAGGGTGCAAAGTGCAAACAACAGGCACAACCTTGCAGAAGCTTGCTGGATATTCCTGCCAAGAAAGGGTTACATTACCTTCGAATATAACAGTAAAGCAACTTGAATTGCTAACAACTCTTGAATTACGTATATGGAGCAATAAAAAGATTGCCATTCATGTTTTGAACTCTTGAATGTTTTTTGTCTAAAAATGCCAGCAAAGAGACACCAGAAAAGTTTATAAATAGAAAAAATGGAAAAAATAGAAAAAATGTATCTGGATGAGAAAATCTTTTTTTGTTGTTGTTGATAATGAAATACAGTTTCACCTCAATATTTGATAATTTGGCTCATTAGTGTGCATGTCATAGAATGTCTATTTCTTAGCAACTTTGCAGTTGGTCTTCACTCTTTTTTTTTTTTTTATAGTTTTTGTCTTCTTTGTCTGCCTTTTTACCAGCTTTCAAATGAGGGTAACTGACCCTGGCATCGAGAAAACTATTGCTCCGAGCCTACAGTTTTATTGTTATTCTTACTTTTTCTTACTTAACTTCCTATTCAGGCATCTCTTATTCATATTCTGGTCTCTCATTAAAAACAATGCCTGGTAGCTGGGGTAAATACAATCCTAGTAACCATTTAACTGCTGAAATATCTCTGTGGAGAGATGCTCAAAAGAAAGCTAAATACCTAAGAAAAAAAATATACAGTATATAAAAGATGAAGACCAGTTGCATATCGATTTGTACATCAAACTAAAAGTTATTTTCCATATAATTGAGACTGATTCTCCCTTGTAAATACTCCCAAAAGGCATAAACTTATATGGCTAAAAAATATTGAAGCGTGCAGACACTTAAAAACAATATATTAATAGAGAGGAAAAGGCCTATTTAATTGGGGGTGCCAAAAGTTAGGCACCATCAAGTGATTATATATACTTACCTCACACCCTGGGCTCTTTCTTCAAATTTCCTGGGGCAGACGCATGCGCAATAGAGGGAAATAGCCGACTTCTTCATTAAAGTTCAGCTTCAGAAAAAGCCAAAAGCCGATTGCTCTGTAGAAGAACCCGAAAAACCGGTGCGATTTTCTGCTGATTTTCCCGGGGTGTGAGATAAGTATATACAATCACTTGGGAGTGCCTAACTTTTGGCACCCCAAGTAAATACAGCCTTTCCTTCTCCATCAAGGTTTTTTTTTTAATTTCACTAAATATTTGTTCATTATGTAAAACTGTCAACTCAAAAAGCTAAGCAAAAAAAAAAATTAAATTGCCAGCACTTGATAAAACCCAATCTGTAACCTACTAGTAGAAGCACTCATATGCCAGCACTTGGTCTAACCTACACTCTAGAGTTGACTGACTGCTAGAACAATATATAGCCATTATGTGCACATTAATAAATTCAATTATTGCTAGTGCAAAGGATGAAATTGTCCACTGCCAATCATAGTCTTTCTCTGTGTTCAATAAAGTAATTCAGAGTTTCAGTTATTTGGATTTATTTCATAGAGCGTCAAAGGCACAATTAATTCAGATACATTTAATTGTGGACATCACCAATCCGGTTATGTGTTAATATATATTAGTGTGGCTTTTGAAGTAAAAAAAAATAGGTTTGTTTTCCTTTTGCACTGTGTACTTTTGTATTTATGTCATGTGGAAATTATACTTGGCTTAAATAAAATTCACTTTGTATGTTATGTACACTTCCACCACAAGGAGGAAGCAGAGAATCTGCAAAACGTGATCTCTGTTGGAAGAACCCTTTGTAAGAGTAGAAACCAAATTTATCCACACACACAGCATAATGATCTAACATAATGGCAACCAAACAAGATCACATGAAATATACCCAAGAGAATTTTCCATAAAGGATCAATAATAAGCAAGAAAACAGGTACTAGATTTATAAAAGCGATTGCCTGCTTTCAACTGCAGTTACCTGCTTTATAGTGTACAGTAGCATCCCATTTAAAAAAGTTTTCAATCAAACGGCATAAACTGATACGGTACCGTCCCGTTTCGACCAGAAATACACGAAACTGCAAAAAAAATTGTGAAACGGCAACATTTCATGAGCTCCAAATGTATTACAGTCAATGGGCGTTTTTTCATATGGCGACTTTTTTTTGTCCTAATGTATTAAGAGTCAATGGGCATTTTTTTATGGTGAATTATTCTCCGAATGCATCAAAGTCAATGGGCATTTTTTCTTATGGGCTTTTTTTCCAAACAAAATTTTCCACCGCTAATTTTCGCTGCATTTTCGTAAAAGAATTTTCACATGGCGAAATTCAGAATTTCGCAGTGAATCCATGGCTGCCTAATAAATTCGCTCATCGCTTTTTGTAAATATTTAGAAGCAGGAAAAATGTATTCTGAGCAATATATAAACCAATACTCTACTACACAATATGGGACATAAAGGGGCACTTTTACTAACTATCGAATTTCTATTTTTTTCCACAAATTGAATGTAAATTGAATGTGGCTGAGTGCCAAAATTATTTCCTTTTTCTCTGTAATAAAACAGTACCTTGTACTTCATCCAAACTAAGATACAATTAATCCTTATTGGAAACAAAACCAGCCTTTTGGGTTTATTTAATGTTTACATGATTTTCTAGTAGACTGAAGGTATGAAGATCCTAATTACAGAAAGATCTATTATCCAGAAAGCCCCAGGTCCCGAGCATTCTGGATAACAGGTCCCATACTTATACTTGATCCAAACTAATTTATAATTCATCCTTATTGGAAGCAAACCAGCCTATTGGGTTTATTTAATGTTTACATGATTTTGCAAAACACATTGAAGTCAATGGCCATTTTTATGCGCTCCTAATGCTCTATGGGTGTTTATTCTTATGACGACTTTTTTGTCCTAATGCATTAAAGTCAATGGGCTTTTTTTGTTAAGGTGACTTTTTCTCCAAATGCATTAACAGTCAATGGGCTTTTTTTCTTATGGGCGTTTTTTCCTGGTAATTTTCCGCTGCAAATTTTCACTGCATTTTCGTAAAAAAAATTTGCACATAGCTGCTGAATAAATTTGCTCATCACTATTTATAATTTATAAAAGGCACTTTTACTAACTATTGAATTTCTATATTTTTTCCACAAATCTTGAAAAATTTGTAGTGTTCCTATATATCTTAAAGGGGTTGTTCACCTTTGCATTAACTTTTAGTATTATATAGAGAGTGATTCTGAGACATTTATCAGTTTGTTTTTATTTTTTTATTATTTGTGGTTTTGTGATACAGGTATATGATCCGTTATCTGGAAACCTGTTATCTGGAAACCTGCTATCCAGAAAGCTCGAAATTACTGAATGGCTGTCTCCCATAGACTCTTCTGATATCTTTATAAATTTCTAGTAGGGGGTACATTATGCATTATAATCTACATTTTGTGAGTGGGTCGGCGCGGCATCAAATTCTGACACGCTGCATGAAATTCAGCGGTCTGGGGGCCCCTGTTATGAACGGCACGTTCTGACGTCAGAACGCGTCGTTTATATAGTGAATAAAGTACCCCCTCTTGTAAATTATAGGGATATTATCAGTTATCGAGGCGTTTCATGACCATATAAAAACACAAGGCCGAAGGTCGAGTGTTTTTATACAGGTCATGGAACTCCGAGGTAACTTCTAATATCCTTATAATTTACAAGAGGAGGTACTTTATTTATTATAATACATAAGTTTCAGTGAGTCATATGACAGAAATGACATCACAACTCACCGTTTATAACTGAAGACATCAGAACTCACTGTTTATAAGGATATAATTTACAGGATATTCATGGCTTTTGTGTATTATAAGGATATAATTTACAGTCTGGTCTCATAGGGAAATTACCAGAATGTAGATGATAAAGAAATAATCCAAATTTTTAAATATGATTCCCTTTTTCTATGTAATAATAAATCAGTACCTGGCACTTGACCCAAACTAAGACATAATTAATCCTTATTGGAAGCAAAACCCTCCTATTGGGGTTATTTAATGTTTACATGATTTTCTAGTAGACTTAAGGTATGAAGATCCAAATTACGAAAAGATCTGTTATCCAGAAAACCCCAGGTCCTGAGCATTCTGGATAACAGGTCCCATATCTGTATTTGGCTTTTTATTCAACAGCTCTCCAGATTGCTATTTAATCAATCTAGGGTCCAAATGACCCTAGCAACCATTCACTGATTTAAATAAGAGAAATATTGAAGAAGATATTTCAGCAGCACTCTGATTTATGTATTCGTGCCTCATGCTAAGCGACATTTCGAGCTTATCCAGCCCTTTATCAAGGGCCTGGGCAGACACGTCGGCACTCGACGCTACAAAAAGCAACGTTTCGAGCTTATCCAGCCCTTTATCAAGGGCCTGGGCAGACACGTAGGCACCCGACGCTACAAAAAGCTATGAGAGTGTTTGTGTAGCACTACTTTGTCTTTGTGTAAGTAAGAGAAATAGTGACCCCCATCAGTAAGCTGGAAAGAGTCAGAAGAAAAAGGCAAACAATTGCAAAAAACTATAAATAATGAAGACCAATTGAAAAGACATTTGGCCATTCTGAAACATACTAATAGTTAACTGAAACCATCCCTTTAAAATCTCTAAAAATTCAAGATTTATATTTTTATTAAAATTCCAATTTTAGTGCTGTTAATGGTTTTGGAAACCACGATTAAACTCACAAACTCTAAATCCGCGATTGTCATTGAATTTTTTAAAAGATCCGAATATAAAAAAAAAAGTTTAAAAAAAAAATCACTGAATGATGCGCTAAGAAATCTGAATACCTTGAAAAACTCCCTAAAATATGAATGAATTCAACTTGGGGAAATTTATCAATAAAATCAATTTTCAAAACTCGGATGAATTGAAACGACTCAATAACTCAAATCGAATTCAATTCAAATTGCATCAAACGCGAGTTCAAGTTTTTCTCTGAAAAAAACTTGAATGTCAGGAAGGCTGCAAACATCTCCAAATTCATCCCTGGACATCCTATTGACTTAGTAATGCAGTAATTCTGCATGTTTTAGGTGGCCAATAGTCTAATTCAAATACTTAAAGGCCCAGAGTATGATAAATCTCAAAATTCAAATTTTTCAAAAAACTTGAATCGAGTTTAGATAACTCCCTAGTCGAATTTGAAAGTTTTGACCATTAAAAAAAATAGAAAATTCGAATTTTCAGTTCAAGACTTAATAAATCTGTTGTGGTTTTAAAAACCCTCTAAAACCACTCATATTCGACCTCTAATAAATCGGCATCCACGAGTTACATCCTGCTCCTTTTATAGGGAAGGCAATATAATAATCTTGCTTAAAGGAGAAGGAAAGCTAGCAAAGCAGTTTATTGCCAATATGTAAGCCACAATAGTGCAAGCTGTAAGACTATATTTATCTATAAAGAAGTAAACAGCTCTAGAAGCTCTCTCTATTGGTTTAGGATAGCAGCTGCCATATTAGCTTGGCGTGACAACACTGCCTGAGTCTCTCCCTGCTTACTCATAGCTCTGGGCTTAGATTATAGCAGGGAGGGGAGGAGGGAGGGGAGAAGGAGAGAGAAGCAAGCCGTAGAGGTTTAAGATGAAAACAGGAAGTAAGATACAGAAGCCCATGTGTACACAATAGAAGGAAAGAAAGGAGGTGTTTATTTTGACAGATTACTAAGAACAGCATTCCTTTGAGGGTTTACTGGAGCATTTATATAGACCTTTATGATAAAGCTTACTTAATTTTAGCCTTTCCTTCTCCTTTAAACAAAATGCAGATTCATGAATTTTGTTTCCAGTTAGTCCTCTGTGCATACATCATTCCCCCATTCCCCATGAATGACTTTTTGAGAATGCAGGCAAACAAGCTGTCCCAGGCCAGGCTGGCTTGAAGCCCTAGGCAACCCGGCTGGTGACGTCGTCTCCCTCCCACTGACACGCTTGCAAAGGAGCATGCAAACACGAGAACTGGCACATGCAAGAGTAAATAGACATGGACTCTCTCTCTCTTATGTTATTTGATTTATAGCCTTATTTAGGATAATCTTGTTCTCACTCTAAACTGCCAATTTGAAGATTACAGTACATGTTGAAGGGTGCCAGACTGGAACCGGTCACCTTTATACTTGGGTTCAGGTGGCATATAACTGCAGGGATGATTGAACTGTTTATCATCCAGACACCACGTAGTTACATTTTCCTTATCACCGCAGAAGAAACGTGTCTGTCAAACTAATAGCTAGTTAATAAAGCAGCTGCTCTGTTCTATTTTTTGGTCTATTTTAAAGACATTAACAAATGGTATGTCCAATGCCATTTGGCAATGGCCACTACATTGATCAAGGGTTGTGGGTTATTTTTCTGCTGGATGGGTCTCTGTTATCATTCAATTTTTTCCCTACTAAGGTCATGACATCGATCCAGCATTGACCCAATACTCTCAGTAAGAAAAATCAAGGAAAGCACTTTAGATGATGCTGCAAAACTGTGTTGAATTTCAGGCATAGTTATCACTTTGTGTGTTTTTTCCCTATAAACATGCCAGGTCCTCATTGTTGTACCCACAACATCTTTACAGCGGGAATTTGACACATTCTAAGCCAAAGAGGTCGCTCATCTTCCACTTGAGCAGCATTGCTGCCTTAATGACCTATTTTTTTTATTTTTTGTGCTATAAAAAGCTCATAGGGTTACACACATGGGGTGAGAAAGCTTTCCCAAATCCCATCAAATACAGGTAATTGCTTTCCTTTTATAGGAAGTCCACTTCTCCACCTGCTCCCAGATATCCCCCATTATCAACACTATTTCCTTCAATGTGTCGCCTGATAAAACAAAAGAAGGCCAAATTGACGCACACTTCATTATATCTGCAGACCACAGGCGCTGTGGTTTGTTCTTTTCTTTGCTCTGGGAGAATCTACATTGTTATCCTTAGAAACATCCTTATGTTGGAGCGTCTGCCTTTATCATACAATGGAATGAATCCTGGGAGGTATTCAAAAGACTGTAATGCTTAAAAATCTGTTTCTTTTATAAGCACTTTTTCATAGCATTCACAGCTAAATGTCTGAAAGTTTCTTTGGGAAATATGAGACTCAATCACACAAACTTGTATGTGCTGCTTTCAAAAGGCACAGGGAAAAAATTTCACCTTCTATGGTTTATTTTTCTCTTTTATTTTTGTACAATTCTACCTGTACATTATTAGAGAAAGAAATTTCCTAAATGGAGTGCCTATATTAAGTAGCATGCCATATAATAAAAAGAAATATCACATTGGTGCATCATACCTGCTGTTTTTTTTATTGTTCTGAATATAATTTAAACCCTATAAGGGTTTAAATTATTTATTAAAGTCTGAATGCTAAAAACTCGTTTTTTTACTATAAAATCCGAATTTTTTGTGGAAAAAATAACATGAATTCTTCAATTTTTATTATACCCTGAGAATGGAAACAGTCTGAACCTGAAAATCCGGCATCTCAGACCTGCCGAGGTTGTATATAAATCAATGGGAGAGCTCCCTATACTATTTGGAAGTTTCTGTGGTCTGCTCTGGAATTAGCCCAAAAATCCAACTATTTCAGACTTTGAGCTTCAGAATTTGGGCTATTTGGTAAAACGCCTGAAAAAATTGTTGTGGATCAGAGGTTTACTCTTACTAAATATTTTCTCTACTCTTCCATAGTCAGAACTAAATTAATACCGGTATAGGATCCATTCTTCGGAAACCCATTATCCAGAAAGGTCCGAATTACGGAAAGGCTGTCTTCCATAGACTCCATTATACTCAAATCATCCAAATTTTTTTTAATTATTTCCTTTTTCTCTGTAAAAATACAACATTACCTTGTACTTGATCCAAACTAAGATATAATTAATCCTTATTGGAAGCAAAAACAGCCTTTTGGGTTTATTTAATGTTTACATGATTTTCTGGTAGATTTGAGCTATAAATATCCAAATTACAGAAAGATCTGTTATCCGGAAAACCCCAGGTCCCAAGTATTCTGGATAAAAGGTCCCATTCCTGTATTATTTATTCACTCTGTACATTCTTCTTAGAATATAATCTCCTGGAAATTCCTAATCTATGTATAGCTATATACCTTTTATACTATTTAATTTGTCCTTCCTATTGTCTAAAGTCAGATTAGAGATTCTTGTTCCTGAAAATCGAATTATTGTTGTTCTTCTAAACATTTCCAGAAGAGATTTGAATACACATAACTGTATAGCAGAAAGACTTTACCATCCAGATCAAGTCAGGTCATGTAACAACCTTGTAATACGGAAGTAAAGTGTAATTCACCTGCTGGTTGATTGCGTTCTTCCTTCTTCACACTTGTTAGGTTATTATAGCTTTAGCATTGCAGTGTGTAAATTGAATGGCCAGACAGCCATAGAGAAAAGAATGTTATGTTTAATTCATTTCTACAATGGATGGCTATATACAGTATTGTCTCCTGTCTTATGTGGTCAAGGTACATAGAGAAAAATGTATTAACACTGCAATCATCCATCTGATCCTTTAAAAAATGTAAAAACCTTGCATACTGTAATTGATATATAGGTATGGGAACTGTTATCCAGAATGCTCGGGACCTGTGGATTTCCGGATAATGGATCTTTCCATAATTTGGAGCTTCATACCAGCACATTAGAGGTCTACTACCTTTAAGGACATATTACACTTTTAGGAATTGTTTTCTACTTCGAAACTGATAGAAGGGTTAAAAGCACCATCATATAAGTCCTATACTATACTAATACATTTTCAAGGACCCACTGGGGGCCACAAATATTAGTGCACTGGTCACTGGGGTTCCTTAGGTAGTGGGCATTGCCAGCCTTGGACAGACTTGCAGATTTGATAACACGTAACTTACATGTGAATCGTCCGCATCTACCCTCGTGGTGGCCCTCCGTCGGCCGGACTCTGCTCCAGACACTTGTCATTAGATTTGATAACACCCCTCATTCACACTGACTATGACCCAATAATACCAAAACACCACTCATGATCCAACCAGCCCCACCCACTCCCTTCAAGCTCCACTCCCTTCACTTTCTGTAGTGTACATATGCTTATCTTTAATTTTCCTTTAATCTAGAATATTGCAAAGCAAAACGTGTACAGGTATAGGATCCATTATTATTTCTCTGTAATAATAAAACAGTACCTTGTACTTGATCCCAACTAAGATATAGTTCATCCCAGTTGGAAGCAAAACCAGCCTGCTGTGTTTATTTAATGGTTACATGATTTTCTTGTAGACTTGAGGTATGAGATTCAAATTACAGAAAGATCCATTATCCGGAAAACCCCAGGTTCAGAGCATTCTGGATAACATGTCCCATACCTGTAGTTAAAGCAATACAAATACAGTAGAATATGTGCATTTACATTGTATAACATTTATTGTGTTTGTACTGAGACTTTTAACACAGGTTTTAACTTTCTTATTTACTCACATAGGCTTTTGATTCACATGGAAACAGGGGCCAACTAATTTTTGCCATACAAAGCAAAAAAGCCCAAAATGGAAACCACTGAAGGCGGGAAGCAAATTAGAAGAGGTTTTGGTGAAACGTGTTGCAGTAAAGCACCATGAGATGTTTTTGATCAGAGCTGTCCATGACCAAGTGCTGAAAAGATTAATGTAAATTTCTTTACTCTTTGTGAATGGGTTTCTAGGTAGATGTTCATGGAAAAAGGTTTACTAGAGATTCTGGTACCCGCAGTTTTATTTGCTGAATATTAAACTGTTACTGTGTATAGAAGCTTTTAAATAAAATGGTTTTAAGGTAATGAAAGTGTAAGTCTGCCTCAATGAAACTGGATTATCAAGCAGTGGGCCACAATTAATCACAACTATAAATCAGGGAATATGCGTTCACTGAGCCAATAAATATAAACGCTACAAAGCAACATGCAAACTTTAAAAACTCTTTATGAATCTGACTTTAACTTCATTTCAGTAAACAGAGGGAATTTAGTCTGTGAGTTACTTCTACCATTTGATTTTCCTTTGTGGTGGTTCATATAAAAGAACTGCATTTTTGGATCGGTTTAAGAATATGTTTGCAATAGCTAGACAGAAGCAGAAGAATAGCACTAAAGTTGTTGTGCAAATTCAATGTGATTTTAAAATTAGCTAGGGCAGCAGTAGCATTAATGCATTGTAAACACTTTAATGTAAACTGTTGTTTAGCCTCATAATTTTATCGTTTGAAACTTGCGCAGTATGGCTGTTAATGTTTTTGGAACTTAAATGGATTTCAGACATTGAAACATAAGTGTGCTTTGGTGCGGATAAAAATCACTCCCACGCACATACCTGTGCTGCAGTTTAAAGTAAAGCACATTCCATGTTTTATACAGTGAAATGGAAGGACGATCAGGCAATGCATGTTTTTAAAGGCAGAGGCCTACTCAAAGCAGAAATGTGCCCACAAAAATGTACATTATATACAGCATACCTCCCAACTGTCCCTTTTTCGGAAGGACAGTCCCTCTTTTGACAGCTCAACCCGCAGTCCCTCATTTGTACTGGAAAGTCCCTCTTTTCGCTGCACTTAACAGTCAGAAAAAGAAACAAAGTTTCTCACTTAATTGGCTTTTAGCAGAGAGCCCAGAACAGCTAAAAGGTGCAAAAAATTGCCAAATGCCAATTTTTTTTAAAACAAACATGGTAATTAGGGGGTGTGGCCACAGAAAGGGGTGTGGTCAAAAAATTGCTGCGCTACGTGCGGAAAAAAAATTTTTGTCCCTCTTTTTACTTCCAAAATGTTGGGAGGTATGATACAGAAGTAACTGTAATGTAATTTAATCATTTATTAAATGTATTTTAAAGGAGAAGGAAAGGCTGTATTTACTTGGGGGCTGCCAAAAGTTAGGCACCCCTAAGTGATTGTATTTACTTACCTGACACCCCGGGCCGGTGCCCCTATCAGGAGAAAACTGCACCAGCCCGAGGTTCTTCTAGTGAGCATCACAGAGTGTTTGGCTTCCTTTTTCTTTGTGTGGGTGTGCATGCACAGTAGCGTGAAAAGCTTGTTCTATTGCACATGCAAATTCATTCGAAATTTGAAGAAAGAAGAAGAAGGAAACTGATCGCTCTGTGGTGTTCGCTGGAAGAACACCTGGACTGGTGCAGTTTTCTGCTGATAGGAGCACTGACCCGGGCTGTCAGGTAAGTATATACAATAACTTGGGGTGCCAAACCTTTGGCATCTCCAAGTAAATATGCCTTTCCTTCTCCTTTAAGCTTTTTTTCAAGATGAAATTTAAACCGGTTCACTGGTTAACAGGGCCATTAAACTGGAAAGTTGCAAAAATGAAATAGTTAAAGATAACAAAAGTAAGACCATTTAAAATTACATCTATATCACAGACTGTGTTAGTGTTCACCACTACAGGTATTGGATCCCTTATCCGGAAACCCGATATCCAGAAAGCTCCGAATTAGACTCCATTTTATCCAAATAATCCAAATTTTTAAAAATGATTTCCTTTTTCTCTGTAATAATAAAACAGTACCTTGTACTTGATCCAACTAAGATATAATTAATACTTATTGGAAGCAAAACCAGCCTATTGGGTTTATTTAATGTTTAAATTAATTTCTAGTAGAAATAAGGCATGAAGACCCAAATAACGGAAAGATCCGTTATCCGGAAAACCCCAGGTCCCGAGCATTCTGGATAACCGGTCCCATACCTGTACTATTCAATTCATTTGAAGCTTTTTTTGATATTTTTTTATTTCAGTCAACACATCTGGCCATAGACTCAAAGTTAAAGTGAAAATAATTTTTATACTGTTTTCTGACTGTGTATGGTCCTCCCAACATTTTTTGTACCATGACAATTAGTCTTTCAGTTGATCGGATAGGTTAGAAGATTTCTGTCGGACTGGCCCGACGGGACACCGGGAAAATACCCAGTGGGCCCCGACCCTAGTGGGCCCCCACCGGGCCATACCCCCTCTCCCAAACAGTTTTTCAAAAAAAAAATTTGGGCGCATGCGCACCTAGCGCCGTTTGCGCATGCGCGCCTAGTTATCTATGCGCGATGCGCCGCCTGGCCAAGTATGCCAAGCGGCGCTTCGGCTCAAAGTAGGTAGCGGGGGGCCAGAGGGGGGCCCTGGACAGCAGTCCCGGTGGGCCTCGGGCCCCCCAGTCCGACCCTGCTGTCGGCTATTGATAATCTCTCTCTACATCAGTCCTGGGCCAGCCCGGGCAGGCCCCCCAGGCAGCCTGGCCTGTCCGAGTGCCCAAAAATCTCACGCATGTGCCGAAAAATGTGTGTGCAAGTGTGGAAAGACGTGCACGTGCGTGTGCGGAGGAACGCGTGCACGGGAAACCATGCGCGCATACGCAAAACCCCCCGCTTGAAAAAAAAGATGGGAGGACAGCACACGCTGAGCAGAGAGGCAATCGGGGACTGGACTAGGGGGTAGGAGAGGCAGAGAAGGTACGTGCCTGGCAGCCCCCCAGCTTTGACCCTAGGCACGTGCCTACTATGCCTACCGCTATTTCTGGCCCTGCTCTGCATGTATTGCAAAATCAGACAAAATCAATGGATTAATGTCACTAGTATTTATCAGACATAACTTCCGTACAATAACCGTCACAGCCAAAACATCGTCTGATTTGTTCTTTTACTACTGTATTTTATCTGAATGGTTAGTTGAAGGTCGGGAGATAAGGCTGTAGATCGTTCGTACAATAAGAGCCTAAAATCTGCAAATCTATGGCCAGCTTTATGTCACACCAGGTGCAATTTCCTCTGAAACTGCCCATGTTAGCTGAAGATTTATATGAAAACCACCTGTCATTGCTGGTGTGGGCTGGTCTCCATAAAAGTCTAAGGAAGGCACTTTCATTTGGAGTAGCATTAGCCTCAGAATGCCACTCTTTACATCATACAAAGATTTCGTGAAATTTTAGTATTTAAAGAAATGTATGTATAATAGCAAGGATATATATTATTATGGAGTAGTATGAAACGGAGACAGTAACAACAGACACTACAAGCGGGATAAACCCTGCATGTTTAGTTAGTGCAAAACCATGTCTATTGTGTCTGTCTTCATGTCATACTACTGGTAAGAGGAGGGTGCTGATCCCCCAGAAGACACAGAGCACCGGGCGGAACAAGTTGCCTGAAAAAGGTTGGTTGTGCCCAAAATATCATAACTACACAATAAACGAAGGAATTTAGCATTAATTCTGCCTGTGGAGTGCTTCTTATGAAAAAAGACTCTTTGCTGCTAGGTATCATTTACCTTTCCCCCTGCACCCTTCCTTGTATATGTTACTCTCATTATAAAACATTGTTACTTTGTATTGGAAGGCTTTTTTGTTTAATAGCTACGCTCTTGGTAATTGAGATAGCAATTGCGTAGTACACAGACACTCGCTGGGAGTCATTTAGGGTCCATGCCTGATGTCAACCTGAGATCTGTTTCTCCTGTGAATCGAAAATGTTCAGCTTATGGTTTAATTGCTTTTTACTGAATTATTTGCACACAAAAAAAAGTGATTTCTTAGAACAGACCACTCAGCACCATGACATGGTTTATTCTGGATAATACCTTGCCTCGTTTAATTACGAGCTGAAAAGTTTGCCACATATGAAGAGGGCACTTAACGGAACTGACAGTTTTACACAAAGATGTTGTGACAGATGAGGTTGATACTGCATGATGAAAATAAAGCTCTTGTGGATTGTGTCTTTTTTAGTGCTTATATAGCCATCAAATTTCACTTGAAGTTCTTAGTGCTAAATGGAAGTGGAAATAATTAATTGTTAATAACTGCTTATAAAGCACTGACCTTACTGCAATTAATATTACATTAGTCTGGAACGTTTCCTAAAGCCAAAGAGACCTGTGGCAATTCAATTATAGTGGAATGTTGCTAATCACTCTTTACATTTTATATTTCCATAAAAACCCCATTCAGTTTCTAAATACAATATATTTTATTAAAAAATAAAAAAATCACACTTAAGTAGAAAATGATGAACCTCATTGGAATCTTAAATATATTTTTGTAATAATGCTTTAGTGTTATCCTGGCTATTGTGGCTTCTACTAATACTCCTACATAAGTCTAAAGATCTATATCCATAACATGTTTAGCAAAAGAATTGGCAAACATTGTTCTTTGACAGGGATTTATTTTTATAAAGAAAAAGAGCAGGCACTTGCAAGCAGATTTGTCAAATCATGAAGTAGTTTATTCCAGTACACAAGGATACAGCCTGTATAACAGGAGTGATATACACAATAGTGCTGCTCCACATATTTCATATGTTTATATTTAATTTTAAAATCTGATATGGAGCTAGATGTGTTGTTAGTTTCCCAGGTGCCCTCAATCAGGTGACTTGTGATCTAATAAACGTCAGTCGCACTCCGTTGGACTAATATCACCCCCCAGCAACTTATCAACAGAAAAATGAGAATGTAACCAGATAACAGCTCCGTGAAACAAGATAACAGCATCCCAATTGATATGAGAATAGCACTCATTAGCAAAAATCCAAGTCCCGCTGAGTTGGAGAAACAATAGCTTATCTGAAAGCAGTTTTATTGTGAAGAGCTCTTTATGAACACACAGAATCAGGCTCAGTGATCTAAGATGGCTGCCTACACCAACATTACAGCAAAAAAACATATCTGTTGGTTCAGAAAAAAAATTATATATGGGAGAGTGAAATATTTGTAGTGTAAACACAGTGTAATTTAGAAATGAAAGCACCATAAAAATAATGACAGGATCTCTTTAATAATACCCTTGGGACCCTCTTTTTAAAGGGATCCTGTCATCGGAAAACATGATTTGGGGCAGCTGGGAAATTGACAATATGTCCAGCCCAATGTCAGATTTCAAAATTGAATATAACAAAATCTGTTTGCTCTTTTGAGAAATGGATTTCAGAGCAGAATTCTGCTGGAGCTGCCCTTTAAGAAGCATGCTCTCATTCAATAAACCTGTACTGAAAGTCACTCTCTGGTTAAAATTTAATTCCATTCTCTGGTTGGATTTCTTAATTTATTCAGGCATGGGACCTGTTATGCAGAATGCTCAGGACCTGGTGCTTTCCAGATAATGGATCTTTCCATACTTACTTACCTTAAGTCTACTAGAAAATCATGTAAACATTAAATAAGCCTCATATGCTGATTTTGCCTCCAATAAGGACTAATTATATCTTAGTTGGGATAAAGTACAAGGTAATGTTTTATTATTACAGAGAAAAAGGAAATAATTTTTCAAAATTTGTATTATTTGGATAATATGGAGTCTATGGGTGATGGCCTTTCCTTAATTCGGAGAGTTCTGGTTAATGGGTTTCCAAGAAAATTGATCCCATACCTGTACTATGAAAAAAAGCTTCCATCTGTGAAGAAAATACATTGACAATGAGTGTCAATGTTTTATTTTTACAAATATATTTCCCAAAATAAATAGTGCATATGGTGGTGTCTTCGGAAAAATCCTGTTACATTTTGTGAGACATGTACTCAGATAACAGCTATGCTACCTTTGCAGGTGAACTGTAAAACCTGCAAATATATATAATTCAAACTTGTTTTTATTTAAAGATATTTACATAATAGTTATAGAATCACGACTAGATAATATATTCCTGTGCCATTCTGATAACATTATGTATCTACATTGTTGTATCCTAATAATAACAGTAATAACAGTAATTTAAACTTTCAGCTCAGGTGACAAACAGCAGTATGTCCCTATATAGGGTTCTGTGGGTAGGAGGCTAGTAATCTGCTAGTTAGGTGGCTCCTGGGGGGCGCATAACTTGATTGTTGTTGGTCCTGTAGTTGGTCTCTGAGGTACTGGAATGATTCCACGACCATCGGTTGTTCCGTCAGTAGTGCTGGATCATACCATGTCGTACATCTAAATGTGTGTATTGTGAGGTGTCTGATTTGTTGTGGTAAGGATTCTATGTATGTGATCCATGTCTTAAAATTTTTTTCGGTATTCTGTTCCTTTCTAATTGTGGCTTCCAGCCAGTCCATATGAAAGAGGTAATGTAGTTTTTGTTTTACTAGCACCATGGTGGGAGGATCTTTGAAATATATATAATTCACAGTAACCAATAAATACCTTCCTGTTATGTACATAATATAATAGCTGTTACCGTAGAGACTCAACAGAGAACATCAAAGGCTATTTAAAGGGATACTGTCATGGGAAAAATCATTTTTTCCAAAATAAATCAGTTAATAATGCTACTCCAGCAGAATTCTGCACTGAAATCCATTTCTCAAAAGAGCAAACAGATTTTTTATATTCAATTTTGAAATCTGACATGGGCCTAGACATATTGTCAATTTCCCAGCTGCCCCAAGTCATGTGACTTGTGCTCTGATAAACTTCAATCACTCTTTACTGCTGTACTGCAAGTTGGAGTGATATCACCCCCCCCCTTCCCCCCCCCCCAGCAGCCAGACAAAAGAAAAATGGGAAGGTAACCAGATAACCGCTCCCTAACACAAGATAACACCTGCCTGGTAGATCTAAGAACAGCACTCAATAGCAAAAACCCATGTCCCACTGAGACACATTCAGTTACATTGAGAAGGAAAAACAGCAGCCTGCCAGAAAGCATTTCTCTCCTAAAGTGCAGGCACAAGTCACACGACCAGGGCAGCTGGGAAATTGACAAAATGTCCAGCCCAATGTCAGATTTCAAAATTGAATATAAAAAAAACTGTTTGCTCTTTTGAGAAATGGATTTCAGTGCAGAATTCTGCTGGAGCAGCACTATTAGCTGATTCATTAAAAAAAAAAAAAAAATTCCCATGACAGTATCCCTTTAAGATACAAATAACATTGGCATAGAAAATTTTGAAACTATTGATTTATGTGCAGCACCCTACCTATGGTTTTCGTTACCTCCGTCAAATGATTGATTTACAAAAAAATGGCAAGTACCATAACCCTGCTAAAAGCACAGACACCATTGATGGAGGGAGGGGCCTCAAGTATCATTTTACTAGGAGAATACATTAAGAACTAATGATCTCATAGTTCAGTCAAGCTCAAAAGCCCTCTCTACTAGGGATGCCTTTGGTCTGGTATTCAGCTAAATCTTTTTTTTTTAGGATGTAGCATTGCACGAAATAAAAAATTATGGATTTAGTGGATATAAACAGAGAAAACATTAACCTGTACTTTTGTGACAAACTTATATTCTAAAGGCAAAACTAGCTTACTATATATATCTTTGTGTGTGTGTATTCCTATCTCCTCATCTCTTAATGCCTTGGAATCCCTGCAGGCTGGTCTCCTTGGTAACTGTGTAGTTTTGTGTGTGTCCCTAGATGACTCTGAAAGAATTTACACTGTAATGTAGCCAAATTCACAAAGACCATAAGTTCTCATATAGCAATTTATTAGCAAATTGCATGTAAATAACGGTAAAAATGTGGCAGCTCAGCCTACAATAGATATAAATAGAAAACCAATAATAAATACATTTTAAATTGTAGATTGGTGAGCCACATTTTAATGGCTGTTTATGTGCAATCTACTAATAAATTGCAATTGGATAATGTAAAATCTTTTTTCGTTTTTATTATATTTTTCAATTGGTTATAGGAGGATGAGGAGTACTGTTCCTTTATTTAGCCCCAGCAATGCAGGTGTGGTGTAGTATCTATGTTATGCTATTTTGGACTATTTTAAGCTATAATAGGTTATGCTGACATAATTACAGTAGAGTGAGGCCACAAAGGCTCGGGCCTAGGGTGAGAAAATTTTTGGGGCGGCAAGCCACCCAGCTGAATAGTAAGGTGCACTGGTCCCTGGTGATCCAGGACATGCATACGTGTGCTCACGCGGGGGGTCATTGTGTGTGTAAAGGTAGACAGCGGGCGCTAGGACCGAGCTACCTCAGGGTGCCCCTGAGGGAAATTATGCCCTTCTCCAAGTTCAGACTGATAAGAGCCATTCATTGTGGAGGGGGAAAGCACAAGAAGGGAGAACTTAAAGTTCCCAGCAAGGGCCCCTCACAGGTGAAGTGAAGGTCACACAGAACATATCCTCAAATTATATTTATCCTCACAGAACCCAAACCTGTTGTACCAACAGTATAAAAAAAACTGGTGATGGTAATATCAGCTTTCAAACATGACTAGGTTTGGTACTCTTGTTTATAATATGTGAATATCTGGGCAGGAGCAGGTCACACAGTATTGATGTGCAATATCTTTGGAATTCGTGAGATAATTAGAAACTAATCAATAAAATATCATCTCTCTCCGTTCCTATAAGCAGTTATGGTCATTATATTCTTGGTCCAGTTCCTACTCACAAGAGGTCATAAAAAACTTAATCTGTGTCCTTCTAGGCCACGCCCCTTGCATTCCTGAGGAAGGGGGGTGAGTGTGCAGTTACCTGATGCCCCTGAAATCACTGATAAATAGTCAGCTCTTCTGACTAAGAATTGGATTTACTTGCCTCCAGGACCTTTAATTCTATACCTTTGAAGCTAAGTATAAGTTTTCCATGTTTTCTCTTTTATTTTATAAACTGTTTGTAATTGTATTATTGTATTATTGAATGTATGTCTCTTTTTGCAACATATTTTTCTTAATTTTATAATATTAAAGAGATAACTTAATAAGTTTGTCTTTGGTGCTCTAAACGAACCTAGCCTGAAAGTGTATACCTGTGAGCCTTAGCCCTCTGCATGCTTAATAGAAACACTAGTCTGTCTGTATGCTGATTAACCCTTAATGTGCTGGAGTACTTGTTGAATCAGTAGGAACTTACCCTGACTATAGTGAGAGAGCGTTTAATGCATTGGTGTATTGTGAGTTATTACCTGTTAGAGAGAACAGAGGAATAGTCACATTAGGTTTCTATCACCTGCTAATGATAGATGGTGGCAGTGTAGTAATTTTCTGGGTGTTGGTTGGTGTTTAGGTTGCCTTTGTGTTAGTCTAACCTGTTTGCAAGGTGTGTGCAGCGCCGTTTCTGTATCCATTGCCGCCTGAGGCGGCTCCAGTAATGCCGCCCCCCCAGCCCGATTCACGCTAGTGCGGAGAGCGCAATTGCGCTCTCTCGCCCTAGTAAAGCCGAATTACCGGTTCAAAAACCGGAAATTCGGCTCTTAAAGGCACCAGGAGCGGCTTTTTGCCGCCCCTGGAAACCTAGCTGGCGATGCCGCCTGAGGCGAGCGCTTCAGCTCGCCTCATTGGCGGATCGCCCCTGGGTGTGTGAGAGACTGACTTAGTGACCCCTGATGGTGGTATTTAATGAATTAACCTGTCACTGGCTAAACCTAGTTTCTCGGGTCCCTGCTCCCCAATTTACACTAGAGCAGGGGGGTCATTGTGTGTGTAAAGGTAGACAGCGGGCGCTAGGACCGAGCTACCTCAGGGTGCCCCTGAGGGAAATTATGCCCTTCTCCAAGTTCAGACTGATAAGAGCCATTCATTGTGGAGGGGGAAAGCACAAGAAGGGAGAACTTAAAGTTCCCAGCAAGGGCCCCTCACAGGTGAAGTGAAGGTCACACAGAACATATCCTCAAATTATATTTATCCTCACAGAACCCAAACCTGTTGTACCAACAGTATAAAAAAAACTGGTGATGGTAATATCAGCTTTCAAACATGACTAGGTTTGGTACTCTTGTTTATAATATGTGAATATCTGGGCAGGAGCAGGTCACACAGTATTGATGTGCAATATCTTTGGAATTCGTGAGATAATTAGAAACTAATCAATAAAATATCATCTCTCTCCGTTCCTATAAGCAGTTATGGTCATTATATTCTTGGTCCAGTTCCTACTCACAAGAGGTCATAAAAAACTTAATCTGTGTCCTTCTAGGCCACGCCCCTTGCATTCCTGAGGAAGGGGGGTGAGTGTGCAGTTACCTGATGCCCCTGAAATCACTGATAAATAGTCAGCTCTTCTGACTAAGAATTGGATTTACTTGCCTCCAGGACCTTTAATTCTATACCTTTGAAGCTAAGTATAAGTTTTCCATGTTTTCTCTTTTATTTTATAAACTGTTTGTAATTGTATTATTGTATTATTGAATGTATGTCTCTTTTTGCAACATATTTTTCTTAATTTTATAATATTAAAGAGATAACTTAATAAGTTTGTCTTTGGTGCTCTAAACGAACCTAGCCTGAAAGTGTATACCTGTGAGCCTTAGCCCTCTGCATGCTTAATAGAAACACTAGTCTGTCTGTATGCTGATTAACCCTTAATGTGCTGGAGTACTTGTTGAATCAGTAGGAACTTACCCTGACTATAGTGAGAGAGCGTTTAATGCATTGGTGTATTGTGAGTTATTACCTGTTAGAGAGAACAGAGGAATAGTCACATTAGGTTTCTATCACCTGCTAATGATAGATGGTGGCAGTGTAGTAATTTTCTGGGTGTTGGTTGGTGTTTAGGTTGCCTTTGTGTTAGTCTAACCTGTTTGCAAGGTGTGTGCAGCGCCGTTTCTGTATCCATTGCCGCCTGAGGCGGCTCCAGTAATGCCGCCCCCCCAGCCCGATTCACGCTAGTGCGGAGAGCGCAATTGCGCTCTCTCGCCCTAGTAAAGCCGAATTACCGGTTCAAAAACCGGAAATTCGGCTCTTAAAGGCACCAGGAGCGGCTTTTTGCCGCCCCTGGAAACCTAGCTGGCGATGCCGCCTGAGGCGAGCGCTTCAGCTCGCCTCATTGGCGGATCGCCCCTGGGTGTGTGAGAGACTGACTTAGTGACCCCTGATGGTGGTATTTAATGAATTAACCTGTCACTGGCTAAACCTAGTTTCTCGGGTCCCTGCTCCCCAATTTACACTAGAGCAGGCATGTCCAAATGGTTCAAAGAAGGTCAGGCTGAATGGTCGGCCCCCACACATTTTCACCTCACCAAATCTGGCCCTCGTTGCAAAAAGTTTGGACACCCCTGCAATAGAGGTAGGGTCACTCTCAGGCAGAATAGCTTTACTGGGGCCTTGTTGAACCCAGGCTCCCTGTAACACAGCAACTGAAGGTCCCTAACAAAGCATTTAATTAAAGTGTGGCAGGAAGTGGTCATAATAATAGAAGTATGTAAATGAGCAAATACATGCATGGGCTTTTGCCCAGTAATGGAGAGTAAGGAGAATAATTATGTGTAGGGATTTAAAGTCATAGGGACTTATTAAACCTATGGGTCCATACATCTATAATGTACATGAAGTTGGCAAATGTATTTAGATATACCCAATCTGAACCCTGTATGTTGTAAAAAAATACCTTTTCAATCACAAATTTGAGTTTACAGTTTTTATTTGAGCTCAAATTTAACATAAAATATTGGAAATGTAATTTGTAATTCAGCCAATATAGTTTGTGCCACATATGCTATTTGATATTTCCAAAAATTAGTTAGAGGTAACAATATGTTGGTCTAGGCATTATTTTCCAAACTGTGGAGTTTGATTTCCCATTGGAGGGCTTGGAGAAGTTGCAGACAGGGCTCAGCTTGAAGAACATTTTGGGTGAGATGTTCGCAGGAAGCCTATTTGCTCTCGCAGATACACCTTAAAGCCAAATTTCAAAAGTCAGGTACGTAAAAAAAATTTAGGAAATCATATGGCTAAATGTGCTTAACATTCTTGGTTTATTGAGCTCTCCATTGAGATTTCAATAAAACCGTGAATAATAAGCACATTTTGCAGTGGTCAGTGGCATCTAATTCTTTATATATTTATGACAAATATGGAACTCCTGAGTATACACTTTGGGGGCTCTGGCTCCATTGCTGCCCCCCCCAAAAAAAGGTCCCAGCATTAAATTGGAAAGAGTGCTCACTGCTCATTACCATATCTAGAAGCCAGTGTTATCATTATTACTTTAAAGGAGAACTCAACTCCCCCACTAATAAAAAGCCCTACCCAGCCCTACATAGTCCCTCCTTCCTGTTCCCCCTCCCCTCATAGGTGATAATACCTATAAGTGCCCCTAATCCTTTACTCTGCGATAGGTGCAGAGTAAATGCAGCAGAGCTCGTGGGCGTGATCTTCTGATATCTACGGGAAGTAAGCACTATTTTGGCACATGTGCAGTTGGAGCAGTCTTCCAGTTTGTAGCAATTGAGCATGCACCAAAAGTGACGGAAATTGCTGAAGGGAAGAGGCCCTGAAGAAATCTGAAGAGCCGGAAGATGGTGCCCATGAGCTCTGCTGCACTTACTTTGCACTTATAGGCCAGTAAAGGATTAGGGGCACTATGCGGGGGGGGGAGAGCAGGGAGGAGGGACTATGTAGGGTACTGGGTAGGGTTTTTTTTATTAGTGGGAGGTTGAGTTCTCCTTTATATACAGTGTTTTGAGTAAAATGTGCTGTTTGTTAATGATGAGCCGTCCTTTGTCAGCATTCATAGGGAGGATGGGTAGAAGCAGAGCATTTTACAGTCAAGTACTGAATACATGAAAGATGATTTTCTTTGCTGCCAGAAACAAATGGGAAAAATGCATACGACTTTTGAAAAAAGAAATGGGAGACTGATTAAGACCTTGACTGCAAACCCATTCCAGCAAAGATGCATTGTATGGATAGTAAAAGATTCTGCTGGATTTATGACAGTCATGAATGAAAAACAATAAGCAATTCAGATAATCAAAAGCGTTTCCCAACTGTGCATTTTACTGTTTGGCAGATACTATTATTTATACTAACCCTGTTGCTGCTGCTCATGGTGTTTAATATGAAGGTGCTGTGGAATAGTGGGTCAATCAAATCGCTGGCCAAATGGTCAGAAAAACAAGAACAATGTTAATAAAATTATATTGAAATGTTGATCAAACTGCCAGTTAAGGGGCATAAAATCAATTGTTTTCTTGATTTAGACTAATGGAAATGGAAGAACTGCTTTACAATAAACGAAAGAAAATGAATATGTCTGTATGTAAAAATTTGATTCCTATATATGCCTATGCTTGATTTTAACAACCTAATCAATGAGAGTGGGAGCTGCTCAACTGCTATAATGTAGCCTGCAACCCCACTGTGTGGCCCTCCATCTTCCTACTGTGTTTTCTTACCATATGTAAAATTTAAAAGGCATCACTACTGAGATTAACTGGCCCCTGCAAATTCAGACTAATCCCCTGTATTGTTCACACCTGTGATCCCCCTGCATTGTTGACACAAGTGACACCTCTATTGTTCACACTGTTCACACCTGAGACCCAGACTAAAACCACCAACATTATTCACACTTTATTCAAAATGCTAATGAGGCACCAGCACTGTGTCACTGTATATAGTACATATTAGAGTGGTCCTGATAGGTTTCCCTGTCTCTTGCTCTGTTCTGCCTTCCATATGCTCTCTGTGTGTGCCATGCTTGCTTCACATTTCACTGTAGATTTGTTTTCACCAATTTCTATGCATGTTCCTATACTATATATCTGGGATTTTAACATAAAGGAGACCCATGGAAGATGCTAAGGAAGCTCATGCTCAATTAACCAGAGAGACATTGGCTTAGGTTTGCCATCTGTATGGTTTTCCCCTGAACAGTTGGATTTTTCTTAGGCCTGTTTGGTTCTCAATGGTCTATTCGTTTTTCAGTTTTGTGAAACCCGAACAATAATTTGGGCCAATAACTTAAGAATTTATAAATATTATGATACTCATACTGATTTTTTTTATATCAACATGACTTAGATATTTTCAAGTAAATATCTGTATTATTCCAGAAAGAAAAACAAAGTCAGACATAAAATGGGGAATTGGCATTGCTGTATTTCAGAGCTTTTTGGATAACTAGTTTCTACAGAGCTAGGTTTGCCACCTGTACAATTTTGAACCAGAGTCAAGACTTTCTGTCGAATTTAAAACATTAAGAAAAGTGTACAGAAATCCAGTCAATTGCATTTAAGTGATGAGATATCCCCAGTATTATAACTCACCTCAACATCATCATGCCCACCCCAGCATCACTGCCCCACCCCCAATTCAATCAGCCCCACCCCTTTGTTTGGGTTAAGCCACCAGAAAAGGTGGCAACCCTATATTGGCTACTTAGGCATACCTCCCAGCATTTTGGAAATAAAAAGAGGGACTTAACACAGCAACATTTTGACCACACCCATTTTTGTGGCCACACCCCTAATTACATGTTCATTTTACAAAATTTGGTAGGTTATGAAAGTAAGGGACCTCCTTATCTAAATTGTTACAATTACTTATTTGATTATCTCAAAATTGTTACAAAGAATCTTATTTGCACCTGTTAGCTGTTCTGGGCTCTCTGCCAAAAGCCAATTAAGTTAGAAACTCTGAAGGTAACCAGATAGCAGCTCCCTAACACAAGATAACATGCTGCCTAGTAGATCTAAGAACAACACTCAATAGTAAAAACCCATGTCCCACTGAGACACTTCCAGTTACATTGAGAAGGAAAAACAGCAGCCTGCCAGAAAGCATTTCTCTCCTAAAGTGCAGGCACAAGTCACATGACTGGGAACCAACCTATAAGGGAACCAACTCCCATGGAAATATGGTTGACCAACTTAACATCAACTTAAGGGGGAATATCTCTATGGTACAAGACTGTAATGACTGGTGTGGGTATCAAAAAATTATCTGCAGTCATCAAGTGGGAAAAGAGACTAAACATATCTCTAACTCCTGCAGAATAGAAACAATCATTCTCCAACACGAACAAAGTCTCAAAGTGTATCACACATCTAGAAACTTCAAGGAAGATCTTACATGAATGGTATGTAACTCCACATAAACTACAGCGCATCTACAGGAATATACCCAACACATGTTGGAGAGGATGCCACAAGAAAGGAGACATGCTACACATATGGTGGGAATGCCCTAAACTTCAACGGCTATGATTGCAACTGGAGATATTTTGTAAAAATAAATGGAACTTACAAATCCAATTCACTTCAGAAGTAATAATACTTGACCTTATTCATCCAAACATCCCTAAAGAGTATCTCACAATTTTATACCACATGATCTTTGTGGTTAGACGGTTTATTGCACGGAAATGAAAGTCTGTAGAAATCCCATCAGTTCAGCACATTGTTCAGGACTTGGACTTGCATTACCGATATGATAAAATGGCAGCTATTGCTACTAATAGTATGGGAAAGTTCCATAAGAATTGGGATAAGTGGAGTACTATAAGACATAAAAATGGACCACAAGAATGATGGTTTAATTGTACCCTAGGAGCGCATACCCACCATCCCCTCCCTTCCTTCTTTACTATACATTTAGGCTCTTTCTATTCTACTATTATTTTTGTTATTTTGAGCGCTTGCTCTGATGTGTAAAAAAATGAAAATCAATAAAGAAATATATTGAAAAAAAAATGAAGAACCGGCTGAGATTCTGGTGAACTCAGCCCACTTTAATCACCATGACCACCTTAGTTTAAAAGAACTGTGTACCTGCTTGATTAGATGTCTCTGTGGGGTAGATATGCCCAGATGGTAGAGCCTACTGGTGAGATATACAATATCAGATATATCACAAGTAATTCTAGCACAAATGCACTATTCCATATTGATAGAAACAAACGATTCTATTGTTTAATTAGAATTTGTATAATTCTTTATTTTATTCGGTGATCATTGGCATTCCAAGTCCCATTTTCACCACCTTGCCCTATGTTTAGTACGACAAGATTTCCACAGACACGATTCCTTGAAAGTTGCTCATGCAAGAAGGCAGTGTAGATTGACAGGACATTGTAAATTTTTACACTAAACGGAGAATGTTGGTGGGTCAGACACTGTGTTACTGCAGTTGGGAAGTTCTGTCCCCAAACTGGTTTGGAATTTGTCAGTGGGCTTAACATTTTCATTAAGGGCATGGGCAGATTCAAAGAGTGAGAGGTATGAAATAGAGTTTTTTCGTGAAATAACCAAATGATGGATGAGATAATCATTTTCACTGATAAATGGTGATGATTGAATCTGTCCTATTTTGCTTCACAGAAAAATCACAAAAAAGGACTGCGAAAAAATTCTCAAAATGGTGACAAATGTTGCTAAACACATTGATGTCAATAGGCGTCAACATTTTTTCTCACTCCAAATGCATTTTAATCAATGAACGTTTTTTTTTTGTGGCGACTTTTTTTGTCTTGGTGACTTTTGTGTCTCAGCGACTTTTTCATCCAAATGCATTAACGTCAATGGGCATTTTTCTTTTGGCGACTTTTTTGTCTTGGTGACTTTTTGTCCAAATGCATTAACGAAAATGGGGGAATTTTTTGCCTCTGCCACAATATAAAAAATGTCACGGTGGATTTTTAGCATAGTTTCACAAACAAATTCACAGATGGCAAAGTGCAGAATTTCATGCCTGGTGAAAGAAATTACTGATCACTACTGATAAACCTTCCAAGATTTCTGTTTATTGTATAATACTATATAATTATAGTCAGTATAATACTATATAATTATAGTCAGTGATGGGAACACAAAGAAACAAACATCTGACTGACATTGCTATTTCATTTAAAAAAAATGTTGAAAAGATTTTGGTCACATTCTTGAACCAAAAATCAAATAGTCTTGGAATTTTGGAGTAAATACTGGTTGTTCTATGCCGAGAACACTGTCTTACCTGAAATTAACTCAATATTTTTAACACTTGTAATATTTTTTAAACATAAATGTTTTTAGGTATCAGTTGTTTATGTTTACATTGCAGTATCAGTGAGTTAAAGTACATTTGCAAACACAACCTTTTCATTTTTAAATCAAATAAAACTTAAAATTGAGAGTCTGCCCCTCAATGGAACCCAAAGCAGTTTGAAGACCAGTTTGGCTAGTTTCCTAGAATTTCCTAGAAACTTGGGCTTAGGGATGATGAAAGTTAGAGTTCAGCTGAAATTTATTTTCTTGGAGCTGTCACATGGTGTATAATATTACAGTGTTTTCATAATTATCTGTACTTGTGAAGTTCTTTAAAGGTAAGTTACCAAATTCTGGATGTAACAGTGGGCATGGAACTCAAAATATCTAAAAAAAAAACACTGTGCAAAGTCATTACATATAGTGGATAAAAGTTCGGTCCAGAGTCCACCCTCATAGATAAACAAGTATGTGTGGCCAGTGAAGGCATCTGCCAGCCACTAATAAAGACAGGTATGGGACCTGTAATCCAGAATGCTTGGGACCTGGGGTTTTTAGAATAACGGATCTTTCTGTAATTTGAATATACATACATTAAATCATATAGAAAATCATGTAAATAAACCTTATAGGCTGATCTTGCTTCCAATAAGGATTAATTATATCTTAGTTTGGATCAAGTACAAGGTACTTTGTTATTATTAAAGAGAAAAAAAGAAACAATTTTTAAAAAATGTAATTATTTGAATAAAATGGAGTCTATGGGAGATAGCCTTTCTGTAATTCGTAACTCTCTGGATAATGGATCCCATACCTGTATATGGAAAATAAGAACAAAAAGCACAGCATACTGTTGTTATCCAGATCTAGTTTTTATTATCAACCAAGTAACAGGCACAGCATGTAGGGTATTCTATATTTTTTCAAGACATCTTAAGCCCCATTAAAGAAATTGAGGACAATGTTACAGTCATATGCTCCAAGAGGCTTGTATTTTAAGTATGAAAATCACTGTTCAAAGCCCAAAGTGTGAAACCCTTTTATAATCTGTATGTTACACAACACATTTATGTATTATAATAAATAAAGTACCCCAGTGGCAAAATATGAGGATATTAGAAGTTACCTCGGAGTTCCTTCGGCCTCGTGTTTTTATATGGTCATGAAATTCCTCGGTAACTTATATTATCCTTATGTTTTAGGGGTTACTTTATTGACTATATAATACACAAGGGTCATGATTATCCTTCATGTCACCTTGAAGTTACATGACCAGTATTAAAGCACACATCTTCGGCCTCATGTCTTTATATGGTCATGGAACTCCACAGTGACTTCTAATATTCATATATTTTGGGGTACATTAGTCCCTGTAGAGTTTTGTGTGAGGTTTGTATGATTTTAATGAAATATATACTGTATATAAATACACATAATGAAACATTATTTTTTCCAGTGTTTTCTTTTTTGTTTTTTACGTACATAAATATGGAGCAGATTACGACATTTAGATGGTTCACCATTTAACTCAATTTAAAAAGGTCGTAACCACACTTTTCCATACAATGCCATGTGATCATTGATAAACTCATTCATGAATTAAGTTGAGTTTATGAGTTGAGGCAAAATGCAGCCTCTTGTAACTTTAAGAGCTGAATTTCCAGGTTTTAATTCGGTAATTTGGCTGCGCTAGTGCAGAGAGCGATATTGTGATAATTGTACTAGCGATGCTGCCCCCCCTTTGACCCGCTCCAATGCTCCAGCCCCTGAATCACCCCTGCTTGTGCTGGGTTAAAAATAATGTGGATGGTAGGGACTGCAGCACTGTCAGATATTCTTTAGCCTGCACATTTTAATGACACACAAAATAACACACATTTTTTTATTTAGCAAAATCTGTATGAACAAAAAAACCTTTAGTTGTCCACCACTTTAAAGTCACATGACATTGAGGTTCACGATTCACTTTGACTCAACACAAAGGGGCATATTTATTAAAAGGTAAAAATTTAAGAACTTAAACATGCATTTTCACATGTATTAGAATTATTGAAGGGGTTAAATCTCAAATGTATTTTGTCACAGAGGAAAAAACCCCTATAAATGCTGGGGGGGTTTCTTCCTAAATTTTTTGAATGCTGGAAAAAACACTTCTATAGAAATTCACAACGTTTTAGGTGGCTAGATTTTTATTTCCCCAATGCAGTACAATAAATCTCAAACATTTGCAACTCATCTAAAACAAAATCAGTCCTTTTTTTTTTTTTGCTGTGATTTTCGTGAATGGCAAAAAAATTTAACTTGAATCAGCTCCCAAGAATTTAGCCAAACCCCTATACAGGTATAGGATCTGTTATCCGTTATCCAGAAAGCTCAAAATTACAGAATGGCCATCTCTCATGAACTCGATTGTAATGATGAAACATGATTTTTTTTAAATGTAATAATAAAACAGTACCTTGCACTTGATCCAAACTAAAATAGAATTAATCCTTATTGGAAGCAAAAACAGCCTTTTGGGTTTATTTAATGTTTACAAGATTTTCTAGAATACCTAAGTTAAGAATATCCAAATTACAGAAAGATCTGTTTTCCCGGAAAAACCCCAGGTCCCGAGCAGTTTGGATAACAGGTCCCATACCTGTACTGAAAAAGTGCTGGGATGTGGAGAAATCCCTGGATTGGTTGCAATTGCATGGGTCACAAAATATATCTGAATTGTCAAACACATTTTACTTTTAAAGCTATATATCACTGCATTTCATTTTAATTTTGAACTCCGTTTGTGTCATCTTTATAGATTTGTTTTGCTAGATTTGTTACTAGAAATATACTGGTAAAAAATGGTTGAGTTACATGTTTCAAAGTGGATACATCTCTCACGCAGTGAGCAAAAGTGCACTGCATTTCAGGGTAGGATAATTACTGTAGGCTTACAACACTTGTCATAAGGTAGAGGTATGGGATTCGTTATACAGAATCCTGTTATCCAGAAAGCACTGAATTATGGAAAGGTCGGCTCCCAAAGAGTCAATTTTATCCAAATAATCAAAATATTTAAAAATCATTAACCTTTTTTCCTCTATAATAATAAAACAGTACCTTGTATTTGATCCAAACTAAGATATAATTAATCCTTATTGGAAGCAAAACCAGCCTATTGGGTTTATTTAATGCTTACATGATTTTCTAGTAGACTTAGGGGCAGATTTATCAAGGGTCGAATTGAAAATACAAATTTTAAAATTCGAATTTCGAGGTTTTTTTTTAGTGTAATTCTATTAGGGAATAGTCCAAATTCGATACAAATTTAAAACATTGTTAAAAGTCCACCAAATGACTCCAAATCGAATGTAGGAGGTCCCCCATAGGCTAAAACACAAATTCAGCAGATTTGAATTTGATTCAAGTGTAAGGGTCAATCCTATTCACCCGAATTTAAAAAAAAATGTGGTTGTTTTTTTTAATAAACTCCCATAAACTCTAAATTTGACACTTGACAAATGTCCCTTATGGTATGAAGATCCAAATTATGAAAAGATTATATCTTTATCTGGAAAACCCCAGGTTATGAGCAGTCTGACTAACAGGTCCCTGTAATAGTAATTGTATCTGCCCTACATGCTAAATTCCCATTTACTTTGAGGAAAAGGTCATCAAGACTTTTGAAACCCAATATGTGACATTTGCTTAAAGGGCAACTGACTTTCCAATATAACAACAATATAACAACTGGTAACAAGTTTTTTTTTTCAGGAGTAATCATTTAATAGCTTTTTGATTTTCAAAATCAAATGGAGTGCAGGGCTGCTGTCAGGAATCACAGGAGCTCATAATACTGAGCTATAAAGGCCCTTCCCACAGGATGACCCACTTATTAACCCACTGATCACCTGGGCAGAGACCTCCAACAACTGTCAACAAGTACAATGAAAAATAGTGTGCACACACATGACAATGCCCCCAATCCACAGCATTTCTGCTCCATCTTGCCAAAACTCCACCCCTGATCACCCTGCCCCCTTTGTGGCCCACACTTATGTCTCTTAAGGCCTTCCTCTGTTATAAGGAGTAAAGAGTTGGACCTGGCTGTAAATGCTGTGCTGGTAAAAGGGTAATGCAAATTTGGATGTTCCCTTACACAGTCTTTCTTTGTGATCCTTCCAACTTCAGGAACAAGTATGTGGGCTTCCTTGTGCCCCTGCACACTATACTCTGCTCCTTGCTTCAGATTTTCTCCAGTTCCCAGTTCAAGGTACAGGGGGCAGTGTGCACTACCCAAGGGGTAGATATAAATGCTTTGTTTGGCCCTTAGAACTCCAGCATATTTGAAAGTCCTTACATCTAGCATTTTATTTTCTTGCAACAAACAATGTGATCATGCTGTGAGTCACAGACTCCCACAGATTGCTCTGCTGTCAAACAGCATGATTGAGTTGTTTACAGCAACTAAATTAATTAGATTGAGGTAGGTCACTATGAAAAAAAATTTAAAAAAAAATCATTTAAAATATTTGGCAAAAATTTCCATTTTGGGTGTATATACCATAGTTATAGTTCAAAAGTTTGATCAGATTAATAAACAGTCAGATGCAAAATTAAAATTAAGAAACAGCATGTCAATTGGTCTGTTTGGCCTTTTGTAAATATAAATTCTTCTTACTTTTTAAATATGTAATGATATTGCATCGAAACAATTATTCTGAATGTGCACAAACTGCATTTTTAAATAATACTTATATAGCAGTAAGATTCCTCTCTATTCTCTCCCCCCCCTTACCATCTTAAGCGCCACAAACCATTTTGATTGTCATGACTCAAAAAAAAGAAGGAATTTTAACAGGTAATCACATATATAATAACACTTAGTAAATAGCCACAGTTATATTAAAATAAATCTGAAACTTTCCAATACTATAGGTTAAATACATCACCAACATTTTTTTTCTGGACAGGCAGCACTGAAAGAAAAAAAAAAGAATGTCTCCATTTGGTTTGCTGGCTTTCAACCATCTTTAGAAGGCTATTAAACAAAGTCACTTCTCGATGATACCGCTCAAGCCCGCTTGGCGTGGAGCATTTCAATTAGCAAGTTGTTGCAAGGGACTTCCCCACTAAGGTGCTTATGGTACAGATACTCTTCGGCTTGCATGCTGATCGATCGGATTTCGGCTAACCTTACCAAGAGCATGCGGTACTTGTCCATACAGTGAGGATAGTGGCACATTGTATATTCCAGAAGGGCAGTACTGACTTTTTCCTGGGCGCTCTTTGCTAGGCTGTGGTTTTCCAGGAACTTTTCATCTGTAGGGCAGGAAACACAACAGGACATCACAACTAACTTTGTTAGAGCGAAGCATAGTTTCAATGAGGGTGATGGATATGCATCACATTTTGATATACAGTATATTATATACATATAGATAAAATGCTCTACATTCTATAAAGACAATGTTTTGTATAAATGTATGCCTCTCTGTCCTTTGTTATAGGGGTATATTTATCAAAGAGTGAAGTTAATAGTGAAGTTCCGCCACTAGAGTGAAATTCCGCCACTCTCCATTCATTTCTATGGGATTTTTATAGGCGTATTTATCAAAGGGTGAACTTTCACCCATTGATAAATACGCCTTTCAAAATCCCATAGAAATGATTTGAGAGCTGCGGAATTTCACTCTAGTGGCGGAACTTCACTCTTTGATAAATTTACCCCATACAGTTCACACAACTTGTTACCCCAGGACTCATTCTTTTTTCTGTCTTCCCTGGTACTTGTTTAGACTATAGCTTGCAATTGAGTATAGTTATTGGGCTAGTTATTATAGTGGTGATAAAATGTTCTGTAATGCAGCTCTCTTTCATATTGAATGTATCACATTTTGTTGCTTTACCTATTGCACATGGCAGTTGGACTGCCAACTCTATTAGACTGTAGGTTGGTCTTGCCCTCTGAACTGCTAATCTTGTCATTGGCAACACATTGTTTTTATTCTCACCCACTGAAAATTAGTTATATGTGGTCATGCAGAACCAAAACACACAGTGGCGTATCTATAGGTTACTGGACCCACAGCAAATTCAATTTAGGGTCTCAAAATATTGATAAGTTGACTACCACCACTTACATCTACCACCATATATTCAAATGTATTGTTACTTAGGGCTTTGCTGGAACCTCTACACTCCTGGGCATTACAGTCCCAAAATATTGGTAAGCTGACTTACTATACCACAAAATATTGAAATTGCTCTCATCATTAGGAATTATTCCGCTGTAGATCCTCTGGAGAGAATATATACATGAAAAAATGGGACTTAACCCCCTACCCATGTGACCCCAAATACTCAATTTAAATGAATGTACCACAGTATGAAGTAAAAGGCAATATTTATTATACAACACTATGCCAATGTACAGTTAAAACCAATTAAAATAAAACTAAGCAGCGCTGCATGTGCAAAAGGGATCCCTTGCTATAGTATCTAAGTATGCATCAACATAGATGGCAATTAATATGCTGAAATGTATAAGTAGCGTGTCTGGAACCAAGCCGAAGCGCTCCAATAATGAACCAAAATCTCAATTTGTAAGAGAATAAACAGTTCCAGACAATCCGGTAATAATGTTCAGTTAGTAGTAGCCAAGACACGATATTAATATATCCCCAGGTCTGAAGTATGCCAAAAGTCGCCAGATGTGTGTAACAGGCCCCTCTAGCACAAGTCTCCTCGAGATGTCGGTGTGCTACACCATTAGAATATTAAGAGGGATACACCTGCAATATTAGCCAGAGCCCTCACGGGTGAACGCGGTCATTTGGATTTGCCAAAGAGGCCAACAGGCCGTCACGTGAATAACGTGTTTGAGGGTATTGGTGTCTCCCAACGTGACCCGCTCAATTAGAAAATAAAGATATTACCGACCAAGCGGAAGTCCAGGAGCGGCCCCGCTATAAGTCCGTGAGATGGCGTTTAATGACGTCTTCACTGTGGCTCCATAGGAATTATTCAAGGCAATCCTAGCACTTCAGACCTGCGAGAGGGGATCCTCACATACACAGCATGCGCTGCACCTCGACAGCCGTTTCGCCACAAGCGTGGCTTTGTCAAGAGGCCAGATAACCGGAAATGGTGTGTTATTTAAAGGAAACGTCATGTGACTGTGAACTCTAGGTGCCATGGGAACTACTCCAAACAATTGCATCCAGTAGTAAATGAAGTTACACACATTCGATAATTGAAACTCGGCAAGCATTTGTTGCCAATTGATTTCTTTAGTCAGTTTTCACCTTCTCTTATATAGGACAATTATTTCCAGGTTAAAGATGTGAGAAGTGATAATAAAGTGCAATATTGGGTAATTCTGTATTGTTTCATGGCATCTTAAATGAAAGCATAGTGATGAAGATATTACAATAAAGGCAAAATAGCAATCAAATAAACCAATAGTACATTTAAGGGGCCGATTCATCAAGCTCGAGTGAAGGATTCGAAGTAAAAAAACTTCGAATTTCGAAGTGTTTTTTGGGCTACTTCAACCATCGAATGGGCTACTTCGACCTTCGACTACGAATCGAAGGATTCGAACTAAAAATCGTTCGACTATTCGACCATTCGATAGTCAAAGTACTGCCTCTTCGACTTCGACCCCCTACTTCGGCAGCTAAAAGCTACCGAAGTCAATGTTAGCCTATGGGGAAGGTCCCCATAGGCTTGCCCAAATTTTTTTGATCGAAGGATATTCCTTTGATCGTTGGTTTAAAATCCTTCGAATCGTTCGATTCGAAGGATTTAATCGTTCAATCGTTCGATCGAATTTTCTGCGCTAAATCCTTCGACTTCGATATTCGAAGTCGAAGGATTTTAGTTCCTAGTCGAATATCGAGGGTTAATTAACCCTCGATATTCGACCCTTGATGAATCGGCCCCTTAGTAAGCTGAATTGAATTAAACAGCAATATGGAACGGGAGCAAAAACCACAGTGTCTTTGAATAAACACGCCAGAGGCGCCTGGCGTGTTTATACAAAGACACTGTGGTTTTTGCTCCCGTTCCATATTGCCTGATGAAGCAGGAAATGCCTGCGAAACGCGTTGCAATACTGTTTTGTGAATAAAACTATTATTGAAAATTACCACTTTCGTTGGTGTCTGCTTGGAGGAGGTAAGTTCATTACTACCTCCTCTGAATTACCCATTGGGTTTTTAAGTGCTTTTAGCTATTTTTATCCTTTTGGCGCCTCTGTTTTGTCTTACTACCATCCTGATCATTTGAAGATATTATTGTCTGCGCTGGATTTTGTACAATAATCTGAACATTTCGGGCTTTTACACCAATTTCATGTAAGAAATATTTAGATTTTTTGCGCGACAATCCGAAAAAGTTGTGTTTTTCGTGCGACAGTCCGAAAAAGTCGCAGTTTTTCCCAGTCCGATTCTTTTCGAATTTTTTTATTGATAAATAAGGGTTTCTAGTTTGAGCAGACTTTTTTTATTTAAAAAATCTTGAAAAATTTGGATTTTAATAAAAAAAAACCCCTAACTCTTGGAGCATTCCCATAACACCTGAACTAGGAACTGCCACTTATATGGCTGTGTCAACCAATGTAACCTACAGCACTTAATATCCTCCTATTTGTGTTTGTCATCTTCCCATTTAAGATCTTTGGGGCAGGACCCTCCGATCTCTTAATTAATTATTTGCATTTATTACTTTAATGATCCCCTGTTTGCTCCACTCATTTATTATTCTGCTGTACTGTGCTTTGTTCTCAAGTATACATACAATTACAATAGAGGCATAGAAGTCTAGCTTGCCTACAACTGGAGAAGTGCTGCTTTTGCTGTGCTGATTCTGGTCGATTTATTGTCCATTGAAGAACAGTATATCATTGTTGGTTTATCCGCAACACAATGTAGTTGTAGTAGTGCAATAACGTACGCTTAGGAATACTGATTTAAATATGAAATAGCTAGGGAGGGAAATATAGAGATTGCGTGGGAGATATGGAAGCAATTTCTGTAAAAGGTACAGGTTATTTTACATTTCTAGAGGTGAGTGATTTATCAGAAAACATGATGGCAGCAGCTTTATTCATGCTCTGAATCACTCGCTGACATTACACATATTGCCTGTGATATTATCTGAGTAAATCATCATCTCTGTGATCCACAAAGTAAGAAACAGAACACTTCTATGCCCCCTTTTAATTACAAAGCCACCTAGCATTTCAGTTATCTACTGAACGCACAGTAATCTTAAAGGACCAGTAACATCAAAATTTTTTTAAAAAAAATTTGTTACAATACAACGGAAAAAAACACCAAGGCAAATTAAAATTTCAAATTTCAAAGCCTTTATTAAGAAATAACTTACTGAAACTGCACTTCCTGTCCTCTTCAGAAATGGCGATATGGCGACCATCCATAGTGCAGTGCTGGATTTGTCCTCCCTGGCTAGCTCCCATAGTCTGACAGCAGGAAGACGGTGCTGGAATGCGGCCCGGCTGGATGAAGAGCTGAAGTGCCCTCACAAAATGGTCTCTACCTCCCCGGCCCCTGGGTGCTTCACATGCAGGCGGCAGTTGTCGGTGGCAGTGACCGGGAGCTGAAGACGGAGGTGAAAGGAGGAGTGCTGATAAACCGGAGGAGGAGGGGAGCTTCTCTCCAGAGCGGGACTAAGGAGGCTTCCGAGCAGCGGCGGGATGCAGATCCGTGCATGACAATGGCTGAGTGCTGCTGCTGCTGCCTGTGAAAAAAGCGTGCGGCTGTCGGTGTGCGCTCACGTTTGCGCCTCACATAGACACCGGCCCGACACCAGCCGCACACTCTCAGCAGCAGCAAAGAAATGATCCTCCGTCAAGAGCGGCATTGTACACATTCCAACGGCTCTGGCTCCTTCCCGACTCCCCCGCTCAGCCACAAAGCAGAGACACAGCCCCAGCAGCGAATCCTCCTCACTGTACGCCGCCAAAGTTACATCCCTCGCTCCCACGGAAACTCACGACGGCTCCTCAGTAAACCGACGAGCGCTCAGAGAGAAAAAAAAACTTCAGCTCCCGGTCACTGCCAACGACAACTGCATGTGAAGCACCCAGGGGCCGGGGAGGTAGAGACCATTTTTTGAGGGCACTTCAGCTCTTCATCCAGCCGGGCCGCATTCCAGCACCGTCTTCCTGCTGTCAGACTATGGAAGCTAGCCAGGGAGGACAAATCCAGCACTGCACTATGGATGGTCGCCATATAGCCGTTTCTGAAGAGGACAGGAAGTGGAGTTTCGGTAAGTTATTTCTTAATAAAGGCTTTGAAATTTGAAATTTTAATTTGTCTTGGTGTTTTTTTTCGTTGTATTAACGAATTTTTTTTTAAAAAAAAATTGATGTTACTGGTCCTTTAAAGGGAGGACTGTCTGGGAGCGGTGGTAGTTATAGCTCAAAACAGGTGTAGAATCACAAAGGAAATACTCCCTGTAACAGATGGCTCAATGAGGGTACAGGTGGCCAATAGTTTGTGCAATTTCATGTAATGTTGTCATTATGATTTATTAAAAAAGATGTAAAAAAAAATATATTTTTTCATTTTTTATTTCCTAATCAGTTGTCCTTGACAAGTAACAAACAAAGTGATACAGCTGGCTTTCTCTTCTGCCTAGCTAGATATACTATAAAAAGCTATATTCCAATTCAGTCCCGGCTGTCGGATCAAACATGTTTATTATTATTTCCTGTAACATTGTCTTTTTTCTTTATATGGATTTTGTATTGCATCATCTAACTTGCATATCCTCGTTGTCATCAATATGACTTTAACAGAGAAGATGTGGTTCATTTTGAGCGTCGGCTTAGATACTTCGGAACCAAACTACCTGCAACTTCCCAGACATCTCCACCAATGACCAAGCAGAAAATGAGCTTTTTTTGTAATATAAGCTGGGGCTGATTATTAAATTCTGATGCTAATTGCATTGCTCTATGTGCTGCTGTGTAGTAATTATTTGTATTAATTACTAACAGGCCGGGCCAAGGGGTAGGCAGAGTAGGCACGTGCCTAGGGCGCAAGGCTGGGGGGGCACCAGGCACGAACCTCCTCTGTCGCCTACCCCCAGACCAGTGCCTGACTATCCATGTATTTTCCATCTTCTTGCACTCCTGCGTATGCGCGCGAATGTACGCTCGCACTAATTCACGCATGCACACGTTTGCAGCAATTAACGCATGCGCAGGAGCACAAAAATAAGTAAAAACCACATCTTTCTTGCGCATGTGCACACCAGTGCCACCTTGCGCACTCGGGCTAAGCTGGCTCCGCGTCCACCGGCTTGCCGTGGGCTACTGTGCGGCGCAGCCCGGCCCTGATTACTAATCAGTCTTGTATTGTGACATTTCTATTATATGTGTACTGTATATTGTGAGTCAGTCCCTAAGCTCAGTAAGTGACAACAACACAGAGCATGTTCAGTGAATCAGCAGAAAAGAAGATGAGGACCTACTGGGACATCTTTGGACAGATATTTACTGCTAAAGGGCTGTGGTTGCCTTTGGCTGGTACAGAAGCCCAAAACATAGGGGCACATTTATCAAAGGTCTAATTTTTTTAAACTATATTTAATCTGAATATAATCAAAATTCGACTGGGGGTTATTTATTAAAAAAGTCGAATATCTCAAACTCAGACGAATATTACAAATTCGAAATTCGACCAAACTCAATTTGTCAGGAAGGCTACTAAGATGTCCAAATTGGTCCCTGGAGATTACCCTGTCACTAGCTTGCAGAAAGAAGTGGAAGATACCAAATAGAAGGTAATGGTTAAAAATCACAGTTTACATGCCTTAAAGTCTGGAACTCAGAAGTGAGCATTTCAAAGTGTTAGAAAGGGTTTTCTCTCTAAATACTTTTTAGGCGTACAGGTATGGGATTCGCTATCCAGCAACCCATTATCAAGAAAGCTCTGAATTATGGGAAGGCCATTTCCCATAGACTCAATTTTAATCAAATAATCTCAATTTTTTCTGTAACAATAAAAAGTACCTTGTGCGTTATCCCAGCTAAAAAATAAGTAATCGTTATTGGAGCCAAAATAAACCTATTGGGTATATTTAATACTTAACTGATTTTTTAACAGTGTTAAGTTATGGAGATCCAAATTATGGACCCCTTCTCTGGAAAACCCCAGGTCCTGAGCATTCTGGATAACAGATCCTATTCCTTTATTATGTAATACCTCACAACTGTCCCATTTTTCGATTGACAGTCCCGATTCTGACAGTTCAACCTGCAGCCCTGGTTTGTTACAGAAATGTCCCAACTTTCTCTTTAATCTCCTGCACTGAACAGCCAGAAAAGATATAAATGGGGGAATGTAATAAAATTCAGTAACGGAAAAAATATTTGCAATGTGAAAAGTTTTGCCTCTGTATGAAAATGTTTTCCTTTGCATGGATTTAAGATAGCTTTTGCGAACCCAGAAACTGTTTAGCGACCACTTCCGACAGAGAAAGAAGGTTTGGGAATATTATAGTTTCAAGTTGTTACGTTGCTCCAAAAGATTATGACACATTCAAGCATTTCTTAAAAGTGGCCAAAGCGCAATGAAAATTCGCAATGCAATAACAGTTTAAGGAAGAGTATTACATTGTGAAATTATAACATTCGGCCAATGGTTTCTAAAGATAAGCAGGCCTCTTGGGGAAACTGTGACTTGCATCTTAAAGGGCAATTTACCTTCATTAGCAAAACTGTAATACATAAAACCTGACCCCAAAACCCTCAGAAATGTGTTCAAACTTTCTATAACCTGCCAAATTTTGTTAAATGTGGTATTTAGGGGTGTGGCTTGGTGAAAAAATTTCACAGTGCTCCGCAACGCAAATCTTGTCCCTCTTTCTGTTTTTCAAATGTTGGGAGGTATATTATGTGTCTGGATACTTTTGGCTTTATAGGGATTATCTTTCAGCTATAAAATACAGAACCTCCCATTATATTTTGTACCGCATAAAGCACTTGAAATTCAACAGTGAGCAGACTTTATCTAATGAAATTAAAATAAAAAGCATACGTGCATATTATGAATAAAACATGCACAACAAGATGCAAGAAACGCTTTGTACCAAGACAGCCGAAAGTGCCAACAGATGAAACAAAAGGCACAAATGAGCATTATCTTCATTGCAGGAAAGTACTGTTCTGGGGAGAACAAAGACAATTTCTCATTTTACATCAGCTCAAACTAGTCAAAGCATTTCTTATATTACTAAGGAATTTTAATTCTTAAATATTTTACTTTAAAGTGCTATCTTGTAACCCAACAGTCAATATATTGTGAGAAGGGATTTTGAGTTGAAAGCACAATTTATTGACAATGTTTTCAATAATTCTTGCTTGTTCAAGGCAGGAAATCGGTGATATGTTTTCCATATTAAAATCATGTGGCCCAGCACCTTACCCAGAAACCTTTTGAGGAATAAAAGCTGCACATCTCTGCTTTTCCTGCAGTTATTTCATAATAACCAGAAAAGCATTGCATTGATGAAAGACAAAGTAATATGCAGGGCTCAATCTGCAGTCGTTGTCTAACTCACCTGATTCTCAGAGAGGAACTATTCAGTATTTAATTGAATATCTGAATAATCTTTTCATTCTGCCGAGCCATAAAGATTGTTGGCTAAATAACATAGATTCACTTCATATTGAAGCAGCATAGCATTTGGCCGTTTCACAATGAAGCCCATCACACATACAGACGTGCCTCCGATTATTTCTATACCCTCAAGTGTTCTCCACATTCACAACCGCTTTTGTTTAGATGAAGCTGTTGATAACTTGGAAATGGTTAAGGGAATGTGCTGGCTTATAAAAAGCCCTATTTCCCCTTCTGCACTGACTACTCAGTGAATGCAAGATATGAAATCGAATGACAGGTCAACCCATTAAGGCTCTATTAAGTCCTTCTGTTGAATGAATACTTCCCAGGGCGATCGTCATAAATATTGCCGTTTTGAGAAGCTCTGATATTAATTAAAACACTTTACCTGCTCATAAGAGAAATCTATTTAACGGCAACACAAATAGAACCCTCTCCAGTCAATGCCTCTGCTTTGATTGTGTGGGAAATGTTGAAATTCTGTTGACTAAAGCAATTACATCATGAATGCGAGATAAAATCCATTTCAGCACAGCTGAGCCTCCATCCAGGCATGAACGCCCAGCAGGGTGAGAAGGGATATTACCTCTCCTAACAAACACAATATCAACAGCTAAACAACAGTTAGTAAGATATTTTTTTCAAAAAAAAACCTTAGTATTTTGAATATAATAAAGCATTAGCCAGGCAGCTCATAAACTCAAAGACATTTTTGTATGCACAAGATTCTTTAAAAAGTATGATAAAATAACTAGTTCCTGGAGTGGTTCCTCCTGTAAGGGAATTTCCCAAGAAACAATAAATCTGCATTAAATTTTCCTATAAGTTGCAGAAGGAAAGGATGCACCAGGACATCTGATCTTTATTGGTGAGTAGTTGAGTGCGGAGGAAATTTAAAGGCAAATTAGATAATAGCCAGAACAGTACCACAACCATTGGAAGCTTAAAAAAAATTTTTGTCATGTCACCAACAGTCACAAAAATCACAGTGCTTTTCTCTTCAAAACTCAGATTTTGTAGATATCCAACAAATTTTCTTGTTTCCTCTTGCCACGTTTTTAACATTTTAGGAGCCCAAAGCTGGTTTGATCCATTCAATCGGCACTTTTAGAGGAAGTATTTCTATCACTCCACATACTATTCTCATGAGTTCTGAAGGTTTCCTTTGCCATTAAAGTCTATTGAAACCTAGCACAAGGCAAGAAAATATTTGCTAGGATGTTATTAAAATTAAAACAAATTAAAGCAACTTTGGATTTTAGTGAATTAGCGTTGTCCTGGCGAATTTAAGCCTGGCGAAGTGTTTCTATGTGAGAGAAGCGGATGCTAGCTCAAATTTGGCACTGTGAATCTGCCCCTTAGTATGAGACTGTGTTGAGAGTGATAATCTGAGACAATTTGCAACTGGTTTTTGTTTTTTTTTTTAGTTATTTAGCTTTTTTAGTTATTTAGCTTTTTATTCATCAGTTCGCCAGTTTGTAATTTCAGCAATATTACCCTAGCAACCATGCATTGATTTGAATAAGAGACTTGAATATGAATAGGAGAGGCCTGAATAGAAAGCCGAGTAATACAAAGTAGCAATAACAATAAATTTGTATCCTTACAGAGCAATTTTCATTGCGCATTGCCCACTTTTAAGAAATGCTTGAAGGTGTCATAATCTTTGTAACAACTTTTTCAGTAATAAGTTTTATTACATTCACTGCGCACTGGCGCAAATTATAAAATTCGCAAACCTTCTTCCACCTTCGGAAGTGTACGCTAAACAGTTTACGGGTTCGCAAAATCTATATTAAATTCGCACAAAGGAAAATTTGTTTGCGAAAAGGCATAACTTTTTGCATTGCAAATATTTTTTACGTTACCGACTTTTATTACATTCCCCGAATAGTGCAGTAGCACTAACTTTTTTCTCTTGCTCCATCTGAGCTTTTCTTGTCTACAGTGTTTTTTTTTCTACACCTGACCTGGTGCTAGCTCCTTCCTTGTCTCATGCCCTGCAGCCAGATCAAATTACTCCAGCTGTGACAAGGAGAGCAACAGCAGCTGCTCACAAAACTGTGGAACATCTCATAGGCCAGTACACGCCTGTACACGCCTCCTTCGGTTCCCTGATTTCAGTTCAGAAGAAAGGGAAACAAGGTAGGAACCATTGATCATACTAAAGCCCTGCAGCCTGCTCACCACCCTCCCACCCACACGGTCAGTCAGTGCCTTTGCTTTGTATTATTCAAAGTTGTCCCTGGATGATTGTGCCGACTACTGGTGCACTTTCTTGTCAAAGCCAGATCATGTAAAATAACCGTGCCATCCTGCTATGAGCCATTGTACTATGACTTCTGGGGGTATTTGTACATTTAATTGCCACTGCGCCATTATGTTATGACTTCTGGGGCTATTTGTACATGAAATTGCCATCCTTTATATTTAATAAAAATAAAAAGTTATTTTAAAAAAATGTTTCAATGTCCAACACTGTTACTGGGGTGGGGATAAGCAGACAAAAATATTTTTTTATCTCCAAACAGCGTGATTCTTACCTAAGGCCCGCCTGAGACGGCTCCTGCAATGCCGCCACCTCTCGCCGACTTACCTGTCGGGAGGGGAGGCAGGAACACTAATGCGGAGAGCGCAATTGCGCTCTCTCGCATTAGTAAAGCTGAATTTCCGGTTAAAAAAATGGAAATTCGGCTCTTAAAGGTACCAGGAGTAGCTTTTTGCCGCCCCTGGAAACCTCTCCGGTGTTGCCGCCTGAGGCGAGCATCTCAGCTCGCCTCATTGGCGGCACGCCCCTGCCTCCAAAAGCTAAGTTTCACTGTAGTGATGATTGAATCTTACCTGTTTCATTTCACCAAAAATGTTGGTACCCTAGAGGTTCTGGCCCTGGAAATCAGGTTTCCTGGTGGGCTTGAGGCACCCCAGTCTGACAACAGAAATGCCGGTTTAAGTCTCAAAACAAGCCACTTTCCCTCCCCCTCGGATAAATTCACTATAGTGAATATAGTGAATAGTGAGTCTGTTGCACATTAAGTAGTTGTCAGAGTCAGTAAGAGTGTTTAGTTAGAACAATGTAAAAATAAAGGCTGGGCACAGGTCTTTCAGATAAGATCTTTGCAGATCTCTCAGTGCCACTGGACTTACTTCATGGTTATTCCACCCTTAATTTAAACAGTGTATTACCATTGCAGAATCCTTTAAAGGATAACTAAACCCCCTTGCTAATAAAAACCCCTACCCTCCATACTCCGCCTTCCCTGCAGGTGTAAATGCCCATAAGCCTGCATTGCAATTATACCTCGTTGCAGAGTCAGCGCAGCGGAGCTCACTGGGGCCATCTTCAGCTCTTCAGCAATCTTCGTTAATTAAGCGCCGTATTGACACTTTCAAAGCTGGAGCAGTCTTCTGCTTCGTGATAACTGTGCATGTGCAAGTGATGAAATTACAGAAGTACCAGACCCGAAGATTATCGAAGCTCTGAAATATGAGCTCCGCTGCGCGGACTCTGCAACGAGGGGTAATTACAGGCTTAGGGGCGCGGGGAGGGGGGTACTATGGAGGGTAGAGTGTAGGGTTTTTTATAAGCAAGGGGGTTTAGTTCTCCTTTAAAGAACTTTACGATTACCTATTTTCCAATCTAGCATTGCTGGGAAAAGGGGTGATCCAGACCTGCCTGTGCTAATATTTAATTTAATTAGCAATAGTCTTGGCTAGAGAATAAGCATCTCAGATTTCCTGACAACGCTCTTATCACAAATCAGCTGACCATGATAACTGGAAATGTTGTGTTCCAGATTATAAATAAAAACTAATTTTTCTCACTCAGACTTTTCTTTGTGACTCTGAACCATTTTAAATTATTTTCCTAAATATATTTTTCTGTTCTTCTGTATATTTTTATAAACATATCTATAAAAGCAGGTTTAATGCAAGTTTGTTTCCTTGTTTCCGGATATCTTACTAACTCCCTTTCTGGTTTTCTAAATTGCCATTTATCAATTAATTTACATTTTAGGGTTGATGATTATTTTAGATTTATTGGTAAAGGTAAAAACCTTTCCTTTTTCACAAATAAAAAAAAGATGTGTTAGGGGGGACCCTGAGACAGTAGCCCCGGTGGAGACTGGGCCCCCAGTCCGACCCTGCATTTGACTGTAAGCTCCACTGGGGCAGAGACTGATGTTACAGAGCATGAAAATACCATGGGGCAGATTTAATTAAGGGCGAAGTGGCTGTCGCTTGTGAAAATTTGCTAGAAATTTGCTAGAAGGGACATTGCCAATTTACTAACAAACATAGTGGACAATCACTGGCAAAAGAGACTGTCGCTAGTGCAGTTTCGCACCCTATTTCCAGGCGATTTTGTGCTCCAGCAAACAAATGTTACTCCTCAAATTCATTGAAGTGCGAATTTTACAGAACATTACCCCTTTCGCCAAAGTTTTCTTCGCCACCTTCGACCTGGTGAGCTGATAAAATAAAGCTACATCCTCCATAATCTTATGTCAGTGACATCATAGCTTGTATGCTGGTAAGTCAATACAGTTCTAAAAAAAACGCTGACTTTTTTCATATTTTAAAGCGGCATTGCCTTCAAAAGTTCTAAGCATTAAAGTTTTTGTGTTAACAATTTTTTGAACCAATTGAAGGGGCCCTAGGTGACCCAGCCAGCTTACCCCAACTTTCCCCGTTGCATGTGTGGTGATGTCACACGTTTATGCACATATGCGACAACGATGTGCGCACCGTTCTCAAGCGCACGTTTTGTCTGGTGAGCAGGTGTGTCTGGTCTAGGGGTAGGCAGAAGAGGCAGCTGCCCAGCGCCCCCAATTGTTGCTCCCTAGGCAGCTGCCTCTTCTGCCTACCCCTAGTTCCGGCCCTATAATGGGCATGCCACATTTGTTTTAGGGTGGGTGCATGTCTAGGGCATTAGAGGACCTCTTTTGTTTTTTTTTTGCTTCCTTGGACATTTTTGTGATTAGTGGCCATTTTAAGCATTTGTACCAACATCTCTAATAAAGACATATATATGACCTATATGTACCTGCCCTATTCAAATTGACCCAAGTGTAAAAGTACTAATGAAGTTTCACTAGGCAGAATTGAATGCTAGTGAAAGATCGATATGAAATGCTAATGAAACTTCGCCAGCATTCAGCCACTGAGACGTATCTTCACATTTTGTGAAATAGCGTAGTGGTAACAAATTTGCACCTGAAGAAGTGGTGCAAACTGAGGCAGATCGTTTGCTGGCGAAAATTCGCCCTTTAGTGAATTTGCCCCCATGTCTTATGACAATGCACATTCTGTGGGTTTCTGGCTAGAAAGGAGGAGAACATTAAACATTAACATTAAAAGAACATTAAAAACAATGGATCTCTTTTTTTGCTGTGAGCATAACATGGGAAATTAAATCCATTCCGTGTCAACCTGCAAGGACATCTGAAAAAGCTAGCAATCTCGTCTTTTAAGCAGCAAATGAAATTCCGTGTATGTAAACACTAACGTTATGCATTTGGCTTGGTTAAGAAGAAGAAGGCGCATGAACCCAACCAGATCATCAAAAATATCCTTTATATTTTAAAATGCAATGAACTCTCAGCCTTTACCTTATCTACTGTATATAAAATCTAGTAAGGGACAATGAAAACAGAATTTACATTCGCAAGTCTAAGTCTTCCCAGAGCAGATGGTGGCACGGGACTGTGATACTTATTACCCTGGGCTGGTGCATTTTTTCCGGAACTGGCCCAGACGAAAACATATTGGCACTTCCAGTGAATTTGGCTTTCCTTGTCCTTTAAAGGATAAGTAAACCTTCAAAACAAGTGAATGTAAAATTCACAAGAGTGCTATTCTAAGAACTTTTGCAATTTACATTCATTATTACATTCATTCATTCTTATTATTCCAAAATATTAAGGGATACATGTGCTGTTAATATTAATGAATTTTGTTACAACAGCGCCGCCTGCTGTTCAGTTTCTGACCAGTCTGACCACAAGTTGTCGGGAGAAAGAGGCTGCTCTGATGTTCTTCTGCTTATGAAAACAATTAGAAACCTTTCTCACATCTTTCCCAAGTGGAAGAACATCAGAGCAGCCTCTTTCTTTCTCCTGACAACTTCCTTGACTATTTGGTGGTCAGACTGGTCAGAAAATGACCAGCAGGTGGCACTGTTGTAACAAAATGTAATGATATTAACAACACATATTTCCCTTGCCCTCTCCATGTCAGTACGTATTGGGTTAGCTCCTCCCCTTATGTCACATCAGAAGAACCCTCCCAATCAAACTCAATAAAGCTGACACCTGAACCCTAGACCGGTGTCTTTTTTTGTTCTTCTCTTATGCCACTCCTTTGGGAGCGTAGTCTTATTTTTGGAAAAGGGACTAGCAAGGGCCTGCCCATAAGTCGTCCCTGGAACAGCCTTTTCCTTCTGATCACCTACTATAGCGGAGAATTGGCTTTCCTATTCTGGATTGGTCCGACATTGGTTATACCTGGGAGTTCCCCTGCTTCCCGAGTGACCCAGTCTGCTCAAAAAGCATCCGACGCCCTGAGCCGTTTCATCACTATGGGGCTCCATAATTTTTCGGAAGTGGGAAGAGAGGATGTGTAGGGCTTTCTTTTTTGAAGCTGATGATGTTGCAACTGCACAGCTTTTAGCGATCGCGTCACTTCCGCCGCGCCGCTTCCTGTCAGTGAGTGTCGGCGAGCTGCTGTGCGGTGCCATCTGAGTCCGGTTGGTTTTCCAAAGGCCAGTAAGCTTAGTGGGACATTAGGGAGGCTTGAGGTTCATTAGGTCTCAGCACCTAACTCCTCATTTTTTCCAGGCCAATTTTCCTGATAGTCCCAGCCGCATCCTCCCTGAAGTCTAGTTCCCCTGTAGAGGTAAACACGATTTTATTGGCAGGTCTGCCTGCGGAGCAGGCACAGTCTCTCTAGCACATATCCCTAACCCAAGTGTTTTGTTTTCCTCTTAGTGCCATGAATACTGCCACTAGGCGGAAGGAGGCTTCCGATCCCTCCAGCATGCCAGAAGCAGCTCCAGGAGCATGCCTAGGCTGTACAGGGCAGACCCTGCCTAGCACAAGATTATGCCAATCCTGTCTTTCGGAAGTTGCAGCTGCCTCAGCTGGTCCTCCTCCGGACCTAGGAGCTTGGGTAAAATAAGTTGTGGCCCAGGAGTTGGGTTCAATCTCCGTAGCTAAGAGGTAGCTAAGAGGAAGAGCCGGGAGGCTTCCCCTCAGAGGAAAGAATTGATATCAGCGAGTCCTCCTCAGAAGAGGAGCTGTCTTCTTTTGACTTCACACTAGTCTCCCCCTTGGTTAAAGCAGTAATGCAAGCACTCGATCTAATGGATGAAGGGGATCCAACCACATCCTTCTTACCCCCATGTAAAAGCAGGAGCAAAGTCTTCTCTTTTCATCAGGAAGTGTCAAAACTGGTTAAATCTGAGTGGGAGATACCTTCAAAGAGAAGCGCAACCAAGCAGAGATTCAGTAAATTGTACCCTTTCAGAGAAGAGGACATTAAAGACTTTTGTTCAGTCCCAGGGGTGGATGTCCCAGTCCTAAAACTATGTAGAGGTACGCTTTTACCAGTCGATCATCAAGCTTCACTGCAAGACTCAATGGACAAGCGGATGGAAACAGACTTGAAAAGAGCTTTCTTAAATGCGAGCAAAACAATCAAGCCAGCAGTAACTGGACTTTCGGTTTCTAAGGCCATGGAGACCTGGCTATCCTGCATAGAACAGGCTCTTCAGGAGGGCAAAGAAAGGAAGGATGTACTGGAAGGTATGGTGGAACTGAAGCTTGGGGCTTCTTTCTTGTCTAGCACAATGTTTGACTTGGTCAGACTAGCTTCCAGGTCCATGGCTCTTTCAGTATCTGCTAGGAGAGCCCTCTGGCTCAGATCATGGGATGCGGATGCAGTCTCTAAAATAGCTCTCTGTACTCTTCCTTTCCAGGGCCGCCTCCTCTTTGGGAAAAGGATGGAGGAGTAAATTTCTACAGCCTCAGGGTGCAAAACCCAATTTCTTCCTCAGAGAAAGAAACATTTTTCAAGTACACAGTCATCTAAGGGGAAGATGCCCTATAGTTTGGGAAGATCTGCAGATTCCTATTCCTTTCGGGATAAGAAATCCAATTCGAAGTCAAACACCTGGAAGGAGTCAAACAGCCAGTTTTTTTCCCGCAATCCAAGGGCAAGCCCTTTAGTGCCACCCATAAACAATTATGAAAGTGTTGGTCCTCAGGGGCCACCAATAGTCTACTGAGTTTTCTTTCTAGTCAGGAAAATATCGGGAGCCTGGCGCCCGATTTTAGATCTAAAAACAGTCAACAAGTCCATGAAGGTGAGAAGATTTCGAATGGAGTCCTTGGATTCGGTGAAGAAGGCAATATGTCCAGGAGATTGGATGTGTTCCCTGGATATCAGGGATGCCGATCACCATGTTCCCATTGCAGTCCAGGACCAGAAGTTTCTCAGGTTCTCCTTGGGGGGAAATCACTTCCAGTTTCAAGGTCTTCCATTCCGCCTGTCCACAGCCCGAGGGTTTTTTCAAAGATACTAGTGACACTAGTAGCTCAGCTACAGTGGCAGAAAATCAGGGTATTCCACTATTTGGATGACCTGATTATCCTTGCATCATCCAAGGATCAACTGAGGGTTCAACGGGATCAGGTCATCCAGTTTCTACATTCCCATGGGTGGTGCATGAACTGGGAGAAAAGCCAGCCTTGTCCATCCCAAAGTCTGACCTATCTCGGAGCCTCGTGGGATTCCATCTCCGGTCGGGTCTCTCTTTCAAACCAGAGACAGTGCTCAACTCTCCAGGCAATCCAGGAGGTAATATCATCCTCTTATGTCACGGCTTCAAAGACCTTGAGCCTGTTGGGGATGATGTCCTCGGCCAGCGGCCTGTTACCTTGGGCACACTGGAGAATGAGAGCAGTACAAGTGATATTCCTTCGCAACTGGTATGGGCTGAATCTGAACCAGAACATCTTAGTATCACCAGGTCTATGCCGATCCTTGGATTGGTGGACCAATCCTTTAAAAATTCCTAAGGGTTCAAATCTGTTCCCAATTCCATGGTCCATATTGACAACGGATGCCTCTGGACTAGGTTGAGGAGCAGAGTTCAGTGGGCAAGCAGCTCAAGGTCGCTGGTCCAAGCCAGCCTCTGGAGTATCATCAAAAATACTGGAGATCAGAGCAGAAGTGCAGGCTTGCCTGATGTTCCGCGACCAGCTAGAAGGCTGTAGGCTGAAGGTACGCTCAGACAACATCACCACGGTAGCCTACATCAGGAGACAAGGCGGCACAAAAAACGGCGCCCTGTTAGCAGAATTAGAACCATTGTTTTGCCTTGCAGAAGAGGTTCTGTCAGATCTCAAGGCAGTCTACATTCCCGGCAGAGAAAACACTCAAGCGGATTTCCTCAGCAGGCACAGTCTTCTGAGGCATGAGTGGGGCCTTCATCCACAAATTTTCAGCAGATTAACTCAGATTTGGGGATGCCCTTCAGTGGACCTCATGGCCACCTCAAAAAACATGAAATGCAGGAAGTTTTATTCGAGGGAACCAGATCCAGCAGCATGGGCATTGGATGCTTTCTGCCAGAAGTGGGACCAGACTTTGGCCTATATCTTTCCTTCTCTTCCTCTGATCTCCAGAGTGATGCAGAAGAGCAGGGAGAACAGGGCAGAGGTGATCTGCGTAGTTCCAGTGTGGCCAAGGCGCCCTTGGTTCCCACCATTACTGCAGCTCTCAGTGGAACCTCCATGGAAACTTCTCCTGTCAGGCCCCTACTGATTCAGGGGACATTTGTCCATCCAGATCCAGGCCCGTTGGCCTTAAAGGAACAGTAACGTCAAAAAAATAAAGTGTTTTAAAGTAATGAAAATATAATGCAGTGTTGCCCTGCACTGGTAAAACTGCAGTGTTTGCTTAACAAACACTACTATTGTTTATATCAATAAGCTGCTGTGTAGCAATGGGGGCAGCCATTCAAAGGAGAAAAAGCTCAAGTTACACAGCAGATAGCAGATAAGCTCTGTCTGTCTTATGGTGTTATCTGTTATCCATTAGTTTACCTGTGCCATATAGCCGTTTTTCAATTTCCGCCATTGCTCCACAGCAGCTTGTTTATATGAACCATAGTAATGTTTCTGAAGCAAACAGATCTTTTTTATCAGTGCAGGGCAACACTACATGATATTTTCATTACTTTAAAACACTTAAATGTTTTGGTGTTACTGTTCCTTTAACGACATGGAGACTGAGCGGCAAAGTCTAAAGGCTCAAGGTCTTTCTGATACTGTAGACAAACAGTTCAAATAGAATTCGAGGGGCACACACCTGGTTCAATTTTCTTATTTGTTTTGGTGCACCTCCAAGAGTGTCCTTCCTCACTGGAACACACGTATCAATCTAGAAAAATAGCCGTTCTAGGCTCGAAACGTTGCAAATGCTGCCCTGCTGACTGTGAATAAAGGTGTTTTTAACTTTATTCTGGAGTGCTGCCCATCTTGATTCGTGATACTGTAGTCGAGACATTGTTGAAATCCAGAAAGGCCTCCACTACAGGCAGATATCAGAGAATCTGGGAAGAAGTCTGTATCCCTATACTCCTTGGGCAACATCCTAGAATTCCTACAATCAGGACTGGACAAGGGCCTAAGTATCAATACATTGAAAACCCAGGTCTCAGCCAGATGGTCTCAACATCCGTTGATAGTCCGGTTTTTCAGGGCAGCCATCAGAATCCTGCCAGCAAAAAAGACCTTCTTGCCCTCAATGGGATTTGCCGGTAGTGTTGACATTGCTGGCTTCACTGCCTTTTCATACGACGGAAGAGTGTTCAATCTGGCAGATAATCCTTAAAGTAGTGTTCCTGGTAGCTGTCAGCTCAGCCAACAGGGTAGGGGAACTCCAAGCTATTAAATATGATGCTTCCAGTCCGGTGTTCTTCCAGGACAGGGTAGTATTAAGATTTGCAGACTCATTTCAGCCTAAGGTGGTTTCACCATTCCATCTTAAGGACGAATTATCTATACCAGCCTTCCCGGAGGAAGGAGACCAGATCTTAAAAGCCCTGGATGTGGCTGCGGGAGTAGGTCTATACTGCAAAGCCACAGAAACATTCCAAAAATTGGATCGTTTATTTGTTCTCCCGGCAGGGAAGAACAAAGGAAAAACAGCCTCTTCATCTACAGTTGCAAGTTGGATCAAGGCTGTTATCAAAAAGGCGTATGCATCTTCAGGCCTTCAGGAACCCGGCGAAGTTAAAGCACACTCTACCAGGGGACAGGCAGCATCATGGGCGGTTGAAGTTGGCACGCCTTTGGAACGCCTTTGGAAGTCATTTGCAGGGCGGCATCCTGGTCAAGTCCCAACACATTTGTCTCACATTACAAGTTGGACATATCCTCAGCGGAAAATTCCCAGTTTGGCACCAATGTTCTCAGATTTGCTGTTGGGAAATATTAAAAATTATTGCAGCACTTGGCTATGGATTTTATTTTTCTCTTGGTCTCCCACCCGGGATTTGGTAGCTTGCTACGTCCCAATACGTACTGACATGGAGAGGGCAAGGGAACAGGGAAAATTGCATCATACTTACCATGATTTTCCTTTCCTGGACCTCTCCATGTCAGTACTGCCCTCCCAATGATATCATAAAAAAAAAGAGCTCGTTACTGGACACCGGTCTAGGCTATAAGGGTCAGCTTTATTGAGTTTGCATGGGAGGGTTCTTCTGACGTGGCATAAGGGGAGGAGCTAACCCATACGTACTGACATGGAGAGGTCCAGGAAAGGAAAATCATGGTAAATATGACGCAGTTTTCCCTAATCCCTTAATATCCTGGAATAAATTTTACACTTATTTTAAAGGATGACATATCCCTTAAGAGAGATTGTAGACTGATATAAGGTTTTAAGATATTTTACATATAGTCAATTGCATTTTACAATTTGTAGACCAATAAAGACATATATGTCATTTGTAATTAACCTATTTTATTTAGATTTTTTTATATCTGTTCCATTGCAAAGGGCTGTGTGCAGTGTCACTATGAAGCTAATATTTTGTCTATCACTTTTCCCAATTCCTTCAGGTGTCCAGCATTTTCATTTATATCAAGCAAGTGCCCAGATAAGTAGACAGCCCAAAGACTGCGTGGCGATGAGAACTATCTCCTTCCCCTAGTGACAGCTCTAATCAACCTATGTGACGTACATTCTTCAGGTTATTTCCCAGTTTAAGTCCAATACCAGTATCAACATTGGTGTTTTGCCAACATTAAATTTGTGGTTCCACACTGTCTATTTTGGAACAAAAGTTCAACGTCTGTGTGTTAGCAGTGATAACATCTAACACAAATATACATACAGCAAATAAAAGGAATGGAAGATTTATTAGTAGGATATTAACAGATTTCACCATTTGGGGTGATAACCACAGTTAATATGTTAAATATTATGTAAAATAATATGTTAAAACTGATAGTATAAGACAATAAATGGAACACATTTGGATGTCAAAACTGACCTTAAGATGAAGTAGAGACTTATTTTGGTGCTATTTTGGTGTCAAAGGCACACTATTCGTTTAAGTAGGAAAAAAGGTGCAACTTTATTATTTATAGTGATCTAAACATATGCCAGTACATCTGTCACCCCTGTTGAATCGTGTGCAAGTGTGCTTAGTGGCAATGAGGAAATCTGGTGCTAGTTACCCCAGTAACTAGAGCACCAACTGGCAATGTACACTATAAGGCCAAAATTATACAGACTCCTTAATGTCCAACATCTCATTCGATAAACCGGGGTATTAATGAAAAGTTGTTTCTCTTCTGGCAAGGCTTTCTAATAGACCTTAGAACATTTATGGTGGTAAGAGCATTAATACATTTTGACACTGATGTTGAGAATCAAGCTGGGCTGCAATCCATGCCACAGTTGACCAGTTGGGTTAAGTAGAAGCTGATTCCTGACTAGCTCCAATTGTGCATGCCCCTGCAAGATGCGTGTCGCTTATTTATCGAAATTCACATTTTTCGAATATTTTAAATTAAAAAAGTCAGACCTAACTAGAATCTATGATTTACCCTTATTTATCAATAAAAAACAGGAAAAAACCCACGACTTTATCTGACTGTCACACGACAGTTTACTTCTCCTTAGTTTTCATATACTTGCCTGCTCTACAGCAAATTAAGCTCCCATATTACCTGGCGAAGGCTTGTATAATAAAGAGGCATTTTCTTCAATGGAGGACAGCATCTCACATTAAAAAATTTACAGTAGCAGTATGCACACAATGTCTCTGTCTTAAGTATATTGATAATGGGTTGAGTGCAGAGGACTCTTGTATTTGTCTATATGTATTTTGTCACAGCCTCATTGCACCCCCGCCTAATTGGTTTTAAAAATTAGCGGTGAGCACAACTTTCCCTTGTTTGCTATATATATGCCCGCACAGGAAATCCGGCCCTGAGTACAGAGTGCAACACCAGCAGGCCCAAGTAATACTTGTTCTTTCCATTGGCAGGCCCAAGATACCCCTGTCTTTGCCACCTGCAAAAGACAAGTACATGGCTCTACTGTGCTGCCTGCAGCAATTCAGGGCAGGGTACAAAAACATGTCAGTATAGAAGTTTAAAAAAGGTCCCAAAGTAAATTCACCAAAGTCTGAAAGAGGCCCAGGTGCACTGCCCTCAGCCTTCAGCTGGGGGAACGCATGAAACCGTATTGGTATAGAGCAGGCACTCACAGAGCAGTCTTCCAAACAGACATGTAAAATTCAAAAAATATATATAGATATACATGGAGGTACTCTTATTTGTTACATGTTTTACTATCAGATTTGCTAAAGTTCAAATGGAAAACTCAAATTCAAATTTTTTCGTTTTTTGTTGCTCAAAACTCACAATTTCGAATTTATAACCACCAACTTGAATTTGAATTAGAATGTGAGATTTATCACACCTCGACCCGGGAAACAGTTCTAATTTTTGCCTATTCTCCACCTAAAACCTGCCGAGTGCATGTACTGTAGAAGTCAATGGCAGAGGTCCCTTCAACTACTGTAGTTGAAGATTTTAATAGTAGTGATGCCAAATTTTTGCCAAATTTCACCTCAAAAATGACACCCCATAGAATATTCTATCGAATTTTGGACATTCGAATTCTAAGTAAAATCAAATTTATTAGAGATTTTAAACATTCACATTACCCAACACAAAATGCGTAAGGTTATCTCCATGTGTACCTAAATAAATTTTCTGAATTTTACACGTCTGGAAGACGGCTCTTTGAGTGTCTGCTCTACAACATTGCAGTTTATAAAGACATATCAGATTGTTACAATTTTTAGCACTTTGCACCCTGCTGTGCACTTTATAAATTAACCCTTATGGGTTGGCACTCCATTAGGGTTGCCAAACTTTGCAGGTTCAGACAGTGATGTGAATGGGCAGGGCAGATGGCTCGATAGGCAGGGATTACCCAGACAGGCAGTTCGGAACTGGATAGCCCCAGTAAAAACCGGGCACATTGCAAATCAACCCTTTACAACAGGAGGTGTATTGAATATTACATGCTGCAAGTTGGATGCATGTTGCCGCATAAACTAAATGAACGTTCCCAAACAACATTCAAATATACATTAACATTCTTCTCTGCTGATCAGCAGTGCAGAAGGGAACACAAAAATGCAGCTTTTGGTTGCAATAATGTTTGCAAATCATATTTAAATTATTAAAAAAATGAATACAATAATATTAAAACATTGTTTAAAACAACATTTTCTTTCCTTTGGAAAAATTAAATTATCGCTGATCGGCATGCAATCAACTTTAATGTTCGGTCCAGATTTCCTAATTTCTGGTATTTGGAAGGACGCTCCAGGTGAAGACCGGACAGGTAGCAACCCAACAAAATGTGGAGGCTTTTGCCACTTGTTTCACCCCACTGTAGGCAGCCAATCAGTATGATTCTCAGCATTGTACATCATCCATGCACTAATTAGCATTTTTCATAGAGCTTTAATGAAGAGAATACTAACCTACATAAACGCTTGCAAATAAAAAGGCAATTACAGATGCTGGAATGCATTTTATTTGCATTTAATTGGTTTCAATCAAAGCCTTTTTCATAATAATGATCTCATTTTTTGTATCCATCAGTAAGTTCAGTTTATTCACCCGCTAATGAATAGGAAGTGAAATCAAGGGCATTAATGGAAGGCTAATGTGTTCATTATATGCAGGTTATTCAAATCAGGTATCAGGAATAAAATAGGCATTTCCTAAGGAGGGGTGATGATAAAGACATAGACCATACCAGCAGCGGTGCAACAAAATACTGGGGGCCCCCACGAGTGCAGGATGAGCACAGATTCAATATAATTACTTATCTGCTTCTGAGTATTACTTACAATTTATATTCAGTACAAGGGATCAAGGTGTCAGTCTGACTGACCATCACCCTTCTGTATGTACATTTGCAACACAAAAACTATGTAGACCTTAGTTGGAGTCTACCAAAAAAGTTTTTAAACATTAATTAAACCTAATAGGATTGTTTTGCCACCAATAAGAATTAATTAATTTTTAGTTTGGATCAAGTACAAGGTACTGCTTTATTTTTACAGAGAAAAGGGAAATCATTTTTACATTTTTGAATTATTCAGTTATAATGGAGTCTATGGGAGATGGCCTTCACGAATTTGGAGCTTTCTGGATAATGGATTCCAGGCTGGATATCATCAGCCTGTGAGTATGCAAAGAAAGGCAATAAATTATTACCTTCTAAATGTATGCTGGATTTTTTAATTGTTAAGCTAGATGCACAATGGGGGAGGGGTTGTGATGTGGCGGGTCGTGACGTCAGGGGCGGTGCTATGACGTGACAATCAGCCGAATGCTGCGTCAGTCATAGGGAATTCTGCCAGGTTTTCCTAATTTCGAAAACCGGGCATGCAGTTTTGACCCGGGCAGCCCTTCAAAAAACCAGGCTGTCCGGGTCAAAGCGGGCAGGTGACAACCATATTGTCAAGGCATGCCATGCGCAAAATCACATAGGTTCTCAGGGGGTTTATGCCTCAGGTAATATGTTTTAAAATTGTGGGGTCCCGTACATCCGACTGACCACATCGCTTAACAAACTCCATTGTGCACCTAAACTCCACCCTTTTACATCAGTGCAGACACCCTCATTTGGCAACTCCTCTGTCGTCCCCCCAATGACAATATATAGCACAGCACATTGTTTATACTAAGGCTAGGCCTAAAGTTGCCATCTGACACAAGCAAAGGGCGGGCCAGTATTATAAATGTAGGGGAGCTGTGTATATTTGTCTGTCTGTGTAGTTCTGTGCAAGGAGGAGTCCCCACCCCTGTGAGCTGACAGGAAGGAAGGCCTGCACAGGAAGTGCTGCTGTGAGGGAGAAGCAGCAGAGTGGAAGCAACGTGCTGGAAGCTCCAACATATTACATATACTTATTATGTATATTTTCCCCATCACTGCTACCCTGACCTGCCCAATTATATCTCAGACTAAGGGGTCCATTTAATAAACTTTGTAAAAATTGTCTATAACCCATCGCCCATCATTGCTGAGAATATTCTTAAAGGAGAAGGAAACCCCCTGGGCGAAAAAACCCAACCCCCTCCCCTGTGTTGCTCCCCCTCCCTCCTCCCCCTGGCCTACCTGTCCCGCTGGGCAAATGCCCCTAACGTGTTACTTACCCCTCTGCGCAGGTCCAGTCAACGGAGTTCACCGACGCCATCTTCTCCCAATCGATCTTCTTCCTGCTTTGACCCGCATTTTTGGCGCATGCGCAGTAGGAGCGTTTTGCCGCCAAAAGTCACGAAGTGAAATCGGAAAACTTTGTGACTTTTGGCACATGTGCAGTAGATCTGTACCGGCGAAATGCTCCTACTGCGCATTCGCCAAAAATGCCGGTCAAAGCAGGAAGAAGATCGCTTGGGAGAAGATGGCGTCTGTGAACTCCGTGGACTGGACCTGCGCAGAGGGGTAAGTAACAAGTTAGGGGCATTTGCCCAGCGGGACAGGTAGGCCAGGGGGGAGGAGGGAGGGGAAGCAACACAGGGGAGGGGGGAGGGTTTTTGCGCCCAGGGGGTTTCCTTCTCCTTTAAGAACTCTGTTCACATGTTTAATAAAGTTTGATGAAACAAGCAGTTTGTCAGCGTTATTTCTGGCAATTTTTTTGGCACACATTTAGGTTAACTGCATAATTTGCTTGCAGATCTTTTCGGCACCACTGCGAATGGCCACGCTAACTAATATATATGAATATGTTTATTTAAAAAATGATTATCAGTTTATAATGTATTATTAAATATAATTATGGCCAAATAATTACTAACATTATATACATTTTTCTTAATAAATTCACTAAAAATACATTTATAAGTATCATTCTTCTCCAGTGCAATCAAAAATTTTCACTGCTTATGTTAAAAATATATACTCCTTTTTTACTATACAATTTCTTTCTTTTTTTCACATAACGCCACTCTCTGGGTGGCGATAAAAATAGGTAACAATTTTGTCTATATTTGTCGACAATTTTTATCATAATCTTTAGTAAACCTTGCATATGTAACATGATGTGATTATAGGCATTAATATAAATGTTCGCAATGGCAGAAGTGCTCGCACTTTAGTAATCTTGCTCTAGCGGAGTTTTTTTAGCCCAGGCTATTATCGCACCTTTATGATCTGACACCCAAGTCCCTGTTAACAGTTTAACCCCTATTCACTACATCCTGCCCCTATCCGCTCAATTCTTCTGCCAGATTTACCCGTTTAAGTCACTGCTCCCTTGTCTAGGCTTGTGATACGAAATGCAAAGAATAGATAATTATGATACAGACCTGTTTGTGGAACCAGAGGTCAGTAATTCTGGATGATTACAGGTATAACATTTATTAACCGAATTGTAACCTGTAGGATATGGACACATATACATTTGTCAGTGGTTCGCGCAGCGGTTTTTAAAATCATTTAAAAAAAGGAGGTTATTAGTGATGGGCGAATTTATTCGCCAGGCGCGAATTCGCTGCAAATTTGCGCGATTCGCCGCCAGCGAATAAATTTGCGAAATGCCCGCGAAAATTCGCGGAAAAAATTTGCCGGCGTCAAAAAATTTTATTTGGAAAAACGGGCGCCGGCGTCAAAAACGGGAGCCGGCGTCGACAAAACAGGCGCCGGTGTCAAAAACTGCGCCGTTTCGTGAATTTTTCGGCGCAAATTCGCCCATCACTAAAGGTTATTTATTAAGTCCGAAAAACTCGAGGTTTTTTTACTATAGAATCCGAAGTTTAAGTGGAAAAAAACCCCCCAAAGATTTATTGTACCCCAAGGATGGAAAAAGTCAGTATCCAAAAATCCTCCATCTCAGACCTGCCAAGGTTGTATATAAGTCAAAGGAAATGGTCCCTATCCTATTTGGAAATTTCTGTGCTCTGCTCTGGAATTAGCCCAAAAATCTGCTTATTTCAGAAAAAAGCCAGAAGAAATCGATCGATTCTGTAAAAAAAAATAAATCTGGGTTTTTCCTCGATCCAATTAAATTGTGCTTTTTTAATAATAAATAAGGTCAAATTGTGGATTCTAGTTTGGTCAGACATTTTTTAATAAAATAATCAGAAAAAAAATCGCATTTTGTTAAATAACTTTTTTGTATTTTATTATGATGGAGCCTAGGGCGATGCCTTAAGTAAGCCAGAGCTTTCTGGATAACAGATTTCTGGGTAACAGATCCCATGCCTCTTTTTATACCTCTGCTGCAGCATTAAAGCCCTAACAGCACATCAATTCTTGTACTTACCAAGGCTGAAAAGTATGAGGAATTTCAGGCACACAAATTCTTGTCTGTCCACCAGCAGGGAGTGTAGAACAATCACTAGTTCCTGTGCTCTCAGGATTAAGTTATTTAGAGTAGAACCAGCTTGCGATGATATTGCAGACAACTCGATCTGAAAATAAAGGAAAAACATGTAAAATTAAAAAATGGGAAAAAAACAGTCAGTTTCTCCCCTGTGTAAAAGGCAACATGCTCCCTACTAAAGCAGTAAAGAGCACCATCGTGTTTATGTCCTATGGAACTATTTTTAGTAGGAGGGTATGGTGCTTTATTTCCACACAGTAGAGAAATGCTTTGCCATTGTATGATTATGCAACAGCACAGTACATCTAAAGCTCCCCATAGACGCGACGATTCTTCTTGCCGAACGACCGATTTTAGGGAAGCCCGACCAATTATCGTGTGGTTAGTGGTATTCGAACGATCGTACATCTTACGATTTTTCGGCCGACATCTGTCGGGAAATTGATCGGCCAGGTCAAAAAATCTTTGTCGGTCCCAGTGCAATCTCTCTATGTTTGCAGGGCCAAGCAGGCAGCTCCCCTTTGTTTTCCTGGTAAACTGGTCTTTTTAGTTGATGGTAAATTCGTACGATCGTTCTGAGAAGATCGTGGTCTTACGATCAGGATCTGATCTTTTAAAAATCTCAACATCTATGGCCAGCTTAAGATCAAGGGTTCCCTAACCTGTACAATTCTGCCTGCAGCCTTACATTCACAGAACTCTTCAATAACATCTAATTTCCTTGTCATTTATAGTGATATCTGACACTGGCTTTTATATCTCATGTACAAACTTGTCTGGAACACCTTTCCCATATCATTAGGTATTATTCAAAGGATTTATTATTTCCTTTCTTGTTTACATAGCATAACACCAAGAACTCTAATAATAGTAACTGGTGTAAGCAAACATTTTCCAGGTCTTTTTGTATATATTCCATTCATTTTCTGCTTAATATTTAAAACTATTGATTTAAAGTGGCCTTATACCCTTTTGTTTAAGCCCTGTTCAATGAATAGGGATTCTGCTTGCCAATTGTTTTAATCACAATCTATGTTTTTTGTCATCTTTAGAGCTAAATAGGGTTAAAGGGGTGGTTCACCTTTGAGGTAACTTTTAGTATGTTACAGAATGTCCAATTACTAGCAACTTTGCAATTGGTCTTCATTATTTATATTCAACTTTTTAAGTTATTTGCATTTTTTCTCTGACCCTTTCCAACTTTCAAGTGGGGGTCACTGACCCCATCTAAAATACAAATGCACTACATTTATTGTTATTGCTATTTTTTATTCTCCATCTTTCTATTCAGGCTTCTCATATTCATATTCCTGCCTCTTATTCAAATCAGTGCATGGTTGCTAGGGGAATTTGGACCCTAGCAACCAGATTGCCTAAATAGCAATCAGGAGAGCTGTTGCATAAAAGACTAAATAATTAAAAAAACACATATAATGAAATGAGAACCAATTGCAAATTGTCTCTCTCTAGGTTATACTAAAAGTTAATTCAAAGGTGAACAACCCCTTTAACTGATGAATTTCAGCTTCTTGTACATTGATTATTTTACTATTAACTACCAATGTATACACAAATCCCTTGAATAATCAATAAAACCGTTACAACAAAGGGTTGATGGAAGGGAGTTGATTATACAGAGCTCATTATCTTTAGGAAATAAATTCAGTTTCCTAAAGTGAAGAAAGTAAGTGTGAAAGCAAAGCAACACTCTGGTACTGCTTTATAATAAATGAAAAACACAAGAAAATGTACATACATTTTTAAAATGAAACAACAGTATATAGTTTTTTTCTGCTAAAACATTCATACGATAAGCATAGCTTTGTGTCATGGTCCAGACAGAAACACATTAGGAAAAGCTATTAAAAAGCAGACTGTATATTTACATGGAAGAACTGTTTTTAATGGCATTTTGCTAATTTTAGTTTATTGTTCTTGTTTAAAGAACAATAAACTTTGTTCATTATGACTTGTTGCCTGGTGGAAGTTTGCCTTTTTTGAGTGCCTGCTCCATTTTGGTTCGTCGTTTTGTCCGCCCCCCGTGCTGATGGCTCAGGGAGGTGCACCTGGGCCAATTCCTTTTTGTGGTGAGTAAACATTATACTGCCTGGAGACCCTAATACTACAGATGTTTTTTTCATTTTAAAGGGTTAATAAAATCTGTAAGACTTTTTCCAAGCAAGAAATATATTTAAAGGAGAACAAAAGGCTTGGTGCACTTGGGGGTGCCAAATGTTAGGCACCCCCAAGTGATTGTATTGACTTCCCTGAAGCGCCGGGCAGGTGCACCTATCAGCAGAAAACTGCACCGGGGTTATACCAGTGAGCACCACAGAGCTATCTTCTTCTGTCTTCCTCTGTCTATGCACGGCTGTGCATGTGCAGTAGAATGAAAAGCAGAACTTTAACTAAAAAGTCAGCTATTTCGTTCAACTGTGCATGCATTTGCCCCGGGAAATTTGAATAAGGAAGAAGACGGAAGTGGATCGCTTCGTGGTGCTCACTGGTATAACCACGGGCCTGTGCAGTTTTCTGCTGATAGGAGCACTGGCCCGGGTTTCAGGTAAGTCAATTCAATCACTTGGGGGTGCCTAACATTTGGCACCCCCAAGTGCACCAAGCCTTTTATTCTCCTTTAAGAACATAGATTACAGAGTGTACAAAAAATTCTCTCTCTGCATATTTGTATTTCTTCAATAACAAATTGTACAGTAATTGGTGTTTGAATAAGGGACATAGCCTGAATGGGAAGGATAATTTTCTTTGTATGTCATGTCTCTTGCTGACAAGCCTAAAACTTAGAAAATTAAAAACAGGTTGGAGTTTGGAAAGTGTCTAAAGAGAAGCATAAGAAATGATGGGGTAGAACATCCTAAACTAGTACCAAGCCGCAAAGCACAGGACAGCACTTAACCACACAACACAACTTGATGATAAACCACAAAGCACATTAAACCATAAACCCCAGCATTACTCAGCTATAAATTATACAACACTGCTTTTGTAGTGATCAAAATGATCATTGATCAACATGCAGGCAATCCATATTACAGATATGTCCGATTAGGATTACCATCCATCCCAGTTTCGCAGACTTTGGTCCTACGGTAACATCCCTACATGCTAACCTAACTGTTATGATTGGTATCCCAAACCCAGAACAAATCACAAGGTCCCGGTTGCGGCTCAGTCTTTCGCCTTTAACAGCTAACTTTCAGGACGCATGGTCGAGGGACAGGCCGAGTCAATACCAAACAGGAGCAGGCAGTACAGATACAGCAGACGGAAGAGTAGTCGGTGGTCACAGGTAGAGATGCCACCTTTTGGAGAAAAGTTTACTGGCCAGGGTAGGGGGAGGGTCCACGAGGTGGAGGATTGTGATGTCACAGTAGTGGGGTTGTGATGTCACGTGGGCAGGGTCATGATGACAAGGGGCAGAACTGAGTCGTATTGTATATGGTAAGTATTGTAGCCTCTAAAGGAAAGAAAGGAGTGGGCTGGTGGGGGTGCATTGGAGACAGGCTGGGAGTAGTTTGCTGGTAAATTTGTAATACCCATGTGCAGTATTTTACCAGCTAGGCCTGTGAAATATCGGCCAGGTGGCAACCCTAGTCATAGAACAGGTCAAAACATACCGATATCGAAGTACAGAGTGGGATCAGAAATAATAGTTAAAATACAGGCAAGGATAAAACACGGCTTAATCAATTTGGAATAGCACCCAGGGACTAGCAAACAGAACCTATATTGGGCAATGATTCAGTGTAGGGCAGGGGTCTTTATAGGCAGCCTAATGTCTTATACTGATGACATGGGTTCAGGTGGGGCCAGATAGATAACAGCTGAACCAAGCCATGCCTATTTGCAATTACTAATATAGCAATGGGAGTGAACCACGGCCTTGGCTGTCTGCTTACATAGAGCAGTGGTAACTCAGCCCATAAACAACAGGTTCCTAGTTAGTGTAATTCCAGGCAGGATTTTAAACTAACACTCCCAGTGGGAAGCTAAATATATAAAGTTCATCAAAATCTATTGCTTAACAAAAATATTACTTGTGGGAGAAATGTTCTTGGCATCATACCAACACCCTCCATGGCCCCCTTGTGACTGCAACGGAACCCAGGAAGTATAGAGGGCCCCACAAGGTCCTAATTCATATACAATTTCAATAAATATTGGTAAAACAAGTCAACATCCAAACATCTTGGGGGCCTGAAAAATTATTTGCTGTGGGCCCAGTAATATTTAGTTATGCCAATGACTGACAAATTCAAAATCTCTTAGTCGTAATTAAAGAAAGAGAAAGGGCAGCACCAATTGTAGGAAGGGATATGTGTTCAAGGCATCGAGGGGTGTAGAAGCAGGTAGAGATGGAAAGCCAAGATAAATGGTAGAATATGGAAGATAAGTAATACAGAGCATACATTTTGGAAATAAAAAGAGGGACAACATTTTTTTTTTGAACATGTCCATTTTTGTGGGCACACCCCTAAATACCATGTTCATTTTACAAAATTCGGCAGGTTATGAAAGTTTGAATATATTTCTGAGTTTTTTTTAGGTTTTTACAGTTTTGCTATTGAAGGAGAATTGCCCTTTAAGCTATGAGTCTAACTTCTCCCAAGAGACCTGTTTATCTTAATTGTTACAATTACTTATTTGCTTATCTAGAAATTGTTACAAAAGTATATTAGTTGCACATGGTGGCTGTTCTGTACCATCTGCCGAAAGCCAATTAAGTTAGAAACTTTGTAACTTTTTCTGACTGTTCAGTGCAGAGAAAGTCTGGACTTTTCAGTACAAATGTGAGACTGCCGGTTGCAGGCCCGGATTTGTGGAAAGGCCACCAAGGCCTAAGACAGCAGGATTTTAGGGGCGGCATGCTGCCCAACCACACCCACATTGGTTCAGAAATGCTGGGGATGCACATGAGATACGATAATCTTTCAATCTCCCATGCGCCAATCCACATTGCTCTGGTCCTGATGATGAAAATTTGAGCAAATAAAAGGGAGGGGATATGGAAATGAACGTCAGTGGGCCTAGGGGTGCCTGTTATGTAAATCCGGCCCTAGCGGGCTGAGCTGTCAAAAGCGGGACTGTCCCGCTGAAAATGGGACAGATGGGAGGTATGACAGAGCAGTACAGTAAGGAGTGAGAATTGAAGAGCAGTACAAGCTGAATGCATTGGGTTGAGAAGGAGAGTGCATGAATACATTTGATTATAACTATGAACTGTAGTGTGGTAATAAGTAGACCTGTTTTAACTTACATCATCCAACCAGATATTTTTGCTTTGCCTATTCTGAAGCACTAGAATTGATTAAGACAAATTGCTGAATAGTTGCTATTGGTACTCGGCATAACTCATACCTAACATTTAGCCATGTTGCTATATAACTCTCAAATCATAACAACCCTCTTTGTCCCTCTAGCATACAGTACAGGTATGGGAACTATTATCCAGAATGCTCGGGACCTGGTGTTTTTCGTAACTTAAATCTACTAGAAAAGCATGTAAACAGTAAATAAACCCAATATAATGGTTTAACATCCAATAAGGATTAATAATATCTCAGTTTGGATCAAGTACAACGTTTTTTAATTAGTATAGAGAAAAAGGAGATCATTTTTCAAAATTTGGATTATTTGGATAAAATGGAGTGTATGGGAGGCAGCGATTCCGTAATTTGGAGGTTTCTGGATAATGGATTTCCGTATAACATATCCCATACCTGTATTGCAGAATGATGTTTGGCTTAACCTAAGCCATCCCTTTATGGCAGCCCTTGTGTTGATTGTGACCGTGTAACTGTGAGAGAATGTTTAATCCTTCCTGCATTTTCCCACTAAAGTTGCTCATGTGAAATTTGGCTGGTTGCGACAAAAAACTCATATTTTGTTGGTTCTCACAGATTTTTCTGTAAATACAGATGGGGGATGTGTCTTTTCTCCTGAGAATCACAGTGCTCCTCATCATGTTGTTCCCCCTATTGAGGGCTGCTGAAAGACCTGACAAAGCCCTCCCTGCTTGTGTTTGTTGGACACTTTGTATCTCCCCACAAGATCATTGTTTCTGCCTTTTGTGTAAAAACAATTCTGAAATGCAAGCAAAAAAAAATCAAACAAGAGGCATCTGCTTGAGCAGGCCGGCATGTACCCAACATGTGCTAGGGCCAGACATGAGAACTGTAACTAAGGAAGTCATCTGTCATACCTAGGCTGCCAGTACTCACTGCCGTTACTTGTTACTAAACCATTTTCGGTAAATGTTTTTTTGTTTGTTATCTTAACATATTTATAAATTTAATAAAATCTGTGCCAAACCTTCACAGATTAGGATAACAGACCAGTCCAATTACTGGATTCCCTACCAAGATAGGCGCTATTGAGTAGTCTAATTTAGCCAAGGTCAAATGCATATCATTTTTTTGCTAGGAAATATACAAGAGGTTTCTCTTTTTCAACTTCTCCAAATCACTCTCTCATAACACTCTACAGAATATTATGGGGCAGATTTACTAAGGATCAAATGGTAAATTAAAATTTTCCAATTTTTTGGTCAAAACTCACAAATTTGAATTTAAAACCACCATCTCGAATTTGAATTCAATGTGAGATTTATCATACCTCAACCCTGGAAACAGTTCTAATTTTACTATACGCCACCTAAAACCTGCTGAGTTCACGTGGAAGTCAATGACAGAGGTCTCTTGAACTATTTGAAGATATTAATAGTAGTGATGAGCCAAAGTTTTGCCAAGTTTACACCCCATAGATAACATTGGGAGAAAAAAATTTGAAAAAAAATGCCGCACAAAAGTAGATTTTTTTTTATTCGGAGGAAAACTCAATTTGAATTAAATTAGAGTTTTTGGGTCTGACAATTCGATCAAATTTTAGGTGTTCAAAATTTTTCATTAGTAACATACCATTCGAGTTTTGAATAAAATCCAATTTATTAGAGTGTAAAAAATTCACATTCGACCATTGATGAACAACCCCCTATGTGTGCACTTGAAGCATCTTTGTTGTAAATCTAAACTCAAGTATTTGTAATATAACAAAAATAATACTATGTTTATGCAACATGAGTGCAATAAATATGACATGTGATGAAAAAACTTTTTGCCTATTGTTTTAATCCTGAAAAATCAATGGTTTTTGTTATTTATTGAGTTAATCAGGGCAACCAAGGAAATTGAAGATGCTCCATATTTGATCCCTTCAAGGTTTATAGTTAGATTATCAGGATACAGATAATCCAGAGTCCATCATGCAAGGGCATAATCTGTGCATTTGTAATCTAATTTTTTACCTTTAAATGACTCAACATGGAGTCATTTCAACTTCCTATTTAGCTCAAGAGATATTTTCTGATTAAAACAATAGGCAGAAAGTATGTTAAGTACCTAACTGAATTACTGATTTGTAACAGACTATATTCTTTATTTCAGGTTTTGAAGAGATGACCTCCAAATCTTACATGAAAACAGATTGTATGTTGCAACTGTAAAGGAAAATACCATTAATTTAATAATACCAGCATAGTGATTCTTTTTCTGAACTATAAATATTAGTCTGCAGAAAATGACATTTTGGTTAAATAAGCTGGTAAGAAATACAATCCTCAATCACAATTCCATATTGTGATGGCTATAAAACAGGACACTGTGCTGCAATTTGCGGGCACCAGTCAATGGCATTATGTGGTAGGGAAATGGCAAAAAGAATGATCATGAAAGTGCTCCTTCCATAAAACTGGTACACTTTTTTCCCTTGGCATGCTAAGCGGATGACTCACTTTTATGTATCGTATCTCTGTTTCTACAGAGCACTTTATTCAGTTGGGTGGCTCTAAAGTGCATGATAGATGATTTACTTGGTGTTGATTCCTTGCACATCAGCTTGCCCTTCAGTCTGAGGGCCAGATCTTTACCATCTTTAGAGTACAAGGAATTCAAAAACGACAGGTATGAGCAGAGCCGGGCCAGGCCGGCCAGGCGCCCTAGGCAACCTGGGCGGTGGCAGCACGTCTGGGAGCGCACCTGGGCGTGAGCATCTTTTGGACGAGTGCATTCGTGGATCGATGTGCATTGCCGAAATGATGTGCAAGTGGACTGTCGGCACAGAGCAGAGAGGGGACTGGACTAGGGTTAGCAGGCAGAGTATGTGCCCCCCCCAGCTTTGCGCCCTAGGAAGGTGCCTACTCTGCCTACCCCTAGTTTCAGCCCTGGATATGAGACCTATTAACAAGAATGCTTGGGACCTGGGGTTTCCAGATAACAGATTTTTCCATATTTTGGCTCGTTATACCTTAAGTCTACTGGAATATCATGTTAACATAAAAAAAAACGGCTGATTTTGCTTCCAATAGGGATTAATTATATCTTAGTTTGGATCAAGTTACTGTTTTATTATTACAAAGAAAAAATAAATAATTTTTGAAAAAAATTGAATTATTTGGATAAAATGGAGTCTATGGAACATTCTTGTAAAGTCAAAGTGATGAGGCCAATAGTGGTGTGCGGGTCGAGAAATTCTCATTTGCACCCGACCCTAATACCCACCCCCTCCCAACCTGCACCCGGCCCAGCCGCCGTTCCCCCTCTATTTATAGACCCACACCCACCCCACAGTGATATCACAAAAGGTGCGGGGGACGAGTCTATAAATGTACAGTATGTGCCAGAAGCCGGCAGTGCTAGTCGACCTAAAGATTTTGTGCACATCACTAGAAGCCAAGTTGCAAATGCTAGAATACTCAGGCCCGGATTTGCGGCAAGGCCGCATAGGCCCGGGCCTAGGGCGGCAAAAAATAGGGACGGCATGCCACCCAGCCGCATTATGGGGACGTTCGCGTCCCCATTCAACTACACCAGCTGCGCCGGCGTTTTTTGCCCGGCGCGCTGGGAAGGCGGTCTTGAGAATACTCTCACTATGTCACAAAAAATTAATCAACTTGATTGAGTAATAATGCAGTCATATATCAAAATGAAGCCTTATGTGTTTATGCACATGTAAAATGCATCGTTTTTCATTTAAATTACAGAAAAACATGATATAATGTATCCAGTAGTAGCATTTCTTATTGTGTGATTGTAAATTACCTCTTGGCCAGTTACTAGAAGGATGCTGTTCTCCTTGCAGTGTTGCATTTGCCTGTAAATATGATCGAACACCAAGAGTTCACTCCAGCAGTTCTGCAGCAAGATCATTTGGTCACTGACCTAACAGAGACGAAAACAATAAATAATAAATTACACTTTTTTAGGGTTATTAGAAAAAAACAGAGCTTGGGGCTTCATCGCAGATCGTGGGGGGCTTCATTGCTAGTGCAAAGAGCGCAATACAAAACTGAATTTCATCTCTTAAAGGAGAAGGAAAGTTTAAAACTAAGTAAACCTTATTAGAAAGGTCCACCTAAATATACCAGTCAACCCTCAAAGTAGTGCTGCTCTGAGTCCTCTGTCAAAAGAAACACTCCATCTGTTTCCTTCTATTGTGTACACATGGGCTTCTGTATCAGACTTCCTGCCTTCAGCTTAAACAGAGCATGCTCAGTTTGCTCCTCTTCCCCCCTCCCTCCCTCCTCTGCTCTAATCTGAGCCTAGAGCTATAAGTGAGCAGGGAGAGACTCAGGCAGGAATGATGTCACCCCAAGCTAATACTGCAGCTGATATCCTAAACAAACAGAGAGCTTCTAGAGCTTTTTGCTCAGGTATGGTAAAACATTGAACAGAATAAATATAGCATTCTATCTTACACTATTGCAGCTAAGCTATTGACAATAAAATGCCTCTGTAGCTTTCCTTTTCCTTCTTTATCATGTTTTTACTACTATCATATCACAATGATACACCCATTATTTAGCATTATTTACTTAACATATTACATCTGTGTGTGCACTGTCTTGTCCTGTCCCTGCACTATGCTGTCCTGTCTTGCAGGAGTTGCATATTTTTGCACTTGCACTTTTTGTCCGTTGTCTGGTACATCTATGTTGTGTGTAGCACCATGGTCCTAGAGGAACGATGTTTCGTTTAACTGTGTACTGTACAAACGTATATGGATGAAATGACAATAAACACTCTTGACTTGACTTAAGTTACCAGGAATGGCTTTTTGTCACCCCTGGTCAATTTCATGGAGGCTAGTTTCTCAACTTGTCCCATGGCAGCAGCGTCCCTGGTAAAGACAAGTAGCTTCTGTATGTCCCTGTGGACATATATACAACCAGATGCAACCTTATAACTAAGCCATTAAATCCAAATTGTAGCTTCTCTCTTGTTAGATTTTGAAACATGCTGTGTGAGAGTGGGCCCTGGTGAGCAACCAAACACAATAACTCGAAAACTTAATTTATAGTGTCCAGTCCAGTGCTAGACTTATGGCTTTTTGGCAGCTTGTAGCCCACCTTATCAGAACCTCTCTGGATTTTAATGGTAGTCCTTATAAGCCCTGTTCCCGTTTCTTGCACTGATGACACCAACAACATCTAAACTGTTGTTTGCGATTTGACTATATTTTAAGACAGTATCTAAGCTATTAAAACAGCCGTTCTGAATGCATAGTTGGCCACAGGGATATAAATGAGTATTTTTTATGTCTCAGCCTATGATTCCTAAATTGAAAGTTACATTTTATGTAACGACAATGTTATGAGTATAGCATGAGGTATGTCAATATCTTTGTTTTTAAAGGGGCTATAAAAAAAAAAATAAGCCCCTTCGTCCACAATAAATAATAAATTACAAGTTTTAATGGTGAAGGATCTGGGAAATCAAATATCAATATATAATGAAATGCTAAGAAAGAACAAGTAGCTTTGCTTTCTAGCATAGCTCTTCTGAATTTCTGTCTATATGCATCAGAGATTAAATGTATTTTAGACTTTTTTTAGATTAGTCCTCATGGTCAGATTTGGGATCATATACAAAGATGGTACACAAATGACTGCCCATACCCAGTTGAGGTAGGGGGCAGTGCAATAGTATTGTACATGCCCAAATTCCAGCACTTTGACTGTGATTTTAAAAATGATAGCGGTGCAAAAAAGCTCTGTTCATGGTGCTGTGCCATAGTTATAAAACGCCACAGAATTCCTTTCCTCATTTTTGTGCTGTTTTGTACGTTACAATGAAATAATTTCAAAGAAGTATTAAAGCAACCTTTGTCAACACAAATGTTCCACCTTGCAGCCTTGACAGCCTTGACAGATACACAAAAGCAGATTTCATACATGGGGGGGGGGGTTGTCTCAAGGATGAATTGGCATGCTCCTGTAGTCTATGACTTGCAGACAACAAAGGATGTGAAAGTTTCTAAATATACCCATTTGGGCACAATGCCTTATTAAATCACCATCACCTTAGGTCTTAAGTCTGCCTTGTTACTTATGCCTTTTGTGTGGTTCAACAGCATTATCCACTAAATGAATATTATGGATAGTGCCCCTGTGTGCTCTGGTGTGTAGAAATGTTTCACATTACACTCTTAGGACATCTTAGACAGGAAACCGCCCAATGATCTAGGTGTCATTGGACTCTCTTGCTTACCCAATCATGTGACTCAACAAACAAAGTTAGTGAAAAGATGAGTAAAAACAATTTGGAGAGTGGGCCTTTGGTCTAAGGCAGAGATGCCAAAACAGTGGCTCATGAGCAACATGTTGCTCTCCAACCCCTTGGATGTTGCTCCCAGTGGTCTTGAAGCAGGTGGCTATTTTTGAATTCCAGGCAAATTTTGGTTGCAAAAAATCCAAGCGTAATGCTAAACAGGGCCTCCTGTAGACTACCAGTCCACATAGGGCTATCTAATACCCAATCAAAGCCCTTATTTTCATGCTTGTGTTGCTCCCCAACCCCAACTTTTTACATTTGAATTTGGGTCACAGTAGTATACGCTACATAATATCTACGGATCTGTCCCACCACGTATTGCAAAGAAGATGCCACAGCATAGATCAAACTGGCAACATAAAATCTTAGACACTGTCCATATGCGCCTTTGTACCAGCACCATAGATTCTACAGTCCATGACGCAAAAAGTGTTAAATAGGACTCTACTGGAAATGGGTTTCCAGATAATAGATTCCCCTGCATAAGTGTATGCAGTAAAAATAACTTTTACTAAACACAAATTGATAACCTTTTCTGACATAACATTATTGCTGAGAAGTATGCTATGGCACAATGGTGTTCTCTATCATATTATACCCTCATAACATACAATGCACATAACCTTGTAAAGTAACAATAGAAATCTGACAACATGATAGTAGTAGTCTATATAGGCACCAAGAACAATGAACTTTGTCTCAAGAAATAGACTTCTGTCCCATAACACAAGGAATCACAAAGTATAGGATCAGCACAGTAGAACAGATTGTTTCGTTATATTCATTACTGTACAGTCCCACCAGTTATACATTGGGTACAACAAACAATGAAAAACAACAAAATGAGCAAAAAGTTGATTAATCCTATTAACAACAGAAAAAGCTAATATCCCGTGCATGTTAGTGAAATTAATTAAAGGGTTTGTTCACTTTTAAATAACTTTGAGTATGATATAGAGAGTGATATTCTGAGACAATTTACAATTGGTTTTCATTTTTTTTATTATTTTTTGAGTCATTTAGCTTTTTATTCAGCAGCTCTCCAGTTTGCAGTTTCAGCTATCTGGTTGCTAGGGTCCAAATTACCCTAGCAACCATGCACAAGTTTGAATAAGAGACTGGAATATGAATAGGAGAGGCCTGAATAGAAAGATGAGTAATAAAAAGTAACAATACATTTGTAGCCTTACAGAGCGTTTTTTTTTTTTTTTTTTAAATGGGGTTAGTGAATCAGAAGAAGAATGCAAATAACTCAAAAGATATAAAAAAGAAAAAATGAAGACCAAATGAAAAGTTGCTTAGAATTAACCATTCTATAACATACTTAAAGTTACCTTAAAGGTGAACCACCCCTTTAAGCAAGAGCACCGCACCTTGTATGTAAGGCAATTTGTTCTTAAAGTACTAGTCCAGGGAAATCCCACAATCCAAGGGTGTATATAACAAATTTTACCTTGTTATGAAATAACTCACTAAAGAAAAAGTTGGACTTGAAATAAAATGGTCTGAAATTTACTGATGTTGAGCATTTTCCCCAACATACTCCTTCTGTACACCTAATTCCTGAATTAGCGGTTGTGTATGGACATCAGTAGTTTATTCCTAGTGGATCATGTGTGCAACAGCATCCAAACCCCTCAGTCACAGAACCCAAAAACTGCTAATTCCCAGTTCTGAAATCCCATAAGAAACTGATAAGTCTCTCCCACTATTTAGTAGAAATGACCACATTTACACTAGAAAAGACACCTATGACTAAGTACCGGAGGGTATGAAACATGTGGTGGATCATCTGAGGGTCAGTATGTACCAATTTTCGTTATGCTAATTTAATAAAAACTGGTTGACTTTTTTAATCAGTGGTATACAGGATTAACTGTTTTCAAGCACATTTACACTAGGAGAAAAACACAAAGGTGTTTTTTTTACTATGTGCAGGCCAGTTATGTTGTTTGCATTTTGCACCCTGCCCTGTACATATATGTGGAAGGTCTTTCCACCCCAAGAGGAAAGCAAAGACCTGCTGCATTTGGTAGTGCCGTACCATGAGGGGGATGCACACAAGCATCTTCCTGCTCCCTAGTTGTTAGTTAGGGAGCAGCATTTAGGAGCTAGGTGCAGAATGCAGCCAAACCCCAAACACAAGTACTTTTTCACAGTAATGTAACTAGTCATTCTAGGGCACGGGTTCAGGCCGTGCAGCCCGGGCTCCCTGCCCCCCCATGCATTTTTTGCTCCAGATTCACATCAGCACAATTGTCCAGCGGGCCCTGAGGTGGTGTGGGCACGGGTACCCCCTGTAGTTCCACCACTGCTTTTTCAATTAGCACTTAGAAGAATGTTTTGGCTCCCCTTAGTGCTCTTGTACTTGTCTCTGTGGTCCCCACTAATGTACAGTTTCAAAGCAATTCATTTTTGTTTATTTATTTTCCTATAGAACTTCAACAAATCTCTATTCTATACTCAGATGACAAGAAATATATGTGAGTAAAAGTCTAGTGACCCCACTAGAAGAAGTTCAGAATTATAGAGTTTTTTTTCCATTTGGATTTCTCAAACGTTTCTGAGAAGTACTATTTGTCTGTTTTTCTTTATGTGTAGTGAATCCAAATATAAAGCAGCAATCACTTGACTTTTCACATCACATCATATGTTAAGACTCACTTTACTGTACTTGCTGCACAAGAAAAGATGCGCTAAAATACTCCATTTACAAAAGAGTTCACAGATACTAAGAGACTTAAAAGCATCTTCTGCAGAAAAGTATTTCCATTATTTTTTAGATGTAAGGAAGTTTTAAACTAAAGTGTTGGTGACTAGCCATAGGTTGGAAAGTTGTACAATGCATTTTTTGGCTATGGCAATTAATAGAACCAGGGCTGGGCCGGATCAGGCTCTATGCAACCTGGCCACCCTCACCCCTTACGTGAGCACACATGGGGGCAATTGGGGGACTCCAAGGCCAAAACTAGGGGTATGCAGACAAGAGGTATGTACTCGGCATCCCCCCAGCGTTGCACCCTAGGCTCACTTCTTTGTTCTATGGATGCTGTACCCATCCTTTGATAGGGTGCATTGGCACAAAAGATTTTCTGCCCAGACTGTTATGAATCTTGATCCAGTGAGATAGCAGCATGGTCTCTAGAAACTGCTCTCTGTGGGCCTACCCGTTGTACCAGTAGCAGGGCAAAGATAAAAACTGGCTAAACTGCCCAAAAAGAAATATTAGGATCTGGCTTGTCAACGTGTGGTTAATAATTGTCTTCATAGTGGATACTGGGGTACAGGAAGGAATTCCGTTTTAGTGAGGAATACGTCCTTTTTCAATAAAAAATACAGGTATGGGATCTGTTATCCGTCCATTTCTGCATCTTCTGCAGAAAAGTATTAAGGAAGTTTTAAACTAAAGGAGAGCTAACTAAAGGAGAGCCAATGTTGGAAAGTTGTACATTTTAGTTGCCCCACTATAGTGGTATAATGAGAGTATATTAGGTCCTTTATCTGTAATCAGGCAACAGAATTGTGTAAACTGCTTTTAATTATTTCCTATGGAAAATTCATAGCAAAGCCCACTTAAGGCTTCTCAGAAATGAGTTTCATTGGCTATCTACAGAATATATTTGGTTGCCGAGGTTCTATATGAAAGACTGCTAATCCACTGATGAACGCCAGTGATAATCCACACAAGAATGCCAATTACTATTTCATAATTAATGACCTGTTCTCTGAGAAACTTGTGATTTTGTAAATTTGCTCTGGTTTTGTGATTAAAACACTGTATCTTACTGGCAATGGGTATAGCAACACATCATTTTGTTGTTCCAATGACAGATGGACCCAGACACATTTCAGATGGATTCCTGACATTATTCAATATTGCCATTATTCAATATTTCAGCATTATGGACAGTTTGGCATATGCAATATACCTAATACAGCATTTTTTGGGCACCGTGTATTTTGTCTACAATGCAAAGTGCTCAAATTTTGCAACTGACGAGGTTATCTTGAACCCAAGGGTGTAGTTTGTGGGTAGGATCTGAGTGTACCCCTGTATGCCCATTACATATGTACTTGTCTACTGAACACAAAAATTGTGCTGTTTGGCAGAAAACCACAAAATTTCTCCAAAAATGCACTGGTGAAAAAAGGATGACAGGACAAGGGTTACTTAAGTGCCCTCCACTGCCTATGTTGCCAATTTCTTTCAAAAGGACAGCGGCTTTGCTAGTTTGACCACACCCCCCTTATCTAGACAGGGATAAGGCTTGGGAGGGTTCCAATCACATGATGGAGAAACCAAGAAGTGACTTAAAGGGCACCTTTCCCACACTCTGGTTGGGGGTAACAGCGCTAAGCCACCTGCACCGGGAGGGAGCAATATGCTAATGTTCTATGCACGACATGGCTCTCGCACCGGGATCTCCCGCCCGATGTGAGCTGGCGGGGGCAGAAAAAAAAACTACTGTTACCCCCAACCGGAATGCCAGCTATTAGCCCCCACCTTTGGCTGGGGATAATATTTTTGGGAAACGGGGCCCTTTAAGGATGTCTGCAGGGTCCACTTTTTTTTCTGGCAACACACACCATATGGATAAATTGTAGCCCAGAATCACAAAAAAGTTTGCTGCTGGCGAAACAGTGAATTTTGGCCCCAAAGGGGCAAATGGTCCCTCATTGCTAATCTCAAGTCTTTTTTTACTTAATGGCTGCTCAGCCATGTCCCAGGCCTGAACAAACCAATATGCAGCTTTCAGGCCTCCCTTTCAGACCTTGTGTATGTCTACTTTTATGGCATTTTCATTTCCTGGTGCCACTGTCTCACCTATATTAGCACATGTTCTATAGAGCTGCTCAGAACCAGTCAGCAACATGCATTAATGCTGATTTCTGTCAGGTTAGAGATTACTTTAACCTTTTACTAACCTGTCTCCTTAACTCCCATCCCACTACAATATTAAATACTGTGGCCAGAATTCTCCCCCTCTCTTCCAAGAGAGCACTGGCCCCTCCACCACTAGACCTTATCATGGCTTCTTATACTCTTCAAAGCCCTTCATTCCACTGCACCCCACTTCATCTCTTCTCTTGTGTCTGCATACATTTTTAATCTCCCCTACTCCTCTCAGAGCAACTGCTTAGTCCCCCCCCCAGCTGTATCCTACCTTATACCTTTCTCTTTTGCTGCTCCTTGCATTTGGAATCCCTGAATTCCTCTGGAGAGAATTCTCCCTTGGTCTTTTCATAACTAAGCTGAAAGAGTCACTCTTGGAGCACTCACATAACACCTGAACTGGGAACTTGCACTTAAATTGTTACCCACTGTAACCTGCAGAAAGTAATATTTGTGTCTGTATGTTCTCTCTGTATGTAAGCTCTAATGGCCAGGGACCTCCTTCCTCTTGTATCTTTAATACATAGTTCCAAATCATTAATCTTTAAATGCAACTGTGCTTTGTTTTTATTGTATTTATTATTATTGCAATAGCCCCTGTTAATTTATTGTTCTACTGTAATGCTGCAATCATAAGTAGCACTATATAAATCAAATTATATATACTGCACCTGCACTGTGGAATATGTAGGAGCTTTATAATTACATGATAATAATATATGGAGACGAGGTATGGAGGAGTCTACTTCTGGCTACTCCATATGAACTTGAGTCTGCATTGTGTGTCGCTTGAATTGTGATATTCTCTATTGCCATCTACATTTAATTGAGTTATGTATACGCCATTTCTCTAGCCTGCATAGAACAATATTCCTATAGCAAAGCACTTATATATATGGCAGAACAATGACTCTTGATGGCAAAGCCCTATATACTACATTAGGAGTAGAGATGTCGCGAACTGTTCGCCGGCGAACTTGTTCGCGCGAACATCGGGTGTTCGCGCTCGCCGGAAGTTCGCGAACGTCGCGCGACGTTCGCCATTTTGGGTTCGCCATTGTTGGCGCTTTTTTTTGCCCTCTCACCCCAGACCAGCAGGTACATGGCAGCCAATCAGGAAGCTCTCCCCTGGACCACTCCCCTTCCCTATAAAAACCGAAGCCCTGCAGCGTTTTTTCACTCTGCCTGTGTGTGCTGAAGAGATAGTGTAGGGAGAGAGCTGCTGCCTGTTAGTGATTTCAGGGACAGTTGAAAGTTTGCTGGCTAGTAATCGTTTTGATACTGCTCTGTTATTGGAGGGACAGAAGTCTGCAGGGGTTTGAGGGACATTTTAGCTTAGGTAGCTTTGCTGGCTAGTAATCTACCTTCTACTGCAGTGCTCTGTATGTAGCTGCAGTGGGCAGCTGTCCTGCTTCTGATCTCATCTGCTGACTGCTGCAATAACAGTAGTCCTTGTAAGGACTGCTTTTATTTATTTTTTTGTTGTTTTACTACTACTACTACTACTACTACTATAAGAGCCCAGTGCTATTAGTCTAGCAGTGTTGGGGAGTGGGACTGGTGTGCTAATCTGCTGCTCCTAGTAGTTCAGCAGCACCAACTTTAATTTTTTTTTTTTAATATTCATTTTTTTTTTATTTTACTTTTTTTTATTTTACTACCGCTGTAGTAGTGTATAAGTTGACCTTTTAGGCATTATTTGCCCTGTAGGCATTATTTGCACACTGTTTTCTTCAACCCGCCATCTAGCTGTGTGACCTTGTTCACATTCTGTCTAAATATCCATAATATTACCGTCTCCAGAAAAAACACCGGAGTGACTTTTTTCAAGCAGCATTCATATATTTTACGTAATCCGTATCCACCGCTGTAGTAGTGTATACGTTGACCTTGTAGGCATTATTTGCACAGTGTTTTCTTCAACCCGCCATCTAGCTGTGTGACCTTGTTCACATTCTGTCTAAATATTCATAATATTACCGTCTCCAGAAAAAACACCGGAGTGACTTTTTTCAAGCAGCCATAATATATTTTACGTAATCCGTATCCACCGCTGTAGTAGTGTATACGTTGACCTTGTAGGCATTGTTTGCCCAGTTTTTTGGCCGCAGCCACTGAAGCACAGAGGCCAGAAAAAATATGCCATATAAATGCTGAAAATAGTCATTTTTTGCCATACGTTGACTCAACGTATATGGCAAAAAATGACTATTTTCAGCATTTATATGGCATATTTTTTCTGGCAACTGTGCTTCAGTGGCTGCAACCAAAAAAACTGGGCAAACAATGTCTACAAGGTCAACGTATGGCGAAAAATGACTATTTTCAGCATTTATATGGCATATTTTTTCTGGCAACTGTGCTTCAGTGGCTGCAACCAAAAAAACTGGGCAAACAATGTCTACAAGGTCAACGTATGGCGAAAAATGACTATTTTCAGCATTTATATGGCATATTTTTTCTGGCAACTGTGCTTCAGTGGCTGCGTCCAAAAAAACTGGGCAAACAATGCCTACAAGGTCAACGTATGGCAGTTGTTTAAAGAGAACAGTAGATTACTAGCCAGCAAAGCTACCTAAGCTAAAATGTCCCTCAAATCCCTGCAGACTTCTGTCCCTCCAATACAGAGCAGTATCAAGCAGATTACTAGCCAGCAAACTTACTATCATCTGTCCCTGAAATCACTAACAGCTCTCCCCCTACACTATCTCTTCCAAGCACACACAGGCAGATTTTTCAGATACATTTTTGCCCTTGATCCCCCTCTGGCATGCCACTGTCCAGGTCGTTGCACCCTTTAAACAACTTTAAAATCATTTTTCTGGCCAGAAATTTTTTTTTTAGATGTTAAAGTTCGCCTTCCCATTGAAGTCTATGGGGTTCGCGAACCGTTCGCGAACCGCTCGCGTTTTTGCGCAAGTTCGCGAATATGTTCGCGAACTTTTTTTCCGACGTTCGCTACATCCCTAATTAGGAGACACAATGGAATAAGCCTTTAGACCCAGATGCCCCAGTAGAGCCTGGTGTTTATGCATCAGCAGAATGACAGGAGCAGCAAAACCCAAATGAAACAATAAATCTCGTAAGCTCGTTCTGTTTTCTGCCTTAAAACTCTTGTTCAAAATGAAGTAGCGGTCATAAAGGTCACTCTTCTTGGTGACCGTGTCATAACCTTCATTAAATGTTAAGCACCCACTGAATTGGGCTTTAATATAGTAATTCTTGCAGACAAGTCACAATGGCCACACAACAGCAAGATTTAAGCTTCAGCAGCTTATGTGACAATTGCAGAGTACTAATGATAATCATGCAAGAATATGTGTTTTCTACTGAATGTAAACTCATTCCTAAAGGGGTTGTTTACCTTAAAATTACCTTTTAGGATGATGAAGAGAGTGATATTGAGACAATTTGCAATTGGCCGACTATTTTTTATTTTATGTGGTTTTTAAATTATTTCGATTTTTGTTCAGCAGCTATCTGGTTGCTAGGGTCCACATTACCCTAGAAACCAGGCAGTGAATTGAATGAGAGACTGAAATACGAATAGGAGAGGCCTGTATAAAATAAGCAAATAATTTCACTATTTAAAAATGATTCCTCTTTTCTCTGTTATAATAAAAGTACAGGTATGGGATCCGTTATCTGGAAACCCATTATCCAGAAAGCTCCAAATTATGGAAAGGCCTTCTCCCATAGGGGCAGATTCACTAACCAGTGAAAATTCGCCAGCGACCGCTTCACACCAATAGCTACACTTCGCCAGGCGAAAATTCGCTCAGAAAACGCTAATTCACTAAAATGAGGAGTTTCAGCGTGGGCACTGAACACATGAGACTTATTGCTAGCGTTACTTCGCCAAAGAGAGCAAATTCGCTAGAGGTCTTGCGCTCAGGTTAATTTGCATACAGCGGGAAATTTAAAATTGAATGGATGTCTTTATGTTATATGTTGCAGCAAATACATTACATATCAACTGTTAATAACACATGTCCAGGGAACCTTAATAAAGACATTAGCCCACTATATAATTAATGTTCCGTATGTTAGAAAAGGTATGAGGGAAACCGATTACGCAAAAACGCAAAAAATAATTCGATATTCGAAGGATTTAACTTCGAGGGTTTATTAACCCTTGAAATCCGACCCATGATAAATGTGCCCCCTCATGTCATTCTTTGCACTTTGCAAAAGATCAACGCAGCTCCTTCATTTAGTTTGGTAGTGTTTTTTCCACCGATCTTTTTATTGGTTTCACAAATTGCAGTGTCAAAACCAAAATTTTAAACGGAAGTTAATATATAGCGAAAAATCTAATCATGAAGACTATTATAGGCCTACTTATGCACAAACCTGATATGGGCAACGTGTCTTGGGAGAAGCTGTGGGGCTATTCAGTATTTATCAGTTTCCTGACATTCAGAATTCACATCCAAAGTTGCATTACATACCTGTAAACTTGTGTAATATTACAGTTCACTTTTTTTTAAAATATCTTTATGTGTTGGCAATAACGGTTTTATTTGGTATAAAAGTTACGGTATGTCGGAACTTGTGATTGCACTTTTCTTGCACTTTTATAAAAAAACACTTTATATAAACACAATACACTGCAAGAAACGTTTCCTATTTCTACAAATGAATTGTTTATTTTTTACTTGGTACGTAAAAAACTGGATTATTCACAATATAGTAATATTTGCAGAAAGTGTAAAATATTTAAATCATACAATATTGCTAGTCTACTTTGCCGTCACCATTGAAGTACTATACATCATTTTCTCCGTTTTAGCATCAGTTGATGTGTTTCTTGCTTGTGAACCTTGCAGCTGTAGAAGCATGTTGCTTTCATTACACCATTCAGCTGGTACAATGGTCCCTGTATGAATATCCTCATGGTCCACTATGCTCAAGGAAACATAAGAACCATGATTGTTCCTGTGCAGGAAATTATGCAAAACACAATAGGAAAGAATAATAATGTCTATTTTTTATGGAGATAAATTTATAGTCGTGTAAAATGCAAAAGCATTCCATATAGGAACAGGAACCTTCATACTAACGTGTGTGTATATATATATATATATATATATATATATATATATATATATATATATATATATATATATATATATATATATTTATTTAAGTTGTGGACAGCACTCCGTTTGGAAACAATACCTGGGTGCACGGTAAGGAAACATATATGTATAGAAAGAAAGACCAGCAACACCAGGGTTTTACAAAAAGTAAAACTCCTCTGATGAAGCGCCCAATAGCGCGAAACGCGTCAGGAGGGTGTGGCTAACAACAGGTAGGCAGACTGGGGGGGGAGACACTGCTTTGTGGTGTGTGTGAATTGTACATTGACATGTTAGTTTTTGTGGTTAATATGCACCAATAAATGTTTTTAAGCGAGAAACTGTGCATGTCTTTGATATTTACCTTGGTTTAATTGGACCTGTGCACAGTACTCGCTGTATAGACAGCAGCTACCCCATAATTGATTTCTGTTTTACTACAGGGTTTTACAAAAAAATTGAAAAAGTGTTATTGCATATGTATCCGATACATATGCAATAACACTTTTTCAATTTTTTGCAAAACCCTGGTGTTGCTGGTCTTTCTTTCTATATATATATATATATATATATATATATATATATATATATATATATATATATATATATATATATATATATATATATATATATATATATATATATATATATATATATATATATATATATATCAGAAGCAATGGTGCACTCCGTAGACTCAGATACTACCTGGGTGCCAGCACTGATTATTTGCAATAGAAAGAAAGCTTGCAGCACTCACAGGGTTTATATTGCAAAAAACAAAAAAGTTCTATTTAGCCTCAACGTTTCGATCCCCCACAGGGATCTTCGTCAGGAGCACTCCTGATCGATCCTTCGTATAGCGCCGTACTATACGTATGTTACATGGTGAACATTTCCCTACTTCACTACTGTTTCCTGGGCATAACTTTTGTACGATTTTTGTCTTTGAGTATGTGGGCACAAAGTTGTCGGAATTGATAGTTTAATCAGAGAAGGATGAGTGAAAAAAAATCAGATAAGTGTAGACCTGCTGTTTCAACACACACCATCCATCATGTGATAAGCATTCGATTTCTAGAAATTAGTAACAGACCAGGAACCGGCAGTACTTAGTAATCACCCTTTATTGATGTATTCTCACTCACAATTGATAGTTTTCCAACTTTAATCCTAGAATTGAAATATGAATATCATACGATCAATATCTAGAAGTTCGTTGGAAGAAGACTAAAATTTGAACGTGTATGGGCAGCCTTTTAGAATATAAGCAAGGTGCTAAAGTCTGTACAGTACACTACTCCCACCAACCTAACCTGTAAAACAAAGCAGATCCTGACAGGATATAGTCACGTCTAATGTAAAAATCTGTTCACGTTATTCAGATCGATTTACTGATTGCTAGCAGTCAGGTAGGGGTGTAGTCTACAGATTTTTGTCTGACTAGCAGGTAGCATGTTATGTGCCCAACTGGCAGAGGCTGTACCAACTTACTCTCATCTCATTCTTCATGATTTATGGATACTTTGCTAGGTTTCTCTGTCTTTCTCCTTACCTGATGATGACTGTCTTTACTTCAAGCCTGATGTTGGACATTTGTTTTACTCTGCGGTGTCCTGTAAACAGCATACAGCAACGTGGGGATATCTTGTAGCTAAGCCAATGTACATTTTGGGTTACACCCCTGGGTCCCATACATGTGTATATTTTTATTGCCCCTGGCTTATTCTTTAAAAGTCATATCTGAACTCTGATAATCTTTCCCCTACTTTAAAATCCCCAGTGCCAGTAGCAAGTAACTCAACCCAACCCCTTCCAACGCATTCACCACCCATTTTAAAGGGGAACCATCACCAACAAAAAAAATCTTTTTTTCCAAATCTTTTCTCAGATATCATTTATTAAAGTTGCTTTATCATTTAAGAGCCTAAGCCCTAAAGGCATGTATATGTGTGTGTGCCTTTTTAAAGCAAAGGTTTGGTGTACCTAAATGCTTTGGCTAATTAATTCAGTTTTATTTTGCCTGATTGCACTCAGGTGTGTCCAGAACTGTGTATCGTTGCACTTCAGTTTCACTGCATTTTTATATATGCTTGACACGCATTCATAGTAGGGTATGAAGAACACATATATAGGCAATATATGCCATTTTACACACAAAAAAAATTAAATGTCAAAAGGACGTGAGATTCGCAAGTCTTAGCTTCATTTCAGGAATGTGGCAGCTGTTTGTGTTTTGGGATTTCATTGATTTTCCCTGTGACGTTGAAGAATGAATTTGTGTGTATGTTTTAATGGCACTGAGCTTTCACCAGAATTGAAAATGGCAAAATTGTGCTACTCCAACCTTTTGACATTAAAGAAAAAACATTTTTGAGTTAAAATAATTTGGGTTCAAAAGATTGTGAATGTCTGAAGTTACTTTTTGGTGTAAACCAACATTTTACTGCAATTTAATGCCACTTTTTTGCCCCAGTCAATTCTGACTCTTTAGTTAATGCAACGCCAGGCTGTTTCTTCACTTGCATTTAAAACCAGCCTCTTTAATATCCAAATGTCTTCCCCCCCCCAAAAAAAATCACTTTATTATAGACATGAACAAGCATTACAAGATATTTATATTAACTTGCAACTCATTCTATATATTAAATATGAATCAAAATATGAAGAGTAGCTTTATAGTGCAGAGTAGTTAATGGGCCTTTTTCCCCCAAGTAGTGAACCCTATACAATATCCATATGTCCACTTGCCAGCACTCCCCAAAATGCTCCCATACAAAATTCAGCAATTAACAGCACTTGAGCCAAAGTCTAGGTCTGGAATGAAGAGGAAGGGCATTTTTTTCCAGAGCCCAACATATGGCTACATGATGATAAGTGTTTGCCATCTGCTTTATACACTAGTACTCAAACACAGAAAGGTGTCAAGTGGCAAAAACAAAATGGGCCCTTGAGTTTCTGTGTGTTCAGTGTGAATACAAGAATTACCAAATTGCACGGCATGCTTGCAGCCAAGCTCTTCCTTCATTGGATAGTGTCAGAGCAGCTCATTCAATGCCTAGGTTGATTGTTCAGGGTCTAAACTCCGCTTATCTACTGGCATTGTCAGTTCAAAATCAATATAAGGATAAAAGATGAAGATCGGAGTTCCATACAGAGAAAATGTGGCAAATCACCTTTCTCTTTATTATGTACTGTAAATATATTTCCCTATTCAATATTTATATATGTTTACAGCTCTGTATTGGCTATTGAGTTGGATTATTTATCCTGGAGATGTTTCCCCTTTTATTTTACGGGTGCCCTGTAAAGTTTCTCAAAGGCTGCAGCCAGAATAGTATCCAATAAATCCCTTGCTGAAAGACTTTGCAGGAATTGTTCCTTGTAACACTTGCATATGACTGTCACTGATTTTCAGAATTCATTGCTGGCCAGAGCTAGAGAATAGAACAAGAAAGTGATGAATTTCAGTCCAACACAGTGGGTTGCTGCAAAATCAGTGCTTTATTCGACACAACATGTTTCGAGCTAGGCACTTTGTCAAGTATGTTTCTCAGCATTCCCCCCCTCTTGGCTATAATTGTAGTAACTCCTGTGTTTTGACCCAATTGCACACTTATTAACTGCAACAAGAACAAGCATTAGCACTGTACACCCAGCCAAATTACAGAGACAAAGGAAATAATATTTCAAAATTTGGATTAGACACCTCTTCTGGAGAAATATACTAGCCTTTCTATATAAACAGTAACATGGTATAATGTAATTGGTTATAGGTAATATATAATGTTATCCATTGATTCCCATTTAGTAACGTGAACAGAAAGTTAAATTTTTTACTGGTTGGACCAACATATCCCCATTTCACTATAGGATATGGAAAAAGGCATGTGCAATACCCTATTTTATTATAAAGAAAGACCCATGAAACTGGTGTGCTATCATCATAGTAAGGAAAGCGAAACAGTCAACCCAAATAAATTTATTCACCAAAATCACAGATTTTAAATTTATCCACAATTAAGATTAGCATTCAAGTTTATTATTGAAGTGGCTAATTCATTGGAACGCAGAAGTAGAGGACAGGAAAACAAAATAGGATAAATTAAACTGATGGTTCACTTTTAAGTTTACTTTTAGTTTCTTATAAAATGGCTAATTCTAAGCAACTTTTCAGAGATTCTACAACTACAATACAAAGTTCATATTAATGGGAAGTAGGTCCAAGTGTGTTGTAACTGGCCCTTGGAGATGACACAGGACCTATAATTTCTACTTGTGCATTACACTACTATATTACATTATCAGAGTCAGATTGGGGTGTTAGGGATACACCTGGGGCTGTCATCCATGGGCCCACTATTCCAGCTACACAGACACACACACAAACACACACAGGGTCGGACTCGGTCGGCGGGACACCAGGGAAATAAATGGTGGGTCCCGGGCCCATATGGGCCCGGCTGGCCCAGACCTGTTTCCCCAGTTGCTCCATGAAGAGCCACTGTTGTGGCATCTTTCACGCATGTGCACACTGAGGCCTGGTGTTTCGAGGTCAGGATGGTGCCCCCGAAGGAGCGTTGAGTACCTTGCCTCAGACAGCATCTCCCCAGAAGTTACCAGGGGCGGCAAAAAGCTGCTCCTGGTAACTTTGAGTCGAATTTCTAGTTTTTAAACTGGAAATTTCTGCCTTTCTGGCACAGAGAGCGCAATTTTGCATTTTGAACACTGCCTCTGTAGGCGTTACAGGCTGGAGCGTGCCTGGTCCCCCAGGGACTGCCAGGAGGATCCTGCATTTTGCAGCCCCGGTGGGGCTCCAGTCTGACCCCACAGACACACACAGACACAATCGGCTGTTGTCACGCTGGTCCATTCTGACCCTGCATATTATAATAATATAAACATACTAAAGCTAAATATTAAGACACAGCATGTTTAAGTGCCAGTCACACATAATATTATGCAACTAGTGCACAGTTCTAATAATACTGGCTGGCACCTCACATCAGTCAACTCTGCTCTCTCCCTGTGTCTGAAGTTTCCAGCAACTGCAAGGTCAGAATGGCTCTGTGGCTAACGATGTGCCATCCATCCATTTCGTGTCACATATTGTTAGCTTTTCCCTGAGATGTACATCAATGCTGTACTTTCACTTTCAAGGTGGTTGGTAAAGTGTAACCTCTGATTAACAAAAGGTTTGCAGTGGGGCTGCTCATAAATCCAACACGGGCGCCTTCGCAACACTAAAGATTGAAACGGAAATTTCTCGTATCCTACAACTTTAAAGTAGAAATCCCTCTTGTTTAAAGAGACAATGCACCTCAAAATTAATCTTTGTTATAATGTGTAGATATATTCTGAGATGCAGACTGACCTATAAACTGGAATTAAAACCTGAGATTTTCCAGATAAATCATTTGTAATCTGTAATTTGGATTAAAACAATTATTGGATTATTGGATTAAGACTCAAGACAATTAAAAATACACACACATTAAAAAATGGATTTATGCTAGTTTACCATCAAGCACAAGGCAATGTTCCATTATCCGGAAACCCGTTATCCAGAAAGCTCACATAGACTTTTTTTTTCCAAATAATTCAGAATTAAAAAAAATAATCTTTCTCTGTAATAATAATATTAATAATAATAATAATAATAAAACACGACGTCTTACTTGATCCAAACTAAGATACAGGTATAGGATCCGTTATCCAGAATCCCATATCCAGAAAGCTTCAAATTGCAGAAAGGCTGTCTAACATGGACTCCATTTTATCCAAATAATGCAAATTTTTAAAAATGATTTCCCTTTTCTCTGTAGTAATAAAACAGTACTTTGTACTTGATCCCAACTAAGATATAATTAATCCTTATTGGAAGCAAACCCAGCCTACTGGTTTTATTTAATGCTTACATGATTTTCTAGTAGACTCGAGGTATGAAGATCCAAATTATGGAAGGATCCGTTATCCGGAAAACCCCATGTCCCGTGCATTCTGAAGAAAAGGTCCATACTTTTAATTAATCCTTGTTGGAGGCAAAACAATGGTTTGGTTTATTTAATTTTTAAATCGTGTTTAATAGACAAAGTATGAAGATCCAAATTACAGAAATACCCTGGAAAACCCCAGGTCCCAAACATTCTGGAAATTGGTCAGTATCACTTTAGCAAAATCTAAGCAAATTTAGCTACTTTAACCCCCAAAGTATAGGGTTTAGCTCACCCCTTTATAAAAGGTAATTTGTCTGGCCATTTGCATAAAACCATGCTGGCACAACAGAATGTTGTGGTTTGAAATATATTCCACTAAAAGACTCACAGTTACTGACTGAGGATCATTTTAGAATACAGGTATGAGACCTGTTATCCAGAATGCTTGGGACCTGGGGTTTTTAAGATAAGGGGTCTTTCCTTAATTTGGATCTCCATACTTTTGTCTACCAAATCATGCAAACATTAAATAAACCCAATAGTATGGTTCTGCCTTTAGTAGGGATCAGTTATACCTTAGTTGGGATAAAGTACACTGTACTGTTTTATTATTACAGAGAAAAGGGAAATTGTTATTTCTTTGATTGAAATGGAATCTATGGGAGATGTTTGCCAAACTATTAAAAAGTAAAGCAGCACAAAGCTATATTGCTGTTCATGAGAGAGAAAGAGACTGATGGGCAATTCCCAGCTCTGTCCTGCTGTAAAGTCTCTGTATTTGGATATTGATTCTCTACGGCTAAACAGGGTCATCTGCAATGTCTCAATGCTCCATTTTTCTGCTCTCTTGGGTGCTCACAAAACTAGATAATGCTTTGACACCAGGCTTCTCTATTTGAAAATGAATCCTAAATCATCACTCAAAAGCCAATAAACATAATTGGTTTATCAGGACTCTTGTGACCTTACAGTATGGATAAACTAGCAATGTGTGTCTATTAAAAATAAATAAAGTTAAAAGGGGGGGTTAATGTGCTTAATATAAGGATTAGCCTAGTCTGGAGGTTTTTACACAATGGAGAGTAAACCGTTTGATCCTCTCCTTGGAATAAGGTTTACCAAACTCCCAAATTTTCTGTTACAGTGTACTATATTGTTTTACGAGACTTCTTACTGTTTTTTTTTTTAAAAAAAAAAAAAGACAAAAAAGCGAACGGCAGCAGATTCTAAAAAATTATGAAAAAGAATACTCGGGACCTGGGGATTTTCAGATAATGTCATTTGGATCTTCATACCTTGAGTCTACTAGAAAATCCCATACCTGTAGTATCATTTACAACTTGAAGACATTTTATGTGCATATAGCATTTATTCTGTATGTTCTGTTGTGGGTGCAATCCCATAAAGAAGAATTTAGTCAGTTAAAGGCTGTGTGGTGGCACAGGGGTGCATGTTGAAATGCCACTGCATAAGTTGTTAATGCAGTAAAAGATGCTTTAGCAACTACATGATGAATTGTGGAATTGAATGCTAAAAAGCTTAGAAATTATGCTTTCGTATTTCCTTAGATATTTATTGCAGTGTAGAATTTTTAATTCAGTAAACAGAGAAAAATTGGTCTGTAGCATAGACGTGAGAACAGGGGACGCATCACCAGTTTCAAAAGTTGGTGGTAACAGACGGCAGGTAAGAGAAGTTTTGCACATTAGTAAAACTTACCCCCAGGCTCACCCTGCTAAAAAACAATCTTCTATGTGCCTGTATAGTCTAAATATCTTTGCATGGCACTGTATAAGTTCATTGTTATTTTTTTACTAATTAAACTGTAGTAATCATACATGAAAATATACCCCCATGCAGCAAAATATGAATGGCACAGATATAAATACTGACCTATTTGTTCAAGATTCATAATATGAAATTTCTTTAATATGTATGGGTCACACACCCATTGTAAAAGTGATATATCTGAAGATTCTACCACATGACTCTCATGACTTACAAAAATAAAGGATGAATCCGATACATCTAAACTCATACAAAAGGAATAACTAGTGGCGTAACTAGAGTGCACCGGGCCCCCCTGCCAAAAAAATCTTCCGGTTTAGAGGGTTGGAAGGTTAGTTTGCCTATTAGGAGTTGGCTCGGGTAGCGGATCAGTGGGGGGAAAATTGAGGGTTGCGGGTCTGGGTTGTGGGTGATGGGTAGCGGTTATGGATTGGGTACAGGTATAAGCAGTGTTGGACTGGGCCGGCGGGACACCGGGAAAATGCCAAAGGGCCCCAGTCCTTATGGACCCCAGCCTGCAATATGTGCTTCCCCATAAAGAAATGATCCTGCGTGGTGCCGTGTCCGTGCATGTATGCTGCGGGCCCGGGAATGAGAGGTCAGGAGGAGGCCCCCAGGGACTACAAGGAGGGCCATTAAGTTTGCAGCCCCGGTGGGCCCCCAAGGCTCCAGTCCAACCCTGGGTATAAGAAAATACATCTGCGCAGGACTCTAGCCGGGTATTTAGATACCCTTACTTTACCACAATCCACCCCAAGTGGAAAACATGTGCATGAATTTCAGGCATTGACCCGTGACACTGTCTGTGCTGCCCAGCTGTCTCCAGTGTGATTTTAAGGAATGAATCAAAACTCTAAGCGTAGCAAAGGTGCATGTAAAACATCTGATGCGTCATATGGGAACAGAGTGTTATGTTCTGTGTATTAACAATGAAAATAAACTCACCCTCTTTCAAGAGGCAGAAATAATACCAGGAATAGTGAAATGCTGTGTGGATGCCAATATAAATAAGGTTTACAGAACACAGGAGGAGGAAGAGATTACAGGGAAAACAACAGGGTAGTTTAATCTAGTAATTTAACCTTTTCCTTCTATCAATATTTTATTGACTCATCTTGGTTTTTATTGCCATGCATGAATCTGTGGTTTTGTGACTTTGTGCAATTGCTTTGTTCATATATCTACTTCAACCTGTAACTCTCCAGTTGAAAACTAAAATCCCCATAATGCAACTAGAGACTTAATGAAAATCTGTGATACTACTAAAATATTTTGGATAAGATGGATGTTGGAGCTGCAAGGGCAGAAAAGGGTCTTGAGTTGGCTTTTTTCTGTGCCATGTTGCCCTGGGAATTAATATTCCTAATGCTGGACCCTTGTGCTATACACCCGATCCTATCCCAGCGGTGGCTCTGGGATAATAATACAAAATTGTTTATTTTTTCTTTTAAAAAACAATGACAATCTCCCCTTGCCGCCGCCAGAAATTGCTGTATAAATCTGGTGGAGATAGAGGGGGGTGAGACGTACTGTAGTTGGTGGCGCAGACAAAGTGATGTCAAGTGCACGCAAGTGATGTCACATACGCATGTGCAGTTGGAGTACTGTGGGGCATCATTGGGTTCAGTGCCTAGGGTGGCACCAGACCAAAAAATAATACTGATGGGTCCATCTAGAGAGAAATCTCAAGTTCTTCTCCAATTATTAAGGAAATATACATTCTGAGAAAACTTGAAAAGTCTTTCAGCAGTAGGGTTGCCACCTGTCCAGATTTCACCTGGACATCCAGGTATTTGGAAGGGCTGTCCGGGTGAAACCTTCCTGTTCGGTTTTCCAAATTAGGAAAGGACATTGAAGTTAATGACATGGCGATCAACTAATGACATGGCAATCAGTGTCATCAGTCCCACATCTGGCATTACCAATCCACCAAAGGTGGCAACCCTATTAAGCAGCCTGTTGGCCCATGAAAGGAGCCCACCAACCTGCTTGTCCAACTAATAACTGGCTAGGTATCTTTTGTGTAGGTCTGAAAATCCTGTCAGTTGTGGACTTCTGTCTTAACTTCTGAAGTGGTCATCATCCAATGGGTCTCCAAAGACCTCGCTGTATGATCTGATCTTTGGCCACTATACTTTATACTCATATAAGTCCAATATAGCACACCGCCTGGGTGGTGAAATCAAGTTAAGTCTCCAAAGCCACGGTGTGTTTATGCATAGGCTAACACTAAACATAAAGACAAGCCATCTGCTGAGAAAAACGTCTCTGGTGATATTGCCCATACCAATCAGATCTTTGCTTTTGTTCTCTAACTTGTAGGTGACTGTTCAAATCGAATTAGTGATTTATTGCTAATTTACCAAATACATCACCTATGTGGCGTCAGTATGAAGTTAAAATCTCTGATGAGGAAAAAAGAAGCTATGATACATGCTTGTAACACAGCAAAATTATAATTTGCCCCAAATCAAAACCCTCAACAACCAGAACACGGCATGTAATTAGCTACCTGCAAAGCTGCCACGTCATTATGCCACATCATATGGCCCCTGTTTTACTCTTCTCTAGTTTTCTGTGCAGCAAATTAAACATAACAACTAATGAAATATTTTAAAACATCTTGTTTGTACAGAAAAAAAATTACCTCTAGCTCCTTGAAGTAAATACAGCTTCTTGCCCACTCTACAATGGAGAAGAGAGTCTGATCAGCCATCTTGCACATCTGGCCAAACATATCGAGCTTTTCTTGCCGAACTTTGCTCTGTTCCTGCTGTAGACAAGATAGTATCCGGGCCTTTACTTGAGGCTCATCTGGCTCCAGCTGAAGTAGCTTAAGGATCACCTCTGGAATATCAGGTGGAGAGCTGCTGGGGTAGGCCTCAGGATACACATAAGTTCCCACTGTGGTGGGATCATGGACATTTGTGTAGTGGTCCGGGTATTCAGATTTAATAGTACGGCTTGGGAAGGAGGAGTAGTGATAGCTTGGCAAAGGCGTGTGGTTGGGCATAGTCATTCCAAGTGGTGGGGGTCCATAAGGCCCTCTGTCATATTCAACAGGTGTCATTGGGGCAGGGTTAGGAGGAATATTTTTGGCCACAGGTTGAATAGTGTGGATGTTGGTGGAGACAGCATAGTCACTCTGAGCTGGGGACACTATCTGTGGGACAGTCTCTAGTTTGATACCATTCGCACGGATCAAGGCTTTCTTCTGCTGCTTTAAAGCTCGGTCCCTTTTATACATTGGTCCAAACTTGTTGCGCCCTCCCCTCATGCGGTCAGCACGAACAGCTGCACAAAAAAGAATTTGTTTTATTTATAGCCCATTAGTCTGGCACCAGAATACCGTATATATTATGTACGACAGGTATCATCCTAAATCATTGTATTTAATGCAATGATACTGAATTGTTAGACTATATTTCCCTGTGGTTGCTATGGATTACAACTTTAGCAATGTAAATTGTCTCAAGGTTTATTTATTTTTATTTTTTAAGTATGCAAAAATCTTAGCAAACTGCTTTCACCTAGGTTAGTGACACACTGATGCAAATTACAAACAGATGACACACACACAAATGGACAAGTGAGTACAATTTTTTGTATTCATTTTTTTTTTTTTACTGTTTTAGGAATTTTTTTTCTAAAACAAAATTATAATTGCTCAGTGTGAGCATTAAGAAAGTGTTTAATGCATTTTCAGCTCTGCATTGCTTATTTGTGCCCATAATATATGGTTTTCTGGGGGTTATGTTTTGCAGTGTAAAGTATGCTTCTAGTATAGAATTGCATTCTATTGTACTGCTATGGGCTTTTCGTATTAATGGTAATGGCGCACTGGGGAAAGCTCATGGATAAGCTCTGGATAACAGATGCCATATCTGTATATTTGTGCACATATACCACATTTTAGAAGTCATTTACAATTGCAATTTCATTGGGACTGTGTGAAAACCAATCATTTGTGACATGGGTAATCTATAGGTATGGGACCTGTTATACAGAATGCTTGGGACCTGGGGTTTTCTGGATAAATTATCTTTCTGTAGTTTGGATACCTTAAGTCTAATAGAAAATCATATAAACATTAAATAAACCCATCAGGCTGGTTTTGCTTCTTATAAGGATAAATTATATCTTAGTTTGGATCAAGTACAAGGTACTGTTTCATTATTACAGAGAAAAAGGAAATCATTTTTAATCATTTGGATTATTTGGCTAAAGCGGAGCCTATGGGAGCCTTACCGTAATTTGAAACTTTCTGGATAACAGAGCATAGAAAGGTAACAGTAAATTCTATGTTAAGAGAAACATCTGTCTTGTTCCATTTAATATGTTAATGTATATGTTTCATCTTACATACAAATTCAACTTAAAGGAATTGTTTAGTATAAAAATAAAAACTGGGTACCGTATATACTCGTGTATAAGCCGAGTTTTTCAGCACTTAAAATGTGCTGAAAAAGTCTACCTCGGCTTATACGCGAGTCACTGGGTGCGCACAGGGGTTTCAAGACTAAGGGACCCGGCGCTAGGACCCTGTGGCAGTGTAGTAGGCGGAAGTGACGTGCAGAGCTTGACGAACATGCGATTTTATGCCGGCTGTTAATCTTTGCTTGCCGCAAAGGAAACAAGATCCAGCAGTGCAGAGAGGGAGAAAGCAGCCTGTCAGCAACTGTGAGAAAAAGGGGAAGGTGGAGAGAAGCGGCTTTCAGAGATCGAGCTGCGAGTGAAATGATTCAGAGAGGAGGGGGAGAGAGAAAGACGGCTGTGACAGTAGGGGTGGGAGAGGTGGAGAGAACGGACTTTCAGAAGTCGGGCTGTGAGAGGAGAGGTGGACAGAAAATTGGCTTTGATAGAAACGGAAATATGGGGGGGTTGTGGATGCACACCTGAGGCCAATTTCAAAAAGTATAAAGCCCTGTCTAAGTAATTCAAGTAAATATGCAAGTGCATGTAATTTTGAAACAGGGTTTTTTTGTTACAAAGTTATGATCATAATATTGATAAGCCACCATACCACGTCAAGGTAAAACCCCACATGGTGGTCCCTAACTTATTTATCTTTAGTCATAGTAAAAAAGGTACATTACCTCTCTGTAGTAACAATTCTTTATGTAAACATCTCCTGTGCTTTGGTTTCAAACTCTGTGCTAGATCCTCCCCCGCAAACTGCTGAGCGGCTTTTAAGAGGGAGAGACTGCCTTAACCAACGCCCATTTTAGAAAAGTAGAAGTCAGGTGTTGTAATTAAAAACAAAGTAGAGTGATATGTGCAGTTGCACAATAGTGTGTATACATGTGTAAGTGAAATGTGAAGGTGTGTATGGTAGTGGTAAGGGAAGGTGTATGTGTATTTGGGAGTATGTATGTAAGAAAGCATAGAATGAAAGAGTGTAAAGAAGAACTAAATGAAAGACACAGTAAGTGTGTGTGTACATAGAGAAGTGTCTAATGGGACGTTGGTTTTAGAAACGGAGGCAAGAAACTGGGGAAAGAAAACGGATGCAAAACTAACTTTTGTCTTACAGTTTAAAGGCACTGTGACTGGTGCAGAGAGAGGAAGGGAAAGATATGGAAGCAAATGGTTAGAGGAAAGAGTTAAAAAGGGCCCTGTGTGGATACTGTCTCTCCCCATTGAAATGTAGGAACTTCCCTTTTTAAGTTCAGCATTTATTATTTAGTGTGCCTATAATGTACCCCCTGTTATAAAATATAAGGATATGTTATATCCCAGAGGTTCATGACTATATAAAAGCCTGGGAAGCCAGCGCTTATGTGCTCTTACATGCACAGGGACTAGGTTTGCCCGATGCTGCTTGCACTTCTGCGCTAGGTGACATTTTACCAGTAGCTGCTGCATTTCTCACCCTAGGCTTATACACGAGTCAATAAGTTTTCCCAGTTTTTGTAGGTAAAATTAGGTACCTCGGCTTATACACGGGTCGGCTTATACACGAGTATATACGAGATAGACTGTGCAAAATAAAAAATGTTTCTAATATAGTTAGTTAGCCAAAAATGTAATGTAAAAAGGCTGGAGTGATTTGATGTATAACATGTCAGTCAGCACTCTACTTCCTGCTTTTCAGCTCTCTTGGTTTACACTGACAGGTTACCCTGGTTACCAGGCAGTAATCAATCAGAGACTTGAGGGGGGGGGCCACATGGGTCATATCTGTTGCTTTTGAATCTTAGCTGAATGCTGAGGATCAGTTACAAACTCACTGAACAGAAATGTACCATGTGGCCCCCCTTCAAGTCGCTGACTAGCTCAGAGTTATAGAGCTGAAAAGCAGGAAGTTGGATTCTGGCTGTTTTATGAGACATCTGTTCACTCCAGCCTTTATACATTACATTTTTGGCTAACTATCTATATTAGATAATTTTTTTATTTTGCACAGACTATTTACACCGTTTTTATTTTCACACTGAACTATTCCTTTAAGAACAAACCTACAGACGGTATCTAATACGTAACCCGGGGACTGCCTGTATATTAAACGTATGACAAAATATAATGAAGAAATATAACCATAACAAAACATCTTGTTAACTATTTTAACAGACCCACAGGTATATCATCTATTATCTGGGATTCTTGGGATCTGAGGATAAGGGATCTTTCTGTACTTTGGATCATCATACCCTATAGGTGGCCATACACCATTAGATCCGCTCATTTGGTGAGGTCTAAAGGGCCGATATCGGCAGCTTTAATCTGCCCATGTATGGCCACCTTAAATCTGCTAAAAAGTATTTAAATATTTAATAAACCCAATAGGATTGTTTGCTACCATTATGGATTCATTTAGCTTAGTCACCATTAAGTCCAAGGTAAAGGACTGGGCCTCTTGCAGAAAACTAAAGGGATCCTGTCATCTGAAAACATGTTTTTTTCAAAACACATCAGTTAATAGTGCTACTCCAGCAGAAATCTGCACTGAATCCATTTCTCAAAAGAGCAAACCGATTTTTTTATATTCAATTTTGAAATCTGACATGGAGCTAGACATTTTGTCAATTTCCCAGCTGCCCCCAGTCATGTGACTTGTGCCTGCACTTTAGGAGAGAAATGCTTTCTGGCAGGCTGCTGTTTTTCCTTCTCAATGTAACTGAATGTTTCTCAGTGGGACATGGGTTTTTACTATTGAGTGCTGTTCTTAGATCTACCAGGCAGCTGTTATCTTGTGTTAGGGAGCTGTTATCTGGTTACCTTCCCATTGTTCTTTAGTTTGGCTGCTGGGGGGGGAGGGGTGATATCACTCTAACTTGCAGTACGGCAGTAAAGAGTGATTGAAGTTTATCAGAGCACAAGTCACATGACTTGGGGCAGCTGGGAAATTGACAATATGTCTAGCCCCATGTCAGATTTCAAAATTGAATATAAAAAAATCAGTTTGCTCTTTTGAGAAATGGATTTCAGTGCAGAATTCTGCTGGAGCAGCACTATTAACTGATTCATTTTGAAAAAAAATGACCTGGGGTTTTCCAGATAAGGGATCTTTCCATACTTTGGATGTCTACAATAAATCTACTTAAAATAAATTTAAATATTGAATAAACCCAATAGGACTGGTTTGCCTCTAATATGGATTAATTATATCTTAGTCCAGAAACCTGTTGTCAAGAAAGCTCCAAATTACACAAAAGGCTGTCTCCCATAGGCTCTATTATAATCAGATAATCCAAATTTTAAAAAATTATTTCCTTTTTTCTCTGTAATAATAAAAAAACAGTACCTTGTACTTGATGCAAACTTAGATTAGTCCTTATTGGAAGCAATAGGACAGCTAATTGGTTTATGTAATGTTTACATGATTTTCTAGTAGTCTTAAGATATGAATTAAAATTATGGAGAGATCCCCAGGTTCCTAGCATTCTGGATAACAGGTCCCATACCTGTACAAGGTACTGCTTTATTATTACAGAGAAAAAAGTAAATCAGTTTTAATAATATTCATTATTTTATTAAATTGGAGTCTATTTGCGATGGCCTGCTTGTTTTAAGTTTTTTTTTATTTTACTATCTGATTTAGTTTTTTCTTGTTGCAATGGGTTAACATTTTTCTACTGCACAACAAAAAAAATGGTATGTCTAGCCGAACAGTCGATTTCTGCTGGCAAAAGAATACATTTTGAGCGGCGAGAGAATTTTCAAGGTCACTCGTATTTTAAGACTTTCAAAGCAGAGAAAATGCTAAACAGTGAACCAAGGGAGCCATAGGTAGTTGTGAATTATATCCTCTTTCAATAAGAAATTTTCAGTCTAAAACCAGCCCACCTATTCACAAAGCAAACATTACCACCAAATCATATTCTTTAAATTGTCCTTTCTTATACAGCTATGGGATGCACTATCCAAAAACCCGTCAACCAGACAGTTCTGAATTATGGGAAGTCCATCTTCTACAGTCCCATGCATCTTTTGCTTTTTTTTCTCTTTATTTATTGTAATTTTCCAACAAATACATACAATGTATCTTTATATACTTCTCTAAGGAGTATGATCTAGCATTAACTATAAATCTAACAAAAAAAATAAGGAAATATATCTCCCAGGGTAGTTACTACTAAAGGTAGTCCTGCTGACCTTTCACATATTAAATACCTGTAAACTCCTGATAGAAACTGGAAACAAACTAACATTCCAACTATCTACCAAGTATAAAAAGAAGTAATAACTTAGAATATGAAAAAACAGTGCCAAGAGGTCTGAGAGAGAAAAGAATAATACAGGAAGCATATCAACTTTATCTAAGACCATGCATCCCTTTCTAATGCACAGGAGAGGGTTACCAAGATCAGAATATGACGTTACAGTGACATTTTTGAGGCAAGGATCATAGTTGTCCTCAGTGTCGGACTGGGACACCAGGGGCCCAACCAAAAACCTTAGACAAGGGGCGCACTCTAAGAACTATTATTCTTACTCAAGTCTCCTCACTCAACCTCTATTCTCCCAGTCTCTTTTCTTTACATACTATAATCTATTATTCCATCTATTTAGCCTTTGTTCTCATTGAAATAGAGAATGGCCATGAAATAGGCCAAATGTTTAGCAGCATGAGGGCCGACACGGAGCTAATATTCCAGCATACACTCAAAATCAATACTGAATAATAATTAAACTGATAATTCAATATAAATCATAATAATATTGCAAAATTAAACATGAATTCCTGAACATAATGTGGTTTATCCTTTTAAGTGCTGTGAAATGAGAAATGATAGCACTGACCAAAAGGCCATTATGCCAGTTCTGTCGGCTCTACCATTCTAGCTGGCTCCTGGTCTATGCCACACCAATAATAGGTGGAGCTGCTGGCACTAATCTGGTTTCAAATGATAAGTATTGATTTATAATACTCAATAAAATTGCTTTGTTTGTGCTAAAAAAAAAGTAAAGACCTTCATCAACTTACCTTCCAATCTCATCCCAACATTGAGACATTTCTGAAAGCGACAGTATGGACATCTCTTCCTTTGGGTCTTGTCTATTTTGCAGCTCTGGTTCTCTGTGCAAGTGTAACGCTTATTGTTCTGGACTGTTCTCTTAAAGAAACCCTAGGACGACACAAGGAACAAGACAAGTGATCAAGAGTTATATAACATGACTGAAGGTATCTCTATCTCACCACCAAAAAAACCACTGTCGCTACCAGTTCTGATCAAATCTATCTCCCTTATACTATGGGGGTTATTTATTAAAATCCGAATGATTAAAAACTTCAATTTTTTTTTACTATAAAATCTAAGTTTTTAGTGGAAAAAAAGCTCTAATTTTTGGAGATCTATTATACCCTAAGGATGCTAAGAATTCAAATCCAGAAATATCTTCAACCTGTTGAGGTCCTGTAGAAGTCAATGGCAGAGGTTCTATTTGCAATTTAAAGTTATTATTGTCTGCGCTGAGATTTGTACAATAATCAGCACATTTCAGGCTTTTCCACCATTTTCACAAAAAAAATCAGACTTTTTTTGCACAACAAATCGAAAAAGTTACGGTATTCATGCCACAATTTGAAAAAGTTTCGGTTTTTGTCGATTCGAGTTTTTTTAATGATAAATAATTGTAAATCGTGGATTCTAGCTTGGTCAGATTTTCTTTTAATTAATCTGAAAATTTTGGATGTTAGTAAAAAAAGTGTTCAGTGTTTTGAAGACCACTGGAGGGTCCACTATGCCTAGATTATTCACTGTTTTTTTTATAAATCTAATACTAGAAATATTTAGTGTAGACCAAATAATTGTTTCCACGATATCTATATTAGTTTAAGGCCTATGGCACACTTGGGGGCAGATTTATCAAGGGTCGAATTGGCCAAATTCGATAGTCGAACTAAAATCATTCGATCGATCTAAGCAATCGTTCAAATCGAACGGTTCGAATGATTTTAAAAAAAAAACTTTGACTTTTTAAAATTTAGCCAAATTTTGGCTCTTGGTTCTATGAGGTCCCTATAGGCTAACATAGCAATTCGGCAGGTTTAAAGTGGCGAAGTGGTGAAGTCGAAGTTTTTTAAAGAGACAGTACTTCGATTTTCGAATGGTCAAATATTCAAAGTATTTTCAATTCGAATCAAAGTCGAATTTGGCCTATTCGATGGTCGAAGTATCCAAAAAATACTTCGAAATTCTACGTTTTTTAATTCGAAAATTCACTTCGACCTTTGATAAAACTGCCCTTTGGTGTTTTGATCGATGCGGTCCTCTCGAAGAGAGTCATGTTCGCTGAAACTGCTCAACTATGCCTGTATGTAGCCAATTCCTATTGTTTTGGAAATGTTCTCCCTGTTAGAGTTACTGGTGGCAACCCCCAAGAAGAGCATTCCTGACAGCCTGGTGTCTGCCCTAGGCAGCACTCATGGGCGGATCTTCATTAAGGCTTGGGGAGGCTAAGCCTCCCCAAACCTGTTTGTTGAAAAACAAGCCCCTTAAAAAAAAAAATCAATAAAGTTATTTAAAAAAAAAACAAAAGAATAACGGAGCTGAGCATTGTGTTTACTTGTGCTGTTCGGAGGAGAGGAGTTGCTGCTAATTAGGGCCTGTAAAAAGAGCAGTACCTGTCAGTTTACGTGTGACTTGATAGTGATGACGTCATAACGCGAGATTTCAAACTGCAAATCTCATGAGATTTCTTAATTGGAAAATTTACAAACCCATCTTAACGGTAAATATCGTGCAGCACCACCAGTTAGAGAGTAGGTGTTAAACTGTTTTCTGTGACCAGGGCTAACAACAGACATGGCAGCTGCAGATCCTCTACTTGCTTGCTGTCTGGTATGTAGGCATTGTTTGATATTTAAATGTAAAGAATTGCAAAACAAAATACATTTTACATGTTGCATGTTATGACACACTGATTTGTGGGCTTAGGGTTTCAGTGGTTATTGGCATAAAAAAGTGACAGGGTCCCCTAATGTAATTCAGTTGTGTGTGTGTATATGTATGTGTTTGTCTGTGTGTGTGTGTATATATGTATATGTGTGTGTGTATATATATATATATATGTATGTGTGTGTGTGTGTGTGTGTGTGTATGTATATACTGTATGTATGTGTGTGTGTGTGTATATGTGTGTGTGTGTGTGTATAGATATATATAATACACATAAGCCATGAATATCTTGTAAATGATATCCTTATAAACGGTGAGTAGCGTTGTCATCAGTTATAAACGGTGAGTAGTGATGTCATTTCTGTCACACGACTCACTAAAATTTGCGTATTATAATAAATAAAGTACCCCCAGTTGTAAAATATGAGGATATTAGAAGTTACCTCGGAGTTCCATGACCTGTATAAAAACACTCAGCCTTCGGCCTCATGTTTTTATATGGTCATGAAACTCCTCTGTAACTTATAATATCCTTATATTTTACAAGAGGGGGTACTTTATTCACAGTGTGTGTGTGTGTGTGTGTGTGTGTGTGTGTGTCTCTCTCTCCATGGCCAAATAAGATGCAGTAGAATTCAGTTGAAACCTAATGTAAGGGGTGTAGCAGCAGGCAGTTTGTCTGAAGCCCTTATTAAAGTTGCCAGAGGTGCTTGGATCTAGGGGCACTTGCAATTATAGGGATGAAATAGGAGGCAGTTTGTGTGGGAGTGCCTATTTTTAATTGAATGCAGCATTCACTATCTAGGGGCACCACTCTTGAAAGAAGGTAGCATTAGACAGTCTGCTGTGTGCTACATATATTCTTATTTGTATTTTTATGTGTATGAAATCTTTAAAAATGGGGAATTCATATTTTGTGAATACCCCACTTGTCCCTGCATATTCAAACATCTAAAGCATGGTGATATAGCAACAGTTTAGCTTGCAGCATACATGCCTTTATTGTAGTTTAAGCCAGGGGCTGGTCTAATTACCCCCTTGGAGTCAGGAATAGATTTTTCCCCTGTATAAGGCTACCTTTTTTTTTTCACCTTTCTCAAGTTCAACTAGCAGAGACAAAAATGTTGAACTGATGATTGAATGCCTCAATGTCTCAATCTACTATTATACAGTTACTGTGAACAATTAATTGTTCTGTGTTTTGCCAAAAATAAATGCAGACCTAAACTGGCTAAATATAAGGAGAATGTAATAAGAGTACTTGAGTAAACGTATATAATGAAAATCTCTTTGTAAAAAATATTTACTTTTGACATATGTATTTTTGCATTTGTTTTGTAAAAGTCATAATTGCACTAAAATTGCACTAAAATAATGCACAAAAATAATGTACTTTAAACATTCAAGTTAAAATGTGAGCAATCGTCATTAAGTATGCAATATTACATGACAAGATTCAAAAATTCGTTCCTAAAGGACAAATAAAGAGAATTCTCTGGGGGTGTGAATGTGTTAGAAACCACACCAGTGAACATCATCAGTTACTTTACATTCCCCATTGTGGTATACCTGCTGCACACAACTGCCAATGCCCCAGTGATTCGCTGCACACTGCCGCCAATGCCCCGGCAATCCCAGACTGGGCTAAAAAACGCACAGTAAAGATCAGACCTAAACTTTAAAGTCACAACTTTGTGTGCATGCACTCTATCCAGAGAGTACAAAGGATCTCTGGGACATTGGGCAAGATGGTGGTGCAGCAGGAACAGCACCCTGGGCTGGTGCACTTTTTAGCAGGCAGAAGCATTGTCCCAGGAAGGTTGTAAAGTGTGTGTGTGTGGGGGGGGGTTGTCTAACACATTGGCATCACATAGAGAATTTGCCTTTGCACCTTCTTATTTTCATTACATCCCTACAAATAGGAGCTCTGGCATAGGGTCTGAGGCTAGCAATTATAATTCCTGGGGTGATGCCTAACAAATTGGCTAGGTGTTGGAATATTACTGGTGGTATTTGTTTCCATTCAGCTACAATTGCATTCGTGAGGTTGGGCTGTAATATTAAGGAGGAAGCCTGGCTCACAGCCAGGGTTCCCGTTCATCCCACAGGGCAGGGGTGCAGTTGGGTTGAGGTCAGGACTGTGCAGTCAGATTCTCCATTCCCTGCTTAGCAAATCCATTTGGACGGATCTGGCTTTTTACATAGGGTCATTGTTGTGCTGAAACTGGAAAGAGGCTTCCCCAAACTATTCTGCAATGAAGGAATTACAGATGTGAGATGTAACATTAAGGTTCACGTTCACTGGTCCTTGAACCAACCATGAAAAACAGGATCAAAAAATGATTCCACCTTCACCAAACGTTACAGTGTATACATAGTGTTATGTGTAATTTATATAGTTTCCCAAAATTACCAATTATGACATCTTTGGTATAGGTATTGATCTTTCTTAACAAGAATTCAGAACTACTGTACACTAAAGAAAATGTATGGTTTCTGCTGGATTCAACACTATATTTGTATGCATTTTCAAGCCGGTATCCACTCCATGGGGCAAATTCACTTAAAGGGTGAATTTTCGCCAGCGACTGCTTCACCACACTCCGTGCCACTTCACCAGGTGCAAATTCGCTACCACTACGCCAATTCATTAAAATGCAGAGCTGCATCTCAGCAGCCGAACGCTGGCGAATTTTCGCTAATGTTACTTCGGCTGGGTGAGCATTTCACAGCGAATTTTTGCTAGCTTATATTTCTGCCTAGTGAAACTTCGTTAGTACTCTTATGCTTAGGTCACTTTAAATATGGCAGGTACATATAGGTCATATATAGATGACTTTATTAGAGATGTTGGTCCAAATGCTTGAAGTGGCCACTTATTATTACACATGTCCAATGAGCCATAATAAAGACAGAAGATCCTCTAATGCGCCCACCCTTAAACAAATGTAGCATGCCTGTCAAATTGGTTTTAAAAAATTGCTCACACATAAATCTTTAATAGTTCTGACTTCTGAAGGCAATCCTGCTCTAAAGAAAGAAAGTCGCCAGCGTTTTTTACAACTTTAATGCATTACCAGCAAACAGGATATGATGTCACTGACATAAGATTGAGGAAGAAGTAGCTTTGTTTTATCAGTTCGTCAGGTCTAAGGTGGTGAAGTGAACTCTGGCGAAAGGGCTAACGCTCAGTAAACGTCACATCTTAGTGAATTTGCAGAGTAATGACCATTCGCCAGAAGCAAAAGTCGTCTGGCGATAGGGTGAGAACGAACACTAGCAACGGTCTCGTTTGTTAGCGAATTGTCCTCTACGCCCGTTAGTGAATTGGTGATGTCCCCGTGGATGAGATTACTGGCGAATTGGCCATTTCTCCCTTTAGTGAATCTGCCCCCATGTGTCAGCACCCAGGTTGAAGCAGTGTGCAGACACACCAGAAAGCAGATCTGAGCAGAAGGGCTGTTTCTCTGCCTGAACTTGGCCCATGTGCTAAGTGACGTGAATTACAGCATTCTACATAATATGCAACTCAATCAGCTGTTTCTCCACCAGTATAAAATTGCTGGTGAAGAAACTGTTCATGTGACACCATTAGCCTCCCCAAACAAAAAAGTCACCCTCCGCCTATGGCAGCACTCCCCAAATTTAAATAAATAGGCTGCATGTATTTCTATGTAATACCCTCCATCATGTATCTTTAGTTTTTCCTTTTGTCTAGATGTGCGCCTGGTGTTTGTATAAGGCGCTGCACCTATTTGCACAAGCATATCACCTTAAACAATATGTTCTAAAACAATTTAATATGTTTTTTAATATCCCAACTCAGCTTCTCACCTAATAGATTTCCCCCCATAAAACTTCCCACACAATGTTTCATGTTTAACCTCTTGCTTTTCATTGTGCTGAAAGGCTTCTTGACAATAGCTTCATCCTTTTGTTTGCCGTACACATGGTTCCCACACTGCATTTAATGAAATAATGCTGCGTTACCCCAATGGCTTTATTTTTCTACATATTGTATTTCAATTGTCAAAAAGAGAAAAAAGAAATATGCTTCTGATAAATATGCATGCAGAGGTGTTTTACAGGCGAGAAGGTGGTTTAGTGGTTGCGACTGTAGTGAATCTTTAAACAATGGAATCTGTTGCCTATTATTTGACGCAGCAAATACTCCCCCCCTCCCAAATTGTTTTAAGAGTAGATATGGAATTGTATTCTTTAATGGGCAGTATTTAGAGAATGGTGTTTAAGGGAACAGAATTTCTGACAATGTAACAAAAGCATTGCACACTGAATTATATAAAGAGATTAGGATGAAAGATAATTTCCGAGGTCACTATTCCCCATTGCTGCCGTGCACCCATAAAAATAGCTGTATGGCTTCCTATTGCATGCATTAGTGAAGACTATAAACTAATTTAATATTGACCTTTGAAAATATGGGGGGCTCTGGACTATCTGTCAACTCCTGCCCAGGCCCTGCCAACTAAATACCAATCCCCAGAACAGTTGGCACACACACTTATGCACAAACACCCAGTGACAAGCCCTGATCCTTTTGGGACATGAAAATCTGGCATCGTTAAAACCTACCATACATGATGAATCTATGCCACTTTTTTTATTTTGCCATATATTGCCCCCAGATTAAAACACACTATAAAAATTTTTCTGAATGGTGAGTTCTCCCCAGTGTCGTGTTCCCCATGGTTACTAATATCAAGATATAATTTCAAGAAATATGTTGCCGTGGTGCAGGAAATCTTTAAAAATGCAGCACACAGACCAGACCCTAAAGCTGGCCATAGACGCAAAGATCTGATCGTACGAATCAAGGATTCGTACGATTTTTCGAACCGTGTGTAGAGAGTCCCCACATTTTTCGTCCGGCGGAGATCGGTCGTTTGGTCGATCGGACAGGTTAGAAAATTTCTGTCGGCTGCCGTTAATATCTCTGCGTGTATTGCCGATAGTACGATTTTCAGTGGGAGACTGTCACTAGCTTTGGTTGGACATAGATATCGTACGATTGCTGTCAGGGGCAGAACATTGCTGATCTGTTCTTTAACTAATCTGACCGGTAAGACTTTGATCTGAATGGTTAGTGGCAGGTTGGGAGATGGGAAAGTCCGATCGTACGATGATTCGTTTGATCAAAGTTGAATATAAGAAAATCTGTTTACTCTTTTGAATGGATTTCAGTGCAGAATTCTGCTGTAGCAGCACTATTAAATGATGTGTTTTGAAAAAAACATGTTTTCCCATGACAGTATTCCTTTAAACAACCAATCCAATAGGATTGTTTTCCCTCGTAGATGGATAATTGTAGCTTAGTTACAGTACAAGTTAATGTTTTATTATTACAGAAAAAACAAATACTTTAAAAAAAAAAAAAAGGTTTATTTGCTTAAAATGTAGTTTATGAGAGATTCAGAGCGTTCTGCATAAATGGTTTGTCGTTTCAGAAAAGTGTGCAGTGAAATATAATAACATAAAATACTCATATACTGGCATTTCTTTCATAATATGTCTGTAGTTAACTATGCATAGCAGATGGAAGTAGCTGGAGATTCCATGTGACAATTTCATACTGAAGTGCTCAAAAACAATTGTTATTGCCGCTACCGGCTCATTTTTACAGTAAGGGATGCTAATTGAAAACAACACTGATTCCTTCCAACTCCTGAGTTTGATTCAAACAATAGTGATGGGAGAATAAATTCACCAGGCGCTAATTTGCAGCGAATTTCCACATTTCGCTGCCGGCGAATAAATTTGCGAACTGTGGATAAAGTTTGTTGCATCGAAAAATTTGGGTGCACATCAGAATAGTCACACACATAAAAATTGTCGTGCGTCAAAATTATTCGGATGCCCATTGACTTTAATGCATTTGGACAAAATAGTCCAAAAATTGTCGCGGGCGTCTAAATTGACACTGGTCAAAATCATTTTGAAGCCCGTTAACTGCCATTGTTGACCTGTTATCCAGAATGCTTGGGACCTTGGTTTTTCCAAATAATGGAATCTTTGCATAATTAAGATCCTCATATCTTAAAGTCTACTAGAAAATATCTTAGTTTGGATCAAGTATAAGGTAGTGTTGTAATGCTACAGAGAAAAGGCAAAACTTTTTTAAAAATGTGGATTATTTGGAAAAAAATAACGTATATGGTAGACAGCCTTTCCTTAATTCCAAGCTTCTTGGATATTGGATCCCATACCTGTACAGGAATGGGATCCATTATCTAGAAAGCTTCAAATTAGGGAAAGGCAGTCTCCCTCACATGCCATTATAATCAAATAATCCAAATTTTTAAAATTTAAAAGACACTGTATTTGTTCCAAACAAAGATATACTTAATCCTTATTGGAAGCAAAACCTAGTTATTGGGTTTATTTAATGTTTACGTTATTTTTCTAGTAGACTTAAGGTTTGAAGGTCCATATTATGAAAAGATCCATTATTTGAATAACCCATGGATTCTGGATAACAGTTCCCATATCTGTATAATGCATTTCTAACATTCCACAGTTTTGCCTAACAACATAATGGTAATAAAATACACTCCAGGTTCAATGCAGTCTTAGCAAGTGTGACAATAAGGGGCAGATTTATCAAGGGTCGAAGTGAATTAGAGGGAATTTTCTAAGTAAAAAAAATTCAAAATTCAAAGTAATTTTTTGGATACTTCGACCATCAAATAGGATACTACGACTTTGAATTTACTTTGAATTCAAAGTAATAATAGTTTGAATATTCGACCATTCGATAATCGAAGTACTATCTCTTTAAAAAAACTTTGACTTCAATACTTGCCAAATTAAACCTGCCAAAGTGCTATGTTAGCCTACGGGGACCTTCTACAACCGATATAATCGTTCGATCGAGCGATTTTACTTGGATCATTCGATGGCCAAATTCGAATTCGAAGTATTTTAATTCGATGGTCAAATTTCGAAGTATTTTACACTTCAAAATTCGACCCTTGATAAATCTGCCCCTAAAAGACTAATCCCATAAACAATTACTGTATATTTTTAACCCATAGCCCAATAGTCATTTTGAAATAATGGATGGGGATGGTTTATTCTTTTAATGAAAACTAGGAATATTTTTCCCCACCTTTGTCTGAATACAAAAAAGACTTATGTGATAAAAAAAAAAAGGTTGATCTTGAAGGTTATGTCTAACGAGTTGGGTTTTCTCAAGGTGGAGTTTCCATATGTTTGCATGGGTTTCCTCCGAGTGCTCTTGGTTTCTTACACATGAGAATCTATTGATTGGATAGTTTGCTTCTAATAAAGGCTCTAAGATGTGTAAAACATATGTACATGGCCATAGACAGCAGAGACATTATCTTGATTTCAACAGGGGAAGAGAACTGAAATGAATGATTATACTGTAGATTCTCTGCAAGGCTCTATGTAAAACATTGAATATCTCTTGTAGCATGGTTGGGAAAATCATGGATGGAAAGTATATCCCTCCCAGAATCCTCTATGAAGCAGTGCAGAGGGCAGGGCTTCGCCAATGAGGCGGTTTGAGGCTGACGCCTCAGGCGGCAGCACCCCACTAGGTCACAGGGGCAGCAAAAATGCTGCTCCTGGTACTTTAAGAGCGAATTTCCGGGGGAGGGGGGGCAGCAGCAACTGTTGCCTCAGGCAGCGGAGGGGCCAGGATCGCCCCTGGCAGAGGGATGTGAAAATGAGGCTCTGAGTAGCAGGGAGGTGATTAGCCTCACCTGGAGTAAAAAGGTGGGGGCTCAATTAATGCTGCTCTCTGCCCTGGAGAGAGAGAGAGAGAGAGAGAGAGAGAGAGAGAGAGAGAGAGAAAGAGAGAAAGAGAGAGAGAGAGAGAGAGAGCTACTGGAGGGCTGTGTTAAAAGTTTGCTTAGTAACTGCATGTTACCTGTGTTTAAAGCATAAGGACTTTTATTGCTGGGCACAAGTTTCCAGAAAGAGACAATTTATCTGGTAGCAAGGACTGGCAATCTGTGGATTTGGGCAATTGCCCCAAGGGCCGCTTTAAATTTCATTCAAGTGGGCCGGCCCGCTCTCTCGTTCCTAATCAGAAACTGTGCTGCAGTGTCTCTGCTGTTTCTGGATCCATGTGACACACCCCTTGTGCCTGTCTTCTCTGCTGCAACAGCAGCAACATCGATATTCCCAGCTGCCGAGGAAATACACTAACGGCTGGAAAGAAGTTAAAACATGGTGGCGACATCTAGAGGATGTGCAGCAGCATGGGTGGGCCGTGCTGGCTTAGACCCACTGCACAGAACAGACGCTCCTCACCTCCCCTCCCCTGCCTGATCGCTGTGCAAAGTAAGTACAGTATGTGTGAGCAGCGGGGGGAGGGTTACCGAGGGGGCCCTGCGACTGAGGAGAGATGGGGGAGGATTACAGAGGGGGCCGTGCGACGGAGGTGGGCCCTTGCGGGCCTAATGTGGCAGCCCTGGTGGGCCCTGCCCCCCCCCAGTCGGACATTAATGTGCAGGATATGTCAGTGTTGGAGCTCTCAGCTGGCTGCACTGAAGCCAGTCAGACTGAAAAGTAAATGGAGGAGGTTAGAGGATCTTCTCACCAGGTAAATACTTTGCATGGTCAGTAAAAACAATGTTACCTGTCAATGTGAATAATAGGGAAAATACATAAAAAAATATATATGAAGGCCAGTACACTCCTGTATTATAAGGAATAATGTACCCCCTACTGTAAATGATAAGGATATTAGAAGTCACTGAGGGGTTCTATGACCATATAAAGACACAAGGCTGCAGGCTGAGTTATACAGGGAACTCTGAGTATCACCCATGTATTATAAGGGATAATGTACCCCCTACTGTAAATGATAAGGATATTAGAAATCACTGAGGAGTTGTTCTGTGACCATATAAAGGCACAAGGCTGCAGGCTGAGTTATACAGGGAACTCTGAGTATCACTCATGTATTATAAGGGATAATGTACCCCCTACTATAAATGATAAGGCTATTCGAAGTCACTGAGGGGTTCCGTGGCCATATAAAGGCACAAGGCTGCAGAATCTTTAACATATTTTACATTACATAACCTTGTTTAATATCCATCATAACATTATCTTTGAATGCTATTTATAATTTGGCATAAAAGTATTTGCCTGATGCTTTTACATTACTTTTCTTCCCCCCATTTACCTCTGAGGGGGCTGCCTTATTTGTGCAGCAGGAGTCCGTTAGCATTAGAGACTCTGACAGGCTGAGATGGGACAGTCAGATTAGCAACACAGTCAGGTTTAGGAACTTCAAGTAATAATTAATTACAAAAGAAGAACTACTGTATCAGCAAAAAACGATCAACTTGACCTATATGTAATTTTTATTGTAGATTAATATTTTGAAATGAAAATTTTTAATGTCAGTATCACTTTAAATGAGAGAGGCAGCTCTTTATGCACATAATTTTTTGCGGTTTTACCCCAATATATAAGTGGATGAGTACAAGACCATCGAGTGTTTACATGTGGGCTGCTTTGATTTTTTTTGCCCGGGCTGCTTTTTAGTCCCAGTCCGGCCCTGGCTACCAGCTTCTGCCTTAAGTGTTTGGGGAGCGGCTGCTTCCAGGAGAAAAGCAAAAGGAATCTCCAAAGGACTGTGAGTTAACAGTTAATTTTGTTTGCTGGACTTATAGTGCCCAAGTGGGAGACTGTGGGACCTTTGGGAAAAGGACATTTTCATTTATCAATACAGCTGGACTAATTTTTGTTTACTGCCTTCCCAAAGGGTATGAACTGTTATGTTGGTGTTTAAGCTGCTGTGTTAAATAAATACACACGTGAGATCACCTGGAAACCTGTGTACTGTCTACTGTCTGTGTGAAAGGAGTTGCTGCTGCTACTACCTAAAGAGCCATTCCCCCACAATTGATGCTCAGATGCGGGCAGCTCCTTAAAAAGACAGTCATATTAAAGGATTGTTATATCAACCACAGTAGGGTGACTTTCACAGAATATTGCCAATATGGAGGAGATTCTAAAAGAACTTGTAAAGTCCAATGCTCAGCAGCAGCAAGTCCATGCTCAGCAGCAGCAGCAGCACACCAATGATCATCTGCTGCAAGCCAATGCTCAGTAGCAGCAAGCCAATGCTCACTAATCAAATACTTGCAGAGTCTGCTCAAACAGCTTTAAGAACAGCAGGCTATCAAGTCAGCTTCTAAAACGGATCGAGACTATGGAAAAGTCCCAAAGTGGATCAAGAGAGCCCGTCTCTGTGTATAAAAGAGTGCAAACCTCTTTACAAAAGATGACATCAGAGGATGATGTGGAGGCTTATCTCGCCATATTTGAAAGAGAGGCAGAGCGGGAAAAACTTTCACCTGACCAGTGGGCGGGGGTGCTTGCTCCCTTTTTGTCCAGAGAGTCGCAAAAGGCTTATTTTGATTTGAATCCTGAGGATGCCCATCAGTACCAAAAGTTAAAAGCGGAAATAGTGGCCCGGTTGGGAGTAACCCTGGCTATGAGGGCCCAGCGGGTACATGCCTGGACATTTGATGTGGTCAAACCTGTAAGGTCTCAGATGTATGACCTAATACATCTTGTCCAAAAGTGGCTACAACCAGAGGAATTAACTCCTGCACTAATAGTGGAAAGAATGGTCCTGGATTGTTTTCTCCATGCTTTACCCATTCGGCTGCAATGTTTTGCAGGCCAAGCAGATGCAACTGATGCTAACCAGATGTGGCCCTGGTGGAGCGGTTTCTTACCACAGAGGATTTTCTTCAATAGCTAAAAGTGCTGGCCCTAAGAGTCAAAAGGCACCGGGTATAGGTAAAGACATACCAACCACTAAAGGGTGGAAAGAGGCCCCAAAAGGTGGAAATGATTCCATGACCAAGCCATTGAGAGGGCAAAGCCCTAAACCAGACCTGCAAGTTAGGGATAGAGGACAAGTAATTTGTTGGCGCTGTCATGAGCCAGGGCATATGGCAGCCAGTTGCCCACTTACCCTGGAACCCATGGATTGTAGCACTGCACAACCACATTTGTCCTTATTTTCTAAGCCTGTTTGTATTGCCCGACCTAGTGCAGAAGTGGAGCCACAAATGTGTACCGTCAAAGTAAGCGGGCAGGAAGTTTCTGGCCTTCTAGACTCTGGAAGTCTGGTAACTTTGGTTCATGCCAGCCTGGTAGACAAGCAGAAGCTACAGTCATACCAGATGGGAGTTATTTGCATACATGGGGATGTTAAAAACTATCCCACAGCTTCCCTCTCCTTTGAAATGGCTGGTGGAATTTGCATTCATGAAGTGGGAGTGGTAACAAATTTAATGCATGATGTTATTTTGGGACGTGATTTTCCTGTGTTTTGGGATTTATGGGGTAAAGTAAAAGGGTGCGAGGAGGGAAGTGTGCCTCCAATGTCTATTTCCCCAATATGTCCTGAATCTTTAGAGTCTAATCTTCCCATATGTCCTGAGCCTTTAGAGTGTTTTTCCCCAGGTGAGGCTGTAGGAGTGGCCCCAGATAAAAATTGCAATTTCCCTTTAGAGGTCTTGGTAGGAGAGGATGCGGAGCCTGAACTTGATCTGCCTGATCTACCCATTTCTCGGGATAATTTCGGCACTGCCCAACTAAGGGACCCCACCTTAAGTAAAGCTCGGGAACAAATAAAGGTTGTAAATGGGGTGGCCCAGGAACCAGGTGCTGATAAAATATTTCCTCATTTTGCAATGGAAAATTATTTACTGTATAGAGTAAATGAAGTACGGGGTGAGAGGATAGAGCAACTGATAGTTCCCCAAGCCCATAGACGTACATTGCTGGATCTGGCACACGCCCATATGTTAGCCATAGACGTACAGTGCTGGATCTGGCACACGCCCATGTGTCAGGGGGACATTTGGGCTATGAGAAAACGAAAGACCGGGTTTTACTGGATTGGGGTACACCGAGAGGTAAAACAATATTGTGATTCCTGTCCCATTTGTCAGTTAACGGCCCCAATGCCACATTTCAAAAGTCCCCTTATACCCTTGCCTATAATTGAGGTACCTTTTGACAGGATTGCCATGGATCTGGTAGGCCCTCTAGTCAGATCTGCTAGGGGACACCAATACATCCTTGTTGTACTTGATTATGCCACGCGGTATCCCAAGGCAATTCCACTAAGGAACGCCTCAGCAAAAAGCATTGCCAAAGAGCTGGTTCTGATGTTTACACGTACAGGGATCCCAAAGGAGATCCTCACTGACTAGGGGACACCCTTTATGTCAAAGGTAACAAAAGAATTGCGTAAGTTACTGAAAATCACCCAACTGCGTACGTCAGTGTACCACCCCCAAACAGATGGGCTGGTAGAGAGGTTTAACAAAACGCTAAAAGGCATGTTAAAGAGGGTGGTAGCTTCGGATGGTAAGGACTGGGATGGCCTTTTACCTTACCTCATGTTTGCTATACGGGAGGTGCCCCAAGCTTCCACTGGGTTCTCTCCTTTTGAACTGGTGTATGGTAGAAACCCAAGGGGTCTCCTGGATATTACTAAGGAGACCTGGGAACAGGAAGCCACTCCCTTTAAGAGTGTAATCGAACATATCAGTCAAATGCAAGATAGAATCAAAAAGGTTATGCCTATTGTACGGGAGCATTTGCAACAGGCTCAGGAGGTCCAGACGAGGGTGTATAATCGCTCGGCTAGGGTGAGAACCTTTGATCTGGGGTATAGAGTACTGGTTCTTGTTCCCACAGTAGAAAGTAAATTCTTAGCAAAATGGCAAGGTCCTTATGAGATTGTAGAGAAGGTAGGAGAAGTTAATTACAAGGTTCATCAACCTGGGAAAAGGAAACCCTACCAAGTGTATCATGTAAATTTGATTAAACCCTGGAAGGACCGCGAGACCCTTGCGGCTGTAACCTTCCCTAGGGAAACAGCAGGTAGTTCGGTTCCAGAGGTAAAAATATCTGAGACCCTGTCGCCAAGTCAAACACAAGAGGTAAAAGAGTTCTTACAAAGAAATAAGGATGTGTTTTCAGAGTTGCCAGGGCGAACCATGGTGATTAAAGGGGATGTAAAGGCAAAAATATTAAATCACATTTTTACTTTCTTTAATGAAAAAGAAAACTATCTCCAATATACTTTAATTAAAAAATGTCTACTGTTGTTATAATAAACCTGATTGTATGCAGTGAAATTCCCCCTTCTTTTACTGCTGTGGATAGGAATTGTCAGATGGTCCCCAACTGCTGTGCAGGTAAACGATCATACTTTCAAATTGCAGGGGGTCCCCCCACCTTACTTCCCAGAACTCGAGCAGCATTGTTGGATTCCCTGTAGAGATTTGTATCCAGAGACTCATTGCATTCTTTATATTCTGATTATTAATCAGTCTTGCTGTATTGGCTTCTATGGCAGATATTATTTGACTTGTGCTGTTTTGATAATTTATGACGATCCCTAAGCTTAACCTCCCAACTGAAGCCCAGACCACACTGAGCATGTGCGAGTCTTAATATTGCAGAAATGTTTAACAAAGTTACAAGATGACAGCCCCCTGCGCCAACTTTGAAAGCATAAATCGTTTGTCTTATTAGGCTGCTGGTGCAGTAAGTTCATGTTTATATTTAGTATGCAAAATACAGCATTTCTAACATTATTCCATTTTAGACTTTAGTTGCCCTTTAACCATGACATTATGACAGAACCTGGGGTAAAAGTAAACTTGAAACCCTATAGGGTGCCTGAAGCTCGCAGGCAGGCGATCTCAGATGAAGTTAAAAAGATGTTAGAGCTTGGGGTAATAGAAGAGTCATGCAGTGAGTGGTCTAACCCCATTGTCTTAATTCCTAAGCCAGATGGCAGTCTCCGTTTTTGTAATGATTTCAGAAAATTAAATGAAGTCTCTAAATTTGACGCATACCCCATGCCCAGAGTAGATGAGCTGATTGAGAGGTTTGGCCCAGCAAGGTATATAACCACCCTTGACCTTACAAAGGGTTACTGGCAAGTTCCCTTAACTGACAGGGCCAAAGAGAAAACTGCTTTTTCTACACCTGAAGGGTTATTCCAGTACAAAGTACTGCCTTTTGGTTTACATGGGGCCCCAGCTACATTTCAAAGGCTGATGGACCGTGTTCTTAAGCCCCATCAGAAATATGCCTCAGCCTATCTTGATGACGTGGTCATCTTCAGCACAGATTGGCAAAGTCACTTACCCGGAGTCCAGGCTGTTCTGGATTCAATCAGAGCGGCTGGTTTAACAGCCAACCCAAAAAAATGTGCTCTTCGGTTAGAAGAGGCCCGTTACCTGGGATATGTAATTGGAAGGGGGTGAATTAAGCCCCAGATACACAAAATTGAGGCTATACAAAACTGGCCCCAGCCACTGTCAAAAAAACAAGTAAGAGCTTTTTTTAGGAATGGTGGGCTACTACGGGAGATTTGTGCCCAATTTTGCCACTATCGCAGCCCCACTAACAGAGTTAACTAGAGGTAGAAAATCTGCCATGGTTACATGGAACCCAGAAGCAGAGACAGCATTCCAAAATCTAAAAACTGTTCTCTGTAAGTGCCCAGTTTTAATTACCCCTGATTTCAAACGTGAATTCATAGTTCAAACAGATGCCTGAGATGTGGGACTAGGCGCTGTTTTGTCCCAGGTGATCAGGGGTGAAGAACACCCAGTGGCCTACCTTAGCAGGAAGCTAACATCAGGGGAAAGAAATTATGCCATTGTGGAAAAGGAGTGCCTGGCCATTAAGTGGGCTCTAGAAGCCCTAAGGTACTATCTCTTAGGGCGCCAGTTCAGTAGCAGGGAGGTCATTAGCCTCACCTGGAGTAAAAAGGTGGGGGTTCAATTAAGGCTGCTCTCTGCCCTGGAGAGAGAGAGAGAGAGAGAGAGAGAAGGGAGAGCTACTGGAGGGCTGTGTTAAAAGTTTGCTTAGTAACTGCATGTTACCTGTGTTTAAAGCATAAGGACTTTTATTGCTGGGCACAAGTTTCCAGAAAGAGACAACTTATCTGGTAGCAAGGACTGGCTACCAGCTTCTGCCTTAAGTGTTTGGGGAGCGGCTGCTTCCAGGAGAAAAGCACAAGGAATCTCCAAAGGACTGTGAGTTAACAGTTAATTTTGTTTGCTGGACTTATAGTGCCCAAGTGGGAGACTGTGGGACCTTTGGGAAAAGGACATTTTCATTTATCAGTACAGCTGGAAATTTTTTTGTTTACTGCCTTCCCAAAGGGTATGAACTGTTATGTTGGTGTTTAAGCTGCTGTGTTAAATAAATACACACGTGAGATCAGCTGGAAACCTGTGTACTGTCTACTGTCTGTGTGAAAGGAGTTGCTGCTGCTACTACCTAAAGAGCCATTCCCCCACACTCTATATACATATAAAACTGCGCTCATAGGTCTTTTGTAGTGAAAAAAGGTGGTCATTTATTAAACCCATAATAAATTGCAACCTTTTATCAAATTTTTCTGGTCAAGTTTTTAAGGGGAAAAAGTTAAATTTTTCAAGGAAACAAAAAGACCCTTGAATTTTACAAAATTGATTCTGCTCCAAAGCTACTAAAAATCTGAATTCAAAAATATTCCAGTTAAAACCTGTTAGTTCATGTAAAAGTCAATGGCAGATGTTCCCTTTTTACAATTTGAAGATGTTTTTTCCTTCATGATGGTCGAGAGTTTCGGGATGTTTGACGCTGAATGAGTCTTTCAGGTGTCAATTATAAAAAGTTGCATGATTCAAATTGTCGTGCAATTTTGTCGAGACTCTTCCAAACTTTTTAGTAAATTAAGCCAAATTGTGGATGGGAGTTAAGCCAATTTTTTATTTTTAATATAACCCTCCATTATTGTTCCTTGCACCCTAGCCATTCTTGCACCCAGGCAACCAACTTTATTAATCTGTCTGTCTATCTATATACCTTTCTATCTATATATACATTTTATTAGTGTTATTGGTGATGATAACAATGAAAACCTTATTTCTTCATTGCTCTGAAGTCTTAAATCTATTCTCAAATGCAGATGGCTAGAAAAATTGCTAAGTGCTCTCCATATGTAATGTACTGAAGGTTACAGTGGTAAATGTTATTTACATTTACATAATATACCTATTCCATTCAGAATGATTATAAAGCATGGCATATTGATAAACACACTTAGGAGACTGAGCCAAGTGACCTATTTGTTATGTTTTGGGTAGCCGAGGATGAGTAGAGTATAACAGTGCTTTATTAGCAGAGACATGCAGGCATTACACAGTAAGCTTTCACTTTCATTCCATATGCGTCCATCAGACAGTTCATATATGTATGGTCCTCGCTGGCGTCTCACTTCAAGTGGTGTAGTAAATTTAGATTGTCCTTGTTTCAGTATTCCTGGTTTCTTAATTCTGACTAAAGATCCAGGCTGAAAGTGTACTTCTCTTGCACCACGTTTTCTGTCAGTATAAGCCTTGCATTTGGCTTGACAATGTCAGCAGTAGATGATTTTGTAGGCACAGTATTTTGTGGAAGTTTGATGTCTGCAACATGTAACTTAGTGCACATCTGTCTGCCATGTAATAATTCAGCAGGAGATGATTGGGTTGTTGCATGGCATGTTGCTCTGTAGTTATATAGGAACTCTGTTGTAAATACTTTCCAAGATTTTCCAGTAATATTTGCTGTCTGTAGTGCTTCTTTCAGACTTCTGTTGAATCGCTCGATTTCTCCATTTGCTTGTGGGTAATACACTGAAGATTTCCTATGCACAATATTCCTCTCTCTCAGAAAGGATTCAAACTCATATGAGACAAACTGTGGTCCGTTGTCTGATATTAACTCCTTTGGATTACCTTCTCTGCTAAAGACTGTAGACAGAAATGTTATTACTGTAGCTGATGTTATGTCAGAAAAAAATGCAATTTCAGGCCATTTACTGTAATAGTCTATCAAGTTTATAGCAAATCTACAATCTATAGAAGCATCTGTAAAAGGACTGACAATATTAATAGCAAGTTTTTCCCATGCTGAATCAGAAAATGGTACTGGTTTTAGATCTGGTCTCAACTTAACCTTGTGTCAAAGTTCTTTGCACAGCCCAGTGAAGTGCTGCTTTGTGGTGAAATTTTAGACTCTGGCTGTGTGGCAGGCACTGGTGCTGTAGTAATGAGACCATCAACTAATTGTAGGTTTAATGCAGCAAAGAGATCCCTTGCAAGTATAGCAGTACCCTTATACACAATGTAAAAGTAACATTTTGCAGTTTTTAATAAAAATTGTACCGTCACTGGCAAGCAACCAAGCACAGGGGTTGGATTCTTTAAGTAACTGACCAGTTTCAGGGCAGGTGCAACAAGCGGATCTTTTGCAAAGTATTTCAAGAAAATGTCCTTTGGTAGTATAGAAACAGCTGAACCTGCATCAAGCATCAGGTTAATGGAGTGTCCCTTGTCAGCAGAAGCAGTACTGACACTGACAGTGCATATAAACTTGTCTGGAATAAATGTACCAGCTTTATCCACACTTAATACTGTAACATTTGTAGTAGTGACTTCATGAATATCTACGGCAGATCTTAGCAAAATGTCCTACTTTTGTGCAGTTGCGGCACCGTAAAGCTTTTGCAGGACATGTAACATGATTTGCAGTGTGTTGTATTGAACCACAGCGAAAGCAGCATTTTCTATTTGTATTTGCTGTATGGTTTTGCAGTGTAGGTGAATCCTTTTCCTTAGCACTGTATTTTGCCTGTGACTGTGCATTATAAGGCCATCGTGCTGAATTCACAGTCTGTACATTCCCAGCAGTTCCCTGACTGAGAGTAGCCCTGCCACTGCTGTTTCAATTTGGCTAGCAACTGTAATAGCCTTTGCAAGGGTTAAATCCTGCTCTAGGAGAAGTCTCTCTAATGCGAGGTGAGTTTGTTTTTTCCACTATTTGATCTCTTAGCATTTCATGTGTTAGAGTCCCAAACTCACAGGTAACAACCAGCTCTCTCAAAGCTGCTACAAATTGTTCTGTGGATTCGCCATTACATTGTCCACGTTGGCGGAATTTATATCTTTCAGCAACCACATTTACTCTTGGCACAAAAAAGTTCTTTATAGCAGTAAGAGCAGATTCATAAGTATCATCAGGTAATGGTAATGTATAGAATATACGCTGTCCCTCTGCTCCCAGGCAGTGAATAAGTAAAGCACACTTTCTAGCAGCAGAAATCTCCCCTTGGTCAGCAGCAATAATGTAATTTTCAAACATACGGATCCAAGCAGTAAAAGGTATGGTCGGCTCACCAGGGTTTGGAAGAAATGGTGCAGGCTGCTGCAGAGGTAGAAGAGCCATCCTTGTCGCCATTTGTTATGTTTTGGGTAGCCGAGGATGAGTAGAGTATAACAGTGCTTTATTATCAGAGACATGCAGGCATTACACAACAGTAAGCTTTCACTTTTAAGCTACCAGGAAGTATGCACAGAGCACAGTGACATCTACAGGCCATTTGTATAAATACCACACTCTTGGTCTAGCATACAATAAGCACTCAAAGGGGACAAGAACATCCACTCGGGAGTAGTGTGGTAAGATCTGCCTTGTATGATTCTACCATATGAATCACATTCTTAAAAGTTATCATAATGAATCCTCCTGAACACTGACCCCTATGCTCTGCACCATTTTCCCTCAGACTATCTTCTTTTTATTTGTGAACAGAAATAATGTACTTTACCAGTATAACACACTCAAGCCTTTAGGTCTTTGTGGGATACACAGTAGTAGATGTGTGCATATATATTCCTTTTCTATTGAATTGTGAGTATAAACACACTGTATTAAGTATTTATTTAAGTATTAATAGTGAGATTGAATAGGAGCGTACAAGGCAGAGGTTAAGTGAGTGAGAAATATGTGTTCCACTATTGTCCATGCTATACAGTCTGTAGATATTTTACAGATCTGTATAGGCTCCATTTCACTTCACATGTTTGTGTATATCTGAGCGCACAGCAAAGAAAAAGAAGTGTGTGTAGGTAGAGAAATATGTAGAGGTAAACAGAGAGAGAGAGAGAGAGAGAGAGAGAGAGAGAGAGAGAGAGAGAGTCCGATCAATAGGTGAAGGCAAGAATTCAGAGAGAAATTATAAGGAGGTATATGCCAAAAGGATGGACAAATTGAAGAATAGAAAGACAAGACAATAGATAAACTGACTGGCAAATGTGTTTAAAAAGTATAGGAGGGGTATTACAAAAGCTCATCAGGAGATAGGTGAGCAGAGAGGGAGATAATAGATGGGAGAAGGGGAGAATGCAAAAGGAATCATGAAATAGGTGGACAAAAGGAACAGTAATTGCAATGTAATGGTGCAATGTAACAAAATCTTATGTTTAAATACATATCAAATGGTGCGCTTATATAGTGCATATACAGAAGCTGCAGTGTAGCCATCAAGGCAGTCATTTAAATTGATATAGGGTGAAAGGCATATGTTACAAAGTGGATAAGCTCTATAGAATACAATGAGTTCTGTTCTTACACAGGATGATCAACGGGATGTCAAATGTCATTCATGGCAATTTATAAGTTGGCTAAGATTGATTCCAGAAGAGACATCCATAGACAGAAATATGAGTTGATGTCGGTACACTCAGTGATAGGGCACAGATGGATGAATGAAGAGATATATCTGGGCAGGTATGAACTATGTTCGATGGATGAAAGTGAATTCTCAATTTTGCCCTAAAATAAGTCTGCCCCATAGACTTAGATGGATGTATGGCCAGGATGAATGGACAGTACACTATAATAAGCAAAGAACTTAGCAAGCATGCTTCTATTGTAGGTATAGATTGATTAATATGTAGATAGTGGATGTATGGATATGTAAATATTCAACATGAGTTGAATGCTGTATATTTAAAAAAATCAATTGCCTCAAATCCTATTTATAGAATTATTTTTTACAAAACTCACTTATTAAAAACATTTTAAAATAATTGTAATGTCTTGTGCAAAAACTCCAGGTTTTATCTGCAGAGTTCTTTTTAATTTGAATATTTGAAATGATTGTGACCGATAATTCAAATATATATATATTGTATACATTTTGGGACGCTTTTTTAAACCACAATTTTCTTGAATAGTGGAGAAAACTAAGCTTGAAAAATAAATATATTGACCTCTTAGCAATAAACATAAATTGATCCGCAAAAATATAGATTTATATATGGATATAGATGGACAAAATACACGATTAGATTTGGATTTATAAGTAGAGATGGTATGTACAGGCTTGGGATCTGTTATCCAGAATGCTTGGGATCTGTTATCCAGAATGCTTGGGACCTTGAGTTTTCCAAATAAGGGACCTTTCTGTAATTTGGATCTTCTTACCTTAAGTCTGCTAAAGAAATAGATTTTGATTTATATGTGCAGATAGGTGCAGATAGGTGGCCCGGACTGGCAATCTGTCCATTCGGGCGAATTCCAGAGGGCTGCTCTATATTTTTTTGAACAAGTTTGGCCGGAGCCTTGATAACTGCTATCACGGACGGCTGGGATATGGGATGTGAGGAGCGGGTTTTCATTTGACGTGCTCCAGAGCCGGCTGCTTGTGCTGCAGAGAGGGAGCGGGGTGGAGCTAAAGGCATTGGGAGGAAGGGAGGGGGCAGAAAATGAGCAGGCAGAGAGCCATGCTCGCTGCTACTGCAATTACCTAACTCCAGTCCTTCCCCTGCTGCCTGGACTTGTCCTGAATCCTGACTTGGATACAACTTTCCCCCTCCATGTTCATAGCGTGGAATTCTCTCTGGCTGCTCTAATCACAGCTCTGCAGATCCACTTGACCAGGGAATTGGCGAGCCACTTACAATAAGTAACTCTTCTTTTACATAACAGATAGCTGAAAGGTCAGTAGAAGTGAGAACTGCCAGCTATTTAATTTTTTTTGTTGGCTAGGGCTAATAAGGTGGCATTCAGCGCAAGATAGAGAAATGTGTGTGTTTGAAAGAACACCCCCCCCCCCAAAAAAATGATATAAAACTTTTTTAACATCTGTTTGTTCTTCATTTATTGCCTGTGACACGAGTACTTTGTGCAAGGAATTTCAGGATAACATGAATGGCTAACTGATTAAGGAAAAGTTGCAAACCTCCTTAACCCTAATAATAGTTAAATAATAACTAATATTTTACATTAATTACAGTTAAACGAGAAAGGCAGATCTTTATGCACATCATTTTTGCGATTTTTCGCCAATATATGTGCGGATGAGTACAAAACCATTGCGTGTTTACATGTGGGCTGCTTTGATTTATTTTGCCTGGGCTGCTTTTCTGCTTTTTACTCCCAGTCCGGTGCTGCGATGTACATGTAAAAGACTTATGGGGCATATTCAAAAGATGAAAAAAGAGTTTGCCACAGTTTACCCAAGGGGAACTCCACAGCGCTCCATTCACTTACATAGGATCTTTCTGTACAAAGGATGAACTCTGTGTTTACCTTTTGATCAATATGCCCCTAAAAATCCTATACTAGTGAATATGGAGAGTGAAAAAAGAGTAAAAAAAAAGTAAAAGATGAATTTATAGCTGTAGGTTGGTAGATTGATATTTGTATGTGGAAACAGGGAATAAATAAAGAATCAGTGAGAGAAAAAAACACTGCAGATGGATTTGTAGACAAACCATTGGGGCATATTTATCTATTTGGTTCAGTTGTAGGTAATTTCACAGCCCTATCTGAATATATATATATATATATATATATATATATTATATATATATATATAATTTAATGTGAGACACCTGCACTCTATCCTCTGTAGTTCCTTGCCGGGTGCTCGGTCAAAAGGATATGTAGCAATTGAAGATGGACCAGCACTCCGTTTTCTTTATCAAAAGTGTTTATTCAATACACTGTGCATCCAACGTTTCGGCCCGCATTGGGGCCTTTATCAAGGATTCATTCAAGTCATTCTACGTGAAGGAGATATTTGGTAAAGGAAAAGGACAGACAGAGTTCACCAGAGGAGATTTCTTAAATCATATATATATATATATATATATATATATATATATATATATATATATATATATATATATATATATATATATATATATATGATTTAAGAAATCTCCTCTGGTGAACTCTGTCTGTCCTTTTCCTTTACCAAATATCTCCTTCACGTAGAATGACTGACATACAGTTGCAGTAAAGAAATTGCCACAAATTTGTTCTGACCTTGTGTAAAGGTTTTGTGTATCCGCTGCTGTATATGCTCTTGCTGAAATAGCCTGTGTGCCTTGTTCTGCTGTACCTGCTTGTTTTGTGCTCATTAGCCCATTTTAGGCTCATAAGAGAATGATCAAACTTTCAGAGTGTAAACTGTAATGAGCAGGTCCCCTTTATCCTCCCACGCTAGTCAGTATTTGTATTTGATCAGTATGTTTGATGTATACACTCTTCTATTGCAAAGTGCTGCTAAATATGCTCAGGCTTTTTGAATACAGGTACAGGATGTACTGTCCGGCTTTGGTTTTCCATATGAGGTATGTTTCTGTAATTTGGATCAATCAATTAAACATTAAAAAAATAGAATTATTTTGCTGTCAATCTGGATTCATGCAGCTTAGTCAGGCTCAAGTACAAGTTACAGGTATGGGACCTGTTATCCAGAATGCTCGGGGTCTGGGGTTTTCATACCTTAATTCATCTGTTCATACTTGTTACAGTACAGAATTAAAACAAACACACTGACTATGTTCCTCCCCTCAAGATGTAGCATTTGGAGAGCTCCAGCTGTCGTGGGGATACTCTGCATTGTACCATGGAGGGAGTTCTATTCAGCCATGCCAGAAGCTCCTCATATTTTTTTTGAACATTTTTGTGTGTGTATGTATGTATGTATGTATGTATGTATGTATGTATGTATATATATATATAATATATATATATATATATATATATATATATATATATATTCCCAAAGGTGCACATCGCTTACTATGTAGAATACCTGGGTGCTCGCAAAAATAGAAATAAATGTACCAGTAAAAAAAAATACATACACATATACACACACAAAAATATATAGACCCCAATAATATATATATATATATATATATATATATATATATATATATATATATACTAGATTAAGGACAGCACTCCAACATATATATACATATAATAAAACATATTAATAAAAAACGGGGTGCATGAGGTTGTGTTCACAAAATTCACACAGACAAATACAAGAGATCCTCTGCACTCAACCCATTATCAATATATTAAGGACATTGAAACATTTTGTGCCTTAAGCTACTAAAATGCCTTCCCCTTTATTATATATATTGCAATATATTTAAACTGGCCAACTACGTCAAAGTCATCCCCGATATGGCCAGTCCTACACTCAACTTTCATCTGATTCATTAAGAATTCTTTGCTTCATTATACATTTTGCAAAGGGACTAAGTTTTACCTGCAATTTACTCGCTGCTTTCAAAGTAAAACTCCCAAAATTGGTTGCCCTTTTATTAGCCACCTGTGGGATCACCTGACTATAGCTGGAAGGGGTGGGAGCTACAACAAGGAGCTGGTCACTGCTCCTATATGAAATATAACAAACAAGGGAAAGTTGTGTTCACCACTAATTTTTAAAAACATTAAGCGGGGCTGCAATGAGGTTGTGACCACAAAATTCACACAGGCAAATACAAGAGATCCTTTGCACTCAACCCATTATCAATATATTAAGGAAATTGAAACATTTTGTGCCTTAAGCTACTAAAAATACCTTCCTCTTTAAACAAAACAGGGATTGTTTGTCCATATATTGCAATATATTTAAGATGGCCAGCTACATCAAAGTCATCCCGATATGGCCAGTTCTACACTCAACCTTCATCTCATTCATTAAGAATTCAATTGCTTCATTATACATTTTACAAAGGGACTACATTTTACCTGCAATTTACTCACTGCTTTCAAAGTAAAACGCCCAAACTTGGTTGCCCTTTTATTAGCCACCTGTGGGATTACCTGACTATAGCTGGAAAAGGTAGGAGCTACAACAAGGAGCTGGTCACTGCTCCTATACGAACTATAACAAACAAGGGAAATTTGTGCTCACCACAAATTTTTAAAGACATGACAGGACTTGGTATAATTTATTAAATGCTTAACACACAATGAAAGCAATACACATATATATATATATATATATATATATATATATATATATATATATATAATATATATATATATATATGACCCTGTTTGACCCAAAGGAAAGCTGCCCTTGGCCACCCACCTATCAAGGGGCTATAGTCATATCATTCATATCTAGATATGTCATATTCTATCATCTGTAGAATAGAAATACACTGGCACTCACGGCAACTGAAATGCAGGGTTACCCCTTGCTATTTATTTTGTGCGAACATTAGGGGGTTGCCGTACTCCCTACATTGTGCACCAGGCTTTCTCACAACAAAGAGTTTTAAGAGTGTGCTCTGCCTCACCTTCTTCTACCTAAATATTCTATCATCTTTCATTGATATTTGCCTTATTCATTGGATACTTCACCCATAACAACAATAAAAAATGTCCTGATTTATTACTCTAAACGGATTCCGTGCCTCCAGAACTGTACAGGTGCGACTCGTCGCCTATCCGTCCCTATTGTCGCACCTACCCCACGTCCCTTACCTTGCAGCTCTCGCAGGTCAGCAGTCCATAGTGATATCCCGACACCTTGTCCCCGCACACAGGACACAGCTCATCCAGATCTTCATTATAACTGTAATCCATCCCCTGGCTCTGATGCCCTGCATGTAAGACAGACACAGACAACAGGGCATCAGCCTGTCCGTCCAACTTCTGCAGTATCTTGATCGCTTATTAAAGGGGTACACCCTCAGATTGGTCAAATGAATTCATCCTTTCCCTACACGTGCAGCAGAGCAAACTAAAGCAAGCATATATTATGTGTGTGTAGTGTGTGCGTTATATATATATATGGCGGGGTGCACGGTGATTATATGTATATATCAATTAGCAATGGACCAGTCTTCCCTTTTCTTAAAACGTAATATTCTTTATTGTGGTACCACAATAAAGAATATTACGTTTTAAGAAAAGGGAGTGCTGGTCCATTGCTAATTGATATATATATATATATATATATATATATATATATATATATAATTGCACACATGTATGTGACTATATAATTTACAGTCGATCTATATTAAACGATCACTTCTTTTGTCCTAGAAATATTTTAAAGACAGAAAAAAAATCCATAATAGAATAATGGCTAATTTTAGCTTTGCTCAAATTCCAAATCTTGCGTTAATTCAATTAATTCAATATAAAAAGCACTATGGTATGGGCCTGGCACTCTTTATTATCTCCAAGCTGTTAAATTAAATTGAATGCACCTTTTCGCATGGCATCGTGAACTTTAACATAGAGCATAGTTGGAAACGTGTAAAATAATAAACTTAAGTATATCAAGAGATTTAATGCATAGATCATATTGTGTATTTACCTTTTCAAATCAAAAACCATGAGTAAAAATAAAAAAATGAACCATTCAATGGAGAGGAATGCTATATCCGAAATGGCAGTTTTATACGAAATAAAATAAAAAACTCCATCAACGGACACATAGATATCCATTAAAGTGATACAATGTAAATGTCGGAAGATTTTCCATTTCAATAGTAGCAAAGTCAAGAGTCCAGTGGATATTTTGTATTCGTCCTGAAGGGAGAGTTGCTCCAAATGATAGCCCTGAAATGTGTCCGTTTAATAAAACAAACAATGGAATTTGGAGTGTAAATGGTGTGCGTAATTCTAGGCGAATGTCTATCCGCCCTGTACGTACCTATGGGGTAGGAATTCACTGGGGCTGGATTCGTTGCCATAATTGAATCCATCAGAAGGATTTAATTTACTATTTGCCTTATAATTTCGTTTCATTAGCAGGGAAGGCAGATTCAGTGGCTACTCCAAAATCCTGTATCACTGGGTGCTTGACTATTCCCCCCTGAAACTTTTTCTAAGGGAAAAATCAACTACAATAACTAATCTCTCTGAAATACGAATATACCCGGCCACAAAAAATGCAGCTTGGCGTGAAAAATCACTGTAATAACGCAATAAACCAATTTATATCCTATTTATAAGATCTGTGGGGGGAGGGGGTGAAGAGTAAATGCGCCCCAGACACACACACAAACTTACAGAGAGGAGCAAGAAGGAGTGTCCCTTACCACTGGCAGGTTGTGATGATCTTGGCTAGTTGTGTAATCCAGCTCCACTTAGGAAAGCATATATAAGGGGGAACCAATCTTTCTCCTGGTGCTGGTTCTGTAAACAATAAATAAATAAAAAAATAAAAAAATTCTTTGTTTGCAGTGAGGTACCAACGTGCTGCCTTCTCCTCTCACACCCCAGAGACACATCAAGGTTCACCATGTGTATTAAGCTCCAGTTTCCTATTTACAACTTCTGACTCAATTTCAATTGGATGAAAGACTTTTAATGGATGTGAGCAGCAGCCAGTGGCTGCCTTGGCCCCGCCCAAACTTTTTTGACATTTAAACAGCAGTGACAGCCGGTTTCCTATGGGTGTGGGCAAGGAGGGGGGCTAGGCTGCTGATTGGTTATGACGCTGGCCAGTAGGAGAAAACCTTTATTATTGCATTTGATTTGTGCCAGCACAAAATCAGTGCTTCATTTTGCACCTGTAATACTGATGTGCTTATGTTCTGCGGGATTAGATGATTTGTATTTCAGGTTACAGAAACCCATCCTGGGAGTCACGATACGGCCAAACAGGGTGGGAATCGCTCCACATGGGTTTTGTGTTTGAAACCGATTAAATTCTAGGCAGCTTGCCAATATATCCCTTTTAACATGTTTTAATGGTATTCAATTTATTTGTTTAAAAAATGCAAATGAAAGCAGTATCTGTCTGTTTGTCTGTCTGTCCCTCTCTCTCTCCACTCCTGGCTCTGACCCTTGAAAGAATGTAGTAGAATCTGTTCTCCAGCCAAGACATCTCTCACACAACCTTGCATGCTTTTTCCCATGTCAGATGGCTTCTACATTGTTTCAAGAGTCATAATCACCAGTGCAGGGGCAGGGAGATACTGCTTTCAATAACAATCACTTTTACATATATTTTTTTTACTGTTGAACATCGCTCTACATGGGTCTTGTGTTTAAAGGGGATGAAATTCTAGGCAGCTTGCCAATATACACGTATTAACATGTTTCAATGGTATTCAATTCATTTGTAAAAAAAAGAAGTATCTCTCTCTCTCTCTTTCTCTCTCTCTCTATCTCTATCTCTATCTCTCTTCTTCAGCCAAGACATTTCTCACAATGCCTTGCATGCTTCTTCCTAGGTCAGATGGCTTCTATACTGTTTTAAAAGTTAGAATCACCAGTGCAGGGGCAGACAGATACTGCTTTCATTAGCAATCACTTTTACCTATCTTTTCTACTGCTGAAAAATTTTAATGAACTGCATATTGGACAATGGCTTAGAATTATATTTTCTTTCCCTAAGCAAAGTTTTATTGTGGGGCTTACATCCACTTTTAAAGGAGAAGGAAAGGTTAAAACTAAGTAAGCCTTATCAGAAAGGTCCATCTAAATATACCAGTAAACCCTAAAAGTAATGCTGCTCTGAGTCCCCTGTCAAAAGAAACACTGCATTTCTTTCCTTCTATTGTGTACTCATGGGCTTCTGTATCAGACTTCCTGCCTTCAGCTTAAACCTCATTGCCCTGGGCAAGAGCATGCTCAGTTTGCTCCTCTCCCCCCACCCCTCCATTCTCTACTGTAATCTGAGCCCAGAGCAGGGAGAGACTCAGGCAGGAAGTGATGTCACACCACATTAATACTGCAGCTCCTATTCTAAACAAACAGAGAGTATCTAGAGCTTTTTACTCAGGTATGGTAAAATATTCTACAGAATAAATATAGCATTCTAGCTTGCACTATTGCAGCTAATCTATTGGCAATAAAATGCCTCCATAGCTTTCCTTCTCCTTTAAGGTATAAAAAAGGCCAATATATTCACTTTTCTGATTGCACTCATATCTGTGAAAACCCAGCCAGCAGGCAAACATTACTTTCATTTGTTCCCCTAATTAAAAGCAAAATTACTGGGTGAAATCAGTGACTTACAGCACAATATATAAGAAAAAAAGGAAAGGTCCTTGAAAATTTGCTTTAAGGAGTGTTAAAACGTATTGTGTGTGTTGAAGCCTTTAGAGGGTGATAGGTAACTTTATTATGCAAAGTAGAAAGAATAGAGTCAAACTATTGGCTATGGACATTATTATAATAATGTATAAAGAAATGAAGCAAAACAAGAACATTAAAAAGGTACAGGTATAACCCCAACTATTGTCTCAGTGCAACATTTTTCATCTCTCTCTCTTCCCTATGTATCTATAGATATTTTATATATTTATATTCTGACACACTATGCCGGTTGTGGTCTCACTGGCAATTTAGACACAGTTTACATGCTTTCACTGGCACTATTGGCCTAAATGTTTTATGGACACATGGGGGCCAATTCATTAACTTCGAGTGAAGGAATAGAAGAAAAAAAACTTCGAATTTTGAAGTGTTTTTTTGGCTACTTCGACCATCGAATGGGCTACTTCGACCTTCGACTACGACTTCGACTTCAAATCGAAGGATTCGAACTAAAAATCGTTAGACTATTCGACCATTCGATAGTCGAAGTAGTGTCTCCTTAAGAAAAAACTTTGACCCCCTAGTTCGCCACCTAAAAGCTACCGAACCCAATGTTAGCCTATGGGGAAGGTCCCCATAGGCTTGGCTAACTTTTTTTGGTCGAAGGATAATCCTTCGATTTTTGGATTAAAATCCTTCGAATCGTTCGATTCGAAGGATTTAATATTTCGATCGAACGATTATTCCTTCGATCGCAGTATTTGCGCAAAATCCTTTGATATTCGAAGTCAAAGGATTTTCATTCCCAGTCGAATATCGAGGGTTAATTAACCCTCGATATTCGACCCTTGATGAATTTGCCCCATGGTTTATTCTTTTTAACACACCTTGTATATATAGACTTTAATATATATGGTTTATAGTTTGGAATACTCTACCTATTTGGATGGTGATGATTGGTTCATTCAAATGGTGTACAGACACTCATCAGCCAATGAATTGGCTACATGTCACACAGTACTCATCTGACACAACCCCACTTGTCATTTCCTGTATATTAACCGTTTTTGTGCAGTGTTGTATCACTTTGAGAAAGGCGTCCCAGCCGAAACATTAGTTTTGTGCCCATATTAAATATTTTTCTATTTGTAAGACCCGTGAGTGCTCCTTCTTTGAGGACTATATATATATAGCAAATATCCGTTAGGGTATGCTAATTTTTGGACGCATAGCGATGATGTAACTAAGTAGTCAAGTCCAATTAGGGATTTTTTCGCGCCAATGTTTGTATTTAAGCATGTTCATTTTTATCTTTCTGTACTTTGAGAAAGGCCTCGGTGGAGGCCGAAACGTCAGCCAACCTTTTCAAATAAATATAAGTGATTTGTAAGACCTGAGAGTGCGGACCGCTTTTTGGATATGTTTTATACTGATTTTGGACACTGCACCCAGGCACATTTCAAACCCTTATCGAGAGTGCCGGTTTCTGTGCTGTTTTTGTATGTTTACTACTTTAAACCTGGCACCCGTGTGATTATTTGAACTATTTGGACTATTTAACCTATGAAATGCTGAATATGAGATGGACGATGGAATCCCTGTGTTGGAGGGACGCAACACCCCTTCCTCTCGAGGTCTTAAGGGTCTAATAGGAGGCGGCTATGGAAGAATCGATGAGTCGTGGCCTTATGGGGGTCCTATATATTCTCAGATGTGTGGCTACTAACGATTGGCTGAGCGATCCATGCTGTTGATGCCGGGAAACATTGATTCCTGCGGCGCTATCGCTGCACGCCAGGGCAGTATCGCGGCGTTATCGCTGCATGCCGGGACAGCAGATTAGTACCTGCGATTTAGTGGCGGGATGATCCAGGACGTTCTTTCCAATTGATGCCGGAACAGCACTAAGGTGGATCGCTACACGCTGGAGCGGTGGACCAACAAGTGTGACCAAGCGGTGTGACGATTTAGGGCTGTCTGCCCTATCGAAGCCGGAACAGCATTAAGGCAATAGCCGCGGCCACACAAGGCTGGATACGGCGTTATGTGCCTAGC